>NC_054415.1:2860000-4153333 GCF_017976425.1 Toxotes jaculatrix
GGTGGAGTGTCAACTCGACATACTGCTGAAACACACACACACGCACACACACACACACACGCACACACACAGAGTACTTGCTATGTTGTTTTTTTTAACTGTATATGTCTCTGCTTCAGCAACAACAATAGCAGACGTGTTACAAGTGTTTAGCGTCAATTTCACATCCTTACTGAAGCTCTGGTTTTTCTTCTTCTTCTTTGGGTTAGGCAGACTGGATGCTACACTAGCTGGGTTTTTAGCGACCTGCCCAGCACAAACCAGCGGAGTAATGTGAAAGTATTACTGTCAAAAAGGCAAAGACAGACTAAAGCCTCCAAAAGTGTTAAAGCTTTAGGAAAATTCGTGCCCCAGAGAAGACCCATAAAATATGCTGTAATGACACATCCTTTCTAGAGGCAGGTGGCCCAACTCACACTAAGTCTGTGCTGCGACTGTCACAAACTGAACAAAGACTGATGTGTCACAAGGCTTATGGAATACTATTAAAACCATTCACAATTAGCCCCTTTAGCTTCGCTAAACTATTGACAAGAAGACAGGGTTGTAATTGCCAGGTAATGTTGCTTTGGCAAGTTTGTCAATGCCAACCCCACGGGAGACATTAGTGCCTGAAAAAAAACATACTGCACTCTCTTAATGAACTGTCAATAACAATACACACACACACACCCTGCAGGTGGTGATTTAACTTTCTGCCAATGTGTGAAGAACAAGGAGAAGGTAAAAAAAAAATGAGATATAGATTTCAAATAACACAAAACAAAATGAACAGTTTAATCACATGCTACATCATTCAGGGATCACACCTCTTATAAAGCACCATGACAGGCCACTGACTGGATTTCACATGTTATTAACTTCAGCATATTCATGCCAAACCTTCCTGGAGCAGAGTGCTGGGATTATGGAAAGTTGCATGTTTGGGCAGGTGAAACCACTCAGCCATCAAGACTTTAGGTGAGATTTCCCCACACGAATGCTTCCACGTGTGTGCTCAAACTGAATGCGAGGAAAACTTTAGGCTGCACAAAATCCATACACAGACAACGGAAAGACACAAACAGATGCAAATGGGTGTTAACAAATGCAAACTAAGGCAAAAACACATCTGCTTTCAGTATCACAGGCAAATGAACAGGGACCGGATAAAAGAAAAACTACTGGAGTTTTTCTTTTATCCTGAAGTGTAAAATGAGCTCCACCTTCACCAAATCCACTTCCTGGGACATTTTGAAATCTGTCTGTCTGAGCTGTCAGACACACACACACACACATACATACACACACAGGTATACGTCACATTAAGTGTATGTCAAACTGGGAACACACTGAATCATCACCGACATACACAGCTGTACTATAACACAGTGGAGAGAACCTCAGGTGAGCTGTCAAGCAGCACAGAAACCTGCTCAGCTGATTGTATAATAATACTCACTCGCTCATGGCACACAGGACTGAATACTCCCAGATCCAGGATCATCATGACAAACCACCAGACTATCAGGACTATCATTAGTTTGCCATTCTCAGCCATTTTTGTTTATTAGTCTCACACGCACATTTTGTTATTCCAGTGGTAAAAAACTGATGTTTAAAATAATCTTAACGAGAACAAAAGAGCAGTGGCTGAATCAGAAATCACTTCTCACTGTCAACATTAACTGGCCGAGACAAGAGTAGACTCGTCTCGATTGGTCCAATTGGTTGTGAAACCGAAATTATGACTGTGTCCTCACCTTCAGCTTCTGTGCACGGGGCTTCTGCAGGGTTCACAGTCTTCAAGATATTATCAGACTGTCCTAATACCACACAATCAAAACAGGAAATTTAATACCCATGTCTACCCAGTATGATGAAAAATATCAGTGGTGACAAAATGGTCTAGATTTATTTTTTATAACATAATTCCTCAGGATTTTACAAATGTATACGACAATAAATCCTAATGAAACAATCAATGAAATGAACAGGACCTGGAGCCAGATGAGTGGAACAGTTTAAAATGACTAATTCATTTAGGTTCATTAAAGCATTATAGGCCTGATCATGCTGACTGAAACTTCACAAAAAAGGATTAAACAGCTCCCTGAAGTAAAATCTACTGCTGCAACAATCGCACTGTTAGTTTGTAGCTGTATAACGTCTCCTGACAGCCCACATTCAAACACAAAAACATTTTAGAACCAACATTGCTGCCTACAGCAGAGAAGACACGAGATTCAAGACCTTTGTAAATTTAATTGAATACTTTTTAATAACTTCTGAGGGCTATTTTTGGGAAACTGAATTAAGTACTTCAGTCAGTCAGGGAATGTGTCCATTGACTGTTTATGGCTTAAAAACATAACAGTAGGGATGCCACAGTGGCCACAGGGCCAAGGCTAATCGTTGCAGCGCTAAACACAACTATCATGTTAGTCAGTGTAACAATCATTTAACTGAAGCTGGCGCCCTGGCAGTGCTTTGTTTAATGGAAAGGAAGTGCTTCACAAAGAAACCTCGAATTAACAAAGACCCAATTGTGAACTAGAAGCCGAGAACCCTCACGTACCTACCAGCTAAGTTAGTATGTTTTCGATAATACTAAACTTCCCAATGCTAATTTCCATATGGTACTAAAGGAGCAATGAGTCTCCATCCAGGTTTTCCATCATGTTGTACTGATGCTGTGATCTGTGATATGCAAACACACACACTCACACGCTTGCAGAGTAGCCGTGATAATGCTGTATGTATTTCCTACTCTACAATCACTTAATACATGTCATGAACCACAGCCAGAACATGGGAGTGATACTACCCTCTCCTCACCCGTGCTCTCCCTCTTTCTCTCTCACATCTTCCTCTGACACCTACATAATTACACAGTCTGTCAGTGTGTTTGTGTGTGTGTATGTATAGGTGTGTGTGTGTGTGTGTGAGAGCGAGCATGTAATGTGGGGGAGGCATCAGATTCACGCTGTGCATCTGTACCTGACCTTTACTGCTTAGAATAGACACACACAGAGAGAAGACAGCAGAGAAAATGAGAAACAGATAGAGACAGAAAGATAAAAGAAGATGAGACAGATCGGGGGCACAAGCGGAAAGAAAAGGGGGAAAGAAAGGAAGGAAAGTAAGGCAGAGGGAAAGAGAAAAGTGAAAGAGGTTTTGTTAGTGAGGGATGTGAACGCAGAAAACGGGGGAATTAATGAATGTGCAAAAAAAATCTACAATCTTTACAGTATAAACAGAGGAAAGGTAAAAGTACTGTCTCTGCAACCTCAGGCTACAGCTGCCTAATAAAATTAATCATTTACTAATGACTCTCATCTAACCTGAGCAATTAGTCCACACACACACACACACACACACACACACAGAAAAAGAGAGAGCGAGATAAAGATGCTGTCTCACTAATTATAGCGTGTCTCTGCAGCTGAGGTCTGCTGGGTCGTGTGTGTGTGTTGGTGTGTGTGGGCGACCAAGTGTGTTTGCATCTGTTCGAGTCGGGGACAAAATGCAAACCGGAAAAAGCCATGGAAACACTTAGCTGCAGAGGAAAAGAGTAAAACTAATAATATAACTAATAACTAAAATATTATTATTCAAGTAGAGAGCTGTGTTATTATATGTGTATGTATGAGAGAGAGCTTTGAGTTTGAGTGGGGACTCATCTTTCTGAGTGCTGAGAGATGATCAGTGACGGTAATCCTACCTGCACACACACACACACACACACACACACACTCACACTCACAAACACACACATACATATGAACACACACAAACAGACAAGAGACACTACAAAAAGGTCTGAGTTAATCCGTGAAGCACATACATGTTTACGATCACGGTAGTGTATGTGGATGAGTATACTGACAGAAAGCTATAAATAGGCAGACATGCAGATGTACAGTAACTGGTAGAGAAACAGAAAGACTGACCTTAGTATAACCCAGAGTCTGGTACATCCCCTTAAATGTCCACTAGAGCTGTAACTATTCATTTTTTTTAGAACTATTATTTCAAAAATGACAATCAGTTCTCCGGTTTAAGCTTCTTAAATGTGATAATTTGATGGTTTTCTTTCTCATGTACAGCAGTAAATTAAATATATTTTTTTAACTGTTGGCCATCTCAACACATACTCTTGGCCTCACAGCTAACAATGGCCATTTTCCACAATTTCCTCACATTTAATAGACCAAACAAGTAACTGATTAATTAGGAAAATAACAGGCAGATTAATCGATAATGAAAATAATCCTGAGTTGCAGTCCTAATGTTCGCATTTGCCAAAAGAAAAGAAAAGAAAACTTAAAAAGAAAAAAAATTGGCCACATCTAAGCCAGACAGAATAAAACCCAAATCTCCTCTGAGAAAGCAGCACTCGTTGGATGTGGAGCTGATGGAGCAGCTGGCTGTGAGCTTCACCAAATTAGTCAGCACAACCATTTGGCATCAGAGCCGCAGATCTCTCCCATCCATCAAAACCTTTGAAATACATTTAAAAGATGATTATGCCAGACAATAAAGCAATGAGAATAAATCAAAATACAAAAATCCACTTTGTCAGTCTCTTAGCTGAAGAATACATCTGGCAGACTAGCTGAAAATAAAAAGTCGGAGAGTAAAACAAATGAAAGGATCAGAGGTGAAAAACATGATACTGCACAAGGCAGCCAATTAAAATTAGGGAAGAATGTGGAGGATGAAAGTGTCCTCTTCAATTGCTACCAAGATACTGGAATAAATTTCTTGTGTGCTTTTCCAAACATTTACAAAGAATTACACAGTGAATATTCTGAAAAATCTATTCTGCAAAATATAACAGTGCAAAACAGTAGCCATGTTTATCTCTTTAAAGCAAAATCAAATGACCTAAACAATTAACGGATTATTAAAATGCTCTGTTAATCAAGTAACAGATCAGATTAGATCATGTATGTGTATTTTAACCATTGCAGATTATTTTTATTCAATAATATTTTCCTTTAACTGCCTTTATGTACAGTTACGTGCTGTATATTCGTTGGCAACACAAATGCATGTATGTGCCATGCGACTGAACCAAGCTGACACTGATATAAGAGCTGGAGTCGCAGTGATGGAGTCAGTGTCACCTCAGCAGTCGACTCCACAGGTTCATTATCGACTCAAACGAGACAGATGGGCTTGTTGGTGAGATGAGGGGAGGTGCTACTTTAAAAGTACACATGCATACGAGGAAAACATGGCTGCTGATCCCTCCAGAGTACGCTCCTTTCAAGGTGAGTGCCACCCCATGTGTTTTGTTTAAGGGCACTGCCAGAGTGGTTTTCAAGAAGCAGGTTTCCTTTTACCTGTGCTCCTCTGAATGATGCTTTATTTAGCGAGCTGTGTTTTGTTTTGTTTGGTTCTCTGATTTGACACCACCTGTGGACCCTTCTTCCCTTTCTACTTGCATTTCTGTTTCCCATCATTTTACTAATGTAAACATATATAGATTAAAACAAAAAAGCCAAAGGCATAAACTAAAAGAAACATCAAACAATAAAAAAAATAATAAAATCAATGCCAAAATTCAATTCCTTTAGTTTCTGTGACTAAACAACCACTTGTAAGTGTACCTGTGTTCCTTCCTGCTTCCTTTAGGTAGCCACAAGGCTTTTTATAAACTTGATTTAATAATAAAAAGTAATCAAAAGAGATAATTGGTTTAGCTTACCCACCATCCAGCCACAGCCAGCAAGCATGCAAACCAGAAAGTGAGTTTTGTAATAAATATTGTATATTTAATAAAAGTCACACGAGAAGGTTTGGCTTCACAGGAGATCAAACCCAGCGCCTCCAGCTAGGAGACTAACTAACAGCTAGTAATCCAGTCCAGTTAGTCAGTCAATCAGTTAATCATTCAGTCCATCATTCAGTCAGCAGTCCATCCAGCCACACTCACAAACAGCTCCCTGGTTAGCTTTGGTTGTTTTCAATGATTAACACTTTGTTTCAGTGCAACTAAAGTAAAGTGCAGCAAGTTATTTTTGTAACGAGAAACAAGAAACAAGTGCATTGAATTGTGTTGTACCTTGATAAAATGTATAGCTTATTCCAGGCCTGTGCCTCTTTCCTATACATGTGGGGAATGTAAACAGACGTCCACTGTATATAAAGTGGCAGGGAAGCGTAGACAGGGAGGGTGTCCTGTCCTGTGGTCTAAACCACAACAGGCTTTTGTTCCATCAAAGCAAATTCGGTGCGATTAGCTGATTAGATAATCTGTGGCTCAAACGGACACAGTTTCTTCTTGGGGCCAGTGAAAGACAGTGTAAGTTCAGAAATCGATCGCAGTGAGAAGTTAGACTTAATAAAGCAACAAAAAGAACAACACTCGCCGTCACTTGTTAAAAATGAAAGGCCACAAGAGGCCACATATATTAGTTGAAGTCTTACACACACCTCCTTTCACAAGTCTGATGGAGAAGGAAGTAACTGACTCAGCTTCAAAACATCAAGGTTTCTCTTCAACAAGGTTCCTCTTTGTGTCCATTACACCAAGAAGATCTACTTCTCTTTTCTCTTCTGTTTTTGCCTTTTGACCTCTTTTTTTTAGCTCCATTTCCGAGCAGGAAAAGCCTCTTACAGCCAGCCAGACGACTAATAAGGAGCAGCTCCTGTCAGCCAATCCCCCTTAATGCCTCAGCACACTGCATTATGGGCAAAATAACCCCTAACACAGACACACACACACACACACACTCGCTCGCACTCTCAAACACTCCTGAAAAGGCTAGGAAAGGAGAGAGAGAAAGAAGTCTGTTCCAAAACCAGACGTCATCATTCCTGTTCTTCTCAGCAGAAAATGATTGATATGCATAAGTGTAAACAAACACACCACCAGCCAACTGGAACAACGTTATTCAGAGAAGGTAGAGAGGGATGCGCTACCGCCTCTGTCTGCCTTTAATATGTGTGGGTACAGAGAGAAAGAAAAAAATAACTCAATCCATTGTTTTCAGCGAACATACCAAATTACATGCTTAGGTGTGAGTACACTTCAAGAGCAGTCTCACGATGGCTGTTTGAGAAAATTTAAAGAAATCTCATGGGTAAAGTTATCAACACTTCTGAAAACTCTGAGGCTCAGCTTTCTACAGGAAACTGGTGATAGATACATGCATTCCTTAGACAGTGATTTCATTTTCTTTTAATTTGACTCACTGGACTGTATAAAGTCAGAGGCAAGAGAGCTGAAACAATGGCTGCATTACATACTTTGTTGATAATTAATTAATCGTCACTTTATGAGCAGAAATGCCAAACAGACTGTTTCTTCTCAAATGTGAATGTTTCCTGTTTTTCTTAGGCCTTTGTGATAGCGAACTGAAGATGTTTGAGTTTTAAACTGCTGGCCACACAAAGAAAGCAATGTGAATTACAACCTTTTTTCACTATATTCTCACTATTTGTGGACCAAACCAGTAATTAACTTTTGACTTTTAACTGAACAACTTTTTTTGACAGCAGCATTGTTGGGATTTATAGCCCATGTAAGGTAAAAATCTAAAGATCACACACACAAAAATGATACACTGGTTTAATCTTTCATAAATGGTATCTGTTGACCTGTTATGTATTATGAATTATCCATACTTGCATCCAGCTTACTCGCTCTCTCCTCCTAACGGGAAAGGAATATCATAAATATGCATGTATATCTGTTCATCCATTCTGAGGATGAGAGGAGAGAGGGAAAATTGTGTCAGTGAGCCTTGTATTTCATCAACAATTGGTGCTCTGATCATCTATTTAAAAATGTATGAGTGTCTTTAAGCTGCCCAGACTCTCATCCAATCGTTCCAGTGAATTTAACACAGACTGTGCAGCAAAACCAGCTCATTCACTGGTTGTATAAAACATTAAGGGAGCAGCTCTTTCCACTGTAAACTGTAGGAGTGTATAGGTGAGGTGCGTTCAGGTGAAAGCTCTCACTGCTCACTCCTTACTGATTTTATCTGTTAGACCCACTTTAGTCATGAGGGGAATATGAACAAACAGGGCAGCGGAACAAAACTCTGAGAAACAAGAGTTTATATCATGTCATCAACAGGATTACCATAAACCACAAAAGAAAGGAAATTCATATTCAGCTTCAGTAATAGTTTATGCTGTAAAACACATGAAACAAAACAAGACTAACAGAACCAGCCACTGCGTCAGAGCTGATGGTCAGATGGTCTACTGGCTTCTTAACCCCCCTTTCTGACACCGGATTAGGGGGGTGGTCTGTGTCAGATCATTCTGTAACTTTCCCAAACTGACAATCTGCCGTTCAGATCCACTTCACACAGTGACTGGTCATCTGTGCAAAGGTAACTAATAATAACTGTATTTACAGAGCAGCTTTCACAGTGTTTTACAGTTAAAGCTGATGGGGATTATGGTCTGACTGAAACTCGATTTTTGAGGTTGATACTGATATTAATATTTGGAAGTTTAAAGATATATGGGCCAATATCTTTTGTTGTTGGCATATAAAACTTAGACAAGTTATATTCTTTAGATTGGTTTTATGACAAAGATACACACTGAGAGCAGAACATTTTGCAATTTTAAAGCTAAAAAAATAAATAAAATCAACTTGTCAGAGCACAAACGCTTGGACAAACTATGTAATGGAAACTGTTTCCAGACCAAAGATTATTGACTCATGAACCAAATCTGGTTCCATCCGAACGCATGATATACCAGATGTGACTGTGATATTTCAGTGCTGACAGCTGATTGCAGTGCACCCTCCCGCTGTATGGGCCTTTTAAAGTGTGAATGATACCAAACACTTAAAAGCAAAAACTGATACACCTTTTCTTTGTACCAGGGGAATAAAAAGATGATCTGTGCGTTTGCTCTGTGATGACTGCTGTCCTTAGTAACTCCACTGTGACTGTTCTGAATAAGTAAATGTGCTGAATGTTGTCCCCTGTTGTGTATAATGAGTATTTCTTCTGTTTTGCCCTTTCAAATTTAATTTCCCAGGGGAAAACCAATGCTATTGTACTGCACTCTGACCATGTGACCACTGTGATGTATTGCTCAGTTACACAATTACTGTAAGCAGGATGACATTACAGAGGTTTCTAAATCTGAGCTATCTCTTTCCTTTAAGCTGTTATAGGCTGTTGACCACACTGTTTATATAAAACAACTGCGGACTCAGATCGCAAGGTAAAAAAAAAAAAAACTCATGAATGTCTTTACAAGCCCAAAGGTAAGGATGCCTATGAAATCTGATGTAGACAGCACTTTACATCTCATCTCAAACATGTTTTTGTATTTTACACTTTCACGCGCATAGCTTCATTTAAAAGAAAACCAAATGCTATAACGTTGGCTACATCATTAAAACATTTGGCATCTCAAAGTTCAGTATCAATAAGCAGCAGACGTTTTATTTTTTACGGCCCAAAAACTTTTATTGCCCCACCTGATGTATCACTGCTCCGTTGGGTAATAAAGTAATTGTCTTGAACTGCGTCAGCACCAATCTGTCGCTTTGCCCTGTCATGATTTTTCTCCTACTTTTTCATACATGTTGAGTCATGACACACCTTTGGCTTTGGCTAAAAAAAAAAACTGCCCTTTTTTATCTTTCTCTTCCACTCTCCCTCCATCTTTTTTATCCCTCCCTGTAAACCCCCGCCCCCCTTCTGTATTTTGTCCTAATTGAAGGCTGAATAGTGAGTTTTATATTCTGGCAGCATCAGACGATGAGAGGCCTTTGATCACTGTTTACCCCTGCAGGTGGTGCACAGCGGCAGCAACATGAGATACATTCATATCTTTTTATGTTTTTCTTCTCTTCTTGTTTTTCATGCGTCTCGCCGGTCTTTATTCCCTACTGTATATTGTCTCTAAGAAGGCATGAAACCCTAAAGTCTATTGGACTGTGGTATGACAAGCACTTATTGTGATCTGTTGTTTGTGAAGTGGGCTGTAAATAGTGGAGGGATAATGTTACGACATCCTGTCCTGTGGCAGTTTGTTTCTGCACCATTTCCCACGAAGGCGGTGGTGAAATCTCACCACATGATAAGCTGGGTGATGAAACAAAGCATTTGTTTCTTTATACTTTCCCTCTTGGCCAAACAGCTAATGTTGGCATTTTCTAGCGGCAGAGTTGGGGGTAAGAGTCACCTGGTTGGTTTGCCAGGTGGAGGTTTCAGGTTGTTATAAAAGTTGGTCACACCATGAGTGATTCTGAATGGTCCGAGGTTGAATATTGACAGTGCTGTCATATCTTGAGTTCAAAGAGGAAGCCAGGGGCAGCGTTTGACAGTGAGACAAATAAATCTATGTGCAGACAAACAAACAATCACTGACAGAAAAAAACCTCAGCTCTCAAAGTCCTTAAGTGGATTCAGGTTCTGCAAAACTGGATGGGAAACTCAAAGCAGGAAACATATACGAAAGGAAAATAAATGTATTTGCTGTTTTGTTACATGGTGTAGTCTTACAGCGGCCAAAGGCAGGCTTTTCATTTTCTGGTTAAGTCATTTGGAGTCTGTGCTAATGGATAAAACAACGAGACAAGACCGGCCGTCGTTTGGCTAACCCAGAAAATTCAAAATCTTACAGAATAAAATATTTCATCACATGGAACCAATAAATCAATCCTGCTTATTGATTTGCAACTACAGCTGAAACAATCTGATCAGTCAAACAGCCTGTCAACAATATGTTAGCTGTCAATTGTCTTGATAACTTATTAGTCATTTAAAAAAAAAAAATCCAACCATGCAGTGGCTGCTTTAGGGCTTTAGAAAGTGTTCGGGGATGAAACTGTTTGATTGTGAGTTCAGGTCTGAGTACATGTGTGGTTATGATGCTACAAACACAATAGGAGCTCTGTTCAGGCTGTGTTTTATGGGCTTGGGGTACTGTAGTGGTTTATAGTGTATTATGAGTTCTGGTACTGTAGATGACTAAACTAAATAAATCAAACTGACTGACACAGACAGGCAGTAAGTGCCTGGAAAAACAACTCACTGAGTCACTAACTCATTTACAGATTCAGTGTCCAGCTGGTTGACTGACCAGCTAACTGAAGTAATGTCTTACAAACTAGCTGGTATGCTGACTAACTGGTTGTCATGATGCACACACAGTGAGTGTCTTTCTGACTGAGGAAGGACTATCATGCAGGCAGACATCTAAGAATAGATAAAAGGAGGGACAGTATTCTGGGAACACACACACAGACAAAGTGTGACGAATGTCTGGCAGATAAGTTACACGTGCCTTACGCTGCCATAAACACACAATACCGCAACCTCACGCACAAAAGCATGCACACATGCACAGAGACACACACACACACACTCTGCCTTTGATGTCCAACAGCATCATTTCTCAGCTCTTTCATATTGCCACATATGGTAATTCACTTCTTGGCATTGGCCACTTCAAAGCTATGTAAACTACCGTCATACAAACCATCTCCCTTGACCGGCTAATGCCATTTCTTCCACATGCCTGGTTCCGTGAAGAGAAAAATTTACAGATTATCCGTAGCTTCATCCCATGAAGGTCAAAGGTCATAACAACACCAACACATGGCATGTTATCCTACACCCCTGCACGCCGCTGCAATTGTCATGTATGGTAAAGAAGTGCATACACTGCTAAAATACAATTAACATACTGCTGAGGATTTAAAATACAATACAACCACGGGCCTATTTCTATTGTAATATAGAGCACGTTAAAATCTCTTGTGTGGTGAGACTGCCAAGAAAATCTCCATCTAAAATAAGTGAGAGTCTTCTGGTAAATTCACCGTAAGTGCAGCAAACAAAGCTTTTCTTCATTAATATTACATCAAATACACTGTGGTGGACAGCCATTTACAGTACACGAGTGATGAATAAAATGACTGGGAAACGGCTGCAGAGCACAGGGTGACATAGGTGGAAAATATTCTTTCCATCTCCCCTGGTATTTTTTCTTCTCATCCTTTTGTCTTTTTATCTGTGCCAATTGTCAATGGCAAACATTTTACTTCTTGCAAATATTCATATTTGACTGTATTTTAATATTGCAGTCAGAGTTTACTGCAATGAACTGGAAGAGTATCTGCAGCTACAGGCTGATCAGTGCACCTCAAAATATCCTACAGGTTGTACAGAATTCTTCATCTCACATCAGTCTTTACGCCAGATTAAATAAAGTGGATTAGGATTCTGATGTGCACAATATGCCCATTCCATTTTATTAGAACAACCCACTCCTGCAGTTATAAAATTGAAGAGGGCGAACCGGCTGTGGCACTCCCGTTGATGCACAATCTCCGGGAAACCTCACTTAGCCAAAGATGGTTTCCCCAGGGAAAACACCGAGAGGGAGGAAACACCCAGTAAATGATGATATAACAAAAGTGAAAGAGTGGTGACTCTCTGCTGGGAAAAGTCTACGCCACACACTACATGTAACACAAGTGGGTGTTTACAAAGAACATGGAGCTTCCAGAAAGAAAAAGAATAATACTCAACAGGACATATTACCATCTGTCAAATGGATTGTAATAGGATTATACTGTACCACCCCTTTCTCAAATGAGATGAATTTCCTCCCCAAATGGGCCAGTTTATTGTGTTTTAACGTGTTTACATGATGCATATTCAATCTGATTGTGGTGTTAATTACTGGTGAAATAAAATGCTTCATGTAAAGTTGACAGGAATCTCCCTTCGTGTTTAACTGAAATGTATTTACCAAATACAGCCTTACTTTATAAATCTGAGAATACAGATTTCATTTTGCCACATATTCCTGAAATTAAGGTAAATGCATAAAGATAACATCCAAATTAAAACCATAAACTGTGACAGTCAGATATAGGTCCTTATCACTGTGCAAAACTATTTCTAAAGCTCTGATTTGATCATTAAATCCATATGGATATTGGCAGGTTTTGGATACATAAACTGTTGCTTTACTTTGCCACAGTGCCCCAAATCACACACACACAAATACATCGATCAAAAACAAACAAGTTAAAATGATTGATTTGACCTCCACATGCAGATAATTTCCAGTACAGACGCTGACACATATGCACAGACAGAGCCACTCACAAAGGCAAAACAGATATAGATAAATAGACAGATTAATACATAGACAGAAACATGCCACGAATTCCTGAAAGTGACATCTGACAACCAAAACTGCTGTGTGAATGTGTGTGTGCTTGGTCTCTGGCCAGTTTTCACTATCAACAGCAGCTGCCAGTCGCACCAGGGTGTCAGGCTGCTGCTGGCATTCACACACACTCATGCAGACACACACACACACACTGCCCCCAAATCAATACTGTTTCTCCCCCACCCCCAAACACAACGGGGCTACAACACCATAGGGAAATGTGCACACACACACTCACATTATTGTGTATGCAAAATTGTTCTGATCCATCACTGATGGGGCGAGATGCTGCTGCTGCTGCTCCGTGTGTGTTAATCAGTGTCATGTTGAGGATGTTAACAGCACGATGGTGACCATAACGTGGCTAACCTGGACAAGCCACAGCGACTATATCAGCACAGGTGTAGCTATTTAACAATTCAGCTTTTAAACTGGCAAAATAACGTCTAATATAATCCCCCTGTCTCTGTATTGTGTGTGTGTTTAGAAGCTTTAGCTAGCCTACACGTAATTCTGTCAATAGCATTAGCTCATAACATGTACAATAAAAAATATGGGAAAATATGAAATGAAATATTAGCACAAAGGGACAAACACACCAACATATCCTCCTCTGGACAACATCCTGTCCCCAGCATCCCGCAGCTCTCCACTCACCGATACGAGGTCTGTTTTCTGAACGCCAGTCCTCTTAATTTCTCCTCCAGAGTCTCCTGCTCCATGTCGGGCAGGCTGCTGAATGTGTCGCTGCAGCAGCCCACGGCAGCTTCCTCCGAGCCGGCTCCGGACTCCGAGTCGCCCCCGTCGGCTCCCAGGGAGGCCAGGCGCCCGCTGAAGCCCCCCGCCGCCGGGCTGGTGCGGTCCTTCGCTTGGGGGTCCATGCTGGTCGGTCCTCCTGTCTGTCTCGCCCCGTGCCGGACCCCCTCTCTCCCCCGGCTAGTGAGGGGGGCAGAGATGCCAGTGGTGGAGAGAAGTGGAAGATTTAGCGGAGGGACGAACGACAAAACGTTAACGTTGCTGGCGGTTTAACCGTTGCTCTTTCTGACCGTTGACCGCCTTTATATACCGCAGCCAGGTACGGCAGCACGCGCAGCCGCCTGAACAACAGACTGAAATGCCCTCACGAGCCCCTGACCAACTGGGAACGAGCTACGTCAAGTTACAAACGTCCGTCAGGAAGTGGGGTGTCCTTAAAACTTCAAAATAAAAGCTGACAGTTTCCTTAAAATCGCCTTTTAATTACGATTGAACAGAGGATTATTGTAGAAGTGACTACGTAAAATGATGTAGAAATTTGTACTGGTACATATGGCAGCAAATTAAAAACACAATCAAGTTCCTGCAATTTCGATTGTGTTTTTAATTTGCTGCCATATGTGAAGCACTCGTTTTGAAAAGTACTTTACAAGTAAGAATTGTTTTTAGTATTATTATTAATAGTAGTGTTAACATCAATGTACAGACTTTGGAATTATTTAGAAACATCATTACACAAGTTTGAAATCTTTTAGACCAAGATTTGGTCCCATAACTAAGTAAATTAATTATGACTTGCAGTCTAAAATCAAACAGAAATCATTCTTCATAATGATGAGACAGCATGTTCAGAAATGCCATACATATGTGCAGTGTATAAATTAGCATCAGCGCTGGCTGACGCTTTTTCACGTTATGTTTGAACAAACGGAACCTTGAACAGTTGCACCCTTGCAAAGCAAAGGATTTACTTTTCAAAAAACATGACCGGAAGTTGGGCATATGAATCTTTGTGACATGACACAGGTTTTAAAAACTGCAAAAGCGCGAGCTGCCGTGAGGGCGGCGTCAATAAACACGTTCAGTCTGTGCAGTACCACAACTAACTGCAGCATCCATCCGTCCGTCCATCCATCCATCTGGCCCAGGGGACGAGCAGCGTGGCATTGTGGGATACTCCCTCTCCTCCTTTCTGCAGCATCAACAGTCAGAAAGTAGGGCAGAGGGTGAGCAAACACGCACGAGCTCACGCACGTTGTCAGTATCTCCCCCTCAAACGCTAACCACACACACAGTGTACTGTGGACTGTGTGTGTGTGTGTCATATGTGTCACGACTGTAATGTTCTTTCATGTATGTATTATTGTAATTTGCAGTTAGTCTTGCTTGTCAGACATCAGGCCACATCTGTCAGCCTCCTCCTTTTCCCCTTCACTGCACTGAGACATCAGCTTCACCAAGCCATCAGTGACCTAAAGTGAACTATTTGACCTTTCTGTACTGTTTTTTCCACAGGGGAGCATCTGTCTGCGATCCCTGCAGCTAATGAGCATAAATAATTTCATGAAACACACTGCATGTACATTAAATTACACACTTGTGTGCAGTCATTCTGGCTGATAATGTGATAACATCAGTTTGGTTGTGCGCATTTATCGTTGTGACAACCTTTAAGGTCAGTACATGAGAATTAAATTGTCAGTACAAAAGAGCAGGAAAAATCAATTTTTGTGTTTTTTCAGTCATTTTTAGATTTAAAATAATAATAATAATAATTTTATTGGATAAAAAAAAAGATGGCAGTGATTTTTTTTTTTTCATTTGACCCCTGGGGGGCAGGGGGGACAGTCTGAACTCCTGTTGCGCTGGATACCGTGGCACCCTAACCTCTGACCCCTAACCTTTAACCTTTAATTAGAAACCTAGATAATCTGTCTGGATTTGCAAACCATAAAACATGTTTGAGGTTTCAAAAGTCAATCAAACGTATTTGCTTCCACCCTTTTCATAACCTGCAGTATACCTGTCAAATCCTCTGATGTAAAATCTCACGGCGCGTGGTTTTCATCCTCTCAGTACCACAGGCTTTTTGGCAGCAGAGATGCTTTTCAAACAAAGCTTTTGGTTGATAAACGAGCAACAACAAAATTAGCTTGCTTACAGATCAGGTTTCAGTCAGCAAGCAATCCTGCCTGTCTGGGTTGTGTCTGATTTCCACGGAAATACCCAGAAGAAATGAACACAGTTTTATGAAATTCCACCATTTGTTCTGCAGCCAAATGCAGAGATGAAAATACAGATACTAAGTTCAGCTTTTTGGGCCTTTGTTTAAAAAGTCCACACACTTTGACTTGTTATATCACTGTTCTGACTTGTAGTTAGCTTTTAGTTTAGGGTTTTTTTTAATTGTCCTTAAAAATTAGCTGTATTTTAAATTTTATGAGACCCGAAACTTTCTCTGTGAGCTCTGATGAAAGGATTCTTCATTTATAATTAACAAGTTGTGCGCCTTAGAACGCTGGCAACCCTGAAACTGAGTGTGAAATCAGATCATAGCTCCTTCATTTATTCACAGACTCACTGTTACGAGTGTTTCATCACACATTTTAGAAAGTCTGCTTGCACGATGCACCATAGCTGCAGCGGTAGTGGAATTCATTGTTGCTGCGTTACTATGAGACTGGACTGTTGTGAAGCTGTGGGACTGTGTATTGTCTTGGGACTGTCAGAGCAATTCGCACTACTTGTTATGAAGCTCTGAGGCGGATCTATTTTAGGATCCTTGTCATTTTAGAGGAGATAGAAGCTCCTCTATAGACCAGCATGTTAACCATGAGACTCCTTTCTGTCCTAATGGAGTTTGGCCTTAACTTAATTTAAAGTTATAAGAAAAATGCTTTGAAGCCAGCAACAAATTACAATCATTCACTGGAAGAAGCATTTTTGTATGTATTTGTTTTTTCAAACCAGCAAATCCATTAGAAAAACACATATGTGGAGAGATACTGGAGAGACACACTGAGAGAGACATGACACGTGTGGTCCTCCATAAGAATCCAGCCCTTACAGAAGGTACCGTGATAATACCATTTTCAAAATGGCATGGTAAATTTAGTAATCGCTTTATCACTAACAATCCACCATGAACAGACCACACAGAGAAGTAGGAAATATGCTTTTACTAAGGAAAATACTTTATTCATTTGAAAGCAAAAAAGACAGAAGGCCTAAGTCAGGCTGACTTTACTCAGAAGCAACATCCAAATGAAATCTGATTTGGAAAAACGCTCTCTGGCTGCTGTGGTTTCAGACTTCAGTAGAAGAGGACTGTTCATGAAAATTTCAAAATAAGAATCAGTGTCTTATCTTATTTTACAGACTCAGCAGTGAGGAAGAAATTGTAGCTTTGGCTTCTTTACACTAAGATACAGTGGAGAAAATGCATCCTAACAACATACAGGTCTGACAGTAAATCTTCGATGATACAGCCACTGAAGCTTAAAATATGAGACCTACATATACAAATCTTATGTTCTCATCCCTAAACCGGGATGGGATCAATTTAAGATGGAAGTCTGATTCAGTTCTAAAATGCAACTTTCAACTATCAAATGGGCGACTGTTCCTATTTACAGTGTGCATGTGCAGAAAGTGAACAGGCCTCGTGTCTGGTTTGGTCTGTAACATACATGAAAGAACATGTTTCAGTAAAGCTCAGACATTTAAAACGTCACCTGTAAGACACGTGATGTGAACAGTTAAGACTTTAGGGCGAGTTGAGACAAACCCTGAAGCTGAGGCCTCTCATGTTCATAATTTATCAATCAACACAGGATCCAAAATAGACTCGGAATGAATTATGGATTGGTTCATAAACTACAGATCCCAGACACATTTAGACTTACCTATTTATTAACAACTTATATTTACAAAAATAGATACTTTTTTTTTTCATTTCTGGGAAGAAATATTTTTGGCAAATGCTGAAAAATAGCAGATAAAGACTCTTGGAGCTGACAGTGAGGGTGTGCAAATCGGGGATTAACGGTCCAAAGAAAAAAAAAGCAAGTGCAGGAGAAATCTGTGGTTCCATCGCACATTTTAAAAATTTCCATTCAAACACTTTTAAAGGAATAATTTGAAAATGGTGTGGTTTGCTACTTGACTGCTCTTGACTGATGCATTTAATGACCAAAACATCTCAAATACTGACTCCTGATTTGCACACAGTGACCGTCACACAGACAGAACTAAGTCCAAATGCCTGAAGCATTGCTCGCAGGGCCCCCACATATCAAATATGAGCATCTGGGGAAAGAATAATCCACTTTTTCTTTTTGCAAACATTCATTTTTGACTGGATTTCAAAATTACAGTCAGTATTTCCTGTGAAAAACTGGGAGTGAATGTGAATCTTACTGAAGCTGCCGATTGATGGGCCCACCTGTAAACATCCCAAATATGGTGTTTATAGGTGTGTTGACATATGTGAAATGACATTTGGTCTTCAACTGCATGAAAGCAGCTGATCTGCATCATTTAAAACTAAACAACATTTTCTCATTCTTTTGCAGTCAGTTTTTAGACATCTCTCAATATTCATTTAGAAACATCTCCGATTTTCCAAATGAGCACAGGAACCCCGACCTAAACCCTCGATGCATGAGTCAGATGTAGACAAATGAACAATATATAAAAGAATATAATAAAATAAATCACAAAAAATACAGTATGAACACAAAAAAGTATCAAAATGTGATGAATGCATTACTGGAATTGAATAAAAACATTTAATATTAAAAGAAATACAACTAAAAAGAGAAACAAACAAACAAAAAAGCTTTCTATAAATACAGAGGTCCTCGTCAGTGTCCTGTAAAAAGCCTCACGTCATATTTTAAGACACTTTCCACTGGAATAAATGCAACACTACAATATTCTCTAGATCTGTTTAAATTTATCTGAATGTGATTTTTTTTTTAACAGTGTTTCAGGCCGGGTCAATTAAGACAACTAAAACTGGTAAGTTGACTCATGTAAAAACTATTCAGTGCAACTTTTACTTCAAAAATTAAGGCAACCAGTGCCCTTTTTTAATCATTATTATTATTATTATTAATAATAATAATTATTATTACTATCACAGTGTATCTGATTAAGCAGAAATGGCAGAAAAAAATGACCTTAAATAATCACCAGTGGGAACTACTGTATGAGGTTTGCTCCAGGACACTGAACCATGCTCTAGAGGGGGTGGGGTGGGGTCAAAGGTCATCATGGGGGTGGGTGGGTATGAGGGGGTGTTGACGTCAACCTCAGGAGGTCTCGTTGACCGTTCGCTCCAGCTCTATCACTTTACTGCTGCTCTCATTCGCCCTCTGCTCCAGAGACCTGACAGACAAAACACAGAGGTGAAGTGAGACTGAGGCAACATGGAACAGTTCTGACCTTTAATTACATAAACAGCTCTGAGCCTCAGTCTGAAGCAATTAGGAACGTTTATTGATGGAAAGTCAATCAAATGGTTACAAAAATACACACACACAAAAAAAACTGACCACAAGGTGATGAAATCAACCACAAAGCTACACAAAATAACTGCAAAGAGACTCAAAATGACCACAAAGCGAGCAGCTAGTATCAATATCAATAACATTTTCTGTATTGATACTGGTGTCAATAGGATTTATAGCATTTACCAATCAAAACTGAAATTAGCTGCTTGCGTTTCCGAAAATGTTACGTGTATTTGCATTGATATTGGTGTTCGGTGTGTGTGTTTACCTGTGCAGGTCCAGCAGCAGGTTTTTCTGTGTCTGCGTATCATTGTTTTTACTCCTGAAAGGTGGGAGTGTTTCCACCCTGCCGGGCTCCATCCCCAGCTTTTGCTGCTCTGAGTGACGCCACGCTGCCATGACGACGGCTGGCGTGTCCTCCCATTGGTCGGGATACTCGCCGCCCAGACCGAGCAGGTGTGGCTGCTCGTCTTCGAAGGTTGATAACAGATTCCTCGACTTAACTGAAAGAGTAGGGGAAAAAAATGAATTTATTGTTTTTTATTTATTTTTACGTTTTAAAAATGTATTACTGTTTTTGATGAAACAGAAACTGTGCTCTAAACTCTTAACGTGATAATAAAGTTTTAAAACTTTGCAGACTGCACACACCCAGTGGCACTAGTTCTGTGCATAAGCACCACAGTCTCACACACAAATACACAATGTTGCACACACACTTCTTAACACTGTAGCACCATGTTATTATCAGCTGTTTAAAAAACAGTCAGGCCCGTGGGACAGGAAACTGAATTTGATTGTTAAGAAAATTATATCTGGTCTCTATTACAAAAGTGTGTGTTTGTTTGTTTGTTTGTGTGTGTGTGGGAGGCAGTGGAGAGGATGCAGCGAAAGGTCAACTCTTCTAATCAGTCTCTGTAGCTGTCACCGCCGCGCCGTAGGTGGAATCTGATTATTGGCAATGTTACACTGGACCTCCACAGTTTTACAACCGGGAACTAATGATTCATAACAATGGAGACAGTGGGACGGGTCAGTTTAACTGAAAACTGTGTAAAAGTGACTCTCATTATGTGTGTGTGTCTGTGTGTCTACGTCCAATAAGAAGTATGGTGTGAGTGCTGGAAGTTATAGTGTATAGTTGTGTGCAACTACCTGTGGCTGTGTAGGACTCTTTGACAGCCAGCTGTTTGGATGCGAGGCCTGTTTCAGTGATGGTGGAGCACGGAGTCAGACTGCTGGGGTAAAAGCTCCCCAAGAACAGAGCGAAACACAACACGACCACCTACAGACAGACAGACAGACAGACAGACAGAGAGAGAGAGAGAGAGAGAGAGAGAGAGAGAGAGAGAGGGGAAGGGTGGAGGCAGAAAGAGGGAGAGAGAGGGAGGGTAAATATGAATCACACAAAATGCTAAGCAGCTAATGTGCTAATGAATGATGGAAGCAGATGTTTCCAATTCAATATTTTAATCAATGTTTCATCACCACAATCTCCTGTTTGCATGTGTACACACACACACACACACACACACACACAGTATAGTACCATTAGGCATGATGATGTCTGGGTGCCAGCGACCCTGCAGGACTTGGGGACTTTGCCTGCCACCACCGCCTGCAGAGACTGCAGCTGCTGCAGCAGAGACCTGTGGAGGAGCGCACACACAGGTTAGGCACGCACGCACAAAACAACACACACACAGCTGATAAACTCTACAGATGCACTCAGGTGGGAAACAAAATAATACAACAGAATGATGATGAGTTAAACTTTAAAATGAAGAAACATGTTCTGTTTTTTTAGATTTAGATTTTTATATACCTACTGTATTTATGTTTTATTTACTTTTTCGTGTATGTTTTCCGTACATTATCTACAGCAGAAATATTGTGTGAAGAGCAGAAATTCTGTACTGCAGAATAATTTCATTGGTTAGTTGGTTAATGTCCCTCTACAAGACCAGGGCAATGAGACGGAGGATGGAGGACCTGACTGAGTTGACTTTACTCCACTGATGCAAATTCTTCATCTTCCATCCCTGCACACCACTATCTTTTATATATGGAATACAATTAATATTTAATTATAGTGGTGTGCATAAGAAAGAACAAATTTACCCGTGTTTGTTCAGTGTTAATGTCTCTTATTCGGCATTAGTCAGATTTTCCACTGAGGTTTTATTCTGCTGTTTGCTTCGCTACAGAGGCAGCCGAAGTCTCCCGACAACACAAGCACACCAGCATAAATACACACTCTCTCCCACACACACACGCACATGCACATGCAACTGGTTCATTTAACTTTTAGACAGTGACAATAAAGCCCACTTTAACCACTGAGTGCAAAACAAGACCTAAAACAGCTGTGTTCCATTCAAGTCAGTTATACTTAACACACTGCACTCTCTGGGTATACCACACACACACACACACACACACTTCGCCCATGCATATCAAGAGCAAACAACACTGCCTATTTGAAGCAGCTTGAACGTTTTACATTAAAATAGCCTCATGATTATGCATGGATGCAAAATTGCAGCTGAAAGGATCCACAGGGAGCTTTTGATTCAGCGTTATTTGCAAATAATAAAATTCACTGAGTGTTTCCCGACACATGATCCCCGCTCCTCTCAGCTGCACTGTGCGTAATAAAAACAAATGCCTTTAAAGGGTTTGTCAACAGAAAGCCAGGATGTGTGGAGGCAGGCACACAGCTACAGAGGGACATTTTTAGGCCTGGACGCCCACCTCCCAAATTTCCTGATGTTTTGATTGTCACCATTCTTGAGTCTTTGTGACTGACAGGAGTCAAACTTGTCATCATTCCTGAAGCTCATTCATCTGTGTCCTGCCTGACAAAAGCTGAATCTATAAACAGTTCTTGTCTTCTCCCGAAATACTGTATAAATCTTTGATCAGTTCAAGGGTCAGATGAACCAGGCAGCTTCACATTAAAACTGAGGCTTGGTAGTGAGTGAATCTGATTAACATCAGGGAGGAGCAATGAAAAACTATTGGATTACCAGGAAAGATTTGAGCAACGTGGAGGCAATAATATTAATCTTAGAGCTAAGACACATTATGGTGACGCCCAGGGAGGTTTTCTGATTCTAAACAAGATAAGTTCTCATTTTTATCAGGAAAGACCCTAAATTTCTGCATTATTGATAGAATATTTGTGCCTTGATTTATACCTGTACTGCTGACATGATACAGTTCTGTAGGAAGCTATAGAAGTTTCAGTTATTAAACTGTCTTATATGTTGTCTAAAGCTTTTTCAGTACATGGAAGGACCCCTACTGTACCTTAAACGAATCACACATGAAGTGAAGTGTATGAATATGTGTGTGGTGAACAGCACATTGAGTGTATTGTTCTCACTTGTTTGTACACTCCAGAGTTTCCACTTTCCTGCGTAGTTCGTTGTTTTCGTTAGAGCAGGTCTCCACCCTGTGGTCAGACAGGAGTACTGCAGGGTCAGTGACTGTTCAGTTGTCTCAGCTCAATATGAATTACATTTGTCTGGCATGACAAGACAACTACTATATTCTCTCAGTTTTTTTTTAATGCTGCACATATTTCAGACTTTTTATTTTCATTAAACATTGATTTCATATAATTTAGTTTCTCTTTGTTACATTACAAACATCTGCAGATCAGATTAGTTTACCAAACAGAAGATTATTTAAACACTTTACAATATAAAATTACTTTATTTCTACAATGACAAACAAACAGTAATGAACTACGAAGAAATCTAAATGACAAACATAAATAAACTGGACAGAAATCAAAACTCAGCTTGCTCATAAAGACAAAACCTGAAGAACCAGCAGTAATTAAGTGATACAGTATGAGGATGTGTTTGTTTCCTGCAGAGTGATTCAGTTTTTTTTTTATATCTCAGTCTTTTGATGATGATGAAAGGGATGAAGAACAACACAAGAACTTACTTCTTCTCCAGAGTGTCCATGTACTCCTTCTTCTTCCTGCGACTCTCCTGAGCTGAAATCTGAAAGAGACAGAGAGAGAGAGAAGATGAAGGAAAACAATTATTATTGGAAAGTAAAAATACTTTATTCATCTAAAAAGTATGACAAGTCTAATGGCTCTAATTCAAATCATGGAATTTTAATAGATAAGTACACTGGTACTGAATATTATTTTTAAAAAACTTGGATGTAAACATCTTGGGCTGATAAATGGGTCTAGACTGTAGTTTGTACCTTGTTCTTGATTTTCCTGCGGATCTTCTTCAGCGCCTTCTCCTCGGCTTTGGTGAGCGGCAGTTTGGTGGGAACAGGGTAACCTTCAGCCACCAGGGTGCGACGCTCCTCCTCAGTCAGGATCAGCGGTCCAGACCCCTGCAGCTTCTACAGAAAGGAAAAAAATATAAACAAGAGATTCAATCGTTATGACCCAGAAAATGTTGTTGCTGATTAATGGAACAAGATGATGGATTACAATGCAGAGGAAAAGCTCATTATTGGAACTCATGTGGCAAATGTTTCTCTCTTTGCTCCAAATAAGTGGACGTCTAAAATATTAATGATGTGGTCTCAGATGCCTCGAGTTACGGAAATGCAATTTCAGGTGGAGACTGATTTGAATGATCACTACAAAAAAAAAAATGAAAGAAATCCACAAGGAAAATGCAGTGATTTCTTTTAATGTCAGCTCTGGTTGATTGTGAGATAAAAACATCATGTCACACAAACTTATGCAGATGTAGATAAAACTGTTTATTAACATTTATAATTTATCCATAATAGAAGTAGTACAGAGTCAGGGCTTTGATCTTGGGTCTGTACTCACGTGAGGAGCGGTGAGCAGAGGGGAGTTGGACAAGGAGGAGGCAGCACGAGGCGACACCTTCAGGCTGGCCTGGGATGGAGAGGGGCTGGTGGGGGAGGTGGGGCAGGAGAGGCCGGGCGGGGCGTGGACGGGGCTCTGGCTGCCCTCTGAGTCACTGCCGTGGGAACTGGGAGGAGTGGGAGGCATCTGCAGAGGCTCCAGACCTGAAACACGAAGTTAACTGATTAATTTTACTGTTAATACATCTGTGCTTTTACTTAAGTAAGAATCTCAGTGCAGGCCTGTTGTTGTGGAGTGCATTCACATTATTGTATTACTGCTTTTATTGTGAAGTGAATGACATGAACACTTCATCTCAACTCCCATGTGAGGTCTCTGAATAAATGGCCAGCAGGGGTCCTCAAAGCTTCATGTGAAGACAGAGAGAAATTCTGACCTTTGGGGGAAAGATTGAGAAACTGGTCCACTTCATGAGGTTCCAGTTTAATCTGAGGGATGATATTCTCTTCTTTTATCTATAAATCAAAAAAGGGAAACAGGAAGGAGAAGGTGAGACAAAAGAGACAGTTACTAACAATGGAAGAAAATGTTGTTTTTCCATCATGAGTCTCTGGTCCCTCACCTTCACCTTGCCCTGGTTGTGGCTGCTGACTGTGGTCTGAGCTGGGGTGGCAGGGGTCCCAGCAGGGCCCTCAGGTGCTTGGGGCCCCTCGCTAGAGGCCAGAGACAGGGAGAGGGTGGGGAGGAGGGAGGGAGTCTCACACAGGAGGCTGTCAATAGGTTCCTCCTGCTCCATGGGCCACTCAGCTGAATCCCCATCTGACTCTGCTGCAGAACAGATGACATGTTAGTGCTTCTGTGTCTCTTTGTGTCTTTCAAACGCTGAATGACCTGCGCCTCACCTGCTTCGCTGCCTTGCTCTCCGGTCAGGTGCGACAGGGGCGACTGTGGTCGGCTGTCACCGCAGAGAGAGTAGCTGTGCTCGGCCGTGATGTGAGGGGGAAGAGGGGACGACGGGGACAGGTCACATCCGTGCTCGCCCTCCATGGCCTCCACGCCGTCCCTCACCCCGGAAAGAAAGGGGTCGCTAAGCAGCTGTCCCAACAAAGCATCCTGGGACAGGTCGTCGAGGAGCTCAGAGAAGTGCTGCACAAAGGATAGAGAAATTACTATGAATAATTTTATATAAGGAGACAGACAGATAGACGATTATATCAAGCTTACTAATAACACTGTAGTTAGGAGTCTGTGTCACACAGTCTGTAATTACAGACTGTTAAATTTTTTTATTGCCACCTTTCCTTGAAGTTTTCCCGCCGCTCACCCTCTGGGAGCACGACAGCAGCCAATCAAAAACTTGTAAAACTGTCTTTAAGACAAATCTGCCCACCAATCAGTGTGTTTCTGTCTGTGTGATTCTCAGTGTGGTGATACATTTACAAAACACACACACATAGGAGTTTACAGGCGATTCCTCCTCCACCCTTAACCTCTTCTTTCACCCCCCGCCCTTGTCTCTCCTCCTCCTTCCTCCACATTCCTGCGGTGTCATTCTTCTCTCCTGCTGTCTGTGTTTTTACCTCCATCTCTCAACAAGGTGAGTGTGTGTAGATCTCCCTCTGTAATCAGGTGTTATGACTAGCATAAACAAAAGGCAGCCAAAGCAAAGCCTTGGTTGTGATGTGCTGATAACATACTGACATATATCTCCTGTATATGGGAAGGGGGGGGGGGTGTAAGGTACACACAGCTGGACTTTCTGAGAGGAAACCTGTGGATGAGGCCTCTACTGAGCATTTAGCAAATCATCATGTCATTTACATTTTATATAAAAATATCCGCACTACGGCTGCAGTAAATGTTTACGTTCACTGTCGATTAATCTGCAAAATTTTTTTCTCAATAAGTTGATAAATACTTGCTATAGAACTTGCTATAAATCACTCATATTCTTAATCATTTTTGTGCCACACTGTGGTCTGTTCTTGCATGTAACACATTTTTTATTCATCTAAACTAAATCATGTTTACACCCATATGCCAAAACCATAACAATATTTTTTGTCTGTGTCATGTTATTCGGGCACAGCACAGCAAATTTATCCACACAGGAATCATGAGTTTTCAAATGCATGAATTTCAAACAAAAAGATGACAAGATGAAATGTTTCTTTGTTCAGTCTTGTCCTGACTTGAACTCATTGCATCAAGGGGAAGTGAAAAACTTTAGATGTAACTTCGAGTTGTGTTACCAGGAAGAATTCACCAAATGTGTCCACCGAGTCTGTGCTCAGCCAATGAGAAGGAAATAAAACATTTCAACTGGACAGACATGAAGCTGAAGACAAAAAAAGGTTGTTCTGCTGATTTAGAAAAGAAAATCTACAGTCTGTGACACCGAACAAAAGACGTAAGACAACAGACGTCTGGTTGGATGGATAGATGGATGAATTGAGAGTGAAATCAAGATGGAGGAAGGGAGGAAACAGAAGGAGGGCGGACGGCTGAATGCCAAACATGTGGCTTCAATTACAGACAGAGAACTTCCAGCATTTTCTCTGACCAACACTCACACTCTTCACTTCATAAACACACAGCACACTCCTGTCGCCGTACGCTGCCCTAAATGGCCTGATTTTCAGGCCTCTGTTGGTGTGTGTGTGTGTGTGTGTAATACAAACACTGACAGCATACAGTGAATCCATTCAGGCTGGGGGGAGGGGTGGGGACATTTCTAACTTTGAGAATACACATCAGTGTGTTTCCCTGAAAACAAGCCATGGTATAAAATGATATGAATGTAGTGATAAGTATGAAAGTGTGTCTGTGTGAATGTGCCAAAACCCATCACATCGCGGCAAACATTTACAGTAGTTTACATCGTGTTACCTCCCCTGAGCGTCTCCTGGCAACAACAAAATCTCCACGGTTACCGAGAGCCGTCTTATACGTCAAACTGTCTCTGATATTATCGTACCCCTTCAGGTCTTTGTGAAAACACACACACACTGACAGTTCTCTGTGATGATGATAGTAATTATAATTATAATGTCTAAAACAGAGCCTGCTGCTTTTTGCAGTTACACTGAAAACTAAGAATAAAAAGCTTTAAAACAGGACATTTGCAGATTTTAGGTTTTTACATTTTCAGGCCTAAGAAGACTTGAAAGAAAATAAAGACTGGTTCAGCTCAGAAAGAGTAAAAACCTTCAAGAAAAAGGGCGTAGTTTTTTTTTTACGGAGGAGTAATTACATGCAGAAACCACATTTAAAAACAAAACCAAGCCACATTTTGAGGGTTCAGATCTGGTTTTCATGACCTTTGACACCACCCTTTTCTCTCTGCGGCTCAGTCCTGCTGCTCCCTGCTTTACAATACAGCAGGAAAACTAAAATCACCTAAAATCATCTGAAATCTGGACACAAACAAATGAATAATCCACCCGACATAAGGACACAGAAAGGAATAAATCCTCCTCGTCTTATTTAAGAACAGGAAATGGTTTGAGGTGCAACTCTGCCTGCATGAAAACAGAACCACACCAAAGAAACAGTGAGGCTTTATGGACTCCCTGTCATTGCTGCATTTGGAGCGTGTGGTTGTGGTTGTGTGTGAGTGTGTATGAAAGAAAAAAAAAAAGAAACAGAAACACGATGCAGGGGAGTTGACCAGGCTGCAGGATCAGTCACTGGCTGGGTGTAACTCATCACACACAACAGAAACCTCTTTGTCTTTGCAGGCCAACAGTGAGGTGTTATTTAGGGCCGACAGTAACTCTACACTCTCCAGCTGGGAAACAGAACGAGTCGAAGCCCAAGTGGAAAAACTGGGAGTTTGGGAGGTTAAACTGGAACTAGGGCAAAAAAAAAAAAAAAATCAGTAGGTCACTAATTCCTCTGAAGGAGAAGCAGTGATAAGAAAGAGGTTATCCTCATATTTTACTGAATAATATTTCGCCTGTGTCACGTAGAAACAAGCAGAGAACATTGCTGAGAAGGCAGATCGTAATCATTTAATTGAAGCCACAATAAAGTCTGCGGATGGAGCAGGAAATGCAGAGCGATTACCACAAGCAGCAGTGTTGTGCACAGAAACCTTGTGTTATGCAAAGAGAGACAACCCTTTCGTGAACCCCACTTTAAATACCAAACCTTTGATCTTAATCAAATCAGAGAAATGCTGATGAAGTGAAAACTGGGTCAGACGTCTGCTGAACAGAGAGCAGATTTGGTCTTACAATTAGCTAGATTGCTATGGCACTGCAGGGACTGGCTGCAGGGCAGACAGTGACACTCCACTGTGAAATTCCTGGAATAAAACGTGGTTTTACAATTAAAAAAAAGAACAACAGTGTATTAGGAAATAGTCATAGTGTAACAATTAAAGTGCACCCGCTCCAGATGGAAGACAAAGCTTTGCTTCACAGGACTGAATGAGAATGTGAAGGGGGTGAAACGTTTTTGAGGTTTAAGTGCAGTAAACAAAATGATCTATCATAATAATTGTCTTTGGCACCATAACAAGTAACGATGGGAAGTGACAGTTTAACAGCTTTTACAGAGTTCGTACAAACACTCAAGTTACATCCAGTATTAAGTATTGTAAGATTAAAAAATAACTTGCATCAAAAAGACATCTGTATCTGTTTTCTCATCAACCAGCAGGTAAACCAGCAGCTTCTGAAAAGCTGGGGAAATCCTGAAAAAAAAAACCAACTAGTTACCAGGCATCGTAGCGAGCGATAAGGCTCGTCAATAAAAGCCTCGACAGCTGTGTTGGGTCACTAGTTAGCAGCTAAATTAACGGTCTGAGAGCTGGGAGGGAGGGAAGGAATGTCCTCTCAGGTCTGTAATTCTTCTGTAAAGTAGGATGTGTGTGTGTCTGTTTTAACCCTTAATGGTCAGAATTTTAAAGAGCTAAGAGGGGGAAGAGGAAAGTGTGATGATGTAACACCTTCCTCCCCCGAAAAGCCAAACCAGATGTGGGAGAGAGCACACTGGAAAAAATGTCTGACAACACTAAAACACACACACACACACACACACACAAACCCACACAGCCCTAAGGGTCATTATCTCGAGTGTGTGTCCAGCTGAGTGTGTGTATTTGTGTGTGTGTGTGTGTGTACCTTGCCCTGGACTCATCTGAGTGTACTTTTATTGATGACGCACAGCCTGGAAACACTAATAAAAAGGGCAAACACACACACACCCACACACACACACACACGAATTTATGTTAAGATAAAATGTTAAAAGCTCATTAATAAAGGTTAATTTCTATAATCCATTTTAATACGTTTTTAACTAAGTGAACATTGGTCCATTGTTCTGCAGCTATTTTCCAGGGGATCACTGGTCAAACTCTCCACTGGAGCAAATTTTCAAGTGTTTCGATGGAGGAGGATAAATACCAGCCACAGTCTGGCAACCAGAAATCTGATCCGAACTGATTCATAAAATATCAGTAAATGTTTTCTTATATATTGATACAGTCATTGGTTTAAAGTCAGAATTTACAGCATTTTGTTTATATTAGTAAACTCTAGTAGCAGTAAACTCACTCACTCACTTTCACTATCGCCCTGCTAATTTAAATGTTTGCTCAAAGGTATTTTGGCACAAAAGAGGTTTAAATGTCATCCATTCAACTTCTGGCCCATCAGAGACACTCGTAAAATCCAGCTCGTCCACCTTCTCGAGCCAGTTCTCAGCATTCTGGTCAAATTCCCAAAACACTTAAAGTGAAAATTTGCATATTTTAAGCTCAGTTTCTGTACTAACCGGGCTGTCATTGTTAGCATTCAGGAGCGGACCCACTCCTGCAGCTGTGAGGCAAAGTGCAGCAAGGAATGCTAACAATGTGTGTGCAAGCTGCTTCAACACTTAGCTGAAGAACATGTGCAGATACTTCATCAAAAAATGTGCTTGTTTGCTGGAATGAATAATTTGTACTGCAGCTATTTTAGAATTTAGAATCATCCACACATCCACGAAAAATAACTAAAACACAAGATTTTCACACATATTTCTTTGGTCATCTTGAAAAACGTTAAACCAACTGAGCCACAATCTGCTGTTCACGCCCACAGACTAATAATCAATGTATGTATAATCAAACCCAAACAAATTGAACCATAACAAGCCAACACAAACCAACTAAGGCCAAAACCACGAGACGTTTGCCAGATTTCAGCTGAGATAAATGTGATAGTTAACAGGACCATAAATCACTTCACATTTGGTGGAACAGCACCGGGCTTGAGGCTGGTAGGCCTGGCTGGGCTGTGGCATTGATACTGTGTCAGAAAAACAAGACAAATCACAGGCCTTGGAGGGCTTCTGCTATCTAGGTCTTATCTGGAGGTGTGTGTGTGTGTGTGGGGGGGGGGCTGAAGGAGCGAGCCCAGCACCAAGGCTTCATGTCTGGACTGTGTCAGAGGACTTGTAGGATGCAGTTTTATGCACGAGACCATCATTTTTAAAGAACTGCTTAAAGTTTACTCCATGCTCCTCATGTTTGGGTTTTCCCCTCCTGTGTGTTTACTTCTGCTAGTTCCCACATACAGACACACAAACACACATTTGTCTCATTGACATCATCTCTTCCATAATGTCTGATCCCAGCCACGAACAATCTCCCTCGAAGAACTGAAGCTCGGCCAAAATGATCTCGCTTCACAAAAATGCCCTCGTTCCAAGGGGGGGACTCGAGCTGGTTCTCACAAGGATAAGACTACAACACAGACTCTCCCTGACCCAGATCCCAGACATCTATCCCAGCTCAGTTTGCCAAGACTACGGCAAACTGAGTGCACCAGGAAGAAAAGCAAGATAATAACGGAAGAGAGAAAAGAAGAAAAGAATCTCCTACAAGTTTTCCTGAAATGATTTGGTCTTTTTCATTATCCGATGAATCATAAAGTCTATAAAATGTCAGCTGGGAACTGGGAAATGTTTAAAGGTGACTTAAATAATTAGATGATTATCAGACACTTCAACATGCATTTTCACTATTATCTGACATTTTATAATAATGCATCTAAAAAAAATCATCTTATTAATTAATAATCATGTGTTGCAGCCCTAAATAAAACCCAGACCTATTTTTGGAGAGCTCTGAGGTGGATACTTCATCCACCCAACCCTCAGGGCAGACTTTCTTCTCTGAACTAGGTCAAAGGTTGGAAAGACTCATCAGATATTTAGATTAGAGGTGTATCTTGGAGAGGAATCAGATATCAGCCAGTCTCTGTTTGATTCAGCAGACTTTATATCACATGAACATCCACAAAAGGAGTTAAATTAAATATTATAGATCTGCTTTGATATGTTCATATACTTGACGTATTTCTTTAATCAAAAATGTGAAGGAGGCGGAGTGATGGATAACGGATGTAAACAACAGGATGTGAGAGAGAAAAGCAGTAGGCGTGACATCCAGCAGGGCAGCAAGTGTTTACTCTCCACCCACAGGCGAGGACAGGAATACACATACATTAACACACACACACACACAACATCTGAATGTGACAAAAATCACAGCGGATCCATTACAAAACTGTTTCCAAGCTTAAATGTCCTCTTCCTGTGTAACGCCCTGGTCTTCACTCTCTCTCTGGATTCATTATTGTTCCATGATTGAAGAGAAAAAGGCCTTAATGTCAGTGTTTATGCTGAGCCACGGCAGGAAATGTGTTATAAATAGGAAGTGTCGCGTTCACAGGGTGGAAAACATCCCGAATCAAAGTTCAAAACTGTGAGTCAGCTCTTATCTGAAGCCTGCCGTGCACGTGTGTGTGTGTGTGTGAATTCGTAGCACAGAGGAACAGAAGTGGCCACAGACTGAGACGATAAAGACAAAAACAGACCTCCAACATGACAAGTGGAAAAAGTGTCTCCCTTTCTCCCTTTGGGTCCCTCTTCTGGTAAAATCCCGCCCCCGTCCTCCCTCCTGCCTCCTGGAGCGATTCAACCCCCAAAACACACACAGACACACACACACACACACACACACACACACACACGCAGTAACACAAACTTACTCTGTCACACTGACCGATCACCCCCACACATACAAACACACACTGACCCTCCAGATGTTACACAACGACTTTACCACACTGGTACAGGCAACAATATCAGCTTGGAAATACCTGTATTTTAGGCTGTTTCATACTGATAATAGCTGGATAAGGATAAGACTGATAGTATTCCATTATAAAAAATTAAAAAAAAATTTCTTCTTATCAACGAATCCCATGAAAAGACCTAAACAAATAATAAATTGATGCTGCTAACTACTGTTACACACACGGGCCATAGAGCTCCATCCAAATATCACCAAACTACTATTAGTCCATCTCTAGAGTCCAGCTGTTCTCAAACACATCTGTGAGACGCAGCAGAGACTCTGTTTATGTCAAACACAAGAACAACTGTCAACTATGTCTCTCATCCTCCCTCTCTCTCTCTCTCTCTCTCTCTCTCTCTCTCTCTCTCTCTCCCTCTGTCTCTTATCCTGATCTCACCCTCTGTGCATGCTTGTTTAAAACTGGGTCAACACACACACACACACACACATCAGACACACACACATGCATAACTTTTTCCACCTCTCCACTGTAACACTGACTGGTCACCATGTACCATTACACACACACACACACACACACACACACACACACACACACACACACACACACACACACACACACACACACACACACACACACACACACACACACACCTCTCTCCAGCTGCTGCTCAACAAGTGAACTCCTTCACCTCTTCTGCTCACACTCAGAGTTTTTCCTTTTGCAACACAGACTCCTTCTCTCTTCTTCCTTTACATCAACTCTCTCTGTTTTAAATCACTTCAGCTCATTAAGTGTCATCACTTCAAAGTAGTGTCTGGAAGTGAGAAGATTTGGGGCTTTAGCTGAAGTTAAGCTCACCTAAAGTTCCTTCTCTTTGCATCTTATCTGCTTGTTTGCTGCAAGACTAATCCCCCAAAACATCAGTTGCCAAGATGAGTAAAGATTTCTTTCTTTAATTGAGGGATTCCTTCCTCCAACTCCTGCAGGATACTGGGTAAAAACTGGGTCAGTGCCGGTCTTGCAGAGAACCCCATAGCGAGCTTCTTAATCCTTGGAAAAGGCAAACACTCAACGAAACTTGTTTGGACGCGCCGCTGATCTTAATGCCTGTGTTAAAGCAGAGCTCTCAGGGGCGGATGCTTGCCAAGTAGAAGAATGCTTGAATGTCAAGTTGCATGGATGAATGGTCTTGTTCACGTCTCCCCACATGAAAAGGTTCATGTGCGAGAAAGGTGCGATGAAGAGTTTCCCTTTTACGGGAACGCAAACGGGCTGATATTCGTCACAAAAGGTTTATAAAACTATCAAATATTGATATATTTTTTTAATCTTAGCATCTTCACCTGCTGCCTGCTCCTGCAAGGCATTACTGCTAATTGCCACCACCCTGCTGAGATAGAAAAAATAAAGGAAAAGGGGATTTGGCTTTTCTTTGCTGTCAGGTGAATTGAAGCAGCTGTGGCCCCTGTGTAGAAGGAAGTTTAGATCCTCAACAGTCTAATAAACAATGTGAACAGAGGGGACCAGAAATGACTAAAATGCCACGGAAAAAGAGGAAAGTTAAATAAAATGTGTTAAGACTAAAACTCCTTATGAACTTATCCTCTTTACAAACGCTGCCAAATGTTGCTCCAACACACAAAACTACATGATGGATGAATATGATTGTGTTTTATTCTGCATTTCTAGTGAAAACCCCAAACTCTTCAGAGACACCAGACACGCTTGAAATACTAGAGAAATTAGGGTGAAACATAAAATGATGAAAAAGACAGGGTGGAGTTTTCCCATCAGAAAAAGAGGTCAATAAAAGATGGACGAGCCATTAGTTCAGAGACACAAGAGTCGAGAACAGCAACGCGGAGGTTAGGCAGCGGTTTCTAAGGAAAGTCAGGAGAAGTTTCTGGCATCTTAGACAGGAGCCGACTCGTCCCAACTCTCTGCTCACCCCGGGGGAGTGATGGATGAGGAGGAGGAGAAGGTGGAGGAGGGCTGGAGAGGGGGGTGAAAGGTTAACTACATGGTGGATGGAGGGGTTTCTGTCTTAAACTGGTCCTGATTGTACACTTTGAGCCGTGAGGCACGATGTAAGCTGCAGGATCTATAAAAAAACAGATGAAAGTTGAGTGTGTCTCACAGCTCGCACACCTTACTGTTTAATAAGCAGTTTACAGGCTTTCAACTCTTTGATGTTTAATACCTGAAATACTGAAGCTTGTGCAGGAGGCCTGAAGTCTAAACCCACTGAAATTCTGTTGATACTGAAACTTTAAAGCCTATAACAAGGATATTATTTTGATTTTATCTCTCTGTAAAAAAGACAAAAAGAGTTTGGTGCATTTCACCCGGCTGCTGCTATATAAAACTGCCTGCAGGCTCATTTCAGGGCTGGATGTTTAAACCACTGAGGCAGATATTAAACCCACACCCTGCTAACCACACACACACTCACACACAATCATTTAAAACCTTTATGGTGCCTAAAGCAAAAGAGGGGGGGGGGCAATGAGGAACAGACATATAGAATCAAGAAAAGAGAGAAGGGTAGAAGGAAGAGACAGACAGAAATACAGACTGAGGGATAAATTTAGCTTTGCCTCAGAGAACGAAGGCTCCTGTGGATTTTCCATAATGATCCCTCACACTCTTGATTACTACCTTCGCTTCACTCTCAAATGGCTGCCTGCAAAAACCAAGGCCCGAGTCCACTTTCAGAGTCAGGGGAGAAGTTGCATCAGATTTAAAAAAGAGAAAAACGTGTCCTTCATGTCCATGTGCTCAACACGTGTGGCTTACTGTCACTTTCTAAAGCCAAAAAGAGGGAAAGTCAACAAGGTGGCTTCAATTAGAGCAGCGTCAGAGACAGATATTCGTTAAAGTCACGAAATATTTTATTCTCATCAGGCTTCTATGTAAAATTTCCTCAATATGTCACATCATCAGCTTTCTGTGTAAAGTTTTCCCATTTACAACCTCAGGATTATCGTAAACTAAACCCACTGCCCAGCAAAAGTTACTTTAATATCAGGTTATCTACAGGCAGACAGGGAACATTTGTATTTCACTGTGTTTATTTTGATTTCTAACAACAGACTCTACGACCGACCTGAAGATCCGGCACCACACCTGCAGTAATAACACGGTGTCTCATTAGCGTACACAGGTAGGTTCTCTTTGTCAAAACTAAAACCTGACTTACAGATAGAGGCTGGTCTGGTTGTAATATGTAAAACTGGAACGTGTGTAACACTACACACAAACGGTGGAGACACACACACTCGACCTTTGATTGACCATAAAATGTGACCGGTTGTGAAATGATGTCGTCATTTATCAGATCTGGATGTAAAACCGGACTGCTAAGTGTGTGTGTGTGAGTGTGTGAATGTCCACAGCCTGAACGACCGTCTCTCTCGCCACACACTGACACTCATGTTACAGCAGACACATGGGCCATTCAGACAGAGACAGACACTGGCGAGCAGGATGCCCTGCCCTGACGGAGAACAGGCTCTGCACTGTGAGCACTTGCATCAAGCTGCTTACCCTCAACTCTGTGTGTGTGTGTGTGTGTGTGTGTTTGACTAAAGTAACTCCATCCTGAGTGTGTGCTGAGCCGCCGAAGGCTTCATGTATGTTAATAAAGGCTTTGGATTACAGCTGGTGTTAGATTTATAGACAGAGGTGAGTCTCTATGTGCAGGTATGCAGCACATTATGTAAGCAGACACATAGCTGCAAAGCCCTGGAGCATGTGCACAGCAAATATACTATTTTCCACTGCACGAGTGCAGTGCAGGGAGTACACCATGTGCTGAGCAGCAGGCCAATACGTTTTGAATGATATGAGCAAGTATGAGCAAGTGCATGAGATGGTATTGAAGTTTAAAGTCACTCTCTGATTCACCTGACATTTATCTCATACGGCCCAGTCCACCTCTGATAGGACAGATATACTGTGCCTTTACTGATTACTGTACATTTACACTCATTCTATAACTGATCAGTGTTATATTAGTTGGCTGGGGCCATTTTTAATATAATACTACGTCTCCTTGTACATTGTACAAGTAGATTTTTGAGGTAAAGTTTGGATTCTTCTAAACTGGATTCTTTTCCATAACATTTAAGGTTCATTAGACTCAGGACTCAGCGTGCCTTTCGATTTTTCCTTCTTATCTGCATTTGTTATGACCCTTAACACTAAGGAGAACCTTTAACCCTTTGTTTAAAGCTAGAGTATGAACTAATACTGTAAATACTTTTGATTTTGACTTGACTCACTGATTGATTTCACTTCCTATTTCAAACTTGTTTTCCATGTCGTACACACATACCTGAAATATCTGCTACAAATTTACTACGACGTCAAAACGGATTGTTCCAGTCACAGGTGAGTGGAGACAAAAGAAGGCGGCTCGTCTCCACCTTTGCAATGATTATTTCAGAACCTGAGGAACTTGATTATGATTAAAAGCTTTGACACAACACAAGCAGAGAGTGAGATGGGAGCGACCTCTGAATGACGGGAGAAGCAGGCGTTAAGGTTGAGGATCCCACACATCAAGCTACGGCCTGAGAAGGTTTGCATTGTCGTGAGGAATCTCAGGTCGAGAGAGACAGTGACAGCGAGACCCCGACCCACAGCCGGGGAAGAGGGACAAAGACTCAACAGTCTGTTTCTCAAGCTGCCTGAGATTCAAACACTACAGTCTTGTTGGCTTTCACATGCGCACCCCCCCCCCCACACTGAAACACACACACACACATACTATTCATGCTTTACTATATATGGAATATTCACTGTGCTAACAAGAGCATCTTGGTGCTGCTTCTTAACACAACCTGGCCTTTATGTGTTGGTATGACGGTGTGATGTGACTTTATATTTGACACCAGGCACCTTTTCAAACACTTGGGGGAGGGGGGGGGGGCATACACCGTGTCAAAAACCAAACAAACTTATTTTAGTTTGGAAACTGAAAAATGAAAATCATTATCATATGAAACCAAACTGAATCCAGACTAATCCTGATGGTTAGTTTTAAACCTTAAACAATAATTTACAGATGTCGCCTCATTTGGTTCCTGAGTCCACTGTCGCTCTTAGTGCTTCGACATGACATTCAGTTCAGTTTATTTCTGTAAATTTCAACAGACACATGATTCAGCAGCTCCTGAATTTAATCTCATCACTTAAAACAAAAGTTGACTGACATATTAGTCGACAAAATATTCCTGTGACAGACAAAAGCATCTGGTGTGATACGCTGTAGACACTGTAGCCTCAGGACTCATTTAAAGGACCTACATTCACAGGCTGAACACTCTGAAGCTCAACCAACACAAGTCTTTACCTGTCTGTTGGTTTTCCTAAAAGAGCTAAATGCCAAAGTGTGTGTGAGTGTGTGTGTATTGTCTCAGTCACAGGCCTCAGTCAACCTCCATGGCGTCTGATTCCCATCCTGAAAGCCAGCTGGATTTTTCCCTGTAAATCCAACCATCGTCTGCACACACATACACACACACACAAACGTTTGTGCACAAAATCACGCTCACACACAGCCTGCGTCTCACTCTCACCCTCACACACACTCTCCTCTTGGCCCACAGTTGCACAGAGAGACATATGGCTGCAGCAGCAACACACACACACACGTCAGGTTACATAACTGAAGGCAAAAGGCCAGGGTTTGTCCCACTGAGAAGATGATGTGTGTGTTTTACCTATTTCTACTTTAATCTGCTATGTCTGTCTTTACTATTACTGGTACACAGACACAACCAACCCTCCTTCTTAAACCAAAGAAGAATCCTACATGCTATAATCTTTCCTTTGGAAGTTAACGTTTCTGCTGGATTTATAAAACTCTTGGGTGGCTATGGTCTTTTTCTGCAATAGGTCAACTTTTCTTCAAAGACACTTTCCCCCCTGATCTTTCTCTCTGGGTGTTTTGTTGTGAAGGAAACCCTGCTGTTGCTGTACCGGCTCATTAGCCAGATTCATCCACCTCAAATGGATTTTCAGTGTGTGCAGTTCAACAAGGTCATTATCAAATGTTTTAAACACCCTGCTGAGCACAGGGGAAGGAGTCTACCCATAACTGATGGTTAACAAGGCACCAGCTCTTCTCTTCAACATCTATCACGCATTGTTTTCTTGTCAAACTTTAAAATGATGCATATTTTCTGAGAATGGTGAGCCCATCAGTGCCAGGGGGGCGGACAAATGAAGAAAACCCCAAGGACCCAGAGCTGGGATGGGACCCTAAAGCATTCCAAGCATAGATATGTGATTATTTCAGACCCCCCCCACCCCACCCCCACCACCAAGCACAGCAGCATCCCTGGTCATTACTAATGGAAAATACTGCACTGCACACTTTCTTTGTGCTGCTCTAAAAAGTCCAGACGGAAAGTATTTTCAACATGGTAATGTTAAATATACACACTTTAATATCACTGAAATTAAAGTTCATATAAAATGACACACATGGTAGCTGAGATATAACCTCAACAAGCAGAAATAACTTTAAATATTCTGTGTATAGTAATTTTATGTGTCTTTAAACAGAAAGAAAAATTAGGAAAAAAGAACAATTACTGGGCTGAGAAAGAGTCTGACTCGCATCCTGGACCCCAAGGCTCAAGTTGTGAATGGAGAGCCGGGCAACACACACACACACACTACTCCCCCTCCCTCCTGTTTACTAAATCCTCGTCAAAGTGAGATAAAGGCGATTATATCCCACTGAGAAGCTGCAAAGGCAATCACCAGGCCCTGATCGATCACTCACACATGTTCCTTCCCCACACCCTTTCCCCATCCATCCATCCCTGATCGATAACTTACATTGGTGTAGAGCACAGAGTCGATCTCTCCGGCCTCAGACAGCTCGCTGAGGTTCCTGTCCCAGTGTAGGAACGGTTCACTACTGTCCAGGATCTCCATAGTTCCGTCCACACAGACTCTCTCCGGCCTTGTGGATGTTGTTTTTTTCCCCTCCAGCAGCAGCAGCAGCGACAGAAGAAGCAGCGGGGTTTTGTTGCAATGCAGGTCAGACTGGAAACCAAACTCCTGCTCCAACTCCGGAAAAAAAAAGTTCCCAACAACTTGTCTAAGTAAAGGAAATAAAAAAAACCAACCCCCACACACAGACACACGTCCAGCTGCTTTAGACTAAATGTGTCAGAGAGATGCAGCGGTCAGAGTCAGGCTGAGAGTTGGTGTTGTTGTTGTTGTTTATCATCTCCTTTCTGATTCAGGATCCACAGGCAGTTTTCAGCAGCCCCTCTTTGCTTTTCTTCCCTCCTCCTCCTCCTCCGCCTCCTCACAGCCCGGACACACAGGAATGCATGGGCGGAGTCACAGAAAGAGGAGAAAATATTAAAAAAAATAAAGAAAATAATGAAAAAGAATTAACTGATACCCATAACGACTGTTTACAAGCTTTAAATTTTATATAACAAACTGGAATTAAAATGTAAGGTTAAAAATGTGAAGTGTTTCATCTTTTCCAGCTGTTGTGTGACACTAGTTTCAAGTCTTCATAGTAATAAACAAGCGTTTCCGGTCTTTAATTTCAAAATAAAGGTCTCCTTTCTCATTTCAGGCCCTATTGGTTCCATACAGAATATATTATGGCTACTACTGTCACCACTGTCCTTTGAGAAAAATTGAAATTACTTACAAGAAAGTTCTTTGTATATTTATATATAGGAAAAGTAAACATTAAAAAGAAACTTCGCCAAGGTTTCCTTTATTATTTATTTAAGCTTTTATTTTTAAGTCTCCATTTCCGATCTCTCTCTTTGACGCTTGTTTAAATCGGTAACACCGGTTTCTCCGCAAGCGTACAGACGGACCAATCAAACCTCTCCTTTATTTAAAGCCCGTTCCACCGTGCAGCTCTGCCCCCCTGCGCCTTTAACTGACAGGTGACGCGACCAATCGAGAAAATGTCTGCGACCAATCACTTTAGGCCAAGAATACCTTTGCGTAAAGCCCCGCCCCGCAGTGACAGAAACAGCCAATCAACGCCCAGCAGTGCAGACATTTAAAAACCAGAAACTTTAAAGTACATGTTTTTATGCGTCTTTATGCAAATATCTGTGACACATTTTCTCTAACTGGCCTTTATGATTTATTTTTATGTTTATAAGGTTGTTTTTAATGATTCACTTCTGTTGATTGAACAGTTATTAACACTGGGAGCTTAAATGTTGTGACTGTAAGAAAGGAGCAGGAAAAATTGTCAGTTATATTAACAATTACAGAGAAATGAGCCAACAGAAGTGAGCTGAAAGCGACCAGTCACTGTCCAGGAAGGAAATGAAAAAAAGATAAATGTGATAAGAACCGACAAGAGTGTGACAGGAAAGCAAGAATAAATGCAACAGATAAAAAAAAAAACCTGTCACATCAGTACAACAATGTGCAGTTTTAACTATGCACAATTCAGGGATATAAACAGGAAAACATAAAGCAAAAGAAAACTGAAGGTCCTTCCCCTAAACTTGCATGCTGGTCTCCTTTTTTTTTTTTTTTTTAACACTCAAGTTTCACTTATCTTAGCTTTTCTCTCCTGTGAGAGAAGAGAAACTGTGAGATTTGCATCAAGAGAAGTGCAAGAAAGACAGCTGACACTTGTCATCGAGACAAGTCCAAACAGGACATGACACAAGCTGAAAATACTCAATGTTTGCATGTGAAAAACTTGTGCCAGTTTTTTTTTTTTACAGGTTTCACAAGCACTTTGAGATCAAAAGAGCCAAACATTCATCACATGACAAAGATGGATACCATATGATCCACTAGTGATTTGTCCACTTCTGAAGTCGACTGTGTGGCAAGTTAAAATATGCAAAATGTCAAATGTTGAATGCGCTTGAGGTCAGTTTGGTGTGTTGCACTTTAAGAAGCAGTCTCATATTAATGGGCTTGACACTGACATGGCGACTGCTTTCTCCTTGCAAATGAGACAGGAAGCAGCTGAATTAACTGGCACAAAGAAGAAAAACTGCAGTAACTTTGTCTATGATCTTCAACATGAGTGACAGTTGCTCTTAACAGAGCTACAACTTTTCAAAACCTTGTACTGAGTCACCAAACTCAGTGTTATGATTTAAGAGAAGCATTCTGAAACAAGTTTGATGGATTAACTATATTATTTCAGTGTATTTTCATCCCTCAAACTCCTGCTTTCTACATTATTCTCACACATAAAACTTTGAGAACTCGCAAAAAGAGCATAAATGCAGCACAATAAAAAAAATCATAATCAGTAAGTGTATATACACAGTGGGCTTCTTCTGCTACTCTTGATGCATCTTCATTTTCCAGCAGCAGGAGGCTCCACAGTCAGACATGATGTGTGTCACAGCTTATTATGTCCCCCCTCCTCCCTCTGGTGGGTCAATCAGTTCCTTTATTTGTTGGCATTCAAGTCCTCAGCCTTAATTTTGTATAAACAAGAAGATGCAAAAAGGAGTCGTGTTGTTGAGGAAAAATCCATCAGGTTCTGTCTCGCACGTTGTCGCTCAGGAAGATGATGTTGTCTGGAAAGACAGGAAGGAGACGAGCGGGTGTATTTTTCAGACGTCGTGCTGAGAGAGATCGTTTGTGTTTGTGCGTGTTAATGAGCGTTTAATCTGACCTGCGATGATGGTGGTGGCCTGACGTCTGACTTGGTTCTTGTCCACGTACTCCCCGTAGTCCAGTTTGCCCTCCACTAGAATCCTAGACCTGAAAGAGATGAGACGCAGGATCAGTCACAAGGTCACTTTATGAACCTCTAGCTCAAAAGGACTAAACAATGTGTGAGCCTACAGCAACACCACTTGCAGTGTGTAATATCACAGGACATCACATATGCTGCTATAGTTCATTTATATCCTGCGCATGTATCATTTATAACCTGTGTATATATTTATATTAGTACTCCAACATTCAGGATAATAAAAGTATTTGTTCAATGACAAATTGAATCAAATCAAATCTTTGCCTGCGCTCTCCTCGCTCTCTAAAGGAAAAACAACAACAACAAAACCCCAAAACAAAACAAGAAGTGGTTCATACCCTTTCTTGACGTACTGGTAGGCCACGTCCCTCAGACCGGGTTTGAACACAGACACACGATGCCAGGTCGTCTTCTGACTGATGTCACCTGGAGTCAGAAAACATCAGCACATGAATCAGTCTCAGCACCAGAAACTACATCCAATATATCACTAAAACTCTTGAAATTAATTGCAGGACTGTTGTTTTATTGCATTAGGTTTAGAATGTGTACCCAATAAACTGGCAGCTGAGTATACGTGCTATCTTAAAACGTAGCCTCATGACATGAATCAGCTTATCTGACAAAAGAGAAGCTGCTTAGAAAGAAAACCTTGAAATACAACAATAAACTATTTCTCTGTCCACTTTCATTTAGACACACATTCAGAGTGTTACTATGACCTCTAGTGGCAGAAAACAGCATCTGCAATATAAATTATAATTTTAATAGAGCAGATTACTGCTAATATCACAATAATTACAACATCCTACCACGTAAATATATCAGCTTTACAGCTTATTATATATTTTATTAGTTTTATTATTGGTTGGGTGGAACATTGCACAGTTTACTTGTGATGTTTGTGGATATAACTCAAATTATCTGGCCTAAAGTCTGTGTTTCTGGATTTCTATCACTGTGTCTCCTCTGACATCATACCTGTTGAGGTCATCTCTCCCTCTCCTGAGCGCCACATCTCATTTGTTGCTAAAGAGAAGATGGTAACAGGGTTACGGCCCTCCACTTGTCTCATCACAGGATCCTGACCAACTCGACCTAACAGCTGCACTCGGTTTATCGCTAGAAGAAAGACATACACATCATTTAAAGTGGGTAAAGCCTTTTTCATCTGTAAAATATGTCATGTAAAGAATAAACAAGTGTATTTAATAAAAGAAAATCTTCTCCCACACATACAAACTTTACTTACATCTCTCCAGGATGAGGCTGGCATCTGTGCTCCTGTATCTCACCACCTGCCTGAAGATCTGGAGGAAAGACAGCTTCGCCACATTAACCGACAATTATTTCACTTTATGTGTGAAGGTGAAATCACACAGAGATAATGTGCATCTACCTCCAACTGATTACAATTTCCTCCTCACCTGTGCTGAGGCACTTCTCAACATCTTCTCTGTTCTGCAGACACAGCTCTGAGGGAAGCGATGGGCAGACGAACAGCAGCTCAGGACTCTTTGGGGACTGGTCTGAACAAAAGAAAAGGGCAGTTCAGCTACAGTATAATGGACCAGAGACATACTGACAAGAGCTGAACTCAACTATTTTAATAATCGTTTCAGTCATTTAAAAACACAACAACTGCTTTAAACCCGAGGTTCCAGCTTCTCGTCTGCTTCTCTTTAAATTACAACAGGAATTTACCTTTAAAGAATTTAGGACTTGAACATTATTTTATTTTAAAGGGCCAAAAATTCCTCATTAAACATCTGTTTGATTTTTAATCCTACAATTGTCCTCCACTAAAATGATCCGCTAGACGAGGGACAGTTGTGTTTACAACTTCTACGTGTTTTACGGTGAATTATTTGAGGTTTACCGCAAGACGGGGTGCGTGTTAACCGATCGATAAAGCAGCAACAAAATTAACAGATTTTAGAATGGAGTTTGGTGGGACTAAGGATGCTTCAGGGAAGGATGACCAGGTTTCTGGGACTGTAGTCGGGCAAGTCGAACAATCAAACACGAAGACATGGACTCAAAGTCACAGCACCGCTATCTCACAGCAGCAATGAGGCGTCTGGAGACTCCCGCCATCAGATGTTTACACGAAATAACGCCTAAAAATTAACGTTTTTCTCAACGTGGTTTGGTTTGTAGGCTGGAGCAGCGGAGCAGTAGAGGACCGGCAGCGAGTTGGTGGAAAACGGTGCCAAAGTTTAATAAAAACAAGGACAAACGAGCTAATGAAAAACTTACCAGGTGTAACACTTCACTTCGGTAACCTCACGCTATTTCCGGTCCGGCTCCAAGACAGTTCCGACGCTGTACCGGAGCGCGTTAAAGTTCCGCTTTTTAAGAACATCACACACTTAAAAAACATTTTGAACTACTACACGTTAATATTACATTATGAAACATTTCAGTAATGGCTTTATCCAATGGCGTCATAACATTGCAAAATTTTACAATCTGGTTGATTGAGTCTCAGTTTTTTTATGATAAGTAAAATGAATAAAAATTGTAGAATGAAAAAAAAAATCCGCTCTCCATTATTTTTATTTGAAATGTTCTGACATATTTCAATGATAGAAAGCTGATTGTTGCTGTGGTTCTAAACTATAATTGCCTTTGCTTCTACAAACCACCACCAGGTGGTTTATCTGATTCTGATTCTATTATCTGATTCTGAAGAAACTTATTTTATTCACTGTTGAACAACAGGTGACATAGATATTAAGGCCCTGGGTTAATAATTTGAAGACTGATAGATGCTTCTTATTCCCAGATGAATGTGTTCAATCACATGAACACGCAGCAAGTTCAGCAGCTCTGCCAGCAGAGGGTGCGCTCGTTTCCCGGAGCGCACTGTGGCGCGCTGCTGCTGACAGCGGGGTGGAGTTGGTTGGTTGGTTGGTGGGATGCGGACTTTCTACAAGAAAACTCCTCTGACTTTGCGCTTCTCAGGCTCATCAACACACACGCTGAGCGGCAGGACCCATCAACATCTTCGACTGGCTGTCAGCGCTCCGCTGTTGGAGATGTCGCTCATAATCCACATTATAACAACTTTGGGTGAGTTGAAGTTTTTACTCTGTAAGTTTGTTTATGTGGAAACTGTTGAGGTGCTGTCAGCTCGCCGGGAGGAATCTCATCTTCTGTAGCTGCCAGAAATGGTCGCCCTCGCGTCTCCAGCATCAACACATGTAATGAGATCCATATGTAAAAACCATTACTCACTGTTTTCACAGAAATGATTCTGTACCAGAAGGTAGGAGAAGGTAAAGCTGCTGCAGGGGAGAGATTTTCTACAGTTAATGTCAGTTTGCCATGAGCTGTACACAACCTCAGTGCTTGTATCTACAAAGTGAATCCATGTGGTTTCAATTTAAATGATCTGCTCTGCTTCTGGGATTTATAATTGAAACCAAAAGAGGACATGTGCACTCTTAAGTGGGAGCGCTGGTCATTTAGGTTTGATCCGGTCATGACTGTGTGCGTCTTGTATCAGCTCACTAACATCAGTTTTCCTGCCCGCAGCCCTGTGGTGTCCCGTCAGGGCACTGGTGCCAGAATTTGCCGATGTTTGCACCGAGGGCAGCTGTTACCCCGCCACAGGTGACCTGCTGATCGGCCGGGCGCACAGACTCACCGCCTCCTCCACCTGCGGCCTGAATCGCCAGGAGCGCTTCTGCATCGTCGGACACCTGGAGGTACGAAAGAAAGAGGCTTCTGCCGTGAACCTGGAACAGAAAGTGAACCACAGCATTTTATCTTGCGTCAGACTAACTCATGACCCCACCGGTATCAGCAGGGTGAGCCGAGACCGCTGAGTTTTCCAAAAACAGCAGATATTGTAAACATTGAGTGATGAGGGTTTTTTTCTGCAGTGCAGAAGTGTGCGGCTGCAGCCAACAATTATCTGCATCATCAGTGGGTCTGACAGTTACTTTCTTATTAGTTATTGGTTGTTTAGTGTATAACTTTTCAGGAAAAAAGGAAAAATTAACCGTCATTATCCCCTGAAGCCCAAGATTCTATAATTGAGGAAACTAGTAAATATTCACAAGAGACTTAACGGCAGCTTTGTCAGGGACAGAGTGAACTGTAGTGAACGTGATATTATTATCGTGAAGTATTGTTTGACACAGAAGCTCAGCGTAAACCTCACAGACAATGTTCTCTTGCTTTCTGTTTACATCCCATTCGTGGCTGTGGTTTACTTCTGTAATTGCCTGCATGCCACATTTTCTCAATTGGAGCCATAAAGATTTGAGAAAAAAAAACAAACTAAACTGACAACTGTCAATAAAAACCACATTTACTGTGTAAATGCATTCATTGGCATGGGATCTCACATAGCACTGTAAGGTGGGGAAAACTTTAATTGGCCAACACCACAGGTGGCAAACAGCTGATGGTAATTAGTGGAAGCTAACTGCCTGTGAGAAGCAGAAACCTGGGCTGTATTTAGTATCACTGATATTAATCAGCTCAGAGTACAGCCCGTGCTCTACCAGCGCCATCATTTCTGCAACTTCATTTTGGCCATATAAACAACAAGAAACATTCACTTCACTGATTAAATAAGTCAGATTGAATTAACAGAATAATAAATTATCTAGTAATGTACAACATGTGTCCTTTACCTCTAATTTTGTAGAGAATAACTTGTCACTGTGCAGAAAAATCTCTGTAGATAACAGAAAGTGGGTCAGTTCTCAGTTCAATACAGAATTCATTACAGCAGCACCACCGGCCTTGAAGATGGCATCTTTATGACTCATCACTTATGAATTCTTGCACGAGAAAAGGGTCAGTTGGAAAGAGTCTGTCAAAGTGGCAGTGGAATAACAACGATGAAAATGAACCTACAGCAGCTTGATTTAAGCTGTTTCTGTGTCCGCCGTCGTGATAAACCCAGAGATCAAACAAAAACTATTCAGATTACTTTGTGTCCGTGTGTGTGGGAGCATGCACATGTTCAGTATCTGCTCGCTGTCATGTCGAGTGGGAGTGCAGACATTCCCCTCCACAATAAAAGCACTGTGTGGCTCACAATCCCTGCCCTGTTGTGCATGTGAAGCGGGGGCGAGGTAGGGGATATTCTCCTTTTATCAAACACCCTTCGGCGAGTTCTCTGTGTGTGAATGGTGTCCTTATGAAATCACAGACACAGTGTGGGGCCTTTCTGAGGATGAACACAGTCAACAAGTATGAGCTGTAGATGAGGAGGGGAGGAAGTCCAACTCAAGTAGCAGACGTTTTTTTTTTTAACCAGTGCCAAGTGGAACCACTTATCCGGACTCCGCTCACATTTCAACACAGACATAGTTGGCCAGGGCCTCGGTGAAATTGAGAAACTCGCCTTGTTTATTCCCACGCGTCGATGTTGTGAGATTTAACAGTGTGTGCGTGCATGTGTGTGAACCAGAGCGCAGCTTGTGCCAAAGCATTTGGCGTGCAGTCGAGGCAGTGAATACAATATTAAACAGACACAGCACAGACAGACACACACACAGGCAACCTGATATATACTGTGCATTGTTAATTTGAATTCAGTTCTTTTTCACTCAAATGACCAACTAATACTACATGGCCAAAAGTATGTGGACACCTCAAAGCCAAAGAAAGAAAACAGCCTTCACCCGCTCTTGGTGCAACATTTGAAATCTCAGGACTGATACCTCAGATCATCCTCAGCAAATAAAACCAACTCTATTTGTATGGCAAATACCACGAGGGTTTTTTTTTTTATTTGTAATTTGGGTGAACTGAGCCTTTAACACTCTCCAACCCTCTGTCCATCAGGAGGAGAAGAAATGTTTCATGTGTGACTCCAAGCAGATGTACGACGAGGACAGCAACCCCGTCAGCCACACGATCGAGAACGTGGTCACCACCTTCGCCCCCAACCGCCTCAAAACCTGGTGGCAGTCAGAGAACGGTGAGAGACAGAAAACACACCTGACTAACACAAAAAATGAAAGAGAACGAACTTCCTGTTCACTACATTAACGTGAATGTAGAGCAGAACAGCGTGTGAGCTCTCAGCAGCACTGTTCTCATGGGAACTGAGATCAGTAATGACTAGACAGGAGATCACAGAGCCTCTTGCTGCAGCCAATCACGGCATCACTAGGAGGCGGGGCTTACAGGTGTGCTGAGGAGAACAGGTGTGCGGGAAAGAAACAGCCGTGTGTCAGCACTTGAACACACACAGGCCTTTAAAGTGGAAAAAAGGGACGTGTGTAATGAGACGCAGAGGTTCAGAGAGTTCCACAGTGGGAACGAGAAACAGTTATTTTTACTGGAAAATTGTCTCAGAAATTGTAAGACTGAGCTGTGTAATTACAGGATTTACTCTCACCTGCATCTAACATCAGTTCACCCTGAAGCCAGGTGTGTAATCATAAACACTCCGGGACGACTATAAAACAACAAATTCTTCCCATATGGGAGTCACATGGAAAACATCTCATGGAAGATGTAAAAGACATAAAATATTTGTGACTGAAGACGCAACAATCAAATTATCACCAAGGCAGGAATTTTTCCAGGAACTCAGGAACCTTAAGTGTGTTTCAACCAGGAAACTGATATATAGCTCACACTGCAGTCAGATGCCTCATGGCGTGTTTAAATATACAGCATGTGTTTAGTTTGGGTCGTTCCACAGTAATAACTGTTCCAGACAAAATGGAAAACCATGAAATGAAAACCAAGAATCTCCGTCATAACATCATTATTCGCGTCCATGAAAGAAATCACATTACAGCGGCAGGTTCTCATGCAGACACGCACACACACTGTTCCTTCAGAGCGGTGGGAATTTGTCAGAGGTGTGAATCATGGAGGGAGCAGTGGCCAGCACTGCAGGTGGCTGTCAGACAGCAGGAAGCTGCAGACGCACAATGGCTTTGCTTGGGATTTCCTCGCAGTCTCCCGTTCGTCCTGCTGTTCCATCTTGGCTTTCACCAGCTGTTGTTCGAGTTCAAACGTAGCCGAGTGTTTTATAATTAGAGAATTATGTAAAATTAGTTTCACCACACAAAGTAGTTCTTCCACAGAGTTCAATTGTTACCAAATATTTACAGTAACTGTCAGGTGGGATTAATATGTAGCTTTGACAGAGATCTGGCTTTAATTGTTGATTTCCTGTGTGTTTCCCTCCTTCACCTGCAGGTGTGGAGAATGTGACCATCCAGCTGGACCTGGAGGCCGAGTTTCATTTCACGCACCTTATCATGACCTTCAAGGTGCCTGTTCTCTCTCACACACACAAATTTCATACAAATATGCTCATACCCACCGCATGGAGATAAACACAGCACTGAGCAGCTGTGGTGGAGGAATGTGGAAAATCGTTCCGGTCTCTGGAGGGTGGTGGGAATAAGAGGAGGAGGGAGAGGATGAGCTCAGGGCTGTGCAGTAAAGAACTCTGATCGCTGTCACATGGTCGGCTGCGATGGCGGACAGCTGGATTCGTGCCGCTCATTCACAATGTACATCCTTTCCCATCCTGTTTTCAGTCAGATGGCAGGAAAGATCAACACACTAATGTCAGAGTTTTTTCATCAGATCAAAAAGTATAAGAAAATTCACTTTATCTGAATTTAAAAGTTGTCACAACTTTGATGTTTATCTATATTTGAGTAATGAAAATCAGTGTGATTTGGTTTCTGTGATCATTTACACGTGATCATGTAACAAACCAGTGGTTTAGTGATTTTTCTGTCTCTATCTGTCCACAGACATTTCGCCCAGCTGCCATGGTGATCGAGCGGTCTATGGACTTTGGGAAAACGTGGCAGGTTTATCGCTATTTCGCCTACGACTGCGAGTCCTCGTTCCCCGATGTGTCCTCCGGGCCCATGGTCAAAGTGGACGACATCATCTGCGACTCCCGTTACTCAGACATCGAACCATCCTCAGAGGGAGAGGTGTGTTTGCCCTTTGAACTTTTTTTTTTTTTGGAGAAGTTTATAGAATTATTTATTCACCTTTTTTCTACTGATAAATGTCTAAATTATCATATAGGATGTTAATCTCTGAGATTGTGAAGTCACTTCCAATACAAAACTTTGATCTGATTTTAGGTGATATTACGGGTGCTGGACCCCGCCTTCGAGATCGAGGACCCCTACAGCCTGAGGATACAGAGTGAGTTCCTCCTGAATGTCCATGAAGAAGCTTTGAATTTCACATGTGGAAGCGACTCAGCCTTTGTACACTCACACAAACCCAGACTGAGACACACACTCTCACTTCCTCACACACACACAAACATGCAGAGCCCTTGTGTTAAGTATGTGGTGAATGCTGTGGGTGTGTGAGGAACAGCAGCGGCATCCTCAAAGTCTGGAACATGAAAAAAGACATGTCCTGCCTCGCATTGTGTGGCTTTACAGAAGTTTGAAAGTGTGTGAAAGGACGTGTGTGTTATATCTGACTGCTCTAATTTCCTGTGTGTGTGTGTGTGTGTGTGTGTGTATGTGTGCAGACATGCTGAAAATCACTAACCTCCGGGTGAAGTTCATTAAGCTCCACACACTGGGCGACAACCTGCTCGACTCCCGCGACGAGGTGACGGAGAAGTACTACTACGCCCTCTACGACATGGTTGTCCGCGGAAACTGCTTCTGCTACGGTCACGCCTCCGAGTGCGCCCCGATCGACGGAGCACCCATAGGAGCTGAGGGCATGGTACATCACACTCACTGATGATGTAAAACTGAAAAGTGATGAAAGAGTCAGAGCTCGAGAAATCTGCAATATGAAACTTAAATCAGCATTAACTCACTTTTGTGTCACAGGTCCATGGCCGCTGTGTGTGTAATCATAACACTGAGGGACTGAACTGTGAGCGCTGCCAAGACTTTTACCACGATTTGCCCTGGAGACCTGCAGAGGGACGAAACACCCACGCCTGCAAGAGTAAGAACACAAACAAATTAATCTGTGTTTTGTTCTCATCTGTTCACACTTAAAGGCTAAAAACTTGACAAATACTCTAATTCATTTTCCCACCAGTGAATCTTTGTCCCTTTCTTTGTCAGAGTGTGAGTGTAACCAACACTCCACCTCATGTCATTTTGACCCGGCTGTGTACGTGACGACGGGCAACGTGAGCGGAGGTGTGTGCGACGACTGTCAGCACAACACGGTGGGCCGACAGTGCGAGCAGTGTGCGCCTTTCTTCTACCAGCACCCCAACCGAGACCTGAGGGACCCCAACGTCTGTGAACGTACGTCACCTCTGACCCCTGACTGTCCCACGGCTCCTCCTCCTCCTCATTGTCCACTCCTATTCATTATACAAACAGTCCGTTAAAGTACATGTTGGTCTCCTCATCCAGGACATGTTTCTCTGTGTTTCTGTCTTCACCATCTGGAGCTGTCTTTGAAGTGAAAAGCAGAAAGTAGCCGTTGTTACAGCATGATTGTAATTACCTACTAAGTACTGGGTACAAGTGGAAATAGTGCTGTAAAATGAAATACAGCCTCCCCCTCTTTTTACCTCCCCTTCTTTTTTCCTCTTTACAAGGCTTGTCTTTTAAATGACACGCTGCTTCTGCGTCTCTTTGCTGTTCATTATCTTGTCCTTTCTCACTGGCAAGTAACTTCCTCGATTCGTAATGTTATTTTAAGATAAGCTAATGTTATTTTGTCACCATGCACAAGGATCACGTAACCTAAAATCAACCTCTGGTTAGATATTGTCCCAAAATGTCTGTTTTTTAAAAAAATATTTTTTGACATGACCACAAGATGTGGAAATAATGAGCATTCACGTGTCCACACAGTCTCCATAATGTCATTTTTTCTACAGCGTGTAACTGCGACCCGTCCGGGTCTCTGCAGGGTGGGCTGTGTGACTCGCGGACCGATGTAGCAGCTGGGCTGATCTCAGGTCAGTGTCGGTGCAAAGGCAATGTGGAGGGCGAGCGCTGCGACCACTGCAGACAGGGACACTACGGGCTGGGACAGGGGCCTGATGGCTGCCTGCGTAAGTCACAATTAATTTCTCTACACTCAAGGCCTATACTACACTTCTAAACTGTATCGTCTAGTTCACAAAGTTTTCTCAAAGTTTTTATTTACCTTTTTCGCCATATTTATTCAAGCTCTCTATGTAAAAGTTTAAAGACTAAAAAGGAGTAAGAATGATCAGAGGATGGACGTTGGAGGTTTTGTTTATGGGAAGTTTCCGTCCCTATTAAACAAGACTCCCTTAGAATACCAGGAGTTTTAAGGGTACATGACTTTCCCGTTTGGTTGAATCGGTTTCTTCACTGTGTGTTTTGGCAGCTTGTACTTGTAACCAGCTGGGCACTCTGCCAGGAGGAAACTCCTGTGATTCAGACTCAGGAAGGTGCTTCTGCAAACGCCTCGTCGACGGACACAACTGCGATCAGTGTCTGGTACGGATCCAAACACAACTGTCAGCCTATGTTTGGATACTTTTCCCTCTGTGAATGTGAAATATCCAGAGCCACAAATGTTTCTCCTCTGCTCTTTTGTTTACAGCCACAGCACTGGGGTCTGTCCAATGACATGGACGGCTGCAGACCGTGTGACTGTGACCAGGGCGGAGCTGTAAACAATAAGTAAGCTTAGAAAACAAAAGTATGAAATATAATCCTTTATCCCCAATGTATCGGCAGCAGCCAGGTAGAACACTCACTGCCACCCTGTGATATGGTCTGTTAAAGCCTAAGTCTCTGTCCACAGCTGTGACCCTCACTCAGGACAGTGTGAGTGCAGGGAGCACATGTTTGGACGACGCTGCGATCAGGTGGAGTCTGGCTTCTACTTCATCGCTCTGGACCACTACACCTACGAGGCTGAGGACGCAAAGCATGGACCTGTAAGTGTGCTTCCACATCCCGTCTGTTCAAGTGATGCATTGACGTTGTCCTCAGATATGTAAACCACATCTGTCTTTCTTTGTGTCAGGGTGTGACGGTGGTACAGAGGTCTTATCCTCAGAATCGTAGTCCTACGTGGACCGGTATGGGTTTTGTTAATGTGCCAGAAGGAGCCTACTTAGAGTTCACCATCGACAACATCCCAGAGTCCATGGACTATGACATCCTTATTCGCTATGAGCCACAGGTAACAACACACACACACAGACACAAACAGGATTCGTTTGTGTTGTTAATTTTGTCAGCATTAACAGAACCAGTTCCCATAATGCAATGAAAGTGCGTTAATGGTGTCATAGCATTAATCTGTGTGTGTTGGCAGCTGCCAGAGCAGTGGGAGCAGGTGAACATCAGAGTGCATCGGCCCGTCTACAACCCTCCAGACTACACTGGTCAGTGCAGCAACTCCATCCAGAGCGGAGACGAGCAGTCCATCTCTCTTCCACCTGGATCCAGGTAGGACGTCAGTCTACCCGACTGCACCTGCCTCACGGATGTTTTCACAGCACGCGCTGACTCCCCGTTGTGTTTCAGACACGTGTTGCTGGTGAGGCCGGTGTGTTTCGAGAAAGGACTGAACTACACGATCCGTCTCAGTCTGCCGCTCTACTCGTCAGTCAGCGACATCCAGAGCCCGTACACACTCATCGACTCCGTACGTAGAATTTACAGAGCCACAGATCCTCTAAGTATTTTTCTCCATTGCAAATTTTGAAAGTTTTATTTTAATTATAATTTCAATGTTCTTTATCATAGAAACAAACGATTCTAGCAGATAATCTACTGATCATATACCACAAGGTTCCAGCTTTGCCTCTGAGAAATCCCAGACTTCACTACTCTGTTCCTTCAAACCTGTGTTTTTATTATGGTTTCCACCCCTCCCCCTCGTCCGCCTCCTCCTCTCTTTACAGTTGGTGCTGATGCCCCGGGTCAGGGAGCTGGATATATTCCATGGGACTGAGGGCGAAGGAGCATGGGATACGTTCCAGCGCTACCGATGTTTGGAGAGCAGCCAGAGCGTCGTCAAAAGCCCCATGACCGACATCTGTAACGACTACATCTTCAGTGTCTCTGCTCTGCTGCACAATGGAGCCATGGGTACGTAGTTCTGTGTGTTTGCACAGTACTTTGTTCCTATTCCAGTCATTTTTCTGTCATAGCTCTGTGATAAAAGATCTTGTCTTATTTCCCAGCATGCCAGTGTGACCCTCAGGGCTCACTCAGCTCTGTGTGTGAGACCAGCGGAGGTCAGTGTCGGTGTCGACCCAACGTTGTCGGCAGGAACTGTGACCATTGTGCCCCGGCTACGTTCCTGTTCAGCCCCGCCGGCTGCAGACGTGAGTGTTGGGCACGAGCATGCGGTTTGATGGTTATTTAAACCAGTAACAAAAAAGTGTAATGATTTAAATTTCACCCTCAGGCTGCGACTGCGACCCTCAGGGCTCCGTCACTCTCTTCTGCCACGAGGCCACTGGCCAGTGCGAGTGTGTCCCTGGGGCCTCGGGGCGCCAGTGTTCCCACTGCCTGCCAGGGTTCTGGGGCTTCCCTCATTGCCGACCCTGCCAGTGTAACGGCCACAGTGAGTACTGCCACCCTGAGACCGGGGAGTGTCAGGGCTGCAGAGACTTTACCACCGGACGTCACTGTGAGAGGTACGACGAGATACGATAGTACAGTATCACGGACTTTCAGCTAACCTATCTCCCTCCAGCCAGCCCCAGAAATCTAAATCTAATTGGTCTCTCAATTTGACCTTTTCCTTTACTTCCAGGTGTCTGGACGGTTACCACGGTGACCCAGAGCTGGGTTCAGGCAGCCACTGTCGCCCCTGTATGTGCCCCGACGGACCCCGCAGTGGACGGCAGTTTGCTGACAGCTGTTACCTTCAGGCTTACACGAACCAGCTGGTGTGTTTGTGCAGTCCTGGCTACAAAGGTATATAAACACAGATTTGTTTTCATGTAAACTGTGTTTTTTTTTTTTTTTTTAAGTGCTCAAATCTTTACTTAATGTCATCACGTCTTCACCTCACACACACAGTTCAGGGCCCCTGTAATTAGCCTGCTGGCCTCTTGGTTCATCTCCTGTTTCCTGTCCTCATCCAGGTGTCAGGTGTGATGAGTGCGCCCCTGGTTACTTCGGGAACCCTCTGGTGCCCGGTGGGCGCTGCATGCCCTGCCAGTGTAACAACAACATCGACATGCAGGACCCGGAGTCCTGTGACGCCCGGACAGGCGCCTGTCTGAAATGCCTGTACCACACCGATGGCTACGGGTGCGAGCAATGCAAACTGGGTTACTACGGCAAGGCCTCCACACAGAGCTGCAGGAGTGAGTACAGCTGCTAATATCACACTACTAACCCACTGTATGTATGAATATCTTGTGACTTGTCAGCAAACATATGTGCAGATACAGGTAAATCTGTAAATGCTGCTCTGTGCAGAGTGTATGTGTAACTCTGTGGGCACGGTACCTCGGGCCTGTTCATCCCCCGATGAGTGTGAGTGCGATCAGCACACTGGCCAGTGTCCCTGCCTGCCGAACGTGGTCGGTCAGAACTGCGACCGCTGCGCTGCCGACACGTGGAACATCGCCAGCGGGACGGGCTGCCAGCGCTGCGACTGCGACCCCGTCCACTCCTTCGGCTCCTCCTGCAACGAGGTCAGTCAGACTCTGGGATGAAAACTAAACCCAGCAGCAGAGCTGATCGCTCTAACCCACATTTTTCATCAAGCGCAAAGATTACCATCATTGAGGAGAACAGGTCTTGAGCCCTTAGAAGCAGTGTTAAGAAGTAAACCTGTAAAACTCTACTGGATGTCTGAATGAAAAACAGAACTAAAAGTAGGTATGAAAAGGAACCTCTCAGCATTAAACAATTCCCTGAGGACTAAAGGGGAAAACCTTCCCCGGGAAAACAACAAGGACAGTGTCACAAATTCAGTAGACCAGGAAACGCTGTGACGCTCTGACTTTCTTTTGTAAAATACACTACAGTTTTTTATAAATAACAGCAGGTCTAACATCTGTCTGCATCATTTCCTCCATTAGCATCGCGGCAGCTGCTCCTGCTCTATGAACACAATGTACAGCTGAACTGAATCCCAGCACTGCTCCACAAACTCATCTCTGCCGCTGCCAATGTCTTCCTCACACAATGTGGGGACTGACAAAAAAATTCCCAAACAATTCTCATTTAGAGCAGAGCAGCATGGCGGCAGTAAATTACTGTGACCAACCCATCTAATCACCAAGGCCTGTGTGGGTTTTTTTGGTAATCTTTGTTGATATATGGGCTCCAGCTGTTTGGGAATTGCTTCTGTCTCTGTTGTTCAGCAGCTCTGCTTTACTCAGACACAGGCACATAAAGAACAGAATAGTGTGCGCGCACTCACACACAAACATTTGGGGTTCTGTGTTTACTGGCTGCTCTCCATCAGAGGAAGGAAGTCTCAGAATACACTGTGGAATAACTGAATACACATTTCTCTAAGAGAAGCAAGTTGTAACCGACTACAAAGGTCTATTGTGTCTGAGTGAAAGAAAAGATGTAAAACATATTACAAAAGTCAAGTTTCATCTGCTTTTGACAAAAAAAAAAAAAAAATCCACAACTTCTTTATTTAACCTTTGTTTTTGTCTGATGATAGTTTGTTGACCTGATGGTCTTTGTGTTTTCGTTATAGGTCACAGGACAGTGCTCTTGCAAACCCGGTTTTGGGGGCAGGACGTGTCGGGAGTGCAGAGAGCTCTTCTGGGGGGATCCAAAGGTCAAATGCCAACGTAGGTCATCCTCAGTCATCACCAATAAACACACAATATGTAGAAAGACCTTGACTCCACCATCAGTTACCAGCAGCTCCAGTTTCCTGACGTGCCTCCATCAGTCAGTGTTTATGGTCTTTTTATGTGACCATAAAACAAATAAAAGTACTGACACTGAGGCAGTGGCATGTTTTGTACTCCAGCACTTCAGATTTGATTTCCAAACTCTGGTGCCACCAAGTGGTATTATCAAAAAAGACAGTTTAGTTCAGTCCATTTTAGACATAGTTCCCCAGGGTCAGAGGACAAAGTTACCACAGAGAATTATCAATGGATTCCCTTCAGCTCTACGGAATATTTTAGCATCTTTCATCTCATTGTTGTGGTTTTACAACCCACAGCTTTACTTTTTTGTTTGCAGCTCTTTTCAGTACAAAAAAACAAAGTTCTAAAAAGCCACTCTGTACTTCCTGCTCAGCATCAAACAGCAGACACACACCGTTAGGGACTAGCTGGTGAAAACAATGGAGCAAGTAGTTCACCTTTATTTAGGCTCAGCAGACAAAAAGCAGGGAGGAATAAACAGGAGTCCAAGTCAGGAAACTGGCAGGGGTCTGCAACAGGAAGACCAGATTTAAAAAAAAAGGGTCAAAACAGGTGAGTAAGGCTGGAAGAGCACAACAGACAGAGTGTAGACAGAAATGGATCCGTATATGTACTGGGTAATTGGGGAATGAGGAACAGGTGAGTAGGTGGGCAGGGAGGAGTCAGGCAGCTGGAAGGTGGGAAGGGTTGGGGTTACTGCAGGGCAGGTGGGAGAGGCAGGATCAGAAAGAGTCAGTGATACTTGGCAGAGGCAGGCAGAGAATGAATGAATAACTCAACTAACTGTGACACATTCAGCAGCTAAAGATCCAGCTGTTTCCCTCAGGAGTTGGTCGAGACGTTCATTCTATCCACATGATATGTGAAGCATATTAACAGTTGGACTGAGGTCAGGTAAAAGACATAACTGGCCAAGAACATGACACTGTTAGGCCATAAAAAATCAATGTTTGTATGTTTAAGGATCATTGTCCTAACACCGGGGATTGCAGCTGTGAGTCCTACGCCGTTCACCCAATATGGATGTGAACACACTCAAACAGCCTTCAATCTCTTGGTCACTGTTTCATTTCAAATCCGAGCCCAAAGGGTTTTTACTGTGAGTCAAACACACTGCAGGAGAGTCCGTCTGCAGAAACGTGGGCCTCACGGTGGCTGACTCACCCTCTGAGAAAGAAAGAGGGAGTAGGAAGAAGAAAAAGGCGAGGAGAGGGGAGCAGAGGGAGGAGATGTGGGAATGACCTCTCGTTCCCTGCTCATGAGAACCAGATGTTCTCCAGAACTCCCAGGCATCCCATTTTCGTCATGCACCGACACCCAGGGGAATCCTGAATTACTATGTATTCCCTAAAGGTCTCTTAAGCTGTTAAACCAGCTGGACCTCTTTTCCTGTCTGCACAGATGATACACTGACGCACCCATTCATGGGAAATCTGAGCACTGTGGCCACCTTACGGAGAATTGTGTAGGAATAATGTAATTATGTGTAAGGGTGCTGATGACAGAGCCTCTTATAGATGATGCAACAGCCGAGATGCTGGGCAGGTTTGGATGTTGGAGGTTAAAATGTGTTTCTGTATGCACTGTGTGATTTATGAGGTCAAAACCGGATTAGCATTATTGGTACGTAGCTGTCGTGTGGCACTTCTCAGTTACCAGCCCATAATCACCATATATGTCCCGACCCAAATGTGCTTCTGGAGACAGGTGTAATATTTCACTGTGACAGAAAGAAAACTTCAAACCCAACCCTGAAACGCCTGCTCCATAAATCACACAAACAAAATGCAGCAACGCTGATGCTGAAACCTCTCAAACCCTGCATTCCTTCTTTATGACTCACACTAAATCTCCTCCTCCTTCTTCTCTGGGGAGGGAGGGCCATCATATGGACTGCCCCGACACTCGTGGGGTCAGCATGACCTTCACGGTCATGTTCATGTCTAAGTTTATTTACCGGAGGTGCTGGAGGTTGAATTAACTTTGTTTTCAAACGAGTTATTTCCCTGGAGAGACTTTAAAACTGTCACACTTCTTATATACGACTACACACCACATGATGTTTATTGTTCTTTTTATATTGTCTGTTCTTTGGGCCAGATAATAAAAAATAAACTAGTATTTTTATCATTATAGCTTGTGACTGCGACCCTCGGGGAATCTCCAGCGAGCAGTGCCATCGTGCCACAGGTCAGTGTACCTGCGTGGAGGGTGTTTCCGGCCCACGGTGTGACAAGTGCGCCCGAGGCTACCAGGGCAAGTTCCCTGTCTGTGAACCCTGCCACAAGTGCTTCGCCAACTGGGACGCCGTGGTTGGGGAGCTGACCAATCAAACTCGACGCCTGGAGGCCCAAGTGACAGAGCTCCAGACCAGCGGGGTGACAGCGCCGTACAAAGAGTTAATCAGCAGCCTGGAGAGAAACGCCAAGGCTGTCAGAGAAATCGTAGAGAGCAACCCTGCAGCAGTGAAGCTGGAGCAGATACAGGAGCTAATGCACCAGATCATGTATGTACAAAGACAAACAGAGACCCACAGAAGGATGTAGTGCACACATGTTCATTACTGTGTCATTGTTTTCTCAGCGGTTTGATGTCCTACCTAAACGGAAAGCTGAACACGACGGAGGAGACCTTGAGCATCCTCCAGAATGACGCCAACTCCACTGAAGTAAAGTTGGACGCACTGGCAGTTGAGGCCAACCAGCTGGACCTTACAGTGCAGGAGCTGAGACAGCAGGTGTACGATGCCAAGAACGCCAACATCCAGGGTGAGAAATCACACTGTAACAAGGAAAGAAGCACATCATCAGCATAATACGATGCTGTCTCCTAAAAATATATAAATGTACTTTAATTATTTCTTTACATTGCAAGATTTGAGCATTTTTGAGCTTATTTGCTTGCTGTTTTCTAATGGACACTGTGCTCACCCAAAAGAAGAAAATCTGATCTGGCTTCCATAAATAAATGATTCAATTCTCTGACTTAACTCGCTGAAATTCACCTCTTATAAACAGAAACTGTTTGATTTGCATGTGTTTTCAGGCGCCTTGGACACTATCACATCAGCACACTCAGAATCACAATTAGCGGAGATTCGCACCATCCTCTCCGCTAGTAGTCCCAGAAGCACAGTGGCACGTTCTGCCACAGTACGGAAAGCCACGGAGGACAAACTGAGCAGCAGTCAGAAGGAGTTTGACCGCAAACACCAAAGAAACTCGCAGAAGCTGGACAAACTGTCCAACGAGCTGGAGAAATTTGACCTGTCGCCACTTAGCAAGAAGGTGAGAAACACTGGAGAACTAGAATCTGCTAAAAAGAAAACCCCATAACTAACATCTTTATTATATTCCGTATTATCACTGTTATTAGAGGGAACAGTCAGTAAAATTTCAGCTTATTGCTCCACATCATTGATAAAAGATTTGCTGAAGACAAACATTCAACCTCAGACTGATGCAGTATTCACTTACGCTGCACGTTGCTTGGCGTCACTTTGTATTTATTCTTTTTCTGCAGACATGTGGTGGTGCAGCAGAGGGTGACAGCTGCTCTGGCTCCCCCTGTGGCGGGTTGGGTTGTGTCGACAAGGACGGAGCTCCTCAGTGTGGAGGAGAAGGATGTGAAGGCCTCGTCACAACTTCTCAAAGTGCCCTCAAGTCAGCCAAGGACCTGGACCAGGAGATCCTAGCAGCTATGCAGGAGGTGGACAAGCTCTCCAGGATGGTAGGTGAACATGGTCATTTTTTATAACTGATGTACAATAACTCAGTACATGAGGAAATTACTGACTTTGTTTGCGGTCAGGTGTGGGAAGCCAATGCCCGTGCAAATGAGGCCAAGGCGCACGCTCTGGAGGTGCTGATCAAATCCAACCGGAGCAAAGAGAGGGTGGAGCAGAACAACGAGCAGCTCCGCAACCTCATCAAAGAGATACGAGACCTCCTCACCAGTGAGCACACCACAGAACTGCATTTGTCCAAATGGTTTTCAGAGTCAATGATGATTTTATGCCAGCTTAAAAATCCAAAAAGTTTTACTTGATGAAGGTCTGTGAGTTGTGGAAACAGTCGGATGAGCTGGGTTTTGTTTCTGATAATCCAGATGACAAAGCAGATATTTCAGTGATCGAGATGGTGGCCAATGAGGTAATGGCTATGGAGATGCCGACTTCAACGGAGAAGCTGCAGGAGCTGACAAAGGAGATCAGGGAGAAGGTGGGCACTCTGACCAGCGTGGAGACCATCCTGAGTCAGAGCGCTGAGGACATCCAGGCTGCTGAGGCGCTGCTGAAGCAGGCCAAGGCCGCCAGGTAACTCACACACTGTGACGGGAAACGGGAAACAAAGGAGGATGTTTATGGCATGGCATCATTTATACCAGCACATCAACGTTCTCTGTCTGTCTGTCCGTCAGTGAGCAGGCGTCTAACCTGAAGGAGACAGCAGACATGGTGAAGGCAGCCCTGGATGAGACCGAGCGTGCTCAGAGTATCGCCATGGACGCCCTCCAGCTGGCCCAGAACAACACCAAAGGCACCCTGGAACTGCTGACCTCTGTGAGTTTGACCTCTGAGATTACTGTTGTGACGGCAAGGTGGCTGTATGTATGACAGTTTTGGAGTCTGGTGTTACAACATTAAAGGTCTGCAGCAACTACTGTCTGTAGTTTATTAATATATATAAATTATTGTCTGTAAATATTTCAAATTAAAAACTCATTTCTAACACAGATAAACGTAATTGTCTCACTTGTTGGTTTGCTTTTTGATTTGAGTTTGAGTTTATCTACTGTCTTACCTTATACTGTGTATCAGGTGGAGTCGGAGACGGAGGAGTCGGAGCTGAAGCTGAGTGACACCACAGGTCGTCTGGTTCAGCTGGAGAGGGAGGTCGGACTGCTGAGACAGAACAACCTGGAGGTGAACCGGCTGGCGGAGACGGCTGACACCATCACCGACCAGGCCAGACTGGACGCAGAGGGGGCCCAGCAGGTGTGTCACACATGCACACTCACACAGCTGCTGATTCATCTGCTGCTATCGTCCCCATAATGCTTATTTGTGTGTGTGTGTGTAGGAGTTTGACTCTGAGGTGAAAGATAAATTCGAGGAGGTCGAGGACCTGGTGGTGGACAAAGGGGAGTCGGTGCTGCAGGCGAGGAGGCGAGCAGATGAACTGCAGCAGGAGGCCAGAGAGCTGCTCACCCAGAGCACCAGCAAGCTGCAGAAACTCAGAGGTGGCCATGTTTATATATAACATATAATCTCATCATACACCATGAAGAAACTTAAATTGTCACCTGTGGGCTTCTGTGATTTCAGAGTTGGAGAACTCCTACGAGGCCAACCAGCGCATCCTGGAGACCAAAGCCGAAGAACTGGCCCTTCTGGAGCGCAATGTCCGCCAGATCCTGGAGGACATCAGCCAGAAAGTGACTCTGTACAGCACCTGTGTGTGATGATCGCCAGGACGCTCCAGCTCCTCAAACTCTACAGTTCTCAAGTGTCCTGGCTGGGATTTCAATATCTCCAAATGTTTGGAAAGGAATTTTAAGACACTGCTCCCAGATGATTCCCTGAGTATTTCATAGCTTTTAGGACCAAACACTGTAAGATGTTTGACACTGTCAGTGTGTGAGCCAGATACTTAGCGCCTACGTTTATTGGACAGCTGTGCCAATAACAATGGAATTTTAACAATGGAAACAAGCTTTGAAGCTGCCAAAGACCATTAAAGTATTGAAGTCCCAAGGGAGACCACTGAAAGCCAATGTGACCTCAGGACAACAAGCTACAGAGAATATAGAACAGTTTAGCTGTGTATGCTACTACAATCTGTGTATTTAAATATATGACAGAACATATTTGACAGAAATATTAAAGTTTTGTATGAACCCAAAGATATGAAATATTGTCAGGACCAAAAGGCATTTGTGAAAAAGTTCATCCACTATGAACAAATAATAAATTTTAATTTGAAGACGTTACTGGAGCATTCAAGTTGTTCTGCTTTTCTTTTTGGTGGCTGGTAGAGCACCTTTAAAATGAACATGAAATTCAGCAGGTCTACAGATGTTTTTGTCCTTTAAACCTCTGTTTGCAGCGAGTGTTTAGAATTGAATTTAAAGCATCTTACAAGTAAAGGCCACAACATTCAAAGAGCAGAGTCCTCCAAACACAAGCTGAAGTGTCAGACGTGTTCGACTTGAACAAAGATGGCAAACTCTGCAAATAAGAGAAAACATATTTTATTTGTTATTTAGCATTCAGAAGAATATTTATTCCTGTTAAAATAGATCAAATTCCATGAAATAAAAATGAATTCCATAGAAAAGTGTGACACAATCCTACAACACAGGCTTAACTCACACAGTACTTACAACAGATAGACTTAAATGTCTCCAGCTGTTCATCATTGAGTCAAATAAACACCTGCACTGTATTTGTATAATGACTATACTTCTCAGGATCTCAGAATCTGAGACAGTACAGACAATGAAAGTCCACAGGACTGTTTTCAAACCTTCAGCTCTCTCTGGAAAAGTGGCAGTGTGTGATGTTATGGCTCTGTTATTACATAGCACTTCCAACAGCACAGCGGTAGCAGCATTTGTGTAGATTTCATGGGTTTACAACAGAAGCACAAGAGGCCAGACAGATACGGAGGCTTTAAAGACCAACAACAACAACAATGATACTGTTGATGTTAAGCTGCAGATGACATATTGGATTATTTTAATAGCTCAAAAATAACAATTATTCAGTGTTTTCTTCAAAGTTGCATTCCCGGGAACAAACGCTGTAATAAAAACTGACTCCACACTAACGTGGGAGAAGTGAAGGACATTTTAATGGCTTGGTGAGGCAGGTTTAACAGACTGACAAGACTGAAGCTGTTGAGGAAAATCCTCCCACAACACACTGGAATGATCTTTGCTTTCTTAATCTTAATCTGAATCTTAAATCAAAATATGATCTCCTTTTACTGGTAAAACTCAAATACCCTTCACCAAGCTCCAAAATAAAAATGTACAACTTTACATCAAGTGCTTTGGACTTATCTTCTATAACTCATGAGGGCACAGGGTTAAGACAATCCTCAGTTTCTGGGTCTAGTCTCTGCTGCGGGGGTTATGTGGTGGTGGAGCCCCTTCCACAGGAGCTGAGCTGGGAACTGAGAGCAGCTGGCCAGCATGCATGCGTTCATTGACGCGCAGCTGGCACCCATCCTGCAGCATGCGAAGAGCTATCCGGGCAATGTTGCGCGAGTCGTCCAGCCCAGAGTGAGGACGACCTTCGTACTTCAAACCCAGCTTCTCTAGCATCACGCTCAGCTTCGTCTGTGTGCGAGGGACCTGGAGGAAGGAGAGGAAACTCAAACCACCAACCCTCTGACCAGTGGACGACCTGCTCTACCTGAGGAGCCAACAAAACAATCTAAAGCTCATATAGTGCAAAATCTTTATCTGAACAACGTAAAAGCCAAACCTTGTAGAAGTTTCCGTACGATTTCCTTATGTTTATCCACTTCTTTGCAAACTGAGGATATCTGATGCGACTGATACGACACTGGATGTTGAGGAACTTGCTCATATCCCAGGCCCTGGAAACGGCATACAACATAAAGTGGTATAACAGTCAGATGAAATTTCACTGGAGGGAGTTCAACACGGAAACATGTTCTGTTCAAATTCGGCAGCAGCAGTGAAGTGAAACATCTTACCCATCAGTCAGGATGGCATATTTGTATTTTGTTCCGAGCTCTCTCTCCTGAAGCCAAGCTACAGCTCTCTGGAGGACGGCTGGGAAAGGGTCTGCTTCTTCAACCATTTTCTGCTCAGCAAAACAACATTTTCATCATGTACACTGAAACTCCTTCTCTTAGGACACTGAAATCAAAGACACTTAAATATAACCTGAGCTCAACCAACCTGTGTTATTCCTGTCAACTTCACACAGAAGTCTGAAAGCTGAGGGTTCAACTCCGGTTTTACATATTCCTGAAAGGTGTCCACCTGCAAAATAAAATGCCAAAACATGCCCATAATTACAAAACTCACTCTGCACGTTGAAATGTACACAATCCTGCCTTCATCACAAAACCAACTCACAATTTCTAATGTGTGCGTGTTGACGAGAACCATTGGGAACTCTATGATTTCGTGAAGGAAGTCTGATGGATTATCCTCTTCACACGTCGCTTCAAAGTCCACCACACAGATGTAGTCGTAGTAGGTGTCAGTGGGTCCTCCCTCTGCTGCAGACTGCATCAGCTTCTGTTTCTTATAGTGGCTCTTCAACCTCTTCTTCATCACGTCCTTCACTCCTCTTTGTAAATAAAGGCAGAAAGATTTAGAAATCAACCATCCGATTTATTTCTCTCCAAAGTGCAAAAATAATTTAAACATTACCTTGTGTCAAGCTTCAGCTCTGCTAACTTGAGTCGGAGCTCGTCCTTGGACATGCGGTTGATGTGTCCATTGGCCAAAGCAATCTCTTTGTAAACCGGATGACTGAAGTCACTGTTCGACTGGGACGGGGACACCTGAGGATCGGGTTCTGCTGCAGAGCATATCCTGCTGCAAGACTTTGCCTGAAGAGGAGTGATCTCAGTCAGTAGGTGTCATGCAATGATACGCCGCTTCTAATTTAGCAAATGATAACATTACAAAGCATTAAGCGAGCTCACAAAGCAACCAACTGTATAAAGTGATGTTAAAGTGAACAGTTTTTCATGGTAACTTGTTCAGATATTTGCTGTTATATTTATTACTAACGTGACTATCGCGGATAAAACAGTTGTGATTTCAGATTTCAATTTACACGAACCTTTTCATCTTCTCTCGTAGCAGACATCTTCGCATTCACGTCCTTGGCATGAATATTCTCCTTGTGCTCGTCCATTTAATGCAGAAGCTAAACCAGAATTTAAGAACAAAACTACACGGCTATTTATTTACACTGAAAATACGGCTCCTTCCTATGCTAACAGCGGCTAGCCGCAGGAAAGCCAACATTCCCGTGCGACTTCTGAACGTTGGTCTGCTTTTCAGCCACAAAGAACAATCCTGATTCACACGGATGATATTAAATATGTAAAATAAATCACAAATAACAGATTTTATCCTGTATCTCTGTGTTCAGAGCAAGTCGCGGCAACCTTAAACACTTCTTCTTCCTTTTTTGGCTAGAGAGTTAGTCCAACTTCCGGTTTGCGCCAAAACAACATTGACGCTCACTGCCGCCACCTACTGCTGCGGATGACAGAACCCTGGTTTAATACGATCTAGTTTCTACTTTTGTTTATTACATTCTGCTTTAAAACGTCTGAATATTTGTTTATATAGACTAAAGTTCTTTTTACATCGAGGAACAGAATATTACTGTGCAAATTTGTTGTCCCAAGATTTTTCCAAGCTTTGTCCATGTGTTTACAGTGTCAAAATACTTCAATATCTATTGCAATCATAAGTAATAAAACATATCTTAGTAATACAATGGCTATGATTATTTTTAATAGGCTGAAAAGTGATATTAATATATGATATGTCAAATACTTTTAAATACATTTTTAAAGCACTGCTCATGTCTGACATCTAGGTGTCAGTCTTCTCTTTTATATTCATGTACCATTCATACAAACATACAGCACACTGCAGGTATATGGACCTCAAGTTAATGTACAGGATTCAGTGCAGATGTTAGAACCTAACCTGGCCAGGTGTCGGTGTGAGTCTCACCTTTCAGAGGAGAATGAACTGTGGCAGAAACAGAGCAGTAGGAAAGAAAAGGAGCAAAACACCGTGTGAATAAAGAATCTGAAGCTGGGAAAACTTAATAAAAGATTCATGATCCACAAAACAGAGGGAACATGGACTTACGACTTGTTCTGTATCTCAGATGAAACACTGACATGTCTGTCGGTGTAGATAAAACGCTCCAGGAAGGGAACGTGTCAGTTGTGTTTTGATGTTTGGCTCCGATCAAATCAAATCACATCAAAATGTCTTTCTTAATGTAGATCAATCAAACCCACCTGACATCTATTTCAAAATGCATCTGTGATCAGGAACCCTTCAGGTTGACTTCCTGCCACAAGTCTTTGGGACAATTTATTCATGTTACATATGTTGTAGCTCACAGCCTAAAGTAACTCACTTTTAAGCTCATATTCAATATAAATGTATATTCAAGATATAATACAGTTGATATAATACATCGATTTGGTTTTAAATATCAAATTATGTGGCTATAATATCGTTTTTTCTCTACGACTGCACCACACTGCGCAGCTGGTGGGTGTTTGTCAAAGTCATTTACACCCATTTTATGTATGAATTCCTTATGATGCTTGCAGAGCGGTTTGATCTTTACCACAAATCAGTGCAGTCCTTACATCACGCAGTCTGTCTGATGGATAATGTGCTGTAAAATGGATGAGGTGTTCAGAACGAGAAGGCAACCAGTAGGGAACAGGAACAATCTTAGAAAAACAAAGATTTATTTCTCTCATCTGAAAAAAAAATGATGTTATGGAAAACTCATAACTAGAACCTAATGCACATGGAAGAGACAGAAAATTGAAAATATACACTGGACTTACAAATACAGCTTTGCAGAGAAGGTGCATGTGGCTCCTGAAGAGCAGTCAGAAATAGTGTTTGGGCAAATGTGGGGGGAAAAAAAACATCAATGACTAATGGTAAGAAAACAAAAAGAAAAAATCATCTCAGTGTTATTTAGAAAGGCTAAAGGGCCTTAAAAATCTCCATATTTGGCTTTTTTTCTCTGTTTCTTTTTTTCTTTTTTGAAAGGGACAAACAGAATACAGACTTACACAATAAAAGAAATAAGCTGCATTGAAAAGGCATCAGTCCCACTTAAACCCCTCATCATCACAGTGATACAGGGTTAGGGAGCATGGAGCTACATGGTTCAGTTCCCTCAGTCCAGTCTGTGATGCTGCGTTCATGTCACGTGGGAAAAACAGTCGCTATCATACTGATATTACCACTTATGGCAATATTACGAGGTACATGCTGCTTCAGAACAGATAATTCTGCTGTCTTACATTTTGGTGGTTTAGTACAGAAACTGACTTATTTCAAGTAAAAGACCCAAAACTGAACAATCGTCATTCTCCAAGTCATTACAGTTCACAAATCTTAAAATACGATGGCAGGACTTTCGGTGCTCGTTTCATCTCCAATGAGTCACTTACCAGCTGAGCGAGCGAGTCAAGTGTGAGGAGGCTGAGAGGAATTATTACGAGCTATTAAATTGTGCGGCAGGAATCACTCGCGGCTTAAAACAAATTTCAACAGGTGGGAATCCTTTCAAGTCGCCGACTTTGAACCGTCAGAGCAGCGCGGTTGTTATTCCCACTGGACATGAATGCAGCACAACAACAAAGGCTTCACACAGAAGCTAATTTGTTCTGCTCAACCTCGTAAAAAGGCAATTCAATAAAGTCGAACATGCTGGCATCCAGAGCTTTTTCTATCGTCACATACGGTCTCTGCTTCTCTTCTATTAAGAGTCAGCACTGCTTTGTGCATTGAAAGCAGGTCTCAGGTAGGCCTTCCTCACAGTTTACGTGCTAGATGGTTGATGTTTAAGCTGCAGTCTTTGGAACTGAGTAAAGCAAGTTTATGGACTAAGTGTCTTTTATTTCCTCAAATTGTTTTGAGAAGCAACTATTACCAAAACAACATAAAACAGATGTCACATGAAGGAAACAGGAGGCAGTTCAAGCTTTCCTCTGAGGGAATGGTTTGACATTTTGGGAAATACGCTTCTATATTTCTTGCTGAGAATTAAAATCTGAATATTCAGAGGTATAAAAATGACACCTTGACATTACTGCTTCTATCCAAGAAATAAAATGATGTTTTTACACTCTATTGTCACTACACTCAGGTACAATGACATATTTTGAGACTAATCTAAAAATCTAGCTTCATATTTCGGGTTCAGAAATGAGAGTAGTATCAATCTACCCAAGAGTATTTCCCAAAATGTGGAACTATTCCTTTAAAAAACAGCATTTTTACACACACACACACACACACACAAGTAGGCGTACAATACATGAACACACAGACTGACACGCTCAGACAGACACAAACACAACCACAGTTTAAAACGACAAGTAACCCAGGCTTCAAAGTTGTTTTTTTGTGAACGAGACACCGACAAGAAAAAAACATCACATAAATACAGCAGAGTGTTGTACAGACACACAGCACAAATGCACCTTCAGGTGGATGTGTCTTTGTGTTTGTGACAGCTGGCTGGTGTACAAGGAGGCATACTGTGCAGGTTCAAAACTGATCGACTGGCATACACATACAGCCTGTGAGCGTTTGTTTAAGAGGTGTGAGGTGGTGCTTTAACAGGTGCACTTCCCTGTAAGGATGGGAAATAATCACTGCATTTCCCCGCTGCAATAAAAGCCCACCTGTATATATTTAGCCTTCAGTGTGTGTGTGTCTGTTGGTATGATCCAGAATCTCCTGATAACCAGAGGAGCCGATAATATGGCTCCAATCTGATCGATTCCAGCTGATTCCCTGTGTTTCTGTCTGATAGTTCTGAGTGTAGTGATTCACGGTTATGGCAGCTCTGTGCCATGTTCATATGTTTGCACAGTCAGCATTCGTTGTCGAGCTTTATCACACTTCTGTTCCGTTGTTATAACTTATATCAGCTTACATCTGTGTGTTGTTGGTTTGGACTTACTGCGGATCTGTGAGGACCCCATTTAGACATGCAAAGCACGAAGCCATAAATCAAGTCACCATGGAGCCCAAAATGGCTGTGCAGCTCGGGCTGGTGTAAGGCTACATGTAAACTCCTCCCCAGTTTTTGTGTTGCCATGACAACACACCTCCTGGAGACCTGGACCCAGGATTTGGACAAGGTTTTCCGGTCTCATTTGTCCTCCTACATCAGTGCGGGAGGAGCAATCGTTCCAAAGCGCACTGCAAATGTTCCCAGTTCTTCCACAGCAGCGCTAACAAAGACACGCCCACGCAGGTGAGCGCCAGGTGGAGGCGGCTGCGCAGCAGCGGGGCGGTGAACTTCGCCACCGTGGAAACGCACACCAGGATCACGGTGACGATCGCAAGCATGATGTTGATGCACTTGCCCAGCAGCACTTTGGCGTCGGTGTTTTCCAGCTGAACCGTTTGTTGCTGCTGCTGCTGGAGCTCGAGCTTTGACACACGAGTCTGACACGACTCCAGGACCTCCTACGCACACGCACACAACCACACAAACACACAAAATGATTAAGATCAGGGAAATATTGGAGAGCAATGAGTCATAGGGGAAGGGCAGTGAAACAGGATGAGATATGAACTGAAATAAACAGCATTAGAATTGAACAGAAGGTGTGTATGTTAGAAATGAATGAAGATACCAGAGGCATCTCGCTGGCGTGTGGAACATTACATAACAGGGCGTTACAGGTGTGTGTCTGTGCATGTATACAAAACATACGTTACCTGTATGTCCCTCGCCCTCTCGTAGGCCTGATAAGCCACCTTCTCCTCAATACTGGCCAGCTCCTGCTTCAGATTACTGGTCTCGTGCTGGTGGAGCTCTGTCAGGTCATTTAACTGGTCCTCCAACCGCTCATACCTGAAGACAGAAACAGACACACACACACACACACACACACACACACACACACACAGAAACATGTAGAGTAGGTGGAGGCAGAGCGCCAAGGAGAGAGTGAGAAACAATGCATAATTGAGTGCATGTGTGGGTGAGTAACAGTACAGCAGTTTATCTACTACTGCAACTAAGCTGCCGAAAACATTTGCCCTTGGTTGACTTAGCAACAGTCTGGGGATTTGTGTGTAAGCTCTGCTATCTATTTTTAGTTGACAAAAGCTTATAATGATGGCTCCCTAAAACTGTCAAAAGCTCTTTTAAGTTCAACAGCTGATGTACAAACAAAATAAGTCTTACTGCAGGGGCAGGAATATTGGATTAATGTTTTGTTTTTGTTTTTTTTTTGTACTGGGAGGCAACAACACTGAGCACTCGGGGTGAGGGGTTCCATCCTAAAACCACGTGTCCTGTGCCTTTTCTCACCTGTATCTTTCCTCCTGCATCATCTGCGTGAAGTAGCTGTAGTCTCGTTTGAACTGTGCATTCATGGCCTCCATGTCCTCGGCCAGCTGTCCCTGAGCCTCCCTGATCTCCCGCACCATGTCCAGCACCTCCCCAAGACGCCCGTTGGAGTCCGACCTCCCAGGACCCCCAGACCCTGCTCCGGAGCCCCCCGCTGGGTTCCCGTTAGAGTCAGCTGAAGCAGACGTCCCGGTGGAGCACTCATCGTCGCTCTGGTACTTGGTCGCCTTAGCTACTGTGGTGGCACTGCCGCTCAGACCCCTCGCCCCGCCCTCCACCTGGAGCCCCGACCCCGTTTCCATGGAGCTCTTGAGGTGGGCAATGTTGTCGGCGCTGCCAAACTTGTTCCTGATGAGATTGGCAAACTCCCGCGACTTGTTGAAGAAGAATGGTGGTGAGAGCGACACGCCGGGCCCGATCGTCTTCACTTTATCCAGTGCTGGGTGTCGTCCTGAGGAGCTGACGTCCCGCAGGCTGCCCTCCTTACTGTGAGTCCCAGACTCCTTGCTGCTGCCATCCTTGTGGCTGTGCTTGCCGTTGGTCTCGCTTTCCTTCATGCGTCGGTGGTACTGCTCTAGCTTCTTCTGCAGCCGGGTGATGGTGTGTGCCGACTTTTGGTTCTTCTTCTCAAACACCTGGCGGATGCGCGACACCTGCTGCTTGTCGGCGCTGTTCACCAGCTTCAGGTACTCAGCCACATTCTGGTCCCGAGCCGCCTGCTCCACCTTAATCTGCTCCGTCACCTGAAGGGATAATGAAGTTTACAGTATACAGTTTCTCTACTGCACTTCCCTCAAATATATTATTACTTTTGATAGTCTGTATTTTATTTTACATAGTTTTACCATTAAAACGTATTTTATTTTCCTTTTTATTGTGTTTCTAAATGTTTCCTTTCTTCACCTCCTCTTTTTTTTCTGTTTGAAAGGTGCCATACAAAGAAAGTTGTTTTTCCTTAACGAGCCGTGTTGGGGAGGAATATAAAAAAAAATAAAAATTGTTATTTGTTCTAATACAAAAGTATTTTACTTTCTGTTTATTGCTGGGTATGTATCACTCAGTGGGAGCAGTAATTCATTATGTTATGTGTTTATGATCTCTTCATTAGGTTTCTGTTACTGCCCCAAATTACCCTCAACAACTGAGATAAACCACTAAATTTACTATGAATAATTAAACTAAACGGTGCTGATGCTGAATGTTCCTGTGGTGGGAATAATTCCACTGTGAAACTTTTCTGTGATTTCTAAAGAAAGCTGAGACAATTAGGACGATGATGAAAATGAATCCGAAGATATAATGGAACACAATTTCCCATTCATTAACTAATTAATTTAATGGTTTTCTGATTGGTGACTGTGGCATCGTAACTGACATTCAATGGGAACTGGCTCTTTATTGGACAAAGACATACTTTCTTTAACTGCTCCACAAACTGAGCTTAGGAGGTATTTCATCTTTTACTCCTGTTTGTTTAGACGGGCCCACGTCTCACATGATGTGTACACACTGTTCTGCAAGTCAAACACAGTAAATCTACAAAGAGACCACGCGGGAGGTGAGTGATGTTTCCTCTGACCTTCAGGATCTTCTGCTGCAGGCTGTCGATACCCAGCGCTCCCTTGGTGAAATCCAGTCCCACCCCGTCATGTCCGACGCTGTCCACCACATCCAGGTTGGACTCAGAGCCGCCTCGACGAATGGGCACCGGGATGCTGAGGGTGTTGGCATCGCTGCGCTCCGCCTGTGGACCCATGGGAAAGAAAAATGAATAATGGTATCACAATGAAAATTAGAAGCCAGACGATATCTGAAACTATTATTTTAGCCTTCGAGAGTATTTCCTTTGACTAATGGGTAAACTTATGATAAAAACAGTTAATAAGAATAACCTAAAACTAAAACTCTTCCGAGGTACACCAAATGGTACGCTGACCATAAAAACTGCATACTTTGCAGACAAAAGACAGACTTCACACAGACATCTGTACAGGTTTTCTGGCTGAACTATAAACCTGCTGCACAGTCCTGGATCTCTGACACAACATATCAGGTGTTTTGTGAGGAAAAGCTTCTTTCATCTTCCAAGTTCACTGCTTTCACTATATCTCCCGCTTAACTGTCTACTTGTCTCTCAGTAAGTATATCATCTACCTTACTTGCCAAGAAAGAAAAAAAAAAAACAGAGCTAAAAAAGAAAAACAAGAGGATCAAGAGTATTGAGTGCATCGTCTTGAGAGGATTCTCGTGTTTAGACTGGAGGGACAGAAAGGAAAAAGGCAGCTGATGAGACAGTAAATCTGTCTTAAGACTGAACAATGGTCAGTTAGTGGAGCAGTGATGAGCCCAGGGCTCCAAACAAACAGCCCCCAGTGCCTCTTGCACTGAAAATCCACTCTCTGCATTGACAAAAGCAGACGATTATGTAAGGCAACCTAAAATATTAGTATGTGGTAACTCTAGTTGCCACGGCAGCAAAGCGCACGCAGACAGACTCGGCTCTGAAATCCACACACATGAGCAAACTGCTGACATATCCTGAAGGTGGGCTTTTTTGGCTTCATTCTCTTTGTCTTTGTCTTACACAAGCAGAATAAATGGCATTTTAAATTGTGTCCCGTGGCTTTTAGCTTTCAGAATGTGAGACATCCTGAAGAGTCAGCAATCGTCATTCCCAGCAGTGAAAACAATCCTACAATATCACTTTCTTTTTTTTTTTTATTAAACACAGTCATTCATGTAAATCCACTGTTCTTACAACTCCAGATTACAGATGGCTAATACTCTCAGAACATCACACATAACACATCCATTAGTGTTATTAGCCAGAACAATAAAAATAATGTTGATAAAATCTATTCACTGTTTGTAGCTTCACAAGTGGAAGATTTACTTGGTTTTGTCCGTCGAAAAATCATGACAAAATAAATAATTTGTTTTTTGTTTTTTACTGCTGGTCAGACTATGGGCGCAATTTTTACACTCTGGTAGCTCGTGATGGGATTTGAGACACATTTATAGCTTTAAGGATAAGGCCATTAACCCTTTAACACTCGCCCAGAAACACTCTATTTTTAAGCTTTTATTTGCACACCCTTCCTTGCAATGTAGCTGGATTATATTTGCAGCAGTCTCCCCTTTGAGCAACCCAATCCCTGAAGAAATGAAAGTGCATGATGATCTAAATGTGGCTGTAGATGAACTTAACTCTTATATTTTTGTGCACCAAAAACATGGAAAAATAAAGATACCATGTTAAATAAAATATCAGACTCAGCTTTAAAAGCCTTAACTTTCCAACACCATAAACTATGCCGTGATCTCTGGGTCTCTACAGTAATTGATCAGTGCACTTAATACACTTTCATACTGATGTGAAGGGACCACACCTTCCTACAGCAGCGCAAACTAAGCCTCCACTCCTGAACTCAACTTTGAGTCATTCTCTTTAACGTTTTTGAGCAGATCAAGCTTTTATTTGCACAAACCAACGTTTTTGCATTTCCTCCTTTGCTGCCTCTTAGATACACAAAGAGTCCGGTCATAAAGCAGCTGTTTGCAGGGGATTCAAGTGTGTAACCGTGCGGCCGGCAGTGCCTCGCTCTCAGCGCTCCACACGCGTATTGGACATGAGGGTGAAAGTGGGAAAATTATTAACATGTGAACACACAGAGGCTCCATAAGTCTGTTATACAGAGCAGATATCTGGTCACTATGCCTCCTGTGACCCTGGTCTGCACTGAGGCCATTTGGATTATTATACAGATGGGTGGACACACAACCAAAACACACAAACAACACACCAGGGCATTTGTCCACTGGGAGATATAAAGGGGATATTCACTCGCCTGGAACTACAACTTCTCTCCATGATAAAAAAAAGAAAAAACACGTATGAGTGGATGTGAATGCAGAATGTGCTTCTCTTAAAGGTGAAACATGGGCTGCGGTTGTTTTCCTGCTACAACCCATAAAAACTGCCACACAAATGCTCTAAATTAGATTTTTCACGGCAACCTACAGGTGAAAAGGGAAAAACAAAAAAAGCAGTTAGTTAGTTTGCATAACATCTGCACCTTTGTGAGATCAATTCTAGCTTGGAAGCCTTGATGCATAGAAAAACAACCTATTTATACTTACACACAGCTGTGGTGATCCTTCAAGTTATTTTTGATGCACAACCTGTCACATACTTGCTGGTTGCAGTTTCTCAGATGTGAGAATTCGCTGCTTTTCAGTTTTTTTCTCTGTAAATTAAGTTTAAAACCATGACCCTAACCCTTGAGAATAATCATCAGTTTGAAGCCTGAACTACTGTGAAATCAACTAAATGCAAACACAGTGAGGCAGACATAGAGTGCGACTGTGCGTTGGTGTGTGATTTGCATTGGCTTTCTATATTCAAAATCTAAGATTAGAGAGTGAAGAGGAAGCCTGTGGTGTGTGCTGGATGTGAAAAAGAAAAGAGAGAGTGGGCCAGCAAGTGCTACTCCAGCTCCCACTAAGCCAGCTCATCTGAGTGTCTCATTGATGGGGCTGGGAGTAGGGACCTTGCCACGGGGAGACGATGGCCTGGCACAAACACACAGGAAATGGCCCAGGAAAGCCTTTTCGTCGCTTGCTCGCAGCACCGACTCAGAAGCTATTTATGGTTGCCTTCCGATCCATCAATTTGTTTTCCACTAACATGAGCCAGAGGTAGAGACAAGTCAGAAACAAGGTAACCGTAAACACGTTGTCCTCCCTCATGAACGACACAATCCTCCCCTTCAGCTAATCAGTGTAATTAAAAAAAAAAAAAAGCAGAAAGGAAAACAAAAAGCCAATACACAGAGGTGAGACTCAATAATTTGTCAAAAGACAATCAGCCGCTGTCCGCCGCTGACGAATGAGCAAATCGATCCATGGGACCAATCCATCAACTCAAGGCTGTTCACAGAAAATGTAAAACCCCCTCTGAGCGCTAGTTAATACAAGAACTGTGTATAAATGTTATATGTCACTGTCAACAGTCACACAGGAAGCTAGTGCAGGGCCTGCTAATAATAACATCTCACCCGAGCTACACGTGTTAACAAGCCGACGTCACACTCCAGTGTACAGTATACAGTGGGTATAAAATGTGTGGTAATCTACAGGGCAGGGTCTGCTCTGACCAGGCACGGGGACACACACTGTCTGAACCAGCACACCAGATTAACTCTGGCTGAATTAAACTGGTGTGTGTTTGAGTGTATAATGGCACTGGAGAATCCAGATCAAGAGATTTAGTGAAGGAGATGTTTAAAACCTGGCTTCTTAAGACAATCACAGGAAGCTACCTCACCATAATGAAATTATATACTGTGGCTGTCTCATACAGGAAGAGAGGTGGAGGGCCACATGTTACACAGAAGAATGAAAATATTGGTATGATGTGAAAAACAAAATGAAAAATTAAAGTAAAGTGAGCGTTAGAGGAAAAGTCAGGGAATCATCAGAGTCTCTGGGTTTATTCCAGGGATTATTGCACCAAATGTAATAGCAATCCATCTAATTGTCGTCGAGATATTTCCGTTATATACAGCGGCCCTTTGGACAAATATGAAGATGCACTCAGGCGCAATTTGGATACTCAAGTTTTGAAAGGCTTAATCCAGCAAAACCCTTTTACATTTGCCAAGGCCACTCTGTTCCAACAGACCTGAGAATAACACAGATGAGTACCCCTGGTAATTTATGACTGTGCTTCCTGAGGGCTCCAGAGAAAGCTCATACACCAGGCCTAATGCATCAAAACGCCACAGAATACGGTCACACAAACCTGCTGCACCTGCAATTCAAATACATTCAACCTGTGAGACACAATTCAGCTCTGAAATGATAGAAACAAAAACAGCTGAAGAGGATGATTTTGTGCTGGCAGATGACTAAAACTCCTTCTGCAACACATCAAACAAAAAATGTGAAAAAGATGATTTTTTTTTCTGTATGAATAATAAATGAAACTGTTTCATACTGGATCTTTAACTGTGCTATGCATCATTTAGGTTATGTTGTACACTCTGTGGGCTATTAAACACTGTGTTGTGTAACTCTCACATTATCTTCACATGATCTTAGAAAAATGAGGCTTCACCGCTGCGCTTCTATCTCCACTGCTGTGATTTGAGGGCTCATCACTTCTTATCTCCAAAGGAAACTTCTCTTATCTCCCCAGCTGACTTCAATGAAACTGATTTTAATAATTAAACAGGGCAAGCTATGAGTGTCTTTACCCAGTGTAATTTTTAAATTAGTAAAATTGCCCCAGAAATAACATAATAAATTTTGATCTGATATTATTGTCACTGTTACATTAAAGACAGAAAAAACAGGATTGGCTTTACTTTGGTGATATAATATACCCAGGGGTTTTAAACTATATTCAAATCACGTACAGAGATAGAAAAGAAGTTTTGGTTTCACCTATGATAAAAAAAAGGACAGTTTAAGGTGAAATGAGACATTTGGTTCATGTGAACTGAGCAGTACAGGCTCCTGCCGGGGGAGAGGGGGAAAGAAGGGGGGGTTCAGCCATGACTCTGTGACCAAAGAGAGGAGCCTCCTTTGGGGAAGAGGAGCAGGCAGACAGGCACACCTCCCCACGGGGCTCCACAGATACAAACAGAGAATCACACGCAGAGTAAATGGAAAGACAAACAGTCACAGAACAGACGGAAAATGGGAAACGACCTAAAATACAAGCACAGGGAGTTTAGGAAATATTCAGCATTTCAACAGTCACACAGTCGCAAAAAAAAAACACTTTTAACTGAGGGGAAAATTAAACCTTTTCTTTCCTCGTATGCTGTACAGACTGTGAAGCCCTTTGGGGCTAATTTGTGATTTAGAGCTCTATACACAGAACTGAATAGACCACATGATAATTCAACATCATACTTTATCGACTTTCTGTGGAAGAGAAAATACTGTAGTAAAAACGAATGCTTTCAAGCACATCGTATAAAAAAGTTAAATAAAAAGTGGGATACTGAAACTTTTTATTCTGCAGATAATTCACTTTCATGGAACATATCCTGTGAGCTGTATCCCACCTTCAGCAATCCACACAAACACACTTACACACCCGTACTGACGCCAAACCCAAGGTAGCACTGAGGGGAACTAAACAGTGAGGGTTACTGTGTCGGTGCACTGATTGAAAACCAGTTTCAAGAACGAACAGGCTGCTCTCTACACACACCCACACAATACTGAACTCATGGCGGGCAGAACAGGACACGTCCACATTACACAGAGCCTAAGAACAAGACACGAACAAGAACACTGTCTAAAAGGTGCATCAGGCAATCTGAGCCAAATTACAACGTGTGGTGGACCCTTCCCTGATCAATCTTCAACAACCTGCTTTTGATTATAATTATTTACACTGTGCTCTACTGCCTTGATGAAGCTGTAATTCCAGTCCGCTCACTGCTTCTCTCGAGTCACTGCAGCTCTTACTATCATGCTCAGTCCTGCTTCTGAAACCACTTAATTTGATTCGATAGGACCTTAATCATGTCAGACTGCCGCTTCTGTATCGAAAATCTATGCGCTTGACCTGTGTGTTAATCACAGATGGTGATGAAGACAATAGGGAATCAGTGGGAAGCATCTCAAAAGCACTGAGCATCACTGCCACTGCCTACTTGGGGAAGTGCAAATGATTGTGAGATGCATGTTATCAGGATGTAAAGCACGTGTGATGTGCAGAAAACAGAAAAGTTAACAAAAATATTGGGGAGAAAGCATAAAATGCATAACTTTATGAAATCTGCACATTACTCAGTGCTTTTCAACATTTTACACCTTGTACAATACGTAAGAACGTGATAAGACTTGAAAAGCAGCCCAATTTCTAGCAGGGCTCTGTGGTCTGTCAGGCTGACATGTCCACAGAGCATGAAAGTGGCACAGTGCTGCAGTGACATGGCCTCAGAAACCCCCTCACCACCCTCCAGAGCCTCATTGACAAACCACAGATGGAGGGATGAGGGAGGCAGGCACGTCTGACTGAGTCAGAGACTGACTGAGATCTCCTGCTCTCATCCTTTCCTCATTTACTCCCCTTTAAAGCCGCTGTGATCAGTTAAGATGCGCTCACGGGAAAGATGGATGAGGACTACTGGTGCAGGGCTCCTCAGTGGTTAAATAAACACGACTGAGGGTGCACAGTCATGCTAGCAGCCTTGTAAGGTGGGTGCTTTAAAGACATGCTAATGCCAGCATGATAACATGCTCACAATAAGTGCACCCATCCACCTGCTTTTATGCACATTTCCAATTTACACATTAAAATAAAAAGCTGAGCTGAAACGGCAGAAATTTGAATAAGAGGAGCTCCATGAACTGTTTATGAGCCCAACTCACATTCATTCTTATTTTCATTTGCTGATTTCTTGTGCTGCATTTAGATGAAAACTTTGAGTCTGCAAAGGAAAAGTAAATGTCTGGGACCCGTGGATGTCAAACCAGATCTTCTGTCAATCCATCAAGTAGATGTTCGGTTCTTTCACCGGATAAATGAAACTCTGACCCGCTGGTGGCACTAGACGAACAGTAATTAGGATTCATCCTCTGGGCACCTTGGATATCTGTTCAAATTTTAAGGCAATCCATCCTATGGCTGTTGAGATAATTCGATCTGGACCAGGTCTGGACAGAGAGACGGCAGCTGCCATGATTTTAACCATGCTAGCCACACAGCTCGCTAGCATTTTGTGCTTCTGAAAATTCAAACCACATGTTGTAGAAACTCCACTGCATCCTGACGCAAAGAGGATATTGCTACTTGCTTCTCTCCAACAGTCGTCTTTCACAGAGTAAAACGGATAACACACAACAGGCTTTCTTAACACAAACTATGCATTTTAAAGCATGAATTTAAAACAACCCAAGCAGGACAGGACACATGATTTGTCTTGAAATAAGACCGGATGGTGCATAATGTCAAATGCAGTGTGCAGCTGCCAATCTTTTTGGTAATCTGCTCTTATCTGTTTGTTCTAATGAAACTAATGTCTCTAAATGAATGATGCTAATGATATCTGATGATACAGCCCCATATTTAGAGCGGCACGTAGAAGTTTATTTCATTTAATGCTCAGTTGACATTTCCCTCAATTTAAGGCATCATTTAAACTCAGCAGAGGCTAAAAGGTTAAATGAACTACTTTAAGGGAAGAGTGCATTTTCACCAAAACATATAGGAGAGAGAAAAGAGCGAGCAGGTGATGTACATGTGAGGCGACCACCACACTGCTCTGCTAACAACACCAGAGGGAAACTAGGTACTACAGTGAATCAATAAATCACACCACAGTGAGAAAAAAGAGAGTTGTGGATGGATATCGAGTTAAAAATCAATGAACTGTTGGCAATCCATTAACTATCTGGGGAGTTCAGCATCAGCCGATGATTTGGTAATACAGCACCGGCATACGCAGAAACAACAACAGCACTCACACAGAGCTTTAAATCTGAGCACAAGATGTACCAAAGTATCCAGAGGCAGGGTTTATCAAACAGCTCTACACAATCGGATCCATGTGTATTTTTGTATATGACCTGCTTTACACACCCACATGCAGTTTGGGACTCAATGGAAAAAAAAAAAGTTGTAATCCCTCCTCTTGTCTCTCCTCTCCTCCTGTAATCTGAGATTTTAATCTCCGCTTTCCAGGGCAAAGATTACCCAGCAGCCATTGGTCTCACTCAAATGCTCCGATGGGTAAGAAAGTGGGATGAGGATACAGATGTGTGAGGCTGGGAAAAAGGCAGAAAGAGTAAAGGAGATTTAAAGGGCGTGGGGGAGGAAGTGATGGAGACAGAAAGTGGCACAGAAGAAGGGAGTGAGGCTGAGAAAGAGAGGAAAACCCGCCTGCTGTAACAAGTCCAGGTCAGTGTTTGAACTCCACAGGTGGGTCATCAGAATCGGATTAGAGCTTTAAAACACACAGGATTCAAACAGCTTCAGGTCAAAGTTTATACTGTGGCCTTTAAGAGAACATTTTAGTTTTATCTCGATGTGCAGGTTACAAAGCTGGAACGTCTGCAGCATGCACGGTGATCTCTGAATCACTACTGGAACTTGAAATTAAAATCAGCCGATGAAAAGAAGTCTCATGTGTGAGTGGAAAAACATCTACACAACTACACAGTACAGTACTGTCGTCTAGATATCCCATGACCTGAATGAATTTCTTTCTGCCCAGAGGCCTTACTGCAGCTAACACCCGACAGCAGACACACAGCGAGTAAGTGAACCTAAGGTCACAGACAGACAAGATTCCCTTTCTCTATTTCTTCATCTTCCCAGCCATAAAAATGAGAATGGGATCGAGCTGTAGCTAGTTTTAACTTTGAAATTTTTCACTCCACTTGTATTAATCAGGGTAAATATTAGAAACCAGTGTAAGACAACACAGCACCAAAAATTCTAGTCACCAAAATGCTCATTAAGTTGAATCAGTTTATCTCAAGGCTGTTATGAGACTGCATTAGTTTTAGGTAGGTGTACCTAATAAAATAGAAGCTGTGTGTATAATATCTATCTAGAAATGAGCAACAGTATACAATTGTTATGACAAAAAAAGTCTAGAGAGCCCATTTTCAACTCCTGCATTAAGAAAATGCTTAAGTTCAAATTCATATTTTAACCTAAGGCGAGAATTAAGAGGCGCCGTGAATCTAAAGAGAAGCAAAGCAGCCATTTCTGTAAATGTGAAGTGCTCTTACTGCTCTGCACAAGTTAGCCACTGACGCACTATGTTATTTTGGCTAATTATTTTTTCATGGCACTCCGCAGTTCAGTCGCAACACTCCATGTTAAGAACAGCTTCAAGTTCGCTTTAACAGCTAAAATGAGAGAGAGAGAGAGAGAGAGAGAGAGAGAGAGGAAAAAAAAAACCCTGTGTTTTGCAGCACAGCCAGCAGCATCACCACGAGCCAGGGCGGTGATGACAGGGCCGCTGAGTACTACTATCGGTGCTCCAATTGATCACCAGTGCCAAGCTGAACGAGTCACCGTGCTGCTGTGAAAATCACTCAAATCTGTCAAGTTTTGTTGGATTTTGTTGCCAAGTATGTGACAATGGGCTGCTCGAAACGTTTTTCATGCAGAAATTCAAAGACACAAAAAGTTAACAGGAAACGCGGATGGTTGACCACTGAAAAACTGTTTATGTAACCAAAGATGGCGGTGTAGTGTATATGTATAATATGCTGATATGGCAAATGTGGCTTCACAGACCTCCAGCAGTGTCAGGACATCACCGTGATCAGCAGAAAAACGGTCCTCTTGTTAAGTGACCCATTTGCATCGCTCCCGATATTCCAGGAACCCCAGATCACTGGGATGTACTATGAGCTGCACATGCAGACACACACACACACACACACTCGTCCATTCTGTATTTAGAAGCCAAATGTAACAGAGGAAAGAGTTCAGCTCCATTCAACACCTCTATAGAGAGACGATCCATTTTTGGACGCCTGATTCAGAACCTAATACTACTCTGCACTTTAAACACACACACTGACACACTAACCTACGCAGTCGGAATTATCCAACCACATACAAACACTACAACAATACCATTACACAACAGTAACTGGCAGCCGTGTGCGGGGCAGGAACGCTTGATTTGGACTGCAGTGAAATATCTATGGCTTTGTTTACACACAGTACACTGCAGAGTACATGTTTGACTACAGCAAACAACTACAATATTTTCATCATTTTTTGGGTGTAACTAATTTTAAAAATAGCTAATTTGCATGATACAAAACAGAGAAAAACTGCAAATCTTCATATTTGAGAAGCTGATTAATAGCTCTTGAAAAAGACTGTTGACATTTTTTGTCAAGAGTTTCATCAGTCTGTCATTATAGCAGGTTGTAGAGCTACAATAATTAGCTGACTAATCCGCTGGTCCTCTCAGATGTGAGGATTTTATGCATTTCTTTATTGTACATGATGCTAAAGTGAATATGTTTGTGTGTTGGCCTGTTGGTCACAGTGAACAAGACATCTGAAAGGCGTTCACACGTTCCAATGGGCTGATGGAAATTCTATTTTCTGACATTTTAAGGACGAAACGTTCAATCGATTAGTTTGGAAAATAATTGGCAGCCTATTCAATAATGAAAAAAATGGTTCGTGGCAGTCCTAGGAGGTTTTGATGACTGTGCAGAAGTCGAACTGTTGAGTTTAAGTGGTGTGAAAATAAGATGCCAGAGGGGTTCAACCATAGCTGGATACATTTCCTCACAGGGTGTAATAATTGGCAATGAATCAGCTTTACAGGCTATGACTAGGGGGAAAAGCTGTGTGTGTGTGTGTGTGTGTGTGTGTGTGTGTGTGTGTGTGTTAGCCCAACACAGGATCTCTTTGATGGGCAGGGTATTTGTGTGTCGGTTAATCTGCACCGTGTTACTCACACACCCGGCATCGCTGCTGGTGTGTCAGCTTAGCCCACTCAATCCCTAATCCAAAAGCACAGAGAGAAAGACACAGCGAGAGGGAGGGAGAGCGGCGGCGACATAAACCTGTGTACCTACATGTGAAACGTCCCAACAATTTACATTTCACAGATCGCCCCTCTTTGCACAGCACTGCTTCCCCCTCTCACACTCACACGTCTGCTCATTTTAATAAGTTTAAGCCTCCTTTATTCCAGGATACGACAAAGAGGGAGATAGGGAAACAGATTCCACCGGTTGCCGTGACAACAGACGCTGATTGAGTAGAGCCGGGCTCGCACCTCGCCGTAATAACCAATGAAGCGAGTCGAAGGCGAAGACCATCAGTCAGCTCCCATTCAGCACCATTCACTCCTCCTAGTTTGTTCTCTCTCAATGGTTGAACAATGGCCACGGCTCAGCTCATCACTGTGATTTGTGGTGTTGATGGGGGGCTCTGGCAGTTTGTATATATGTGTTTGTGTGACTGTGTGTGTGTGTGTGTACACTGGCCATAAAACTAGGCCTACTGCAGAGACTGGTTTCCTGTATCCTACTGACACAGAGCACAAAAACAAGCCCTGACCTGCTGCATGTAATGACCTGTTGTGTCTCCAAGGCTGGGAAAACAACATACAAGTACTGAGCACTATTTTCTATTTTTATATTGTGTCTTCTTTAAATAAGGATCTAGAACTGCAACAATTAGTCGATGTACAGGAAATTAGTCCGCAAATATTTTTTATGATCAACTCATCATTAAAGTAATTTTAAATAAAAAGAAAAATGTGAGAAAACAATTTGTGAGTTCTCGTCTAATATGTGAATTCAGTGTACTTCTGCTCCTGGCTGGTAGCACCCCGAAGGATTTCAAGAGACTAAATATAACAGCAAAGAGTTGTTTTGTTTTGTTTGTGTCAGCCAGCAGTCATGGAGCTAAGCACTCAGAGCTGCAACTAACTGATCTTTTCACAACTGACTGATCTGTTGATTAATCTTCAACAATCCTGCTTTACTTTGTCTTACATAATTGTTAATTGAATATCTCTGAATATCAGTTAAGCGGATTAATGCACACAGAACCCAGCAGATCAATCAATAATGGATATCATCACTAGATGCAGCCCTGAACTGCAGTTATGGCAAATTAATAGCTGCGCAGAAAGAAGAATATATATAATATGATAAACAAAACAATGTCATCTCTTTGCCATGAGGTAGAAAAATATTCCTGCAGAGCCAGATTATTTCCTTTTCTTTGGAGTCTCATAATCCAACACTGAAGCTATCAAACGTCTGTGCATGAATCATTTCTCGGCCAAAACAAACCGACCTCGTCCTGATGTGACTGATGGCAGAAACATGTCAGTTCAGTAATAAATCAATTCCGGTTATTTCTCTGCCAAAAACTGTTGAATTAGACCTTGGGCAAGACAGTCTCCTCTCCGCTGACATGCATCCAAAGATTAAAAATCTTAGGAAAGCACATTGCTGCCCCGAGGGAATGCTGTGAGGATCTCGGAGAAGGAAACACACCCCCATCCTCTTCCTTAAGATCAAAAACACACACACAAAAGTCCAGCTTTGCAGAGGATGAAATCTCTCTCTTTGAAAGTGATCTAATGATAGCAAGAGAAAAGGCTACTCCATGCATTAATTATACACCACCATCACCCCCACACACACACACAGCTTGGACACACGAGAGCCATCTGACCTTTAAGAACCATCCTTATTGATATTTCAATACTCAACTAGAGTCCTTCTACGTGGCTTGATAAATTAATTTCCTTTCTTCCTTGAGCTCAGAACTGGTTACCAAGATATAATAAAATATAATAAGCAAAAGAAAAAAACGTTGCTGTGGAGTTTTTGTGCAGATTTTAGTGTTTCTCCCAACTTTAGACAACTAATCCTGCTGCCTCCACCTCCTCCCTATCAGAAAGTAGACTTTCCAGCTACTGACTGGAAAATGGGCTTGAGGACCGTGAGTGACTAATGCTGTATCCTTCCATAACAACTACCGCTGAGGTGCCCTTGGGCAAGGCACTTCATCCAGCACCAACAGAGCAGCTCAGCAGTAAATTCTGTTTGCATCGGGCAGCTCCCCAGTGTAAATGTGAAGCACCGTTGGAAAGATGCTCAGCCGTCAACCCCCTAAGTATCCCCTGAGTGCTGGCAGATAAAGGTTAACCACTGAGGATGGGATGGTCTGCCTCCAGACCCTGAACGGCTCGTATAGGCCCCATGAGTCGAAAAATGCCACCGTGCGTTCTCCTGTGCACCTGGGCGTGCTGATGCCTAACAGACAGCAGGACGACGTACTGCAGAGACATGGTTCACAGTTGTGTATGTGGGTGTCTGCAGGCAAAAAATGCTGTTCCCATCTCTCAAAAGGACTGTGGCTGTCTGAGTGGCTCTTTTAACAATTATATTCAAATTAAGCCAAACTGAAGAAGAAAATTGCAAACCTTCAAACTGGAGTTCACTCAGCAGATGTGAATTGCATGGCAACACAAAGCCTGTGCTTCTTGTCTCCATTTAGACTGTTCTGAAAGCTTTCATATGACTGTTACAGAAATCTGTATGATCGGTCCGCACAGGGCTTCGCAGAGCAGAAGCTCTCCGTATGTGAGCTCCCTGTAAGTGGGTCATAGAAGAATCTGTTTTTCTGTCATAACACGTCATGTTATCCAACCTTTAGCAGGAATAACACAGTGACACAAACATGTCACCACTCTATATGATTGGACATAACAGAAAGAAAACATCTGAATCTACAACTGAAATCAATGCAAAGCTCACAGACAGACTGGATAAACCTGCTCCACCACCGGTTTTGCCCCTGGGTGTGTATACTATTTGCAATCTGTGATGTCTAGATGATAAAAGGTCTACAAGATAAAAGGTTGTTTGAGCACAGTGTCAAAATGACTTCAAGTATGACTGTATGACAACTTCACTGACTGGTCAGCAGATGATCTGGAAGAGGCTCAGTTCTTCTCCACCAAACCCCATTAGAAAATCTGTCAATTTAATGTCAGTTCACACATGAGTGCTGATACAAACATACAGTAGTGCAATATGATAAAAGAGGTTTCAGAACTGGCTGACACTTCTCCATATCGCTCACTGCAGTGCTTTTCTAATAGAAGACGACTGTTGAAATGAGAAGACGGTTAGAGACCAATATTACTAAAAGAAAATTAAAAGAGAAAATGTTGTGAGTGGAGAATCGGATGTGCGCCGAAATGCAGAAAGGCTCCTTGAGATTCAACAGGAGTATGATCATATGTTATGCCGCAGCCTATACGCACATTTTCCAACAAGCAAAAGAATATATATATATATATGTTTTTTTAATGAAGTGCGACGTGTTGGTCTATTCAACAGGAAAACAAAACGTGTCCGGAGTAGTGGGCAGAAAGCGGTGTGACAGCTGTGCTGCGGTTGCACAAATATATTGCCTGGAAAAGAGAAGGATTTCCAACTACACTTGTTCTCTGCTGACAAAAACCCGATGGTTAGCTTTTCTGAAAGACACTAAAATGACCTGTGAACTCTTGGTATGTTTTTTTGAAAATGGAAATATTTTCCCCCTAATTAACACCAGATTCGGTTTTTTCTCGACGTGGCCAGAAATGGCTCAACGTAAACGTAACGTACAGACCGCCTGGATATGGAGAAGCCGCTGATTTTAACACCGAAACACCAAAGTTTATCTCTCTTGGGGAACGTTACAGAGGACAGTAAGCTAACGTTAGCTAACTTCGTAACAGTGCAAAACGCATATTTACCATATTACCGCCGCTGGTGTGACTGTATCCCTACTTCTGATAAACTTTTCTCCACAGCACAACAAGCTCCGGACATAATCTCGGGACTCCGGCTGGGTCTCCCGTTCTGTTTCGCTCCTCAGGTGTAAAGTTGGCCGTTGTCCGTTAACATCGTCGGTGCTACACATGCCATCACGGCTCCCACTCGCCGCTGCAGCTGGCGCCGCTGCTGGAAACCGACGGACGAAGCCAACAGTGCGGTTCGCTCCCCAAGCCAGCCCGCCTCGGTAATCCTCTTAAACCCCGGGAGCCAGGGAAGCGCAATGTGCGATTACGCCCCGCCCACCGCGTTGCACAGAGGGAGGGGCTGCGGGAGATATCGAATACACCCACATTAATTAATTCATAAGCTGGGAACGAGGAGCCCTCACGTCCACCAATTTAAAGAAGTGGTTTTATTCAAATGCACGCTAAAAATATGCAGTAAGGGAGTTAAAGCAGACAGGAAGAGAAGTGGTCAGTGTTGAAAAAAGATTGGGAACCTTATTTAAAGAAAAAATACTACAAAAATATACACTCCCTGGTCGCTTTATTAGGTACATCTGTGCAATATATGCAGAGCACTTTTTAAGGGGAAAATTAATGGCAGGGGTGTTGTATTGGATCGCATTAGATTTTATAGGTTTGCCTCACAAAGTGGCCACTGAGTGTAAAAGTAGTGCTACACAAATGAAAGTACAGAAGTATTGTAAGTTAAATGTATTTTAGGTGTCCATTGTTTCAGAATGGCCCCAGAATATCAATTATATAATCAGCATTTTAATGTTGTAGCTCATCCAGGTGGAGCTAATTTTAACTTCATATACTGTGAAGTTTATTCCACAACAATGTTGGGTAATTAATTAATATTTAGTCCATCAGAGGACCATCAGCTGGTGGTTATTTTCACCTTAACAGAAGTTTCTAAAACTTTATATTCCTCTCCAGTTGTCCGCAAACCTTCTCAGTCCCACTTTGCCCATCGTTTACCGGCACACTTTTTAGATATCTTTTGTTTACAGCTGATAAAAACACGCAGTCACCTTGATAATTACATTGCTGAAATAGGTAGACATGACACAAGCCATATCTCAAGTGAAAGGATAGATGAATTACCCCACAAAGGTCTGGGGACTGAGTCATGAATGATTTAAACGCACTGCAGGTCTACTCTGGCCCTCCTGATAAAGAAACCAATTAGTATTGTCAGTGGCCCTGTCATATGATCTGAGCCTGCTGATAGTTTACTGCCAAAGCACACAGTAAGAATTCATCCTCACGATATAAGTCCGCTAGCAGCCACTGCCACTACCTAATATCTCATAAAAACACAACAACATACTCACAGGGATTTCATCTCTATCTTTCTCTTCTATCTTTATCACTTTCTAGCCTCTTATGCATATATATCGACCTGAAGCCCACTTTATGAGGCTGGTGAGTGAGTCAGCCGCCTGTTAATCATTGTGACAAGTGTGTGTGCTGACAGGTTGGACACTCTGAGGCTCGGTGATTCAGCCTGCAGGGCAGAAAACAGCACCTGGCACTGAGGTTACCTGCAGGGCAAGATCTCCGTTATTGAAATTTGAGTCTGATCCACGCTGATTCAATCATATCATTTCCGTGAGTGCATGTGTGCATATTTAGAAAGATCATTGCGTAGCTCTGCGATAGATCTACAACAAATCTCTGTTATGATCAATCCAAATAACCTAATACACTTCCAGTCCATGTCCCCTGGGTATCGATTTATAAGGTCCAAGCTTATGCGTGTGAAAGAGAGATAGTAGGCGGAGAGTTAAATGTGACATTTAATTAGCCCCAGATTGGTGCTCTCTCTGTACTTTAGCATTGATTTGGTTCATAGAGGGCACTGGCTGTGGGCTCACAGAAAACAACTTTAGCCTTATGTAAATGCCATTAGCAGCAGATCTCTAATGGGCATTGCAGCACTACATGACCCATGTGAAGCTGTAAAACTGGAAAACAGCAACAGAAGAGCATTTTAAGACTATCCTCTCTGCCTGCTTTGATTCACCGCGAGAAAATTCTGCTCACACACACTCTCATACACACTCTCTGACATGCACACATTGGGATTCTTCATCTAAATGTCACCACATTTGACTTTTAATAAGTGCAATAGAGTTCAAAATTCAGTTATCCTACAAAAAGAGAGATGGGGTGCACCATTTCTTATCTGCCTGTATAAATACCAGAATTCATAGTTATAAGACGATGGAAAATCCACGTGTGTATCAGCTAATTAAGCATTTGCATGTAAATATAAACTTCACAATGTTGATCACATGATGCCATTGTTCCCATTCCCCACCAGCAAGGTTTGTGTTCTTTATGGACTTCCTGCCCCGCTTCCTGTCTCCATCGCAGCTGTGACATCAGTCTGACCTCCATCACACCAGAGACTTCCGGAACACTGATATTGGTCCGGAGCATTAAGGTGGGGCTCTGGGTTGTTTAGGTGAAGGCAAGGATCAGGATGTTCTGGTGGGGTTCTGGAATGTCACGGTTAGGGTTGGTTGCAATGTTCCGGTGGCAACACAACAACCTTACATTACTAAAGATGTTCTTTTACCTTTGCTTTATCATGCAAAATATACTGCACCGTTCTATCTCTGTGATCACCGAGTGCACTTCAGTGTCACTATAACTGACTTTAATACTACTGCATCATGCCATTTGATGCCAGTAACCACCTTCAATGTTAATGTTTGTTACTTCTATGCCAGTAAAATTTACATCAGTGCCAATATGACTTTCTTTCTCACGCACTGATGTGTGTGAGAAAGCAAGTGACAGACAGACAGACAAAGTGAGACAAGAAACCGAGAGCTAATTGACACACAGCTGTCTTAATCCGACCCTGTTATTGCTGTGTCTCTGAGTCAGACAGGAAGAGAAACTCTCCAGAGCAGACTGTGTGTTCAGACATCTCCCTGTGAGAAATCATGTCTCTTTGCTTCCTCATTTCTTTTGTTTCTTGTGAGATCACTCTGCCAGACAGAGACGCACACCCACACACATTTTATTGACACAAAAGGGAGATTAGACCTAGAAGAGATCATGTTTCCCCAACACATAGACAGGGAATGTATGTGTGAGTGGTAAGATGAGTAAATGATAACATATAACTTTTGGAGCTCCAGGAAAAGGACATGATGTGGAGAAAAACATATCAGGATTCTGAATACTTTACCGTTATGACTCCCATCTAATGTCCTGCTGACATAACTGTCGCAGAGTCGCTCTAATGTGTTTATAATTTTGTGTTCAGTGACTACTGCTCTCAGTAGGGAATAGGTACATCCAGATGAGCACGGAGGCAAAAAGCTGCGACCCGCCGCTGTGTGCATCTGTTGGTATAACTCATCTTTTATCCCTTGTGCCAAGCAGGGCAAAGTCAAATCAGCATCAGTTCAGTCAGAATCAATTGAACAGGGAGACACTCGCACATACACATGCACATCCTTTGGGCTCAGTAATTGGAGCAGCGAAGTTATGGTGTATTTTTGGCATTACATAACCCCCACAGAAACCCCATCCAAAAAAACATCCCTTCTTTCATCGCACCCCCTTCTTTATCTCTCTGTGCTTGTGTGTAACCTGTCCTCAAATTTCACTCTCTTCTTATTAAATCTGTCAACCTCCCTCTTGCTTTTTTAATTAAAAGTCGATGCCTTCTTGCCAGCAATTACATTTTCTTTCATGATGTGTCTCCCTCTCAGATGATAATTTCCCTGCCTGTCTCTTTCACCTCATTGCTTTTATCTCTCCCATCTTCTCTTCCTTTCTTTCACTTCTTGCTTTACCTATGTAACTTAGCATTTCATATTCAGTGAGCCCTTCAAACACTGCAGCCTCTTCACAGTCAAACAGAGATCATGATCTGCTTCACCCTGAAAAATTTAAATGTATGCCATACCCCTGGATATTGCTGCCAAAAAAGATGGATGTGTCAGTAAGGCTAGTTTCAACTACATAAATGTTCTTTCCACCTTGTGATATTGATGCTGATATAAGCCCCATTAGACTCAATGGTGGGCGAGTAATGATCCTCACTTGCACGCAAACACAAACAAGCTGAGACAGAGAGGGGGCAGAGAGCACGAGGGAGGCTGCTGCTGTGGCTACCAGTTGGCAATGGGGACAGTGACTAATCTGTCTGAGCATCTACATATATCACCAGGCAGAAGTAATCAGCAGAAGACTCAGTCTGACGTGGTATTATCAAACACACTCCAGCAGCAAGGTCGGCCATGATAGGAGGCCCCTATGAAATGTAGACTTTTGGACAAATAGTCAGAGGCCAAGACTGAGCTGCACCAGCTTTTCATAAATCTATTACTGAGTTTGTGGGTAAAGTCCCTCCCGGGTTCTTTGTAACCAATTGCTAGTTTCAGACTGGTGGTTTACTACATCAGGCTGCAGAATAAAAACTGAACTTACAGTAACAATAAATAAATTTAAATCTAAATCCAAACTATGCTCTCATTTTAGTTCTGTGTCTGTCTGGCTCCTAAGCTGCTAAATGCTCAACTATGTTCACCAGCATGCTGCTAACTTCATCTGGAAAGCTACAAAGCCTTTTACATAAAAGTAGTTATGTGATCCATTGTTAATATAAAAGTGACTTTAAGGAATCTTATTGCTAGGAAAGTCTTTAGGAAGGAGTAAGTCTATTTCTAGGAAACAAGCTTTAAGAGCTCCTTTAATTCAGTTTCCACTTTTTAGTTATTGCCTTCTCTCCTCTCTGTGCTGTCTGTACCTCAACAGCAACTCTCTCTTTCAAACAAATTAATAGTAGAAGCTTCACTCCTCCTCCTCCTCCTCATGATCCCCATGCTCTTTTCAGCCTCAATAATAGCATTTCTTCAGGGAGGGCTAAGGTTCCCTGCTTTCCAGCCGTGCCTTTTGTCCCAGCCCAGCAGGGGAACTAAATCAATGGGGCACTTGAATGGGCATTCTGGGAGTGGAAAAGGTTTGGCGGGTTTTACAGCGTTCTGGCGGTAAATTTAAGCTGACTGGAGATTAAGCTCTGCAACAGATAGAAGCACTACTGTCAAAGTTAATAACATGGCCATTATCTCACAAACTCCGATACAGTATTATTGCATATACTGTTGCATAGATGCAGTGATGATACTTATAAAAAGCCTGAATAGGCAGAACACAGACAGGGATTTTGGGATATTATCAGGCAGAATTTGGGGTCTTTAGCAACTTGGGGACAGTTTATCTTAAGCAAATAAAAACCTGTATAACTGAAACCAACCACTGATACTTGAAAGTGTTTGTCTGACGAACAGTCCAAACCTGTGGGATATAACTGGTAAACAGGAGCGGTTGAAATGTACCTGTGCTGAAGCTTTTTGGTTTCACATTAACACGTGCTGCATGTTTTAACTTCTGCTTTTGTTATACTCTCCTCATCTGAACGCCGCAGCTACACTGTGACATGAGCTGATCTCGACTATCAGAATGTGTGGATGCTTTCATAAAGGACAGTGCCGCCTCTCTTGTGCACCAGAGGCCGTTTGAAATAAATATCTAAGGGGTCACACTTTCAAAGTGTGTGGGGGAGGAGTGGTGGAGGCACCGGCCACGCTTTCATGTGTCACCTCGCTACACGCCCACCCTGCACCACCAGCTTCTGACATTTCAGTCCCTTTGTCTTCATCTGAGTGGACTGAGGCCTCTTTGTTGAATTATGTGATATGTGGATATAGAGAGAAGATGAGTTAAAGGAGGTGAGCGACACCGAGGTGTGACATTAAAGTGAGAGGTCAGAGAGATAAAAGGAGACGGTTCAACAAACAATCACCTGTATTTATGTATTTATCTGCCAAGATATCAAATAACTCATGACAGCTCATGGCTGAAACTCTCCTAGAGCTTCAGGAAATTTTATATATATAAATATACTGTGTATATATATAAAATCTGTCAGTCTTTCAAACCTGCTCATTAAATATAAAGCTGCAGCCTGATGACAGTTAGCTTAGTTACATCTAGCCTAGCACATAACCACCTGCAAAAGACAATGATTTTACATTTTTTTTTACCAATTAAATGAACAAAAAACAACACGTTAATTAATTAACTTAAGTGATTATACATTTTTACATATACTTGAACAGAGCCTTCATGCTGAGCTAATTTGAGCTAATTTAACATTTCTTTTTCTGCTGACTTTACTTAGAAAGTAGATGACAACAGAGAAAAGACTAAACCTGTTTATAGTATAAAGCCTGTTTTACGCTTTACAGCAGGTGGCTGGAGGCTACAGACACAGCCAAGGTTATATGTTAATGAGGCTCAGCACGCACACAGACACAGACACAGACACACACACACACACACACACACACACACACACACACTGCTTTGTTTAACTTTGATTTAACCAGACAAGTTAATTATGAATAACTCCTACTCCACTATATTTATTAGACTGCTGCAGTGCATGAAGTAGTTAAGATCAATCACACCTTGACAACTTTAACCCTGTGGGGTCGAGGTCCCTTTTGGTTTTCTATTCATTCAAGTGACACAGGCGCTTTAAAACACAATCTTCAGTGATAATCAATGAGAATATTTTTATAGAAAATGTTTCACTAACAAGGTGAGGTGTGCCGAAAATTAACACATTATATTACAACCCACACACATTATTTTTTGATCTCCGGGGATTTATCTTTCCGAAAAACAGATTCTGAAATGTTAATATCAAGGGGAAAACCAGGGCCAGGGTAAGGGGAGGGTCCTCACAAGAATAGAAGTACAGACATGTTCATGCTGAAGCCAAACGGTCACCGGTACAGAAGTGACTGCTAGCATCATCATCTTTTGTTGCCATGGTGACAAATTGAGCGGTGTATCAGTGACAAACATGATGAGAAATGGATGGAGACTATAGGATGAGAGCTTACATTTGTGTGTGTGTGTGTGTGTGTGTGTGTGTGTGTGTGTGTGTGTGTGTGTGTGTGTGTGTGTGAACAAATTTACTTGGTCGTCAGTGAAGGTCACTATCTCCATCAGGGAAATTATATACATGCAGATACACACACGTAGTCCCGGTCTAATCAGTGTGACGGACGTCACATTAGGCTGTGAGAAAACACTTCACAGTAATAAATCAGGTGTGAAGCTAGTTACTGTACATGCAACAGTTGCTCTGTAACTGCTGGATGTGTAAATGAGCAACTGTTAACAGCCGTAACCCCAAAGATCATTATCGAGGTGAAGAAACAGGCTGAACACACGTCCTCATTTACAGAACGATCTTTACATAGACCCTCACTGACACTGAACAATCACCTGTCTCCTCTTGAGGATACACGAATAATTTTGTTAATTAATTCTGAGCTTGTACTGAACAAACTGCTGCCGCTGGCGATTCAACACAGCGAGTCGTTTCATGTGCAGGCGGGCCCTCTCAGACACGTAGGTCATGAGAGCAGATAGTTTCCGGGCACACTGAGAATGATGTGAGTAATGTTCAGCTACAGCAGCAACAGCGTAGGTTCATTTTTAGGGTTCAAAACTGTTTTTACATTCTGCAAAAACACCTGGAACTAATTACCGTGGCAGCAAAATATGAGTAATGATGGGACCAGTGATGGCGATTAATGAATCAGGACCAACTGATTTTTCACCAAACAGATGAGAAGCTTATTTTGTTATGCAGTGACATGTTGTTAGTGCACCATGTTGACCTTTACCTCATTAATGTGAATATTATCATTAAATCGCTGTCTACGATTTTTTATGTCATCACAGCGTCTTTCAAATTATTTAGATGATGTGTTTAAAAAGCGGTGAAAATTGCAGTGCAGTTCGCTTCAGTTCATTTTAATGGCTACATGACCAGAGTGGGTGGAAGCAGTTTTCAGTGGAGCATGTTAAAACTCTTAGTACACAAGGTCAGCAGCATAGTATTTGAGCAAAACTAAATCACAAAATAAATATCATAATCATAAATTTGGGAATTATAAAAATCCACATATTGTGGCTTTAATCATAAGTAATGAATCTTGGCTTTGTTTTTTGGCCAAATGTTGCTGGACTGTCTTTAGTTTTGCAGGAATATGATCATAAACCAAAGCAGTGGACAAACTAAAATTGAGACAAAAGTTATTACAATTCATCCTGAGGCGGACGTTAAGGTCCAGCGTACCAGATTTCATGGCACTTGATCCAACAGTTGTAGACATACTTCACTTAGAAAACAAAAATGTCAACCTCATAGTGGCACAACGGGAAAGGCCAGGGGATCTGCAAATCAGACAAGGCCGCTAACAGGGTTCCAAATCCAATAAAACAGCCCCTGTCTAACACTCAGACAGATGTTAAAGGAGCAGCGACCACAGATTTGTAAACTGTACCATTACATCTGTGATGATTGACAAATTTATATCACTTTGTACATCATCATATCATCCTCTACTGACTTCCCTCTATTCTAAGCTAACCCTTTCAGTCGTGAGAACATGTTAATGTCCTCACACTGCACACAGATTTCTTGAGTTCACATGAGGATAAAAGCAGAAGAACACACACACACCTACTCCACGAGCTGTAGCAAGAAAATTGTGTTGTTGACACATTACACCGCGATGTCCTCTGAGATATTACCTCTGTTATGGGATAAACACACACAGCTTAATGAGAGAGAACGGGGCTGAAATAAAGGCAGAGCGGAGACCAAGGTCTTGAATGCTGTGTGTCTGAGACACGGCGACGGTTACCATGGTAAACGGATGGAAGTGACCGCAGTTAACAGTTGCAGGGCATCTACATTTCTAAGGCTTTTTAGGCAGAGGATTTAACAACATATCAAGGGAGCAGAAGCTGTGAACAGACCGTTCAAGGCTGATTATAGACTTGTTTCAGTACTTTTCTGCAAAACCGAGACCTTGAGGATGGTGAGAACACACTGTGGAGTGATAAAAAAAGCAAAGTCCTCTGCTTCTTCCTTCTACTATTTCCTTGTTTATGGACTGACAAAGGCTGTTGGCTTGACAGGAAGAGCCCCATTATACTGGAAGGGTTACATAACATTATTTTTTACAGCATTTTGGTGTGCATATACTGGCAGACTGAGGCACATAATGCACGCATACACAAAACCGTGCAGTGTCAGCACAATAAGGGCAGCCCAAAGCACACAGACCATCTAGGGATTGGCTCAGGGATGCTTTTTTCTTTCAGACACAGACTACAATGAACAGGCACTTTGATGGAGCGGGTGGGATTGTGATGGACAGATAAAGACAGGAGGAACACAAACATGACCTCCTGCTCCAGCACTCTGAAGCAGAACAGAGAAACTTGAGGGATGGTTTTCTAAGTAACAGCGAGAAAGAAAGAGAAAACGAAAACAAGCTCTCTGCAGTTTAAGAGGTGTGCACAGTATATGGCCTGCTATAGACATTCCTCAGATGTTACTCAAGCTGCAAAGGCCAATCACACATCTCACACTATTACTGAGAAAAGTACGTGGTGAAACTTGTTTCACTCAGCCTTTAACTGTCAAAATAAACTTCCTCTCTGTTCACAGAATGCATAATAATATATTCAATAACATGGTAGTCATGAAGAAAACTACACGTCAACCTTTTTCTTTATTGTTCTGCCATAAAAATCTATTATCTGATAACAGAAACTTTACGGAGAACGCCAAGCCTCAGGCAGCTTCCCAGAAAAACTATCAAAATTTACAGTCTTGGTTTGTAACAGAGGAAATGTCGGTGATAAATTGACTTTTTCTGTGTCACATAACGAGCTTCACATGTGACCCGGGTAAATAACATGACTCTGTTCTTTTTCATTCATGCAGAAGAGGCTAAAGAAGTGATTCCCTCGTCTATCACAGCGAACAGCAAAGCAAATAAGCAACAAGGAGACAGATTTAGAGTCGTAACAAGTGCAAACGCTACCTCTGTCACATAGATGAGCGGAATAGCGCTGTAGTTCTTCCTCATGCCTCCTCGTCCTCACAGCCTGGGGTCAAAGTGCATGCCACAGCAGCTTCAGCAGACCCTTGCACATCAGAGAGCTCAGTCTGCCTCTTTGAAGTTGAGACTACCCTCTAAGGGAGGAGGAGTGTATCTGTGTGTCTGTCTGTGTGTGTGTGTGTGCAACCCTCTTATTGTGAAATCTTTAGCTTCCTGTGTTAGCAGCTATCAGGCTCAAACATAGACCATATAAAAAAAAAACAGCGGCACCTCCACACACTCAAATCCCAGCCTGCATTGCATTATCTCATCCTGAGGTGCGTTCCCAAGCTCTCCTGTTCTGTACTGTTCTCTCGCTCACACACACACACACACACACACACACACACACACACTTCTGTCCTGCAGGGGAACGACCACCTTAAAAGGAATGAAGCAGGAATTTTACTGATCCCTATCAGCCACCCTCCACTGGCCTGGGTACACACAGTTACAGCAACCTCCACTGCCAATCAGGAGGGAGGAACCACAGGATGGAGAGGTGGGATTGGATGTAAGGGAATGAACGAGTACGGGAATGTGGGAATGTTGAGTTAGTGTAGGAATCTCCCTGAGAGTCACTCCCTGAGGAGTGAATGCACTCTACAGGACGGAGACTTTGACAGCACTTCTAATCTGCAGAGCCAGATAACAGTCTGTTGTGTATGTATGTGTGTGTGTGTGTTTATTTGACCGAGGCTGGACTCTGCACCCACTCCAACTCATGCTCAAAGGCATTCTGTATGAGTGGTAGTGAGGAGCAGGCTCAGTGCTGCTTTCTGTCCACCTGCCAATTTAAAGGACAAAAAACAGGCGTTATTTTATCTTTATCAACAACTTCACTGAAAACTAAAAATAACTTTAAAAATACAACTATTAAAATCAGTGAGCCACATCGTTACAATAGGTAACGTGTTCCTTCATCTCTCTGTGATTTAGTTTGACTCAATCACACACACACACACACCATCCTGCTGCCGGAAACGCACACTAAAGCGCCAAATGTGGATGAATCCAAAGCTGAAAATGGCCCCACGAAATTGCAGTATTGCAGACAGGTGCATTGCAGAAACACTGCAGCATGTTGCAGCACAGATGAAAGGAAAATCTAAAGCCTCTTAAAAACTTTAAGTTCAACCCGACTTTTCCTCAGTTCAGCTCCAAGTGTCTCCCACTTGTGTGCAGACACACACTTGGGAAGTAGGACAGAAGTGGGACATTGACATTTTTACAGCAAAAACACTCAGGGTAGAGGCCTAAAAAATAAAAGACCCATTAGGCACAGCAAACATTTGGAGAATGGTGGAGTCTGGAAATACTCATCAAAGATCTCAGACGCTCCTCTAGGAGTGAAGTCCACGCAAGGGAGGAAGTCGGGCATGAATGATGCAAGAGGAGAGGCCGGGGGAGGGAGGGAAAGGCAAAAGACAGTGATGTTAAAGAGAGGAGATGGAGAATTGAAGAAGAGGAGGAGGAGGAGGAGGAGGTGAGGGACTATGAATACAGTTAAGAGATATGACAGTTGGCAGGAGAGAAGATGAAGGGGAAGGAGGGCCAGACAAAGAGTGTGTCTCCACACTGAGAGGACCCTCTTTAGTCTCTTTTCTGGTGCCCGGCTGGCATCAGCACCAGCTGCCACTTCAGTAAACTGCTGCCTCAGCATTTACAAGGGCAGAGAGAGGGATTATCTGCTCCATTTGCAGAGGATGAATCAGACAATAGCTACCAGCTAAAGTGAGACACAGATATAACAGAAGAGCGACAAACAAACCAATACAAATGTAAAATTCAGGTTAGAGAGCACATTGACTGCCACTCAGGCTTAAAGCACTTCGAGCTCATAGATCTTAATTCATTTCAAGGATTTGTCTTAGATGCTGCCTCAATTCTCCAGGCTCAGTCTCCCCTGGTTTCTAAATACAGACTACAGACGATTGTTTTCTGAAACGCTGACTCAAGAGCATGCCAAAAGCCTTTTCAGTCCCTCTCACTGATCTTGCACTGATATAGCTGGGGTGACAAAGCTGACTCACAGATGTAAATCAAAGGGAACGACGCCCCCTCTTGGACATTAAATTACACAGACGGTGCGAGCAGAAGCTTACATTAAGGTGGCTTTCTTCTCCTTCTTCCTCCAAACTGTCCCCCCGAGGAAAAAGAGATGAAACAGTGAGCCTCCTCATTTAGCAGCTCCAGATCCCTGAGAGCAGAAGCACAAGGTCTTAGTAAAATCTTGCTGGTTTATGTTCAGATTAAACTGAGATATAAATCTGACACGGAGAAAAAAAGTGGAAATAAACAAAAGCACACAAACTTCTCAGTCTGCTGTCCCACACGAGAGTTCTGGTCCTGGCTGGAGTTTCACAGGGAGTCTGGCTCTGAGCTGTCATTAGTGTGTGTTGTGAGTCCAGTCACTGTCACACACACTGACCCGTCGGCTCTGGAGAATCTCTACACACCTCAGTGTGAAATGCTGCATGTTGCAACTTCCCCTGAGCTCAGCATAATCCCACAGTGATTAACACGCAACAGAGGCACAATGCTGTGAGCTCACAGTAACACAAACCACTGAGCTCAGTCTCTGCTGTGCAGTAACACCAGTATACTGACATTTTTGTATTATACACACAGTTCACAGTGTTTGACTGTGGATAGAGCTGATTTTAATCGATGTTTTAGATGATTTTCAGCCTGACAATTCAAGTTTAAGAGGAGTGTGCTGTTGCTACAATAGAAAATTAATAGCCAACCTTTTCTGATCATTGATAAATCACCACCAAAGAGGTCAAACATTCTCTGATTTTAGCTTAAATGTGAGGAAATTATAAGAGATTAGGGGGATTATCACAGGTCAAACCCCTAATTTTAAGACTTGTTCCATTTTAAAATGTGCACAGAATGCAACACAAGTGTAGATTGATTTGAATCTCACAGTGGTGCATTATTAACCTCTTGAAATACAGTTTTAAATTTCCCCTTAAGTAGATTTAAAATCAGAAAAATTGCCTGTCAGAATCACAAATATTGTCTTTTGCATTGATAAGACACACTAACATTTCTGTTGCTCACTCACATGTCACATATTGGGTGGAATCCACCATGAATCAATTCACATGGGGAAAACTACTACTGCCAGAAAAGCCACGCCCATCATACCCATCTGTGTAGAGATTTTATTCAGGACATGTTGGATACAGCGGCAGGAAACCATAATTTACAGCGTGGAAGTTGAAATATGCAATCAGAGTTCACTGAGCTCCAGCTTTGGGTGGAACCCACTCGTGGATCTTCTTGCGGGTGGTGGGGTAGGGCACGTACTGCTGGGGGCTGCCGCTCACGTTGAACTGGTGGACCTCAGCCAGGAACTTCTTGGGCTCTGGTGGGTGTGTGGTGGGGGGGTCCTCTGTCATACAGTGCAACCAGCGATGCCTGAACAATGAACGTGAGGAGAGAATGTGGCTTCTCAGAAGAGGCTTCTCAGTGATTTTTCATGGATCAGCATAATCTAAATATTTTTTTGTCTTTTCAGTGGAGTTTGTACGTTTGGGTCGACCACAAAAAAAACCTTCTTATATTAAGTATTTATCAAAAATTACAGTCCTTCCAAAGTTGTTTGTTTTAAAGGTCATACCATTCAGCAGGCACCATGCTACCGTCCACCTCCCAAAATGTGTTCTTTCCGTTCATCTCTGTGGTGTAGATCACCCAGCGGTGACGTCCTAAGACAGAAACAAGCTTTTGTTTGGTACTGTGTCAAAATTTCTCAATATTTGTCTGTAACAGATTTGAGTGATAAACAAAATCCAAATCCAAATGTCCCTTGCAAAAATAATCCTTAAAATAATCACGTCAGTAGTAAAATTCCTGAAACAGTGTTGAGGTCCGGCACATTTTGGGAATCTCTACTCACCAAAGAAGTAGTGCTTCTTGTCCTCGTAGTATTTGTTCCCATATTTATCCACACCGATCAGGGTTCCTGTCTTCACATCATTCACCCTGGCAACAAAATGGTAATAGTAATGTTAACTGCCCCTAACGCAGGAAGTTGGGTCTTGTTTATTAGCAAGTTTAACTTTAGCAAACTGAGCACTGACTTTAAATCAAGAGAATTCTGAACGGAGTTTGGCGTAACGTTCCACTCACTTAAAAGCAACAGAAATGCAAATGTTTCCCGCTGTCATGCAGCTGTTTCACAGGTTTAAAACACATACATTATATATAGATTAACGAACAGCATATATATATATATATAGAAATTTTAGGTAAAGATCTTCATCAACGTTTACAGCCTGGATTAGCTGTCAACATGCTAACTTAGCTCTGCAGTGAAAACCCGTGTCTCGCTTCTATTTTCTGTCTTATGGAAGATTTCACAGCCATCGTCGGTGCTTTAACACTGACAACAAACATATTTTCATTACACTGACCTGAATAACTGAACAAGAAAACCTCGGACTCCACCGTGACCTCCTATTTGCCCCAAAGCCCTTCGGACAAGGTTCACATACTCCGCCATCTTTAGACGGAAGAATTACGAAGACGGACTGTGCTGTCGAACAAACAGGTCCGGGTCAAACTCACACCCGGTTGGAGCCTTTAGTTCCACTTATAAATACAACTGTGTACCGTGAATGGCATCACTCATAAAAAATGCCTTATCTGTTAAATGTATTCATCAGATCAGAGAGACCCAGACTTCACCCGGACCTAATGCACACATACGACTGTCGCTTGAACTCCTGCCTCCCACATACATCTGTCTTCACTCCGCAATTATGTGGTGACAGTGGTTTGTGAGCTCTGCACAGTTCACTGACTTTCATCCTTTGAAATAACAAAACAGGAAATTAATACAGGAGAACAGGATTTGTATTTATATATTTTTTTTTTTTATTACAAACTGTTGCCTGACAGTTTAGAAACGTTTATAAGAGACTCTAACTCTGATAGAGCGGATGTTTACAAATGTTAATGTACAATCATGAAGAAGCGCATGCTTTGTAGCTCCTGACTGCCCAAATCCGAATGATGCAAAAAAGGAAACGGTAATCCAACAGCAGCCAAAGAGCTCTAATGGCAGTATTAACTGTTTTATTTCTTCACTAAACAAGTAGAATTTGGGTTTATTTACCTCTGGAATCAACTAATTTGCAGTGATGGAGTAGTGCAACATTCAGCAACTTAACCAAGAAGAAACACCTGAAAACTTACTGTTTTTAAAACTATAAACCCAGAGTACCCTGGCTAGAAGGTGAGTAGTCATGTGAACTGGATGCTTAAAATTGTCCTGGTTTAGTGAAAAATTTCAGACAGAGCACCTATATTATTGCAGTTTATCTCAAAACAGGAGACTTAAGGCACAATGTCATCAAAAACAAGCATCAGAATTCAAAATGTTTTCTTTCCTTTGAGCATTTTCTTAGAAATAGAATTCATGTATACTTTCCACAGTATTTGCTCATAAAAAAGCCCCTTTTCTTTAAACAGTTCTATTTTTAAAAAATAATGGTTTAGATGGAAACATAATTCCTAACAAACCCTGACTCCCAAAATAAGTGGCAGCCTGTGCTCTTAACAATAAATCTCCCTATTTTATAAATATTAGCTCTTGGCTTTGATATTAAAAAGTTCAATGTTGCTCTTTTATGTCCATATACACAGTTTTACCCATTAACCATTTCTAATGTGGCAAAAATACATTTGAACTGTATGAAAAATATCTACATTATTCATGACATTTCCAGTTTTCTCCAGGATGTTGTTTTTTTATCCCATGATTTAAACGTTTGTGTAAAATCTCTTAACCAGAGAGATCAACCCAACGAGCAGAATATCAACTTCAAGCCTGATTTTCACAGTAAAATCCAACCTTGTTACATGAACAGACATCAGTGATACACTGCATCCACAGTTCAGATCAAACATCTCACCATTTTGAATATTTTATGATGTGTGTTTTTGTGTTGTTAACTTTAACTAAGATTTTGCTTAAACAAACACTGAAGGTTTTTAACACTGCAACAAGTGTAGCCAATATCAGCGTGGTTGAATGAAGGTTGACAAATTTTTTTTTTCCTCAAAAAGGTGAATCCTTCATCCATTTGATTTTAAAAATCATCCCGAGACTTCAGACTTCCTAGAATTTCCAAGGGCTTTAAATGACCCTGACAACTGTTTGGTCTCACTTCCACACACGTGCTTCTGGACTTGACCTTTGACCCACAGCTGTAACTCAGCTCTGACCTCAGCCAGTGATGCTGAGCATTAGTAGCTGTTGCTGGTAGAAAATATGTTTAGAGAAACAGAATCCAGTTCCTTGAGGGAAAAAGCAGGCTTGTTTTTCCACACAGTCTGTTCTGCAGTGGGTTTCTGTTTAGAGTAAACAGTCCATCCGGAGTCCTTCCTGAGCTGGTGACCCCCGACCTGAGATCAGTCAGGGGTCATAAGTTGTCTAACAACTGGCTCCGGGGCTGTGATATGACTTCACTGCTAAAAAAAAGAAGTGATTACTGTTCAAGAATCATAGCCTCTTGGAAGGCCTCGATCCATCTACAAACAGAAACACAAAACAGAAAGTTAGCTCCCTGGAAAAACACATTAAAATCATCAAAGAGAAACATCACTGATGAACTTGTTGAACTTGTTGGAAAACAGTTGCTTATTTCACTCTCTGCTGGATCTGTTGTTGGTCTCTACCAACTCCTGAGGGAAATATCTGGCTGTTTAGCTGCTAAATGCTCCACTATGTTCACCAGCTGGTCTCTGACTGTGTCTCTGACTGACGCAGACAGCAAAGTATTTCATATCGTATTTATTTCCTGGCGTCGCTCCATGTGCAGCATGAAATCAGATCACAACTGTAATTATTTTTGACTGACTTCTTTATTAAACCTATGTGAGTTTGTTTGGCTGCACTGTGAACACATACACCAGCTGCTCTTCTGTTGTATTTCTGACAGAGTAGCTGCTCAACCAGTTTGTGGTACTATTAAACGGTAATAGCTGTTACCACGGTAACTGCGGGTGTTACCAAATCAACCAGGACTGAAATCTTAAGGATTGCGACTACAAGGCGTTGTCTGCTGTTTGAAGGCGGATACCTCTGTGCAGTGGGGATGTCGTCAGCTTTAAAGATGTAAAACAGCGTGTTTTTGTGGTACAGTTTGAACTGCAGCTTCTGAGCCGGCCCGTTCTTCTCCTCTCTCAGGAAGAAACCCAGCAAAGGCTGACTCTCCAAAGCTGCAACATCCTTCAGGGAGAAATAAATACTCAGCAAAAAGGCAGAAAAGCTGCACAGAGTTTAGAAGAACAGCAAATTACACAGTATGATTACCTCGCTGGCAGCGTAGGTGTACAGAACTTTATTCTTAATGACAAACCACAGCCTCTTCCACTGCTTCTTGTTGCCTTTTGACCTGTTTAAGTAGCCGCTCATGGAGGAGTTCTCTGTGTTGGCAGAGACCTGGAAAAACAGCATGAGAAAAAATTAATCGATACAAAATGAAAAAAAAAAAAAAGTAAATTAAAAACAAAGTTGAATACAAGAAAGTTTGGTTTATAAGTGTTTATTAGCATTCCTCACCTCTTTTAGCGCGGCAGGAATCTTCTTCTGTTTTCTAGTGAAGGAGAAAGCTCCAGATTTTATGGGAGAAACTGATGTTGAAGCACAGCGGTCACCTAAAAAAACATATCCAGTAAACAGATCTTTTAAATGGTTAAATAATTTCCTGGGAGCTGTAGTTTTTTATCAAATGTTACTACATTTAGAGGAAACAGTCGACCAGACTCATCCTTTAAATCTGCTTTTGTGGAATAACTGGAATTCCTGTTTACTTACTATTCTCCTGTAGCTTGGCAAAGCAGTGATCACACACACGTGCTGGCTGGTTCTTCAAGTACTCCAGGTAGTACTTATTAGCAGAGCACGCCTGACACACCACCTGCCACATACACATAACTGCAGTGAGAAGAGGGTCGGCTGAATAATGTGGTGTAGGAGCGGCGGTGGTCACAGTGGTACAGACCTTCCCACAGGCGCGACAGTGATGCCTCCTCCAGGTGAGGGTGAACTCACAGGTACAGATCATGCACATGGTGGCCCTCAGGTCTGGGATCCAGATGGGAGCCTTTGAACCTAACGGGGCCCCGTTGTCGACCGCACCCTCAGCCTGATATTAGAGAGATGGAGGGTTAACATGGTCACATGCAGGGTAAAATGATTCTCAAAGCATTTGACAAACACCCACAGAGGTTTGTAGCTTTACCTCCTCCTGACTTCGACTTGATATAAAGGTTATTTTCTTCTTCGTGTAGTCGTCTATGGCTTTGGCGATGGCCTCCAGCCACTCGTCCCTCTCTGTAGCCGAGCTGCAAATACAAAGTACATCAGAACCTTCAGCTACAGCAAATACAACCAATTAGAAATGTTTGTAGCTCATGATGTGTAAAATGGTAATGGTAATGAAACTGTCAGGTGCTGGGAACAAGTACTGACCCGGCAGACAGGATGAAAGAGCGTTCGACACTTTCAATGTTCAGCTCATTCTGATAGGCCTCCTGGCTGGGCTTACTCACCTGGAAAACACACCAGAAATCCATAAATAACAGATTACCAACAGAGGCTGTGCAGCACTGGAAATGCTTGGGAAATGTGGACATAGCTCAGCCATAAGAACAATCAGTGCACATCAAGGAAAACATCAAGATACTGACAGAATAATAATGAAGAGATTAAAACCTGGAGGATTAAGATAAAAAGGGACAGTGCAGTGTGTTTCTAACCTTCATCCCAGCCAGAGAGAGGACACTGTTGAGTTTATACTGGCCAGACTGGACTGGAGTGGTGTACATGAGTGCATCGTTAAACTGGACGACAAAAACCACCAGAAATTAAAGGAAATGCAGGAAAGATAAAAAATATAAAAGCATAAGATAAGATTGTCTAAAGCATTAGGTCATTCGGTGCTCACCAGAAAAAACATCCGCGGCTGCATGACTTTCCTGGACAGTTTCATTAGAGTGCCCTCCTTCAGAAACACCTGCACATACAGACACGTTTGGTTGAAACAGGCTGCATTTAAAACACTGAGTGTTGAGTCAGTTACATAAGTACGTGCCAAATGTGTGTTCCTACACTCAGCATTAAACTGTGAATGTTATGTTTCTGTCTCACTGTATTTGTTTTACACAGGTAAAAGGAAAGCCATTTAAAAGTCATTAACACTGATATTTGTCACTCAGAGGCTGTAACAAGCTCATGAACTTTGGTTTTGTGGGATTTTACAAAATGGCGGCACTTCTGTGACCCACCCTGCCGGGCTGAACGATCTCATGGTGACCATTGAGACTGTACTGAATCTGCATCAGCTTCTGAAAGTTATCCTGAAAGACAAACATCAGAGAGGTGAAGAGAAACACCAGACCAAGGTAAACCATCACTGTAAAACTTAGTTATGATGGAATTTGGTCTTACCCCTTGTTTCATAATGTCATTAGCATGGTTGGCCACTTCCTTCACTATGCTGAGGGCAGCTGCATGGATAGCAAAGATAAAATAATTGTGTTTGGCGAAATGTTTTCTCAGCACAAATGAATGTCCTGGTAGACACTACGAGTGAGCCTTGTCTAACCTTGTGTGTCTTTATAATCCTCTGAGTCCTCTGGGAGGTTCTTCAGGTAATCTGGAAAACAAGGAAGAGATTTCAAAGGTGTATATTGTGCACATTGTGCACAAGGTCTTCAACAGAAAAACCTCCACGTGAGGAAAAACAAGTTGTACATTCCTCATTTTCAGTGTGCAGACAGCTTCTCTGTTTCCTTCAAACTAGTTTGAATCATGGAAATCTGCTCTGCAGAATTTTTCTGTTTTCTGTTACTGTGATTGTCCACTGGGTGTCAGTACGGTACCAAACCCTGAATGAAGCCAAAACAGAAAGACCCGACCTCGGTCCAAGTTTCATTCACATGCTGCCAATAAAAGAGCTGTGATTCAATAAACCCTTGACCTTCAGCGTGCAGAGGTTTGTAGAACAGACCAGAACAAGGAGTGAATGTATGTTAGGGTGCTCGTACCTGTGAGCAGCAGCTGGTACTGAGGGATTCTCTGTACTGGTTTCAGCAGGTAGTGTTTCAGAGCCAGGCTGGCACATCTCGGACTCGTCTGAGACAAAAACAAACACAAAGTTGTTTTCGCACGCTGCCGCAGACCCACACAAGTACACACATACACACACACACGACACTGAAGTTCCAAAACAAGTGCACTGGATAACAGTAGTGTTTTCTGATTCTGGATTGAAGCTGCAGAAAATGTAACTATGGGATTTTTACACATCTTTTGTTACAGTGAAGGAGCCGAAACATTATTTATCACATGATGTTACATAAAGAATCTCCATTAAAATCCTGGTTGAAAATGGGGCTGATTTGATTAGTCTATTAAAAGATTAGCTGTTGGCAGAAAATGACAAAAAGCCCAGTTAAAGCCTGACAAATGTAAATTTAGATACAGAATTTACTGTTTACTTGCTTACATTGGTCAATTACTTTTACAACTTTTACACCCAAATCAAAAAAACAAAACAAAACAACAAAGAAATCCATACCCACATGCCGTAAAGGTAAACACATAATCCTGTTTCTAACCTCAAACTCCCGGACAACAGCAGCAAACGCAGGGTTTTTCCTGCACTGTTCGTCTAACAGGGCCACGTTGTTATCGAACTGACGGATGTAGGTGGAGTACATCTTCAGGTAAGGACCCTTCTGGACAAAAATGTCCGACAGTCTCTGGTGATCGCTCCTGTAAACAGACACACATAAAGAGTTCCCTTCAGCCAGTGAAAACAACTGATTTTGACTCTGAGCAGCAAACAGGAGAAAATAAGGAGGTAAATTAAGTAATGAACTCCAGCTGGAAACCATCATGAGCCAAATGAGTCCACACACCAGTAGCATATTGGCAGAGTAGTTTTCCTTTACTTACTAATTTAATTGCTAAGATCTTATCTGTTAAGATCAGCTAACCACTGATATGGACGAGAAAGTAAAAGTATTCTTTTCACTGCGTGGTCAAACTGTTCATATACATAAAAACAGCAATTACAGAAAACCAACACTGGGCTTTGATACAGCTCCACAAACTTTAACATCTAACTCTCACAAGACACACGATAACTTCAGGGTTTCTGTTTATTTTATTGCCTTAGAAATGGTTTAGATAATATGATAAAGTGGCAAGTTTGTTTATTAGACTATAACTGGTCATCTGACTGTGTGTACTGTTTACACTAATGACTTCATTCTCAACTTCGTCCCAGATTTCAGCAATAAAGTTACTGAAAATACAAAATTAAAGCAAAAACTACAAAAGAAAGATCATTTTTGTAACAAATAAATAAATATTATTTACATTAATCAGAAAACTGTTAGGTGTGTGTGTGTGTGTGTGTGTGTGTGTGTGTACCAGTGTGCCACTCGCTCCTCCAGCTCTCTCAGCAGGTCTCTGTTGAGCTGGTAGAGTTGTGGAAGGTAATACAGGATCTGATTGAGGATCCGCTCATCAACCACCGGCTTCCCATTCTGACGGGTTGCCTTGGCAACAGCATCCCGAAAGTCCTGAAGAGACACACACACAATCAATTCTGCCATTCAATTATACATGCACACACACACACACACACAGCTGTACAGGGTGGGGAGGCATATGACAACATACTGAATTGCAGCTGAACAGGAACACCTGGTTAACACCACATAAACTACCCCCTTCAACACACCTCTGCACGTATTTCAAGATACACACACACACACACACACACACACACACACACACACAGCTGAATCAGCAGTCTTGACTTTGTCCAGTTTGCCAACACATACATCCACCTGGAAGGAAGCAGGGAGGCCACGCAGGATCTCAATGTCCTCGTTTCCCTTGCGTTCTCTCTCTCTCTCACTCACACACAAACACACACACACACACACACACACACACACAGGTCAAATGTGCTGTAACATTAACTCTTAGGTGACGAGCAGAGTCCATGTAGCAGTAAAACATGCGATAAAAGTCACACTCAGTATCAGTCACGTCTTCTTTATTTTTTTATAGACGTTTCCGCAAAACCACAGACGCAGTCGTTCACCTTCCACCTTGCACCTTAGTGTATATTAATATATTTCTTAAAACGCAGTGTGAGGCATTGCTAACAAACCATCAGCACATTCGTTTTAAAATGTAATGACCAACCATTTCATGGCTTATGGAACCATGAGTCTCAGTCATGACTCAAAGATCTGACAAACATGGATAAAAGAAAAAAAAAGTCCACTTTCAGTTCTTCTTTCTCTCCGGTGCAGGTAAACCGACAAACCACCAGCTTATTATTCACAAAACACACACGAACGTTGGATACGAAAACACCAACTTCAGACGAGACCAAAAAAAAAATTAAACACATCGGGTGAATGACTGGCCACAAGAATGCACACACATATTTGCCAACCCACGCACCCACCTGCACACATATAACACACATTGCACGCACACACAAAGGATTATCTAAGGCATGTGTGTGTCTGGAGGTCGTCTCTGTGGCCTGAGGAAGCAGCTGCTGCTTGGCCAGGCCGTCCGCGGATGGAGAAGAATGCGATCTGACCTCTTTTCTTGGACAGAGCTCCACACCTCGCCCTCCCACGTCAGCCACAGGACGACGTTTTCTACTAATCCTGTGGTGGTTTCACTAAAGCTACGTCTGAGGCAGACAGACAGGTGGACCCACGACCCTTGACCTCTCAGTGTGGGTTGTCTGAACCCTCTCAGCTGGGATTCCCCTCAGGACAGAGTCTGTCCTTGGCATATACATAAACAAACACAGCTTTATTACATATAATAGATCAAAAGAAGACCTGAGAAAAGTCCAATATAATTTAACCTTTTCAGTCATTGTTTGACCAGAAATGAAAACTGTTCTGATTCCAGTTTCTACAATGTGAAGAGTTGAGGCAATAAAAGTAGAATTTACTAATGCTGATGTTAGAAATCGCAAAACCGACCTGCATTAGCTCATTTTACTGTGTTTAAAGTGTTTTTCCGTGTGCGTCCCCTAAACAGAACTACAGCGACGAGTCATCGTGCAGTCACATGGTTCACATTTGTCTCGCCTGCATTCAAAACAAAGAGGCATGCAACATAATGAGCTGTGCGAGATTTTCGGCATGTTTCTTTGAGACATAAAGAAACATCCCCAACGCAGCAACTCTAAAAGCCTCAGCTGTGGAATAACCACATTATTCAGCTTTGTACAGTCACTTCAGCCGAGAGCTCGTTAATTCATCTCCATCCTCGGGGAAAAGCTTTGATCACCATTCAAAACACTCACCGAGCTGCAGCATGATCTATTATGTTAGGCACTCTTTTTTTCACGTTTGCTTTACAGCACTCATCAAACTGTTTCTTTAATATAATAAGTAAAAAATACACTTACTATATGAAGAAGCTTCAAGACATCAACAAACCTGAGAAAAGGGAAAATGCATCAGTTAGACAACCATACAATACATCACAGTTGGGTTTTTCAGCACAGATGCTACTTAAAGAGCTCTTGTGTGTTCCTGGTTCATTGTTAAACCACTCACACTTTCTCAGAGCTCATAATCTCCTGGGCGATGTGCACCACCTTCTTCCTCTTCATCTCATCCTCTTGCTGAAAGAGCAGAAACACAAACAGTCAGACGACGCCACGGAGACGCAAACAGCGACTAGTCTTAGCAAAACACATCACTGTTCGCTCACAGGCTCACTGCAAATCACCATGATGACTGGATCCCGCTTCAGCGTCTGAAAGCATCAGGACTGAGTTTACAGCCTCCCAAACAACAGCTCAATCAGGCCTGAAAGTAGAGCAGCAACCCTTCCCTTCACCCCCTCTCGCTCCTCTCCCTGTCTCTCTCTGATGGTGTGTGTTGTTGAATGGTAATGGGGCGGTCTCTCTCTGACTTAATTTGGCCGGCGGCCTTGGCCCCCACTTGACTGAAATGTCCTAATGGTCCTATCGGAGCCTGTATGTGTGATACCCTGGAGCTTTGAGGGGCATCAGACACAGGTGCTGACAGTATCATGGAGAAGGTCACACAGGACGAAGGGAAAAAAAAAAAGAAAGAAAAACTTTTCAGTCATTGAGGGAGCTATTCCTGAACCTGTAACTCTTCTGTGTTTGCTCACCATCCGCCCCCCTCCCCCCTTCAACACACACACTTGGCAGCATGTGTGCACGTAATCTGCAGTGACAGTTTAGTCACCGGCAGTGATATGAGTCGTCCATTGTGATCTCTAGACGCTCTGCCCGTGTTACACGCTGACATAATGTTTGAAAGGCGCTCAGAGTTATTTTTCCGTTAAGGTTTCTCTGGCAACCTGGTCACTTAGGACTGAGGAATAATTCTGCAGCATTTTCCATTTGTCATAAGTGTGAATAACAGTCACATTAAAGCAGAGCTAACCCAATCTGAGGGTGAGGAATGAGCTCCAAGATAAATCTGAGTTAACAAGATAGGAGAAAAGAAAAAAAAAACGCTTCTGTTGCTGATATTTAATTTTCTGTGCATTTCTTCAAGGACCCAAAAAATAAGAACTCAGACACCAGATGTTGTCACAGAGAGCAAACTCCAGTGCTGGGAACAAGCGGCAGAGAGACATTGAAGTGTAATACTAATATTAAGTGGTTTCGGAAACTGACTAAACAAAGAAATTACCTGGCGTCAGGTACTGGAAAACATTTCGGTTTCAATTTGATTCATCCATAATCACTTAATTACTTAATAGTCAGCCAGTAGATTGCTGTGTAATCACTGAATTCCCCTTACAGGACAGAGGGAGGTGATTACCTGTCTGTCTGCCTCGTCTAGGTGCTCCTTGCTGGACGTGGAGCTGTTGTCCTCCTCATCTGAACTGTGGATCTCCTCCTCCTCCTCAGAGTGGACGTCCTGCCTCCAGCCGCTGCTCGCCAAAACACAGAGGGCACACATTCAATGCAACAAACGCAGACAGCGCAACAGAGGTGAAACAAGCAGACATTAGCTTTTCTTTAGGAGGAAATGTTTAAATGTGTGAATGAGAAGCAGGGCAGGGCTGGAGAGGAGCGTGAGTGTGTGTTCAGAAAAACCCTCCCTGGATAAATAAAGATTAGGGAATGTGTCAAGTGAAAGGTTTGTGCAACAACAGGGGATGAATTGAACACACAATACTCTTTACTCATAGATGCATATGAGTCAGACAAACCAAACTCATTCAGAGATATTCTGCAGCGGAAAATATTCATTACACTCAAACAACATCTATAACAAGCGGAAGAGTTTCAACTTTTTTTCACTTAGGAAGTCTGAAATGTGAGATAAAAGATAGACGACTGCTCAATGTAGGCAGCACGAGAAAATGTCACGAGACACAAACCAGTGTCCACAAAAAATAAAACCACCACAGTGATTAAAAAAAGAAACAAAAGAAAAACTAAACAGTGGAGGCGTGACAGACGGAGTGGTTGGGTAGTTTACGAGAAGACCTACCACCAGCAAAGAACAATAGAAACAAAGATAAAACAATTTTTGTCCCACGAAAATAAAATTGCTCTTCTGAAACAAGGATCAAAAAGCAACTAAAACTCTAAATCAAAGGGTTTCGAACACCCCTGATTAATCATTTCAGTCACTTTTATAAAGCAATATTGTGATTCTGATTTCAGCTCTAACAACCAGTTCTAATTCTGTCCACAGTGAAAAGTCGTTTTACTAAAGTGTTTCTATGGGCTCTGTCTTTATCAACACTGCTGCTGGCAGCGGGACAGCATGTTGGCTCGGCTCTACCCACAAACAGTGTTGTTTGCCAGGTCGGTACAAGCAGCAACATGTGTTTGAGTGTCACTAATGTTTTGATCTAGCTCTCATAACTTCTTCTGTAGAATTAAGCTGTCTGATTTTGGAGACTGATGAACTGGGACCTCAGAGAATGAGAGCTTAATGTGTCTTGATCTTGCCTGTTGGTCCTTGTCCTGGTGTTTCCCTGTCTTTTCCTGCTCCACTCTGTGTATAAAGGTTTGTAGATGTTCTACCTTGGCACAGAGGGTGATGGCTCAGAATAAATATTAGACAGGAAAGACAGCAGGCCTCCAAAAAAATCTCACACTTCCTTTTCAATCTCATCAGCGAGTGCCCACCCACTCCACTTCCCTGTTTTTCTTATGTGCCTCTTAACAGTTTCTTTTACCTAAATCTCAATACACTCTCTTCCTCCCTTTTTCTGAACTTCTTCCTCCCTTACACTTTCTCTATAGTCGAGCATTCCAGCACACTGGGTCCGGCACAGAGCGCCACTTGTTTACAGCCTGAGGCTACTTACATAAACTTAACAGGCTCAGATGCCTGGGAAACACTACAGATTCACTCGCTCCTTCCTTCTAACACACAAACACCCTGCTAACCACTCTGCATACCAGACAGAATTAAGAAGCACGGCACATTTTAATAGTTTTAACGGCTGATTTTACACCGGTGAACCTCAGCGTCAGCTAACATGGCCTTGACCTCATCACTTGTAGTGTCCCAGTCTGAACAGAGGAGACAGGAACCATGCCATCTATTACGGGAACAGCTCCTCATCACAACAGTCTGGGTCTATTATCAAGAACTGAGTGACTCAATTGGATCTTAATAGCATGAATGTGACCAGGGGGCTGAGTCTCTGGGCCGGCAGTGTCCCCTCACAGTTAACGCTGATTATTAAAAGCCAGTGCTGTACCAAAGATTGTGACAATCTTCTTAAAGTCGCACTGAACAGTCCGTGTCTGGTTTGAGTCAAGAAACAACTGCACAGATTCTGGTTGTAATCCAGATTTGCAGTGTCATGAATCAGCATGTCAGAAATCTGTTCGACGCTGGAGGAGGTTTTGTAGTAATTTATTCATCCATATGATAGTTGTTGAGTTCCCACAGTAAATCACGTCCCAGTTCTTTAACACATTACTGTAATTTATTCCTGTTTAATTCAGTGTCCTACAATGCGCCTCCTGTCTTTATCTCCTTAATAATTCAACTTATCTTAAATATTGAATTTCGCTGAGCTCTCATTTCATGTGTAAACTCTGCTTTTCCACAGGTGTAATGTAAAAAGATTATTTATGGGTTTCATTTATTCAGGACGAGAACAAAACTCACTTCAGATTTTCTCACAAGGACACAGGAGAAAACTGGAGTGATGAGGTTAGGAAGAGGCTAAACGCAGTGCGAAGGCGGGCAGGCTGAGGAGGAGGAGGAGGAGGAGGCCGGTGGTTGCTGGAGGTTTATTTTCCCTGTTCTAGAGAGCTGTGTGGCGTTTCTGCGATTCTCAGACATTTCCTGCTCTGGCCACTGAAAATAGCCCACAGGAAAACAGGCCGACCTGCTGCACATCAATGCTCTATTCAAATTCAGTGCCACTGGCTCACAGGCTGACTTTCACACTCTTGTAAAAACAAAACCACTCATGTCACCTGTGCAACCTGTCGCACACAACGGTTCCCACACTGAAGCCACGGGTCACCTGAAATTACAGGGCGACAGCAGGGGCTAAGTGTTGTATAGCAGGTCTGGGCCTCGACCTGCATCAACTCTCATTCTGTTCTTGTGTTTCTCACATACACAAACACAAGCAGCCATTGTGCTGGGTATAAAAATGTCTCTTCTCTCTCAGCTGGGACAGTTCATTAATAAACAGACACGTTTTCAGTTTAGTTTTTTCTGTTATACTGAGAAACTTCTCTGACTCAGATGATAAATCATCTGTAGATTGGACACCTGTTGTTGCTGGATCACCGTAGAGAGACCAGTTTGTTGGATTAGTTGGTTAATGTGTTGGTTAGTAGATTTTAAAAAACCTTTGCTGCCTTTAAAAAGATGTTTGCAAACTTCATGACATACGTTCAGCAAAATACTGTACCTCTCATATTCATGCTCGTGGCATCGGTGATAAGGATCCTGTACTTCATAGATGTCTGAATCTGCTGCATCGGGGTCATTTGGCCAGCCCAGCCTTGCACTGTGAAAAGGCAGGTTCATATACTCGGGGATCTCCTCATACAGAGGGACGTTCTCATACTCCACTGATCCGTCTCCACCTTCTCCACAAATATCAGCTGCCCCTATGCAGCTGTTGGGCCGCTCCAGGCTTCTCTCCCCCCGGTTTGTCTCCACACTGGTACAGTCCAGGGACTGCCCTCCCTTGGCCAGCAGCTTTGGCAGCATCTTGACCGACAGCCTGAGCTCCAGCAGCTTCCGGAAAGAGAGGCTTCTCTTTTGAGAGCCGACCCGGGTTGCCAGGTCGGCTGCAGAGAAGGACTGAGCCCTCTGCTTGCCCCCCAGCGCTGGAGCTCGGCTCTTTGGCGGCACGCTGCTCCTGGTGGGCATCTGCCGGCTGAAGAAGGTCACGCAGGGTCGAGTGAAACGCCAGGCTGTTTTCTCCTGAGGAGGCGCAGGCAGCTCCCTCATGGGGGTGTTAGCATGTGGAGGTGCAGGAGGGCAGATGGAGGGTGGAGGGGGTGCTGGCAGGCTGTGTCTTTGAGGTTTTCTGGGTGGTGCCCTCGGCGACGGCTGATCCTCTGCAGAGAAGGCATTCCTCGCGTTAGCCAGTGGAGGGTGGCAGCCCAGTTTGATCTGTTTGGGGAGGCTGTGAGTGATTGGGTACCGCTCAAAGTCACCGTACCCGTCCTCTTCATCCTCCTCCACGCGGTGTTCCTCACCCTGTTTTTTGTGGCTCATTGCGTCAGGCTGTGAGAGCACGTCTAAGGAGTGGGAGGAGTTCTTGTTAAGAGAGGGGGGTGTATAGACTGTTCTGTGGAGGCGAGGTGAGAGCGAGGTTTGTCGAGGAGGGGGAACGGGCGCGTCTGCATCATCGCCTCCCATATCTGAGTCTTTCTGGGGTAAAGGGTCGTCACTTGTGTCCTGTCTAAGCTCCTCACCCTCTGAACTGAGAGACAGACCAGCTAGATTCAGTTTCCCCTCAGCCTCTTGCATCTCAAACCCCCGTTTTTGTTCCTCCGCCTCCTGATCCTGGGCACTGCCCTCCACGCCATCCTGCCTCACCAGGGCTGGCTTTTTAAATTTACGTGGTTGAGGGACTGGCAGGGGCTTACTGGGGGCTGCAGGGACCTGTGCATCAGGGTGTAACCTGGTAGGAGAGGCTTTGCTGATAGGCTCACTGTATTCCACCTGAGAGGATTCTGTAGGTATCTCATGAGGAGTGACATTTGAGAAGACAATGATGCTGCCTGCAACATCACAGGCTAATTTAGAACCTGTGTATCGGTCCTCAGTCTGTACATCTGCTTTTGAAACATCAGGCTCAGCACTTTCCTGATGTTTCACAGCCTCTGAAGCTTTCCCCTTCTGCTCCTCGGTCCTCTGTGCCTCTTTGTTTACCAGTCCCCTGTCCAGGTGTCTCTGCCTTTGAGGCTTATCCCGGGGCTTTTTGCTAATCCCTCCACCTTCACCCTTCTCTACAGCAACTCCCTCCTCCTGGTTTTCTGCTTTCTCTTGTGGCCTCGTCCCTGTGAACCCTTCTGTAGAAATCCCATTCTGCAACAGCTCTTTGTGCAAATCGCTCACAATCTCAGTTACACTTCCGTTTTCCAGGCACTGGCATTGAGAACAGTCCTGGAGCCCACAGGTGCAGGTGGGAATGATGTAGTCCGATTCACGTTTGTTAGACTCTGATAGAATCCCATTTTTGGAGTTGAGAAGTGAGAGGCTATTGTGTAAAGCTTCCTGCTGTTCCTGAGATAGGATAAGGGATGCACTGGGTTTGGGTGGTGGGGGTGAAACAGAGGCAGAGGATTTGGGGATGCATGGTTTGGGGGCAACAGCCGGTTTTGTCCTCTTGAGAGTGGCAGGGGAAGGTTGGGAGATGACGGAAGACTGGGTGAGGAGGCCTGGTTTGGGGGCGATGGGTGGGGGAGAGGGTTTGGTGGCAGCAGGGAGTTTAGGTTTGGGAGCCAATGGAGGCTTCTTCACACCTGCATGTACAGAAGAAGGAGGAGATTTACAGAAAAGTCACATATTATTCACTCAAACTTCCTTTAAAATGAATCACACAACACCAGCACATTACATAAAGCATGCTTCATCCTGCTCTCATAGAAGCACAGACAGCTGCAAGCTGTGGTTAAGGCTAGGGTCAAAAGGTCACTATCAGGGTCAGAGGGGAAGAAGTGGGTGCTGGAGTAATGTGTGAAATAAATCCAAGGTTTAGAAACCAGGCCTTAAAAAATCCTGTTTAGTTAAATTCAAAGTCTTATCATTCATTTTTTGTATTTATTTTATATTAATGATCTAATAACTGAACATTTTGCATCTTACATCTCACTTGTTGCAGCAGAATACACAGTTGAACTGGATTATTCAAATCAGATTCCCAACTGAATCAGTGCCCTCCTTCCTGTTCTTGAAATAGCTTGGTATGCTTGGCATTTTTCTACTTCGCGTCAAAATTAAATTGTATAAACTACAGCAACCAGCAACCAATATTATACATAAGATATTGTATACTTTTGTTATGTCCCCCTGTTGACAACACCTTTCTCTCTTTCTGTTTCAGTTTGCCTTGTCTCCTGGCTTCTACAAATTAGTTTTTGCATTTCCAAAAGACATGGTTTGAATTACTCTTCACAGTCTGAGCCATGTATAGTTGTTAGAACCGAGCTACACTAAACTGTATTGTGTTGTTTGTATTCTCCTTTTCACAACTAAACCTTTACTATAAGTAAATAATGAACATTTGAAGTTGATGAGAGAATATAAATCTCACCAGGGCCAACCCGATTAAATAAAGTTTGAATAAAAAAAAAAAAGAAAACAGAGTCCCTGCACTAATAAAAAGCTCTGAATTGACATCGTAGGGCATATTTTCCGCTGAAACTCTTGGCTGGCCGACACCACGAGAAGTGGAGTCATCGAGCGGATGTTTCCGAAAAGGCCAACAACCAAAAACCGCTCTGCCCCGATACACGCCGCTCTGCCTTTGCACATAGAGCCTCGCTCCAAACTCCGTTCAAAAATCACTACGTATAAAGTAAATCTGCTTATAAACAAATGTGCCAATGTGATGGAACAGTCTTTAACTACTCTTTTAATACTTGAGAGCCGCTTTTCAATTCGGCATACACCTTCTGTTAGAAATGTTCACCTTTAAGAAGTGGATGGCGGTTGTGAGCAGTGAGAATTGATCTACAACTTTATCCTGCTATTACTTGGAATTTTATCAATCAGCCGAATGTGCCAATAAATGATAACGACGCCATTAAAGTTAATTAACTACGTATTCGGATACATAAAAGTCAACCAGTAACAGAGGAAACATTAAACTCCCATATTTCTGAGCGGAATTTTGGCCTTATATTTTCGCCGTGAAAGACAACGCCAGGTATCTGGACTAAAACCGCTACTGCCGTGGAAAAAAAACAATGAGAAAACTCTTTGGCTCACATCGCATTTGGTGGAATGAAACTTATTGAGGCCATCCCTCTTCCTCCGAGCAAATGTTCACTATTTACTACGAGATGTTAACGTTGCAGCCTATTACCGAGTCCGACTTGTTGCATCAACAGCAGGACAGATGTTTTAAGACAAAGGATTTAACCCCCTCCAGCTGCAACTGTGGCTATGATAACAAACGAAAAAGGGAAATTTTTGATTGAGAGTTATGATGGCGTTTTTAGAAAGCACCGAAGCTGAGGTTGAGTCCTCTTTTATATCTTTTTGAAAGCTGTTATTAAGAAAAACTGTAATTAACTGCGGCTGTATAAAAATAGAGTGGATGCTATCGACCGTTACAACACTCAGATTGAAGAGTTTTTCATTTTCTGAGAATGAAATGTATTTTTTTTAAAAACAGCATCTGTGTTTAGCTTTACCTAACCACAGCAGGATTTTGAGAAGTTAATGTTAGCTCCCCCACGAAACAAACCTGTGCTCATGACTCCCGACTTGCTCCTTTCTCCATGAGCAAATTTACTTTCAATGGAACTGCGAGAAAATCTGTGTTTTTTCCTCCTTCGACACCATTGTCAGTCTGAAATCCTCTCCAGGGAGAAAACATGCAGATTCTTCGCTGTTGTTCATTAGTTCTCCAGCGGATGCACCGATAAAGTCTTTACGCCTGTTACTTTTTCCATTTTTCCCGAAGTTTTGTCCGCTGTGCTTTTCTCCAAGGTGTCAAGAGAAATGCAACACACCACACTTCCGGTTATACATTTCAAAATAAATCTGTTGCTGTTGTTGTAGCTGATCCGTTTCAGCAGTTGGATCGTGAAATTAAACACAAAAGCGAATCTAAAAGTGTGTTCAGTCTGTTTTTTTTTTTAACTCAATGTGACAAAACTGATCTCATGTTTTTCCTATGCACATTCAATCTGTTCTTCAGACACAGCAGGTCAAATTTGTGTACATTTCTAAATAAATCTATTTAGGCCGTAGCTAACATTTGTTTTCATTATTGAGTAATCATTTGGTATATGAAATGAACTGATTAAAATGATTATTTTTCTGTCTGACTAGTCGACTAATTCTTTCAGCTCTAAAATCTGTTGTTGAAGAAGGATCTATTTCAGTTGTTGGAATATAAGTTAAGGCTAAAAAATTAGCACAAAATGTGTTCAACTGTATATTTTTTTAGTAACTGAAATTCTAATTGCTGGATTTGCTATTTGTAGATTTAGTGTTAAAAGTGCGTGGACTTTATTTTGAAGGTAATTTACCTGCTCTTTTTCGTTAACTTTAGACGCTTTACTTTACCAACGTTGACTCTCCTGACCACTTGGGGCGTTCTAACTAGCTCGAGCGATTGTTCGTCGCTGGTGAGGAAGCGACGGTTGAACACAGGCATCATGGGAAGTGCAGTTTTACGCGAAGTTTTAGCAACCGGCTAACTAACAACTTCTCAACGGCTGTTCCCCACTACTGTCGCCTACAACTTCATAATGCAACACGGGCTGCGTATAGATGGCGGAGAGCAATGACTGAGGAGTTCGATGAAGATGTGGTATTTGAGGTTTGTATTTTTTGCCGCTGCTGCTTTATCGAAACTTGTAATGCTTTGTCATACCGCCCGACACCTGAGGTAAATACGCGGTGCCGGATTCAAAAACGGCGACTAGCTTAGCAAGCTAATAGGCATGCTAGCTTCACGTAAGTAGCCGTTCGCCGCGTTGCCATGCATTGTCAGTGCAAAACAACTCCACATAACTGGCCGGCGGTTAATTGTGCTTCTGCCAAGGAGCTTTGGTGGTCATGAGAGCGGCTGAGCTGGGCTAGTGTGCGCATTGTTGTTGGTGTTTCATCATTACTAGGCTAGTTGCTGGAGGTGGGGTGGGGATGACCAGATCCAATGCGTCGGTTTTGAAAGAAGAGACACACACACACACACACACACGTAGCTACATCTGGATGGTGACAACATGAGCTGCGACTTGGTGTGACAATGCATGTGAGTAGCATTTCATTGTTTGACTGCTGTCGACAGTGTGTTATGTTGGGTTATAGTTAATTACCCTAAACTATGAGGCTGCTGTGCAGCATATAAAGCAGAAAAAAAATACAACCCAGATGCTCAGAGTAATGTTTTCCCAGCAGCTGGGAGAGAAGTGGGTCAGGCACAGGCGTCTTGTGGACAATTTCTAGCATGGGATGTTTTTTTTCCTCCTCTCTGCTTATTCCACGGCTTATTTGGTTCACAAAAAGAAACTGCATCACCTGTGTTTATCCTTCTGCAAGAAGATTTAACATGATAACTTGTGCTTACATGTAGTGTCCAGTTTCCACGCAGGAGCGAGGAATTAAAGGGAATTTTTAGTGCATTGAGAGGCTCAAAAGAAAGTCCTGACATCTGTATGAGTTGATTCACAGATGCACATGTGAAGGCACGTAGGCTTTACGGCATTCCTCCCAGAATAGAAAAGTAAGCTGCATGGAGCAGAGATGGGGGCTATGGGTGAGGGTGGAGCCTCAACTTCAGCTGATGAATCCTGGGGGAAAGTAGACCAGCTCAGCGAATCAGTGATGCTTTTCCCTCGCTTATCAGTGTTAGGACACCTTTGGGTTCACGCTGAGAAAAACTAGGGGAAAACCAGGATGAGTGTGAGCTCAACCAACATGAAACCGATGACCTAATCAACACATTTTCTCCCTTTCGACTCTTGCCCATCCATCTGGCGCTATTTTATCCCTCTCCCACCCTCATTCTCGTCCATCATTCCTCAGCTACTGCTTAATCTGTTTCACCGTGTCTCTTTTCCTTTGCAGAACTCTCCTCTTTTCCAGTACCTGCACGATCTAGGGCACACAGACTTCGAGGCATGTCCGACAGCATCACAGGAGGAGGAATATGGCGGTCAAGAGGGAGACCTGCACTCTCCTGACGAAGATCCACAGAAAACCTCAGTGAGTTTCCCCATCACTGACACACGTATCACACATGGCACTGCCACCAGCTCTGCTGTTCTTCCCCAAAGAGATTATTTGTTTTCTTCAACTAATAAGCTAACTGATTCTAACATCAGCCTAATTTCATCTCAGCTGCAATGATTCATCTATTACTTTTGATGATCAATTAATCGCTTAAGCCGTTATTTTAGATTAAATATGCCATATATCATTGTAAGCAGGATATCTTTCCGTTTTAAACTGGACTCTCAGACGGACTCCCTGTCACAGGCAGTTTTTATTATTTTCTGACATTTTATAGACCATTGATTTATTGAGAAAATGGTCAGCAGATTAATTGATAATGTCAATATCATTAATCTTTAGATTAATCATATTGCCAGCTTAAGCTGTAGGTAATATAATACATCTAATCAACTAAAATTTCTTAGTCGGTTAAGACCTGATCAGGTCCCTATCTGTCCCTGTCCTTATCAAGCGCCCACCGTTATTTTCACTTAAAACAAACTGTATCCCTGACCCAGGTCAGCATGTGTTTGTGTGATTGTCACAGTTGTGCAGTCAAGCACAAAGTAATTAATTTGACTATTGACTCACAACAGTGACACATATTGGCACACAATCCCCCACAGACCGTTATGTACACTGGTTTACGCGATTCACTTCAGTCAGACGAGATTAGAAAGACATGGCAAGAAGGGCTCACTACACACAAATACAGGTATTTTGTGTTGCATGTTCTTTACTCTGTGATCACACACAGCAGCTTCACTTATAGCAAGAAAACCTCTCCCTCTCCTGCATCTCTCTCCTGCTGTTGTGTCGATTTTAGAGGAGATAGGCCAAATGTGATTACTGAGACCTCCCTCTGCTTTCTCTCTGATGTTATTCCTCCCTCTGTGAGCAGCCTCTTACAAACCGTGTGCGTCTGTGAGCTTGTTTTTTTTTAATGGACCTGTGTGCGCTTCAACTCTGCAATTAAAACTGTGAACTTTTAATGGCACTTGCATTAATCTAACAGTTGATGACTGTAGTTTGAGTCGACCCGTGATTCAGTGAAAAGAGTAATGTGTCCTGGGAAGCTCAGGATCACATGACTCCCTTCCTCTCCTCGTTCTCTCCCCCTCTTGCAACGGGAAACGGTGTTGTGTTTTCTTCATTCAGGAACTTTCCGTACGTGTCATGTTTCCTCTCTGCTACGCTGTTGTTCTAAGGAGTTAAGGAGGATGAGGGATTGGGATGAGACAGGAAAGCTTTTGGGTTGTCCCTCTGTGACCAGCTTCCTGGAGCCCACAGAAAGTCGGAACCGAGACAAACACCTTGTTCATGCTGACAGATGAAAAATGAACATCTGTTCATTTTTCATTAATCTATCCTCATATTTCTTGGTGTAGTCAGACTGAAATGGTGTGAAGTATGAATCAGTTACTTGTTGTCCATTCATTTTCTGCCAGTCGATTAAATGACTGTATCTGTTGTACAAACACACATTTTCATACATGGTTGCCTGTGCTGAGTGTTTTCATTGTCTCACATAGTAACAATCAGTCTTGGGTCTGGAAGCTGAAACGCTCCCTGGAACACCAGCAGAATACTGATGAGCGAAAACAAGACTGGTTCAGGATATTAACCACAGTGAGAGTGCACAGGCACAAGGTTTGCATCGTCTCTGTGGTGCTATCAGATGCGATTTGCTGCTTTGACACTGGAGAGAAGACAGAACAGAGTTGTGGCCTACTTTTACAGCGCACACACACACACACACACACAGACACACACACACACATATACACATTGCAGGCCAGGACTGATCAACAGTGTTGTGTCACTGCCCCGTCGTGAAGCTCAGTCTCTGATCAGAAATCAATGCGACTGCGGCCTTTAGACTAATAACACTTGTGCTTTACCCCTCAGAAAAGGGTCAGCATGCAGGCTGCCCAGTCTGGATCAATAACCAGAATGGGAGCACACACACACAAAGACATTTCACAGGATGTTATGATGCAGGTTTTTACAGGATTCTCTGTTTTGTTTTTACATGAACAGATAAAGAAACCTACAAACATCTTAAAGAATTTCAGTGATGCCACATAACACTCTAAGCAGATTAGTGAATAGTAGATCCTATTCACGATTAGGCATTACACAGTTTAGGATTTTTTTTTTGTAGGCTCTTAGTTGGAAGAAAAACTTGCAACATTTTGAAAAGCCTGAGGTTTGTTCTGCATTGAAATGTCAGGGCACTTAAAACATGGAGCTCGTTGGTGGATGTCTCAGGCTGTTTACACTGGGTGTCCCCGGTGCAGGGAATACAGAAACTCCTAGGAAGCAAGACATAAAACAGAAATGTGTGTTTGTGTGTAGTGTCTGTAGTGTCTCCAATGAAAGCTGTGCAGACTTGTTTCTTTTTCTGGAACTGAAAGAACCCTTCCTTTCTTTCTGTCTGACAACCATGTATTTTGAAAGGATAAAAGTTTGAGTTTTATTGATGCCGAAAATGTAAACACTCAGTTATAATTCCAAAGTCAAAACTGAGCAAAGTGAAGCAGTGATGTGGTTTTTATCCCACAGTGCTGCCATATAAGCCCCGGGAGTGAGTGTTTTACAAACACACATTGCACTTATTGTTGTTGCCTGAAAGAGTTTGTCTCCGTGGATACTCCTTTTGACCGTGAGCGAGTGTTTATGCACTGTTGTCGTTGGTTGTGTGTGATTCCTGGGAAATGCACTCAAAGACAGAGGAAGCACACCGAAATGACTGTAAGAACTACAGGTGAATCATTTAGTATTTTAATGAGGAATATATTTCAATGTAACCGGGGCTATTAGGGCATAAAATAATGGAAAGCAGTGCAATGGTGTTCATACTTAATTGACGGCATTATAACCTTTCCCCTGTGTGACTTGCAGGGAGGACGGTTATGGAGACTGGCTGAGGCCCTGTGGAAATGGAGCCCTTTTCACCAGGCGGCTGCATCTCATAAGCTGGAGCAGCAACTGGTAGGGAGTATGGGGAATGGAATGCTGGCATTAAACCATCAACTTCACTCTGGTTTATTTTGAAAGCTCTTACAAAGCCCTTTTTCATGTTTTCCTTCCGTCATGCAGGACTGCGTGTTCGGCCAGTACTCGGTGAGGTGCATTCTGGACCAGGACGTGCTGCTGCAGGAGGATGTGGAGCTGATTGAGTTGTTAGACCCGAGCCTTCTCACCCTCGCCTCCTCGGCCTCGGGCTCACCCAGCCGAGCGAGCTCCCTGCCCAGGCCTAGCCTCATCGCCACGCCCTCCCTATGGTACGTTGTTAGGAAAGAAACACACACATGTGCGGTGGATGGACAAGATAATTGGATCACCAGAGAATATAATGCTTTCCAATACAACACCAGCACAAACCCAAACTGTAGCCTCAAAAATATTGAGGCTATAGTTTTACAAAAGTTCAGTAATGCTTTATTTGGAAACAAAAGTTTTGCAAATATTCTTTATTGTAGGGAAAAGCTGTTGAATTGCATATGTGTTTAAAATTAAGAAAGTGAAACTGTAGTCCGTATTTGACACAGCTACAGGTTTAATCATAAAAAAAGATTTGTGCACATTTTAAATATTTAATTTAATATTTTTATAATTGTTTTGGCGTCCAATGTATTTCAAACAAATCTGGTTAATCTGATAAAACTATGCACAGTTATTTAGCTCTAAACTAGTCACACTTTCTGGAAACACTGGTAAGAATTCCTTCCTGTTCTCGTCTCTCAGGGACATGGCGGGGCTGGTTGGCCTGGCTGCAGTGCTGCTGGGCCTATGCTCCATATCTGAGAGCCTCTGGTCTCTGGCGGCAGCCCCGTGGGGCCTGGCCCTGCTAGGTTGCATGGGGTTGAGGGGGATCACGCTTTGGAGATGGGGCCACATGCAGAGGACCGTCCACTCCAGGGCCTCACAGCTCCAGACTCTGGTCCACAACAGCAAGACCTTGACTGGCCTGTCTCGCAAAGCCCTGCGCCTGGTGCAGGAGACCGAGGTTATCTCCAGAGGGTTCACCCTGTAAGTGTGCTCGTTTTATATCCACCCGCCTCTCACCCAACCACATAATGATAATGTGAATTCATATCTTGTCATATCTCCGACTGTCACTGCTTCGTTCAAACCAATGTCACCTTTTTTAGCTCAGTGAAGCTGTAATTTGCATTTTTGCATAATGTTTTATAGACTAAACAATCGATTCATTGAAAAAGTAATTGTCAAATCAGTAATGAGAATAACTGTTCAGTCTTTATGCTAAGCCAAGCTAATTGGCTACCATTTCTCATCTAACTCTCCCAAGGAAATCTTTCCCAAAATGTCAAATGTTCCTTTAATAGTCTAGTTCGCCACTACAACCTGATAGTGTAACGTTCCTGTGTTGTGTTCATGTCTGAATTGTCTCAGTATGTCGTTTTGTCACATAGCAAACGTCTTGTGTGTCGTCGTTAGCGCTGTGGTGTTCAGTGTTGTGTGTGCCCCCCTGCCTCTTTGGGACGTCTCCACAGTTGTATCACATTTCACTTGTCAAGTTTGCTCGACAGGGTGAGTGCGGCCAGCTCCTTTAGCAGGGCGGGGCCGGGGGCGGTGCCACGGGGCCAGCAGCTGATCGGACTGAGGAAGGCCCTGTACCGGGCGCTCCGCTCGGCCTTCAGAGCCTCACGGAGAGCCACCTGTCACATGCTCAAGGCATATCCTTTACCCGGAGAGAGACACTTAATAACTCAGTGCGTCTTCTTTTTGTAGTGACACAGGGAAAACTAGCCTACATTTTTTTGTGGTGTTTTCTTTTTATGTGTCTTCAGGTTTGGAACAGTGTGACCTATGCTTAAAGTGTCATTATATATCTCTGGAGGGGAAAATGTTATTGAAGCATTAATAATTTATAAGTTTAAAACTGCACTTAATAAATTTGTTGCTCTGTTAGGCCACAAAAAACACAAATAGAAACGGAGAAATATCCAGCTTCCTGTAGAATTGTGGTCATTTTCACAGAAGCGTGATGTGTCCTTAACCCCTCCCAACGTTTCCTCTGAACTCTGAAATCGATAATGTGACCAACTACGTGTCCGCGGTGCCTCTGAAGGAGCTGGGTCTCGGCCTGGGGATCGAGCACCTGGGTGATGAGCAGGCCCAGGAGCTGACAGACGACTACAGCTTGCCTGCGCTGAAGGTAAGGCCTGGTTTAACCAAATACCGCTGGAAACTTCTCAAGGAGCTCATATGAATGTGCCTAATGTTCCGTCTCTGTGCTTGGTGTCTAAGGAATCACTTTGTTTTGTTAAATGGCCTACTTTCCTCAATGCCTCAGGGCTTCGAGTAAAGCGATAGTGTGATAACAAAGTGTATTCATTCTCTGACCTCAGTTTAGTTCTTGAAGTCAAAAGCCTGAAGCCAGCAACAGCTAAAAGGCAAAGAAAGAAAGGAAAGAACAGTGCTGGTAATAGGACAATGTATAGAGCTCCAAACAGGATGTTATTAAACTGGTGTTTGTTCTTCTGCAGATGCTGTTCCAGCTGTGGGTGGGACAAAGCTCTGAATGTTTCCGTCGCCTGGCTCTTCTACTGTCACCACGCCGGATAGAGGAGCCAGAAGAGGGTGGACTCAAAGGAGAAAGCTCCCCTCCTCCTCCGCCTCCGCTGCACCGGTCCATCGCCGCAGTGACCGAGCCCCTCCATCACGCTCTGGCCAGCTGTCTCGGCGAAGTGCAGCGCAGCTACGACTTCCACCGACACTTTGAAACCCAGCCGAGAACGACGGGCTCCGACAGGACCGGACGAGCCAGGGAGAAGTGCAGAGAGCTCAACACCCTGCACACGTCCATCCGAAGCCTGCAGCTGCACCTGAAGGCCCTGCTCAGCGAGTGAGACTCACACACACACTCTGAAACCCTGACTGGCCTCATTCTACATCTCCCATAAGATAAATTGAGACTTTAATAATCAGTGTGGTAAAAGCTGTTATCCCCTTCTGAATTCCCCTTTTAAATCCATCACAAAGAAGCAGAGGGAGATTAAAGGAAGCAGATTGAGTTAAAGAAGGATTTTTAAAGTCTGTGACAGCTGATGCTCTTTACAAAACGCAGTGATGTCTCCATCAACATTCTTCTTCCTCCTCTGTTTCTGATTTCATCAGGATGATCATCCTGGAGGACGACCTGGAGAAACTGATGGTGTCCAAGGAACTGCCCGAGCTGACATGCGAGGGCTACCAGGACCTCAGTGACCGGCTGCACCAGCTGCAGCCGCACATGCAGGCCAGCACGGGCTGCTGGGAGGACACCATCAGCCAGGTGGACCGCATGCTGAGACGGGCCAACGCCTGTCCAGGTGAGCACACATACACGCAAAAACACACACAGAACTTCCTGATGGTAACTCTGAATGCAGCTCTGTGCTGCTGTGTCCTTTGAGTTGTGACTTGCTATAGTTAGTCTCATGGCTGCTTTGCATGTTAAGCTTAAATTATTACCACATACTTGTAGGTTCAGTGCTGGTTAACAAAGTTTGCTTTACACGCCACCCCATGTTTCTCTCAGTGCTATGAAACAGAACAGCGACACCCTCTTTAGCAGTTTAATGGTTTCCCCATTTACATCAGCCTATTTTAAGCAGACTTCCTCCTTTACCGTGACTCAAGACTGTTGCCAGTCAGGGAGGAAATAGCTCCTCCAGAGTGCAGGGGAAGAAACAGACCATCCAGAGCTCAGCAGCCCAACACAGTGACCAAGCTCCAAAACCAAGTTGTTGAGGTAATTTTGTTGCAGTAATGTGAGTTTACACCATCTCTCTGCAGGCAATGCCGAGGGCCTGGAGCAGTGTGGTACTCCTGTGTCCGAGATTCCTGATCCTCCTCCATCATACCCCTTAATCCTGGACAAAGACCCTGTTCCAGAGGAGCTGGTAAGATCCACCTTTTAGCTGATATTTACACCAAAGGTCCTTCGCCACCTTCAAGATGGTTGCCCCGTTTTTCTTGCCAATCTCTCCTACTGTTTTGTTCAAACAGGAGTGGGAGGCGTATGTGTCCGACTCAGACTCTGACGGTGAAGGCAGAGGGTCTTGGTCTGACATATTGTCGCCGGAGGAACGGGAACGTCAGCGCCGGGAGAGGGAGGAGTCTCGTCGCGTCCTGTCAGAGCTGAAAGCTGTTCTGGGCTTCCGTGCATCAGAGGGGGAGAGGATGAAGAGGAAGCAGCTGCTCTTCAGTGACCAAGGTCTGTGCTAGTGTTGCTCATATTCTTGGAATGAGGCTGGTTTTATGTTGAATAATGGGATCTGTTTTTCTGCAGATAAAATCTTACTCGTGTTCTTTTGGTTAATCCAATCACAATGATGCATCTTGTGAATTCACTGTGATAAACAGTAGACTGGTTTTCCATGTGGGTTTTCATACACAACCAGTTTACTACGGATGAGTTATACTTATGTCTGTCACATCAGATTCACATTCGTCAGATTTGTAAAACAAGGTCAAACTTACTAATCAATATATAAATCAAACCGAATGATGTCTCTCTTCCTTGAATTGCAGCTGCTGTGACGCCGTCAGCTCGCAGTGACAGTTCAGATCCTGCCACCAAACCATCAGACGCTGCAACTTCTGTAGGCTTGGTAGAAACTGGCGATGAGGAGGGAAACCACCTATCGGAGCACTCCGCAGGAAACGAAGGGGAGGAAGAGGAAGGAAAAGATGGCAGCGTGAGTCCTGACCCCTCCGCAGAGCCGGTGATGGAGTTCAGCTGTGGTTTGGAGGTGGAGGACGGGGAGTTGGGAGGGGGTTCGGTTTGCACTAGAGGAGGAGGAGGGGCGTCCGAGCTGCACCAGTACGACGGTGTCCTGGAGGAGGGGGAGTCCCAGAACGGTCTGGACTGCTTCCTGAAGCCTAAAGTCCCTGCCGTCTCTGTGATGGACAGACTGACGGAGATTCACGGCTCGGAGGCTCTCAGCTTCAGCTCCGCCCTCGCCGCTCAGGTGGCGGCACGCTCGCACTCGCTCATCAACATGGAGGAGCAGACGTTCGGAGACGAGGAGGAGGAGGATGAAGAGGAGGAGAGCAACAGACAAATCGCTGAGAAGGACTAAAATTAAACCCCACTGCTTTAACCGAGCACTGAGCAGAGACCGTATTTATGTCTGATTGTCTGGGTGTCTTTTATCGACGGGTCTGTGTTACATCTTAACTGTTTCTGGTGTGGAGATATTTCAGATTCACTCTCTATTACCCATCCGTCCATGTTACTGTGCATTACCCACAATTCTTACTGCTCTTTTGCTGTCAAAACTCAGGTATCAGAACCACTAAAACAAAACTCGACCTTACAGTGTTGAGGTCAGAAGACCAGAATGTTTACTTGGTGACGTCCACATCGTGTAAAGTGTGTGATTGTAAGAAACAAGTGATTGGCTTCATACATAAAAATGTGTAATAAGATTGTTTGAGAAGGAAACGGTTTTAATCTCAGCTTTCTCATGTGTCACTGAAATCAGAAAAGTCCAAACTGAGTTACTGTTCGGATGTTTTGTGCTGAGGTGGAAAGGCTGAGAGCAATATTCTGAGATAGCAGTGGTAATCGTCTAAAGGTGTGTTCAGACAGAAAGCAAACAGAGACGCGATTAGATGCGAATTCACCCGAGTGACACCAAGACGTGTCTGCGCACGTTCAAAACATTTCATCGACAGCGAAAAATCCAGGCTGATCCCAGGAATCTGCGAATCCACTTCATAAGAGAGACGAGAGGGAAATACCAGGAAGGACCGGGGGTTGTGTTGAGTCCTGGCGCACTCACACACAAGGACGTAAGTTCTACTTTTCAAAATCAAATAATAATTCCAATTTTTTCTCAAACATTTTTATGTAATATAACGATTTATTTCACTTCAGTGTTGCAGCTGGTAAAGGTGGGTATGATTTTAATTAATGTATATACTGTTTGGTAGATTGTGCCCCCCAGGGATCAATAAAATCAGATTTTATCTAAACTTAATAATAATTTACTTATTGGTTATATTTTGAATTTATTAATCTGAAACTGCAAAGTAACTGAAATGATCAATGCACCACTGTAGTTTGACCTGTGGATGTTTTTTTGCTTTGCTTTCTGTCTGAACACCCCTTACAGCAGAAGGTTGAACTCAGCCGACCTTAATTCTTACAGGCAGACACACACACACACAATCACACACACACACAAAGGGCAGGAAGTGGAGGTGGAATGCTATTTTTACTGTCAGCGTTTTATTTCTGTCCCCTTTTCTGTGATCTGTCTCTGATCAGACACAGTGGGGGTGACAGTAAAGTGGACACACAGCCGAACACACTCTCTCAATTCTATGTGCAGTGACATATTTGGAATACGACACTATTGTACCTAAGAACAATTCATGATGACTGAAACAATCCCACTTTCTCAGCGTCTGTGTTTACAGGGCCACGCTCAGCGGAAAGGTCAGGAAGCCTTGTTTTTCTACACCGAATCGTGTGGCATGAATTTAATGAACTGTGCTGCTGCTGTGAGGTTTAAAATCAAATACCTGCCTGTGCGGGTATGGTAATAAAAGACGAGGCTGGTTTTCTCTCATGTGAGGGCAATCTGTATCTTTACGTTTCACACTAAGTTGCCGTAAGAGTCCGACAGCCCTGATGTATGCCTCCACATTCCCAGTCTTTCTTGCCTCCGTGTCTGCCTTGTCCTGACCCCCTCCTGTCCCCCTCCCCCGGGGTGGGGCCCTACCCCTTCTGCATTTTCCAACGTGAAATAAAATACCATTCTGGAAGTGTTCAGTGTATCCTGAGGTCTTTTCTGATGTTAGACTGTGCTCAGGTTTCACAGACTCTGATGGCCGGAGGTTAAGAAACAGGTTTGGTGAGTTATTTGATATGTTTTGTGGGATTTTGCATTTGTCTGACCCACAACAGCTGGTGTTCCCCTTTTAAGCCCTTTGGAGCCTTAGACACACACACACAGACCTGCATTTACTCAGGTACTGTGCTTTTTTTTCCCATATGACCAGTGTGTAGTTGTGGCCCCGTGTCCTACTTCAAATGTTTACAAGTTCTTAGAAACATTTAACCTCTAAATTTCTCAGGTACTTTCATTCCAATGACTATTTGAAGCCTAGAGATGTAAATTTCTGAGTATTTCTTCCAGCATTACAAACCTGATGTAGTTGACTTAATATAACTGCACCCAAACAGAAAGCACCACACGGCTTTATTATCTTATTAGTTAATTTACTGTTCAGGCTTTGCCATCTGGTGGTCATCTCTGTCACTGCCACTTTGCCGCTTTGTAACCTCGTCAACAAGAAAACCGATCTATAAATATAAACATATACATTAAAGTGGAAAAGCTAAACTAAAATAAATAATCCTGTAAGTCGTTTCCCTAAATGTTGTTGATAATTAACATATTTGTGGACGTGTAGTGAAGTGTAGCTTCTAAATGCATATAAATGTATAAATAAATATTTACTCTGCAGCGCAGGATCTTTCCTCATTAGGCTCAGAGCTCCGATTCAGCTGATTCAGCATGTTTTACTCCATGATGCCTTCAAGTCCTCTGCATGAGCTTAGATTTCTGACTCCACATGTTCGTAAGATGACAATCCATTTTCACACATATGGTGGAATGAAAAGACGTTTAATTAGGGCCAAAGTGCGGCACAATAAAACAGTAAAATGAACTTTTATAACACAAATTAAAAACAGAACAACTTACAATTAATGCAATATATCATGATATGACAATAAAATATGACAAAATAAAGCATACATTTTATTTGCGCAAAACTGTATTCTATATAAATGTTAAACAAACTCTAAAATATAAGTTATGTTTGTCGAGGTAGAGGCTTTTACTGCTGAGTTGACAACATCTCTAAAAACCCAACTGTCCCTGAAGGCGTCATCACGCACAGCACCCCCACAATCCTTAGCGCTTCCTTTTCCAGTAGCGTCTGCGATCATGGCGGACGTGGTTGCGGAGCAGGCAGTGGACCAGAAACCAGTCCCGGACCGGGAGCTGAACGGGGAGACGGAGGACAGAGAAGAGGCCGACCCGGTGGAGGAGACTGCAAAAAAGAAGAAGAAAAAGAAGAAGAAGAACAAGTCTGCGACGACAGGTGAGGCTGTTCCGAGCAGTTTCATGCTAACAGGCTAACAGATCTGCGTCAATTCATCCACAACTAGCGGCGACTAAACCGGAAACAACTCGGGGTTTCCTTAGAAATAAACGTCTTTGATTGTAGAGTTTGATTTGAATTTTGTTATGACCACGGAGTCATTATTATAAATCGTGCATAATTGAGTTTGATATACAGACATATTTTCAAATTTTCTTTTAATTGAAAAAAAGGAAGGGTAATATGTATACATGGTAGAACATACAATTTGTGTAGGGGATTAGTAGAGGTTTTTTTTTTTTTATAGCTAATCTCTTCTTGTAACTAAGACCAGTAATATTGTCATTATTTCTTATTATTTACATTCGCGTAAAATTAGGAGCACATTGTAGTCTTTAACCTACTTGGTGATTGGAGTGGAAATTGTGTCCCTGCGTTGTTCGAGTTTGAGTAACAAATTTAAGGGTTGAGTAGACATGTTTAAATTGGATTAGTTCAAATCAAACTAAAGATGAGACTTTGTTCTCGGTCAGGAAAATTCAATTTTCCACCGACATTTTGCGGAAGGACATTGCCAGAATTAGTATGACAGAGATTTTCTTTTAAAAAAAGGAACTTGCTTAATTGGGCAGGAAATACTTGTATGGTAAAATGCATATGGGTTTCCATACTATCCTACTGTGATGGCGCCTGTATTTACAATTTGGTCAAATGTAACGCTTGAGGATTTATGCTAAAGATTTAAACTGCATGTCGTGTTGCTAGATTTGTAAAGATCTTGTGAACATGTACCCATGGAGTAATGTAGCCAAGTTTTTATTATTATTTTGTTTTTATTTTGAAACTCCTCCCGGAAGCGTGGCTGTGTACCACTTCTAACTTGGCGGTGTTCCTCATTAGCCATGCGGGTTGAGCGGTGTGGGCTGTCAGGCCTCATGAAACACGCCGGGCGCTGGTCAGAGCCACGTCCAGGAGCAGTGACATTAGACACAGTCCGTACTTGAAGCCATTTACTTCACATTTTGAGAGAAAACACAATAGTTTTGTCACCGAACTTGCTTCATTTAGTGACCGTTTTCTTCGCCGACTGCGATGCGCCTCAGCCAAGTTTTCCTGTTTCGTAATTCCCCCTTTGCCAGAGTTATTATGTAAGGGAAAAAAAACACCGTAAAGATAATTTATGTTATAAATAAACCACACCAAAACATTATGAAGTCATGGTCGCTTTTATTCCACATGCACTTCAAACCAAACTCAAATTAACTGCAATTTAGAGACATTTTTAAAGAAATTCCTTATGCTCATAGTTTATAGCACATACTCCAGGAACATGGGTTTGTTCATGACAACGTCCTGTTTTATTTAAATACGTAATTTATATTTTTTTATTACAGTGTTCAAACATTACCTGAATGCCTGTTTCTTGTGGAGAAATAAATGTTTGTACTTTTTAGAAAAAAACTGAAACATATGCTGTGTTTGGGCTGCAGAAAATGTGTTTTTCATGACAGAACAATGGCATTGCAAAATCAAAGATTGATCATTTGGACTATCAACAAACAACAAAATCAACAAAACGCAGTGTTGTGTTGATTAAATATAACTTTTTTTATAAGTTTCCTAGAAGATTCTGTTGATTTAAGGTTAAGGAAACTCCTTACTCGTGCTGTTTTCCCAGCTTTTAAGAATAAACGTATATATTTTAAAGAGACTTGCTCTTCAGCGATGATACCAATCTTAATATTGTTTTACCACTTTTTTTCCCCAAATATCCTGCTGTACTTTCTGCAGCTGACTCCATCATGTTTTTTGCTGACTTTGAAAAGTCACTTATTTAAGGCTCACTTTACATCCATAATGGTTAGCTGGAGTACCTGCCACTTTGCACAAGTAGTATTTCATGTACAGCTCGCCAGCATTAGCACAGCCTCCACAGTATTCTCAGTGTTTTCCTTTTTTTTCTGTAATTAAAGCAACAATCAGCTGCTCGCTTTTCTACAAACTCTTACCTCTCTCCTTAACAAATCGTATATAATTTGTGCTATCTCTGAGAGTTTTTGGCTGTAGAGTTTCACATCTTTGAAGAACACACAGCGTTGATCTGGTGGATTGGTATCAGGGCTTAATACTGAGCCTTAAGCTAATCAGGTATTGGCCAGACGTGACTGGTCCACATTAAATGCAGTTTGTTTTGTTGTTGTGTCAATAAATTACCCATTTTTGAAATCAGTCATATTCACCAATGTCACACCGACCTTCTAACAGGTTTTGCATTTTTACTTTCTTTATGTTTCATGTTTTTTTATTTGCTTTTTTCTTTTATTTGAAACACTTTTCTTGACGTCTTTTTTTGAAGGTCACTTATGGAAGTTTCTTTATAGCTGCTTATATAAATACACCTGCTAAATAAACTCAGTTTTCAGCTGTCTGGCCTCTGTTACCTCACATAAAAACGACCCAGATGAGTTCCGTGCATTGTAGTACTGGTATGGGATTAGGTCTCTAAACTGGTAGATACTCTGCAGCTGCTTGGTTGTTCACTGGACCGTGTACTTGTACTCGTCGCTGATGATCTTGTTTCCGCAGCAGGTGCTGAGGCGGAAGCCGATGGCGTGGCCGAAGTGACCAAACAGCTGGAGAAGCAGGCGATAGAAGACAAAGAGAAGGAGGAGGATGGCGAGGAAGGTGACTGTCATGACACCTAATAACACATCACCTGTAAACATCACACTTGGTTGTTTGTTTAACAACAATATGTTCACTTGCACAGACGGAGATGATGGAGAAAACTCGGCAGGGAAAAAGAAGAAGAAGAAAAAGAAGAAGAAAGGGCGTAAGCTGATGACGTTTTAATCAATTATTGCTGCTTTTAATTAATTATGGTTTGGTGTTGTCCTGGATTCAAACCCTCACTGTTTGAATCAGTGAGGCTGCGTCAGTTTGATGGGTGTTTTTCTGTTTTCCTCTCAGCCAAATCTCAGACTGATCCACCGTCTGTGCCCATCTGTGAGTTATACCCTAATGGGGCGTTCCCCATCGGCCAGGAGTGCGAATACCCTGCCTCACAGGATGGGTAAGAAGAACATAAACACATCAATCACACTTGCTGGTGTTGCTCCTTTGAAAACCCATTTTTTTCTTTTTATTGATTTTATACATTTCATTCCCCCTATTCCTCCACTTTTGTCTTCCCTTACGTAAAATTTACTAACAGAATACAAACGAACCGAAAACATATTAAGACAGAAGATAAAATCCGTCATCACTCCCCTGTAGCTTACAGGAAAACAGCTGCACTACAGTGCCATTACCTATATCTGCATGTATCTATATATGTGCACCTGCTCATATAGACAAAAAACTAGACATCTCATGTAACATATTCTGCCCTTTTTTTCCCTCCTTTTCCTGTTTGTCTCTTGTGAGAGTAAATGAAAGAGAAAGTCACCAGTACAGTTAAATGTTAGAGTCTTAAATGTAGTTTTAGGTTAGTATTTTGTTTTTTCAAGGAGAAGTTAGTCTCTGTGTCAGGAGATATTGGCCAGATGATGAGCCAGGAGCAGTCACAGCCTGCAGCACTGACGTATTTATTTTCGTCACATTCTGTTCAAAGTCATCAGCCTTTTACATCTATAATAGCTACACCTCCAATAAAGCAGCCCTCTGGCCTTGAGGCCCATAATTAAAATGAATGCTGCTGTTGTGTTTGTCTCCCAGTCGCAGCGCAGCATGGCGCACAACCAGCGAAGAGAAGCGAGTGCTGGATAAAGCCAACGAGGAGGTGTGGAACGATTTCAGACAGGCAGCCGAGGCCCACAGACAGGTCCGCCAACATGTCCGCAGCTTCCTCAAACCCGGCATGACCATGATCGAAATCTGGTGAGAATGCCTTTATTTATTTTGAGTTATATTCTCATTGAAGTTTATTTATTTCATTTCCAATTTATTCTTGTATTGTTCACCTCCCATCCCTCTCCTCTCCCCAGCGAGCGGTTGGAAGACTGTTCTCGCAAGCTGATAAAGGAGAACGGGCTGAACGCCGGCCTGGCCTTCCCCACCGGCTGCTCCTTGAACCATTGTGCTGCCCACTACACTCCCAACGCCGGAGACACCACCGTCCTGCAGTACGACGACGTCTGCAAGATCGACTTCGGCACGCACATCAACGGTAACACATGAATGAAGTGCTGCTTCACTCACATTTTCTGCTGATGCTGTAAAGTGATGAATTCACTCTTTGTCTGTAATGGACAGTCAGAGTGGCTGCCACTTTAAGAAAGCACTAAATGTACAACGCTCAAACATTAGAAGATCCTCCACAGTTCACTCACTGTTTTCCCTTTTACTGTTTTTAGCCAGAGTAACAATCAGCTGCTTATTATTTCTAGAGGACTGAACCAGTGTGCAAAGTGGTTAGGTGTGCATGAAGGATAATATTTCCCCAGAATAAAAATGATGAGGGTAAATAGACACTTAACAGGAGATGGCAAATATATATTTATTGTTCTATTTAAGATAATCAGGGTTTAGTTAAACTATTTTTAATGTGACATTGTGGTGTGAACAGAAATCATCTCGGTAAACATCAAGAGTTCCTAAAAGATGTTCTCCTGTCTCCTGGTGTCTCTCTGCAGGGCGAATCATTGACTGTGCCTTCACTGTCACATTTAACCCAAAGTATGACAAGCTGCTGGAGGCTGTGAGAGACGCCACCAACACTGGAATCAAAGTAGGACTGAAATACATACACACACACACACACACATAAACATTAACACACAGCACTTGTTTGAGCTGTACTGAGCCAGTAGATGACGTTTTCCTGTTTATTTGCTGCAGAACGCCGGCATTGATGTGCGTCTGTGTGATGTTGGCGAGGCGATTCAAGAGGTGATGGAGTCCTACGAGGTGGAGCTCGATGGCAAAACATATCAAGGTTCAGCTGTGACTACCTGCACCTCTTATACATTTTTTATCGTCACCCCCCAAGTGCACCCATGACTTGTATTTTGAGATTTACAGTACAAAAAAACCCCCAAAACATCCTTAATATACTTTTGTGAGACTTGTTTCTTCTGTTCCAGTGAAGCCAATCCGAAACCTGAACGGTCATTCAATCGGTCAGTATAGAATACACGCTGGAAAGACTGTGCCCATCGTTAAAGGAGGAGAAGCAACAAGAATGGAGGTGAGTTCATTGAGACTGTTCATCATTCACAGTGTGTCATATTTATTTATTTATTAAACTCATGTACGATAGCTGTGGAATAAAACAGTTTAAATTCTCTCTTTTTTATAATTTCACAGTAAAGCCACAGATCATATGTCACACATTCAACTGTAACTATCAGACAATAAAAAGCATAAAGTGTGTGAACGACCATTTCAAGCCTTGAATTTTCATATTTTTCAGTCACCTTGTTATTGATGGTGTATTTTGATCCTGCAGGAGGGAGAAGTTTATGCCATCGAGACATTCGGCAGCACAGGTAAAGGTGTGGTCCACGATGACATGGAGTGCTCTCATTATATGAAAAACTTCGACGTTGGCCACGTCCCCATCAGGTAAGAGTTAATCTGGCTTCATAATGGATCCCTGTATACTGCATGTGTCCAATCTAATCTTACAGAACACCTGTTACTTTATGTTTGTAAATTGTTGACTTATTGATTTTTGTTTAAATCTGATAAAACCTCTGAAGGTTAATCAGTGTTTTTCTTTTTTTTTTTTTTATCTGCTATTGCTTAGCTACTCATCTTTGTATTTTTTGTTAAAATTCTCAAATACATGTCATATTCTGGTTGCAAGAGGTGGCACTACAGGAGTGTCTGTAAACTGTGTTCTGGGAGGCACTCTAAAATCACCAATGCTTTCTTGCTCTTCAGGCTGCCCAGAGCGAAACACCTGCTGAACGTGATCAATGAGAACTTTGGCACGTTGGCATTCTGCCGGCGCTGGCTGGACCGCCTGGGTGAGAGCAAGTACCTGATGGCCCTGAAGAACCTGTGCGACCTGGGCATCGTGGACCCTTACCCTCCGCTGTGCGACACCAAGGGCTGCTACACCGCTCAGTTTGAGCACACCATCCTGCTCAGGCCCACCTGCAAGGAGGTGGTGAGCCGGGGAGATGACTACTGATACCCCAACCCTGCAACAACACCACCACCAACACCACAAGACCCCTCCCACCACCACCACAACCACCACCCAGCACCTCCAGACCCTGTTAGCAACTCCTCCCTCAGAGAAACAGCAGAAAATAAACAGAAAAGAGCTTCTAACACAGGAAGTGGTTGTCTCAGAGCAGCAGTGAAGGATGCCAGGTACTACTGTATTCTGCCTAAAATGCACCACTCACAGCTTGAGAAGAAGACGGACTGGCTTTCTGAGTTTTCTATCATCAACCACAGCTAAAGAAATTGTTAACAAGCCAATATATTTCTGTTGGAGGGAGCAGTGCAGTTTCCTCCAATGTCCTGTGGACCTCATTTTACAAAATATAAAAAGTTAACTGTTAAACAGTTCAAAAATATTGCAGCTGAATTTAGTGCAACCCCAGTATTCAAACAGATGGTGAGCATGGGAAACCCCTTTATAGCCCCCACTCCCTTTTTATTTTCAAAGTTTTTATGGCTCCACTCTGAGCCTCCAGTGCTTTGTTGCTTGAGTTAAATTAAGCACAAATGTTACTGATGGGGTTTAAGAAGTGGTCCAGCCGGCGCATGGCCAGAAATCTCTGCGAAACAGACAGTTCCTAACATTTAAAAGCTCGGGGTGCTTTAGTAATAAACACCATCTTCATACAGACACCGTGCATCTGCAGCTGTATGTTTGGCTTCTGTCGCTACCGGGGGGGGGGGGAACTGCACTCTGGCCCCCCAGTCATCGTTTCTTTGATATTTGTAAAATATCATTGAAATGGCTGCTGCCACTGTATGTTCCCAATTAAAATGCTTCATTTTGAACTCCCTGAAAATGTTTTTGTATGAAAAAAAGATGATTAAAGTGATTTTGCTCATTGTGGGCCGTCCTCTTCAAATGTCTCACAAAACAGTATATTGACATTATTGATTATCTAAAAGATAATCAGATACACTGTCATCTACTAGTTTGCCCCCATTTATTTTCACCTCTGAAAGTGAAAAAAGCTGCTTTACAATTAATCACAACAATACCATTGTCTTTATCTGAAGACATTTTAGGTGCAGCAGTTTTGATGAATGAAATCAATGTTGACATAACCTATTTACTCTATATACAATCATCACGGTAACCATGTCAACACACATCAGAGAATGGTGCCATATTGAAAATCAAACCAAATTATCCTAAGATAAAAAAAAACAGCATATTCAGTATATACTGTGATATTCAGCTGGAAAGGTGCAATCAATACAACTATTTACAATTTAACATTTAGAGAGTACAATAACAAGACCATTTATGAGTGCTCCTCAAACACCTCATCAAGCGATGCCACTAAGTTGACGAATCCATGAAAACTCCCTGGGTTGCTGGACCCCTTGATTTCATCCTTGCCTCAAAGGCTAACTCAAACACGCCACAAAATCTACAATACTATAGTAAGGGTTCAAAATGCTAAAAAAGGGTCAGAGTATAGTAAGTCTTCAAAAAAGGCCATCTCCTCCAACTACGCAAGAAAACGTCATACTTTAGTATGGCCTCAAAATGTCATAAAAATGGTAATAGTATAGTAAGGCGTCAAAATCAGGCAAAAAAAGTCAAAATTTTTTTTGACCTCAAAATGTCATAAAAAACGTCATAGTATAGTATGGCGTTTTTTTCGGGCAAAAAAAGTCAAAAATTTTTTTGACCTCAAAATGTCATAAAAAACGTCATAGTATAGTAAGGCGTCAAAATCGGACAAAAAAAGTCAAAAATTTTTTTGACCTCAAAAAGTCATAAAAAACGTCATAGTATAGTATGGCGGTTTTTTTTGGCCAAAAAAAGTCAAAATTTTTTTTTACCTCAAAATGACATAAAAAACGTCATAGTATAGTATGGCGTTTTTTTCGGGCAAAAAAAGTCAAAAATTTTTTTGACCTCAAAATGTCATAAAAAACGTCATAGTATAGTATGGCGTTTTTTTCGGGCAAAAAAAGTCAAAACTTTTTTTGACCTCAAAATGTCATAAAAAACATCATAGTAAAGTAAGGCGTCAAAATCGGACAAAAAAAGTCAAAATTTTTTTTGACCTCAAAATGTCACAAAAAACGTCATAGTATAGTAAGGCGTCAAAATCGGCCAAAAAAAGTCACAATTTTTTTTGACCTCAAAATGTCATAAAAAACGTCATAGTATAGTATGGCGTTTTTTTTCGGGCAAAAAAAGTCAAAATTTTTTTTGACCTCAAAATGTCATAAAAAACATCATAGTATAGTAAGGCGTCAAAATCGGACAAAAAAAGTCAAAATTTTTTTTGACCTCAATGTCATAAAAAACGTCATAGTATAGTAAGGCGTCAAAATCGGACAAAAAAAGTCAAATTTTTTTTTGACCTCAAAATGTCATAAAAAACGTCATAGTATAGTATGGCGTTTTTTTCGGCCAAAAAAAGTCAAAAATTTTTTTGACCTCAAAATGTCATAAAAAACGTCATAGTATAGTATGGCGTTTTTTTCGGCCAAAAAAAGTCAAAAATTTTTTTGACCTCAAAATGTCATAAAAAACGTCATAGTATAGTATGGCGTTTTTTTCGGGCAAAAAAAGTCAAAAATTTTTTTGACCTCAAAATGTCATAAAAAACGTCATAGTATAGTATGGCGTTTTTTTCGGGCAAAAAAAGTCAAAAAATTTTTTGACCTCAAAATGTCATAAAAAACGTCATAGTATAGTAAGGCGTCAAAATCGGACAAAAAAAGTCAAAATTTTTTTTGACCTCAAAAAGTCATAAAAAACGTCATAGTATAGTATGGCGTTTTTTTCGGCCAAAAAAAGTCAAATTTTTTTTTTACCTCAAAATGTCATAAAAAACATCATAGTATAGTAAGGCGTCAAAATCGGACAAAAAAAGTCAAATTTTTTTTTGACCTCAAAATGTCATAAAAAACGTCATAGTATAGTATGGCGTTTTTTTCGGCCAAAAAAAGTCAAAAATTTTTTTGACCTCAAAATGTCATAAAAAACATCATAGTATAGTATGGCGTTTTTTTCGGACAAAAAAAGTCAAAATTTTTTTTGACCTCAAAATGTCATAAAAAACGTCATAGTATAGTAAGGCATCAAAATTGGACAAAAAAAGTCAAAATTTTTTTGACCTCAAAAAGTCATAAAAAACGTCATAGTATAGTATGGCGTTTTTTTCGGCCAAAAAAAGTCAAAATTTTTTTTGACCTCAAAAAGTCATAAAAAACGTCATAGTATAGTATGGCGTTTTTTTCGGCCAAAAAAAGTCAAAATTTTTTTTGACCTCAAAAAGTCATAAAAAACGTCATAGTATAGTATGGCGTTTTTTTCGGCCAAAAAAAGTCAAAAAATTTTTTGACCTCAAAATGTCATAAAAAACGTCATAGTATAGTATGGCGTTTTTTTCGGCCAAAAAAAGTCAAAATTTTTTTTGACCTCAAAAAGTCATAAAAAACGTCATAGTATAGTATGGCGTTTTTTTTCGGCCAAAAAAAGTCAAAATTTTTTTTGACCTCAAAAAGTCATAAAAAACGTCATAGTATAGTATGGCGTTTTTTTCGGCCAAAAAAAGTCAAAAAAATTTTTGACCTCAAAAAGTCATAAAAAACGTCATAGTATAGTATGGCGTTTTTTTCGGCCAAAAAAAGTCAAAATTTTTTTTGACCTCAAAATGTCATAAAAAACGTCATAATATAGTAAGGCGTCAAAATTGGACAAAAAAAGTCAAAAATTTTTTTGACCTCAAAAAGTCATAAAAAACGTCATAGTATAGTATGGCGTTTTTTTTCGGCCAAAAAAAGTCAAAATTTTTTTTGACCTCAAAAAGTCATAAAAAACGTCATAGTATAGTATGGCGTTTTTTTCGGCCAAAAAAAGTCAAAAATTTTTTTTGACCTCAAAAAGTCATAAAAAACGTCATAGTATAGTATGGCGTTTTTTTCGGCCAAAAAAAGTCAAAATTTTTTTTGACCTCAAAATGTCATAAAAAACGTCATAGTATAGTAAGGCGTCAAAATCGGACAAAAAAAGTCAAAATTTTTTTTGACCTCTAAAAGTCATAAAAAACGTCATAGTATAGTATGGCGTTTTTTTTTCGGCCAAAAAAAGTCAAAATTTTTTTTTACCTCAAAATGTCATAAAAAACGTCATAGTATAGTAAGGCGTCAAAATTGGGCAAAAAAAGTCAAAAATTTTTTTGACCTCAAAATGTCATAAAAAACGTCATAGTATAGTATGGCGTTTTTTTCGGGCAAAAAAAGTCAAAAATTTTTTTGACCTCAAAATGTCATAAAAAACGTCATAGTATAGTATGGCGTTTTTTTTCGGACAAAAAAAGTCAAAACTTTTTTTGACCTCAAAATGTCATAAAAAACATCATAGTAAAGTAAGGCGTCAAAATCGGACAAAAAAAGTCAAAATTTTTTTTGACCTCAAAATGTCACAAAAAACGTCATAGTATAGTAAGGCGTCAAAATCGGCCAAAAAAAGTCACAATTTTTTTTGACCTCAAAATGTCATAAAAAACGTCATAGTATAGTATGGCGTTTTTTTTCGGGCAAAAAAAGTCAAAATTTTTTTTGACCTCAAAATGTCATAAAAAACATCATAGTATAGTAAGGCGTCAAAATCGGAAAAAAAAAAGTCAAAATTTTTTTTGACCTCAAAATGTCATAAAAAACGTCATAGTATAGTAAGGCGTCAAAATCGGACAAAAAAAGTCAAATTTTTTTTTGACCTCAAAATGTCATAAAAAACGTCATAGTATAGTATGGCGTTTTTTTCGGCCAAAAAAAGTCAAAAATTTTTTTGACCTCAAAATGACATAAAAAACGTCATAGTATAGTATGGCGTTTTTTTCGGGCAAAAAAAGTCAAAAATTTTTTTGACCTCAAAATGTCATAAAAAACGTCATAGTATAGTAAGGCGTCAAAATCGGACAAAAAAAGTCAAAATTTTTTTTGACCTCAAAAAGTCATAAAAAACGTCATAGTATAGTATGGCGTTTTTTATGACATTTTGAGGTCAAAAAATTTTTTGACTTTTTTTGTCCAATTTTGACGCCTTACTATACTATGACGTTTTTTATGACATTTTGAGGTCAAAAAAAATTTTGACTTTTTTTGGCCGAAAAAAACGCCATACTATACTATGACGTTTTTTATGACTTTTTGAGGTCAAAAAAAATTTGGACTTTTTTTGGCCGAAAAAAAACGCCATACTATACTATGACGTTTTTTATGACTTTTTGAGGTCAAAAAAATTTTTGACTTTTTTTGTCCAATTTTGACGCCTTACTATACTATGACGTTTTTTATGACATTTTGAGGTCAAAAAAAATTTTGACTTTTTTTGGCCGAAAAAAACGCCATACTATACTATGACGTTTTTTATGACTTTTTGAGGTCAAAAAAAATTTGGACTTTTTTTGTCCAATTTTGATGCCATACTATACTATGACGTTTTTTATGACTTTTTGAGGTCAAAAAATTTTTTGACTTTTTTTGTCCAATTTTGACGCCTTACTATACTATGACGTTTTTTATGACATTTTGAGGTCAAAAAAAATTTTGACTTTTTTTGGCCGAAAAAAAACGCCATACTATACTATGACGTTTTTTATGACTTTTAGAGGTCAAAAAAAATTTTGACTTTTTTTGTCCAATTTTGACGCCTTACTATACTATGACGTTTTTTATGACATTTTGAGGTCAAAAAAAATTTTGACTTTTTTTGGCCGAAAAAAACGCCATACTATACTATGACGTTTTTTTATGACTTTTTGAGGTCAAAAAAAATTTTTGACTTTTTTTGGCCGAAAAAAACGCCATACTATACTATGACGTTTTTTATGACTTTTTGAGGTCAAAAAAAATTTTGACTTTTTTTGGCCGAAAAAAAACGCCATACTATACTATGACGTTTTTTATGACTTTTTGAGGTCAAAAAATTTTTTGACTTTTTTTGTCCAATTTTGACGCCTTACTATACTATGACGTTTTTTATGACATTTTGAGGTCAAAAAAAATTTTGACTTTTTTTGGCCGAAAAAAACGCCATACTATACTATGACGTTTTTTATGACTTTTTGAGGTCAAAAAAAATTTGGACTTTTTTTGTCCAATTTTGATGCCATACTATACTATGACGTTTTTTATGACTTTTTGAGGTCAAAAAAATTTTTGACTTTTTTTGTCCAATTTTGACGCCTTACTATACTATGACGTTTTTTATGACATTTTGAGGTCAAAAAAAATTTTGACTTTTTTTGGCCGAAAAAAAACGCCATACTATACTATGACGTTTTTTATGACTTTTAGAGGTCAAAAAAAATTTTGACTTTTTTTGTCCAATTTTGACGCCTTACTATACTATGACGTTTTTTATGACATTTTGAGGTCAAAAAAAATTTTGACTTTTTTTGGCCGAAAAAAACGCCATACTATACTATGACGTTTTTTTATGACTTTTTGAGGTCAAAAAAAATTTTTGACTTTTTTTGGCCGAAAAAAACGCCATACTATACTATGACGTTTTTTATGACTTTTTGAGGTCAAAAAAAATTTTGACTTTTTTTGGCCGAAAAAAAACGCCATACTATACTATGACGTTTTTTATGACTTTTTGAGGTCAAAAAATTTTTTGACTTTTTTTGTCCAATTTTGACGCCTTACTATACTATGACGTTTTTTATGACATTTTGAGGTCAAAAAAAATTTTGACTTTTTTTGGCCGAAAAAAACGCCATACTATACTATGACGTTTTTTATGACTTTTTGAGGTCAAAAAAAATTTGGACTTTTTTTGGCCGAAAAAAACGCCATACTATACTATGACGTTTTTTATGACTTTTTGAGGTCAAAAAAATTTTGACTTTTTTTGGCCGAAAAAAACGCCATACTATACTATGACGTTTTTTATGACTTTTTGAGGTCAAAAAAAATTTTGACTTTTTTTGGCCGAAAAAAACGCCATACTATACTATGACGTTTTTTATGACTTTTTGAGGTCAAAAAAAATTTGGACTTTTTTTGTCCAATTTTGATGCCTTACTATACTATGACGTTTTTTATGACATTTTGAGGTCAAAAAAAATTTTGACTTTTTTTGGCCGAAAAAAACGCCATACTATACTATGACGTTTTTTATGACTTTTTGAGGTCAAAAAAAATGTTGACTTTTTTTGGCCGAAAAAAACGCCATACTATACTATGACGTTTTTTATGACTTTTTGAGGTCAAAAAAATTTTTGACTTTTTTTGTCCAATTTTGACGCCTTACTATACTATGGCGTTTTTTATGACATTTTGAGGTCAAAAAAAATTTTGACTTTTTTTGTCCAATTTTGACGCCTTACTATACTATGACGTTTTTTATGACTTTTTGAGGTCAAAAAAATTTTTGACTTTTTTTGGCCGAAAAAAACGCCATACTATACTATGACGTTTTTTATGACTTTTTGAGGTCAAAAAAAATTTTGACTTTTTTTGTCCGAAAAAAACGCCATACTATACTATGACGTTTTTTATGACTTTTTGAGGTCAAAAAAGTTTTTGACTTTTTTTGTCCAATTTTGACGCCTTACTATACTATGACGCTTTTTATGACATTTTGAGGTCAAAAAAAATTTTGACTTTTTTTGGCCGAAAAAAACGCCATACTATACTATGACGTTTTTTATGACTTTTTGAGGTCAAAAAAAATTTTGACTTTTTTTGGCCGAAAAAAACGCCATACTATACTATGACGTTTTTTATGACTTTTTGAGGTCAAAAAAATTTTTGACTTTTTTTGGCCGAAAAAAACGCCATACTATACTATGACGTTTTTTATGACTTTTTGAGGTCAAAAAAATTTTTGACTTTTTTTGTCCAATTTTGATGCCTTACTATACTATGACGTTTTTTATGACATTTTGAGGTCAAAAAAAATTTTGACTTTTTTTGGCCGAAAAAAACGCCATACTATACTATGACGTTTTTTATGACTTTTTGAGGTCAAAAAAAAGTTTGACTTATTTTGGCCGAAAAAAACGCCATACTATACTATGACGTTTTTTATGACTTTTTGAGGTCAAAAAATTTTTTGACTTTTTTTGGCCGAAAAAAAACGCCATACTATACTATGACGTTTTTTTATGACTTTTTGAGGTCAAAAAAAATTTTGACTTTTTTTGGCCAAAAAAAACGCCATACTATACTATGACGTTTTTTATGACTTTTTGAGGTCAAAAAAAATTTTGACTTTTTTTGGCCGAAAAAAACGCCATACTATACTATGACGTTTTTTATGACTTTTTGAGGTCAAAAAAAATTTGGACTTTTTTTGTCCAATTTTGATGCCATACTATACTATGACGTTTTTTATGACTTTTTGAGGTCAAAAAAAATTTTTGACTTTTTTTGTCCAATTTTGACGCCTTACTATACTATGACGTTTTTTATGACATTTTGAGGTCAAAAAAAAATTTTGACTTTTTTTGGCCGAAAAAAAAACGCCATACTATACTATGACGTTTTTTATGACTTTTTGAGGTCAAAAAAAATTTTGACTTTTTTTGTCCAATTTTGACGCCTTACTATACTATGACGTTTTTTATGACATTTTGAGGTCAAAAAAATTTTTGACTTTTTTTGGCCGAAAAAAACGCCATACTATACTATGACGTTTTTTATGACTTTTTGAGGTCAAAAAAAATTTTGACTTTTTTTGGCCGAAAAAAACGCCATACTATACTATGACGTTTTTTATGACTTTTTGAGGTCAAAAAAAATTTGGACTTTTTTTGTCCAATTTTGATGCCTTACTATACTATGACGTTTTTTATGACATTTTGAGGTCAAAAAAAATTTTGACTTTTTTTGGCCGAAAAAAAACGCCATACTATACTATGACGTTTTTTATGACTTTTTGAGGTCAAAAAAAATTTTGACTTTTTTTTGGCCGAAAAAAAACGCCATACTATACTATGACGTTTTTTATGACTTTTTGAGGTCAAAAAAAATTTTGACTTTTTTTGGCCGAAAAAAACGCCATACTATACTATGACGTTTTTTATGACTTTTTGAGGTCAAAAAAATTTTTGACTTTTTTTGTCCAATTTTGACGCCTTACTATACTATGACGTTTTTTATGACATTTTGAGGTCAAAAAAAATTTTGACTTTTTTTGGCCGAAAAAAACGCCATACTATACTATGACGTTTTTTATGACTTTTTGAGGTCAAAAAAAATTTGGACTTTTTTTGTCCAATTTTGATGCCTTACTATACTATGACGTTTTTTATGACTTTTTGAGGTCAAAAAAATTTTTGACTTTTTTTGGCCGAAAAAAACGCCATACTATACTATGACGTTTTTTATGACTTTTTGAGGTCAAAAAAATTTTTGACTTTTTTTGGCCAAAAAAAACGCCATACTATACTATGACGTTTTTTATGACTTTTTGAGGTCAAAAAAATTTTTGACTTATTTTGGCCGAAAAAAACGCCATACTATACTATGACGTTTTTTATGACTTTTTGAGGTCAAAAATTTTTTTGACTTTTTTTGGCCGAAAAAAACGCCATACTATACTATGACGTTTTTTATGACTTTTTGAGGTCAAAAAAAATTTTGACTTTTTTTGTCCAATTTTGACGCCTTACTATACTATGACGTTTTTTATGACATTTTGAGGTCAAAAAAAATTTTGACTTTTTTTGGCCGAAAAAAACGCCATACTATACTATGACGTTTTTTATGACTTTTTGAGGTCAAAAAAATTTTTGACTTTTTTTGGGCAAAAAAAACGCCATACTATACTATGACGTTTTTTATGACTTTTTGAGGTCAAAAAAATTTTTGACTTTTTTTGTCCAATTTTGACGCCTTACTATACTATGACGTTTTTTATGACATTTTGAGGTCAAAAAAAATTTTGACTTTTTTTGGCCGAAAAAAACGCCATACTATACTATGACGTTTTTTTATGACTTTTTGAGGTCAAAAAAAATTTGGACTTTTTTTGTCCAATTTTGATGCCTTACTATACTATGACGTTTTTTATGACATTTTGAGGTCAAAAAAAATTTTGACTTTTTTTGGCCGAAAAAAACGCCATACTATACTATGACGTTTTTTATGACTTTTTGAGGTCAAAAAAAATTTTGACTTTTTTTGGCCGAAAAAAACGCCATACTATACTATGACGTTTTTTATGACTTTTTGAGGTCAAAAAAAATTTTGACTTTTTTTGGCCGAAAAAAAAACGCCATACTATACTATGACGTTTTTTATGACTTTTTGAGGTCAAAAAAATTTTTGACTTTTTTTGTCCAATTTTGACGCCTTACTATACTATGACGTTTTTTATGACATTTTGAGGTCAAAAAAAATTTTGACTTTTTTTGGCCGAAAAAAACGCCATACTATACTATGACGTTTTTTATGACTTTTTGAGGTCAAAAAAAATTTGGACTTTTTTTGTCCAATTTTGATGCCTTACTATACTATGACGTTTTTTATGACATTTTGAGGTCAAAAAAAATTTTGACTTTTTTTGGCCGAAAAAAACGCCATACTATACTATGACGTTTTTTATGACTTTTTGAGGTCAAAAAAAATTTTGACTTTTTTTGTCCAATTTTGATGCCTTACTATACTATGACGTTTTTTATGACATTTTGAGGTCAAAAAAAATTTTGACTTTTTTTGGCCGAAAAAAACGCCATACTATACTATGACGTTTTTTATGACTTTTTGAGGTCAAAACAATTTTTGACTTTTTTTGGCCAAAAAAAACGCCATACTATACTATGACGTTTTTTATGACTTTTTGAGGTCAAAAAAATTTTTGACTTATTTTGGCCGAAAAAAAATGCCATACTATACTATGACGTTTTTTATGACTTTTTGAGGTCAAAAATTTTTTTGACTTTTTTTGGCCGAAAAAAACGCCATACTATACTATGACGTTTTTTATGACTTTTTGAGGTCAAAAAAAATTTTGACTTTTTTTGTCCAATTTTGACGCCTTACTATACTATGACGTTTTTTATGACATTTTGAGGTCAAAAAAAATTTTGACTTTTTTTGGCCGAAAAAAACGCCATACTATACTATGACGTTTTTTATGACTTTTTGAGGTCAAAAAAATTTTTGACTTTTTTTGGGCAAAAAAAACGCCATACTATACTATGACGTTTTTTATGACTTTTTGAGGTCAAAAAAATTTTTGACTTTTTTTGTCCAATTTTGACGCCTTACTATACTATGACGTTTTTTATGACATTTTGAGGTCAAAAAAAATTTTGACTTTTTTTGGCCGAAAAAAACGCCATACTATACTATGACGTTTTTTATGACTTTTTGAGGTCAAAAAAATTTTTGACTTTTTTTGGCCGAAAAAAACGCCATACTATACTATGACGTTTTTTATGACTTTTTGAGGTCAAAAAAAATTTTGACTTTTTTTGGCCGAAAAAAACGCCATACTATACTATGACGTTTTTTATGACTTTTTGAGGTCAAAAAAAATTTGGACTTTTTTTGGCCGAAAAAAACGCCATACTATACTATGACGTTTTTTATGACTTTTTGAGGTCAAAAAAAATTTGGACTTTTTTTGTCCAATTTTGATGCCTTACTATACTATGACGTTTTTTATGACATTTTGAGGTCAAAAAAAATTTTGACTTTTTTTGGCCGAAAAAAACGCCATACTATACTATGACGTTTTTTATGACTTTTTGAGGTCAAAACAATTTTTGACTTTTTTTGGCCAAAAAAAACGCCATACTATACTATGACGTTTTTTATGACTTTTTGAGGTCAAAAAAATTTTTGACTTATTTTGGCCGAAAAAAACGCCATACTATACTATGACGTTTTTTATGACTTTTTGAGGTCAAAAAAAATTTTGACTTTTTTTGTCCAATTTTGACGCCTTACTATACTATGACGTTTTTTATGACATTTTGAGGTCAAAAAAAATTTTGACTTTTTTTGGCCGAAAAAAACGCCATACTATACTATGACGTTTTTTATGACTTTTTGAGGTCAAAAAAATTTTTGACTTTTTTTGGCCGAAAAAAACGCCATACTATACTATGACGTTTTTTATGACTTTTTGAGGTCAAAAAAAATTTGGACTTTTTTTGGCCGAAAAAAACGCCATACTATACTATGACGTTTTTTATGACTTTTTGAGGTCAAAAAAAATTTGGACTTTTTTTGGCCGAAAAAAACGCCATACTATACTATGACGTTTTTTATGACTTTTTGAGGTCAAAAAAAATTTGGACTTTTTTTGTCCAATTTTGATGCCTTACTATACTATGACGTTTTTTATGACATTTTGAGGTCAAAAAAAATTTTGACTTTTTTTGGCCGAAAAAAACGCCATACTATACTATGACGTTTTTTATGACTTTTTGAGGTCAAAAAATTTTTTGACTTTTTTTGGCCAAAAAAAACGCCATACTATACTATGACGTTTTTTATGACTTTTTGAGGTCAAAAATTTTTTTTGACTTTTTTTGGCCGAAAAAAACGCCATACTATACTATGACGTTTTTTATGACTTTTTGAGGTCAAAAAAAATTTTGACTTTTTTTGTCCAATTTTGACGCCTTACTATACTATGACGTTTTTTATGACATTTTGAGGTCAAAAAAAATTTTGACTTTTTTTGGCCGAAAAAAACGCCATACTATACTATGACGTTTTTTATGACTTTTTGAGGTCAAAAAAATTTTTGACTTATTTTGGCCGAAAAAAAGCCATACTATACTATGACGTTTTTTATGACTTTTTGAGGTCAAAAATTTTTTTGACTTTTTTTGGCCGAAAAAAACGCCATACTATACTATGACGTTTTTTATGACTTTTTGAGGTCAAAAAAAATTTTGACTTTTTTTGTCCAATTTTGACGCCTTACTATACTATGACGTTTTTTATGACATTTTGAGGTCAAAAAAAATTTTGACTTTTTTTGGCCGAAAAAAACGCCATACTATACTATGACGTTTTTTATGACTTTTTGAGGTCAAAAAAATTTTTGACTTTTTTTGGGCAAAAAAAACGCCATACTATACTATGACGTTTTTTATGACTTTTTGAGGTCAAAAAAATTTTTGACTTTTTTTGTCCAATTTTGACGCCTTACTATACTATGACGTTTTTTATGACATTTTGAGGTCAAAAAAAATTTTGACTTTTTTTGTCCAATTTTGACGCCTTACTATACTATGACGTTTTTTATGACATTTTGAGGTCAAAAAAAATTTTGACTTTTTTTGGCCGAAAAAAACGCCATACTATACTATGACGTTTTTTATGACTTTTTGAGGTCAAAAAAAATTTTGACTTTTTTTGTCCAATTTTGATGCCTTACTATACTATGACGTTTTTTATGACATTTTGAGGTCAAAAAAAATTTTGACTTTTTTTGGCCGAAAAAAACGCCATACTATACTATGACGTTTTTTATGACTTTTTGAGGTCAAAAAAAATTTTGACTTTTTTTGGCCGAAAAAAACGCCATACTATACTATGACGTTTTTTATGACTTTTTGAGGTCAAAAAAAATTTGGACTTTTTTTGGCCGAAAAAAACGCCATACTATACTATGACGTTTTTTATGACTTTTTGAGGTCAAAAAAAATTTTGACTTTTTTTGTCCAATTTTGACGCCTTACTATACTATGACGTTTTTTATGACATTTTGAGGTCAAAAAAAATTTTGACTTTTTTTGGCCGAAAAAAACGCCATACTATACTATGACGTTTTTTATGACTTTTTGAGGTCAAAAAAATTTTTGACTTATTTTGGCCGAAAAAAAGCCATACTATACTATGACGTTTTTTATGACTTTTTGAGGTCAAAAATTTTTTTGACTTTTTTTGGCCGAAAAAAACGCCATACTATACTATGACGTTTTTTATGACTTTTTGAGGTCAAAAAAAATTTTGACTTTTTTTGTCCAATTTTGACGCCTTACTATACTATGACGTTTTTTATGACATTTTGAGGTCAAAAAAAATTTTGACTTTTTTTGGCCGAAAAAAACGCCATACTATACTATGACGTTTTTTATGACTTTTTGAGGTCAAAAAAATTTTTGACTTTTTTTGGGCAAAAAAAACGCCATACTATACTATGACGTTTTTTATGACTTTTTGAGGTCAAAAAAATTTTTGACTTTTTTTGTCCAATTTTGACGCCTTACTATACTATGACGTTTTTTATGACATTTTGAGGTCAAAAAAAATTTTGACTTTTTTTGTCCAATTTTGACGCCTTACTATACTATGACGTTTTTTATGACATTTTGAGGTCAAAAAAAATTTTGACTTTTTTTGGCCGAAAAAAAACGCCATACTATACTATGACGTTTTTTATGACTTTTTGAGGTCAAAAAAAATTTGGACTTTTTTTGTCCAATTTTGATGCCTTACTATACTATGACGTTTTTTATGACATTTTGAGGTCAAAAAAAATTTTGACTTTTTTTGGCCGAAAAAAACGCCATACTATACTATGACGTTTTTTATGACTTTTTGAGGTCAAAAAAAATTTGGACTTTTTTTGTCCAATTTTGATGCCTTACTATACTATGACGTTTTTTATGACATTTTGAGGTCAAAAAAAATTTTGACTTTTTTTGGCCGAAAAAAAACGCCATACTATACTATGACGTTTTTTATGACTTTTTGAGGTCAAAACAATTTTTGACTTTTTTTGGCCAAAAAAAACGCCTTACTATACTATGACGTTTTTTATGACTTTTTGAGGTCAAAAAAATTTTTGACTTTTTTTGTCCAATTTTGACGCCTTACTATACTATGACGTTTTTTATGACATTTTGAGGTCAAAAAAAATTTTGACTTTTTTTGGCCGAAAAAAACGCCATACTATACTATGACGTTTTTTATGACTTTTTGAGGTCAAAAAAATTTTTGACTTTTTTTGGCCGAAAAAAAACGCCATACTATACTATGACGTTTTTTATGACTTTTTGAGGTCAAAAAAAATTTGGACTTTTTTTGGCCGAAAAAAACGCCATACTATACTATGACGTTTTTTATGACTTTTTGAGGTCAAAAAAAATTTGGACTTTTTTTGGCCGAAAAAAACGCCATACTATACTATGACGTTTTTTATGACTTTTTGAGGTCAAAAAAAATTTGGACTTTTTTTGTCCAATTTTGATGCCTTACTATACTATGACGTTTTTTATGACATTTTGAGGTCAAAAAAAATTTTGACTTTTTTTGGCCGAAAAAAACGCCATACTATACTATGACGTTTTTTATGACTTTTTGAGGTCAAAAAAATTTTTGACTTTTTTTGGCCAAAAAAAACGCCATACTATACTATGACGTTTTTTATGACTTTTTGAGGTCAAAAATTTTTTTGACTTTTTTTGGCCGAAAAAAACGCCATACTATACTATGACGTTTTTTATGACTTTTTGAGGTCAAAAAAAATTTTGACTTTTTTTGTCCAATTTTGACGCCTTACTATACTATGACGTTTTTTATGACATTTTGAGGTCAAAAAAATTTTTGACTTTTTTTGGCCGAAAAAAACGCCATACTATACTATGACGTTTTTTATGACTTTTTGAGGTCAAAAAAAATTTGGACTTTTTTTGTCCAATTTTGATGCCTTACTATACTATGACGTTTTTTATGACATTTTGAGGTCAAAAAAAATTTTGACTTTTTTTGGCCGAAAAAAACGCCATACTATACTATGACGTTTTTTATGACTTTTTGAGGTCAAAACAATTTTTGACTTTTTTTGGCCAAAAAAAACGCCATACTATACTATGACGTTTTTTATGACTTTTTGAGGTCAAAAAAATTTTTGACTTATTTTGGCCGAAAAAAACGCCATACTATACTATGACGTTTTTTATGACTTTTTGAGGTCAAAAATTTTTTTGACTTTTTTTGGCCGAAAAAAACGCCATACTATACTATGACGTTTTTTATGACTTTTTGAGGTCAAAAAAAATTTTGACTTTTTTTGTCCAATTTTGACGCCTTACTATACTATGACGTTTTTTATGACATTTTGAGGTCAAAAAAAATTTTGACTTTTTTTGGCCGAAAAAAACGCCATACTATACTATGACGTTTTTTATGACTTTTTGAGGTCAAAAAAATTTTTGACTTTTTTTGGCCGAAAAAAAACGCCATACTATACTATGACGTTTTTTATGACTTTTTGAGGTCAAAAAAAATTTGGACTTTTTTTGGCCGAAAAAAACGCCATACTATACTATGACGTTTTTTATGACTTTTTGAGGTCAAAAAAAATTTGGACTTTTTTTGTCCAATTTTGATGCCTTACTATACTATGACGTTTTTTATGACACTTTGAGGTCAAAAAAAATTTTGACTTTTTTTGGCCGAAAAAAACGCCATACTATACTATGACGTTTTTTATGACTTTTTGAGGTCAAAAAAATTTTTGACTTTTTTTGGCCAAAAAAAAACGCCATACTATACTATGACGTTTTTTATGACTTTTTGAGGTCAAAAATTTTTTTGACTTTTTTTGGCCGAAAAAAACGCCATACTATACTATGACGTTTTTTATGACTTTTTGAGGTCAAAAAAAATTTTGACTTTTTTTGTCCAATTTTGACGCCTTACTATACTATGACGTTTTTTATGACATTTTGAGGTCAAAAAAAATTTTGACTTTTTTTGGCCGAAAAAAACGCCATACTATACTATGACGTTTTTTATGACTTTTTGAGGTCAAAAAAATTTTTGACTTATTTTGGCCGAAAAAAAGCCATACTATACTATGACGTTTTTTATGACTTTTTGAGGTCAAAAATTTTTTTGACTTTTTTTGGCCGAAAAAAACGCCATACTATACTATGACGTTTTTTATGACTTTTTGAGGTCAAAAAAAATTTTGACTTTTTTTGTCCAATTTTGACGCCTTACTATACTATGACGTTTTTTATGACATTTTGAGGTCAAAAAAAATTTTGACTTTTTTTGGCCGAAAAAAACGCCATACTATACTATGACGTTTTTTATGACTTTTTGAGGTCAAAAAAAATTTTGACTTTTTTTGGCCGAAAAAAAACGCCATACTATACTATGACGTTTTTTATGACTTTTTGAGGTCAAAACAATTTTTGACTTTTTTTGGCCAAAAAAAACGCCATACTATACTATGACGTTTTTTATGACTTTTTGAGGTCAAAAAAATTTTTGACTTATTTTGGCCGAAAAAAATGCCATACTATACTATGACGTTTTTTATGACTTTTTGAGGTCAAAAATTTTTTTGACTTTTTTTGGCCGAAAAAAACGCCATACTATACTATGACGTTTTTTATGACTTTTTGAGGTCAAAAAAATTTTTGACTTTTTTTGGGCAAAAAAAAACGCCATACTATACTATGACGTTTTTTATGACTTTTTGAGGTCAAAAAAATTTTTGACTTTTTTTGTCCAATTTTGATGCCTTACTATACTATGACGTTTTTTATGACATTTTGAGGTCAAAAAAAATTTTGACTTTTTTTGGCCGAAAAAAACGCCATACTATACTATGACGTTTTTTATGACTTTTTGAGGTCAAAAAAATTTTTGACTTTTTTTGGCCGAAAAAAACGCCATACTATACTATGACGTTTTTTATGACTTTTTGAGGTCAAAAAAAATTTTGACTTTTTTTGGCCGAAAAAAACGCCATACTATACTATGACGTTTTTTATGACTTTTTGAGGTCAAAAAAAATTTGGACTTTTTTTGGCCGAAAAAAACGCCATACTATACTATGACGTTTTTTATGACTTTTTGAGGTCAAAAAAAATTTGGACTTTTTTTGTCCAATTTTGATGCCTTACTATACTATGACGTTTTTTATGACATTTTGAGGTCAAAAAAAATTTTGACTTTTTTTGGCCGAAAAAAACGCCATACTATACTATGACGTTTTTTATGACTTTTTGAGGTCAAAAAAATTTTTGACTTTTTTTGGCCAAAAAAAACGCCATACTATACTATGACGTTTTTTATGACTTTTTGAGGTCAAAAATTTTTTTGACTTTTTTTGGCCGAAAAAAACGCCATACTATACTATGACGTTTTTTATGACTTTTTGAGGTCAAAAAAAATTTTGACTTTTTTTGTCCAATTTTGACGCCTTACTATACTATGACGTTTTTTATGACATTTTGAGGTCAAAAAAAATTTTGACTTTTTTTGGCCGAAAAAAACGCCATACTATACTATGACGTTTTTTATGACTTTTTGAGGTCAAAAAAAATTTTGACTTTTTTTGTCCAATTTTGATGCCTTACTATACTATGACGTTTTTTATGACATTTTGAGGTCAAAAAAAATTTTGACTTTTTTTGGCCGAAAAAAAACGCCATACTATACTATGACGTTTTTTATGACTTTTTGAGGTCAAAACAATTTTTGACTTTTTTTGGCCAAAAAAAAACGCCATACTATACTATGACGTTTTTTATGACTTTTTGAGGTCAAAAAATTTTTTGACTTATTTTGGCCGAAAAAAATGCCATACTATACTATGACGTTTTTTATGACTTTTTGAGGTCAAAAATTTTTTTGACTTTTTTTGGCCGAAAAAAACGCCATACTATACTATGACGTTTTTTATGACTTTTTGAGGTCAAAAAAAATTTGGACTTTTTTTGTCCAATTTTGACGCCTTACTATACTATGACGTTTTTTATGACATTTTGAGGTCAAAAAAAATTTTGACTTTTTTTGGCCGAAAAAAACGCCATACTATACTATGACGTTTTTTATGACTTTTTGAGGTCAAAAAAATTTTTGACTTTTTTTGGCCGAAAAAAACGCCATACTATACTATGACGTTTTTTATGACTTTTTGAGGTCAAAAAAAATTTTGACTTTTTTTGGCCGAAAAAAACGCCATACTATACTATGACGTTTTTTATGACTTTTTGAGGTCAAAAAAAATTTTGACTTTTTTTGGCCGAAAAAAACGCCATACTATACTATGACGTTTTTTATGACTTTTTGAGGTCAAAAAAAATTTTGACTTTTTTTGTCCAATTTTGATGCCTTACTATACTATGACGTTTTTTATGACATTTTGAGGTCAAAAAAAATTTTGACTTTTTTTGGCCGAAAAAAACGCCATACTATACTATGACGTTTTTTATGACTTTTTGAGGTCAAAAAAATTTTTGACTTTTTTTGGCCAAAAAAAACGCCATACTATACTATGACGTTTTTTATGACTTTTTGAGGTCAAAAATTTTTTTGACTTTTTTTGGCCGAAAAAAACGCCATACTATACTATGACGTTTTTTATGACTTTTTGAGGTCAAAAAAAATTTTGACTTTTTTTGTCCAATTTTGACGCCTTACTATACTATGACGTTTTTTATGACATTTTGAGGTCAAAAAAAATTTTGACTTTTTTTGGCCGAAAAAAACGCCATACTATACTATGACGTTTTTTATGACTTTTTGAGGTCAAAAAAATTTTTGACTTATTTTGGCCGAAAAAAAGCCATACTATACTATGACGTTTTTTATGACTTTTTGAGGTCAAAAATTTTTTTGACTTTTTTTGGCCGAAAAAAACGCCATACTATACTATGACGTTTTTTATGACTTTTTGAGGTCAAAAAAAATTTTGACTTTTTTTGTCCAATTTTGACGCCTTACTATACTATGACGTTTTTTATGACATTTTGAGGTCAAAAAAAATTTTGACTTTTTTTGGCCGAAAAAAACGCCATACTATACTATGACGTTTTTTATGACTTTTTGAGGTCAAAAAAATTTTTGACTTTTTTTGGGCAAAAAAAACGCCATACTATACTATGACGTTTTTTATGACTTTTTGAGGTCAAAAAAATTTTTGACTTTTTTTGTCCAATTTTGACGCCTTACTATACTATGACGTTTTTTATGACATTTTGAGGTCAAAAAAAATTTTGACTTTTTTTGGCCGAAAAAAACGCCATACTATACTATGACGTTTTTTATGACTTTTTGAGGTCAAAAAAAATTTGGACTTTTTTTGTCCAATTTTGATGCCTTACTATACTATGACGTTTTTTATGACATTTTGAGGTCAAAAAAAATTTTGACTTTTTTTGGCCGAAAAAAAACGCCATACTATACTATGACGTTTTTTATGACTTTTTGAGGTCAAAAAAAATTTGGACTTTTTTTGTCCAATTTTGATGCCTTACTATACTATGACGTTTTTTATGACATTTTGAGGTCAAAAAAAATTTTGACTTTTTTTGGCCGAAAAAAACGCCATACTATACTATGACGTTTTTTATGACTTTTTGAGGTCAAAACAATTTTTGACTTTTTTTGGCCAAAAAAAACGCCATACTATACTATGACGTTTTTTATGACTTTTTGAGGTCAAAAAAATTTTTGACTTTTTTTGTCCAATTTTGACGCCTTACTATACTATGACGTTTTTTATGACATTTTGAGGTCAAAAAAAATTTTGACTTTTTTTGGCCGAAAAAAACGCCATACTATACTATGACGTTTTTTATGACTTTTTGAGGTCAAAAAAATTTTTGACTTTTTTTGGCCGAAAAAAACGCCATACTATACTATGACGTTTTTTATGACTTTTTGAGGTCAAAAAAAATTTTGACTTTTTTTGGCCAAAAAAAAACGCCATACTATACTATGACGTTTTTTATGACTTTTTGAGGTCAAAAATTTTTTTGACTTTTTTTGGCCGAAAAAAACGCCATACTATACTATGACGTTTTTTATGACTTTTTGAGGTCAAAAAAAATTTTGACTTTTTTTGTCCAATTTTGACGCCTTACTATACTATGACGTTTTTTATGACATTTTGAGGTCAAAAAAAATTTTGACTTTTTTTGGCCGAAAAAAACGCCATACTATACTATGACGTTTTTTATGACTTTTTGAGGTCAAAAAAAATTTTGACTTTTTTTGGCCGAAAAAAACGCCATACTATACTATGACGTTTTTTATGACTTTTTGAGGTCAAAACAATTTTTGACTTTTTTTGGCCAAAAAAAACGCCATACTATACTATGACGTTTTTTATGACTTTTTGAGGTCAAAAAAATTTTTGACTTATTTTGGCCGAAAAAAATGCCATACTATACTATGACGTTTTTTATGACTTTTTGAGGTCAAAAATTTTTTTGACTTTTTTTGGCCGAAAAAAACGCCATACTATACTATGACGTTTTTTATGACTTTTTGAGGTCAAAAAAAATTTTGACTTTTTTTGTCCAATTTTGACGCCTTACTATACTATGACGTTTTTTATGACATTTTGAGGTCAAAAAAAATTTTGACTTTTTTTGGCCGAAAAAAACGCCATACTATACTATGACGTTTTTTATGACTTTTTGAGGTCAAAAAAATTTTTGACTTTTTTTGGGCAAAAAAAACGCCATACTATACTATGACGTTTTTTATGACTTTTTGAGGTCAAAAAAATTTTTGACTTTTTTTGTCCAATTTTGATGCCTTACTATACTATGACGTTTTTTATGACATTTTGAGGTCAAAAAAAATTTTGACTTTTTTTGGCCGAAAAAAACGCCATACTATACTATGACGTTTTTTATGACTTTTTGAGGTCAAAAAAATTTTTGACTTTTTTTGGCCGAAAAAAACGCCATACTATACTATGACGTTTTTTATGACTTTTTGAGGTCAAAAAAAATTTTGACTTTTTTTGGCCGAAAAAAACGCCATACTATACTATGACGTTTTTTATGACTTTTTGAGGTCAAAAAAAATTTTGACTTTTTTTGGCCGAAAAAAACGCCATACTATACTATGACGTTTTTTATGACTTTTTGAGGTCAAAAAAAATTTGGACTTTTTTTGTCCAATTTTGATGCCTTACTATACTATGACGTTTTTTATGACATTTTGAGGTCAAAAAAAATTTTGACTTTTTTTGGCCGAAAAAAACGCCATACTATACTATGACGTTTTTTATGACTTTTTGAGGTCAAAAAAATTTTTGACTTTTTTTGGCCAAAAAAAAACGCCATACTATACTATGACGTTTTTTATGACTTTTTGAGGTCAAAAATTTTTTTGACTTTTTTTGGCCGAAAAAAACGCCATACTATACTATGACGTTTTTTATGACTTTTTGAGGTCAAAAAAAATTTTGACTTTTTTTGTCCAATTTTGACGCCTTACTATACTATGACGTTTTTTATGACATTTTGAGGTCAAAAAAAATTTTGACTTTTTTTGGCCGAAAAAAACGCCATACTATACTATGACGTTTTTTATGACTTTTTGAGGTCAAAAAAAATTTTGACTTTTTTTGTCCAATTTTGATGCCTTACTATACTATGACGTTTTTTATGACATTTTGAGGTCAAAAAAAATTTTGACTTTTTTTGGCCGAAAAAAACGCCATACTATACTATGACGTTTTTTATGACTTTTTGAGGTCAAAAAAAATTTGGACTTTTTTTGTCCAATTTTGATGCCTTACTATACTATGACGTTTTTTATGACATTTTGAGGTCAAAAAAAAATTTTGACTTTTTTTGGCCGAAAAAAACGCCATACTATACTATGACGTTTTTTATGACTTTTTGAGGTCAAAACAATTTTTGACTTTTTTTGGCCAAAAAAAAACGCCATACTATACTATGACGTTTTTTATGACTTTTTGAGGTCAAAAAAATTTTTGACTTTTTTTGTCCAATTTTGACGCCTTACTATACTATGACGTTTTTTATGACATTTTGAGGTCAAAAAAAATTTTGACTTTTTTTGGCCGAAAAAAAACGCCATACTATACTATGACGTTTTTTATGACTTTTTGAGGTCAAAAAAATTTTTGACTTTTTTTGGCCGAAAAAAACGCCATACTATACTATGACGTTTTTTATGACTTTTTGAGGTCAAAAAAAATTTTGACTTTTTTTGGCCGAAAAAAACGCCATACTATACTATGACGTTTTTTATGACTTTTTGAGGTCAAAAAAAATTTGGACTTTTTTTGGCCGAAAAAAACGCCATACTATACTATGACGTTTTTTATGACTTTTTGAGGTCAAAAAAAATTTGGACTTTTTTTGTCCAATTTTGATGCCTTACTATACTATGACGTTTTTTATGACTTTTTGAGGTCAAAAAAATTTTTGACTTTTTTTGGCCAAAAAAAACGTCATACTATACTATGACGTTTTTTATGACTTTTTGAGGTCAAAAATTTTTTTGACTTTTTTTGGCCGAAAAAAACGCCATACTATACTATGACGTTTTTTATGACTTTTTGAGGTCAAAAAAAATTTTGACTTTTTTTGTCCAATTTTGACGCCTTACTATACTATGACGTTTTTTATGACATTTTGAGGTCAAAAAAATTTTTGACTTTTTTTGGCCGAAAAAAACGCCATACTATACTATGACGTTTTTTATGACTTTTTGAGGTCAAAAAAAATTTGGACTTTTTTTGTCCAATTTTGATGCCTTACTATACTATGACGTTTTTTATGACATTTTGAGGTCAAAAAAAATTTTGACTTTTTTTGGCCGAAAAAAACGCCATACTATACTATGACGTTTTTTATGACTTTTTGAGGTCAAAACAATTTTTGACTTTTTTTGGCCAAAAAAAACGCCATACTATACTATGACGTTTTTTATGACTTTTTGAGGTCAAAAAAATTTTTGACTTATTTTGGCCGAAAAAAATGCCATACTATACTATGACGTTTTTTATGACTTTTTGAGGTCAAAAATTTTTTTGACTTTTTTTGGCCGAAAAAAACGCCATACTATACTATGACGTTTTTTATGACTTTTTGAGGTCAAAAAAAATTTTGACTTTTTTTGTCCAATTTTGACGCCTTACTATACTATGACGTTTTTTATGACATTTTGAGGTCAAAAAAAATTTTGACTTTTTTTGGCCGAAAAAAACGCCATACTATACTATGACGTTTTTTATGACTTTTTGAGGTCAAAAAAATTTTTGACTTTTTTTGGCCGAAAAAAAACGCCATACTATACTATGACGTTTTTTATGACTTTTTGAGGTCAAAAAAAATTTTGACTTTTTTTGGCCGAAAAAAACGCCATACTATACTATGACGTTTTTTATGACTTTTTGAGGTCAAAAAAAATTTGGACTTTTTTTGGCCGAAAAAAACGCCATACTATACTATGACGTTTTTTATGACTTTTTGAGGTCAAAAAAAATTTGGACTTTTTTTGTCCAATTTTGATGCCTTACTATACTATGACGTTTTTTATGACATTTTGAGGTCAAAAAAAATTTTGACTTTTTTTGGCCGAAAAAAACGCCATACTATACTATGACGTTTTTTATGACTTTTTGAGGTCAAAAAAATTTTTGACTTTTTTTGGCCAAAAAAAACGCCATACTATACTATGACGTTTTTTATGACTTTTTGAGGTCAAAAATTTTTTTGACTTTTTTTGGCCGAAAAAAACGCCATACTATACTATGACGTTTTTTATGACTTTTTGAGGTCAAAAAAAATTTTGACTTTTTTTGTCCAATTTTGACGCCTTACTATACTATGACGTTTTTTATGACATTTTGAGGTCAAAAAAAATTTTGACTTTTTTTGGCCGAAAAAAAACGCCATACTATACTATGACGTTTTTTATGACTTTTTGAGGTCAAAAAAATTTTTGACTTATTTTGGCCGAAAAAAAGCCATACTATACTATGACGTTTTTTATGACTTTTTGAGGTCAAAAATTTTTTTGACTTTTTTTGGCCGAAAAAAACGCCATACTATACTATGACGTTTTTATGACTTTTTGAGGTCAAAAAAAATTTTGACTTTTTTTGTCCAATTTTGACGCCTTACTATACTATGACGTTTTTTATGACATTTTGAGGTCAAAAAAAATTTTGACTTTTTTTGGCCGAAAAAAACGCCATACTATACTATGACGTTTTTTATGACTTTTTGAGGTCAAAAAAATTTTTGACTTTTTTTGGGCAAAAAAAACGCCATACTATACTATGACGTTTTTTATGACTTTTTGAGGTCAAAAAAATTTTTGACTTTTTTTGTCCAATTTTGACGCCTTACTATACTATGACGTTTTTTATGACATTTTGAGGTCAAAAAAAATTTTGACTTTTTTTGGCCGAAAAAAACGCCATACTATACTATGACGTTTTTTATGACTTTTTGAGGTCAAAAAAATTTTTGACTTTTTTTGGCCGAAAAAAACGCCATACTATACTATGACGTTTTTTATGACTTTTTGAGGTCAAAAAAAATTTTGACTTTTTTTGGCCGAAAAAAACGCCATACTATACTATGACGTTTTTTATGACTTTTTGAGGTCAAAAAAATTTTTGACTTTTTTTGGCCAAAAAAAAACGCCATACTATACTATGACGTTTTTTATGACTTTTTGAGGTCAAAAATTTTTTTGACTTTTTTTGGCCGAAAAAAACGCCATACTATACTATGACGTTTTTTATGACTTTTTGAGGTCAAAAAAAATTTGGACTTTTTTTGTCCAATTTTGACGCCTTACTATACTATGACGTTTTTTATGACATTTTGAGGTCAAAAAAAATTTTGACTTTTTTTGGCCGAAAAAAACGTCATACTATACTATGACGTTTTTTATGACTTTTTGAGGTCAAAAAAATTTTTGACTTTTTTTGTCCAATTTTGACGCCTTACTATACTATGACGTTTTTTATGACATTTTGAGGTCAAAAAAAATTTTGACTTTTTTTGGCCGAAAAAAACGCCATACTATACTATGACGTTTTTTATGACTTTTTGAGGTCAAAAAAATTTTTGACTTTTTTTGTCCAATTTTGACGCCTTACTATACTATGGCGTTTTTTATGACATTTTGAGGTCAAAAAAAATTTTGACTTTTTTTGTCCAATTTTGACGCCTTACTATACTATGACGTTTTTTATGACTTTTTGAGGTCAAAAAAAATTTTTGACTTTTTTTGGCCGAAAAAAACGCCATACTATACTATGACGTTTTTTATGACTTTTTGAGGTCAAAAAAAATTTTGACTTTTTTTGGCCGAAAAAAACGCCATACTATACTATGACGTTTTTTATGACTTTTTGAGGTCAAAAAATTTTTTGACTTTTTTTGTCCAATTTTGACGCCTTACTATACTATGACGCTTTTTATGACATTTTGAGGTCAAAAAAAATTTTGACTTTTTTTGGCCGAAAAAAACGCCATACTATACTATGACGTTTTTTATGACTTTTTGAGGTCAAAAAAAATTTTGACTTTTTTTGGCCGAAAAAAACGCCATACTATACTATGACGTTTTTTATGACTTTTTGAGGTCAAAAAAATTTTTGACTTTTTTTGGCCGAAAAAAACGCCATACTATACTATGACGTTTTTTATGACTTTTTGAGGTCAAAAAAAAATTTGACTTTTTTTGTCCAATTTTGATGCCTTACTATACTATGACGTTTTTTATGACATTTTGAGGTCAAAAAAAATTTTGACTTTTTTTGGCCGAAAAAAACGCCATACTATACTATGACGTTTTTTATGACTTTTTGAGGTCAAAAAAAATTTTGACTTTTTTTGTCCAATTTTGACGCCTTACTATACTATGACGTTTTTTATGACATTTTGAGGTCAAAAAAATTTTTGACTTTTTTTGGCCGAAAAAAACGCCATACTATACTATGACGTTTTTTATGACTTTTTGAGGTCAAAAAAAATTTTGACTTTTTTTGGCCGAAAAAAACGCCATACTATACTATGACGTTTTTTATGACTTTTTGAGGTCAAAAAAATTTGGACTTTTTTTGTCCAATTTTGACGCCTTACTATACTATGACGTTTTTTATGACATTTTGAGGTCAAAAAAAATTTTGACTTTTTTTGGCCGAAAAAAACGCCATACTATACTATGACGTTTTTTATGACTTTTTGAGGTCAAAAAAAATTTTGACTTTTTTTGGCCGAAAAAAACGCCATACTATACTATGACGTTTTTTATGACTTTTTGAGGTCAAAAAAAATTTTGACTTTTTTTGGCCGAAAAAAACGCCATACTATACTATGACGTTTTTTATGACTTTTTGAGGTCAAAAAAATTTTTGACTTTTTTTGTCCAATTTTGACGCCTTACTATACTATGACGTTTTTTATGACATTTTGAGGTCAAAAAAAATTTTGACTTTTTTTGGCCGAAAAAAACGCCATACTATACTATGACGTTTTTTATGACTTTTTGAGGTCAAAAAAAATTTGGACTTTTTTTGTCCAATTTTGATGCCTTACTATACTATGACGTTTTTTATGACTTTTTGAGGTCAAAAAAATTTTTGACTTTTTTTGGCCGAAAAAAACGCCATACTATACTATGACGTTTTTTATGACTTTTTGAGGTCAAAAAAATTTTTGACTTATTTTGGCCGAAAAAAACGCCATACTATACTATGACGTTTTTTATGACTTTTTGAGGTCAAAAATTTTTTTGACTTTTTTTGGCCGAAAAAAACGCCATACTATACTATGACGTTTTTTATGACTTTTTGAGGTCAAAAAAAATTTTGACTTTTTTTGTCCAATTTTGACGCCTTACTATACTATGACGTTTTTTATGACATTTTGAGGTCAAAAAAAATTTTGACTTTTTTTGGCCGAAAAAAACGCCATACTATACTATGACGTTTTTTATGACTTTTTGAGGTCAAAACAATTTTTGACTTTTTTTGGCCAAAAAAAACGCCATACTATACTATGACGTTTTTTATGACTTTTTGAGGTCAAAAAAATTTTTGACTTATTTTGGCCGAAAAAAACGCCATACTATACTATGACGTTTTTTATGACTTTTTGAGGTCAAAAATTTTTTTGACTTTTTTTGGCCGAAAAAAACGCCATACTATACTATGACGTTTTTTATGACTTTTTGAGGTCAAAAAAAATTTTGACTTTTTTTGTCCAATTTTGACGCCTTACTATACTATGACGTTTTTTATGACATTTTGAGGTCAAAAAAAATTTTGACTTTTTTTGGCCGAAAAAAACGCCATACTATACTATGACGTTTTTTATGACTTTTTGAGGTCAAAAAAATTTTTGACTTTTTTTGGCCGAAAAAAACGCCATACTATACTATGACGTTTTTTATGACTTTTTGAGGTCAAAAAAAATTTTGACTTTTTTTGGCCGAAAAAAAACGCCATACTATACTATGACGTTTTTTATGACTTTTTGAGGTCAAAAAAAATTTGGACTTTTTTTGGCCGAAAAAAACGCCATACTATACTATGACGTTTTTTATGACTTTTTGAGGTCAAAAAAAATTTGGACTTTTTTTGTCCAATTTTGATGCCTTACTATACTATGACGTTTTTTATGACATTTTGAGGTCAAAAAAAATTTTGACTTTTTTTGGCCGAAAAAAACGCCATACTATACTATGACGTTTTTTATGACTTTTTGAGGTCAAAAAAATTTTTGACTTTTTTTGGCCAAAAAAAACGCCATACTATACTATGACGTTTTTTATGACTTTTTGAGGTCAAAAATTTTTTTGACTTTTTTTGGCCGAAAAAAACGCCATACTATACTATGACGTTTTTTATGACTTTTTGAGGTCAAAAAAAATTTTGACTTTTTTTGTCCAATTTTGACGCCTTACTATACTATGACGTTTTTTATGACATTTTGAGGTCAAAAAAAATTTTGACTTTTTTTGGCCGAAAAAAACGCCATACTATACTATGACGTTTTTTATGACTTTTTGAGGTCAAAAAAATTTTTGACTTTTTTTGGGCAAAAAAAACGCCATACTATACTATGACGTTTTTTATGACTTTTTGAGGTCAAAAAAATTTTTGACTTTTTTTGTCCAATTTTGACGCCTTACTATACTATGACGTTTTTTATGACATTTTGAGGTCAAAAAAAATTTTGACTTTTTTTGGCCGAAAAAAACGCCATACTATACTATGACGTTTTTTATGACTTTTTGAGGTCAAAAAAATTTTTGACTTTTTTTGGCCGAAAAAAACGCCATACTATACTATGACGTTTTTTATGACTTTTTGAGGTCAAAAAAAATTTTGACTTTTTTTGGCCGAAAAAAACGCCATACTATACTATGACGTTTTTTATGACTTTTTGAGGTCAAAAAAAATTTGGACTTTTTTTTGGCCGAAAAAAACGCCATACTATACTATGACGTTTTTTATGACTTTTTGAGGTCAAAAAAAATTTGGACTTTTTTTGTCCAATTTTGATGCCTTACTATACTATGACGTTTTTTATGACATTTTGAGGTCAAAAAAAATTTTGACTTTTTTTGGCCGAAAAAAACGCCATACTATACTATGACGTTTTTTATGACTTTTTGAGGTCAAAAAAATTTTTGACTTTTTTTGGCCAAAAAAAACGCCATACTATACTATGACGTTTTTTATGACTTTTTGAGGTCAAAAATTTTTTTGACTTTTTTTGGCCGAAAAAAACGCCATACTATACTATGACGTTTTTTATGACTTTTTGAGGTCAAAAAAAATTTTGACTTTTTTTGTCCAATTTTGACGCCTTACTATACTATGACGTTTTTTATGACATTTTGAGGTCAAAAAAATTTTTGACTTTTTTTGGCCGAAAAAAACGCCATACTATACTATGACGTTTTTTATGACTTTTTGAGGTCAAAAAAAATTTGGACTTTTTTTGTCCAATTTTGATGCCTTACTATACTATGACGTTTTTTATGACATTTTGAGGTCAAAAAAAATTTTGACTTTTTTTGGCCGAAAAAAACGCCATACTATACTATGACGTTTTTTATGACATTTTGAGGTCAAAAAAAATTTTGACTTTTTTTGGCCGAAAAAAACGCCATACTATACTATGACGTTTTTTATGACTTTTTGAGGTCAAAAAAATTTTTGACTTATTTTGGCCGAAAAAAAGCCATACTATACTATGACGTTTTTTATGACTTTTTGAGGTCAAAAATTTTTTTGACTTTTTTTGGCCGAAAAAAACGCCATACTATACTATGACGTTTTTTATGACTTTTTGAGGTCAAAAAAATTTTTGACTTTTTTTGTCCAATTTTGACGCCTTACTATACTATGACGTTTTTTATGACATTTTGAGGTCAAAAAAAATTTTGACTTTTTTTGGCCGAAAAAAAACGCCATACTATACTATGACGTTTTTTATGACTTTTAGAGGTCAAAAAAAATTTTGACTTTTTTTGTCCAATTTTGACGCCTTACTATACTATGACGTTTTTTATGACATTTTGAGGTCAAAAAAAATTTTGACTTTTTTTGGCCGAAAAAAACGCCATACTATACTATGACGTTTTTTATGACTTTTTGAGGTCAAAAAAAATTTTTGACTTTTTTTGGCCGAAAAAAACGCCATACTATACTATGACGTTTTTTATGACTTTTTGAGGTCAAAAAAAATTTTGACTTTTTTTGGCCGAAAAAAACGCCATACTATACTATGACGTTTTTTATGACTTTTTGAGGTCAAAAAAAATTTGGACTTTTTTTGGCCGAAAAAAACGCCATACTATACTATGACGTTTTTTATGACTTTTTGAGGTCAAAAAAAATTTTGACTTTTTTTGGCCGAAAAAAACGCCATACTATACTATGACGTTTTTTATGACTTTTTGAGGTCAAAAAAAATTTGGACTTTTTTTGGCCGAAAAAAACGCCATACTATACTATGACGTTTTTTATGACTTTTTGAGGTCAAAAAAAATTTGGACTTTTTTTGTCCAATTTTGATGCCTTACTATACTATGACGTTTTTTATGACATTTTGAGGTCAAAAAAATTTTTGACTTTTTTTGTCCAATTTTGACGCCTTACTATACTATGACGTTTTTTATGACATTTTGAGGTCAAAAAAAATTTTGACTTTTTTTGGCCGAAAAAAAAACGCCATACTATACTATGACGTTTTTTATGACTTTTAGAGGTCAAAAAAAATTTTGACTTTTTTTGTCCAATTTTGACGCCTTACTATACTATGACGTTTTTTATGACATTTTGAGGTCAAAAAAAATTTTGACTTTTTTTGTCCGAAAAAAACGCCATACTATACTATGACGTTTTTTATGACTTTTTGAGGTCAAAAAAAATTTTTGACTTTTTTTGGCCGAAAAAAACGCCATACTATACTATGACGTTTTTTATGACTTTTTGAGGTCAAAAAAAATTTTGACTTTTTTTGGCCGAAAAAAACGCCATACTATACTATGACGTTTTTTATGACTTTTTGAGGTCAAAAAAATTTTTGACTTTTTTTGTCCAATTTTGACGCCTTACTATACTATGACGTTTTTTATGACTTTTTGAGGTCAAAAAAAATTTTGACTTTTTTTGGCCGAAAAAAACGCCATACTATACTATGACGTTTTTTATGACTTTTTGAGGTCAAAAAAAATTTGGACTTTTTTTGGCCGAAAAAAACGCCATACTATACTATGACGTTTTTTATGACTTTTTGAGGTCAAAAAAAATTTTGACTTTTTTTGTCCAATTTTGATGCCATACTATACTATGACGTTTTTTATGACTTTTTGAGGTCAAAAAAATTTTTGACTTTTTTTGTCCAATTTTGACGCCTTACTATACTATGACGTTTTTTATGACATTTTGAGGTCAAAAAAAATTTTGACTTTTTTTGGCCGAAAAAAAAACGCCATACTATACTATGACGTTTTTTATGACTTTTAGAGGTCAAAAAAAATTTTGACTTTTTTTGTCCAATTTTGACGCCTTACTATACTATGACGTTTTTTATGACATTTTGAGGTCAAAAAAAATTTTGACTTTTTTTGTCCGAAAAAAACGCCATACTATACTATGACGTTTTTTATGACTTTTTGAGGTCAAAAAAAATTTTTGACTTTTTTTGGCCGAAAAAAACGCCATACTATACTATGACGTTTTTTATGACTTTTTGAGGTCAAAAAAAATTTTTGACTTTTTTTGGCCGAAAAAAACGCCATACTATACTATGACGTTTTTTATGACTTTTTGAGGTCAAAAAAATTTTTGACTTTTTTTGTCCAATTTTGACGCCTTACTATACTATGACGTTTTTTATGACTTTTTGAGGTCAAAAAAAATTTTGACTTTTTTTGGCCGAAAAAAACGCCATACTATACTATGACGTTTTTTATGACTTTTTGAGGTCAAAAAAAATTTGGACTTTTTTTGGCCGAAAAAAACGCCATACTATACTATGACGTTTTTTATGACTTTTTGAGGTCAAAAAAAATTTGGACTTTTTTTGTCCAATTTTGATGCCTTACTATACTATGACGTTTTTTATGACATTTTGAGGTCAAAAAAAATTTTGACTTTTTTTGGCCGAAAAAAACGCCATACTATACTATGACGTTTTTTATGACTTTTTGAGGTCAAAAAAATTTTTGACTTTTTTTGGCCGAAAAAAACGCCATACTATACTATGACGTTTTTTATGACTTTTTGAGGTCAAAAATTTTTTTGACTTTTTTTGTCCAATTTTGACGCCTTACTATACTATGACGTTTTTTATGACTTTTTGAGGTCAAAAAATTTTTTGACTTTTTTTGTCCAATTTTGACGCCTTACTATACTATGACGTTTTTTATGACATTTTGAGGTCAAAAAAAATTTTGACTTTTTTTGGCCGAAAAAAACGGCATACTATACTATGACGTTTTTTATGACTTTTTGAGGTCAAAAAAAATTTTGACTTTTTTTGTCCGATTTTGATGCCTTACTATACTATGACGTTTTTTATGACATTTTGAGGTCAAAAAAAATTTTGACTTTTTCTGCCCGAAAAAAACGCCATACTATACTATGACGTTTTTTATGACTTTTTGAGGTCAAAAAAAATTTTGACCTTTTTTGGCCGAAAAAAACGCCATACTATACTATGACGTTTTTTATGACATTTTGAGGTCAAAAAAAATTTTGACTTTTTCTGCCCGAAAAAAACGCCATACTATACTATGACGTTTTTTATGACATTTTGAGGTCAAAAAAAATTTTGACTTTTTTTGGCCGAAAAAAACGGCATACTATACTATGACGTTTTTTATGACTTTTTGAGGTCAAAAAAAATTTGGACTTTTTTTGGCCGATTTTGATGCATTACTATACTATGACGTTTTTTATGACATTTTGAGGACAAAAAAAGTCAAAAATTTTTTTGACCTCAAAAAGTCATAAAAAACGTCATAGTATAGTAAGGCGTCAAAATTGGACAAAAAAAGTCAAAAAATTTTTTGACCTCAAAAAGTCATAAAAAACGTCATAGTATAGTATGGCGTTTTTTTCGGACAAAAAAAGTCAAAAATTTTTTTGACCTCAAAATGTCAGAAAAAACGTCATAGTATAGTATGGCGTTTTCTTCGGCCAAAAAAAGTCAAAAATTTTTTTGACCTCAAAATGTCAGAAAAAACGTCATAGTATAGTAAGGCGTCAAAATCGGCCAAAAAAAGTCAAAAATTTTTTTGACCTCAAAATGTCATAAAAAACGTCATAGTATAGTAAGGCGCCAATATCAGCCAAAATTTTTTTTGACTTTTTTTGGCTGATTTTGGCGCCTTACTATACTATGACGTTTTTTGGCATATTTTAAGTCCATACTAAAGCATGACTTTTTTTTCCTATTTTGAAGCCTTATTATACTATGACTAAAAGTTCATTAAAGGTGAGTTTAGCTGTCCAGCCTTGCCTTTCTTGAGGTTTATTACTCTTCCCCATTAGAGATTTCATTGAATCAGGATTTCACGTACAAAATGAGAAAAAGTAAGAACTGGCAACTTATGTAGAAAAATGAAAAAATATTCTCATTTATTGAGGTAATTTTCTCTCGGAAAAAATTGAGGTAACAATTTGCATAGTATAACTTTCATAAATTTACACACACACACGCACACACACATCCATGGAGTAGTAACCAAAATGCCAAGAATGTGTCACAAAGTTTGACAATGAAAGAAAAACAATATGAAGTGTGCTTTGAGTTCCCCTCTGATGGATAAAACCCAAAGGGAACACGATTGAGGTGGATTTTTTTGTACAATTTTCTCCAGTATGGAGATAAATATCACAATCTGTATACACTGCAGAAATCCTGTTACATCTGGATATTTTACCGAACAGATGGTAAATAGAACATAGTTATGTACACATACAGTACACAGAACTATTTACTGGTGAGTTGTGAAATCTGTCATAACTGCTGGTGGTGAACAATTAGCGGTTGTATAAAACTTTTAAAACAGTCAGTGGCCTCTTATCTAAAACCTCTGAGAAGGATTGTATAAAAAATACATTCATAATCTAAATGCTGGTTTGTGTGGGTTTGCAGCTGTGCAGATTCCACATTGCTGACTTGATATGAACTATAAAAATATATCTATTTTTTAAACAAAAGGGCACTTCACTAGTATCTGGTTGGTTCAGACTCTGAAGAAAATTCCATTCTGGAGCAGAGAGATGGCAGCATTTTGCCAAAAATTATCCCTTTGGAAACTTAAAAAAAAAATTTCCTCAGTCAGTCATAAAAATAAGGGGGGGGGGGGGGGGGAGTTTAATCGTTTTCGAAACGCTGAGAGGTTTTTCCAAACATTCCCCCAAGGCTTTGGCTTGAGGTCTGCCAATTTCTTCCTGATGGACCCAGGAGTACTTCAGAGTGAAAAATAAACTTCCTGTCTTGCTTGTGTACAGATCTTTAGCTGTGAACCAACACTGTGTCTGAGTAAAAACAATGCTGATGACCTATTCTGCAGTAATTAGTGCATTTCTGGCAGGAAAACGGTTAAATACAGCAATGTTGTTTACATCTATCAAAAGTTTTACCTGTCTAAAACACAGGGAGGCCATTTCTAGTAAGCGAATGACATTTCACAACCCTACATCCAGTTCTGTGTTGACTATCTAAAGTGACTGAGAAACATTTCAGTTGATTTAAACAAACAAACAGCATTTACAATCAACAAGCCACCAACGCAAGTAGGTAGGCACGTGAATACACCTGTACGACCTGTAGAGGACACTTGTATGTATGTAGTCATGCCCAGCCAGTCTGCTGGCTGCTACTGAGACACATCTTGGCTGATACTCTCTTCTTTATAATAAAAAATACAACTGTACACAAAACACAAACATCACCATTTTTTAAAAAAATACCTACATATAAACACCATATACAAGAAGTTCACAAAGCAGAACCAGGTTTTAAAAAGGAGTCCTTCCTCTCTTTTTTTCCTTATTTAGAAAAATAGACTAAAAAGACCCATCCTCCCAGAATATAAAAATGCCCAAAGAAAGTAAGAAAGAGCAACAGGTGGGGCTGTGCTGATATCTTCTTGCTGAGTGGTCAGGCTGCAGAGCAGTAGGAGGGGTTCAGGGGATTGTGGTCCTATAGCGGCCGGTCTTTGTCCTGAGTTACTCGCTGTGTGTAGAAGAGGATGTAAGCCTGAGCTCGGCAGACCTCCTCCACTGAACACACATTCATCTTAGAGTCATTACAGTGAACCCAGAAGCCTGAGGAGACGTGGAGGAAAATCAATTTAATATGAACGCAAAGATGAGAAACCACAACGTAACCACTGCACTATTCCTTGTTAACCTATTTGCACAATAACAACTAGTGTTTACAACAGTTCACACCATACTGCCGCTGCTACCTTATCAAAACATATTGTCACTCTGTAAATATATTTCCAGATCAAGCAATTTTTTTCATGTTTATATATATTTTTTTCATATATTTCTGCACACTTTATATTTTATATTGTAGTAAAGTTTATTTAGCTGGGTTTGTTTAGATTGCTTATTTATTATTGTTTGCACATAGAGAGAGAGAGAAACAACATTCCGATTCCCCTGTGTGTCTGACATATGGTGGAATTGACAATAAAAAAAAGCCTTTGGATCCTTTGAAAACTGTTTTAAAACTGTAAAACTGTTTTAACAATAACTGAAATCCTGCTGTGCTCTTTACTCACCTCCTTCTGTGTTGTAGCAGTAGGCAGTGTAGTGACCAGAGCCAAAGCCCTTCCCATGATGCATCACCACAGCGGAGAGTTCATAGAGGAAGTGCTTGGGCCGTGGCGAGCCTGCAGAGCTTGGGCTGCTGGGACTAGAGCAGGACACGCCTTTGGGCGAGGGCTCCCGGCAGCAGTAAGGCTCCATGTTGAGAAGCTGGTCGAAGCTGACGTGGACTCCGATTTTCTCCCGGTGGTTCCGCCCAGACCACCTGAGGACCCATCACAAGACAGAGAGGCAGACAAACACTAAGCTATTAGTCTGCATCACTACAGCAAAGAGAAAGCATTTTTACAAGTTGTGTTTAACTGAATATGTTAGGCAGACTGATGTGTGTAATGTCATCTCACCTGAAGCGTTTGAGGTGGAGCCGCAGCACCTGTGGCAGTTTGTGGACCATTAGTTGTTTCTGTGCTTCGGTCAGGATGACTGGTTTGGAGGAGGTCCGCCGTCGAGCCGCTGAATAAAAGAGGAGAGAGTTAACATGTAATACAAACATTACAACACTGAGTGTCGTCTCAGATTTGCTGCATTTTTGTGACCAGTGGCTATGAAAGCTGCCTTGCTCAGCAAAGACTCCATTTTACGTGAAAATATTGATGTTACACATCTGAGAGGTTGTGATCAGAGTTAGGATAAAAATATCAGAAGAAAAATAATTACAGAAAATATTACATAACATCTATTCCACTCCCTTGATCCAGACAATGAATTTCAGATAAAGGTGTGAATATTTTCTGTGTCTGCAAATACTAAATCAATCACTCAGCAGTTAAACAGAAAGGCCACACCAACAGTCTTTCCAAAATGGCTCAATACTTGTTCAAGAGGTAGAAGACACAGAAAAGATAGACCTTGCACAATCTGGGTTTGAGATTCACATTAATCCCTGCTGTGAATGTGTTTATATCGATGTCAAATATCTGAAATTAAAAGATAAAGTGTGTGTGCATGTTTACATTATTTAACTCACAGTTGCACTGGTCACAGGCATAGATGTTTCCCTCCAGCGCTTCGGTCTCTGTGAACTTGGCCAGCATTTCCGTCAAATGGCATGAAGCCTGCGCAGCCGATTCCCTGCTATTACTGTGATACCGCTCGGGGAACTCCAGAGACAGATCCCAGAAAGGCTCCACAGTGTTAGAGCGATGGTCGCACGCCAGGCACGTCACCTGCATGCGAAAGCAAGAAAAATTAAGAGATGAGCAGGTGACAGGAGATGGGTATAGAGCTATATTTTATATATAATATTTGTCTTGAACCTGTCCTGGCCATCCTGTGTGCTGTTTCCTGTCTCTTTATTCTGTGCCAAAAAGTAAAATACAAAGTGATGATTTGCTTTATTTTTAATCTCAATGGAAACTTCAACCACAACACTTATAACTATATAGGTATAGCAATCACTGACACTGGCAGAGGGGAAACGGCAGTCTGAATCAGTGCTGTAGTTAACAGCCACAGGGCCGAGATACCCCCCAAAACCCTTGCAGACACACAGCCCCTCTATTCAGCATGAGCAGGTGTCACAGTATGTGCTCAGCCTCTACAAGTAGACACTAATCTCTTGTCCTCACAGTATCTCTCCACACACTCTACAATCTGCCATCAATCACTTGAAATGATGCTGAACTTTGGCAGAACCTGAGATTGTATAGATTCATGTGTCTCTAAGAACAAAACTAAGAGTCACAACAACACATTAACACATAAACAAGAACATTTTTTAATTTAAGAATGAGTCCTGTTACTTACTCTTACACTTTCAATCAGACAACCTACAGGAGCTGATTCATCACAGATGAAGAAAATAAAGACACGTGGCAAATGAATCCATCAAGGCCCATTTAATCTGATTGATGAATCAGTGATACAGCTCATGATGACTGTTGAAGTATCAAAGCAACAAGTGTGTGTGGGCAGAGCTGAGTGGGTGAATGTGTGCATGCATCGTGAGAGAGTCAGATGAAGCTCATGACAGCTGAGTTACTCAGTGATTGTTCAGCACAGGTGATTACAGGTGTGTGTGTGCGTGTGTGTCATACCTGGCTGAGAAGCTGGCCGTGAAAGATGGTGTTGACCACACTGAGCACCTGCTTGATGAGTCGTTTCTGTGTCTGTGGGACTCCGGCAGTGGTTGTGTGCTTGCCGGTGCTCTCCAGCTCGTGCTGCACCTTGTCCAGCAGCTCACACAGGAACTCCTGAGCGTCCTGCTGAGCGTAGCCCCTGAACGCTGGGATCAGCTGCCACACCGAGTGGAGCATGGCAAAAGGCGATACCAGCGCCCACTTGCCAGACCACATGACCTGGAACAAGGTGTGCAGCTCATGGCAAAGAGAAATGTGCTTTGAGCTTGGCTCTTTGGGTTGTATCAGCTCCATGTTGCGGGCACGTGATGCCCCGCCACTTAGTCCTGCCCCAGAGCCTGAGCTGGTCTGGAGTCCCTTCCTCTGGTACAGGGGGGATTGGGACGAGGCCTTCCCTGCCAGTTGGCCGTGGACGGCAGATGCCAGTAGCTCCAGTGCCTGGGTCAGGTCCAGGCGCAGAAAGCACTCCCTGAAGACATGCAGGTGGCTCAGCACCTGCAGGATGGAGTTCATATAGCAGGTGTTGCCTAAATTTCTCAGGCCTGTCACTCCAGGAGTGACTGTGGGACGCCGCTTAAAGGGGGAGCCACCCTGTTTGGTACTCTGCTTGCGGCGCACAGGTGTTTGGGCAGTGCGGGGGGTTGCTGAGGGCGTTTTGGGCTTAGATTTGGTGGTAGAAGAACGGCTCCGGGGCTTGGAAATTGGCTGGACCTTTTTCGTCCGTCTAGGTTTTTTTGGAGTAGCAGTGGCAGGGCTTTGAGTCCGTGGCCTACGGGTGAGAGTCGGGGTCGCAGGGGTTTTTGCTTTGTTGCGTGCCCTCTGTGATGGTGTTGTAACTGCCGCATCTGCCACTCTCTGGCTCTTCCTTCGTAAACGCCGACTCTTCCTCAGAGGAGCATTCTCCAGCTCCTCTTGTAGCTGCCTCTTTAGAGCCCGCCTCCTCTCCCTCGCCTCCCTTTTCTGCTCCTCCTCCTCCTCCCTCTTCCTCTCCTCCTCCTCCCTCCTCTGTCCACATTCAGTCAGTCCAAACCAGAAGCGAAAGACACGTCCCATGAGAGCCCTGCGGCGGTGCCAGAGGGCAGTAAACATCCGATCTTCATCCCTCAGCTGCAGCTCGCGGGCACCGGATGGCATTAGGGCATCAGGGGCGGCGCTAGCAGAGCGGAGGGTGCGCCCACTACGAGTGGTAACCTCATAGCGCTGGCTCTGGATGGCACTGAGCGTACTACGAAGCAGCTTGAGGTCTCCGGTGGCATTATCATTCAGGACGTAGTCATCACACAAGTAACAAAAAACATAAAGTTCATTAACCTCCATAGCCAACGGGTGGCGCTGCTGCTGGAAGTGCTGCAGAGCATGTTCCTCGATGTAGCGCCCGCACGCCACATGAGCACAGCCCAGGCAGGCCCATATAGACTCGGTGGTGTTGCAGTCGACGCAGTGCCACTTCTGGGGGTTCAGGATGGAGTGGTCTGGGGCCAGCCGCAGCCGCCCCACATGCTTACACCTGTCCATTACACACGCCTGCCTGCCGAGTTGGCTGGCTGTGTCAGTCAATAACTGACCGTCTGTGTGTGAGTCTGTGCGTGTGTCAGCGTTTCACACTGGCTTCATATCACCACGGTAACCATGGTGAGCTGAGAAATGGGACCCTCCCAGGGCATGGTGGTGTCTGTGGGGGAGAGAGAACAGGTCTGGTTAAAAGCAGGTAAAGGAAAAATTGAAATTAACTTGCTCTTTCCTCAGTTGTGGTTCACTTGAGACTATTGATCCTTACAAGCCAAAGATATACTTGAAGAAAAGCACATTTGCTGTTTTTTAATATCATAATGACATCCTGTTCTTTTCCTTGAAGCATAACAAACCACAATGAAGTTATTATCTCAAAGTCACTACATCTGACCTCCAGTGACTCTGTTTTATGAGGCCATAGCTACACAGAGTCAACTGTGGCAAACTGCCAGGTGCCAAATAGACTTTAATATTTCTCTACAGTAACATGGGCCAACTGTAAAATAACTGCTTGATAAACATTGAGTTCTGCCAGACACTTCCACTCAAAAACAGAAAGGTGTTTAAGTTAACATGGGCTGTTAAACCTGGATGTGAAAACATAAACAAGAGAAACCTCTTCCAAAAATAGTCGCTAAGAAAAAAAACCTCAGTAAGTACAGTGACAGAAGCCAGGATGATTTTAAGGGGATATGACCATATTATCCTCTATCAAAGGATTACTAATGTGATTTACAACTAATGAGCAGCACAGAGGCTCCATGATTTGTCTCTAGATGAAATCCCAGACTTGTTTTTAAAGCTTCTAGCTGTGGATGAGTTTTTCAAAAACGCCTAAACTCAACCTAAAGCCCAACAATCAGTCTCCACGCAATCTCTTCTGACTTCTTTTCACATCCCTGGGGGTTGGTGTACCTCAGCTGACAAAGTGGGGATCCTCGAGTGGGCTGAGCCCTATCAACCCCCCCACTGAGGTCAAAGAAGTAAGATTATCCAACAAAAGGGGGACTGAGCTTGCAAAGTGCTGTGCCTTTTGTCTGGGTACAGGACTACCTTTTCTGGAGTAATGAAAGAGAGGAAACCAAGGAAAGAAAACTGACTGATAGGAAATGGCTTCTGTAACAGAGAGGGAAAGTGATGGAGACAGTGGAAAACAGAACAGATGGTAGGACAAGGAAACAAGACCTAACCTCAGAAAGGTCTAGTTAGAACTGTTTACATTAGCCGTATCATACCTTCATTTCATTAAACACATTTAAAAAGCAAAACAAGAGTGACTCAAAGCATTCAGGTCAAAGTAGGCGTTTGTTTACCAGTTATATTGTAGGAGTGGGCGTGTTTATTCAATAAGTGTTGATCAGATTGTGCTATGCTCTGAGAGTCTGCAGCCACTCTGATATAAATAAAATCTCGGTGCTGTCAAAGATCCAAGACAGACGCTGCTGGGTTGATAACTAGCCAACTAGCCAACTCTGCTAAAGCGCAGAGCATGAAATCCTTTAAGGCTGATCCTTCAGGTGGTATCATAATAAGCGACAAACGTACATTAACGTGGTACTTTGCTGTCACTCTACTCAGCGACCTCACTGAGGATTGCCCAAGTTATAACTTATCGCAATCACCACACAGCTTTAGGAACAATGCCAGTGACTTGCTATGAAGAAGGAGTGGCGTCTTATAAAGCAAACAATGCGAAGACTATTTGAAGAGTTGCTCCACAGTTTGTAATGTCACAGAAGTTTTATCAGCAGCTTAGCGCGCTTTGCCTGGCTTGTCCTTGTGACTGCATGGGCTTAAGTGGCTGTACACCACACAGCCGCACATTAACTGTGTAAATAAGCCACAACAAAACACCAACCGCCGGCATAGCCATTTAGCAAACTGCAAAACGAAACACATGGTACGGTTTGTCGAAACCGCTAAACTTTAAAGCCCCTCGTCACAAATAAGGTTAGCTAGCTATGGCTAAGATGTAATTGATACAGCTATAAGGACTTGCTATTACAAAATACTAAAGGCAAACACAAAGAAATTATAAAATGCTGTGAAAAACCCATAAACTAAATGTCTAATATATCGTAAAACACAAGTAGTACATAAACAAACCATCGCCGCTTGTGCTGGCTCTACGGTTTGTATTGTATTTATTACCGAGATCAGAGGGACCTAGCCTAGCCTAGCATGGTAGTTAGCATTAGCCAGCCAGGGCTAACAGCGATAATCCCAACAAGTTCGTGCGTTAGCCGGAGGTCAGCTCCCGGAGCCAGGCTCGGCTTCCAAAAGCACCCAGCCTGCCAGGTGTCTTCACACGAGAACAAATCTACCAACATCTACACTGTTACACACGTGTTAGGAAAACCTCAGTATAGAAAGAAAACACCGTACCGAGCCTCTCCTTCACGGCAGTAACTCCTCTGTTTCTAAAATGATCGCCATCTTGTCAGTCCCTGTCGCGTGGTGTTGGCTCGAGCGCGTCCTCGATACGTGACGTAGTTGTTGTTGTTGTTGTTGTTGTTGTTGTTGATGACGATGATGAACATGATGAAGATTTGCACTTCTCTTCTGTTAAAACAATAACATTATAAAAAGCACCCTGTTAGTATTACCCTGTTTATTCCACAGTTTCAGTTGTGTTTGACCTCATTAGTTCAGCGTTACTTTTATTGCAGTTGAGATTTGTCGGGTTTAGTTCCCCTGTCAGTTGTTACAGTACTACAAGTTACTGAGTGTAGTACAGTGGCGGAGGAAGTACTCTTAGTCTTTAAGAAAAACGCTGGTTATTTTTCTACGCTTTTCTTGTTCTCAACAAACTGATCCAATTAGTAATAACAATAACTGATAATGACAATAAACAACAGCAATAAAAAGTATTTCCTGTGTATCCGAAGTCTGACACATCTTATTCCTCTGTGACACAGAGATCCATTTATGTCCAAACAGGATTAGAAACGCGTCAGTGAGCCGCAGCTTCGCACTCATTTATCACAGTAAACATCGGCTTTGTGTCTTATTTTGAATCGTTATAACTCGTTATGCAGAGTGGTCCATTTCAGAATAATGATTATAGTAGATTAGGATTATCGAGGCATTGATATATCAAATAAATCAAATAAAGGAGTCGAATAAGAAGTACAACCCTTGCTCCTGTACTACAGGGGAGTGGAAATGTTAAGTAACAGAAGATGGAAATACTCAAGTAAAGCACAAGAACGTTAAAGGTGTACTTAAGTAAATGTACTTAGTTACTTTCCACCTCTGGTCTCATACTTACAGCATTACTTTTTACACAAATAATCAACAAGGAAAAGAGGAACAGCACAAAATCACTGCTTCGCTCTGATGATGAAATAGAGGCAGTGCAATTTTATACCACTAGAGGGGAGAGGTGCACCACTCACACTCAAGTAGTGCCACAAACACACTTTTACAATTGCCAGTATAGTGTTCAACCACATTAAAAAAAAAAAAAAATCGAAGATCCACAACAGTTGATTTATTATAAGCCCCTGAGCTGTCAAATGATTTGGTCAATTTTCAATTCACCTTCTTACACCATAGTATTTTGTAGTGATTGCAGGAACCAAAACTGAGCACCCTGTGTGCATTTTCACTGTTATTTGGAATATTTTCATTGCAGCTCACAACCTCTATTTGTGCCTCATCTGCAGCTGTCTATCTCAGGTAATGTGATCATGCAACTATGCCACTTTTTTCTTTAAATTTAAGACTCTTCTTTTCCATTTTTAATGGATCACAATCACAGGTGTGTGTGTGTGTTTATATGTTATCTGTTGCCCTGTGTTCCTGAGGTTTAGGAGCGAGGTATTTTACAGTCTTGCATGCTGGTGCGGAATACAAGTGAGGCACTTAATGCTGGTTAATGGGGGCTGGTGGCACTCACTGTGTAGATCCTATCAGTCCAAGCTAAAACAACACTTTACTGTCTGTGGATTTAAGGCTGAACTCCAACATCATCAACCATAACAACATAAAAATATAACAGGTAAATGCTAAATTGAACAAGAAAAAAATGAGTCAACATACAGGAGAGGATAGAGAGAAGAATTTCTAAAGTGTTGTTATTGTAATACATTGTGAATCCCTATATAAACATTAGAGTAATTTCACAGGTAAACACCATTAAAACTGAATAAAGGGAAGAGTAGAATTTCATTCAGGAAACTGTGCCTGAAGGAGGCCTTTTCATCTGAACACACACCTTGACTGCATGTGAAGAATCTCTCATGCACTGATTAGCGGGGAACTGATCCATTCAAGCCTTCTTAAACCCCTAGTGAACAGTGGCAAGTATGGTAATAGGTGTGTGTTTTTATGTGGAGCGTGTTTATGGCAATGGACCAGAGGTTTGTGCGACAGAGATTAAGGAGCATTTGTGAGTGACTTAGAGAAAGAGGTATGTGTTGATGTGCCATGCGATGCCGGTGAATCACCTCTAATGTTTTTCTCCCTCTATGTCCCCGGGCCTTTCCCGCCTTCATGTCCACACATGCTAACCCTCCCTCCCTCTCCTCTTTTCATCTGCATGCTCTCTCTCACTCATAAACACATACATTTCTCTGTTACTGTACTTGCAGGGACCTCATGTTGATTTACTAGAGTCCATCTTTAAAGGTGCATTAATCACTTCTTTTCATTTAAAGATTGAATAAAATGACCTCAGTTGTTGCTTGTAGTGATTTATCAAAAGGTTTATATCTCAATCTTGCAGCCTGACCTTGCTTTGGTGCTTCTTTTAGTTCATTGTTTTGGTTTCACTGCATATTTACTGTATGGTTCAGTGTCACTTTCCTCATGAACCCTTGTTTTCAGAAAACAAGCCAATAAAACTCAGCACACTACCTGCTCAGCACCAAACCATGCAGCTTTAAAGAAGAACTCTGACATTTTCACATAATTAAAGGTACCATCAGGACAGTGGAACAATGTTTTTACAAGTGGGCCAGTGTTTTGTTTATGTTGTGCAAGCCCACAAGGACGCGGGCACTATCAATAGCTGGTGGCAGTAATGCGCCAAGAAACATAGTAAACATGTTATTTTAGATCTCAAGGGTACATACTATGTTTTAGTCTGAAACTATGAATGCAAACACAACTGTAGTTTGTTTGCAGTGGATACCCTGAGGAGTACCTTTGTTTGCTATTCTCTCTCATTGTTTAGAGACTAAATCTAAAGTCAGTTTAGAAGGTTTAATTAACCTGTAGGGATTCAGGAAGGTACTCTGCCTGGTCAGGATTTAGACCCGTACATCACCCCTGCAAAACCCCAACATGTCACTTTTACACTTTGGTTTTTGTACTGATTAAATAAATGAGACATGATTACTCAATTAGTCAGCTTCAAAATTCCCCGCAGGTGGATTTTGTTACCTTTGTAGCTTCATATTTACGGCGCAGAAATGTGAGTGGTATTGATCTGCTCATGTTGCTCTCACAAGAAAGCAAATAGACAAAACGCCTAACAATTCCTTTAACACGTGCTGGTCTAAACATGTGATGTTTGGTCTATGACTGAACAAGACACAAAAACTCATCAACAGCGGCATCTGATCACAAGGATGTAAGTGTTCACCTGGAAGGCACAGAAAAATAATGCCTTACACATAATCCCAAATGAATCCTCATCAGTACGTGCTGTATCTATAAATCACCAAGGTTTAACCTCTTGTAAAAGTTTCTTACTATTTTAAAGAGAGGAAAACCTGGACCTCATAAGGATAGAAATTCATAAACATGCGCATAGAAACATGAAGCTTTGCAATCTGTTTTCACTGAAAAGAGGTTGATAATTTCAGGGAAAGGAAGCCATTCCGGTGGTTTCATGGTGGTGTTAACGCAGCTGGATACGGTGTTGGTTTTGTGGCGGGTGAAAACACAGGTGCTGGTGAAGCCAGAGGAAATGCTTTACAGCCTGTAAACAAACACATCTCCTGTAATTTCTCCTCCTCAGATTTTCAGCCTGCCTGCTCTGGTGGGTAAGGCTGGATGTTAACGTTGGCTGCTTGACAGCTTCTGATGTTTAATCTGTTATTTGAAGCGCGTCCCAGCCCAAACTGTCTGTCTGTTGTCACATTGTCGTGTGGGTTCGTTCATAACGACTCGATGACATCAGGTCCTTGTTTGCATGGCTGTATAATAATCAGCGGTAGCGTCTCAATCACTCTGCTATGTCAACATGGCCCTCCCTGTTCTGGCTTGCTCTGATGCTCCTCAGGTAGAAGAACATTCCTGAAGCGTGTCTACATGCACATGTGTGTTTTCTGAGGACAGAGCTGGATATTTCTGGGTGAAGGACTCCACTGAGTTTCAGTCTGGCTTATGCCTATGCCCCAATCTTCTCATTTCCTCTGTAAGTGAATCACAGCTGATGGGATAATACTGACCACATGACTCCCTTATCCAGCACAAGCTTCCTCTGACCGTACTACAAAGAAACAAAAAAAGAAAATCCCCTCTTTCCATGTTTTCTGCTTTATTTTCCTCCTTCTACTCTCCGCCTTGCAGCAGCTGTTCATTGGATCAAACTTTGCCTCGGTCTAACTAAACATGGTTTTGTGCAACACTAAATAAAGAAGGTAAGTGGTCAAACAGTCCATTGGAGAGGTCTCCCTAATGAATTAAGGACTGAAAAGACAAGCAAAGTGTTATGCTAAAGGATGTTTCTTAAACCCAAAAGCGGATGGCTTGTGAATCATTAGTAAATAATGTATTAACTATCAATAAATCCATTAATTGTAGCTTGTAAACTCTTTACAAGAGGTGCCTCATGGGAAAGTGGAACCGACATTTTTTAAGTTTTAATGATGCAGCCAGATTTAGAAAATCGCTAGTTTGAAACCAGCCAGTAGTTACCAATAACTTCACGTTCAAACAAAATAATGGATTTATGAATAGCTGGTGCAACCCAATCCAAGTCCTCTGGGTGCCGGTTGCTGTGTGACACCCATAGCAGACCGGTTTTGGGGCGTCTGTCTCAGGGTGATGGGTGCTGCCAAAGAGGGGCATTGTGACTCCCAGCGAGGGGAGGGGAGGGTGGGGGAGTTATTGTCCCTGAGCCCGCGGGAGCTGCCATGTGCTCCGAGGCCAATAGCAACACAAGAATGCTGATAGGACAAAGGCCATAACTCTATTCTATAGCAACACAAGCAGGGCATTGTGTTCATACAGGCACGCACACACACTCATGTACACACACGCATGCATTTGCCATTACTACAATTATACACATACACACACACACATAAACTATACCGGAGCAAACTATGCATCTGTGTGACCATGCCAAACACTCATTCATCAAGTAGTTTCCCACACCATGCAACCCCCCACAGGACATCTCCATCACAGGCTGACAATAACTGAGCAAGCAAGCAAGAGAGAGAGAGAGAGAGAGAGAGAGAGAGAGAGAGAGAGAGAGAGAGAGAGAGAGAGAGAGAGAGAGAAGGAGAGAGAGAGTCCATGGTTCAGCTGCAGCAGTGCATGTGTTTGTGTTTGCGGCTCTCTGTTGTGTCTCCACTTCAAGGCCAGTTCCCACCATGTGAAACACCTCCATCCCCACCTCACCTGGAGGTCTGCGCTAAGCAGTGCTGGAAGAATTGCTCAGGTACTTAACTTCAGTAAAAGTACAAATACCCTTTAAAATCCTACTTAAGTTGAAGTAGAGAAACATTATCAGCAAAATGTATTTAAAGCACACAAAGTAAAAATACCCCCAGTGACTGATATTATATTAAGATTACATTCTTAGGTTGTTGCTGATGCATCAGTGTGTTAGCATCATGTTACTGTAGTAGCTGGTTGAGGTGGAGCTGGTTTGAGCGACTTCATATATAGTTAATCCAGTGTTTCCCAACCAAGGGGTAGGGCCACCTACAGTGGGTCACAAGATAAATCTGAAGGACTGTCAGATGATTAATGGGGCAGGAAAGGAGGAAAAAAAACCTCTGCTGCACAAAGTTGTTTCCACTGTTTTGGACTTTTGTCTCAGTCTTTGCTTATTTGTGAAATAATGGACAATTTGATCTCTTTGGATCCAGAACAATGATTTAAATGAAATCATGTGAGAGGAAATCTCTCTTTGGTGGAACTGCCAACAGCTTATAAAGTGTGTTTCCATCCACCTCTTTTGATGCAAATGTTCTGTTTGTGCTAAAAACAGAACCTGAATTGAAACAAAGGGATTATGTAAAAAAAAAAAAAACAGTTTGTGCACTGGACTGAGACAGAAAAGTTGGTATATCAATGAAAATAAATGCGACAAAGTGTAATGGAAGCAGATTTACTGATGTGCATGAAGCAAGTGACAAACATCACTGAAGCCTTTGTTCCACACACGTTTTCCATATGGTTTTCCTTCATTTGACTGTTACAAGCTTATTATGTGCTTTATCTGTGAAGAAACCAGAGACTCAAACTGCAAATTGAATTTAGTTCAGTCATAAAATGGTAATACTTGTGTAAAGTTAAGTATTTGAGTAAATGTACTCCGTTACTTTCCACCACTGGCACTGAGACATTCCTTCCAGTCACATTCCTCTTCCCGTTTTGCACTCGTTCACCCCTTCTGTCTGCTGTCTGGAAACAGCTCGACAGAAATGAGGAGGAGTCGTGACCCCTCTGCCACAAATCTGTGAATGGGCCGTGAATGAGGAAACGTGGGTACAGGAGGCTATCCGGCCACGGCTGTTAAGAAAACATCCACTCCCCACTCACCTCTCCTCGGCGAGGTGAGGCCGGCAGACAGGTGAGTGACCTCTGACCCAGCCTTCAGTGCAGCGCTGCTCGATGCGCCAGGAATGTGTCCACACCTCTCAGCCAACCACGTCACGGCGAGCGGGCGAGGAGGAGGTGGAAAACACGCACTCTGCCTAAACCCAAACAGTGTGTGCGCTCGCCCCGGCCTCTCTGTTATGGTCTACATTCTGTGGCGCTGTGTGAATGTAGGGGAGAGTGTTTTGGGAGCGAGAGTGATGGATGACTTAATATGAAAGGACACGCAGAAAGGAAAGGGAGGTGTGTGTGTGTGTGTGTGAGAAAGAGAGCAGGGTGATAAGGATATTTTTGTCCTATTTATGTAAAGTATTTCAAGGCCTGGGCAGTTATCAACTGTTGTTGAGAGTTATTGTTTGTGTGAGTGTGTCTGGGGATCATTCTGCTCTGCATCAAGGTTTCAGTGACGAGGAAAGATAGTGCAAGCTATTAAAGGATACAGCTTGTTCAGTCCTATGGGCATGATGTCCGTCAGCGATAATAAGATCCAGTTTAATTACTGGGATCTGGGAACGTCACTGAAAAAGAGTCAGACAAAAAGACAAAAAGCAAAACAGTGGGGGAAAGATGAACAATAATATTTATATTGATATATACAAATAATACTGTACAAGAGCACAAAGGAGGGAATAACAAGAATTTTCTGAATTCAGCAGTGGAGTGTAAAATGAGATGAATCAATATACAGTACGTAATGTATCATAAACATTGGAACGGCTGTTTCTGAACGTGTACACAAACCTAAAGAAAAGCTTAAGAGCTGGACTGAATCTGGACTGTGCTCGCAGTATACCGCTGCATTCAACCGCTCTCTCTCTCTCTCTCTCTCTCTCTCTCTCTCTCTCTAGCTCACATGCACACGCACATTTGCAAAAACAGGCATGCAAATACATTCACGTTTGGGCTAAAGCCCATTCACTCTGATTTCAACTCAGGCACACCTGGACTGGCTAAGATTTAACCACCTGTAGTGGCTTGTATGGCTTGTTCAGCGTCACTCTGGGTGCTCTGCAGCACGCACACACTGCTGCCTCTGTGAGTGTGTGTCCACTGTAAAGGAGCACATGGGAAAAGGGTGCACTCCATCCGCAGTCCATGTCAGGGATTATAGGTTTGTGAGTGTGTGTTGAATCTTCCTCTCTTTGTGTGTCCATATTCCCTCAGTCCATCTTAGGGTAAAGTGCTGCAGAGAGGAGGAAATTCAGTTTATTTGTGTTTTTTGTGTGTGTGTTTTAATGTGTGTCAAATGGTCCAGGGGCTGTTCAGTCACTCAGAATAGACAGCTCTTGGTCATAGTGCTGAATTCCTCAATTTCTTAAGCAACAGCAAAGGAAATGTTTGCTTGAATCCTACTTAAGATTGTAAGAGTGACAGTTTGCTCAGATGCGAGACAGATACGTCTTAACAAAATTACTTCCTGTGTGCTTTTAGCTTGTGCAGTCCACCACTAGCTTTATGCTCTTTATGCTCTCATTGGACAACAGCAGAGAATGGAGGTGTCCCCCAGAAATCTGTGCGATTCAATATTCCACCTCTGGAGGACAAGAAAACACAAATCCGCGGCTTTTGTTTTGTCAAAAACAGTCTCGTCAGTCCACGTGTCTGTCGGTCCTCCAGTGTCTTAACTGTCCGTCTACCAGTTGCAGTCTTTCTTAAGCAGTGTGAGGACTTTGCGTCCCAAGCTGGCTTTCCAGGGCTTGACGAAGCTCTTCATGTTGACCAGGAGGCGGCCCTGTTTACGGTCTGTGTGTCCCGCCACCAGGTACTCCACCCCTGAGGGAAATGAGGTCAAAGGTCAAGGACACTTTACTTAAGGGGGGTAATTTAAATTTAAAAAAAATTTAAGCAGGACATCTCCTTGTTCACTATGCCTGAGGATGTCTATATTCTATATTTCTAATTTCCCGCATAACAGTTTTAATAAAGTTAATCATAACTGAGTGTGTGTGTGCATGAACAAGTGTCTGACCTGGGTTGAGGATGGGGCAAGTGCAGCCCCGCGCGGTCCAGGACTCGGGGTAAAGGGTGACTCGACCTCGCTGTATCTTCACCTTGGTGTTCTGACTGAGCACCTTCTGAACTTTGACCTCCACCTCGGCGTGGGAGCCCTTATCGTGGGCAGACAGCACTTTAACCTTCAGCACTAAGAGTCAGGTAGAGGGTGAAGATGAATAAACATGTCTGTACACGTCAGGATCACCTGTTGCCAGGTTACCGGAGGAGTATATAGTTGTTTTATACACAAGAAGAAGGATTTACTGTCTTCTGCACAAAGTGAAACTCAGCTCGAAGTTATCAGGGCTGAAGCAGAAAGCTGACGTGGAACTGTGGAGGCTAACTTAGTGTGTGTTTGGTAGCTTTTTCTTAAATGATATTTTTAAGTTTGAGCTGAAATTCAGATCAGTTATGCTTTGTCCGGATGAGCTGGAGCAAAATTAATCACCCTGAATGTTGAACTAAGTTGGTCCAGACTGGAATATCCGTGATTATTGGGTGGATTTTCACAATATTTGGTGCAGACAAAATCTAAATTTTTAAATGGGACAAAGCTAAAAAAAGAAATAATGCCCAGCAGAAACCCAACTGATGAGGCACAGTGTGTGTGTGTGTGTGTGTGTGTGTGTGTGTGAGTGTGTGTGGAAGATGGGTTCTTACCATATGCATAATTCATGGTGCAGAAGAGTTTACTGTTGGTCAGTGTTTGCTCTTTGCACTCACACTTCTCTGCAGGGGACAAACACAGGCACAGATTTAATATTTGTAACATAACTGATATTGTGTGTGTGTGTGTGTGTGTGTGTGTGTGTGGTCTCAGGTACTGTACGTGGCGTCCTAAGAATGCAAGAACAGTGTGTGTGTCCAGTCAGGAATGTGCCTATGAAAGCTGCAGTTACATGGTGGTGGGGGGTCTAAGAGAAGGGACACTTGGAAACTATCCATGCGAGCACACACACACACACACACACATGCACAGTGGGTCTATCTCACCTGAGTAGTGGAGGGCAGAGAAGAGTTCGTCTGCTCTGAAGATCCTGACCGGCTCGCTGGAGTTTCCCTCTAAGTTGTACAGGTCCAGATCAGAGCTGCACAAATACATTTCAGCACCGTCACACACACATGGGAATGTGGGAATACAAATCTGTGCTAAACAAATGTACCATAGACCTGATTTTGCTGCTGACTGAGGAGGCATTAGCACACACACTTCAGAAACAGAAGAACTACTCAGCACGGTTTATACAACCTCTATGAATACTGAACAAATACGATGAAGTTCATTGTATTCAAGAAAACGTTTTTCACTCACCCAAACATACAGTCTCCAGTGAATGGATCACAGTCTCCTGCACAGTCACATGGACGGCAGCCATATTCATAGAAACCCCAGTATCCCACCATGCACCTGTCGCAGTGGGCTCCACCTACTCCCTGTTTGCAGATGCAGTTTCCGTTGGAGGGGTCACAGGGTGAGCCGTCAGCCAAGTGGAAGGGCATAGAGCCCAAGGGGTGACAGTTGCATGCTGGGAAAGGCAAAAGGTGAAATTAATTTAGATTTGTGACATCCAGAAATTAAACTTTGTGCACCACTGGATGTTTCCTCCTCGGTAAAGCCAAAGAAAAGAGCAAAGACAAAGAAAAAGTCATAGTGACAACTTTTTTTTTGTCACAGGAAGCCCCAAGATTTACAGATGTGGTTTTCTGGCATTTTTTTTCCTGTTTACATAACTGACAGTGGAGAGTAACACACACAATGTGAGACAGACAGATGATATGTGACAAAGTTAAATCAAACCAGGGACAGTGTGGTTAAATGGTATGTGTCTTTAACCACGGTCTCACCACACCACTCCAAAAAAATATGGTTTCAGTTTGAAGACACATCAACAGCACTGGTGTCAAACAGAGGCTAACATTCATCTCATCCATGGTCTGTGGTTGTGCCAAACTATCAGATTTAATTCTGATGATACTCTGGTGTTCTAAAAACTACATTTTTCAGTCTTGTAGTAGTGTCACTGAACTGAATATGAATCACTATCTTTCAAAAACCCCCTGAATTCAAGACTGCAAGACTTTTTGAAAGTCTTCAAAAGAGTCCAAAGGGCTTTCTAAGGTGACAGTTTGCTGACCTGCAAACTCTAATTTATCACCAGGTCTGGTGATAAATTAGAATTTCATCATTCATCAGTTGTTCTATTTGTCTGTCTGGTATTGTTGCAGGAGCTTGTAACACAAAGGCCTCTCTCTGTTTCTTATCACAGATTTCTCCCTCCCTCATGTCCCCTCTAATTGTGTGCTGATAGGGTGTTCTTTAAACAACCTCCAAAAACAATATACTACACACACACAGACACAGACACACACACACACGGTACATAACACCCACCCATGTTTCCACTAACAGTCTGAGAAAACTACTGTCTGCTGTCTTTCCACTGAGACCCGGAGCCTTCCAGGAGGAGGTGTCTTGCCTCCCCCATAAATCTGTTCCTATCTCGGGGCAGACAGGGGGGTGGGGGTGATGTGGTGAAGGACAAGTAGAAGACAAGGAGAGAGAAACATAGAGGGGGTGTTGTTTGGAGCCATTTCTCTTCTGTGTAATGATGCTTGAAGCCTTACTGGTAGTAAATGACTCTAACTACTTACTGTACATCCAGAGGTCTGTCTCTCTCTGCCCTCTCATTAAAGTTTGTTCAGTTCTTCCACACATGAAAACAGAATTATCACTCAATTAATCCTGTATGATTCAAAGTTTCTGCAGCTCATCCCTTTACCCACATTATTTTATTAAGCAAAAATAAAAACTATTCTCTGGCTCCAGCTTCTCAAATGTGAGTTTTTGCTGCTTTGACTTTTCTAATTGCAGATGCACCATAAATGCGGCTTTGCCCCGTGAGGACGAGGTCTCATCAGCCAACCTGAGCTCCAAACCAGACACTTTATCAGACGAATCGCCCGGAGCAGCAAAGATAAGATAAATCTTATCATACGACTGAACAGCGCAATATCCATAAAATCATAAAGATTTTACATTCAAAGACTTTATAGACCTGGGCATGCACAAAAGAACTCACACTTACAAATACTGGATATACACAAAATATTACAAGACAAGAGTTTCATTTACTGACAGAGCTTGTGTGTGTGTATCAGGCCCTATCTGTTTAGCTATTTGTTTAGCAATCAGCCTCCGCACGTTAATAATTATCAGAGATTACTGCACCACCTCTGTTCCACGTAAAGCTGAAACACGTGTGATGATGTCTTTAGTAAGGGTGTGTGTTTACAGAACTGCGTGAGAATTTATGGCCGTTCGAAGGGTCATCACACAAGGACTCCTATATGTAAATATATGTGTGTGCATATCGAAGAAAACTGTCAGCTGCAGCAGCTCTGACAATGAAAACTTTATGAGCGTGTGCTGAGACATGACAGGACACCTGCCTGAACAACCACAAAAAACACCCAGAGCAGATAAAAAAAAACCTGCACACACAACACACACACACAGTAACTTTCCCTTCTGCTAAAGTGTTTTGGTGTGTACGAGCTTGCGTGGAGCTTGACAGGAGTGTTTTCTTTCCCGGGCCCCTCGGAGCCTGGAATGAAAAAAATGTTCCTCACGATGGAGGGAAATTCCTCCATTGTCAGCGAGCAGCTACGGTGGGATTTCACAACCTGTACCTTCGTCTTAGGGGTTCTCCGAGCATGCCGTAGCTTCTTTTCGTTTTTTGTTTTTTATTTTATCTCAATCAGCCATCAGTGAGGATTGTTCACCCTCCGGTCTCTGTGGTTCCCCACTGGCGAGTTTAATGTGCAGTGAGTGAAATTTAAACCCTAATAAAAAATGTCTGGGAAACAAAATTGTAGTGGATCAATTTTCTATGACCTTATTAAAGATGGCAGCACAGCCAAACTTGGCACAGGAAGAAGAGACTGGGGAAGATACTGAAGAACAACAATGGGATGGGGCTGTAAATGAATGGCATCCTAATCTTGAACTGATGCTGAAGGACTCCAGGCAGAGATAATGATTTATACAGGAGCTGTCATAAAGGGGTTTGAGCAATAGTATGACTAATGCTGTAAGACAAATTGAAATGTCGACCTGATGATGGCGCTAAATGAAAAGTCAGAGGAGCCACAAAGTTTTTACAGATCATCCCGAGGGGATCATGAACGAGTGTACCAATGTTTTTATGACAATTCATCCAATGATCACTGACATATTTCACTCACGCCACAAAGATCAATCCTCATGAGGAAACAGATATTTCAGGACTCTGGACCAAGGGTTGCAGAATCATGGAAATCAGCACTGGACTGAAATTTATCAACACGTTGAATTCAGACTCTCAGGCTGCCAAGACCTGTTTGTGAGCCCATTCTAGGACCACACTGACAACAGACACTATGAATGTGCTGTATCACTCTCAACACTCTCAGTATATACCCACGCCTAATATTACTGTACTAACAGCACTGCTGAGCCTGAATACACTCTCACAGAGCTGCCAGAAAGTCTGTAGATTCTTTGCCTTGTTCTTCCCACATTATTTTATTTATTAATGGAGATATATATGGGTTGTTGGCCTGGAGGCTCAGAGAAATGTTTGTTTTTTTTTGTTGTAAAGGATCTCTTGATATTAAAAAAGTAAACAAAAACATGACAACACACCAACTCTAAGTGATAAAACTGGGCTAATAGCCAGCACATTCCTGCCTGTAGGTGTTTTGGAATGGTCTGGTGAAATTTGACAAGTGTTTTGTAATTCAATAAGATTGTCAGTGTGTGTGCATTAACACAGACACACACATGCACACACGCACACACAATGTAGTAGTCATGTGTGAGTGCACCATACCTGCAGGACTGAGCTCACTGGGTCAAATCTGAAAGATAATCAGAGGGAGAATGTAGCCACTGTGGTGTTTATGGATGACTATCTCATGTTTACTTAAGACCTGTTTCATCACCGGAGGGCAGCAAGCTGCTCGACCCACCTCCACCTACACACGCATACACACTCAGACTCAGAGAGGACCCTCACACACTTACAGCTACTACCAGTGATTACCCTGAAGCTACTCGAGCTCTGAGTCACGTATGAGAAATGGCAAAACAAGCCGGGGATGGACAAGCAGGGGTTGTGTGACGAGCTTTGAGTCAAGACGTAGGAATGTCGCCATCTGATGATTAACTATGGTGTAAACCTCGGATGGAGTGTGCTGTCACACACACACACACACACACACACACCTACACACACACACACACAGTGCAGTGCCAGGTGCCCATCAGGAATCAGTATTATCCAGCACGCCCCGGCTTGCGATCTCAGCCCTCGGCATTCCTTGGTATAATGAGAGCACTGTGCCAGTGTGGTGTGTATGAGGTTAATATCATGATTTACACCAGCAATGTTTTGTCAACACTGGTGTGATTAATTATACTTTATGACATTTTACAGTGTGTTCTACACATCGTGGTGAGTTTCAGGGTGACAGTTTGCCAGAAAGTTGGGTTTGGGGACGACACTGCATCTAACGGTTACCAGTGAAACTCCTGAAGGCCTAATGGAGTGAGTCATTTACTACTTTATATGTGGTCACTGTGATGAAACAACACCTTGGTAATAACAACCAATACTCTGCTTCTCATCTCCACTGCTTCAGCACCATCAACCATGTTGTTCACAGTAATGAGCAGCATGTACAGTGGGATATAACTGGTGTGTGTTTTGTTTGTGTATCTTACGTTTGCATGAGTCGGGGGCGGTGTGCGGTCGATGGGGGTCTCTGTAGAAGCCGGCCTTGCATTTCTGACACTGGCGTCCTTCTGTGTTGTGCAGACAGTCACACACGCCTCCGCTGCGCTGGCTGGACTCACGCCACGCCGACCAATCAAAATGGCAGCTCTGAGCATGTCCGTTGCACTTACACTCTGGGGTGAGAGGGAGGACATCAGTGCTGAACTGTGTGTGGGAAGCATTTAGTCTAACAGGACTGAAATTAGGCTTTTTGACCAGATTCTGTACATATTTGTATTAAAGGGATATTCCATGAATTATCAAAGCAGGACTGGTGATGACGGTTGCATGTTACATAACATCACATCACATTTCTGTGGCGGAAAAGGTGTCAGTGTGTTTGTTCGACTCACTCCGACATTCGTGCGGCGCCCCCGTCAATCCGTCAGCGGGCTGCCAGGGTCGGTCGTTGTAGAGAGGAGCGCAGCGCTCGCAGTGATCACCTGCAGTGTTGTGTCTGCACACACACTTCCCATGGACCTGAGAAAGAAAGAGAGAGAGAGAGAAAAAGAGTGGGCTCATTAGCAACAGGCAAAATGATAGACGACAGTACAAGGATGGAAAGATGGGAGGAACAAAGAGGTCAGTGTGATGGAGAGGAAAGTTTCCTGTGTGAGGACAAGCCTGTTGGAGGTGAAGAATTTACTCATCCTCTAGATTTCACACTCATCCTCACTATTTCTTCATCACTCCAACCTTTCCCATGACTCTCAGAGTTTCCTTTTTTCTCCTCTTCCTCTCCACTTCCTCTGATTTTCTTGTTTCCTCTTGTTCCGTCTCTTTCTCGTACTCCCTCGCTTGAAATTAGTGAATGGAGATCGATTGTTTGGCTTCATCTCTGGAAACAAGAACCGGGCCTCTGCTCTGAAAAGCCCGTGTGTGTATTTGTGTGTGTTTACGAGCGTGTGTGTGAGAAGAGTGCAAGTATGCAGCACTGAGAGCACAATAACAATCTCCTTGTCATTCCTGTGAGCTGGAATGCCATGCATGCTGGATAATGATTGAAGGAGGGGGTGGGCAAGGCATCTGAGGAAGCTCTTTATTTGTTTGCGTTACACTGTGCAACTGTAATGTAGGGCACACAATTATACAATCATTACAGAGGTAGACGCACACTCTACGCACGCATAGAAAATAACTGCGAACGCACAAAAACACACGCAAATTCTTGCACTGGTTTCCCACGGTGTGTGATGTGTCACTAACTCCTGAATGGCTCTGATTCACACACACACACAAACACACTGTACTGAACATAGAGATAAACACATCCACATGCTATCGGAACACCACAACCATAAACACCATGTCTTCTACCTGAACTGACCCCAGATCAGTCGTGCAGCATAGACAGACATATGATTGATTTTACACACATCATTTCAGTCACACTAATGGTGAGGGAGGGTGGGAGGCAATTGCATAAATGAGAGGTCCAGGCAAATAGGAGGCAGGAGAGCTAATGCCACACGTCTCAAAAATGAAAAAGACAAAGTAATTAATGAAAAAGTACGGAGAGGACAGAAAGGAGGGGCACGGAAAAAGAAAAAAAACCATGGACAGGGAGGAAGGAGAAGAAGGGGAAAAGGCCACAGCAGCAGCAGCATCTGGCTCGGGTCCAGACAGCTGGTATTTCAACCCATTTCACATGTTTACCATACCGTGATACGGGACAATTAACACATGTACACACTGAGAGCTGCACACACGCAATCAAGTATAGTCGGCCATAAAGAGGACACAGCAGGGCTGGACTGATATGGGCCTTCTAAGCTGCTGATAGTTGATGGATCAGTTCAGTATCACCAGCTTTTCCTGAGTCGAGCCAAGATATGTGGAATAGTGGTAGTAGTTTCTTAGTTTCTTAGTTTAATATTTTACATGTCATGGATTTGTTTCTGTGTAAGAAAGGCAGAGTAAGACAACACACACACACCCTGGCTGGACTAATTGCTGCAAACGCTGGCCCAGGATGTTATTATGTGTGTGTGTGTGTATGTTGGCTTTGTGGCTAACTAACAGACAGTGTAATCACCCTGAACCGCAAAACCCCATGGGGGGGGGTCCAGGAGCACAAAACAACAACAAACAAACAAACTGTTCCCTTCATCCCTGCTCACAGTGTCTGGGCAGTAATGACTCGAAGTATCAGGGCCACTTTCACTGCTGATTACTGCACACACACACACACACACACACACACACACACACACACACACACACACACACACACACACACACACACACACACACACACACTTCACACGCACAGCAGACTAAACAAACAAGACGTGTGTATCTGTACATGTATGAATTGAATAGAATAATCCTGCACTGCACGTTTATTGTATGCATAAAGAATTTAGCTTTAGGGGGTCACACACACACACTTATAAAGGGCCCCAAAATGCATAACCACACACGCCCTTCCCTTCCCTGAGTGATCAGTAATCTCTGCCCTCATCTCCTGCCTTGTGCTGCTCTGCTTGTTTGGGTTTTGCCAGAAACTGCGGCTCTGGGTCGAAACAGAGACAAAAAACACAAACTGCTGATAGGCGGGAAAAGGCACTTATATAACATCTGTGTGTTTACCGAAAGCTCCTGCGTGGCACACAGCAGAACGGCGCTCCGATGACCTGAGGTAATGTTGTGAGGACAGTTAAGAAGGATTTACTGTTCAAACAAAAGGTCCTGGGTGCAGTCAGACTAATGTTTGAGGCAGAAAATTAATATTAGCCACTTGGTTTCATATTCCACCCAAGTAAGCATTAAAATGATTTATTATTATCATTATTATTATTATTATTACCCTGCTGTGCAGAGGGGAGATTTACAGTCCTGTGGTTTAAAAACTGTTCCAGAGGATTTTCTACCCTCAAAAGAAGGAAATCCTCACAAAAACTCTTAGTAGAGCTACTTGGAATTTCTTGGCATGAAAACAGTGAGATTTAAAGATTTAAAGACCGTGTCCAATAAATTAGCTATCAACAGTTTCATTACAAAAACCCTTGTATGAGCAAAGAAAACACGTATAAATCGTCCTGTTCATTTATCATGTGAAATGCCAAACATTTTTCTCTGTTTCATGTCAGTATAAAATGTGAGCATTGGGGTTTTTTTTCCAGCTGCTTCCCAGAATCTGTTTGAATAACTGAAAAGATGACAGGTAAGGATTAACAATGAATGTGATAATAATCATTACCAGCCACAAACTGTACAACAAATACAGCTTCGACTAAACAGACCTGCATCATTTTAGATGTGGAAAACTGACTGATATCATAAGGCTTGTATCAGCTTTATATAACAGAGCCAAACCAAATGAAATGAGCCAATATATGGGCTGATAATATATATTAAGAGGTTTCTGATGAGATAGTTGACAACCAGTGACACTACTGTCCATCAGAGTCAGCGCTGACACATTTATTTTTCAACTGTAAAATAGTCATTTCAGTGCAAAAAAAGAAATTCACATTTTTCTAAACTCCTAAATATGATGTACTACCAGCCTCAAAAATGCAGTGTAAGTCAGGCTTTTGTTTACTATTGTTTATCTGTCTAAATGTCTTTGCTTACACAGATTGTAGAGGAAACTCCTTGTTGACTTTCACTTTCCCTGCCGAGCTTGGCCAATTGCTGATTGCAGCACAACAGCCACTCGGCTTCAAAGTCATCCAGCGTTTCTGTTTGTGGAGATGGCTGCGATAGGAGCCCAACTCTGAAGCCCTTTATATTTGATCTCCAGCATAAACTATGTCTGTTCACACCTTTATCAACACACATACATACATCAACACCATCATTAACCCTTAGTTGAGTTAATATCTCCATCTCTTGGGTTCGTTATCAGTGGAAAAGCAGCTGTTAGTCTGACCAGACAGAGCCAGAAGAACAGAGGAAACAGGAAAAAGAAAGGTGATCCCCTCCACCCCTCCTTTAGTCTGTTATTAAGACAACTGCCAACACAAAGTGAACAAGCCGTTAAGTCTGCGACTATCGAGCCTACGATCTTGATTTCCTTAGAACAAGTGAAAAACCTGCCCGTGGGGAGGGATTACTTCATGATAATTATCAAAATGAATGTTAAAGAATGTTAAGAACACAGCCAGAATTCATACACACAGATAAAACAGACTGTATGGACGGTTAACATGGTGAACTGGGTAATAAATAGAGAGTGAAACTGAACTAAAGTCCAGAGGAGACTGAGGGCTGAGTCATACTATAAGCGAATAGGTTCGTGGAAACTATACAGTATACCATTAACAGTTAGACATTTGGCAAAATAATCTAAACTCAAGGTCCATACGCAGATGAAGACTATGAGCAAGTATATGGACTTTGGGCTAATAGCTATTTCATATATTATATTTTTAGACTTGGCAGTGAATGTTACTATTTTTATGGTGAACAAATGCACTCTAAAACACATAATGATCACTGCTCCTCTCTTACCACGTGGTTGGTCCGGTCTCTAATGGGCTGGTATCCCGGTGCAGGAATACACTGCTCAGCGTGTCCGTTACAGAAGCAGCTTCCCTTCACTATCAGGTCATAGATGGCAAAGTGTTGGGTGGGAAGAGCTTCACGTGCGGAGGCAAGGTCTTTGGCCTGGCAGGGACACGACTGGAGCTTCAGCAGCCGAATGCGGATGTTGGTCACCCTCAGTTGCTGCTGACCCTCCACCCCGAACGGATCCAAGGACTCCCACTTTGGGAGTGTTCGGTAGATCACCTGTTGGTCAAAGACGGAGAGAGAGAGAGAAAGAGACTGTGTTAAATTCTGGTTGCACTTTACATAAAACAACAAATGTTTAACACAGTAAAAGAAGCTAATTTAGGCTTTTAATCTGGTGTGACTGCAGGGACAGAAACAGGAGTAACCATCTTGGAACAATGAGTGAACATTTCCAAGCTGGAATAACAGGAGGTTTTCCTGTTCTGCATCAGTGGCTTTTGATGTGCACTTTTTATAGTTATTAAACATATTCAATAATATTTTATTAAACTTTCTATGCCTTGTAGACATGAAGAGGCTGATTGTTAGTTGCTGCCTTACTTGCCCCAGGGTATTTATGGTTTTCTGTCACATTGGCTTACTTTTGCTTCATGTCTTGACTTACGGAACAGGGTAGTAAAGTTCTTAATAGCTCAAGAGAGCAGATGAGACACTCTTCTCTGTTGCAGCTCCAGTTCATGATTTAAAGCGATTAGACGGATATATTCAGAGGCACAATCAGGTTCATTGATGCAGCTCATGTCACTGCATCTGTCATGTGAATGGGGTTTGTTTTGGTATTATTTGTGCTCTAAACTCTGACCCTACGCCCTGCAATCATTGACCATATCCTCACATGACCATGAGGGCGCTGGATGTCCTTAAATTAGTGCACCAACCCCCCCAACCCTGTCTGGTCCCTGGACATCTTTCAAATCGAAGACCCCTTTGTGGGCTGCCATTGCCATGGTTACTGCTGCCACTAGCAACCAACACCGCTGCTGTTGTCAGGGTGAAAAAGTTGGTGTCTGCCCCAACTCTCACTGTGAGACAAATGTGTGTGTTTGCAGTGTGTCTCTTTACCAAAGTGTGTGTCACTGGCTAGCTGTCAGTAATATCATTGGGTGTGTGGTGTGTGTGTTTATGTGCGTGAGTGAGTGTTTTCTTTGGTTGAAGCTTTGGTTTGGATGCAAGCAAAGCCCCCATGCGGCTCCCTGATTGGCTGGATGACTGGCTGAGAGTGTGATGGGAGGGGCACTATTAATTTCCCTGTTGTTGGAAAAGGTCACAGGGTCACAGCATTGTGATCTGCAATTAAGAGAACACGACAAATAGGACGAGGGGCGCCAGTCCGCAGGAGAGCACGGAGAGCAGGGCCAGACAAAGACGGGGACGGAGATGCAGCTTCACATAACTCAGGGCCGGACAAAAGGCCAGCGACAGCCCGGCGACACCACAGCAACACCAGCACGCACACACAACCACACTGGCATGCACACGAACACACACTGACAAAATCACATCAGTGTCATGGATTCCTTTACACAACACAAATTCCACAAGAGTCCTTCATGGAGCTTCTACTACACAAGCATGTCTCAAAGGTTTCCTCTGAATGTGGAGACTAAATACTTGGGCTCGCAAATATGCTGATGACACCCATGTTTATTTTAATCTATGCACTGAACTATAAGTGTGGGGAATCTTTAAAGGATTTCAGGGCAGCAAGCAAGATGAAAAACAGTTTAATGTAGGATGTATCATTGTAGCTCATTTTTAATCTAAAACAATGAATACCGGAATAAAACTGTGGTGAAAATGTGATTAAAGTAAAACAGTCTTTTAGCCTAGCTTAACTATTTTAAAGGACCACAGTACACGTTCAGCTTCTTATTTGCAATGTGTGCAATTGTGTGTTCTTACAGCAGAAAACTTTTGGATGCATAAATAAAAATAAAATGGCTTGTTGGGCAACACCTGCTATTAAAATATGCAACAAATTTCAGGCCAAACGAGCCACTTTTTAATCTGTGGGTTCACTGTGGGCCATGTGTCCACTCATAATCTTTCTTCCTGTTTCAGACTGAAAAATAAAGTAAGTCTGGCTTTCACAGGCCTAATTCCATCAAAGCACTGTGGACTGTAATCTGGTAAACAGGCACAATGGGCATTGATGGAGGGAGAAAGACAGAGAGGGAAACAGAGAGGGGGGATGGGTGTCTAGCCAACAGTACCAACATCCATCAGAGCAACGGCACTTCCTTCCCGGCCGACAGACGGAGAGCCGACTGTATGTGTTTATCTGAAAGGGTATGGACGAGTGTGTGTGCATGAGTGCGTGCTCTAGGAACTGTGGAAAAGAAAAAGAAAATGTGTGTGTGTGTGTTGGCTGCTCTGCCTCACTCTCTTCCCTAAGGAGGTCAGTCTCTACAACAAACACTCACATTCTTCCAGCCCAGCTGACCTCATAAATAAGACAAGGAGCCCTACACACACACACACACACACACACACACACACACACACACACACACACACACACACACACACACACCACCTTTTCCCCACATTACAGGTGAACACGAAAAGCTTTCAGTGCAAGAGATGACTTGCTTTCATGTCTACAGGAGAAAGACGAGAGGCAGAAAACTGAGAAGCCTGTAATCGCTTCCAGCTACAAACACCCGCCCCCCATCACTGCTCTCACTTATCTGATCATGGAAGCTCACTCACATGCAACCCAACATGCTTTAATACACACTTAAGAAAGATATAAATCACCGTGTTAACCTGAGTAAATTTTAAAGTTCTAAGTCAGGTGATGTGTCTTTAATATACTTTGCTTTAATACTTCAATACACTACAGCGGAGACAAAGTCTTCTTTGGTGTTATTGACTGATAAGTGACTGAAATGATCAGGAATTTTTTTTGTCTGGTCTGTTTAGGGCTGAGTGACAGTAAGTTTTATGTAAAAGGTGTTGATTTTTTTGATTGGATGCTCATTTCCATTTTAATTTATCATGACAACGATACAAACACCGTCTGGTGACAAAGACCAAGCTGAAAGTTCTGGAAAATATCCAGTAAGAGGATCTTGTGGCTACAATGTTCTGTAAAACTGTTATTGCAGTTTGCTATTGCTGAACTACAGCAGGTGCACGTCCATGCTTGTAGACGCTCATCATTTTTGTACATGAAATTCAGAGGAAGTGAGACCTACAGCCCTAAAACACACAGTGTTCGGTTTTGTTGTCAACTTGCACAGGCCAGAGACAATCACAACAAAAACACACAGGAGCAGAAAAAGCGTGAACAGCTGAGCAGTAGCAGCAGCTGGTCTGTCAGAGCGCTACTTGACCTCTTTTAACCTCTGGGTCATCAGATGAGGGGTTAAAGGGCAAAGGTCATGCTCCTAGCACAGGTGGCTGAAGCTAACGTGAAGCACAGTCAGAAAGAGACAGAAAAGAAGGAAAACAAGTTGCTATTTTCACACCTTCATGAACAAAAGGTTCAGAGCTGCAACAATAGATCAATTAATCAGTTATTTTTTCAGGAAAATCACCAAAGATTTGCTGGTTTCAGCTTCTTAAAAATGAGACATCACTTTGAACTCTGGGGAACCGCAACAGACAGGAGTATATAGAGAAAGATTCATGATCCTGCAGCAGAATAAGTCCATAACAGCTGTCAGAAAAGGAGTAGCAGCAGGGAGAGCCCGTCAGAGAGGGAGTAAACACACATTACACATGAGAGCGCTGCAGGGAGTCCAGAGCAGCACCACGCTTGGCATGTGCCCCCACACACATCTGCAGAGCAGCTCCCGACACACACGGCTTCAATTAAACATCAGTGGACTTCAGGAAGCCCTCTCGTGCTACAGTCAGAGTACGCCAATTAAACACTCACTCATGCACATACACACACACTCACAGATCTTCCCCCACCTGGCTGCTCTCTGCTTTTATTCTGCTCAGCGTGCTAAGTACGCCCTATGACTCTTGCATGTTGCGTGACTTACTGCAGAAGGAACTGAAGTTGTTCCAGAGGGAGGGGTAATGATGGAGAGGTGCACTTGAAATCTTGGAAAAGCGTGAGCGACTGTCTGTCCCGTGGCGTGGTTTACCTGTCATCCATGGCGTGTATAATATGACATCATTAGCGCTTCATTCACAGAGGACGGAAAAGCTGCCCACTGAACAGGAAACTCTCACCGCCACCCCCCTCCGGCGGTTCACTGCAGGTGCGTTATCTGCCCTCTTTTCCACCAGCGTTAACCTGCTCTCTGAGCAATCTGACTGCGAGTTTGGGCTGAGAGAAAAAGAGGGAATTCGACCAAGACTCGATACAAATCTGATCATCAAAGCTGAATCCAGAAGGTACAGTGGGCCCAAATGGTGAGAGGCAAGTCAAGGAGTTTACTGTTGCTGCTGTCAAATAATTCCGGAGGAATTCGTGTGCAGCAAACTGTGTTTTAAGAAGGAAAGAAAAAGTGGGATTTTACAGTGTCTACGCTAAAACTTTTTGACCTATTGTAGCGTCCCTGGTTAGCCTAAGGGCTAAGACACTGACCATCAACGGCAAATTTCTTGTCATCTCTCCACTACTGTCTCTTCTAAAGGGATCAAAATACTTGGAAAAAAACGTCCCATAGTTTGGTTTGTCTGTCAGAAACGCAACAGGAGAGGAGCAGCTGATGGTTTTCTTTATAGTGCAGCCAAACAAACAAGGGAATCATTGCATTGTGTTGTTTTAATACAGAAGACTAAAAAAGACAATCAACGGCACAATCTGTCATTGAAATACGGAAACCCACGACTGAATGCTGTCTTTCATGTTGCATGATTTGTGCCGTGTACCAGCCTTTGTCTGATGCACAATGTCCAGTACGTGCATGAACCATTTCCTGTGGATCCCATGTGGGTATATTTGCAGTTTGAATGCTGTGTGGGAAAGGTGGACTCCACCAACAAAAAGCTATTATAAAGAGAATCTAAATACAATGAATGGCCATTGTCACTGAAGAATGTTGTACATTGTACAGACTGACAAACATGACTTCAAACAGATTCTAATAGCTGCATTTAATATGATAAACGTGCATCAGCCTTCACACAGTGTGGACTAAAAACACAGAGCCTCCTCCTCACCTCTCCACGGTTGCAGGGATAAGCCCCTGAGTATTTAGATGTGCAGGTGGCCCCGTCCCGGCCTACTCCTGCCTTTCCCTCCTCCAGCCCGAAGGTGTCACTGCAGTTGCTGGCGTAGTACTGCAGCATCCTCCACGTTCGCCCAAAGTCCTGTGACCGCTCCAGGGTCATGGCAGCAGGCCTCGGCGAGCGAAACACAATGATGAGATGCGTGAAGTAGAATTCAGCCTCCAGGTCCAGCTGCACCGTCTCAGACTCCACCCCCTCAGCTGACTGCCACCAGGTGTTTGGGTGACGGAAAGAGGAGTCAGACATGGCCCCGGCCAGATGGGACAGGAGAGGCAGGCCGGCGTTGCACTTGGCGCATTTGGCGGCACTACAGGCCAGGTTGGCGTTGGGGTCTGAATAGGAGCAGTAGAGCTCGGTGCCGTTGTTGCCACAGACGGTCTGGGTCAGGACCCGGCGACCCAGGGCTAAGTTACCCATGCGGGGGTTGCAGGCCCGGTTCTCACAGCGAGGGGCCACACCTGCACGAAACACCTCCGCTGATAGAGCTGAATGGATGGAGAGATAAAGAAAGAAAAGTTTACACGTGTACTTAGCAAATGTGGGCTGTGGTGGCGTAACAGCTTTCTGGAGAAAAGAAAAAAGAGAGAAAGGATGGGTGTCAGGTGGATACGGCAAGGTGTGGCCCTCATTATACCTGCTGCTCTGAATAAATACACAGATTTCACTGTCATCCTTTTCAGTGGAACTATTTCTATAGTAGAAAGAAAAAAGGACTGTTATAGAGGAGGAGTACATTTCTTAAATGTACATTAAACCTGCAAGACTGAATGGCATCAGAGATATGTGATTATTTTGTTGTAATTTGGGTGAACTGACATTTTAAAGTCCAAATTTTAAGAATTCTAAGTTGTGGTAACAGAGTGTGTGTGAGTGAGTGGGCGAGCTGAGAGTAAGAGTGACTCAGTGTGAGTGTGTACATAAGTCAAGCGATTTACCTTGATCGGAAATGTTATGCAAAAAGGGATAATAGAGGCATTGTGCACCTGCCTGCTGCAGACTGCAGCCAGCATGGACTCTGACACAGATAAAGTTTGGCAGCTCGAGGAGGATGAGCAGCATTCAGACGCCTTCCAGACGCTTTGCAAACGCCCGAGGGGCCACAGTGTCATCTTCCTACGTGGATTTATTATCTTAAACCTGGAGCTCTCTTTGTTTTTCATGTCAAAGGCCTCACAGATGGACTCTTATTATTAAACCTGAGAGCTGAATTAATTTTAAAGGAACCTTTTCTGTTAAGCTGGAGCTCATGCTGAATTACATAACTGTCTGTAGGTGAGGGGGTCATGAGAGGAAGACTGAAAACTTTAAACTGTATGATCATATTCATTCTCCCACTGTGATAATTAATACAGTGTAAGTAGTTTAATATAACATAATTTTACTTTCAGTCACTTGCTGAGAGAGTAAAATTATGATATATTAAACTATCTTCAATTCACAGGAGCTTGAAGATCCTTAATTTGTAAACCACTTATCTAGATGTAAATCAAAATACAACTCACAACTCTCATGGTTTTCAATACCAAACTTCCATCCAAATTTGTAAAAGTTAACAACAACGACACTCAGACACATTCTTTATTATTCTGTTATTCCAAGACGTTATTATGGAAACTGGAGTTTAATATTTTAGCTCATTATTCTAAAATAAATTTTAAACTTTTAATATATGTGTGTTCACGAGTCAGAATTCCAAAGTAAAAACTCTACCAGTCAGACGTTAAATTGGCTAAAAATCTAAGGGAGTTCTGCACTGATGCACTTGCCCCAGAGCAGCAACAGCACATTGTTGCACCAGTAACAGTAACTCAACAATAAGGATGTTCAGTGTAAAAAAACAAAACAAACACAAAACACTCACCTGCATCTGACAACAAGGCCAGGCTGAAGACAAATGAAATCAACATATCTCCTTAGTGTAGGAATAATCCAAAATATGAGAGAGGAGAGAGAAAACTGAACCAGAAAATCCGCTAAGTTATTCAGATATTAAGTATGCAAGGGTCTCATCCACGATGGCAAAAAAAAGACAAGTGCGCAGATTCAGATCCAGTGAGGACTTTCTCTTTCACTCAGTTGCGATCCCGTAAGGCGATAAAAACTCAATCGGAGGAAAAAACAACATGATCCCGGCCTGTGTGTGATGTCCCGCTGTGGAAGCAAAAGAGCCGAAGAGGGGAAGAAGTGCGCGGGTCTGCCCAGCTCGTCTGCTGCTTCGGGACCTGCAGCGTGTTTCATTTCCCCACAGTGTGAGCCCGCTGCCCGCTCTGCCCCGCAGATATATTCCTAAGGAGCGCAGGGAGACTGGGAGCTGGTGTAGTGACAGCGCTGTGCAGCAGCTCCGCCTCTCCTCCGCATGTTTTTTTTACTCCCCTGACTTAAAGGAACATTCTAGTTTGTGCGGAACTGGCATAGATGGAGCGCACAGCCTGATCCTCGCACCAGGGGGCTCCCGGCATAAGGGTCCCGGATCTCCAGGGAGCCTTACTGAGGAGTTCAGGGAGTCTAACCAGACACTTCCAACTGATGCAGAGGATTATAGGTGTCTGATGAGAGGTTTTACTCCGTCCAGCAGCTGAACTTCACTGTTTGGGATATTATTGTACGTAGGCAGAGTTTTTAGTTGTACTCAGATTTGTGCTGTTACTTCTTCACCTCTACATTCATTTTACAGGAATAGTTAAATAATTTTGATTTTACATACAAAACACATGATCAACTCGTAAAATATGATGCATTGTTAACATAACATAACATAATATAACATAAAGGCCCTGCAAACCCTCACAGGGGCTTTCAGTTCTGAGGTCAGTTGGACCTGCACTGGGTGGAGTTGTACCAAGTTATCTAGAGATTTACATGAAGTTTTGATCTTGATTTACAAGACAATAACTCAGACAAGACAATAACTGAGCTCCCACCTCATCATGTAGAATGGCCCCTTTTAGAGTGTTATTATATTTTTTTGATTGTTAGGTGATGCATTAATGTGTAGACAGCATTTCAGTGCCCCAACTGGCTGATGGAAGTAACTGCAACTACACACTTCTATTTCCTCTGAGATGACATGGAGTAGAAGTATAAAGTAGCATAATGTGGAAATAAATACAGTTTTGTCACTTGAGTGCATTTTAAAGTACTTTCCATCTCTGGTCATATTAATACCAGTGGTCCATGACATGACAAAGTCTGGGACGCCCTGTACAGACCACGTGGAGTCTGATAAGCGTGTGCTCATATCCACATTTCTGACTAATTAGCTTTGGATGGAGAAACTGCACATACGCAAACACAAAGAGATGCTGGAAGAGCTGCTGACGCACTTCGAATTACACCGATTGGTCACTCGGCTGAAGCCGTCTGCAGCCTTTGTTGATAACATTGTTGGTGTCCATACAAAACCACTGAAATATGCAAGCCAGTAAATTGCAAGCTTTTTAATTCCGGCTCTGCTTTCCACATGACTGTCTGTTCCCAACAATGGCTGTCTGCGGGCCCATAAAAAGAAGAGAGGGACAAGATAAAGACTCAGGAGCAATTTTACGCTTTAACACAAGCTTTGAACTACCACACCTTAGATTATGGTAATGACAAACTTAGGTTTGTGCTCCAGCCCACATGAACAATATGAGACCGGCGTGTGCAGGCTGCCGTTTGCCTCTTCCCCCCCCATGCTGAGTAATGGTACAAAAAAAGAGAAGCATTTCTGGTAGGACTGAAAACTCTTCTTTCCGCCCGGGCCCATTTGGGTCAAGCTCCACTGAACACAGCATGGCTTTGGCTTCTCTGTCTGCTGTGTAATCGGACCATGACCTGCTTTCTGTGCATCTGACCCATGTCCAATAAGCAGTGAGCCAAATGAAACTATCTCACCTGTTCACTTTGTTCTGTCTGTCCTGATTCACTCACTGGTCCTGCTCTTTGGGAAGAAGAAAGCTGTGCTCTCTCTCAGAGATTTAAACTCTTTTAAATCTCCTGTTTCCAGTTTTTATGCTAAGCTAAGCTAATTGCCCGCTGGCTGTAGCTTCATACAGCGAACAGGGATGAGAGTCTGTGGTCACTGTTCATTTCTTTGTGATCATTTTTGCATCTCTTCCTTTTTGTCTCTTTGTGGCTGACATTTGCTTTCATGTTAATCCATCCAATGGTCGTTGGGACGTTTCACACAGTTGTTAAGGTTTATGAGTTCATCAACTCCTCAGGCCTGTTCAGTGTTAACTCTTGTCTCTCAGCTCCTCAGCTCTCTGCTGCAGACTTCAAAGGGCTCTTCAGACTGGCCTCTTGTTTTGCACCTTTGCGGTCATTTTGCATCTCTTTTTGGTCACTGTCACCTCTGGGTGTACTGCTGGCCCCACCCCTGCTATCAAACCACACACACACACACACACACACACACACACACACACACACACACACACACACACACACACACACACACACACACACACACACACACACACACACACACACACACACACATTATCATCATGCCATAACTGACACAGTGACTGACTGATGGATTGGTTAATTACACTGAGGGCAACTCAAAGGGAGAGGGAAGAAAAATAGGCTAAATGATGTAAGGACATAAGTATTTCAAACATGCAAAGAAAGCTCCAGTGCAATTTCGGAGGAATTTACTTTCAGAAGGCAGCCCATTACTGTAGGAAGTCAGATGTTAGTTTTATTCACAGTATCAGGTTTGAACTTGTCTGATGCTTTAATAGCAGTTGACTGCATCAACGCAGAAAAATGAGTAAAATCTTCAGACTGTTTGTGCCTGGAGAGAAATAGCTGCCCAGACAGAGAGCGAGCACGACCCAGATCCGACGGTCCTTACACTTTCTGCTCCTAAACAGGTCAGAGTTTTCATTACTTGGCAAAGTTCATGCGAATGTGAAAAATTCTATAAAGCAGCTATTGGATATAAAGAATAGGTCAGCTCTATATGATTTGTTGACTTTGATATTCTTTACAGTAATAACATATTAGTGCATATTAACAGAGATTAACAGAAAACAACCTGCTTGTGTCAGACTCTGCTTATATATTATTCTGTACCATAAATCAGATGAACCTCCAATAATCATTTGATACACATCCAAATACAGTGACAGGCAGCAAAACACACAGGGGGACTTTAACTGACTGACCACTGTAACCACTGTAGCCTTTAGGTGGCAGTGTGAAACAAAAGCAACACTCCTCAGGGGTCAAAGCGTTGTACTTCCTGCGCGGCGGTACAGCGTGTTCTGGTTTGTGAAGCGCTAACGTTATTGTGACGAAAAGAAATCAAACATCGAACTTATAACCAACAATACGTATTTAACGTAAGAAAAAAATGGTGAGTGTGTCTTACTAGTGTTCACTATCAGCTCGTGAGATGCTTAGATGGGTTTTTGTTATCACCGCGCGATGATAGCAGCCTGTTAGCTAGTTGGCGTTAGCTGTGTTAGCTTCTCATTCATAACTTCGACTGAATGAATGAAGCCCTAAAATTTATGCGCTCAACCAGTATTTTATCTCACGTTTTTTCACGTGATCGGACAATAATAATGTATGTTTATAACACTCATTCACTTAAAGTGAAATTATGGCGCCTTTTGTCTGAGTGTGGCCCGGTGAGAACGTTACACCGAACTCCATTCAGAAATCTTCTAATTTAACGAGCATATTCTAATCGCACGTTTTATGCTTTGCAGAGCATGCGCATTGTAAAACCCTAACTTTGTATTTCGAGCCGTAAAGACACTGATGTTTGTTTGGGTTGCTTGGAGTGCATATGTATAGTATAGGAGTATATGTATAGTTAAGTAATGTAGCCAAAGGGATCATGTAGTAAACTGTATTAACTAACCTTATCTTTTTTTCTTCATAGAGTTTACCTCTCAACCCAAAGCCTTTCCTGAACGGCCTGACAGGCAAGCCAGTGATGGTGAAGCTGAAGTGGGGTATGGAGTATAAGGGCTACCTGGTGTCTGTAGATGGATACATGAATATGCAGGTAAGCACAGTCAGTGTTATGTAGGATACCATAAGCATTTTCCAGTACAAAGGCTATTTACCAGCCTTGATCTCCGCCATCATCCATCCATGTATTTGTGTATCATAATAAAGTGAATTTGTGATTGTGTTTGGTAAATTTGGTAGAACTGTATTATACATCTTGTATTAACAGCCTGACTCATAATTCTCTATGGCCATGACATGTTGGCACTTAATTATATGGATAAGATAAAATTTAGTTAGAGGAATGATGCATTTATGGAGTTTTTTTTTCTTACAGTAGTTAAAATTAGGAGTCTGTGTTTGGTTATAAAGTCACACCATGTTATGCAGTGGATTCTATTGAGTCTGTCTTCCCCCTTTGTGATAGATTATATCATGTGTTGGTATTTTATCATCTCCAGCTGTACTATTCACGTCAGTGGAAACGCCTGACCCCCTTTGTGGGATATTTATTTTATTTATCTGGGAAGTTTATTTAAATAGCACTTATTCAAACCACAAATTACAAAGGGCTGCACAAATACACACAAAACTCATAAACATATATGTGAAAAGCAAACTCACTCTGCATATTGCATGTATGAGTTTTGATCAAATCATATACGTTACATGTGCATTAACTGCATATACCTGCCTGCATACACATGCGGACAAAACTGACGCAGATTAAATGAGGTATTTGATATTCGAAGCGAGCATCGAGCATCGAGTGGCATTTTGACCTCTATATTTACATGTTTCCCTGACAGCTGGCAAACACAGAAGAGTTTGTAGATGGAGCTTTGGCTGGACATCTGGGCGAAGTGCTCATCAGGTATGTGTACCGAAAATATGTACTAATCTTTATGACACAACTAGATAAATAGAGTTTCTTATCAATTACTTGTCACTGCTATTCAACAAGGTTATCTAAGGAAAGAATAATTATATTTTAAAGAGACTTTGCCAAGAAATATTCACTCAGCAAACACGTTTAGACATGCAGCAGCACAGTAAAATCTGGCTGCTCAAATACAGGATCAGATTGTCGGTTTTTGGCTAAAAGATAAATAGAAAATACTTTTACTGGCCTCAAGCTTTAAGATCCTTAACTATCTTAACTAAAGTGTGTTAAATATTAATCTTAAATTTTTCAAGGAAATCAGTGGTGGAAGCAAAAGTTAAGCACAACATGATTGCTGGTCTTTTGCTCTGCAGCCATTTCTGACCGTGCTGTGTGCTGACAGGTGTGTTTCATCCCCACAGGTGCAATAATGTTTTGTACATCAGAGGCGTAGAAGAAGAAGAGGAGGACGGAGAAATGAGAGAGTGATGCTGGTGTCTGAGTGTGATTGTACCTCGTAGCTGAGTTGATGTGTGTTTGTGTTTTCACCATGTGAAACAAATGGACGCCTGGGGTTTGTTATTTTTCAAGCAGTTTTGAAGATGATTCCTTTCTTTTTTTTTTTTACTTTATGTGAGGCCAATTTTATGTTGTGACATTGTGATACGGAAACAATAAAGTGATTATTGTACCCTTTCTTAAACCTGATTTTTGTGTTGTTTTACTGTGTGATGTCTGACTTTGTCTCTAATTATTAAACTGAGCAGGGTAGAGATTGACTCACTAGTTAAATGATGTCTCTCTGATGTCTGGGCCTGAAGCACCACCCCCCTCTGTGCACTTTAAACCCTGCTCTCCTGAACAAATATTTGCCTGTTCTCAAACTAGTTTAAGTCCAGTCACTCTCAAGTAATTTTTCTGCTTTGGATGAATCAAAATGTCCAGCGATTACAGACTATTGGTGAAAAATGCCAAACAGGTGGTTCTGATCTGCAACAATGGAGAGAAATACCTGATGAAGCAGGGGATGCAAAATCTTTGTGTGATTGAAAATGGAAGCATTGTAATAGGGAGGTGAGTTTTCTAAATTAGATTTAAGAGAGAAGGATTCATTGTCAGATTCACTTACAGCACTAACAACAGGCATCCTTCATGTGACAAGCATGTAGCTACTGTTAAGTAATTAGCTGAGGTTAAACAGGTTAAATCAAAGTCCAAATGTTAATTTAATTATATAGAATTACTCTATCACTGATTGGCTGTGGTTTACCATTTTGCATGTTGCAGGCTGAAGTAGATTTTGAGGATTACTCATAATACGGTTTGCTAAATTTTAGTGAAGTATTGTGACACAAATACTTCTAGTTCTCACCACTGTAGCTGTTCTCAGATCTGCAGGCAGCTTTATTTAAAATTCAGGTTTGTGAAGTTTATTATTACCCTGCAGGATCTGTTAAATACGGAGCCCCTTTGGTGACATTGGGGAAAAAAATAATAATGCGTGGCCACGCGATCATAATGCGTGGCCACGAGACATCGTTATTATGTCGTGTCCCAGTGTCACCAAAGGGGCTCCGTAGTTAAAGATAAGGATCATTTAAAAAAAAAAAAAAAAAAGCTCTCTGGTGGCCCCCAGAGGAAGAAGTGGCTCATTACAACCAGAAAATAAAAGTGATGGATAAAAAACGTTTTTGGATATATTTATATTTCCTTACTAATGTTATGTACTATTTAATTAATTACCACCTGCTATTCCAAGTTTTTACTTTAAATCTCTGCTCGTGCCTTCTAAATGTCAGTGGATGTTTTATTTAGTTATTTTAATTATTTGTTTAATCACTAAATTTAATTTAGTGTATAGAACTTTAACTATGCTCAGTGTGCATGAACTTACCAGACACCATAAATTCATACAAGCCAGGAGCTGAGTGCTTTGAGAACCTTGCTTTTAAACGTTTACATTGAAGTGACTCACTTGTCCATCCAGCGATGGGCTGATTAAAGCTGTGGGGCCTGCTGAAACCATCAGAGCTCAGTATTCAGGAGCAACGTTTGATAAAGTGATTGATGCAGCAGGAATGTGTGTCCTGCCTGGTGAGTATCAGCTGTGATTTGTATTTAAGTGTTACTAAGTATATTTGCTGAACTACTGTCCTTAAGTACAATTTAAAGATGATGATACAATGATTATTGTTTACACAATCTTCTTGTTTCAGGTTTGGTTGATGCTCACACCCACCCAGTCTGGGCTGGTGACAGGGTGCACGAATTTGCAATGAAGGTAAATCGTTAAAGTATTTTGACTATTTTTGATCCCACTTCCCCAAGTGCATCTAAATGTTTAAGGAAATACATGTTTCTTTACGCCTGCAGCTGGCAGGGGCCACCTACATGGATGTGCATCGGGCCGGAGGAGGGATCCACTTTACAGTGGAGCACACTCGAGCTGCCGCAGCCTCTGAGCTTCTGACCTCCCTGAGCAGCAGGCTGACTCGGATGCAGCGAGCAGGCACCACCCTGGTGGAGTGTAAGAGTGGCTACGGCCTGGAGCTGCAGACTGAGCTCAAGATGCTGGAGGTGATCGAGCAGGCCAGACGCACCCTGCCCATCAACATCTCCTCAACCTACTGTGGAGCCCATGCGGTGCCCAAGTACGGACTGTCCTCACACTTTACTTATTTCACATCACACCCTGAACTTTAACCTTTAATGTGTTTCTGTGTCCTTTATTCAGAGGGAAGACAGTAGCAGAAGCCACAGAGGACATCCTGCAGGTCCAGCTGCCACGGCTGAAAGAACAGATGTCTGCTGGGACTCTCAGAGTCGACAACATTGACGTGTTCTGCGAGCAGGGAGTGTTCGACCTCAGCTCCACTCGCTCCGTCCTGCAGGCTGGCAAAGACATGGGCCTCAACATCAACTTCCATGGAGATGAGCTTCATCCCATGAACTCTGCTCAGGTATCACTGATCTTTGCACATCTTTGAACTACAAACACTTTAATTCAGCTTTTAATCTTAATCAAATAATAATTTGGGCCACAGCGTAAGAAAGTGTCAAAGTGTTTATTTTGCTTATTTACATTAAATTCTTGAAGATATAAATCCTCACTCTTCAGATGCTGTAACCAGCGAATATTTGGCTTCTTTCCTTGATAGATGACCTGTATCAGTATAATCAAATACTTCTTAGGCATCAGAATAATAATCCTGTTAACCTGAGTGTTTTCTTGTGTCAGTTGGGAGCAGAGCTCGGGGCCTTAGCCATCAGTCACCTGGAGGAGGTCACCGACGAGGGGATTGCTGCCATGGCTAAATCAAAAACTGCTGCAGTCCTTCTTCCAACTACAGCCTACATTCTCAGGTATGCTAACACACAGATGCTCCCATGCACCCGTCTCACGGCTGTGAGATATCTAATGATCCCTGTGTGTGTTTAGGCTGCCCCAGCCTCGGGCCAGAGCCATGTTGGAAGCTGGAGTAATTGTTGCCCTCGGCAGTGACTTCAACCCCAACGCTTACTGCTGCTCCATGGTGAGTATAACAGGGGAGGTGTGAGGTGGAAGTGTGAGAACCTACCTCTGTCTTCACTTCCTCTCTGTTGTCCTCTCTCTCGTGTCCTTCCTCAGCCAATAGTCATGCACCTGGCCTGTGTCAATATGAGGATGTCCATGCCTGAAGCTTTGGTTGCGGCCACCATCAACGCAGCCTACGCTCTCGGACGCTCCCACACACATGGCTCCCTGGAGGTCGACAAACACGGAGACCTGCTGGTCCTCAACACCACAAGGTAAACCAGGACAGAAACACTTTGGGGTTACGTCAGCTGCACTTATCAAGAAAAAGTGGGGATAAATGGAGAATTATGTAAGATTCAGATGTGAAAAGTACAATTACTCAGGCATTGTGCTTAAGTAAAATGTTTAGGAGCTTGAATTTTACCATTTTATGTTACTTAATACTTCTACTCTGCAACATTTCAGAGGGAGCTATTGTACTTCTTACTCCACTGTGTTTATCTGACAGCTGTAGTTACTTTTCAGGTTGAAAATGTAGATATTTACTCACAGAATATGAGTATTTTTACAGTGTGGTATTACTACTCTACATAGGCAGAGAAGCAGATCAGTTTCCATAGAAAAGGGTTTAAATACCTGGTTTAAACACCACATGTGCAGCTCCCTGATCTCCTGGTAGGAAACTGTTATCAAAGCTGTTTGGATGCACTTCACAAAACTTCCAGTGGAGGGCACTGCACACCTAAAACTGGACTGAACAGCCACTGAGAACGACCGAATCCTCTGTTCTAGCTGTGTGTGTATATATATGTATATATGTGTATATATGTGTGTGTATATATATGTACACATACATGTTGTTGATTCAATACCAACAAACTTCTAGTAGTATCTATTCATTGTTTACTAACTGCATGCTTCATGAGTTTATATGAAATGTTAGTGTGTAAAACAGATGCTCTTCACTATGTTTTACTGCAGATGGGAGCATCTGATCTACCAGCTGGGAGGACACCAGGAGCTCATCCGTTACGTCGTCATCAAGGGCAACGTCGTCCATGATAATGACAAAACCATGGACTTATAACCGGATAAGAACGCCCTGCTGACTGAGTCTGATTACTGAAGGTACTATCAGAAACACTGTTAGACAACTGTGGCATGTATTCATCTGTGATGTGTGAGCACTGGCTTAGAAAAACTGGGGACCTAAGGTTCAGTTGTAGTCACTGAGGTGTCACTGTGTGTACTGCAGACTGAGGCCAATGGATCAGTGTTACTATCCCAACAGTGTTAACAAATCCTCTAGAAACTAATGTTCTCTTAGATAAAAGTCATGTTTATCTGTTTCTGTCATGCAGAGTGAACTTACCTTTTCTTTTTCGCCTGTAAAATGCATTTTAAGTCACGTATCAGGCCTTTGGTGACAACAGCAGGCAGAAGAATTTCATTATCACCTCAGAAACAGGTAAAATATTTTTGCACCTCATGTGATCAAAGAGTTTATTGATGTGGCCTTTGTTTAACCCTTCAGTGACCTGATGGTTACCCTGCTTTTATCAGTATAATCAAACGGCGTTTGACTGTCGTGGTAAAAGCAGATAGCAAACCTTGAGTGAAGACAGAAGAAGCAAAAGAAAACAAAAGTAATGAGGTCAGTGAGTCTGTGAGTATCACCTGAAACAAAACAGCATCACATGTGTGAAGAGTGCTCTCTGCTTTTATTTAATGTTAGTACACAATGCTCGTTTTATCTAAATGGATCTTTACATTCTATTATTCCACAGGCATCACGTAAAAGTAAAAAGTATTCTCTTCATGCTTCTTCTCAGTCTTTTTCTCAGGTTCTGAAAGCCAGAGACCAACCCTCAGATATTTTACATAAAAAAAAAATTATAGTGCGATTAAAAAAATCTAACCATAAGAAAAACTAGTTCTGATGCTATTCACAAGAATAACTGGTGAAAAATGATATGAGGCTGTAGTGGCACACGCTAACTGGCTTACTGTGACTATAAACTAAAGGTGAGGGTAACAGGCATGACGGAGGTGATATATTTAATGTACCCAATACCAAACTGTTTGAAATGACCACATGTATCCCATCAGGCTTCATACTTCTTCCCTGCTCGGTGGATCTGTTGGTAAAGTGTCATAGAGAACGCCATACCAAGGAGCTGGGAAAACAAAACAGTCAAAATACATTATCTGCTACTGTTTGGTCAACTCACAATGAATTATGTACTGCATTTCAAAGTTTGGATGTACGCCCCACATCGCCACCTGCTTACCTGTATGACCAACACACACATAGCGATGGTTCCCAGAAGGTGTTTGTTGTCATCCAGCCACTCCTCCACCTTCTCATAGCAACCCTGAAAACACACGCCAACAGTAATTAGAGAAGGAGAAGTAAACCAGATCCACTCTGAGACAAAGACCCGACACAGACAAACATTTTCCCTCTTGTGTTCAACAGGACGGCCGTGACTCAGGAGGTAGAGTGGTTTGTTCCCCAGCTCCTCCTGTGCACAATGTCTTAGTGTCCTTGGTCTGCTCACTGCCATCAGTCTTTGTGTGAACGGGCAAACTGTACAGCACTTTGGATAAAAGCTCAATGTGACTGCAACTGTTTGATTTTTACAGATTTGAAAAGGTTTAGCTGAAAACTAACACAAGGTTTCAGCAGCGTGAGTCTTCCGAATTTACAATTCGCTGCTAGGTTTGGTCTTTTCATGGGATTTACTGGCAGTAGGAAAAATACAGGATATCACGACTGACCCGTGTCCAGAAGACATTGGAGGCATTACGTCCACAGCCCGGGTAAAACTGCTGGCAGCAGCGGTCAGGAACCACGTTATCATGCAGGGCGGTGTACCAGTCGTTGTGGTTCATCACTCCACAACACCTCCACTGGAAAACAAGCAGGAGAGAAGGAAACTGTCAATTATTTCAAAATAAGTTGCACAACAAACTTCATTTACAGTTATGGCAGGATGATGATAAAGTTGGATTCACAAATGTCAAGAAAAACCTAAATGAAATAAAGTTTATAACAAGTAGAACATTTGATTGTTGACTATTTTTTTCAATCTTTAATCATCATGTTGCTCCATACTTTTTCAAGCCTAAACAGGATTTTCCTTGAATGTGATGTGTAATTTACCTCTCCCTGTATGGTGTTCCACGCATCCCTCAGGCCAGCGTTGTTGTCTGTGTTGTATAGCACCAGCCCTTCTTTCAGGTCCCGCCTGGCGTTGTCACTCACCTGGTTGGACAGAGGCGACATCATGTGACATGCCCAGACACTAACCAATAGCAGTGCAGGATCACTGATAAATACGAAGGTTCCTTCGCACAGTCTTACCTTGTCGGTGTAGACAAAGAACAGGATGAGGAGGATAAGTTCAGCCAAGAGGATGATCAACAGAACGATGAAGAACTGAATAAAAATCACAGGAAATAAAGTGTCAACATGAGCAGAAACTACTTAAAATACACTTCATATCAGCTTTTAGATGTAAATAATAAGTTAACTGAGAGTTTGGTGATGGATCTCAACTTTTCTGGGCCAAAAAGACATTTCTTCAACTTAAAATACTATGAATAGGTTTTTCTGTCACTGATTTTGGCAACTGAAGCTGTTCCGGTGGAATAAAACTGACATGGGGAAACACATTAACACTACACTGATGCACTGTGGGTACTGTAGTGCACTCACGCTCAGCAGCAGGCATTTGTTCTCCTTGATGGCGCCCAGGCAACCCAGGAACCCCGTCACCATGACAACAGTGCCGAGGGTGATGATGAGGTTGGCGGCGGAGAGCGACGGGAAGGAGGGCGACAGGGTGGCAAAGCTGCCCTGAGAGACCGACAGCCACACGCCGACACCCAGCAGTCCACACCCACCCAGCTGAAACGCACACAGGAAACTCAGAAACTTCCTGCTGATTTAACGATAACCAAGGGCTTTAATTTGTGAACTGATGTTACTTCTGATACACGGTGATATCAAACAAACATTCTCTGACTCTGTGTGTGTAGAATAATTACCCAGAAGAGCAGGTTGAAGAGGAAGAGCATGTATTTAACACAGCAGATGCAACCGCGAGCCATGACTGAACTGACAGGCACTGCAAAAAAATAAACCATGAAAAGACAACGTACAAGTTTAATAAGAGGCTTAAATGAACAATGTAGTCTCTTACACTGCATTACAAATGCATAAACAGAGATAAACTTACCACTTCAACAAACAGGAGAACGCAGAAGCTCTAGTCGGTTACCTGTAACACAAAAGGAACACAAACATGTATGCAGTGCTGTGCATTGTGTTCACAGACCATTACTGCCATTTCAGAGAAGACTGGGAAACACCGGAATAATCGACTAATCGTTGCAGCTCTGGGTTAGTTAATATTATATTCGTTAACGTTATATTCCATCTATAGGCAACATCATCAGCTGTTGTTTTATGTGGGAAGGCTGGGAATGTCTTAACAAGTGTTTTAAATTTTTATTTAAAATGAATAATAAACAATATGTTGAACAGAGAGTTTGATTTGTTTTCCCCCCTCTAACAGGATACGCCGTGCTCCTAATTTTCAGACAGAGTGACACCCTCTTTCTGCAGACGATCTCTGATCCCGACGTGACGTCACTGCTCTGAACTCCGTACTGCGGTTTTTACAAAAGTTTGGGACAAACTTTGGCGGAAAGAAAACGCGCAAACACCGTCGATAAATACAATAATTTACACTTTGGTGAGAACTAAACACGCTGATGTTTGCACCTCAGGTAGATAAACCACTTCCCTGTGGCTCAGGCCGTGATTGTTTTCATGTCCATGCCCTCGGAGATCAGACAAGGAAAAAAAAAAAGAGAAGGGAATTGTTTCCTACCGTTGGCTACGAGCTGCAGCTCATCCTCCCGCTAACGCGTCGAGTCTCACCCGCAGAAACTTGCGCAGCTTTCCCCTTCACAGCATCGCTCGGTGCGAAAACACAAAGCCCGACGCCTGTAAACTGTGACGGCGTCTTTGAACTTTCGTCGATGGCTGGAATCGAAGAGGAGGAGAAGGCGGAGGAGGAGACTGTCCGGAGAGGGCGGAGTACAGCGGAGGATGGAGCCCGAGTGGAGGCGTGGCTGTCTGCTTATAGATTTTTTTTTTTGTTTATACTATTTATCCTGATACATTTATTGCACCGATAATTTTTTATCCAGGTATTTATGAGACGTGATGCATGTTACTGTAGAATTATTGGTTTCTTTTCTTATCTTAAAGCTCCGATTCACTTAATAATTCTGTAAGTTATGAACTCTAAACATCTGCAAACAAATCCCAAAGCCAAATCGGACTTTAATAAAGTTTCATCATTATAACATTGATATAAATACGTGACTCTGAACAGAAAATACCAAATTAAAATACAAAATATACAAAAAAAACCATTAAAAGCGTATTTCTCTTTCCGTTGCTGCCCTTGAGCATCCATGGCATCGAAGCAGGAGTGTGTTTCCTGTGTACTCTACAGTCAAGGGGTTAAAAGCCAGTGTCCAGGTTTTCCCAGTAAACCAGGCGACCATTCTCCAGTGAAAACTGGGATCTGTATTGGTGCCCCCCACAATGAAGGGTGGGTAGGGGGGTCAAAGGACACATAAGGAGGTGGACAGTGACACTTTCACTGACTGAATGTTCCTCCATTATTTAACTCTGCCTCTGTATCTGTGGGTTTGTTTTTATCCCAGAGCCCATCGATCAGACTGGGAGGAGTTCAGCTGCACGGACTCGCTGCTCTCTCCATCCTCATGCTGAAAGACACACGTATCAAAGATGTTATTTGACAAATCAGTTATTATACTACAAAACGTGTTATATTTAACAGGCTGGCAAGCTGGTTTACAACTGAGGTTTAGGGAACTTCTCCAAATGAAGGCAAAGCTGATACTCACCTTGTTGGCGATGGCGCGGAGTTTACCCAGCAGGGAGGGTTTCTGGGCGTAGACCACATCGTCATCAGGCTCCTCTCCTTCCGCCAGGGCACAGCTGTCTGCCGCTGGCAGCTCACACTCCTTGTTGGCAGACATCACCAGACGAGAGTACTTGTACTCCAGCCTGACCACAGACCACAGAGACTTAGTCATCATGACGAAGCATATCATTTAGCACGGATAGCATCCTGTGTTAACATCTTTTCTGATATTGTAAATTAAAACTTCTTCTCCATGAAAGAATCTGAGCGTTTACTGTCACTGACAAACAGCTGTTGACATCTCCACCTCCAACTAACAATTCAAGCAGATCTTAATGAGTATGTTGGCCTGGACTGAGACTGACGGTGAGTGTGTTAAATTGGCAGGTGCCTCTCACCTCTTGTTTTTCTTCCAGAAATAGCAGGTGAGGGAGATGAGCAGCACGGCCATGAAGGCTCCGCCACCAACCCCGACCTTCATCCACAGAGCGATGGCCTCGCAGGCGTAGGAGCTTCTGGGAGGCAATGATACTCCATTGGTGCACAACTTTGGCTCGTTCCACATGTACAGAGTTTCCTGGAGAGAGGGGGAGGGAGACACAGAGAAAAAACAATGTGTGTTTTTCTTTATTTTCCATATGTTAGTTTCTAAACCAAATAAATCCTGTGAAGTTAAATGGTGACTCAGCAAACCACTACTTTCTGATTTAAGGTTCTAATGAATCTGAATCTAGTATTTAATCCACAAATCAGACCAGAGTCCTTGTGAATCCCGTGTATTGTGTGTTACCTGGACGCCTCCTTTGCACGCTCCCTCTATCTGGTGGTAGTCGTCCTCGGTGCAGCGTGGGCAGGCGCTCGCGCTCTCCCACAGGAAGTGAAACGTGCATCCATCACATGTTCCTGCAGGACAGGAGCTGCACAAACACGCACAGATCAATGCACAGATATTTAAAAAAAATATTTTCATATATTATCTAATTTCTTATGTCCTGGTATGACATACCGGGGCACAGAGACCTCTCCTCGTTCAGACTTCTCTGGGTTACAACGAACAGTGATGACTGAACTCCGACCCTGATCGCATGAGGCTGTTGCCTGGGTCGACCTAAAAATAGACCAGTGTTAGGACATAACACAACAAAAGCACACGTAGCCTCTGTCTCTGTCTATCAGACTGTACCTGTAGAAGAAGTTGATGTCTGGAACATCCTTTGAGTTTTCTGAGAAAAGATCTGGTTTAGCGTTTACACCATTCAGGACAGTGTCCACTGTTGCTCCTGGAAAAATAAAACAGAGTCAGACACGTTAAAGCTGGCATCACAGGCTGCTGATCGCAGAGCCACATGCTGCAGGTTAACAAGCATCATACCAATGAAGGTGTCTGCGAGGCTGATGGACTGGGAGGAAATGGCCATCCTGAAACCCCGCCCGTCCGCCGGTATGATGGTTGACTGACAGATGAAGCTGTCCACTGAGTTCACAAACTGAGCCGAGTCGCTCTGGTCGTCTTTGTTTGACACGTCGGTGACGTTATCTGTGCAGATAGCAGCTCGCTTCCCCTGTAGCAGACATGCGCATGCAAGCAGCATGAAAATTATCTGTCAGTTGCTATGGTTACGCCTCAGGTTTTATCACACTGAGGTGGCTCGTCGGCATGTGATTAAATCTGATTTTGTTTTATTTGAGCTAATGTGAGATATTGATTGTGTATGTGTGTATTACCTCATGGCCACACAGGCTGATGTTGAACAGGTGAAGGTACTTTGTGCCCTTAGAGGTGAAACTCGGCCCAATGGTCAGAGAGGCCACATCGCTCAGAGGGCTGAGGTCAAAGGTCAGTGTGCGGTTGTTCTCTGTGTGGGAGAAGGAGCAGTCGCTGTAGCATCGAGAGTGTTCCTGAAAAAAAAAAAAAAAAAAAAATTACATAAACTCTCAACACCTGACTGGAAACACGTCCTCACCCAGAGGATGTCTCTCTACCTTGTTGCTAACACTTCCAGGTCCACATGCAACACACGCGTCCTGTCCGTAGGTGTGCCGTCCCGCCAGGTGTGTGTTGGGCGGGCACTCCTGGCATCGGTTGGTGTCTCTATCAATGTAAAAACCAGTTGGGCAGGGAACACAGGAGGAGCCGGCCCGCTGAGAGTTCTGGGGGACCAGAGCGCAGGCCCGACATGCTGATGCCACCCCATCCAGGACGTTTGTCACACTGATGGAGTAGAGCTTCACCGTGTCACTGACATAACGACGCAACTACAGACACACAGAGACAAGACAGGGATGCAAACAAGTGCTCCACAGACATTTAAACTTTTAAAGACACTGGAAACAAGACTGACTAGAAGAAACTGTGAACATGTTTACAAAGTTGGAGTTAATACCAATATAAATTAATAAAAATAAAATAGCTAGAGTTCACTCACATCTAGAGCATGGTTGGTCCTCTGGAAGGCCCACGTGTATGTGACAGAGGCGTTCCTGGTCATACTATGTGAGTACGACTGTTTCCCCTTGCTGCCTTCCCAGGACTCCACCACTGTGGTGCTCTTCCTGTTTACATCCTGCAGGGGGCGTCACGGCAAAACAATTAGATGAGGAAAGCTGGGCTGGATTACTGAAACTAAACTCAACCTCAGTGACACAACATGACTGTTCTGGCCCGCTGGTGAAAACCGTCACATAATAACTACCCTCTGCTCCAAACACACAATCACACACGTGTGCACACAGTCAAGCACACACCATCATGAAGTAGAGCTCACAGTCGGCAGAGCAGATGGTCTCGAACACAAAGGTTATCCGGCCAAACTCGCCACCAGTCATCCCTGAAAGTGAGGCTGGGACTCTGCCAAAAAAAACACAACCCAGGCAGTGGATTAGTACACACACATCTCTGTCTGTGGCGTCCAAATTTCTAAAAAACGTCCACTTCTCTTTGCAGTTTCCATTAAAGCAAACATCCTTACTTGAAGCCGGGCACGTGCAGGCTGAGGATGAGATAGTCATTGTCTGAACTGCCTGCTCCACTGCGGATGTGATCCCCTGCTACCTCCCATCCTGATGGAAAACAGGAATGATGCACTCACATTATACCTATAACTCATCTAACTGATGATGGAGATGTTATTGTACTGCGTTATCCTCGTCACTAACACAGGTGCTACTGCGTTACTCACCGTTCATGTCATCACATTTGGAGTTGCCCACGTTGAAGCAGGAAGTCTTCATGTTGGAGGGCAGCACGTTCCACCATTTATACTCGAAACCTAACACTGGCTCTGTACCTGCAGGGCACTTTGCACACGCTAGTACACACACAGACAGACACAGACACACACACACACACAAAAGCTTTATTTAGATATTACAATGACATATTCCCTCCCTGGCACAACACCGTGTTTGCACAAGAACCATCTTTTCAGGAGTGGATTATCCAGCTCAGTCGCTTCTATGGAACAAATTTCTAACAAATCTCATAATTATGGGAGCAGATGGAGAAGCTTTTTGAAGTATATGACTATTATGAAATGAACGTAAACTATGAGGGAGTGTAACAGGAAGCCTAGACTTTCAATAGAGAGTGAAGAAGATGAATGACATGAAATGAAACAGATTTCAGTGTTGTATGATAGAATGGGTGCTTTGTAGAGCTACAATGATTAGTCAGTTTATCGACTGATAGAAAACATATCTGATAATATTCTGATAACTGATTAATCTTTAATTTATCAGCAGGTGTGAGCCGGTTTACCATAGGTGCCGTCAGAGTGGGTCCCAGGTGGGCAGCGCAAACAGGTGGAGTCGTTGCTGTTGTAGTAGCCGGGGTTGCAGGGAGGGCAGGGTTCTCTCTGCCCCGTCGCAGGCAGCTCCACAGCCCCAGTGATGTTCTCCACGCAAATTTTTGGCTCCACCCAGCGATACAACACCTGTGTCTGTAACCGACAAACACAGGAGCAATAATACCAGGAGCAGACAGATTCTTACTTTGAATGTACCTGGAACAAAAGTTACTGAAAGAAATTAAAAAAAAGGAAAATACAACAGAGGAAGGTGTTTCTTTACTGTTCTTTCATGCCAAGGTCGTGGACCAGTGCCAAGAAAGTTGATTTTAGATCAGGTGACATGCAAAGTGTTCACTAAGCTATTCATCATTTCCTTCCTCATCACTCTGAGACTTCTCTTGTTTCTGGAACAGTGAGAGCTGACAGAATATCCCATGACAAAAAGAGTGTGTTCGTAAGAATGTGTGTATTTGTCCTTGTCTAGGTAAAAAGGAAAAGGTGAGGGTATGTGTGTGTGTGTGTGAAATGTGAAATGCTGCTGACCTTCCCTTCGCTGTCGCAGGCTGTGTGGATCTGGAAATAATCCTTCTCTGAACATGGTGGCCTCACTTTACATTCTGGCCATCCCTCATCTGAGACAGGAGTCAAACCCAGAGGAGCCAGGACACAGTGACGCAGAGAAAACGAGCACAATCAGAATCTGATGTTGGGTAAATCTAATTTCCGAGTTTTTCACCTTACACATTTTTTTTTTGAAAATCGTAAATCTATTTGTTACACAAATACTTTGAGGATGTGTTTTAATGTGCACATACGTGAATAGTGGTGTTCGGGGCAGGGTGCACAGGAGGACGCCCCCTTCACGGAGTAAGTGTTGCTGGGACATGGTTGGCAGGACGAGGAGCCGGGGGTGGCACTGAACCAGCCGGGCCGGCATGGAAAACACTCCGATGTGTAGGCTACACCTGGACACAGGTGATGCATGTATGTATGAATGAATGGTGACAGCACAACCTGCACAGATTTTCTCTGCAGCTCCAGAGAGAGATTTTGATCTGAGATGGGATTTTTCCAAATTCATCCACTGCAAGTGTCAAACATTATGCTTCAGTTCTTGAGCGTCTTATAAAACCTTACCTTCTATTTGGATGTTCTTGAGCAGCACAGGTTTGACCATCTTCCCTCCCACCAGGATGCCAGTGGTCCTCCAGTACAGGATGTTTGTACCAGACTTCAGACTCACCTGAAACGAAGATGCACTTCGTGAGCCACACACAATCCTGTACTGTACTCTCACTCACACACACACACACGCACACACACACACACACACACACACACACACAAGGCAGAATCACATCCTCACCGTGTGTGTGTCCCATTCTCCATTGCTGGTGACTTTAATCCATTTCTGGTCATCAGTCTGGGCCATTTCCTGACACTGCTCATTCTGGACCTAAAACACGTGGTAACACATCCACACTTCTCAGTCTCCAAACGTGACATTTAAGGAAACAGGTTGACATTTCTGGAAATATCCTTATTCAGTTCCTTAACAATAGTTAGATGAGAAGATATGGACTATTCTCATATCTGTCTGTTGAATATGAAGACGCAGACAAAGGACAAAGCCTGGAAACTACTATTTTATCCCCAAAATGTCAAGCTTTTCCTTTAATTTAAACTTTCTTTTTAGTTAGAAAAACAAGAGAAACATAATTTTAACCATTCAGGAACCGTATGAATTCTTTGTCAGTTAAATAACATGTCCCAGGTTGTTCATTAAAACAGGTTGAGGCAGATTTCTCTGCAGCTTTTACAGACAGTTCAGGAAAAAAGAGGTTGATTCCTTTTTGCATAAAACTAACAATAAAAGCATTTTTACTGTCTCAAACAGAAAGGAACCTTTAAAATGCCAATATCAGCCTGATACATTGGTGAGTGAATATACATGTACCAGAGTATATGATGCTGTAGGATGCAGTTAGAGGTGCTTACATAGAACTCAAAGAAGATGTTGTTGTCCGGGTACTGATAGGTGAAGGAGACAGAGCCCTGTTTCTCCAGATGGACGGCGTAAACCAGAGACACCGTACACTCATCGCGGTTTGACTCCAGGTACACACCCTGCGGCGTCCATGATGAGCTGCAACAACAAAAAACAACAATGTCTGTGCATCCAATTTAAAACATCTGTCCTCATCTCCATGTTTCTCTATGTCTAACCTGTGCAAACAACAGTGTTTGTGAGCGTCTATGTCACCTGTTACAGGCCTGAATGTCCTCTCCATTTGGTCCGGGGTCCAAGAAGCTGGCCAGGCTGGTGAAGCCTGCAGGGATGGCGTCCCATTGGTCAAAACGGAGGCCGCTGCCCAGAGAATAGGAGCCGGCTACACATGGCGTGCACTGCTGTGTGGACATCTCTAAAAACTTCCCAGCCGGACAGGAGAAAGCTGTGAGACAGGGAGGAAAAGAGGGTCTGTAAATATACAAACACACACACACACACACACACACACACACACACACACACACACACACACACACACACACACCAGCAGTACTCACAGCAGTCTGTTCCTCTGGTTGGAGGTGGAAGGTCTGAGCAGGAACCTGGACTGAGAGGGATGGCGACTCTCCATCGTGACCCTGTGCTGTCACACTCTGTGTACTGGTAGTAGTAGTCTGTCTACAGAACACACACACACACACACACACACACACACACACACACAGAGATAAATACAAAGATCAATACAACCTCACGTTTCTGTGTTTTTAGCCATGTTAATGTCTGGGTTTGCAGACTGAAATATCTCAGTAACTCAGCAATGGGTAAACTGCCATTAGTGAGCAGGTAGACAACATCTCCAGTCTACCTGGAAAACCAGTTCCTCCAGTCAACCACAACACTGGACACACACAGGCCCTGACGCAATCACGAAGCTGCGTGATTCTATGTTAAGCAGATGCTGGTCATATAAAAAGGCTATTATTGGAGATGAAGGAGTTCTCCGGGTGAAAGTGGTGGCTGACCCTGGTCACCACGGCAACCAACGGCTGGAGCACTAATGGTCCATTAAGAGCACAACAGCAGGTCATCTGTACAGAGGGCTGCTGGCTGTGACATTATTCCCATCATCTGATCTGACTGACCATTGATTTACAAGAGAATTTTTCTAGAGCTACATGTCATCATCCGGAGCTAGAGACAGCAACTACGAGCATGTTCAGTGATTCAGTGCAAGAGCTGATTTTTCTTTAACTGAATAAACATAATTAATACATTACAGATTATAGATTAACTGTAAAATTAACAAAACCTCACCCTGTGTTAAGGAGCTGCTGAGGTTTCATGCTGCACTGTATTTCTCTCAGTGAGTGATGATCCTGATGCAGGTTAAGACTGTTCAGTGCTCTTTGCCTTCAGTTCAAAATATCAGCAGTGTCACACCAAAAAGATTCATGTCCGTCTTCCCTGTCGTCTACAAAAATCCCACAATCTCCTGACTCAAAGGTTGGCTTGTCATGGCGCTGAATTTTATCTGGTCTACCCCCTTTTCCGCTTTTCACCAGTCTCCATGACAACCAGCGCAAGTCACCGGGGAGACCAGCGAAACACATTAGCCCGTGTCCTTTTTATCAGCCTCACCTTGCCCCCCCCCCACACCCCGACCCCCACCCCCCACCCCCCAACTGCCACCACTTTCAACGCATTTGCACAGACACCAGACCTTGTTTGTCCGTTTACACAGAAACAGACAGCAGGTGAACGTCAGCTCATGTTCCCATGATTCATGTTAATGAAGTGGTCAGTGTCTCGCATGGCAATGCACTGTTTGGATGTTTGTGTATGTGTGTGTTTTAGGGGAAGTGAGGGGGGCGGGGTGGTTGTGTGTGTGTGTGGGGGGGGGGTGGGGGGGGGGGGGGGGGGGTGCAGCATGAATTGCCATGTTTGTTGCTGCAGAGAGGTGATTAGTCATTTAAAAGAGCTCAGGCTTATCTGCACAAACACACACACACACACACACACACACACACACATCCTACATCTGCAAACCATCTCCCCCCGTCACTGATTAATTCCCCCGTACACACATCACAGGTCGTTTCTGCGACTGTTCCAGTTTAATTAGCTGCTACTTAGATGTCAGTGCTGTGCTGCAGCCAGCTGCCTGTGTGCTCCGCTGATTTGTCTGCCCAGCTGAACAGCAGGTTCGGGGGAGGAGATGGAGATCTGCCAGAGCGGCGCTTGGGACTCAAAGAATGTTGCATTAAAAGTACAAAGCAAGCTCCACTCACAGGTTTTGTGGTTTTAATTCTACACATAACGGGAAAGTGATTCGAACTTCGTTGAAATTAAATATGTTAACTGTTAGTTGCTTGTTAATACATCTATAAAGTAAGAGAGGGAAGTGCATGTCACAGTCCCACTGGAAACCACTTTCTGATAAGGCAGCATTTATAAAAGCTGTGATTAATGGCTGGATTACTGCTTAATAAATCATTTACTAATATTTTATGGATCAGATATAAATAAATATTTTAGTAAGAATAACTTTTGAGTTGCCAAGTTGTGTAAAATCCTCTCAAATGTACTTATTAATGGGATTATTACAGAGGCCTTTCTGTTAATTTAAAATTTAACTAAACAGCTACACAATAGTGAGAGAGATGAGACGTGTGAGGAGCGCAGCTTCCTCACTCACAAAAACCTTCAAGGAGCCAAAACCTGGTGTAACACTGGTGTAAATTAAACGCACAGGCAACTGAACTGATGCTGTAAACTGCTTTCACTGCAATCCACGAGGCAGCATCCACACTGTTTGCCTGGATGACAGAAAACCCTGACAGCACAGCACATCCTCAGCGGGGGCTGGCCGGCAGCAGGCTCCTCAGAGGGGGGATGGAGGCCAGCAGGCAGCGTCATCTCGTTGTGGAGCGTGTTTATAGTCAACATGAAACGCATTTTAAGCCGATCAGCAGCGTGAAGAGGATCCTGTGCTCTCACATAGATTCAGACGCTGCTGAGCCAATACATAGCAGGAATACCACTTGTAGAAATTGCGTTTTTATTGTTTATTAGGTGAAACCTTTTGGATATAATCTGGCTGTTTATTCCTGCATACATGGCCATTTTCTTTATTTGGTCACCGCACTGGAACAGGTGATAAACAATGAAAATATCCTCACGACAGCAATGATAAAAAAGACCCTGATTTCGCCTCTTAAAAAGCATCTATTACATGACTGTGTTTTGCAGTGATAATAGGATTAATAATAATAATAAAAATTATTATTAAAGCGCACTCACCTCATCGCACGGCCGCAGGTCTCCGTCGGCGGACACGGACGATGTAAGAGCGGTGATGATGAGTAAAAGGCAGCGGGGGAACCAGGAGGCCCACACCTGCTCCCGCATCCTCAGCTCGGATCACAAACAGCCGGCTGTCCGCTGCCTGGAGCCAGAAACATGAAACAGGCCGAGCGGTGAGGGTTTCTGTGGGGTCCCTGTCATTGACGCGCCTGTCTCTCACCCTCCCTCCCCCCCCTCCTCCTCCAACCACACCACCGTCAAACCACACGGTTTAACAATGACACCTCCGTTCCCGGCTTTCAAATTAAAACAGCATACTATTTGAGGTATGTGCTAGAGAAAAAATATTTTCACACATATGCAAATTTCCAGCAGAAAGCTGACCTTCATGTAACTGTAAAAGTGAGGAATGAAAACTGTAGGCTGTTAAAAACAATATTTGGTTGGCAGCCAGTTATGTTTCATAATAATAGTCCAAAAATATTGACAACAACAACTTCACATTTAACAACAAACGATTGCCTACTGTCTCTCAACAAACAATATTGGACCTCTACGCACTTATTTTGAAGGCCCCACCGCCTGTTTGAGTCTGTTTGATTTCCGGTAACTTCACTTCTCTCGCGGTGTTAACACCGTCTCAGACAGTGACGCCACGAGTGTGAATACAAACGTTATCTTGATTGACAGCTGGAGATGGACAGAGCTTATTATAACTTTACACCATATATTACACAACAATCTGGTAGAAACAATGATATAAGCTCCTAACACCAGTTAGCGTTTTCCACCAAAACCTCCAAACCCACAATATACTGAGTGTTTAGAGTTAAATACAAAGCAGCATTGGAGTCTGTGTTGGTCTTTGACGAAGCCTGGACCACTATGGAAACAGGAACTTTTAGTTTTAGTTTTCTTGTACTGAATCTAGTGTTTTTATTTATTTATTTTTTTCTTAATTTTGTTTACATTTCAACGAGTGTATGTCGATTTATTACATGAGCGGTTCCTCCATTTACCGGGAGGTGATAGCAGCGGTTCTGAAAAAAGACAAAATCCCACGAAGAAGAACAGAACCCGGATGTGATGTCAGTGCAGAATCAAAACAGTTAAAATTTGACAGCTCGGCATCGTTCCGCTAAAGGTTTATAAAATGCAATGGAAAATGTTACTGTCACTGTTAAAAATAAACTACATTATCTAGCCAACATATTTAGAGATTGGGGCTACTTTTTATCCGACTGTCGAGGAATGCTAACCCGAGGAAAAGGTTCTTTTGTCAAGTTTTTCTAGTAGCTTTTAGCGGCTCTTCTCCGGCTAGCTGGTTAGCTCCCCCGGCTAACGAAAGTTGCTCCATGGTGATCTATGGGCTGAACATGACCATATATAGACCGGCCACAGAGCTCCCTCGCCGGTGAAATGTAAACGGTGACTCGCTCAGGAGGCTGACAAAGGGCAAGCAAAAACAAAACTCAGCTGGAAGGGAAAAAAGACACCCAGCGTGCTAGCTTCACCATGTCATCTGACCAGATTATTGCCATCGTCATGGATGACAAAATCTACGAGGTGAATAAAAAGAAGCTGATAGAGAAGAGCGACTATTTCCGTGCACTGTACAGCTCTGGTATGAGGGAGTCTACGGAGGACTCCGTGCAGCTGCAGGGGCTCAGCGTCCCCGGCCTGGAGCTGGTCCTGGAGTTCATCAACACCTCCAAAGTCCAGGTTGTCAACGAGACTCTGGAGGACCTGATTGAGACTGCCTCCTTTTTACAGGTCACCTCCATCCTCAAGCTCCTGACCTCGGAGATCCGGCTGGACAACTGCGTGGAGCTCTACAGCCTCTCTGAGGTTTATGGCACTCACGATCTGCGTAATGCTTGCCTCAAATACATGAGCTGCTACTATCATCCCATGCTGAGGCGGCCTGAGTTCAGCAGCCTCCCCTTTGCTGTTAGAGACCAGGTCAGGGAGATGCGCATGAAAGGCACCGCCACTTTGATAGCCATCGGAGACTTCACCTGTCTGTCCTTGGATGTGCCTGATCAGGATGAACCCTGGTCCATGCTGAGGTATGGAGAGGTGGAGCAGCGCTGGAAACCACTTGCAAACAACCTGCCTCAAGATATGATCAATGTCAGGGGATACGGCTCAGCTGTCCTCGATAACTACCTGTTCATAGTTGGTGGTTACAGGATGACAAGTCAGGAGATCTCTGCTGTGCACTGCTACAACCCCTGTCGGAACGAGTGGAACCAGGTGGCTCCGCTCAACCAGAAGAGGTAAGTCCAGATCCACGGTACTGTGCAAAGGTTTTAAGCACTTTAGCTTCTTATCCATCACAAGATACTGAGGGAGGCGTCTGATTGTTCCCAAATTCACTCTGCAGCATGAGCCTCCTTCCTCTCACTGGTCAGTTGTCTGTCCATGATTTGCTGCTGTCATGTTTTACTCTGTGTCCTCTTCTTCAGGTCCAACTTCAAGTTGCTAGCAGTTCAAGGGAAGCTGTACGCTGTAGGAGGCCAGTGCCTGGGCACGGTGGAGTGCTACAGCCCGGAGCAGGACTGGTGGACATGTGTGTCCTCAATGCCCGACCCGCTGGCGGAGTTTTCCGCCTGTGAATGCCAGGGTATGATCTACGTCATGGGTGGATACACTGCAAGAGGTCAGTATAAGTCAGTTGTTACTGGAGTCACAATGGTCTGAAAAATAAGTGTTGTGTGTTGGTGCACAGGACGTTACAGTAGTTATTGCTTACAAATTTTAAAAAGTTGTTGCTTTTTTGACTTCAACATGTTTTTTTTTTTCTGTAACTAATAGATAGGAACACAAATGTCCTTCGCTACTGCCCCACCTCTGACACCTGGACAGTGTTTCGGTCCTGTTCAGCCCACATCCGCAAGCAGCAGATGCTCTCAGTGGAGGACACCATCTACCTGGTTGGCGGCTACACCCACGAGCTGGAGCCGGGCCGAAGGCAGCGACGTCCCAGCCAAACAGAGGATGTACTGACGGTGCAGTCCTACAACGTCACCACGGGGGAGTGGATCCAGCTGAAGGAGAACACGTCCAAGTCGGGCCTGAACCTGACGTGCACGCTGCACAACGACGGCATCTACATCATGAGCCGGGACGTCAGCCTGCCCACCAGCCTGGAGCACCGTGTCTTTCTTAAATACAATATTTTCTCCGATGCCTGGGAGGCCTTCAGGCGCTTCCCGGCTTTGGGACAGAACATGCTGCTGTGTTCGCTTTACCTCCCCAACATGCTATGACTGACAGGGCTGATGGGAAAGACTGCAGTGAACACTAAGAGATAGTGGAGCCCCTGCAGCATTAATATAAGTCAGTGTGTGGCTTGCTTGTTCTTGCACAGAATGGGGCTCTGTGGCATTGGTGGGAACAGTGTCTGGTTGCCAGGTTGAACACCTTGTGACCTCTGTGCCTCAAAAATAAAAAGCACTACATTGTACATACTGCTGTGGATGCAAATACAAATGCTACAATGACAAGTATGAAAGCGATGAAGCGCCATGGCCCGTAGGTCAACAGCATCGTAACAGCTAACCCCAGTTTGTGCCTCTCATGTATTAGCATTAAATTTACATTTAAATCACAGTGGTAATCACCTGTTTCTCTGAAAATAATTACTCTGCAGTGTTTGAAAAACCCACTTATGGCTATTCTGAAGGTATTTTCAGAATCCTCAGATCCACCATCACCAATCCTCCACCATCTGGATGAAAATTATTTTGCATACTGGACAATGATGATGAAGAAAATGATTTTTAACCTGTTTTCCAATTTACGACTCTTGTTTCCTACCCAGGTGCATCATTGTTTGGTTTGGGAATAAATTAAAAAATCACACAGCAAGCTGAATATTCAATCCAGATGGTTAGAAGAGTCTTTTAGGATTCTGAAAATACCTTCAGAACAGTGGTAAGTGTTTAACAACCTTCTGGCTTTTTCAAACATCGGTGGGTTATTATTTTTCAGAGTAACAGATGGTTGCAACTGTGAACTGAACATAGTATTAATACATGAGAGGCACAAACTGGGGCTACATAACAGCATGCTTTTAAATCTATGGGCCACAATATTCCTGATGTTTACACTCCAAATACGGCATTGGTGTACATGTGTACATGTTTATCCATAATTCACTACGAACCTTAAAATATCTCATAAACAAAACACATTTCTTGTCTTTATGTAATGTACATAGCAGATAATCATGAGAAATGGCTTTGGTTTTACACTGCCAGTTTTATGGAAATTAGAGGTTCCTTGAAAGTTATTGTGTGGGATGTGAAGTGGCTCAGAGGGAGCTTCATGTGTTGTACGCACACTTGCACACTTGTCTTATTTTCCAGAGATACACAAAGCAAAGCTTAAAAGCGCAATTCCATGAAATGAACGATGCACATGTGCCTTCTGCAACCTCAGTTAATGGGAACTTGATACAAAAAAAAAAAAAAAAAAAAGCACAAAATGCAAAACTTTGTTACATTGCCAGCAACTGACCAAAACTGCTGTGTTTAATTTTCCTCTCTGCTAAAGCAGATTTTGTTTTCAAAAAGTACTTCTCAGTTCCTTGATTGAATAATGGGTGTGTGCAGATTTGAAAAACAAGCCTCAAAGCAACATTTGTTTCTTAAACTCTTGAGTTCTGAGTAAATGCCGCACTTAAAACGTTTGATTTGGTGGATTTCAGCTTTTCTCTGCATTACTTATCTGTTTGACAGTTTGGAAATTTAGGTGACAATAAAGATGATGTTCAGGGGTCTGTTTTCACGTCCTGATTTTGAATTCACTTTACAGCGTGTGTTTATGTTGTTTTAAAACTCAATCCATTTCCACATCAACTGAGAAGACAGATATGTTCATAACATGGATGATCTGTGTGGTGACATCTTACCAAAATATCTGCCTCGTTATCGGCCCAGTGTGATCAGGGACTTGAGTTTTGAGCAAGTCTTGCCTCTGTGGGTCAATCTGGTCCATTCCTTCCCAGGAAAACTTGGCACAAAAAACCCAACCAATCTGTATTTGTGCTCCTCAGGCCCCGGGGGTGGGGGGCTGCTGGCTCTCCACATTATGGCGCCCTCTGTAGGGGGTTGGAGGAGGTTAATATTGTTAAAAAAATAAAAACACACACAAAATAACATCATGTTGTTTAACTCACCTCTGGTACTGTCTAGCCACGCAGAGTGTGTCGGTTTAAAGCCTTATACGGGTGTTTTCACTCAGTTTAGATAATTAGACCTCTCAGAGCCCTGTGGTTGTGAAGGAACTGTGTTTGATTGACAGCTTCCACACCATCTAGGGCGGGACAGGTGACAAGACACATTACTCTCATTAGGGTTTTGATGAACTCCTGTCTACAGGGAAATAGGCCTATTCCCATGAGCAGAGGTGTAATCAGACGCAGTAAATGGTAAAACCTGTGTTGGTGTACAAGGTACGAGGCGGCCAGCAGGGGGCAGCACATGCTTTGCAAACATTAAATTTGTCACTTCACCTTCACAAGGACTCCCTCCTTCAAATAATTTTTCTGTATTATAAAAAAAAAACGCTGTACCATTTCAGCTCTCTTTTGACATCATCATATGTTTTCAGAGAAAAAAAATCGACTCTTTAAATGCCCCAACAAACCAAAGTTTCACAGGAAACATACCTGTAGACTGAATCATCACTGTTACAAACAATGTGTCATCACCATCATCAGAGGTCAAGAGCACAGATGGGTGTTATTTATAGCCTCTGTTGGTGTGGATGGACGGATGGAAGAAATCGGGTTCTCAGTGGCTTCACAGCAGCTGCCACATGGGAGGCAGAGAAAATCAATTGTTGCCATCAGTGGACCAGATTGATCCTCTGTGCGGGGTCAGACAGTGGTGCTCTCTCACACCTCCACAGCAGGGTTACAGAGGCCAATCACTGCTCGGGGGACTAATACTGTAAACTGCATCAGGCTTAGATACAAGATCCAGAGAGACAACATCACTCTTCAGACTAAGCAATGCCGAGAACTAGTCTAATGTGATGTTATACTGCAGCTAAGAGGCTGAGTGTTTTTGTTGAATAGAATATTGGAGTGTAAAGGTTTGAAATATTAACAATACTTGCTTTTTCTTTGCATTTGCTCAGCTGATAGTCAACTGAGAAAATGTGCTCTGTATTCAGAGGCGAGGACGTGTGTGTGTGTTGAATGTGTGACAGAAAGAGGAGGGCTCAGAAGAGAGAGAGAGAGAGAGAGAGAGAGAGAGAGAGAGAGAGAGAGAGAGAGAGAGAGAGAGAGAGAGAATATACTCCTGAAAGCAGAGAGATGTAAATGTAACAGAGAGAGAGAGAGAGAGAGAGAGAGAGAGAGAGAGTGAGAGAGAGAGAGAGAGAGAGAGAGAGAGAGAGAGAGAGAGAGAGAGAGAGAGGGAGAGAGAGAGAGAGCGATCCAAGGACAGACTGAGGGGAGGGGAAAACACACACACACTCCGTCACACCTACCCCACAGCCTCACACAGCCTCTGTGTAAGAGACAGAGCAGATCTTGACATTGTGAGGAAGATGAATGTCTACATAACAGGTCAGGACATACATCCAGGACAGGACAACAGCTCCTAAAGCTGCTGAGACAAATACATGCAAAGGACTACAACCAAACAGAGAGGGAGAGAGAGACAGAGAGAGAGAACGCAGCAAGCCCAGAGGGAAGGACAGCAGCATTTCAGAGAGGGCAAAACAGGGTGGAAGAGGCAATATAAGGACCTTAAAAAGGACCTAAACAGCAAAACTGAAAAGCTGCCTTGTGGGGTTTTCTCCTCCTCTCTGCACACGGAAACCTACTCTGTCTCTTGCTGTCTGCAGATAACTCCCACTGCTGCTGCTGTGAGGTTATAGTCTCCGTGCTTCTGTGCACAGCACCAGAACAGACTGCTTTGTAGTCCGAGACCATGAGCGAGGCGAAGAAAGGTGAGCTCGCCATTCGGGATAAAGCCATTCTGCACCAGCAGAGGCGTCTGAAGCAGGCCACCCAGTTCACACACAAGGACTCAGCTGACCTCCTGCCCCTGGACGGGCTGAAGAGACTGGGCACGTCCAAAGACTTGGTGAGTGGAGAATCTAAATGAGAGCCTGTAATTTACGTGTTTGGAGAGGCTGTTGTCCGCATTGCCGTGTGCTAAGCAGCTGTTAAAGGTTGAGTTTAAAGTGGAAGAAGGTGAAGTAGCACAGGATCATTAAGTCATATTAGCGTAGTCCATCGATTCAGCTTTGCACTTCTATACCACTGTCAGACTCAAGATGGACAACCACAAAAAAACAGAACCAGGAATATCTTCTTTTTCATTCCACCCACTGTCAAAACCTAACACCTACATGACCCACAATGCACCTCTAACCTCTGATATGTCTGGTGGGAAATTCAGATGTGTTATGCTAGAGTTGGTTAACGCAGCTTGGAGCCATTAGCCTCAAGCAGAGACGAGCAGCAGGCTACGGAGGCCTGGTAAGCTCACCTCTTTCAAACTCCACACCCCCAGATTTTTTTTTTTCTCAAACTTGCAATCTTCAGACGCGACCAACGCTGACTCAAGTGACATCACATGAGGACGACTCCCTCTGTAGTAGTACGCTATCTAACGCCTGTCAGTGGAGTCTGGTTAACTCCAAAGATATTCAGTTTACAATGATATAAAACAGAGAAAAGCAGCAAATCCTCTCTAAAGCGCAAATATAACCACCTTTTTCTTTAAGCACCAATCCATTTCTCTAGTGTATAAAAGGGAAATTCATCATTGAAAGGGTCATGAAAGATTCAGAGCCCTGCACTCTCCATACAGAGGAAGGAACACCAAGTCCAAGCCGGTTGCACTTCACCCTGCAGGGGCTCTCGGATAGAGACTCACGTCATTACGCATTCAGAAATTTTAGTGTTGACACAAACTGTAGGATGAAATACAATCCTGCACGTAAAGTGGGACATATCCATCCTCCTCACTTCCTCTTCCTCCAGAAGCCTCCTGAACTGCCACCGTTATATACACTCCGGAGGAACTCCCTGTAATAATCTCAACAATTTATTGCTCTGCCTCTCCTCTGACACAGTTCTGGTTTGATGGCGGCTTCCCAGATTCCCCAGAGCTCTCCAAGAACCTCGACACAATCACTCTGGCACTGGGAGGCAGCGCTAGCAGCGCTCTGTGCTCTGCAAATATCACACTGTGATGCATTTATGTCTGCCAGATTTTAATATCAACATTTGCTGCTAGAAAAACATTCCACCCCCCTGCTCCTCTTCTTTGACTGACTTACATTTCTTATAATCTAATGATAGATATGCTTTCTCTGTCTTCCCTCCTTAAAGCACCGTGTGTTTCTGGGGTAACATATAATTTGAAACTGCAAATGTGACAATAATAAGTAGATGTTACGTTTCTCCGCTGTATTTTTGTAGTCATGCTTGTGGCAAGGATTTACTGACGGAAATGTATTGAAACTATTAGATGGATTACCATGAAATTTGAAAAGTAACATGCTGACGTTAGCATTTAGCTCAAAGCGCCACTGTACCTAAATCAGAGCCACTAGCATTTCTGTAGAGTCTGGTTATTCCTGTGACGGCAGCCAGAGTTGTTCAGGTAACAAAGATGAATCTAACACAATCACACATCTAAACATTATAAAAGATAAAATGAAAAAGTAATCTAAGTCACGATAAGATTTCCCCAAAACTCTATTAGATTCAAGGAGCTTAATGTTTAGCCTGTGATTCAATATCGCCTGCAGTAGCCCGAAAACACTCTTATCATAATACCAATTATCTTCTCCTTGAAGACAGAATGAAGCTCATCTCAATAGTTATCAAAAACACAATCTGCGGCGCAGACATGGCCACAGGGAGCACAGTGCAATTTCCATAGCATCTGTAACAAGAGATTTTTGGTGTCAGAACAGCTTTGAGAACTTGAGGGGACGAGTGGAAATTACAAGCAGCCCTTCGTCATGTCTGTATCTCTTCTCTTCAGACAGCTGGCAACATCATTCAGGCTCTGAATGGATATGGATGAACTAAATGAAAAGAAAGCACGATGTGTTTCTGAGGTGGCTCGCACACCAAACCTTCAGAGACAAAAGATGAGATCATCTGGATAAGGCGGTCTGACCCATTTGTTTGTCTGTAGGCTGTCTGACTACGAATCAGTCTCTGTCTTTTCATTTTTCCACTTTATATCCTGGTGTTTTTTTATCTCATTACATTAGCGTTTCCTTTTTGGCTCGTGGCCTACATAAACAAAGGCCGTACCTTAAATGTCAGACATTGATTTTTGAAAACTTTTTTTCAAAGCTTTTTTCAGTAACTTATATTATTCACTGCTTGATGAAGCCTAGATTCAAATATATGTTAATTCAGAGGAAAAGTCCATTAACTTGAGTGTTTAAAAAAAAGCATAACATTTTTAGTTTGGAAGTCTATACTTCAACATAAGTTATTCCATTGACTCGTTCAAAGTCATTACTAGTGCAGAAACTAGTGCTGAGTCACTTCAGTGAATTATTAAACTAAAATGCTAAAAAACTGTCTTTAGTCCCAGCTTCTCAAATGGGAGAATTTGCTGCTTCTTCTCTATTTTATATCATTTTGAAGTTGTTTTTTTTTTTTTTTGCCTTCCAGTTGTTGGTCACACAAAACAAGCAATTTGAAGACATAACCTTGGGCTCTGAAAACTTGCTGTGATTTTCTGTAGCCTGTGCTGATCAGATTCATAAACCTCCTGATTCCTGTCTGTGCTAAGCTAAGCTAATCACCTCCTGGCTTCAGCTCCATACTAACAACACAGACACAAGAATCCCTTAAAATGTTTAAATTAAGTTTGCTGAAACACCCTGCTCTCACTTAAAATCAGTATAAAGGTACATAATCTTTGGTATTTGTGGTTGCGGAAGAGTAGCACACAGATCTTTCAGCTGTAACCTCATCTTCCTCCCTCTTAATTTCTGCTAGCTGGTTCATCCTGTCCAGTGTGTAATTCAGCAGCGGAGCTCATTACGTAAGAGTGAATTTGTTTTGCTGCTCTTCAGCCTGAGGTCCTCTCACTCTCAGCAGCAGCAGCGGCGGCAGCAGCATCACTCCGGCCATGTTGTGCTGCAGAGTGAGGGAAGCAGTGAGCATGAAAAGGGCAAAATCCACCGCTCTCACACAAGAGCGATGGAGGGGAAGGAAAGAGACGGCGGGAGATGAGGTCAGGGAGGACGCAATGTTTAGTGGCGCTGTTTTATATAACACAACGTAGAGAATAGATAACACGTGTGCAGAATGTAAGAGGAGCAAACAGGAGAGCATTGGAGTCTATGTGTGTGTTTGGGGAATTGAGTTGGAAACATCTGAGCCCGCTTACATTAACACCTGAGCTCAGCATGGGCCAAGTTATTGTGTAACCACTGTGTAACCTCACTGTTTTCTACTGTACTCACTCAACATCTACGTACAGAAGAAGAATAAACATGTCTTTAAAGCGGAAAAAGTGGCTTATACAACAAAATTACACCACTGCCCCCCCCAGGCTTCTCTATCATTGCCCATGTGAGCACTGACGTCCCCAGGTGGTGCCCTTTCCAGGACCCCACCCACAGCCTCTAAGATAGCTGGATACTCTGAGCTGCTGTTTGGTGCATAAGCACAAACAACAGTCAGAGAGACCGTAGCAGGATCAGACAAACCCCACCACCATGTTAAGCTGGTGATTCTTGGAGTCTTGACCATGGAACTGCTTATGCATTTTGTCTGGAGCCTTAAAGCATCATCACAAACCATGTTGGTTTTATTTGCCCAGGTCTGGAGGTTTCTTTTTGCTCATTGAGACAATTTCTTCAGTAGAAATTAGCTCCAATTAAAACTGTTTACAGTGAGGTCTGTGAACACAGCTTCTGGAAAAAGATGTTGCTGATGAATTTTTAAAATGTAATTTTTCAGTGCTCGGAGCGCCACAAATTAAATTCCTCAGTTGTGTCAGGGTGGAGGGCAGGAACGTGGGCAAATAAAAACACATGTTTATATGTAAATGTTAAGAGAGACAACATTATTTTTGTTAAACATCAGCCTTCTTCAGGACACAGAGGTACTGTATATCAACCAGAATATTACTAGAATATTGGGTTTGGTAAAATGAAAAGGTAAAACATGCATGTTGGCCATTGGAGGCTTCGACACAGAAATAGTGCCCTCACCAAATCTCATATTGGTCTAATTCTTTTGCACACACCTCATCTGCTGCTGCAGAGCCTCCCTCTTCTTCTCCCTGCAGCTTAGCTGTCCGTTTGCTCATGTCCCTCTCTCACAGATGAGTGAGTCTGAAACCTCTGTGTGTGTGTGTTTGTGTGTGTGTGGGTGTGTGTGTGTGTGGGTGTGCGTGTGTGTAGGCCTGTCTAATCGAGACACTGGAGTCTCCAGGTACTTCTGAGCATGATCAAAAGCAACAGAACTGGTCTTGAATGTTGAATTGTGGTGCAGGAGGAACAAACGATGGAGAAAAAAAGAAGTGAGCAATGCATTTGCTGCTTAAATCCAACATCAGTTCAGGTTTACTCAACATTGTCCCCAGTTTCAGCTAAAGCACACTGTTAGCCATTTAAATACATTTCAAAGACAGAGGTGTTAATCTCTCTGCTGAATTTTGTGAACTCGCTGATCTCCTCTCCTTTTAAAAGCTCATTAATTTGTGTAAGCAGATGGCGTGCAGCACATCTCATCCTGCAACAGGTTTTTATATTGATATGCATCCTGATTCACTTGCCAAACCCAATTGTTTAGATTCCCCTGAAGGCAAAGTAGCACTTCAAAGTGAAGAGCAAACACGACAATGTAACACAGTGTGATCGTCAGCCTCTCAGGATTTTGCCTCTTCCCTCCAAAACAAACCGTGTTAAATCGGTGCAGATGCAGGCTTTATTATTAGCTCCGGGACAATTAGGTGGGCTGGAGAGAGGTTAGTGTGAACCTGTCTCCCTCTGTGTCATCTGGAGCTGTGGATGGGCGGCAACAGTCCCTCAGCTGCTCCCTCAGTGCCGTGTAGGAAGACAGGGGGCTAAAAATACCCGACAAAAACAAAAACCACACAACAACCCCAACAACAGAAGAGGGGGAAACACACGATACTGAGACAGAGACAGGAACCAAGACAAGAGAGAAATAACTGTTGGGTACGCCAAGGTGTGACTCCAAAGTCATGTCATGAAATCTGTACCAACAGTCCAGAACCAAAAGATATTCAGATTACAATGATATAAAACAGATGAAACTGAAGGATGAAGACACATCTGTATTTTTTAGCTCCATATGTACGAGACAGAATTATAAAAAAGAAAAACCTGCACCACTCACAAAGGCGTCATCATTATGCAGGTTTAAAAAAAACAATGCTGTCTCGTACAGCTGCACATGAACTGTCAGTTACAGATGGTTCAACTAAGCACAGGCGTCCAGTTTAATAATCGCTGTGAGCGCACAGAGGACAGAAAGTGAAAGTCTGCTCACTAATTCATCTGCTCTGTTTGTGTTCACAAGATGTCAGCCTGATGTCTGCAGACAGCTGTTAGCCAGTGTTCGCTCCCCGGCTGCACACTGCAAAAACAAAACCTGCAGATGAACAAGTAATTAACAATCAACTGATTGTTTACTACATCAATTACTCTCATAGTGGGATCAAATCATCAAATAGGCCCTCAGCATTATCAGTGATGGCATCTGGAGTTTTATCACAGCGTTCAGATGATTTTCAGCCTCTGAAGTTTTACCTGTAAATTTTATTTCATGCAAGATTTTAGGATTTAGTGCAGAGACAGAGAGTGAAAGGGAAAAAGGACAGAGATGTAAAAGTGGAAGTGGAGGAGCAGGCAGCAGATGTGAAGCTGCCGGAGCCTCCTGGTTGGTGTGACAGGAAGTCAGCCGCTGGGGACCTCCGTCAGAATGAGAAAGAGGGCATTACAAAGCTCACGTGACCGGCTGGATGAGAGAGAGGAGCCTGTTGCAGTCAGATAATTAGTCCACATTGCAATTAGCCTCTAATCTGACTCGCAGAGGGAGAAGTACAGAGAAAAAGAAACAGAGGAAGAGAGACAGAGAGGAAGACAAAGAGGATAAAGAGGATGAGAAGCTCTGGCGTCATACATTAACAGTTGTCTTTCTGTCCCACTGGCACAGGACTGGTCTGGACTGGTTAGAGTTCAGGGGTCACACCAGGAATCACATCAGAAAAATCTGCAACAGACCACGTACGAACGGACCCAAAGGAACACAGCGTCTGTGAGACAGTCGGCCATTTTTAGCTAGAATTTTACCCTGTTTGCCAGAGACATCATAAAACTCCTCTCCAGCAATGTTCTGCTGAAGCATCGAGCTTGAATAAGTGTAATTATGGATCAGGCTGGTGTTTTTCTACACTTTTCCATCAAATGAACAAAACCCAAAATTTGTTGGTCTGTCTCACTTGAAATAAGTGACCTTCTGCAGAATGACAAAAAAATGTACATATTTCAATGAATGCTGAGCTTCACGCACAAAAGAAAACGTGGAAAATGAAGGTAGAGGGAGTTCATATTAGATCAGTGCCATATATTCTCTGTCATGCATATTAACTGAAAGCTTTCCTGGGTCGCTGCAGTATCTATGTCAAAACGATATCATCCAAAATCACTCTGCATGCCGTGAAAAACGAACAAACAGATTACACCTCAGTGATGCCAATTCCACCTCAGCTGCTTCAACAATTAAAAAAATCAATGCCAAATGAAACGTAACAGCAGGTTGGACTTCGTAGGACGCGGCTGCCTGCTGTCTTCATTAGATTTCACGACAGTAAAGTCCACGAGGAGGCCACATATTCTCAGCCTGTTGACAAGCAGTCGGTGGAATGAGGTGGGAAATGTGTTGAAACCTCGAGATGTGTCACAAGGGAAGAAACTTGTCTCACATGATTTATTAAGAGGCTTTCCACACAGTTTAGCTCCCAGTAAGTGCACTATACAAGGGGTTTCAGGCAAGTTCCGGAGTTATAATTTATACGATTTCTGAGTGGATTTATCAGTGTTTATTAGTGATGGAAATCAGGGATAACAACATCCCTGGAAAGTCTATGTCACACTGAATCTAGAGATATGGGTGTCAGGCATAGGTGTTGAAATTTGTGCACCCTAACTGCCTCTATCTTCCCTTAATTCACCTCACACCGTATCTTCCTGCCTCATGTTTCTCACTTCAAAACCCAACTTGACCTCACAGTTTGAAAACCTGCACTGTTTTAAAATGCAGACAAAGGGAAAGATTAGCAATTCACCCCTGAACTGTAAAACATGGGGGGCAAATGTTGCAACACCAAATGCCGCCTGCTGGCAGCTTGCTGTTGCTAACGTGATTTGCTCTGGGGGCTGACCCCAGAGCAGTCAGGGCTCGACAGAAACAGACGCCAACCGGAGGACTCAGGGAGAGGCACAATGAGAAAAAAGGGCTGAAATTACATTGTGTTCATTGTCTATCAGATTTAGCTTCCCTGCAGTCTGATGAGAGCACAGATGATAAAAAACATTTCTCAAAGAAAGAGCCCTTAATCAAACTCCCCAGCTTCCCTGCCTCTTCTTCTTCAAACTATTGGAGCTTGACATAATTTCCCTCTGTCTTATCCCTTGCCTATTGAAGAAAAACACTGTGGTATGCCACCGGGCTTGATAAGCAGTTTCATTAAAATAATATTTTCCATGCTTTAGCTGATTCACACGCTCGTAGATGCAAATCAACCTTGATCTGCCACTGTTTGCGTCCACTTTAACAAGCTGCATATTTGTGAGAGTATAATTACTGTTAATAAATGAATGATTTATCCAGTGAGAGCCGAGGTGGAAAAGAGATCATCTGACATGCAGAATATTGATGCAACAAACACAGGGATAGAAAAAAAAAAAACACTGCCGGGCCAGAGGATGAGGCCAATGTCAATAACACGACAATAGAAATAAACTTCAGTCCGGTCTGAAGTGGAGCTCCTGATTGAGTTTGATTAGTTTGAATGTCGAGAAGCGCAATGAGAAAGCTCCCATTTTAAGAGGGAGAGAGGAGAGTAGGATTAGGATCACTCTTATCTTAGGCTCAGGGTTTAGGTTGGTTTACGGAATGAATGGAATCAATGGAAGGCAGAAATACTGACTTCTGCTGACTGCAATGAAAGACAGAAGGAGAGGGGAGGAGAGGACGGACAAGGAAAGAAGCAAATAAAGGAAAAGCAAATAAAAGGGAAGAGAATGGTGGGTGGAGAGGAAAGGAAGAGAAAGGAAAGGCAATGGAAGAGAGCGAGGAGAGGAGCAACCGGAGGAGAAGAGAAGAAGGCAAAGAAATGAAAATGGAGACAAAAATGAAAGGGGGGGTTGTAAAGAGGAGAAGAGGCCATCGTCACTGTCTGTTTATAACTCAGCTAAGCGCTGCCACAGCTGGAGCACGAAGAGGAACGAATGGGCTAAATTGAACTCACTGACATGGGTGGTGATTACTAGTCTGAAGTGTTGTTGTTTTGCAGCTTGGAAAGGAAGACTAGTGGATCAGCGGAGAGAAGCCTACAAACCATCTATCACAGAAACCACTTTTTTTTAAATAGTATTTGATTTTTTTTTTAAGGCAAATAAAAAAAAAACACTGCCCTGACAGTCCGTAAAATCCACAGATGGATGTCTGACACAAAGCACTACTGAAACCCAACAGATAACGCAGAGCAGGGACACGGACACTCAGACATGGCCAGGCATGAGATGACATTATTACAACCAATGCTAAGTTTATACAGCCTCGGCCTCTCGGGCCTTGATGCCTTTTCTTTTTTCATTTTTCACTCTCCATATTCTCTCTGTCTTCCACTCGCTTGTCCGGTCAATGAAATCGTCCTTGTCTTCAATCGAATTCTGCTCAGGAATATGTTTCAACAGCACAATCTAGCATTGTTGTGTGCATGTTAATCAGAGCAGAACATCAAATAATGACCAGTAATGTGGAAAACAAAAACAATAGCAGAGTTTGAGCTTTTCTGTCCCATTTTGTCTGCATAAGCTTTCTCTTAATGGGGGTCAGAGCCAGACAATCACAGCTGCTGCATGGAGTTCCCTCAGACACAAGAAGGTCAGCTTTTGTAATCAGCTATTGCCTTTGTGACGGCTCACAGCGCTGTTATCCAGAATGTGTCATCTAAAAACAAATCACACGTCCAGGTTTATTCACAGGGCTCTCAAAATTATCTCCATTCAGCCAACACACCATCGTACGCTAAGAAGTGAGGAATCTCCCACGAGGCGGCCCATAAGGTCTACACATTTGATGGGGCTCAAAAGTCATTCGACAGTTGACACACACGGCGCAGAATGACCATGAAAGAGCCCTCCAGTCTGTGAAAACCACTGCCATCGCCGATGATAACAGCAGCATCAACAGCTACATTTCAAGGGTTGTTTTCTCCAAGAGGAACACTGTGAAATAGATACACAAACCAGTTTCTATAAAAACGTCAGACTGGAGACTCACCAGCCCGTTGATTGTGTTAGGAAAGGAAAACGAAACGGGTAAGCAGGTGTGGATGCCCTTTATGAGACTGGCATAGGCCCAAGATACTTGAACTGTGACTTTATGGCTCTCCAGATACCAGTGTTGGCTGGTAAGGGGAATATTCATTTGGTTGTTCCAACACTTTTCCCAGAAGAAGGGTTTCCATGAAATTTGGTAGACAAGCCCTGTTCCACTGTTCCACCAGCTTCTGTAGCTCAGTCCAATCTCTCATCCAGCATTTCTTTAATCCGTCTTTGAAACTGAAGCATGTTCCCTCTGAGTTGAGTGACAGAAAATATTGATTATACAGTAGCTGCTCTAAAGCATTAGCTCTGGGCTGTGGAGAAGCCTTCTTATCTGCTGTCTTTTATCTGGTTTTGTAACAGTACTCATGGCGAGTGAAGGTTATCCCTGAGATAAGACAATGTGGCTCAGGAAAGTTAAAAGACTCCTGCACCTTTTCTCTCTTTCAACAGTCTAAATGAACAGTTAGGGAACTGACACAGGATTACATGATTTCTGATTATTGAAACTCTTTTTACACTAAGTCTACTGACTGATTTGTCGCTTTTTCTGTTAAGTCCCGATACATGTTTGTTCATTTGATTTTAGTGTGTTCCAGGAACCTTGAAAGGAAAGCGAACGCTCTGTGTTTTATTAATGCAGTGACTCTCCTGGTGTTGGGTGACCTGCTCTTTTCAAAGTGTGCTGGTGGAACAGCAATGTGATTACGGTGGAACAGGCAGCTTAAATATAATTTACTGACTGGCCACATGCTGTTTGGAAGCAGAGGAAACCTGCCATAAATCAAGATCAAGATACTAGTATTAAATATATACAGCAAAACTGTGACATACATGTTGTACCTTAGACAGAGCCATACTCCTGTTGTAATAAATATGATCTGAAATAGTGTTTCTGTAGCCGTAAAGAACACTTTGTAAAGACCTTGTGTTTTTAATGTGCATTGTATACAGATTTGTCTACTGAAAGACCCCAGGTGACACCAGAAAAGAGGGCGTTAGCAAAAAAAAAACCCCCAAAAAACAAAAAACTGGGCTTGTGGAGCAAAAACAAAACCATTGCAGAAATCAATCCAACACCTACATTATAACTAGTTTACGCTGCTAGTTTAAGTTTACATACAGGATCTAACACTGATTCCACTGCTTGTCTGTTTGGTTATAATGACCTGAATGTGCAGACAATCAATCTGGAACCTTGAGCTGATATGTTCCTTTAACACAGTGACCTACATATCTTTTATTTTTATTACATTAAATGTATATTACATCACGGTGAGTCACTAGCTATCTGTGTCTTGGACTGTTAAGATAATACTACTTACTAAATATTTATTTTTTCACCATGAAAAGCAGGGTAGACGAGCAGACGTTGCTACCCACTGAATTTACTCACAATCCAACAACTGTCACCTCAAACACTAAACAACAGCACAAGAATCCTCTCTGAATTTCTATGAACATCAGTATCAGTCTTCACCAATACCTCTGCTAGGCAGATCCCACATCTGAACTTTTGTTTTCAACTTGCACATGTTCCTGAGGAAACCTTACATCTGACATCCATCCCTCTATGTCTCTTCTCTATAGCAACCTCACAGCATTGTCCAGCGCCGCCTGCTGGAGGGAAACATCACGCGGCTGCGAGGTGAGGCCCGGGACCCCAGCACTCGGGTTCGGTCCCCGCTGGCCGACACTAAAGATGGACCCACCGACGCTGAGGAGAGGAGCGAGAGCACAGCTGACGACTCCACAGAGGAGAGGGAGTCTCTGGAAGAAAGCGAGAGGAGCCTACGATCGGACGAGGAGGACGACAGCAGCGAAGCCGGAGCCAGACAGACAGCTGAGAAGACCGAGGGCACGGAGAGCTCGACCCTCCTCACAGCTCTGGTTGTTCAATGCAAGGTAGTGCAGCATGTAAAATGTGCTCTGACTGTCTGTCTTCAACCACATTCAATGCTTTGAGGCTTTTTTACTACTGCATAAAAACTGAAAACAAGAGACGACACAAAGACAGCACCATTCTCCTATCATGACTCATCATTTAAAGCCTACTCTTCATTTATTCTCCTTTTTTACAACACATCAAAAAGCTCAGCAAGACCAAGAGGCTGTCTGATTGGATCCGAAAAACAGATTACTGAGTCATGGTGAAGTAAAAGTCCAACCTGGCTGCCATGTACACATGGACCTCAGATGACACGTACACAATGATGGTTGTGCACAGTGTATATTAGTAAGAAAAGGAGATGGTGCTTGACCATGCTGACACCTCTCACTGCTCGACGCTCTACTAATAAAAAATACTGCAAAGTTATTTATTTAAAATAAGGTTAAAGAAAGGCAAATATTCAATTCCAAATCCTGTCCCCTAACAACGATTCTCTGAATGCTCCTCTGTATTTTCGGGTGAGACCATGTTGCTTTTTAAACTCCTTTAGCAGACAAAACAAAGAAGAAAACCACACCATTATGCATGCAGTGACTCAGTATTCAAGCTTGTTACTAACAGCATTTTCTTACAATCCTTCTGAAACACATTAGGCAATAATGGCTGTCTGGTATCACATGAAGATGCTCCCTGTGCCCCCCCCCCCCCCCCCATCTAATACGCTCAGCACTATAATGACTAATGGACACAGAAAGTCCTCAGCTGATTTATGATATCCAGCAACTAGGGAACGTTGATATTTTATATTTTCAGTTTAGGCTGAAGAACACACTCGTCCAAAAGCTTTTAAAAACACATCTAAACACATTACACTTAAATGAGCCACCAGCTGAAAATATTCCTCAACAAGTACACAGACACCTCTGTTTGAGTAACATTACCTAAAAACTCAAAGCACATATTCGTCACAAATATCACGCAGATGTATTAAACACTTAATATTTGGGCACGACACCAAGGATGTAGCCATTTCTCATTCTTTGAAGAAAATCAATACAATGATCAAACAACTCCTATTCCAGAGGAGTTTAAAGTAGGTAGTGCAGCTCCAGTGAATCCTGTGTGAGTGTTTTTAAAATTAGGAGTCCACTTTTCTAGTAGATTCAGCGTTTTCCCCTATTACTCATTGTACTTTGGTCTGTTTTATCATCAACTTATTAAATGCAAAGTGTTCCTCGGTTACTCATTTGGCTGCTATTTTTAAACTTCAGGGAGAGAGAGAGAGATTTTTTTTTTTTTTTTGTGCTCCGCCGGGACAGAGACAAAGGAGCAGGTTTGTGGGCCTGCTGATAAGCCAGTGTGCCTGTGAGGACAAAGGGGGCTCAGCTCAGCCTGAACAGAGAGTGAGGGATCAAAACAAGGCTCATGGAAACTGAATGTGTTTATTTCCAAGGGGGGAGATATCCGTGGGTCAAGTGGGTAAGGTATTGATTTATGAAGGAGATGACGGGGGGGAGAAAGATACACAGACATGTTCCTGGGAACCAGGATGGACAGGGAAAAAAAGCACAGTAGTTATATTAAAAGTCAAACTGAATCAGTTAAAGCTGGCTGATTATAATATTAGTGTTATGAATAGAATAATCAAGGTCCAGTATCCAGAGTGCTCGCCTTAAATCTGTTTGGGCTGCAACTAACGATTATGAATAATTAGTCTACTGATTATTTTTTCAATTTATAGTTTGGTCCATAAAATGTTCGCAAGTTGGTGGAAACTACTCATCACCTCTTCCAAGAGCCTACGGTGATGTTTTCAAATGCCTTGCTTTGTCCAACCAACAGTCCAAAACCTAAATCATAAAATTTAAAAATCTTAGATTAGTAAGAAAAAACAAAAAAATATTCCCATTTGAGAAACTGAAACCTGCATAATAAAGACCTGAGCTATTACCTGATTTTAATTCCTAAAAGTATAATTAAACAACACAAATTTACCATGAACATTGGTGAGACCACAAAGAAGCTGTACAGTTAACAGCGTGGGGTTGATGCCAGCATACTGCTGATCTCACATACATGCAGAGCTGCCATATGTTCTGGATACATTCCTCATTCTTCCCTTATTATATTTTTCCACAAACATGTTCCCACTTGTGTACATGTTGCATGACATCAACCAAGAGGCTGCTGAGCAGAAATGGGCCCGATACAGACAAGAGTTCCCATAAACCGTCACAATCTGCTGCACTGTAGATGAAGCATGTCTTTGTGACATGAAGTGCCCTCAGGCAGCAGAGCAACTGTGAGATGCAGAGGAAGACGAGAAATGTCAGTGGCAACTAGGACAAACTGACTGTTTGCATTTCTACTATAAAAATCCAGAATGAATCAGGAAACATTTATGTGCTTTTATTCCAAGAGCTGGTGTTAGAGGAGAAGATAAATCTGTTTCTATATTTAATTGAATCACATAACATAATCATAAATCAGATCACATATGCTTTTCTCGTTAGTGTGGAGTTGTTTGTTTGGCTAATCGGTTAGATATGCACATACATCGTGACTCACATGGTCAGTATTTCATGCTGTAGTGATGCATTTGAGATCATTAAGTCTGAAAAATCAAAGTGCACTCAAATGACTAGAGAATCATCTTCCTGTTGGGAAACAGAGTCAGCAACATGAACTTAACAGATCAGCAAAAAAAAAAAAAAAAAAAAAAAAGCTTATGATCTTTGATCTTATACAGAATACAACCTTGTCTGTTTGTTTTTAACTCGATTATTAAGTGTTAGGCTGCTCAGTCATACGCCTGCAGCATTTAGTGATTTAAAACTCCAACACAAAATCAATACAGATCAAGTTACACACAGAAAATAGCCTTTGACTCAAAAACAAGTGCTGGCTTGGAAATACTCCAACCATGGGAGGTTTATTTTGTATGTGCAAGGCTGATTAACCGTCGAATTGGAATTTATTTTTCAGTTTAGCAGTTTCACAAACGTGTGACAGCCGAGTGGATTTATTCAAAAGAAAAGAGTTCAGTGGTTTTCAGAGGCTCCCCAGAGTTGTGTTTATGTGCTGTAGTGACTGATTGTTTCCTCGCGTGTGGCAGGGCCAGACCGAAGTGGAAAATCACACTGTGACACCAAAATCCCCCCTCTGTCTTCCCCACAGTGCTGCGAGACTGAAGTCAAGGCATCCATCAACACTGGCAGCCAACATAACCACATCTCCACCTCCTGCTGCCAGAGGCTGGGGTAAGAAAAACCTTACTTTAAATGGCAAATAAAATCACTACACACATACTACCTGCTAACTGTCAATACTTTGTAAGGCGTTTAAAAAGTGCTGAGACAATCAAATCAATCAAAAGCAAATAGTAGAGTTAAAATAACCTAAGAAAACGAATGAAGACATAAGGAAATGAACCGAAGGTAAAGGAGAGATTTAATAATGACAGCCTGAAAGCTCTTAAGACAGGTTTTCCAGATCCAGATCCTTAAAGACCTGACATCACCTTCATCTCTAAGAAGAGACGTTAAAATGCCAAACGGACCTCAGTCTTTAGATCCGAGTCTGTGCACTGAGAGTGACATTTTGCTCTCATCTTAATTTCAAATCAGCTCTAAAGGTAGCATGTAAACAGTGAAAGCTGCTATAACCGGTTCACTCTTCCTTCCTGCCTTCCTACCTAATCAGTTCCCAACTGGACAAATTTATGATTTACATTTTAATAAAAACTGATGCCCTACATCACAGAGCGACAAACAGGGAGGAAACATATGTCTCTACTGTATCTCACCAAACTAAAATGTGTTTGTATTTGAAGTACTGACGATGTTGGAGTTTTTTGTGACTGTGTCTGTCTCCCTGTGTATTATTAGACTGGTGCCCAGTCAGGACAGTTCACCATGTGGTGTGAGCAGCTCAGTGACGGGTCTGCAGCTGCAGCTGGGCAGACAGATGGTCCAGTGTTCAGCCTATGTCAAAGGTAACAGTATTAGATAAAACTGATCCAGGAATGTCGTTACTTTTGCAGTTATTTGGTCATAAGCCAAAGTATTGGATAAAACCAAATTCTGACCGAATGACAGAACTAAATGAGAGACTGAGGGATTTGATTGCTATCCATCCAATAGTCAGACATTTCAAACTAATAACAGGAAAAAGTCAGGGGATCGCTAGGTCAGCAGTATTTATCATCTGACAGCCATGAATGTTTGAACAAAATTTAGTGCCAATCTGTCCAGTAGACATTTCACTTGGTAAATGAAAACTCTGACCTGCTGGTGGAGCTAACTTAAAAAGTCAGGGGTTTATCTTCAGGACGCCGTGGATATTTCTACCAAATCCATCACATAGTGGTTGAGACATTTCAAGCGAGAGAAACCAGAATCTAAATGGCATGGTAGGGGAAAGGTCAGTCAGCCAGCAAGCGTTGTTGTCTGCAGACTATGAGTATTTGTACCATATATTATGGCAGACTGTGTCAAAACACAACTGGTGAAATAATAAATGCAGCAGCAGCTCTAGTAGAAAAATACAGGTTCGCCTGTTGCATTATTTCTGCAGAGCTTCAGCTAAAAGAGATTTTGAGCTGGATATGTGTCTGTCTCTGTGCTTAATATTCAGTCAGTACACTCTACCCTTGTCCTCTTAAAGCGCAGAGGCACAAATTAGCATTAAATGAGGGAGAAGCCAGTTCGACAAGAATGTGTGAACACAAGGTAATCTTCCCAGGGAAAAATCCCCTGGTGCAGAAAAAGAACAAGTGGGAAGATAATTATCATGAACAGCAACTGTCACCGTCGCTGGGCAGACAAAACAGGAACACCACCAGCAAGCTCACGCTATTTTTTAGATTTGTATGACATCCTTTGGCGATAAGAGGTCATTGGTGGAGGTACAGGTCCAAAGACAAACATCGAACGCAGACAGTAAACAATAACAGTATGAAGAGGAAAAACAACATCTGCATCACATCTGTCCCTTTGCATCACTTTCCGTCTCTGGATGGGAAAAGCAGAGTTTATTTTTGTCATGAAAAAAGGCTGCTTTCCTTTTAAGGACACTTCTTCATTTGGCTGATCAGTCTGTTTTTCAGTTTTTTGAGTTTGAGGTTTGCTGTGTTTGGGTTTTCTGTTCAGAAATATCACTTCCTGTGCAGGTGATTTTTTTGGGCAGTTTTTTCCCTCCAAAAAATAAACACTTTCACGGATGCTCAGAACAGCAAGGGTAAACACTTTCACGAATAAAGGCTGTAAAGATGTGCTGGTACGCCAGTTTTACTATACTGCGGTGAGACATCATCACTACCGTGACTATCACATTTTCAGTAAAAACCATGAACGCAGCATAGCAATAGTAGTAGCAGTGAGGGGGTGGGGGGGGGGGGGGGGCGGTGAGATTTACACAGGTACTGGTCCACAAACTAAGCTAAGCTAATTAGCTGCTGGTTGTAGCTTTATATTGAAAGTCAGGATGTAAGGGTGATAATCGGTCTTCTCTTCTAACTCTTGGCAGGAAATCCCCTCACCATAAAACTGCAGACATTTTACTGTGTCCTCACTTGGTCAAAAATGTCCTTCTGTGAAGATTTATCCTGACCTTCCCCGTCATGTTATGAGGACAACCTGTGCTCACAACGATGAAAGAACAAGAACACAAATTTTATTTATCTTACAGTTTCTGTCTGGACCTTCTCCTTAATTCCTCCTTGCCAGTGAATAATGATTCTAATTCAATCCCTAAACCCGGCGCCTGACTCTTTCATGGATGTTAAATTCTCACTCAGTTCTAAAAGTCGCACTTCGCTGCTACAAAACTCACACCCACCCTCACAAGAACATATGCTTATCAGCACTCATTAATACCAGCAAGAATAATTTAGTTGTTAGGATGATTTAACCTGGGTTGAGGCTAATGTATGCACATTCAGATGGGGGTGTTAATGAATGGGATTCAGAGTGGCTTCAGTTTATTTCTTTCCTTTCCCTCCGCCCTTATCTTTTTTTTTTTCACTTTCAGAGGATGAGGCGTTTGAGCTGTGCCTGGGTCTTCAGACTCTGTTGGAACTTAAAGTAAGGTCCTCATTTGCTTTGCTAATATTTTGTGAGTCTTATTGTGTTTCTCTTGGCGTGTGCTTTTCAAGAAAAAACAACAACAACAAAAAAAAGAAACACAGCTACCCTAAAATGGTCACGTCTTCATGACAAATGAAGATCTCAGAGGGAAGGAGACGTACTGTATGTGGTGTTACCGGGGGAAAGGCTGGGTAGTGTCATTTTCTATCTGCTGCCCGCTGTGCAGGTAAAACCCTGATAAGAACGAATTGAGGACAATCTGTGATGTGAAATTTTGAATTTGCACATTTGAGAAATGCAATTTAAATCTTATGAAAAGACTATCTGGCAATCTGGAGGTGGTGCTCTCTCTCATTTCCCCCTCTGATTTGTCTTGTAACCCCTGGTTGGGAACCTGTAATTATTTAGTGTACTAATTCTGTTTCGTCATGTGTGTCCTCTCACAGTGCTGCTTGGACCTGAGCAGTCGGGTCCTGAAGCTGCAGGGCTGTGACGAGGAGCTGCCCTTCCTGAACCCTTCGACCGACAGCCAGTGCCAACATGACACCAACGAGAACCTGTGAACCCGGCTCGATGGCGGCAATCACGTCCTCGAATACCGACCGGTTGCAGCAATGTGGCGCGATGCCGTTTGTGTCTGGACCATCCGATCATCAGTGTCTCACACTGCCAGAGCAAGGATGAGCGTTCGCCACCGTCGTTCTTGAGTTTACATCATTGTGTTTGTAGAATTAAGACATTCACCATGATTATCTCTTATATTAAATTAGTCTAGTTCACAGAGCGGATGATAGCCAGTCAGCTGGCTGATCCGATCTCTGTGAGTCTAATCATTCTCTATGATTATACTGTATATTCAAACCAGTTCCTCTGTTGAGCTGCTTGGGTGCACTGATGCTCTCTAAAAGGGAAAACTATCATAATTATTTAAAGTGAACTTTGGTGGAATATTTTGTGATTTGGCTGTAAAAAATTTTTACTTTAAATCAAGTCAGTGACAAAAGTGTTAATTGTAAACCTAAATCATTTCAGTTTAGACGTTGTTAAAGGAATAGTTTCATATTTTTGGACATCTGCTTGTTTGTTTTCTTACTGAAAGTAAGATGAGAAGGTTCACAGCCAGCAGCCAGTTAGCTTAGCTTAGCATAAAGACTGGAAATGGGGAAAGAGCTAGCCTGGCTCTATCTGATGGGAACAGTTTCTGTTCTCCAACAGCTCTAAAGCTCACAAGTTAACATGTTATATTTTGTTTGTTTAATCTGTAAAATGGCAATTTGTGGTTTTACAGAACAGGAAGTCATTATCAGATGAGCACAAGAAACACAAATTCAAAGCAATAATGTTGTTATATGTTCATATAACTGAACTAATGTTTCGATCAGTTTGGTAAAGGTTTCCATTTGCACTAACAGTGCTTGAAGTGGCAGAAGCCGGACATTTTACCCATATAACCAGGACTTCTACTCAGCTTCTCTGCTCACTTGCTAACTAGTTTTCACACACATTAAACTGTAACATGTAATGTACAGGTGCACAGCTGATCAATATGGGAATATTTTCTGCTAAACAAAACATTATTTCTATTTAGCCACCATACAATCTTACCACTGACCCCTGGCACCTAACAACCCCTGGTTTTGACGCACTGGGTTAAACAAACGAGACATAAAGTGTTAATTACTGAGATTCAACATATTCAGCTACCTTTGGACAGAGCCAGGCTCACTGTTTGCCTAACAGCTGCTGACTGCAACCTTATATTTACCAGACATTTATGAAAGTGGGTATCAATCTTCTCAAGATCAACAAGAACGTGAATAAGCATATTTCCTGAAATGTCAAACCGTTCCTTTAAGAATCAACATGACTCATCTGAGAAGTGTCGTACTCAGGATGCCCTTTCCAGTGTGTTCAAAGGAAATTTTGAGAAGTCTTTAAGTATTTTTTTTTGAAGTCTTGTGAAATTAGGTGTGGATCACACTACCTCCTTAAGTAACAAGGACCGGTTCTCATCTAGAATTTTAAAAGAGGTGTGAGGAAAATACCACAGTTTCTGAAGTACTTATAATCAGCTTTGTAAAGCCCCTTAGCTCTTTCTTACCCTATCAACGAGACTGATGTGGTTACATTTTCCTGGAGCACACTTGCAGTCTGCCACGATGGCGTAGACTGAATTGCAGTAGTTCCCTATAAATCCCTCCTAATAAAAATAGACTTCAGGCCAGCCAGTCAAACATATGTGAGTCAGACTCAGCTACAGGAATATCAAAACATTCCATCTGCATGACTTTGTAAAGTTCTGCCTTTGTATAAGTCTGCATGTTTGTGTACTAGTCTGATTGTGTCACGTTGAAAGTCTGAAGGGGCCGGACGTGTGTGCTTTCGTGTGCATGTACAGAATGTGTGTTAGGAGTCAAAGTGGGGTTTTTCTGCCTTGCTACGGCTCTGGTTTCACATGGGGGGGGGGGGGGGGGGGGGGGGGGGGTCCAATCTTCCCCAACCGGTCCACCGAGCTCCGGCCAGAACAAGCTGCCAAAAGCCGACCCCAGCTGCCTTCCCTCTCTGCCTCTTTCAGGAGATTTTAATCACTCGGCTGAGGCTGTGCCAAGGCCCTTCTTCAAGCTCATCTTCCTCTTTATTCGGAGGACCGGTCTTCTTTGTGTATTTACCACCTTTTTGGCTGATGTTATTCACTTTGACACCTCATGTTTGCTAATTTGCCTGTCACAAGAGAACGAAAAGAACTCCCCACTACAGTGCCACCTGCCTCTCTTGTCTCTCTGTGTTTTCATGGTGTGGAGAATCAAGAGCTGCCTCAGATGTGCTTACCGAAGGCCATCATGCTCTGCTTTAATAACACCTGAGCCGTGCCGTGCTTTTGACTGTGCTACAGTATCCATCTAACCTCTTCGTGGAGGTTGTCCACATGTAGATTGGCAATGTTTGTTTCTCTTCGATGTGCTAGTGACCTTCCTACGCCGTATGAGAGGAATCGATGTATGACAGAAATTTATTTTTGGTGTTTCTCTTATTCTGAACAGTATTTTCTCTGCCTAATAAAATATGTATTCTGGCTAGCTCTGTTTGTATTCATAATTTTCATATTAACTGACAGCGCGGAGGAGTGATGGGCCTATTTGGAAACGCAGAGCAACATTATGTGAAAGGGCAGCCGTTTAAAATCTCTAATCTCCGTCTGTGTGAATAATGTGAATCAGCAGTCTGGTTGTGGGAGGGCTCCACCAGAAAGCAGCCAGAGCAGCTGGTTTATAGTTTTATAGGACCTCACATTGATTCCCATGGTCTGTACTAGCAAAACACCGCTGTATGTGCCCTTCACTGGTACAGCCTGCTATATAAAGAACCTTGTCATGTAAGAACAGAGAAAGCAGATGTTCCCACAGCACCGTGGGGCTTCAACAATTGACCCCTGTGACCACTGTAGATTCCTCTCACTGTACTGCCCTGTTTGATCCCACACAAAGAAGACAGTCCAAATCCAGTCTGTCAGAGCAAGTCACGAGTCAAGTTTTAAGACCTGTAGGGAGAGTCCAAGTCAAGTTTCAGGTCTTCAAACTGCAAACTGCTAGTCAAGATAAAAACTTCATGACTCTAAATAATGTCAGTGTTACACGGCAAAACTAATGAGACCAGGTATCTAACAAAATCAGTCACAACAAAATTTCCATTATACTTTTGTTCTGAGACACATCTGCATTAGATCTGAATTTCATTTCTAGTCTGAAATGGCTGTTTCCCCTCAAGAAGGCAAATTGCATTCATCCTGCCAAAGCTGTCAGGTAATGCTATTTATTCGTTACAGTGCGTGTGACAGCTCTCAGCGAACACGGTGAAAGAACATTAGAGGAACATGACATTACAGCAAAGCTTGTTAGAGAAGATCCCCCTCAAATCTGCCCCCTCCCTTGTTTTCAGACACTTTGCACCACCACCACATCCTGTTAACGCTGCAGCACGTAACACCTCTGGTAGGAAAGTACCATCAGGTATTCTGACAGACAACAAAAATGTGGCCGCTCTTTTCTTTTCTCTGTGCATCGGTGACAAATTCACAGCAGTTGCTTTGTCTCAGAAACCACAGACTGATCACTTGAGACTCTGCCGGTCATTAAAAGAAACACAAAAGAGGGTATGTACTGACTTTTTGATCTGAAGTTTAGCTTTAGGCAGCAGCCAAGTCTTGACTCTGTCTGCGGAGTAGAGGTGTTGGATACAGAAACGTGTCTCGTCCTCTCCTCTCATACAGTATGCATGTAGAAGCGCTTCTCATTTAGAGAACAGATCTTGACTGCTGCAGAGAAGGACTACCACAAAATCTCCACCCAGAGGACTAAAGGCACACGTATAATAACATAGTGTAACATGGTGATCTCCCCGAGCTTTCAGTACCCATGAGGAATGAATACTCTGAGGGCGCAGAGGCATCACTGACTTACAGTACACTGCCCATGTCCTTAGCCACCCCTGTAATTACATTTATAGATAATCATCGGTATACGTCAGGTGTAGGAGGAGATGTCCTCAACAGATTCAATGAAACAGATCTATCTTTTCATTATAGTGAAATTTAAAGGTTATGGATTTAAATCCAAAGAAACTGACATGATGTGTTAGACTGTCTGTGGCACCACACACGTATCTTTAAATAAAGAGTAAAGTCAAACCAAAATGGACCTTTCACAAAACAAACAATAAAAATGCCAGTCGAGCCTGCATGTGAAACTCTTAATTTGCAGCAAACTTTTTGGATTTTTTGCTCCACTTCACATAATTAGAAGCTGTGGAAGGTGAAGTGTGGGAAGAAGGACTTTGCCTTTGTCATAGACCTCTGATACGAGCACACTGCCCACTCCTCCATCCAAACCCTCATCACAGCCTGTTCACTCCCACACCAGCAAGACTGTCTGCAAGTCGGGCCACAGAAGAAATGATTTACTTTGCCTGTCACCAGAAATAGTTTGCTATCAGCAGCATCTCCCCACTTTTTCTATCACTCCTGCAATCAGGTGAAGGGATACAAACACACACACACACACACACATATAAAGTGCAGCCCTGCAGGGAAGTAACTCAGTGGGAATGACCCACAAGCCTTAACCCCAGAGAGTGAGGTGGGGATGTTGTGAGGGGGATATTGATCAGACCAGGTCCTCTACGGTGAGCCAGCTGTTATGTAACATGCAGCTCCAGCGAGTGGGAGATCCTCCAGAGAGGAAACACGACAGTGAAAATATTTAAGCTCTTGCCTTGAATGAGTCACAGGGAAATTAACAAATAGAAAGATGCAAACACAGGCACCGGGAAACTCAGATTTTCCTGAAAGTGCTGATATGACTAACATGTTATCAACATAATATCCTGATACTAGAAATCTGGTAAGGCCTTATCCTGGTTTAAAGAAACCTGGATATGCCACCTGGAGCACTCCAACAGAAACCGGCACAGCTTGTGGTTTAGGATGGAGGTGCCCCTCCCTCCCTGAAGTGAAGCCTCCACTAATGTGAAAAGAAAACCTGTCATCTAGTAACTACATTGACAAGTCACAACCTCTCTGATTCAGTCCACATCATACGTTCCCTTTGCAGCACTTGCGCCTTCATTAAGCGATTTCCTGTGGGGAAACCCTACACGTGCAGTATGGTCCTCACATGAGCAGCTCTGCAATCACACAACCGCCTTAAGTTATGCAATAATGTGAACGTTTACAACATGGTAACCTCTGTCACTGCAACCATCCATTCCACATGACGTGAACATGGCATAAAAGCACAAAACGCTGTTAGGACTTTTATCTGCATACATAAAGTTTGTTATATGAAGACTGCTGTGTATAATGAGGCACCCAGTTAGATTGCAATCCTTCCTGCATCTGCTGAGATAAAACCAGTGGCTATCAAAACCGCCTCTTGTGCTGTTCATCCTGCAGTTATCTCCCAGCAAGAATGAGGGGGATGATGAAACCCTGCAGAATTAAGCCTGACGCAGGAGAAATTGGGTGCTGTTAATCAGTGGTGTCAGCCCGCTCAGCGGCTCGGAGCTATTGATGGAATGTGATGGAGCTTGTGTCAAGCCCTCCTCCCCGTTTGGAGGCTGGGGGTCCAGCTATCTGTCAGTCAGGATCAGATCCACATTACCACACCCACCTCCCACTGTGCCACCAGGACTCAGCATGGGCATGATTTTTGAGAGATGCTTGATCGCAGACTTTACTTTTACATATTTACCTATAGATGATTAAAATGCTGAGGTGACAACCTAATGTGAAACACATTTTTAACCAGCACAGTGTGTGGGCGGAGAGTCGGAGCTATAGTGTCACCTCCAGCAGCAGAGAGGACCTTGTGGGAGCAGTGACAGCAGGCGAGGATCAGCATATTTTCCACTGATTCGTGGATGTTCTTACTTTCTCACAGGGACACCATGACAACAGATTGTCTGCGCGCCAACAGTTGTATATGTTTACAGAAGTGACAGTAACTGCCTGACTACACTGCGCCCTGACACCGGAGGTTGTGGAGGGTGGGAGGAGGCAGTGCGTGTACTTTAGGAAAGGGGTGGGCTGACAGTTCACATGCAGCTCACCACGGAGATTTTCTTCATTTTGAGCAGCTACATTTCTTGTAGAAGATTAAGCTTTCAAGACTTTGGAAAAGAAGTTTATAAAGCCCCTTTTAAGTTGGATCAAATCATTATAATTCCCTCTGTAGTCGGTCCATTAAAAGCTTTTCCATAATGCCTACATTTATTGTGTGTATCTGATACCAAGCAAGGCTCCAGCATCCATTCATAGCAGAGTATGCAGCAATCAGCCTCAAGGGAGTGTGGTTGCATGCTGTCAGGTTCTGTAGACGGGGTCCTCATGACGGGTTTATTACTCACTAACATGTCTCATGGCAGTGGTCGTGGCAGACATTAAAGGTGTAGACATCTAAACCTTTTCAGATTGTGGCCTCCAAAAACAAAGCTATACCTTACAGTAAATGTCAGAAATTGATCTTTGACTATTCCAAAACCTTCTATTTAAAGCAGCTGTTTCCCTGTGTCGTTTCAAAAAGCAATACTACAGTTATTTTTGAAATCTAGACTTTGACATTTACTCCATAAGTCACTGAAATGATCCCCAGAGCTCATCACCCAAGAACAGGATCCACAGTAATGGAGGCTATGTGCCATTTTCTACTCGAAATGTCCTCTAATACCATGATAACCTTTTTCTTAACTCCTCAGAGAACTGAATACAAAAATCCCTCATGAATAACAACAATATCTCTAGACTGCTTCCAGACGGCAGTCTTGCTAAAAAAGGGCAATCTGGGCTTCAGTTATAGGAAATACAAAAATGTATGTGGTCAAAACAGTTGCAGACAAATTCATGTACACACACAAGGTCAGTTCGATCACGACAAGGTCATTGCCCCTGTGTGGTCACGTCCCGGGGTCAGAAGTCTGAGACGTGTTTTATGTCCAGCTCTGCCTGGGAAAATATCGGAGCAGAAGTCACAGTCACACAGGATTCATCACTGGAAACCACGGACGACTTTGCATAGTACGAATGGTCCAAACTAACCGACTTAAATCCATGGATCACAGACAGGATCCATAAGAACACCACCACACCAACCTGCCCGTGTTTGACCATTAATGGTCATAAACATGAACCGGTGTGAGGTCACTGCACAGGAATGTTCCCCACTCATAAAGACAAACCGCAGCTGAACAGAAGATGTGCTTGTTTTGTGATATAACAGCAATTACGGTGATTATATTACCCACTGAGGTTAACCTAATCATGACTCATCATCCAACGTATATTACTGCTCGACATCAAAACACTCAATTATCATTATCATGATCATAACGAATCATAACATAACCCATATTTGGGACGCTTGCCCTTCTCATGACGGCACACTGATGAGGTGAGACGGGCCAAAAGCCATTAGCCCCCAATTGAGTTCCCTTATTAAAAAGATACCAATCAAGAGGAGATGGAGATTAACAGGAGAGCAGCTGTGAAGGGATTTTTAGGCCTCAAAACAACTGAGATGCAGGAAAACACAAAACACAAGCGAACAAGCTGATCTATGAACCTCTGAGCTCAGGTACTCGGTCCCACAGGCAAAGCGTTTCCTCGGCTCGTCTCTAAAGGGCACAAACACAGGAGAGATGAGAGGCTGTGGCCTACCAGGACACCTGAGCCATTTACTCTGAGGAACACCGACACCCTCGCACACACACAGACACAAACACAAACACCCACATAACTCATTTATATTGCATGAGAAAAAGAGAGGCAGTCTACATAGGTGGTTATAGGATCCTCCCGTGGGGAACAGTGGGTGATTCCCCCAGCACCTCCGATCGTCACACCCTGCAGGCACTTCGCCGCTCGGCTGACAAACAATACTGCCGTCTTGCTGCCATGCAAAACTCATTATGTAACAAATGGTGCATTATATAATATCTTTAGCGCTTTATATCTTCGAGATGATACACTAGATAGAAGGAAATTCTAAGAGAGTACAAGAATGAGAAGGAAAAAGGCACCGATGGGAGAGCTCCTTTCATCAGCTTGTCAGCGCTGACTGACAGCAGAATAATGCCTGGGCTGATCCTCCTCGCTCACAAAATCCACACATTCAGCGGTGAAAACAGCAGGTTAAACAGTGTAATATTTCTCCTGCATTGTGTCTTGGTGTCTTTATTCTCTCTCAGCCTTTTTGAAAGCAACCTGTGTCGACAGAATAACAATGTCAGAGGCAGTGTGCATATCTGTGATTACAACCAGCAGCGAGCACATCAGAAACCCGAACCTAACACGTCCATCTGCAGGGAGCGCAAATAACAAGACCAGCAGCACGGGAGACGGACAGTCAGTGTTTATTAACAGAGTATTTACAGTCAGGGAGGAAAACAGAGACGGGATTGTGTTGATGTGTCACTGTGCTACGTGTGTGAATTCTTATAGAGAACATTTGACACCAGCGCTCTCACTGCTGCCGGGTCCTCAGCATCTGTGGAGGGAAAATACAAACGTGGCAATGACCGTTGACGTGAGACACTCCGTGTTTGACCAGATAAACACTATGAAGGTTTTCAGCTACAACTTATTCGTAATTCATTAGGAAGCCATACAATATCGAAATATAAATATAAGGTCAAGGGATCAAAATATCTCAAAAATACTTGATGGTTTGCTGGGAAATTTTACACAAATATTTATTGTCCCCAGAGGATGAAGCCAGTTCACTTTGGTGACCGCCTGACTTTTCCTTTCTTAGTTCTGCCAAAGTCCAACTGCTCTCAACTGACAACAGTGCAGCACAATTATTTATTTCCACGCCAGCTCCCACAAAATGTGGTGTCTGACTGACCCAACTATGTGTTGTCAATACGCAGGCAACAGGAAGACAGAAGATGCTGCCTTTCATCATTCAGCAGTTTTAAATCTCCTGCAGAGGCAGACGTGACCTTTGTTTGGAATTTATTTCCCTCCTACGTCCCTGCTCTTTACCTAATGGATTTAGTTTTTACCATTTTCACATTTGCATCACTTTCGAGCTCTAATCACGTCCTTTCCTCCCTTTCAATGGGAATCTAATTTTAATACAAGCTGAACATCTGCTGCAGCTGCTTCACAGTGAAGAAAATTTCAGTAGCAACTTAATTACAGATTAATTACAGATAGAAAGGACAGAAACTTTGTTTGTTTACAAAAAACTGAACTGATGACTGAACTCCTCAATCACAAATTAAGAGTAACTGTTACGTAGAGTGAACTGTCTGCATTTAGAAACCTTCACACACTGTAATGGAGAACTAAGAGATCACGCTTTGGCTAAAGGGCGTTTATTAAGGCAAATAAACAGCAGGGAGGAGCCTGAGAGCTGCTGCTGACATTTCTAGGAGGTCTGGGTGAGGCAGCTAACACCTACAGCAGAGTTTTCCTTCCCCTCTTTCCTTTTTCATTTCCTTTTTTACTTTCACCGTTTGCTGTTCTGTGTGTTTAACGTTTCAGCAAAACTATATATGAAATTTAATTAACCTCAAGCTATGTCTGATGGAAAGTTTGGTTGCCCAAATGGTAGACAGATATTTGACATGTATGTTCTCACGTGGACAAAAACCATTAACATACAAAGTCAAATTTCTTCACCCTCACACACTCTACATTTCAAACACATTTTACACAGTTATTTGTCCTTGGTTGTCTCCTCTCCTTTGTCTTTCCTTATCCCTAGGCTGCTACATCAGACATTTTCCACAGTGGGTTAGGTAACACGCCTGTGAAATCATAGTCGAAAGAAACACACCAGCCCCAGAGGTTGAATTATTAACACAGGCAGCAGGAAGCTATGCTAACAACACCACCAGGCTTCAAAAAAAATCAGCTAGAACCTGCATTTTCATCTGCAATCATGATGCTCCAGCAAATCCCGCTAATCATGTGTTTGTGTGTCATCATCATTTTTTCCCCACTAAATGGGTTTCCACTCATTTCACAGTGCTTTCCTGACATGCAGTGGTTGAGTAGCTGGTCATCCATGCAGATCAAAAAGCACGGACTAATTTGTAATTTAATCTGCTTTTCTTTTTCTCTCCTGTAGAAACATTTTACATCTGACACGCATGGAGACTCAAAACGCACCAGGACACGGGCAACATTAATGTTCTACTAAAAAAGAACATTAACAAAGGAAATAAATAACCATTGTGCGCATTCACAATCATTAACCTAAGTTACTGACTTGGTCAAACATTGTGTTTGGAAAGTGCCTCGACTGCAGAGACACAATTTTCCTCCAAGAGGAAGATAAAGGATAAAAAGCAGAGTCAGAGAGTAAGGTATCCTTGGTTTCTGTGGCCTGTGGATTAGAGCCCCTCTAAAACTGCATCAGTCTTTTCAGTTCAGTTGAGTGACTTCCTATGGATTTATACATATCTGGATGCAAAGAGGAAAACAGAGGCTCCATGAATCTTTTTCCTCTTTGGCCTCTTCCTGTACATACATTCAGCATTAGCTGTTCAGTTTATTGACATTCCATAGTTACCTCCTTATATATTGATTCCAGTTGCAAACTGACACGCTAAGTGAACTCTTTGAGACCGGAGGTGGGATTGACGTCTCATTCAGGAAACAGAGTTTGTTTATATAACTGAATTGTGGAACAATACCAGCAGCAGATAATAAATGATAAGGACACACACATAAAATGCAAATGCCGCTTGGCTTCAGTGTGCAAGAGCAACAACAGTGTTTGACAAGTTCTGCTGTTGTTAGCCTGATAGCCATGTTAGCTGCACATGCTTCTTCCTGTCGTACCTGCTTTTGGCCACACCATGAAAATAAATTTTGCAGCTTGAGGCTGTGTCAGAGCTGTGTTACCTTACTGCAAACATTTTCTGCTACTGCTGCTGCTTCACATTAAACGCATCCAACTGGTGAAACACAGGGAGTCTTTTATTGTGAAGTAGCTGCAGGAAATGCAGTGTCTTCGGTTAGCTGTAATCGCGACGGTTCATCGAGAACACATTTTTTAGTCAGCAGAACCTTTTCAGTTTTTAAAAATGCTTTCCGACTCCTCAGCAACGTAAGCAGTTTTACTGAGTCCTGCTGTTGTGTGGAAAACTACTCCCTAAGCACACAGCATGAAATCAGATTGTTGTTGCAATTATAATTGTTTTTTTTCTTTATGTGGGTTTTTTAGGCTGCACTGTAAACAGATACATCAGTTTACCCTTTGCTTGTTAATTTGTGAATTTTGTGGAGACAGGGTCTCTCAGTTAAGTGCCACATAAAAACAAATCTGTTTGTGCGAGTGATTCTTGCATGAGGCCCATTAAATTTGCCAGCAAGCAGGATCTTGTTAACAGCAAACTCTGTCATGTGGGGACAATTTTACTCTTCCTCCCTCATCAGGATTCATGTCAGAGTCTGAGAACTGACAGACAAGTTGACTACAAACAGTCACAGTTGGTCCTTGGTCCAATTAGAACAACAAACTGTCAGAGTGAATTTTATGGACTGCTCTCTAATCAGAGCTGAATCAGCTTCCTAATTACTGACTCTGAGGTCTTGGTGTACTCACCAACTCCCAGAACCTTCAGGTGGTTTTTAAACTCAGGCTTCTCCTCCAGGACCCGCAGCAGGTTAGTGGACTCCATGCGCTCCAGCTCCACCTTCCAGTAGATGTGGATTTTGTTGTTGAAGCTCACATACACAAGGCAGGGGCTGTTTTTACCCTCCTTGCATGTATACTGACCTGCAACCACACACACAAAAACATAAATAACAATCACACTATGGATGTTACGCGCAATTTTTACTCAATATGTTGGAGGCAGTGCTGTAATCAAGCCTGGTATGTGAATCCTTACGAATACATCAGCAATCCTCTGCTGCCTGGCTACTGATGTGTCTCTGGGTGATAGAGCCAGCTTTCACACAAACAGAGAATCCAATCTAATCTGTCTTAATGATCACACAGTGCAGGCAGAGAGCGGAGTGGAGGGGTGGACTGTTTTCATACACATTCACCCTCATGGTGAAAAAAAGAAGCAAAAGAAACAAATCTCAGTGGAATCAGGCAGATCAAACAAAGTCTCTTGTCTCTTTAATCCACTTACTACTGTACATGTCACATTAGATCTCTCAGATCAACTGTGGCTTGTTCAAACACTGCAGAGAGATTTGAAAGGATGGAGGGAGAAAGTAGGAGGAGGAGGAGAAGACTGGCTCAATGTTGCCCCCTGCTGGTGTCGTGAGAGGTTTGAAATTCAGGCCAAACCCTGGACCACGGATAAGACGGGCTTTCCTCTCTATCATTTTCTAATCCTATCCAGGCTTATTTGTGTGTTGGGAGGATTAACAGAGTCACACCTGAACCTAAACTTACATGATTAGTGAACAGGCCTTTAAAGCTCTACTGTCATTATCAATAAACAAATTATCCATGATGCAAAAGGGTTCAAGAACCTCAGCTCCAAAGCACAAAAAGCAAGCGTGGACTAGCAAATCTAATCTGATAAATAAGATCATCTGGGGCCAAGGATGAGGAATATGACGTGTCTCACCTGCACAGAAAGCATTGACGTTTTCATCAAACTGAAATCGCACCACTGTCCGATTGTGGTCGATGATGTAGGTTTGACCGTCCCAGGCGCACGCTACCACCTCCTCTCTGCCGTCACCCTGGAGGCCAACAAACATGCTTGGTGTCAGACTTTAATTCAGCTGAACCTTTCCACTTTGTTCTGACAGGCACTTTATGAATAGCATTCCATTATTATTATTATAATTATTAAAGGATTACTAAATTTGTTTAAATGAAAAAAACTGACTCTAAAAATGAACATTATGTTGCAGTTCTACATAAATACGCACAAACTTACAGTGACGTCGAGCTTCTGCAGGGCAAAGAGCTGATGATCCACCTGGACTGACCACAACAGCTGCTCTGAGCTGTCCATCAACTTCAGGGTACCTTTAACATATGAAGGCAAAGAGAAACACAAAAACACTATTAAAGAACAGGGGTGATTATTCAACATGTGAGTGAGCGTTAACTTTAAACCTGCTATTAAAAATCAGGAATAAATCAAATCAAATTTCATGAAATAATCCAGAGCTCTTAAAAACTGGTAAAAAGGTAAAATCATTTATTTTGCTCATCACGGTATCAGCAAGAGCGCGACTGTGTAAGTACTCCTGGCATCGATGATAATCCCACTGGACCGCCGCTTCTTTAAATATTGATGGACTCTCCAGTTGCTCCAAGAGCTGTTTGCCAGTTATCTGCAGCCGTCAGGAGGATCCTCTATCAGCTAACAGCCACTGATGTGTGCCGTGGGGTTTACCACTCCACCTGTGGTACTTATAGTACTCTGAGTACAGCATACTAATTTGCCTTTTAGCTTGTTATTTAAATAACAACAACTGTTGACTGATTAGATGAGGGTGCTTTCACATCTGTAACTGGACCTTATATCATAAATAATGACAAACAGAAGGAAACAGGATAAAAAAGGTATTTTGTACTGAGAGCTTTTGGGGATAGTTAATGTTTCCCTCTGTTCACTCACTTTTTATTGGTGAACGGCTAAAATACACAGTAGGACACAAGCCCAACACACCTCTGTTTGAACTCCTTTTCATTTTCTGACTGATAACAGAAAATCCCCCACACTCATGTTATCATGATTACTAAATGATATTGTATCAATTTAGGCTACAGAAGTAAATACAACCCCTGCGAGCCCCCCAGGAGTAAAAAAAAAAAAAATAGAAAAACACCCTTGTTATTAAACTAACAATATAAACTGGTTTACTTGCCAAAAAGGGATTTGAATGTTCTAAATTTGTTACTTACCATCTAACGTACAGAGAGCGAAGAGCCCACATGTAGAAGATTCCTCTTTTGAACCTGATGAGAAACAGGGACCATCTATCAATCTGTATTCAGACCTAAGTTATGGTTACACCGCTTTTTTTAAAAGGACAGAACTTACGAGCTGCTTATTTAAAGCGTGATATGTATAACAGAAGAAAACCAGCTGACTATTTGTTACCTTTGCTTATGCTGCCAATGAGATGTGTGGACACGTTCTTGTTGTGTATCCGCCCAGTGGTCAGATGGAGAACTACATCTCTAGAAGGCCCCTCACTGTGAGCAAAGAAATCAAAGCATGTAGTTAATGTAACCAATCACACTTTAAATCAGCCCGAGGATCTCGACAGGTTCTACCTCCCAGGGGTGGCGGGGCCGTCTTCTCCAGAGCCAGAGGAGTCTTGTTGTGTCCAGGAGCACAGCAGGATAGCGTACCCGCAGCCTGGCTGAGACACCATAAGCTCTGGTAAACCCTCTGGACCGGGGTTCACTGACAGACTGTCCACCTGCAATAGATTAAAGATTAGATTAGATTACATTATGATTAAATGTAAATTGCTGCTGCAAGCGAATTAATATCATTCAGTTAAAAATTTAAACTCAACTTGAGTGAGTTTCTGTAAAGTTGTGCTTGAGTGAAACTCTACTAAAGCTCACAGTGAGAGCCCAGCATACCTGACCCTCCAGAAGCCACTTCTTCAGCAGAACCAGCTGACCGGATCCCAGGTCTGAACCATCAGACGGTTCCTCCCAGCGGAAAGCTCGCACCACCCGGTCCGTGTAGCCCACCACCAGCTCACAGCGTCCATCACCATCTACAGACACGCGCACACTGCAGTCATATTAAAAAGCACAATACACAGGATGCACATGTGTGACCGCAGAGCAAACACTTACCGATATCACTGATGAGGATGACTTTGGTGTTGGCGGGAATGTGCTGGGTGAAAAAGGGCTTCTGGTCTTCAGAGGACAGGAACTCATGCTGACTGGATGAATCTGCTTTGCTTGCAGTGGCAGCTGTTAGATCAAAGAGGTGAAACCAGCCTTCTGCACCCACAGCTACCACCAAGTTCTGTCAAACAGAAAAAAAAGAGGACAATGTTGGTAACATCACCACTGAAACATGAATGGTGTGGTGCTGCTGCTCATTTAATTTCCTCACCTTTCCTTTGTTGCACACATCTCCAACTGCAACACACGTAAGCTGGAAAACCAAGATGTACATTACGTGAGTAAGAGAAACAAATTCACTCTATGAAATCACAAGATTTCCCCCCAGTGACTGTGTTACTGTACTGACCATGCCCACGCAGGTCCTTGTGATCCAGGGTTTGGAGTCATCATTCTTATACACCAGCAGTTTTCCACTGGTGTCTCCCACAATCAGCTCGTTTAGCTACAATGAAAGGAGACATACAGCTTGTTTACTCCGCCATAACGCAGAAGGAACAGTTATTTTATCACCACAAATGTTATCCTATCAAAATCCAGGAACATTTTAATCGGACTGTGGATGTAAATGAATGTTCCGCGATATAATTGATGAACTTAGCTTCATTACCGAGTCGTTGTCAGCATCGCCCAGACAGATCGCGTGAGGAAACAGCGTTCCAGTGAAGTCCAAGCTAACCCGCTGGACATAGTTTAAAGACCGCATAGCTACTTCCGGTGGCTATATTTTCAAAAACCGCAAAGTCACTCCAAACATTTGGCTAACTTCTTTTTATCCTAACAGAGGCTAGTTCGTGTGTCGATAGCTAGCTTAGCTACCGTCAGCTCTCCAAAGCCGAGACTAAGACGCTAAAATTAACGTTAGCCTGCCGTAGAAAGCACGATATAATCGAGCTAACTGCTTTTTAAATCATGTCTTCGTCGAATTTCAACCCAACGTATATGTTTTTGTGGCGAAATAGGTATATGTTTGCTAGCTCAGTTAACATCTGCACGCCTCTCCGTAGTAAACAAAACCATGTGACTCTACGGAAGCTCAGGATGGACAAAATATCTGCTACGCAAACCCGACCACGGTTATTCCAGTGCCATTGGTGCACACGTGTTATTACACGTTTGGCTTGTTACAAATTGAAAAACACATTGCCTTATTAACATTTATAACCACAGACTTGACTTGACTTGGAGGGGTCGATATGTTACAGTTGAAAGGAGGTTTTTCCTCTACCTGGCAACCTAAAAGTTACTGTAACTGCAAAGCATTAGTAAACTGTTAATTCACCATTAATACAGACATTTTCTAGCATATTTCTTGGTTAATTATTTGGAATTGCAGAGTTTAGTAAATGGGAAAAAAAGTGTATATTTCTCCCACTCACAACAGGCACCACTGTTGTCCTCTAGAGGGCGCTGCTCCATTACAACTCCTCATGAGAGAAACCAACACAGGCAAGAGGGTTGGAGATGTTTGCACGAATATCTTAGAGGAGGCAGAACTCCATTACAGAAATCGCCAATGCCTCAAAGTTAATGTAACAGTGTGGATGGCTGAATTGTATGTTTTGCTTTAATTTTCCACCCTTTTTCATCCTCTATTTCCTTCCTTTGACTTTGTTACATTTTCTTCTTACCTTTCACTATGTCAGTCATTTATAGGCTGTAAACGTGCATATGCGTTTGAAAACCTACTAGAAAGTCGGTCATGAAAAGGCTCATTCTACTGTATCTTTTAGTATAACTCTTGTACCTGTGGTAGAGTTCCTGGGTGTCTCTCCTCACATCTTTAGTCTTTGTGTGCTGAGATTTTCATGTATTCAAGTTCACAGTGTTCAAGTCTATGTAATGTATTATGAACAAATTATATCACTACAAAGTTTCTTTCATGTCAGTCTTACATCAAAGTTTCATTTACAACGATTATACTACTATAAAACAAGTTTTTGAAGATATGTATTTTGTATGTTAATATTTAAAAAATGTAGCTGCTTTAAAAGTCTGCTGAAAGGTTGAACTTGAGTCTTTAAACATTTAGCATCCGTGCACCTGCAGAACGTAAATAAAACCGTGAGAAAAACAGTTTTTAATGACAAACATATTGAAATTTAATCCCTTACATCACACACAAAGATCATGGGTGCTTTTTGTTTTATTATCTCCCACACAGCGGACACTAACTAAAGAAAAGAGAAAATACAGAAAGTGGTTAAATGGGAACTAGGGCGCCCAGATGTCATATTAATTATTACACTCAGCTATGACTGGAAAGCCCCTCAAGTAAAGTGAGCGCCCTCCCAGCCTCTGGAAGACCAGCAGCAGCAAAGAGAGAGGGAGAGGCAAAGTCCTCACAAAGCGCTAATTGGACTCTGGAAGCACACTGACAAGGCATGGATAGGTTTCAGAAAGCCTGGCGATGGTGAAGGGGTGCAGGGGGAGGCTGAATAGAACCCACGCTTCTTTTCTAAACTCTCTTGCTGGGCCAAAAAAAAAAAAAAAAAAAAAAAAAAGGGAAAGGGGGGAGGGAAAGAAAAGAAAGTATTGGTGGTGGTGCGAGCGGGGGAGGGGGAGGGGGCTCCTCAATGCAAACCAATTCTGAATGCCACTGCCAGCGCAGAAAAATTGCACAATTTATTACAATCCCCTCTTCAGGACGCGCATGCACAGGCGCACGCGCACGCGCACGGCAATAAAGAAAAGGATAAGGGGAGGACACAAACACACACACACACACACAAAGTAATTGTACACATGCACTGAAAGACACAAACACTGACAGAAGAACTTCATGCGCAAAACACTGAAAATTTGAGCGCAAAACAAAACAATCCATTTCTGTGTGTTAATGTGCACGCACCCACGCACGCACGCACGCACAAAAGGGTGTTACAGTTTGGTCCGGGTTTTGTTCCGAGCTTTTATTATTCTCCACTTTTCAAAGCGACAATAATTGACAGAACACACCGCGTCCACGCTACTGTAACCATATCGGGTGTATCAAATCATACACAAAGCCTCCTCCGAACAGCTTCTTAGGGCCCCTCCGCAGATTTGCGTCCCTCCGTTCCGCCTGTGAGAGGCCGATGATCTGCTCTAATCAAAGTGGAAAATTCGGCCTCTGACGCACAATAGTCCCTCAAATGAGCGGCATTCAGACGCGTCTGTAATGTTAACAATAAAACTAGACTGTGCCGGAGTTGAAACGCCAGCGAGCAACTGATTTACATGCAGAGCTCTCAGACAAGCTCCAGCATAAGGAGCGGTGGATGCTGTCAGTCTGCACGGTTCGCAGCGAGGTGAGCTGTCTTTCAGCACCACAGTTTGGTCTAGAGCTGAATAAAAGAAAATGTGCTTTATTTCTTATTCTTAAGTAGGATCATTAAAAAAAAAAATCTTGTATACTACAGATCCCTTCGTTCTTTACACTAGAAAACTTAATGTTTATATTGTAAACAACTTCATCACCTGTTCCTCGATACACAAACTCTAAAGAACAATCCTCAGATTAAAAAAAAAAAAAAAATTCATATTGAAACCACAACCACGGGTAACGTTTTGATGTCACTTGCTGAAATGAGAACCCACTCTCCATCACACACAACTGGAGGTGCGTCATTTCAGTGAAGGGAAAGTCCGTACGCTCATCTTCAACTGAAAAAGTTCAATGAGACGTGAATTTTCAGGACAGCGTATCTGTCGATCGTGTCCATCTGTGGATCTTGGGCTGATACTTGCTAAAAGATCCCGAAATCCACTCACATGAGCTTTTACCTCTCACAAAAACTAGAAAAACCCTCCCAACTGATTTTCATTTATCCGTTTTAAAAACTGTGCATCAACACTGAGTTTGGTTTGGGACAAAACACTTCAGTTCACTGTTCGTAACGTCCTGACACTGTTGTGCACATCTAGTCTTAGACGGGACGCCTCTGTGGTGAAAACTTTCCTCTCTGTTGTGCTGCACACCTTCTGACACCCGTGATAGATAAAAAGAAAAAAAACTCACCACTGACTGTTTGTTTAGTGCTTCAAGTGGCACGCGTCAGGCGCGCGCAACGCACCGGCACCGGCGCAGGAGCCCAAGGTGGATCCACGCGACCGGAGGGCGTGGCCAGTCCCCCATCCAAACGTATTGAAAAGCAGTGGCGTCTTTCCTCGAGGACTCAGTGCAGCTTTGAGGAGCGCGCGAGGCAGCAGCCCAGCGGACTGCCCCCACTGAAACAAGTGCGCGTCAAGCGGCCACACCACGTGAACGGCACGAGCGGGACACACTGCCTCGAGACTTGGTGATTTCTTTATAAGTTTGTGTTTTACTGGGAATGGACCTCACAGCCAAGATGGAAATTAACGTCAGCCAGCAGCAGCTCATGCCGCCCGCTTGTTTCTTTTCCGCAGCTGCGGCGCAGAGCATCCAGCTGAGCCCATGCGGCAGCAGCCAGGGCAGCGGGAAGTCGTCGTCCAAGCAGCCCAAGAGGCAGCGCTCCTCCTCCCCGGAGCTGCTGCGGTGCAAGCGGAGACTTAATTTTGCGGGTTTCGGCTATACTCTTCCGCAGCAGCAGCCACACGCAGTGGCCCGCAGGAACGAGAGGGAGCGCAACCGAGTGAAACTGGTCAACAACGGCTTCGCCACCCTGCGGGAGCACGTCCCCAACGGTGCCACCAACAAGAAGATGAGCAAAGTGGAGACGCTGCGCTCTGCAGTGGAGTACATCCGCGCCCTGCAGCAGCTGCTGGACGAACATGACGCGGTGAGCGCGGCGTTTCAGTCCGGCGTCCTGTCGCCCACCATGTCGCAGGGATACTCCGCTGACATGAACTCCATGGCAGGTTCTCCGGTGTCCTCCTACTCATCTGACGAGGGTTCCTACGACCCCCTCAGTCCAGAAGAGCAGGAGCTGCTAGACTTCACCAACTGGTTCTGAGCATCTGTATAAAGTAAGAATAAATGTAATGATGTTCAGTATCAGCCAATTTCAGTAATATATTCCTAATAAACACCATGAACAGTCGCTTAACCTTTTCTCCTTCTCTCCACAGAATTATGGATCAACTCAATTTACTGTTGTCGTGCGCTTGGGATGGTCCCGGAGGAGGCTGGGTGTCCTCAAGAACAAGATGTACTGTACACGCGTTTTGGTCCTGCGTCCTTAACGCCCGGTCCTCCTAGACTGACAGACAGACAGACACGGCCTTAACGTCCTGGAAACTTGGGGAAAATCAGGCCAGAGATCAGCGCCAAAGGATTAAAGGAAGACGGGTCTCCTGACAGCGTGGGAATCCAAGCGTCTGTGCATCTGCCCATGATAAACAAACAAACAAAAAAAAAACCCTAAAGTGAATTCATGCTCTTCAGCAGCACATTGAAAACATTATTTAATACGTCGCTCTTCAACTATGCTAAATCCAATCACAGAACACCAACCCTTTGGTAAACCTCTCAGACGTTTAATTCAGAAAATGCTTCCAAGTCGCGGATTTATTCTATAAAATTCTATATCAAACGCTTTTTTGAAATATATTAAGATATTTTTGTATGTAAGAGATTTATAGATGTTTTGTACACATCCTTTTTGTATATATTTTGTCTATATATTGCTAAGTTGCTTCTATACCTCCTGCCTATGTAGACGTGTAGTCTATTATTCTCTGGCTCTTCTGTTCATGAGGTTTCCAGAAGGAGTTTGATACTCCGAAGTTTTACTCTAGCACCAATGTGTCTTATTTAATAGCAAAACCATGTTATTGCATTATGTCATGAAGTTCACAATGATCAAAACTTATGCAGCTATTGTCCAAACAGAGCGCAATGGCCATGCATTGTCTCTTTATACTGCCAGCTCTATATTGTCTTCTCATAAACAGATGTTGGAAAAAAAGAAGTCTTATAACCATATTTTCTACACTCTAGTTCAAGAATAAAACGATTTGCTACTGAATAACTTTCCATGTCTTATTTTTGGGTGCATTTAAAGAACGGGTGGATGCTTTGGTTACAGTTTTCAGTGTCTTTAGTAAGTAGCTAAATGAAGGGCAAAGCGTGAGGGATTGAAGGAGCTAGATATAAGGTGTATCCTTTGATGTAGGGACAAAAGAGAAATGGAAAACCTACTTTTACGCACAATTGCGCACATTTTACGCAAGTATATTTTCTCACTCATCGCTCGAAATTGGTGCTTTTAGTCACCAACCCCGCACTAAATCCCTCAATGTCCAATTCGATCCTCTCCCTTTTTGCTATATGGACAGTACACAAAGGAGATCAAAGGAGAAAAGGTACATCTGGTGGCACAAGTGCGTAAGATTGAACTCCTCTCTGGCCATTTCTGAGCATGCACACTCATGAAATTCTAATCTCCCAGACAAACAGCTATAACACATAAGTACTAATAAAGTGTTGTTTCTCTGAAGAAGATGACTTTAAAGTAAACAAACACCTGCAAAAATACAAACAAACAAAAAACTAGTGTGTTTGTTTAGTTAAAACGTCTTTTCCTCTTTGTTTGGACTGTACTCATAATCCGTGTGAAAAATATTACTGATAAAAAAAAATTAAACTTTTTTCAATGTGCGTGGACACAAACAGGCTGAAAGAGGGGGAAAAAAAAGAAAATTATAGCTTTAAAGATGAGTTTGTTTTCACCGTAAGTTCCCAGCTTCATTGGACATTTTGGAAAAATATCGAGAATATTTAACCAGGACTGACCTTTAAATTAGCAGATGGAGGGAATGTCAGTGGCATGATTACACTTTAGCTGCCAGAAATAGATGCTGAGGTGGGTCTTTTGTTTCTGAAAAACTAAGTTTGACAGGTACGGCGGAGGCTGCAACCGGACGCGTGTCTGGTTTAATGAGTGAATGGGGTTTGTGTGGTGGTCGAGTGGAGACACGGAGCTGAACTGGCTGATGGCGTGTGCCTCCTGACAGCAGCATGCCGCTGAACACACAACAGTCACCACCTGGGAATGGAAAAAAAAGCTTGTGTGTGTGGCTCAGATTAGGACTCTTAGGCTGCTCTTGTTTCTTGTATATTTTTACCTCAGTAATAAATAAATCACGCCGAATTTTGACTGATTCTCAAATTAATATGAATAAAATGTTTGATCCACGTGGAGAACCAAACTGCACAACCTCGTGTTGTGTTTAGGATTCATTGCACAACATGTGCGTGCGCCTCATCAGTTGTTCTCAAAGGAGGGTTCATGGACCACCAGGGGGCCCTGAGAGGGGGCACAACGTCCGTCAAAAAATGCTGCAGCTCCACTGTGAGTCACAGGAAAGTAGAGGAAAACTAGCAAAACTAGTTATTATGCAAACAGTGAAAATGAAAAAAGTTTACCCAGTTATTAAAGGAACAGTCCACATCCAAACATAAACAAAAGCTTGCTGTTAAAGTGAATGACAGGAGCAGGCAGAGGTGACTTTAAAAAAATACCAGTTATCTACTGACAATTGTTTAAAGTAGAAAGCTTGAAAAAAAAAAACTGCCACTATGCCTCAGTAAACTAAAGCATGTTTTAGTCATGATAAACTGACAAATACAAAAAAGCTTTAACAAAGTTACTATCTGAGCTTTTAGCATTACATTCTGCAAAGCTGGGAGATTCACATCAGCATATTTTATTTAACCAGTTAATTCAGACATAATCAACATACAACAAAAGTATTGTAAATAATCTGTGGTCATGTAAGGTGTCAGATTTAGTGGTGCAACACACGCCATTTAAACTGTAAGCAAACACGTTGTCCACATTTTCCAGTAGAGCAGGAGACCAAACTGGCTCTTTGTCAGTTCATTTCTATCTAAAAACAAATCATTTAGATCCTATATTTCACTTCTACGCTAGCACAAACAACACCAGAATCTCAAAATGCAGTAATTTTAAAAGCAGGTTTAACATTAGCCTGTAGAATTAGAGTTTTCTCTTGTGTATTTGGGCTTCACATGAGGACATATGCTGCTTACTGGACATTCCTGATCTAACAATCCTGGTTTGCTGCCTGTCACAGCCCATTATGTTTTCCTCTGCGGCGGTTTGTCAAGTGTGTAAGAACCGCAGGAGAGCACGGCCATGTCTAATTGGCAAAGCTGGGGCAAAACAGCAGCTGAAACTATATTAGTTGAATATCTTATTGAATATAATTCATCAGTGTTGATTAGGTTGGATAGAAGAGTGTTGTTGTTGCATCAGCAGATTTACATGAACCACACCCTCAAAGCCGAACTAATTTAGCCAATATAACAGGACTCTGCAGTGTTGCTCAGTGAGTCCGTGTTGCAGTGTGAGACTTTTTTACAGTGAACATCCACAGCAGCAGAACATTTCAGGACCATAGACAGCACTTCACAGCTCCATGAAATGTTCCACATGCCAGAAAGGCACAACAGAAGCCCATTTAATATTTGATTTTCCTTATTGCGTTATCTATACACATCTGGAAGGGAGGGGTGATGGACTGAAAATTCAACCATAGTCCCAGAGAAGTCCTCATTAACACCCACAGGGAATCATCAAAATAATCATTAAGTGTCATTAGGTTGTCAGTCACCTTGTGTGTGCGTCATCACTCTCCACCTTTGTCGTGCCGTGTGTGTCTCCATACTTTTTAATGTAGATCAGAGCTTTACTGTGAACGCTGGGCAGTAATGCTGAGCACTGGCTGAGGTCAGAAGTTGCTGGAGTCATCAAGAGGATTGGAGATGACTGACTTGTGAATGAGCATGAAGAGGGGCAGGTATGCCAGGAAGTCCAGCAGGTCCAGAGGGGGAATGTGTTGGAGCTCCAGTCTGATGGCCGCCTCCTGCTCCAGATGGATCCCTCCGGCCTTCAGCTCCAGAAGCAGCTGCTCTGCGCTGATGTATCCCTGCTGAGCTCCCACGTCTCCTTGCTGCTCCTCCAGGAGGAACAGGAACAGTTGCTGCTCGAGTGATAATATTAGACATAAATAAGGTTAAAAACAAGGAAAACCGGCTCTGGACTTGTTGTCAGCACAGTTGGGAGTGTGTGGGTGTATGCTCATGCGTGAGTATGAGTGTGTTTTTGTGTGTTTGCTCTTTAGGGCAGCCTCAGATTACCTCAGCCTGTTTCTAGTCTTGTTTGAGTGCACCTGTTTGCACAGTTAATGCAGTCTAGGGCAATAATTGTTTGGGGGGGGGGGGGGGGTAATCCCTCTGGCAATTAGCCCATTCCCCCCACCAACCTCTCCAGTTAACAACCCTATCCCTAACAGCTCTATAATTACACAGCCTCCCCTACCTGGCCAGGGGCTCAGTTTCCACACCCATGGCCACAGGCTTTCATGTTCCTCCTGCCTTTCAGTGGCTCAGTACTTCCCTGTATGAATGAGGGCCGGCCCAGCTTGTGAGCGGCCAGCTGGTAGGCTAGTCCCGGTCCATCTGAGATGAGCCGTGTGTCTCAGGCTGATTACAGGGCTGGGCGGAGTGGACGGCATGTTCACTGCTGGGCACTTTAATGAGATTAGGGCCGTGCTAATCTATGAAAAGGGAAAAGCACCCCTCTCTTTCTCTCTCTGGCTTGCTTTCCTCATTTCTATGCATGAGGGCTGAGTGCCTCTCATAAAAAAGCTAGCTTTACAAAGCATGCTTTGGAATTGCTCTTCAAAGTGTTTACCAGTATTTATTTCATTATAATTATACCCGCGGAGCCATGAAAGAGAGGCGGAGGTGGTGTTTGTGGCATGAATGTGACTAATGTGAGAGTTAATCTGATGTTGCATGGAAGTAATCAAGTGCACCTTGTGAAAACAAATTCACGATTATAGACATGTGGTGTGGAGGTTTTCATTTCACATACTGTAGGAGCCATCACACGTCCAGAAGAATTCAGGAAATATAAGCCAAGCCCTGACATTACCTTCGCTTTGAAGAGCCTCACTTCTAGAGATCGAAAGTCCATGTTGCTGATTAGTGATCGCATAAACTCACTGTAAGAAAACAACAAAATTCAAACATTAGTTGATGAAAGTTGTCTCAATGAGAACACAGTTTTCAAAGAAGAACTCCATTAATTTAGTTTTGCAGTTTCATAAAGTTGGGGGCTTGCAAGAGCCACAGAGGACATTATACAACTGTGTTCACATTAGTTGCACAAAACATGACAAGTAAAATGATCATGAACTGTAAAATCAGGCCTACATTTGTCCAAACAGGGTTGTTGTGAATCACAATAAAAATGAGAAAGAGCGTTGGTACTTTGGTTGCAAGTGCAGGCGCAATCTGGTGGTCGTGGCGGGTGATTTTTGGCGGGTCTGTCCCGTGCGATGTTGTGTTTGCAGAGATGTGATGATAAAGTGTTCTGAGCCCATTGTGGTTGCTCACAGTGGCCTAGCTGCCAAACAATGCGTGGGTACACGGGGACATCCCGCCACAGTAACGGATAAAACTGCTCTGGTTTTGGGACAGTGGGTGTGGGGGTAGCTGGAGTAGGGTGAGCAGGGTGAGTGGAGTTCGTGTGGAGGTTTAGGGAGGGGAAGCACACTCTGGTGCAATGTGACCACTTGCAGACCAACAAAATTTAGGTCCACATGGATAATTAGAGGGAGACACGACTGATTGTGTTGGGACAGACCTCTCCTGTCCAGCGTGTGGCACAGCGACGGTCGTCCCTTCTCTAACGAGCGCCCGGTGTTAATGAGCCCCTCCTCACTGAACGCTCAATGGCCTGTTAGAGCGAAGAATGGCCAAGCGCTAGGCCACCGAGTGCAATGCACGCCTGAGTGCTCCCAGTGCCGTGATTGGCCCTTGTCCACCAACCACAGTGCAGGCAGGGGCTTGATGGGGATGAAGCGAGACAGGGCAGCTAATGATCATTAATTGCACTTGGTTTGCAGTAAAAGAGTCCAAATGCTGGTGCGCTAAGGACACTGGCGTGATAATGGCTAGCGTAAACGAGGGGCTAGGGGACCGGTGATGGACTGCGGGGAGGATAATAGCAGCCTAACCCATTTTCTTTTGTCGGCCCTCCTCTGGCACCCCGCTGTGGCCAACACAGCAGACTTCTCGCTTACGTAATGGCAAAAATTTTGGCGGCCTCCTCATTGGGGCGCTGGTATACAGTGAGGCAGGGGGTGCAAACATACTCTGACCTAGTTTGATTTGACAGAACTGAGAGTTGTTTTGGGATATTTTTGAGCGGGCTGAAGTGACGCTGGGTAAGAGGAAGCTCTCTGGAGGAGGAGGGACTCGCATTGTCAGACAGTTGATGTGGCGGGTTGTTTATCCAGGTTCTGCTGTCTCATGTTTCCTCCAACATTAGTGCTCCTTCGCTCGCTGACTCACTCAGGCCAGTCGAATTTCCAGGAACGGGGAGACTTACGGTAACCCTCAGTGCACGCATGCATGCTCACAAATCCAACACAAGCAACGAGGGATGAGAGTGACAATAACAATGACTGTGACGGCTCCTCTGATGCTGTCTGGGAATCCTGTATGGCAATGTACTTCTTGGCAGGTCATGTGACTTGCCCTGAGGGAATGTGGCGCTGTGTGAGGTGGACTTGTCCGGGAGCACAATGCTACACAGGGACAGATGGGCTGAGTCATGGGCCAAAACAGCACGGCATAGGGGCTGAGAGGGAGGCGACAAGAGAAGAGAGCTGGAGAGATGAGAGACATGAGAGGGACGGACAGTTAAAGTTGAAAAGCAAAGAGGAGAGAGAAAAGGGGGGGGAGGGTGCAATTAATGCAAGGTAAAACTGGATGAAATATACATGAAAAAAAGGGATACACCTCCTCAGATTTCAAAGCCTTGCATGATCAGAAGGGCTGATTGTGTAACTACTGTTGCAGCTCATTTCTAAGCTAGGATTAGAGACAACAGGATTAACTGAAACAGGTAAGAGGATCAATTTGGTTCAGTTGGGATGAGATGACAGAAGGATGCTATTGTTTTCTCCTTGTTCAGGAGGCAGCATTATGAACGCTGATCTTCTCTCTTCTTATTATTTAAATTGCAGAAAGGAGTTTTGTGAAAAGAGGTTTAATATGGACATTCATTATCATTACTATAATTGCCTCTATAGAGAGCAGACACCCTGGTCTTTCTGTGCCAGCGAGTCAGTCAGTCTACAGGCCTCCACTAACACACAACACAAAGGGCTGGCCGTAAATCAGAGGACCCATGACCCTGGCCCTGTCCTCACTGAGAGGGAGCTCTCACTCCAGGGCGAGGGCTTTGGGAGCAGGCCTTGACCCTCAGGGACCTCCGGAGTAGGCTTGGCTGCACACACTCCTGTCTGCAGGAAGCTATAAACCCTAGGGCAAAAAAAAAAGCGCCGTGTGTGGGAATCTGCAGCATATGGGGCATAATGTAGAGACACAAGGATGCTGAGGCTGAGTTCAAGTCAGGGAGATGGTTTTCTGTCGGCACAGGGTTCAGTCTAGGGCTGAAGCTGACAGTTATTTTCATTAATCTGCTGATTTTTTTCTCAATTAATTTTTGTCCATAAAATGTAAGAAAGTTGTGAAAATGCTATAATTAAATGTTAGAATTTTACTTGGACCTAGTCAAATGTCAAAATTTCTCTGGTTCCAGCTTCTCAAACATGAATATCTGGTGGTTTTCTGTGTTTTCCGTTTTAAATGTGAGACCAACAGTCCAAAGACCAAATATATTCAATTTAAAGTGATATAAATCAGAGGAAATCAGCAAATCCTCACGTCTGAGAAGCTGAAACCAGAGACTTTTTTGCCCAACCATTTTTCTGTCGTATATTCAGTGTATGTGCCATTACCACATCTAAACTCCTAACTTTGACCTCTAAAGTCACATAAAATGTTTGAAGACACAAGGCAAAGAGGATCAAAGAGAGCCCCACACACGACGACAAAATCACTGGAACAAACTTGCGTACACAGTCTGATTCTTATTTATGGGAGGTCAGTGACTCGTCTTCCAGCCTCACTGAGGAGTGAGGAGTGTGTCTGCTCATGGTCACTTACTCCATGGTGGCTATTTTCTGTGCCAGGCTTGCAATCACAGCAAAGAGCCTCAGGTCCACAAGCCCATCTGTCACTCTGAAGTCCACCAGCTCCAGGATCTGAAAAAAGATTTGAAAACCAACACTGTGACAGCAGTGAATGCGTGTGTGTGCGAGTGTGTGTGTGAGTGCATTCAGTAAAACTGACCCTGTAGACGTAGATCTCTTCTTCATCAGACAGCAGCTCTGGTGGGATGAGGTTTTTAAGAGCAAGTAGAAGCTGGAGGCAGGAGATGTAGCCGTCACCATCACTGTCCTCCTGCAAAGAAAAACCATCATCATCTAGATTTCTGGTTCTCAACCTCTTTGGCTCCTGTGACCCTTCATCAAAGGAAAACATCAGTGTGAACAACCTGACTCTTCATTCGTTTGCTTCATTTGAAGGATTTCAGCAGTAAAAGTGTTCATCATTTTCTGGGGGGAGCAACACATGACAGTAAAAGGGAATTTCCTAATATAAAGGGTTTAAATCCCTTTTCACTCACCGCTTCAAAAGCTCTTTTGTACTCATCCAGCTTCTCCTGACTGAAAATGCAGTACTTTGCCAAAAACTCGACTGGAAAGAGAAGAAAACAAAGACAAACTTTAGAGTTTGGAGAATCTGATTTCACAGAAGTTTGTGACACCACACAGACAAAAAAATTTCAGTCTAAAAGATGATGATTTGTTCTGTGTATTATATTTTATACCATGAATGGCAGAGATTTCCATCCTGAGATACAACATTAGGCTGCTCTGTGTGTGCAGAGCAGATTAGAGCAATATTTCTCTCCTCTGGTCGCACTGGGGTCAGGACGGGGGGACAAAACAGGCCGAGCTGTTCACAGGGGATCCAGTTGGCCTTGATCTGGACAGGAGTTAGAGTGACACTTGGACACTGGGACTTTTTTTAAAAACAGAAAAAAAAGAAAAGATGCCTTGAAATAAACCACATTATTCTGCTTTATCAGGAAAAAAGTCTCTACGTTAATCATAAACGTAATCGCCAGATTAATCCATTGTGAAAATAATTGTTAGTTGCAGTCCCACATGTACATCTACATCATAACAACAATAATAATTATTAACACTATTATTACATAAAAGCCACAGAAACAAGCAGCTGTTTGTGTAAAAAAATAAATAAATAAAAAAATCCAGAGGTAAAACTCATGACTTTGTGACTTTTTAAGACTCTTTTGTGTTTTTAATCCTCAAAGATTCCTTTCAAAAAAAGACTTTAAGCTGGTGTCTATGGTAAAAACAGTAGATATTTAGCAGATATTTTCTTGACTTTAGGGTAATCATGGCAAAAGTCTCAAATGAGGGGCACAAACTGAGGCTAACCACACCCATGAATATTTCAGTAGGCAAATTTGGGAGGGAGAGGGACTTGGGGGGAAAAAAAGCGGGCAGAAATGGAGGCTTTTAAGCTGGTGCCACTTCAATTTAGGAGATGAGAATGAGTCTGCTGAATAATGGATCTATTCATTGGTTTGGAGAAGAAAGAGGAGCAACAGAGTTGATATCAGTCTGGACTTAAACCCCTGGACCTCTGGGGTTTCTCCGCAGTAGCAGGGGGGCTGTTTGAATCTGCCATTTATCAGCTTAGGCCTAATCAAATCCAGGCCTTCCACAGCCTCGTCCTTTCACATGCAAAACATTACATTCGTATCTAGTCAACTTGACTTGTTAAAGCTTGATTGATCAAAAAACCTGCAGCCCGGCTTCACGCATCTGTTTGCAAATATCTGCGATGAGACGAGGCTGCAGGACGAGGATCTGGAGTCACACATGCAGCCGCCGCTCGGCCTGCATGAGACCAGGCAGGGATTTAAAGTCCTCCCTCTTCAAAAGACACACACATTCACACAGTGGCTGGATCAGTGCACTGGTCAATCTGTTAAAGTGAAATGGCAGCTTGCGGCACAGGCTGGTTGAGGTTGAGGTTCAGTGACCATCTGGAGGAACTTCAGCAGTTTTTTAAAAATGTCCTGTGTTTTACTCTGTACCCGCTGATAACATCCATCCTGGTGTGTCTGTGGCGAGGCTTTAAATTCATCATCATCTCGTGAAACTTGTACTTTAACTCCACCACATTTCATACATGCAAAAAAATCACTGGGTTAGAAACGGCTCCAGTGTGGGTCAATATAACAGATGCAATAATGGGTTAGGTTTACCCAGTACTCACTAGCAGAAAATGACTCAAGACAAGGGGTTATGTTGATCCGGTAACCCAACAGAAACATTAAAATAACACCAACACTGGGTAAAGTGTCAACTGAGATGTTTCCTGGTGCAGCACCAGCTGGACTCACTGCAGCCTGTGTTGGAATTTAACAAAATATATTAACTCAACTACAATTTTGAGCTTCTTTGACTGAATTTTACATTTTCTTTATTTTGTACTTCAGTTCTTGTACATTTCATCCAGTGCTTTTTGCTTCTTTTACAACTCTAGTTTCTTTGCAGTTTAAGGGTTAATAAATACATAATATTGTATAATATTAAATATTTGATATAATATAATGTTGGTGCACCATTGAGCATTCTCTCAACCTGTTTTGCAGGTTGAGAGACAGACAATGTGGTGGGGTTAAGAATAAAGGGGGGTTTGAAGGGTAAACTATAATCTCTATTTCGTGATTGTAATGGGGAAAACAAAGGCCATAATGAGGTGAAATTTTCATTTTAAGGAAAATATAAAATAAGATCAACTGTTTGCTGTTTCCTGTTGTAAATATTACAATGTTGAGTCATGGTAGAAGTGCAGAGAAGATCCTGGTGTGTGAATTAGAGTTGAAGTGGGCTCAACCTCAACATCAGCCCTGACCGTAGCCTTGCTTGTTCTCATCTGCACACACACACACAAGCACACACACACACACAGTGCAGTGGTGCTGGAGGAGGTCGGGGGGTCCCTGCCTGGCTGAGGGGAGCTCCGTCAGAGAATCAGCTGCACAAAAGGTGCAGTGGAGTGAGAGATTGAGGGAGGAAGCGAGGGCGGGTGGAGGAGCGGGACAAAGCCTGGGCAGTAAAGCCTCCTGCCTGATAGCCTTATCTGATTCCACTCCAGCGCTTGATGGCTTTTTTTTCACCCTGCCTTTAAAGCGCACAGGTTGTGCTTTTGGTGTGAAGCCTAGCAGAAAATGTTAATCAAGAGAGGGACTGTGTGGAGAAAGGCGAGAGAAAGGGGAGAGTCACTCTGCTGAGGCCATAATCTGTAATGAGACCGAGGCGATTCAGTTGCAATTGAGAGAGGAAGAATGGGGCCATGATGATGATGAGCAGGGAGGTTCACTCTTTCACTGGGGTTTGTTTTTCTGTTTTGTTCCTTTTCTCTTGCAGAGTCACTGCTCGCGCACCGGTCTGCAGGCTGCTAACAGTCGCAGGTCACAACTCATTTAACACACGCTTGGACGTCAGTTCCAATGTCTGCAGCTGACAGATGAAAAACACTGCTGACTGCTCGTCTGACAACTACTGGTGCTCATCTGTGTATGATTTATATTTCCTATGCAGCTTGTGGAGCTGCGTGTCAAACCTCAGTGCTGTTGACCGAAACGTGTCTGTAGCACAGAGCATTGAAAACTTTCAGGTACTGAAAGCTGACATCAAACATGTGGTCAGATTTCCCCTTCCCATTGGACAACAATTAACATTTGAGAAGATGGATTCTTTTGTACAAAAAAAAGTTATATTTCTCAAAACAAGGTGTCAAATAAAGTTTTGTTTTAGTAAAGAAAGCCAAGTATCATACCCTAACAATACCCACTGCTTGTGTACAGTATAAAATACAAAAAGAGTTATGCTCATATTCCTCAAGCTAATAACAAAATACTGTTTTATCTGTAGTGAAGCTCAGTGACTGGACTGCCTTAACTTATAATAAACTCACTAATGTGCAGTTACACAAAAAGCACCTCTATAACTTCCTGAACAGTGTGAGACACACACACACACACACACACACACACACAAGGGCCTATTGTGTTTTTAACTTGTTTGCTGCTCTCTTTCCCGCTTAATCCCAGACTTTTGTTTCTGCTCATCATCAGCACTGTATAAAGTGTCCTATAATTCCTTTAACAAAGGTCACATTCAGCAGTGGAGAGTAGGTGACCCCCTTTTTAGTAGCAGGAGAATGTCAGAGTGCAACATGCCCCACATATACAGCCCTAAAATATGTGATTAAGAGCATGAATTTAGAGCAAATAGCTTTCACACACACCGGCAGATAAACAGAGTCTAAACCGATTTCTAACTGTAACTGGAGTCTATGAGAAATAGGTTTATGGGATGTTTTGGGTTTAAGCTCTTAAATATGTGACGATCCTGTAAATCTACTGCCTCAACGCGACGAGACAAAGCCATAAAATATGAAGTGTGGTGCGGCAAGATAAGGAGGTGAGAGGCCTGAGCGCCAACGCAGAGCTGCAAACCAGGCCAAGCGAATCATTTCACAATAGTATAGAATGAGGTATTGTTGATCGCTTTGTAAAGGCTCCATATCAAAGGTAAAGATGGAAATCTTATCTGATAAAAGTGCAACAGGAAAAACACTGGACTGTAGTAGACCTGCAGGAGGTGTGCAGGGACTGTGCAGGTTTTCAGACTGATAAAACAGCCACGTGTGCACATGAATGGCAGACTACATGTGGTTTGAGCTATTGTAGCTTTTACAATCGTGTCCTTACTTCTGCTTGGATGGAAAAAGTGTGGAAAGCAAAAGGCAGCTGTGTAGTGGTAATAAACTCTAGCCCTGTTAACATCAATCATTAAAGTAAATTATGTATTTTTAATTCAATTTCTCATCAGTTCGATGCTGTGATGCTCCAGAAATGTGTTTCATACAGATTTACAGGGGCCTGCTAAGCTTAAGGGATTAAGATTTAAGGATGAGTAAACCAAATCCCTTGTTAACAGTAACTCTCATTCTCACCTCACATTCATACATTTATATATACAGTAATTTCACACTACATTTTTTATATGACTATTAAACTACCGAGGAAATAATAAGAATGTTTTCTGCCCAGTCAAGTGTTTCTCAAAACCGACAAAAAGTCTCATCCAACGTCACCTTTAACTTCTTACACTCCACCTCGATGGCTTTGGTTGAGATGGGTGTGATGTGTTTTGTGACGAGGAACAACAACTTGCTTCCATCTTTCAAGACCAAGATGCCGCTTGTAAACACAGATTTAGGTTTAAAGTGATTGAGCAAATGATTGAAGAATTTTTTTCTCAGTAAAGAGTTTTGAACCAGTGTGGTTTAAAAAAAAAAAAAAAAAAAAAAAGAAACAGTCTTTCCGGGTACGCTTTGGCACCCAAGTGGGTCCTACAATGTAAAAGGGGGTGACAGTATTTGGCAACATTCTCCTGCAGGCTCTGTTGGTGCTCAACGAAAACACGACTCCTACCCCTCACTTTGTCCAAAAAGACTGAGGAGTGTGTGTATTTGTGTGTGTGTATGTGTGTGTTGAGGGGGGGGGGTTAAAGCTTTGGAAGGAAAACAAACAAAGACACACGTAGTGGCCACACTCCTGTCTCTGGCTGCACGCCATTGGCCTCCCCACAAACCACAACTTACGCTTTCCGCACACAAACACACACGCACACACACACACACACACACACACACACACACAGAGCGTGTCACACACACGCATACGCCCAATCAGCTCCTGCCACAGATCCACACTGATATGCCCCCAGAGTACAAATCATCTGCTGTATTGCAATACCAGATCTCTGGAGATAACCTCACAAAGCAAAATCATCTGCTATTATTGCCCTGCCGCTCCTTGACATTGTGCCATTAATAAGGCCATTGTGGAGGGCGCTCTCTGTTTGGACACCGTATAATAGACTCTTTGACTGATTTACTTTGCTCTCTCTCCCTCTACCCCTTCCTTTTTTCTCTCTCATGAATACAGCGGGCATATTCCACGCTGCCGCTCATCAATAGGCGAGCTGTTTGTTCGCCCAGTCATTCTGGACTGACGGTAAATACATAGAGGTATTCCAGACCAAAGGCTGAGCAAACAGGGGTTACATAAAGGCACTGTACCCGAACGCACACGACGGACATCCTCCTACACAAAGACACACAAATTTGCAAACACCTCACACTCGTGCTTTAACCTCCCTCCGTCTCTCTTTGAAACAACTGGTCTTTCTTGTTTATTTGGGAGGCTCTATTTTTCTTTCATTGCTCAGTCACTGAGTTTGAAAACAGCCAGGCTTGATCTCCACCCACAGGTAGAAGACAGTAATATGGTGCTGGTGCTGGTGGGTGGGGTCGAACAGAGGCTGGCTTCAAGGCCGGCAGGTGTTCCACATCAACACTGACATTCGTCAGAGACCTCGGCCCACAGAGTCCCCGACACCACGCTCAGCGGCTGGTTAACAGGCGCTAAGCTGCTGCTCTATGGCAACACAAAGGAAACCACAGCTACTTGACATCGGTGTCACCCTGCTCTCCATGCACTTACAGTCTGTTCAGGATGAATTGTCCATCACAGGCAGAAATTAATGGGGCTGAGGGACAAAACTGCTCTTAGAAGTCCAGAGAGGCGGACGAGGCCAAATTACTCGAAGTTATTACAGCGTTATCAGTTTGTTAATTATATTTTCTATAGTTTTTCAAACAAATGCATGTTATTCTGTATTTCAGGCTCAAGATTTTGGCAGATTTTTGTAAAATTGAACTTGATAACAAATCATGAATCATATCTCAATTAGAGATGAAAACAAGAAGGGAAATGAGAGGAAAATTAGAGGGAACGAAACAAACAAAGGTTGGATGTGATCGAGGGGGTTGTGGTAATGTGTTATGTGGCTTAGTCCATCATGACTCCGCAAACTGAACAATTTTTCAGTCTTATCTTTTGTCTTTATTTTCTGATACAGCTCATCTCTGCACCGAGAACGCTGTTCTTTGTGCTTATGTACATGTTGTACCGCTGACTGATGACAGCCTGATGGGTCATGGAGTTGAATGGACGATGGGCGGCAGAGTACAGGAAGTTTTATAGGTGGATGTGTGTGCAGGGAGAGGGAGAGGGAGGGGTGGGGTGGGGTGGGGTGGGAGGGTGTCTCTCTATTTTGGGAATCCTTTGGCAAGTGGTCAGTGTTGGACCGAAGAGAGACAATTATGAGCAGTTAGTCCTTTTCAAAGCCTAATGAGGAGCCGGAGTTACAAGTGTCTGGACGAGAGGTGGCCAGCACGCACGCACACACACAGATACAAACATTTGTGTGTGTGTGCAACAACTCACACACGACTAAACAAAAGGACCCTGGCGAACAGTCAGGAGCAAAAAATGACAGACTGTACCAGCACACACTCTGTAAACACACCACACCCATAAACACAAGCGCTGTCAGTGTGTCTCTGAAGAACACCCCAGACCCCCGACACATTATTTTACCTCCAGTGTAATAAATAACTTATTTAACCAAAGATTTAATCCTAAAAAAAAAGCACAAATCCAAAGTTTTTCATTTGACCTCAGTAAATGGAAACTGATTACAGAAGAGAAAATGCAGAAAATGGGATAATATATCAATACAATAAACATAAATACTGGTGAAAATAAGTTATCAATTATTCATTAGCACTAATTGTTTAATTTAGTTAAATTAGACGGATTCTGGCACAGAAGCAGCAGCTCATTTTCTCACATAGTAGTGACAGTGTTTTCTGATCTGTCCTCACCACAAGAGGACCTTGTTTACTGTAAACTCCAGCATTCAGTGTTTGTTTGGTTGCAGCATAAAAACTCAACTACAAATGATGAATCTGATCCTTATCTTAAACCTTATACTTATTCTAACCTTAATCATGAGCGTGAATAATGTTTGCTGAACAACTGTGCACACAAGTAGCAAGCAGCAGTGGTTCAACAGTAGAACAAGTGGAAGAGAGTCATAAACTTAGCAAACTGACACAGTGCTATTGGTTATGCAGCAATGCATACAGTGCATATATTTTCCAAACATTAGCCACAAATTCAACTTTACAATTTTGTGTTATTTGTGTGTGTTATTTCTCCTTTCACAAGTTTCATGTTCTCATTTTTAATCTTAACCAAAATCTGGCCTTAAACGAGCCTTTTAAATCTCCAGTAGCTTTGACAGCTACACAATAAAATATCAATTATGACGTCATACAGAAACAAAGACCAGCCAACATCAGGTCAGTCTGCAAAACTGCCACACACACTGTCCATTTAAAACTCCCACCGATTTTCACAAGAATAAAAAGACAAGGACACACATGTACACACACCTCAGCCCGTGCTCCTGTAACAACACAAAAGCCTAACACATTTCCATCAGCAATAACCTTGCTGCAGAATTGTGAGGCCAGCTGCAGGGTTCTTCATCCTGCTTGATTACCGTTTGAACAAACCTGTCCAATCAGTCCCATTCATGGGTGCCAGCACTCACAGGAGAACTCTGACCTGACTGACCTCTGCAGAGGGCCGGCCCCTCAGCCTTGACCTTAGGTGTGGATGCTTATTGTGGGACGCGCCGGCCCCCATTGCTCTCACAAAGGCTTGGAAGCCAGAAATTAGGCACTTGAGGGAAACTGGAGAACTCCTGGCTAAACTCCTGTTTGCAAAAAAGGCAATTCTAAAAAATCAAGTGCTCTAATTGAGGGGAAATTTTTAGAGTCGAGAGCAGTGTTTGGTAAATGTGTTAGGGTGTTTTTTGTTTTTTTATTATTGTGTGAATAGGATGCGAAGAAGAGAGTTGGCAGGCAGGGACAGATTTAGCCTTCAAACACTGGTGAGTAGGAGAACCCTTGATTGTAAACAGGTAGGTATAATGTTTACCATTTTCAACCAGGGTCAATCTACATAAAGGCAAATAAGAGGAAGAACCTGGATTTAAAATGGCCTCAAGGATTTAAGTGTGCTTCAAATTATAGAATAATTCCACTTTTGTTTCATAATAAACTCACAGTCCTCGAAATTGGAGCAACCTCTGCTGCTTTTGTTCTGGAGAGGGGTGTCGTCCTGCAGTTTGGAAAGCATGTGCAGCGCTTTAGTCTTCCTCTCCTCCATCCGTCTTTCCTTGTCTTCGGTTCTGTGTTCGAGACTCTCTGGGCTCCTCCCTCCAGCTGAGGACCCAACTTGGCCCCTCCATCCTGGATAATTGGAATCCTCCTCAGTGGGGCCCCCTTCATCTGTGGTGGAACCTGGAGCAGAGAAGATAACAAAATAAAATACATAAACAATCTAATGAAGTCCTGCACATGGTAGTGTTTTACTCTGTCTGAAATGTATTTATCACTTAAAATAGGGACCAACTTTTTCAATCTAAACACTAATCAACACAGTCCTGAACAAGAAAAACCACATCTGTATTCATGGTCGTCTGGGTGGAAGTAGCCACTTAGTAAAAAGCTCTAAAACCTATTTCTGGTCCTTTAATAAACACCAATTCTCATCACATTGTTCTGCTAAATGCCACAGTCACATCTCCCCTCAGCCCTTTCAGAGTCTCACTAAGGAACGAACGCTCTCCCTGAAACTTAAACAGCCATCCATTCTGTCACTGACCAGCCAATTAAGAGTCCCATTATCTCCGAACACAAAGTCCACAGAATACACTTCTTGGTGTAGTGGCACTGAGACAAAGAGCGCCATCAATGCAGACTTGAGCTTAAGGAAGGCTCGGATTGTCTTTTGCAACAGTTTCCACTGGAGCTTCAGACTCTTTTCTTCACCCTACTTTTGCAAACATGAGTGCTAGTTGTGTTAGCACATGAGCGATAATTCAAACGTGTTACATTTGGAGATGGTTCTATTCATTAAGAGGAGAAAGCTTGACCGGTCGAGGAGCCGAGAGGCAGCGGATTCGTCAGACCTTCCAAACTTGGTGGCGTGCATTCATTTATCCTGTTGGTGAGAGCGCAGGGGTCAGCAGCTCAGATTGATGGAGCCATGTCTCATTTGACAGGCCGTCTTCCACCACACTGCACACAATCACACGCTGCCATCAGCCTCCGTGTCCTGCTCAAGTCTCAATGTCACCAGAACGGACGTCAGGATGAGAAATGTATTCATCTTTAGAGAACAGAATTCATCTTTTTTTTCTACAAATGCAACGCAAACCTAACATCTGGGATATAAACAGTGACATTGTGATAAATGAAAATATAAATAAAATACCAGAAACAGTGAAAAATGATTGCAGACAAATCATATACACCTGTTTATCAGGTATATATCATGATGAACGTTGGTATATGATGCACCTGATGACGGTCAAACACATTAAAACGTATGTATGTATGCTAAGCGTAATTAACAACCATGACAACTTTTTTGTTGTGCACTTAGTAAAGATGTTTTCTTCATTTGCATGTGTTTTCTTTGGCTGCAGTGTGCTGAGCCCTCAGGGCCACCGTACCAACACGATGTCTTCAAATTGCTTGTTTTATCAGAACCAACCATCTGAAAACCAAAGATAATTAGTTTACAATCATAAAAAAGGGAAAAACAGTAAAATCCTCACATTTGAGCAGCTACTTTAATGATTAATCAAGTATCAAATAAAATGCTGATAATAAAATTTTCTGTTGACTGACTAATCAGTTAATCGACTAATTATTTGAGCACTGGTTAAAATCTATGAGCCCAGGCTGTTTATATAATGTACAATCCTTAAATCTGGGTTAACCTCCAACTAAAATTATGCAGGATTTGGTTTCTTCCTTTTGAAGCCCTCCTATCCTAAACTCCAACACGGCCTAATCCATGAATGCACCGTGATTACTGGTCAGTTCAAGCTGGAAACCAGAGCCCATCTAAAACACACAGAGCAGGTTACCATACCAACTGCAGCATCTGAACACAGCAGATAGCTGGATTTGGCTGCGAGCGGCCAAGTCAAATCCCCTCGCTGATCTCGAAAAGGCCATCGAAGACAATAAACACACACACACGCACGCACCACCCACAACTCACACTGCCTGGCCTTTATACTCCCCCTGCAGCACAGTCCAACATCCAGTGCACCAGGCAGAGGCAAGAAGGTTGGACTTGTATCTCTTTCTTTGCATGTTTGAGAAAGGGATGAGCATCAGCGAGACAATTAGGGTGCAGAGGCTATTCACTGATGCCACCCAGAGCCTTCCCTCCTCTATCTCCTGAAAGAATGGCAGAATAGGAGCGGGGTGGAGTGAAAAAGGAAAATCCTCGCCAAATTATTATTCATGGGGAGGGGATTTTCCTTTCAGGGCTCCTTTATCGAAGCCTTTCCCAACACGTCATCCTCTCTATCAGCTCTGACAAGTGCCAATCAAAGGGCTTGAGTCCAGGTTTTTGGGGAAATGCTGGAGGATTTCAGAGACAATAGCCAATGAGTCCACAGTGGCGGCGGCTTAGAGACAATGGTGACATGGCTACACTGTCAGTGTGTGGTCCTCTGGGGGGAAACGATCCTTGCTTAGTACACGACTAATCTCTGCTTGCACCATCTCTGTCTTTCTGGAGCCTAATCTGTCCCGTAGTTTCCTCAGCTTTCCGGAACAATCCACCAGGGTCAGTTCAGATTAGTGCTCTTTGTGGCCCCAACTCATCGCAACATTCATTTGGACACTAACATCTTCAGTAGCAGCTGAATGCTAAACACTGGGGTGAGCGCTGAGTGACCGGGGCAGCGGGGAAACAGTCATGAAACAATTATGAGGGGAGGGATTTCTCCATCTATGAATTCCTGATGAGCACAGACGGACAAAGGTCTTATCATGAGCCTCACTGGGGAGCAGCAGCGTCTTTATCAGAGGTTATTTATGGCTTCAGTTTAATCTCAGAATCACTAAATCGTTTACAATTGATCCAAAAAGGTGGACGAGTCCCTGATGTGGGACACGCATCAGAAAAAAGGTTCATCACTGCATAAAAAATGTATATTCATCAGATGAACTGAGGGGCAGTTTGCTGACTTTAAAAATGAAGATCAGTACGACTCGGTGAGAACAGCTGTATAATGTCCTCTGCTTCTGTTTGACTTCCTTCCTGTGACTTCCACACATTTATGGATGCACATAAGGAGAAGTTTAGACACAAACTGCAGGTTAAACTACAATAAATAACTTTACTTTGTTTGTAGAACACCGGCATGCACCTGTCCCATTAACCTCAAGCACATTTCAACACAACTATAGTTTCAACCTGTCTTTGCCAACTCAGCTCATTCCCGACCAACTATGCCTCATGCAAATGGCGTCACAAGCTCATTTTCTCAACTGTCTCATATACATTGAGTCAAAATGGGGTCACTCCCTTCATTACTTAGGACGCCCATTGAAAGGTTGAACTTCTTCCACCTCCAGGGTAACCAAATCTCACCTATCCACACAAAGACATGCCACACACTGGGCATCTTTTAGAGATTGTGTGACCTCAGGCGTGACCTCTCCACGCCCTGCTGATGACCTCCTCCCCTCCTCCTCCCCCAGAGGGTGACCATGCCTTTGGCCTCTAAAAGGTCAAAGCACATAAGCCATCACCCAAATCCTCTCAGTGACATCTTTTTCGTGTTTGTCTAATTCTTATAGGGCAGTTAAACAGGGAAAGCCTTGTTTTAAAAATGTGTCAGGAGCTCAAAAAGCTGCATTTTAAAGCTGAAGGGAATTTCACTCATTATATTCTATGACAATGGATGTACATTGTATACATTTAACAAGCTAATAAATCAATCATTCTCTACATAAAAAAAGGGTCCTTGAATCATATAAAACTCTCTGCTGTTTGCGCAGATGATGGAGGTGTGGTCTTTCTTCCCAGTCGGAAACACACAGACAATCATACAGTAACAGCAGAGTTAAAACATTCTGTGAAAACTGCAGTGGAAATGTTTCAGTGACAGACCGTCACAGCGCAGCCTGATTTATAGTCCCACCCTCCTCCACTCCTGGATGCATTTCATCACAAACACCACAAACACTAAGTGAATAATTAAGCTCAGCAGCCTGACATCAAACGCAGAGGATTACAAAGATGATTTCACTGATCCTCTGGCTGAAATGGTTAGCAGCAGCTTGGCCTTCACATCAATCTCTGATATGATGGATGCATTCGTAACCTCCGGTAGGAATACAACATGACACGGACCATTAGTGATATAGCACGATGACTGATACTGGACAAGTGAGCCACCAGAAAGAAACTGAACTTGATCACAGCCTGACAGACGTGGTCAGATGAAGGTGGAAGGGAAAAAAAGAGCCATCTATAAGCTCAAGGGGGGCTCACCATTTCCACGTGGTGACAGTGCTCCTGACCTTTTTCCTGTCTCGCGCTGCCAGCTTTTCCAGTGTTTGTGGTCTGTACAGTAAGCGCAGCATCTGAACCCATCACTCATGAATGTACACAAGCCAGCCACACAGGTGAAGGTGATACTGCGAGCCAGCTGGCCCTAGCAAGGATTAGCAGGCTTAAGTGTACCGGAGACGAGGGAACGCCAAACACAGCGCTGACAGTGAGGAGACAATGGCTCCTAATAAAACCAGAGCTGACAGGGACTGAATGGGCTTTTACCGGATCAGACGCTAACGGTGAAGACAGGCTCTTGTATTGATTAAGTATTGTTGTTATAGGCTCTTAAGAGTGAGCGCCAGCTTTCAACAGGTCTACAACAGAGTGGTACGTCATAGCAGCACACACACATCACGAAAAAAATAATTATCTTCTGGGTAGATGTAAGGGATGCAGTACTGTGAGTGGACAGGCGGGGAGAATATGAAGGTCTGAACATGTTGTATGATGGACTCGGGTCTATGATCCATGAAGATGGTGACCCAGAGCCTCCTTCAGACTGATCCTGCAAGGAAAAGGAAGACAGAAAAACCTTTAGAAACAGTTCAACCACTATGAGACAAGTCAGTCTGAGTTAAGAAAAATTCTGTGATTTCGGACACAGAAAAGTATAATTCCTGCTCGAAAGTTGAATGATTAGAAAATCCAAGAATGTCCAAGGCCTGGATGGACATTAAAAGTCTCCTGATTTAATTCTGAGCAGCTACGTTAAAAAGTAAATTTCCATCATGTTTGAGTAACTTCAGGAGCCGTGATCATGAGTCTGATCACGGTGCTGCTTCCAGTTTAAAGTCCAAACTGACAAGACCCAAACTGGCCTGATGACAAAACTGCTCCCAAAAACATCTCCAGATATAGATGTGGATCAGATTTTTAGTGAATGGGGAGTTAGCAGTTGGCCACTCCCTGCAGCAAAATAAAAGCCTTCCAGTGTTTTGCTGGTAGAAAGCTTTGAATATGAAGCAGAGCAGAAAGTGTTCAGTTTGCCTTAAATCAGATAACAGTGAAGCTGCTTTGATGAAAGTAACAGAAAGTTCAGCGAAACTAAATTTAGAATCACACAGACTCCACGTCTACTGAAACACTAAGAACCAGCAGCTCCTCCCACGTCACAACTCAAAACATACCACTGGTTCATCAGTTTCTCTTCATTATAAATAATCCAGTGTGTGAATACTTGCTGCTCTGAGGTGTATTATGCAAATGGTTGTATGAATCCTGCTCTGAGCTCTCCAGCTCCTCATTGTGGTCAGGCATAATTGTGGGGGGCTTATGAGTCTCATTCATGCTTTTCAGGGGCTCTCTCTCATCCGTCATAAAGGGGAGATTAATCGCAGATCACGTGGAGCACCTGCGTCCATTCCACTGCAGCCCAGCATGCACAAGCCCTGTTTACCCCCCTGACCCCTCACCCTTCAACCCCTGTCTGATCCTGGCGCTGGTGCATCCTCCAAAAGAATCCCACCGTGTCGGGCGTTTAGCCGAGTGTACCCCCCTGCGACAGAGCAATGAGCTGGTGTAAAAGGCTGCCTGTTCCGTACAGTCGCCCCCCCCCCCCCCCCAACCCCACCTCCTGCAGCCCGTGACTGATTAACCACACACCTGCTGCACGCCGCGTGCCCTCTGTTATATTGTGTCTCAATTATCAACAACAATTTAGCTCGTCTTACTGGAATGACAGTTATAAATGCATGCCGGTTCAAGTTTGTGAAAGGGGGCCTTTGTGTGGGAGGGAGACTGTGTGTACCAGGTTTGGGGTTATTGTCTGATAGGAGTTGATTCTCCAAGATTTAGTGTTTGCTCACGACAAGCCACAGTCCTGCTTTTGGAGGAAATCTGATAGATGAACGGAGGAGGGGGGTAGAGAGTGAAAGGCAGTTTCACAAGGGGCAGCGGTACTCACCGATTTGTTTTCCCGGACTTTCCCTGCAGAGTCACATCTTTCAGAGATGCTGCCAGTCGTGAGGGGTCTCAGAACATCTGACAAAACCACACAGGACACAGCGTCAAGCTAAAGGGAAAGGAAGCATTTGCGTGTTTGCAGTTGTGGTGCAAGCAGTCAGGCAGGCGTGTGCGTTCGTGCACGGGTGTAGATAAATGTTGGCCTCCGACACACACACTTACATGCACACTTGTCTTTTGTACTTGAGTGTGTGTGCACAGATATGAGTAATGTAGTGTATTAGTTCCAATTATGGCTCTTAATCTCTGAGCAAATAATGGCAAAAAATGGAGCAACAAAACCCCAGAGGAGCACCTGTCTACAGAAGCGTGCCAGGTGCAAACTTTGTTCTGGAGACACAGAGAGAGGAAAGACAAGCTTCCAGCTAACTCACACAGATTTTCTCTTGTTGCAAACATTGGTGGCACAGATGCATGAATACAAAAACACCACCACCGTGGTTACCAGATTCTCTTTCGCTGGGTCAGTTCATCCGAGACGCACAAACACAAAAAATTATTCTCTCACTTTCTCCTGGGGACATGCACATAGTTTTGGTTTTATTTTTCCAGGTTTGTTGGAATCCGCCTTTGGGATAGATCGGGGGTGATTGTTGATGTGACCGCACGTTAGTGCCTTCTGGAAAAAGGTGTCGCTGTCACTTTTCTAGTGTGTGAGCACCAAAAATGAAATTTCACAGGGACAATGTCTCAAAACCTGTAGAAATACACGTAAAACTATCGGCACGGGAACATACCAGTAAAGTGTTTCTTTGTAATTTGGCTGAACTGAACCTTTAAACCCCTGCTGTGTTATCTCCCTCTCCGCAGGGTTATCAGACTATAAACAACGGCGCTAGACTACATGAGTTTTCTGCACACACTCCTCAGCTCCTTATCCATTGTTATGTATGTAGCACTTGGTTCTAAGTGTCTCCAGCTATCTTAGTTGGACTTTCCCAGTTAATAATCCACTCCAGCGGTTTGATCTTTATTAATATGGCACAGCCTGATATCCCTATAAACCTCACCTCTCCATTGCCACACATTTGGGGAAAAGCAGTTAAGAGCTCACAGCGGCATGCCATGCAGCAGATGAGAGGCGGTATCACAGCTCGTTAAAAAGAAAAGCTGCTCGACGCCATAAAGGCATCGCTTACGCTCAAGGCCGGCCACGGGCAGAGAAAACACACCTACAGTGTCATGTTTTCCCTCCTGTCTGGTCGTGTGTTTTCATGACACACACACACGAACACACGTGAACACACCTGTCTGACTGCGCCCTGTTATTAAAGTGACCGTTTTTGCTTATCAAACGATCTCAGGCAAACTGTCAAGGATTTGTCAGAGCAGGATGTTTACATGTAAGTAAACTGAGATTGCTCCTTATTGGACTTTTAAAAACATACTCACAAACAATCAGAAGCAATGACTGTTTGACATGTTTGCACCACAAATAAATCACAGACACTGGTCAACTGAATAAACAAGTGTCAATAGTTATTGAGGAAACTTGGTGCTGGCTCAAAGTTTGTCTTTTGTGTTTGAACTTCCTCTTTTGGCTCCTTTATCTTCCGCTTCTTTTTGCTGGATTATGTTTAATCCTGACATTAGACTGAGTTGATATTGCTTCCCCACAAATTCCCATGGACATTACACCTTAATATTTAAATTTGCCAGTAAACATTTTACTTGAGAGTTGGATATTGGTTCTACGTGGAGAAGTTTATTACATGGGGGGGGGGTTATTCATATATATTCCTCTAAATGTGTTTAGGCATCTCTCTTATTAAGAGCTATACCTTCAGAAGTCAATTCTGGATCGTACTGCATCCTCAGACTGGACCAATCCTGCACTGGCGAGAAGTCCTCGGGACTCGGCAGGATCTCAGGCTCTGGCCGGTCCAGGAGGAGTAGCTGGACACGGGACAGGGAACCCAGGTTCCCTGAGTCACAGCCCACCGTGAGTGCTGCCAGGCCAGGAGACAGCTCTGCAGGAGGAGACGATAAAATTGGAAAAAGGCAAACCACTGTCGGGTCTGCAATGCAGCTGCAAATTAAGAGCAGACAGACAACCAAGTTATTTCATCACTGGTTTTCAGAAATAATTGTTGACACCAGTTAAAACCAGAATAATTATTATAATCCTGTCACCATTTTTTAAAAAGATGTGATAAACGACTGCTTAAATGAGTTGCAAAATTTTACAACTTACAAAAATAATAACTCAAGATCAGAATGATGACTTGTTGAACTGGATTATGAAATCATTGCAAATTTCCCTGCCTTCTATCCACACTAGCTCAAGAACCCCCCACCCCACCCCACCCCACCCCACTCCACCCCACCCCACTCCAGTCACAGCGACTCACTCCCCCACACACACACCTACTCTTCCCCTCAGGCTCCAAAGTTCTCATCGTCACACCCAATTAAAAGCGGATCAGTGACAGTGTGGCTCAGTGCCCATGCAAATCCCCGGCCCACGCTGGCTGGGTGCGGAGCTGCCATTCCGCTCCGAGGGGATTTCACACAACACGCTCCGCTGCAGGTACCCCCACTACACACACACACACACACACACACACACACACACACACACACACACACACACACACACACACACACACACACACACACACACACACACACACACTTTCCCAGTAACATCTCAAAAAGCTGCCGAAAAGCCTCCATATCCCTTTTTACATTAGAAAAGCTTTCACAGACAGAAAGTTTTCAGTTTGACTTCACTGCGTTATGCAACGTGTCCAGTCTGCTCCCACACAGACACACACACATTCCTCTGTAAAGGTTTTTCAGTTAGGAAGTCAAGCTCGTGCGGGTGTCTGTAGGTGTGCTGATGTTGGGTAAAGTAATCCCTCAGGTGAGAAAAAGGAACTGTTGCCTCGGCTGATAAATTAAAGAGTCGTTGAGAGGAAATCCCTGGGATAACTGTAGGTGTAACATAATGTGACGGGACACACTTTCAGTTAGGCCAGGTATTAGTCCATCATTAGCCAAAAGTAGCCACAAGATTGAGAAGCACTTAGCAAACACAGTGGCAGATAACAAATGACTAATCTTGTGATTAAGGTGTTGGACACAGTGGTTGCCACCCACAGGGTCAGAAAGACAGAAGAGAACATGCTTCTAATTCTAATGCTGAATAGTTTGATATGATGAAGTTGGAGAGAAAGGTGATTAAAAGCATCTGAGTTCAAAACCCAGAATTTGTGAAGTGTGACATTACGACTTACGGAGAACTTTCAAATCTCTGGTGATCATTATCCTGCCTGCGTTTGTCTTCTTTGTTTGGGTCAAACATATTTCGATCAGGCCTAATTACTCTCTGGTCCCTGTCCCTGGGTTCCTTTCCGTCACTTGGGTCTGACGTTTTTGGAAAATGGAGAGACAATCGGAAGCTTCTTACATGCAAATGTTTTTCTGTGTGTGCACACGAGCAGCTTTGATAAATAATTTCACTTTTTGCAAGCAGATAGCAGACCTGTTTGGAAGTCCTGTTTTCTCCTGCTGTATCAGACAATGAAATATTCCTCTCAGCTCCTGTGACTTTCTGATTTAGCCTACGATGTCTGTGTTGTTCAGTAACAGTCCTGCTCATTGTGGCTTTAAATCAGCCACATTCTATACAGATGTAAATTGTGCTTCATCAGTCTGATAAAAATCAGTCTGGAGCATTAGCTCACATTTGGTTTGAGCCCCGGGCTGATGTTATCACGCTGTGGTTGCTGTGGCAGCGGCTGCCCTGATCCTTCCACGTCCTCGGGGCAAAGGTCACCAGGTTCAGACGGAGGTTCGGGTCAAGCAAACAGGTTAAACACCTTGTCAGGGATTAGCAGGCGGTGAGGGAGGTGGAGGAAGTCTTCACTGGCTAACGTCTCTCTCCACAGCTCACCTCCAAGACACACACACATTTCCACATGCTATCTATCTCAGGCACGCACACACACACAACACATTTACTCTGCCTATGTTGGCCAACATGAGCTGATACAAAGACCTGACACAGTGAGTGCTCAGATAAGCTCATCACTGTCTGTAACACAGTGGAAGGATGGCATGTCTAATTGAGACATGGGAGGTGGGAGCCACACACAGAGATGGAAACAAACAATGTTTGTGTGTTGGGCTGTTGATTGGATGAATCATACCATTTAGGACGTCACTGCAGGCTCTAGGAAATTGTGATGGGCATTTTTTCATGTTTTATAGAAAATTTAAAAATTATGAAATAATTGAGTCTCAGTTTCAGGCTTTTTGGGCTGATGTATGTGTGTCTTTGTGTGTGTTTGTACCTGTATCAGGTGAAGGGCAGGCTGAAGAGTCTGACGCCTGGTCCAGAGATGGACAGGAAGTAGAGCGAGGGGCGATGGCCTCCAGTTCATCAAACGCATGAGACTGACTGCAGCTGAGCTCTGAGTAGCGGGATGCTGCTGTGCCACAGCGTCCTGCAACAGCACAGAGTGGGCGCGTTGTGTTATGATGGTAATCTTGATGATGATGAGGATTAGATGTAACTTTAATGATCCACATGGGCACAGTGGGCTGCTGCTTTAGGAAATAATTGGATACAACAATGAGGTGAATGAATAATAATAAAACAACTGGGAGAACTAAGTAAGCACACTGCAGTTCAGGAAAACTGTATCATCTTAATTTGAAATGATTAAATTTTATATTTTCTCACCCAAGATAAACAGATTAACTTGTTTTAAGGTAAATGATCCACAGAAAAGTGGATTTTAGAAATATTCCAAACACCTACTAAAAGAATATTTGGAAAACCATAAAATCTTTAAAATTATGTACAGATAAAACTTTTAATTCTTTGAGCAATATGAGCAGATTTCTCTCAATTACACAAAATTATTTTTGTGTGGAAAGAATTTTTTTGCAGTGCACTTGAGACAAAAAATCTGAAAACAAGATGAACATGAACTATAAATTAAAGATTTATCAGATTTTTGTTGCTGTAGATTTTTGAAAAAATATGCATCAAATTGCAGTTTATCCACGTTGGTAACTAATGAGATGTAAATAAACAGAGAACACCACAGAGGAAGTTTACTGACGATGTGATATCATACTATAAATCACAGCTGGATGTTGTTGTGGGCTTAGTTAAAGCCTGTCCCTTCCAGGTTTTACACTTTGACAAGTGGAAAACCCCGAAAACAACCCCAGGACCTGCAGGAGTGAAGCCACTCAGGTGAGATATAAAAGTCTGAGGACAGAGTTAGAATCAGACCTCAGGGCAAAAGTAGTCTCATGTCACCACAGAGCAAGAAACTCTGCCCTTAAGCCATAATTACCACAGACCTCACACAAAGAAATGGTAAAAACTGTCAGGCTAATCACTAATTGCTTATCTCCTCTCAAGCCATCAAAACAAAACGATTTCACTCTGCCTGGTTTAGAAATCAGAGGATTAGCGGGTGAAACAGTTTCACCGGGTGGTGTGTTTTGTCATCGTCCTGAAAGAGGCTTGTCGAGGCTTTTCTCACATTAGAAATGCAGAACAGCTTGGCCTGGACAAAAGGATAATATATACAGAGGCTCCAAAAGGAAAAGGCAAACTCAGCTCCTTCACGTCTGCCCACATGGGCGAGTATAAATGTACACATGAAGCCACCCTCACGCAGTCAAGTATGTGCGCAGCGACACGCACACACCACCGCACCATTGTGCACTTGAGCGGCTCGGCGCTCTACTCAGGGAGACAATGGAAGGACTTGACTTGACACTTCAAAGCATATTGCTGCTGTCAACTCAGCTGTCATTCTCAGCCGACGAGGGCTCTACTGAGTCAGGGCGAGTTTTTTCGGGGAGGTTAAGGGTGGTGGTGGGGGGTCACCGAGTATGATATGACAGAGTTGGAGACAGACAAGGCCTTCTGTGTGTGCCTGTGGCACTCTTTTCCTGGTCACGGTGCCGGGCTGAAAGACCCAGAGTGGAGGGGCCAGGCCAGGCCAGACCAGTGCCCCGCTCCATTGTCAGGGACAGTTACACTCTGGAGATGTTGCTCAAAACAGGTCAGCTCAGTGTCACTCTGGGGATCGTAGGGGATCTGAGAAAACCATGCAGGGGGTCACAAAGGGCTGAGTGGGACAAGGAGACTCCCATCAGCCTCTGAAAGCATATTCAGTATGTATACCACACAGGGCTGGAGCTGTACCTGATTTGCTGTGGAATATATGGTAAAAAACCACCTCAGCTGCTACGTCTATTTTCAAAGGTACATGAACCTGCCTTTATAAAACTTCTTGTCTGTGGCTGTGCACACACTCCTGTGCAGTATGGGGTTATAACCAACATTTTGGGTACAATCATTTTCATATTTACCTTCTAATAAAGTGATTTATATAATCTGGCTAAATTGGTGGCTTGTTTACAACCTGTCCGGTGGATGTTGTGTGTCCTGCCTCATCAAATTTGGCTGTAGCAATGTCTCCGTGTCAGCATTTACTTTGGTGAGAACATTTACTTTTGGTGTTATCAAAGCTAATGGAAGTGATGGCCAGAACTACAAAAATAGTACTAAAGTTGTAATAAATCAGATTTATCCTTTAAGCTTTACACGCTGCCACATTGAGCTTGAATTGCCTCCATCTGCGGTGAAATAAATGAACCAGTGACACTCGCTCTGTGTCTGCCATGAAGAGAACAGCGTGCTCCGATACAGCATGGGCCCCCCTGCAGTACAGCACCACACAGAGAACAGTAGATGTCTCTGATAGAAAAGAGAAAATCCCTACACAATTTCCACATTGTTTGCTTTCTTTCATAAAGTTCCTGGAGGAGTCAGATGTCAGTGGCCCCGTCCTTTATCCCCATTGGGAACGGTAAATTAGTGGCCGCAGGAAAGCCGCGGAGGTATTCTATTGTGGCGGTCCTCTGCCGTCAGCGAGCGGTGGTCAGTGTGGATTTATGACCATCGGCTACACGTCTCCCTCTTGGAGTCCAGAGAATAGCGAAGGCATGGGGGAGTCAAGGCTGAGAGGCACGGCACACGAGGTAGGGACCCCGACTTCTATTGTTGGGGCCTCATGCCTTTGAACAAGGAATCAAACGGTACCAGCTTTTCATCAAAAGCCTCCTTTCTATTGCTGCTTTAGAGGAAAAAGAAAAGCTTTCTGCGTTATTTATTACGTGGTGGGAGGAGGTGGGAAAAACAGGGTGACAGCAAAGCTTTCACAATGTGTTGATGGGGGTAGGAGTATCTGAACGCCTCACTATGGAGGCAGGCTTTGATTTCCCTGTGTCTGGTCCTGTCTCTTTGTTTCTGGGTGGATGTCCAACCATGTTCAGGACAATCAGGCTGTAAGAATGTGGGCAGGAGCCTAGCACCAGGCAGGGAGGAGGCTGCGAACGGTCCATATGTGGCCGGCAGAACTCATTTCTCACCTCTGACAGGGGAGATGGGAGGCAGGACAGGCCAGCGATGAGACTCCAGCCGACTCACAGGAGGAGAAGGGGTCAGCTTTGCTCCTGACCCAGAGTGGGGAGTGGTCCTCTGTGGACTTGGGCAGGAAGACCAAGTCGCGGATGGGAAAGCCAGTGTAACAAGGCCACGATCGGAGTCCAAGGATGGGTTGAGACCAGGATCTATGAACACATCTTGGTGGAGATTTTCTGTTGATTTTGTGCTTTTGCTGCTCCTCAGAGGTTTATCTGAATCATGACGGAGCCCTGAAGTTGGGCGAGATGAGACAGGTTTGGTTTGGCCGAAGAGCGGCTCGTAGAGTGGAGGGTTGGTGGTGGTGTTCATGGAGGATTGGTGAGGGCTGGATCCTGTGGGAGGGTAAGAAGCCAGAGGCAAGGAGAAATCGCTGCCATCTGCGTCTGAGTCCCTGATATCTGCTGCAAAAAGACAGAAGAAGAACAATGGGTGATTTTATTTAACACGTCATTCGCTACCCGAGTTTAATACTAAACTGTAAAACCCACAGTTCAGATAATCAGTCCTGGGGTAAAATTCACAAAACAAAGTTCTGTTTTTGTGTTTCTTCTGCGCCAGAATCAGAATCTGATGACTATTGGGTGGTTGTTTTCTTTTGTTGCCCGGGAGATGCCACTGTCAATCAAATCTGATCAAACCACACCCACCTGCTAAAGGAGGTTAGCTAAGCTGTCGACTGTTCAGTAAATAAACTCAGTAAATAAAGACAAAGAATGTTTTTTTTGTCCCAACTCAAACTTGCATTGATTTGCCTTTTTCATGTAATCTGTGTCACTGTAAATTAAATATCTTTAGGTTTTGAAAAAAAAAATAGTTTCAGGAAGTATTACCAGAGGTTTTACCAGACTGGACACTGCTCATGCCACTGGTGAGGTCAGTGCTCCGGCTGAATAAACTGGAAGGAGGACGACTTAAATCTGAGAGAGATCCCTGTGAAAGGGAGGTTGGTGACGCTGAGCGCTCTGACGCAGGAGGCCTGAGGTGCAGCTCCCAGTCCGGCTCTTCGATAGACACCTCAGCAGCTTGTGGTGCTTCCTCTGTCTCCTGAGATTCATCTTTCTCCTCTGAAGGTGGATGAGAGCAGGTGGGAGATGCTGGAACAGTGTTCGGTTTGTTTTCTTTTCTTCCAGAGTCGAGGTGAAGGGTGTTTTGGTGGGGAGGTGTTGGGTTAATGGTGGATGGCGGTGGGGTGGCAGGAAGTGAAAGACAGGGAACAACAACAGCAGAACGCCTTCCCGCGATCGAGCCCTCATTCTGCTCACCGATTCTTCTTCTGTCAGGTTTGGGATGACAGTATCCTTCAAAGAAGACAAAAACAAAACATTTCTGTGTAGACATTCAGTGTTGAACTCAAAGTGCTTTTCTAAGACTGACTTTAAATACAGGTTTGGCTAAACTGGTACAAGAACTAATTTGGGTTTTAGACTCAGAGCACAATAAAAGGCAGTTTTCTGCTTCTGAATGGTCACCACAGTGCAGGTCATCTTTAAAAACTACCAAAGCCTGCTTGTGACATTTTCGTTCCCACTTCCCTCAGTCCCCGAGCAAACACTTGTTTCCCTGCTGGGTGGGTCGGCACGCTAACAAAGGCAGCGAGGAATCACCCCACTGGAGCAGCTGCCTGTTTCCCAACTCAATATTCACAATAGTAATCAGAGCTGAGGGCAGGGGAGCATGTATTCACACAACGTTTACTACAAGATGGAGATGTATGAAAATGATGTCAGTTACAGGTGTCCTAAAAACACATCCAACATCCAGAGGCTTGTCGTATATATATTCTGGATGTCTGATGGATGTAAAACCTCCCAGTTAATGATGGAAAACGGTGGAAAAATAACTATCACACATTCATCTTGAAAAATGACTTGAATTACTATGTTTCAGTATATTAATAACCAGAAAATGTATGAAAATTATGCAGTGCAAGCTGAAACCCATTTCTAAACCACCTGTAGCAGTTTTATCCATCTTTCTTTCCTCCTGCCACTCATTATCTCCCCTGCCTCAACTCCTCTTTCTAACTATGAACATTTCCTTTCATCCCTCTGAGATTCTCTTCCACAAACATCAGCTCCATCCAGCGCCGCCCATTTCCCTTTCGCCTTCTCCATTCTTTCCCCTTTGCCTTAGCACACCCCTTCCATTCTCTCTCCTCCTATTTTTTTTGTTGACCACTGTGAGGGTGTGTGTGTGTGTGTGAGGGAGGGGTGAGGAGGGGTGGAGGGTGTCAGACAATCTGCTCTTGTTTCCTGGGGGTCTGCCGCCGAGCGGAGTCAGCACAGGGGGATAAAGAGAGCGCATTGGAGAGCACATTTCTGCACTGCCTCCTTTTACAATGCCCTGCCATTCCCATCTGTTACACGCACACACACACACACACACACAAGTGTACATGAACTGGTTCATGTGTGTATTAGTGTGTGCGCTGATGTGCATATGAATTACATGTGTCAGAGCGCAAAGCCACGGTGTTGGGCGCAGCACGTTTCTTCAGGGAGCAGGGTTAAGGATGATTGTGAGGGAGCCGGCCACCATATGGTAGAATAATTAGTATTGGACCCCGGTGCTGAGAAATACCCCCCTCCCCTGCTGTACACACGCACTCAGACACACACATACACACAACCCAGCACGCTGAAAGCAGTGCCCTGCTGTGGAGCTGAGGTGTGTGCTGGGGAAAATGCCTTCACATCAGAGGCCGGGCTCTGAAAGGAGCGGCAGGTCGCCCGGCCCCGGGCCTTTCACTCCCACCAGAGGACCACCAGGAGGGCGGCGCTGTGGGCACTTCCTTGCCAGAGAGGACGGCCGAGATTTGCACTTAACTAAACACAGCCACAGAGAGAGATTAAGAGCTAACGACGAGCTTGGTGGCCTGCACCTCCACTGCTCCGGGGGAGGAAGAAAAGGAGAGAAAAATTGTTAATGAGCAGAGCTGTGGAGTCAAAGGAGTCAGTGCCTCCTCCCGTTGGTGTGAAAGCACCAGGTGTTTTGTTGATAAGCCTCACCCACAAGCGCTGGGGTCTTTGGGGCAGCTAGGATGTGTGTATTTAGCATCCTCCCCTGAGACGGAGGCTGTGTTCTGAACTTGGTGCTCAGGAAACAAGGAGGTCTGAGATCCTCAGGACGAGCTTTCATATGAGACAAGAAGCGTGGACACACTAAGGGACGATGCACCGGACGAGCATGGGCCTGAAAGAGAAGAAAAAAAACTCAGTGTGGTTCAAAATAAAATGTTCACTTTTCCAAATGGTCGTGTTAATAAAATAAAAACGGATCCAGTGAAAGAACAAATCAAGTAAAACTTAAGAAGTAAGAACACAGTAAATAAATGATTAAGAAAATAAACATTAAAACAAATAAAATAAAAAATAAAAGTAATACAATCATTAAGTAAGTAAAAAAATAATTCTAAATAAAAAGGAAAAAATACAACGAAGAAATAAAATAAATAAAAAGTAATTGTACAACTGTACAAAATTTTTGTACAGTACACGTTTACATAGATACTCACTAAATAAAAGTCACACTGGAAAAGCACTGTTCCTTGCCACTACAAAATAAAAACCTGAATGGGAGACCCTGTACTGTTGAGGGAAATTCAAATGATGCATGGTACCACCACTGCCCCCTTGTGTTGACAAAACAGATCACACCTCTTCTCTTTGGAGCACAAAGTGACTGCCGCCTGCTGCTCTTACAGCCACAGCCTGCCTCCGCCTTAAAAGCAAGGAGGCAGAAAATGATCTGAGGGGTGATAAAACTCTTTAAAGAACACTGGCAGCACATGGCAGGTAGAAGCAGGCAGGACAGTCAACAGTGAGAGTGTGGCGGGACGGACGACTCTGCCTGCAGAAGGCCAACCAGTGAAAAGCGGTGACTCATTCAGTCCCTCTCTGGCCTTTAGAGAGCAAACACTTGTAATAAATGGCCCGCAGACGCAGGGCTTTTATTTGACTTGGATTTAAGCAGCATCTGAAGTTCAGCTCCTCACCCTTTTAACACACAATAAAAACAAACAGAAAATGCACAAATACAACATCTGTCTGAGCACAATGATGAACCAAGAGACCTTCAGACAGAGAGTAAAGGGGAGGTGGGGGGGTAGTGGGGAGGAAGGTGGGGTCACTGTCTGTGACTCACACAGGGAGGATCAGCTTTTAAATCCCTGCACCATCTCCACTGATTCCTTCTTCTCAGATCTGGAGGCTTTAAAGATTTGCATTCTTGTGATGTAAAGAGGGAGAAGTGAGGTAGAAACAGCAGAACAAGAGCCGGTGATGGGGGCCTTTCTCCTCCACACTCCTCTTCCTCCCCTACAGCCTCCCCATTACCTGTCACTCAGGCCCGTCAAAAGGCTGAGGAGGGCTTTGTGAGGCTACACTCAGCTGGTGTCATCAAACTCGTGACCTTCTGTAGAACGGGTCTGGGCACGAATGTTTGACGTAGGTCGCTGCCATGAAAAACCGACGCAAAAGCTCCTTTAATGCATCCATACACGCAAACGCAATCATACGCACAGTACAGGGCAAAGCTGCGTGTCCTTGAAACGCACGCACGGATGTTTCTCATCATACATGAGCAAGATGGAGCCCTAAGGAGCTGCTTACACCGACTGCATCTTTTTGTTTTCAAAAAAACACTTTCCACCTCTGACAGTAGGTAATACTGTATTTTCTGTAGACACCCATGACACTCGTGTGGGCTCCGTCGGGCCCCTGCAGGCCCCCAGGAAACAGGCTGACCTCCTGGCGTCAGGCAACCCACACGCTGTCCTCACACAGCCAGAACTGGCTAATGTCATTATGGGCCTGTTTGTGGTCAACAGCTCCCTGATTGAGATGTACAAGTAGCACTGCTCAATGAATGTAGGAAGTCTATTAGTTAGTCAGAGTCCCAGATGGCCTGCAGAGGACAGGCTTGCGTGTGCTCCTTCACCCCCCTCCCCTCACCTCTAAAGACACACACACGCATATGCACACAAGCATACATGGGCAATGATACAGACCCACATGCGCACACACTCACACTTAATTGCGCTGCCTTCGAGTGAACCCTCTGACAGGCGGACGACTACGAGCAAAGACAGAAGTGTGTCTATGTCCCAGTGTCTGCAGGAACAGAGAATTCTTCACAGAGCTGATACACAAGAAAGCCAGGCTTAGGCCCTAACAAGGTTAAACCCATGAAAAAAAAGTGACTTTTTAAATCATGGAGATTTGTGTTTCTGCGGGGTGTAATTAGCTTTGCTGTGGGGGTGGAGGGAGGGTGGATGAAGGGTCGGGATACTGGCGAGGGGGCCGGCGAGAGGCAAAGCAGGGGGACGACGACAGTGGGGCGCATTGTGGAGTCCGGCGGATTCAGGGGAGTAAATCTGATTATCAGCTCGTGTCAGAAGCCAGGCTCAGATGCAGCTTAGCATTCAGAGAAACTTTCTACTTTCGATGGTTAGACAATGACCCCGCTTTACAGGCCCACGCAGCCCCAGAGGGCCCGTCAACTCCTCCCCTGAAGCCCCCGCATGCTGAAACAACACAACACAACACAGCAAAGTACAGGATGACAGCACTCCAGTGCTACATCAGCCTGCATACAGTGGTGGAGGAAGAACTCAGACTTTGCTTAAGTCGCAACAACATAGTGTAGAAATAAAAAAAATATTTTACTGTTTACTAACTACTAAATAATAACTTATCGTAAAGGTGGTTAGGGTTAGATGTTTTTCACAACCTGGCAACCCAAAAGTTATTCTTATCAATGGCTTATAACTGATTTATTACTGATGCATTAATTCATGAACAGCATTTTACCTTTGCTTCATTTACTGAGGTTTTAAACTATTTTAAACTATATATTTTAAACTACATAGTATTTTATAAACTGCTCATACACTTGTATCTTGTAAGCAAAAAAAACCAAAACCTAATAACAAAATAACCACTGAAGCTAAAGTGAACTTTATGTAAGTCTGATCAGAGCTGTGTCCGTTTTTCCATGTCTAAATATCCACTATGAGTCAAACACTGACACCATAAAACCAGGGTTGAACTCCTACTCTGCAGTGCTGCTGTCTTGTTTGGGCACCTGTGCATTCTGTCCTGCACTGTCCCACAGCACTTTGTGTCCCAGGTGACAGTACAGGAGCTTTGACGCCTATATAAAGCAGACTGCTGGGTCAACAGCCTCTTGTCGGCTGCCTGTGTGTTTAGTCAGGGACTCCTGTGTTGTAAAAGTTGTGTCACTGTATGACGGGAGCAGTTTTACCATCACAATGCCCCTGTGATTTATTAGATATAGCAGGAGCGGAGCAGAGATGGAGGGCGGCAGAGGCTGATGCCAGGCCTGATGAACTTGCTGAATGCAGGAGCGCTGAAGGCAGATGAGGATGTAAATGAGGCTGTAAGGACCAGCGAGCGTCTTTGTCTGCCGACTTTACTTGTTTGTTTAACCAGAGGCCAAGACAGGAAGCCAGCCCACACAACTCTGCTGTCCCCATGGCAACCCCACTGTTAATTGCGGCACATCCACTCCCAGACTCTTTTGAGCAAAGGGGAGAGGTGGAGACTTGTGAGTGTTGGAGGAGAGAAAGGAGGAGTGTGTGTGTTTGTGTGTGTGTCTCTTTTTGCTTGTTAGAGGCGAATTAGGATTTTTGTTTAATTTTTTTTAAAGGTTTTACCGATTTTGAACTTTTAAAAATGTCAGTAAATAAAAGTTTTGTGTCAGTTATCAAGACAAACATCTGCTGCTTTCAGCTCCTTAAATCTGATTTTCTCTGATTATTATCATTATAAACTGAATATCTTTGGGCTTCCAAAGTGCTGACACTTTACTTGATCTCATTATTAAATATAATATTAAGTACAGCAGTTGGGTACTCACAGTGTAGGTGCAGAGTCCTCTGTCCCACAAAATGGCCTTGCTGACAAAAGACACATAAATTGGTCTCTGCAAGAAACAGAAAAGAAGCCAAATAAGTATAAAAAGAACATTATTGATTTCAGAAACAGTGTTGTTCAAATTTAAAAACAGATCTATAAGAGACAGATTGAGATTGTTCAGTCAAAAGACTTCACTGATGAACTGCTCTCAGCAGTTTCCCGGCTGAGAACAATGACTGAGGCCTGGCAAAGCAAACATAAAGCCACACAGTGAGAGGGCTCTCCAGAGACATTTAAACCCCCACCAGTGCATTAATAACCCCTCTGTCTTGATTACTGAGCTGCTGTGAAACACCTCCAGTGGTTCGAGCTGCAGAAGCATCAGAAGCTGAGGACTCACTGATGGAGTCTGCTCTCCCACGCAGCCACTTTCCAACATCTGCTCAGATCCCACAACGTCTGTCCCTTATTTCTTCCCCTTTTCTTTTAACCTGTTGCTTCCTCGGGACAGTATGGTGGTCTTATGGCCAGGGTGCCTCAGTTTGACCCGCGGAGCAGGGGGCGCTGTGTTAACTCATCAATCACTGGAGACACATCACTAGCTGGTACCCAGCAGTCAGCACAGCAGCTCATCCATCTCTCTTTGCTCTCCTGGCAGCTCCCAGAAGCACTGAGTCAGCTCGAGAGCCGGTCCACTCCGGGAGGCAAGAGAGCAGATCCTCCCAGGACTCACCTTTCATTCATGGGCTGTAACCCCAGACCAGAGTGGGTGACAGGGGGCAAAATGGGCTCAAAGGGTGGGAGGACAATGGAGCTTGATATGTGTATACACATGTGTTTCCCTTTCCTTTGGAGTGCACTGGTGTGGAGCTTTCTGCCAACTTGTGCCAGACTCTCAATCCCATTCAGTGCCACTGTGAGAGGATGGAGGGCAGCGTCAGGTCTGGCCATCTCATCGCCTTTGTCTGCTGGGCTTCATTTAGGCCGTACCTGTTGTACTTAACAAAGCACATCACGTATGATTATGCACATTATCCCAGAAATACCTCGCAAGCTCTCCATCCTTAATAGAAGATTTAATTGCAGCTGAATAATGAACCGACAGGGAACAACAACCAATTTCCCTGCGAATCATGGGTGCTTGTGGCCCAATGACCTTGTTGTTACTAATTATATGCTGAATGTGAAATCAAGTACATTTGCAGACAGTAGAGGATGAAGTGGCTGGGGGTTGGGTTGGCCTGCGACAACAATGTAGAGAAATTATGTGAAGTGAAATAGAAAATAAGGCTAAAGAAAAAGAGGAAAAATTCAAATGAATGAGAAAAACACTGTGCACACCCTTTTTTTTTTTTTTTTTTTTTTTTAAAGACGTGACCATTTATAAAAACTGGTTGTGCAGAGATGAGGCTGGCAGCATAGTCTGTGGGTCATGAGAAAGAGTTTCAATTTTTTTTTTAAATTTTCAGTCTCATAGGTGAGAAGTGCCCATAAAAATCTGCTGACAAAGACTGATGTTAATTTGATGACAAAGGAAAATTAAAAGCATCGAACTGATACTTTATTTGTAAGATCTGGCCAAAAACAAAGCTAGTGCTCTATTAGCTCAAACAAAATTGCCTCAGTCAACGGCTTCACTCTGCCTTTGATGCCATGGTTTGACCCATCATCACAAATACAACACATAATCCCATAGAGGGTTTGTCTAAAGTGATTGCTGCTCCTCTTTTCCTTGTTCAATTCAGATGATGAGATTAGGGAGATTCCTGGCAGATGGGCTTTCCACTGTACATGTGTCGACAGCGTGTATCCCCCCTTTTCCACGCAAACTCCACCTCAAGGTACTTCCTGTTAGATCCATTGAGCGCAGAGCGGCGTGGGTTGGCGGGATCCGAGAGGACAGGAAGCACTGTGCTGCCAGTCTGAGCCAGCAGGGGGAAATATGGTCAAATATGGTCTTTCTTATCAATAATGAGTAGGTGGAAAGAGCTAGATCAAATTACCAATTTCGAGCTAATCACCAAAGTGGTGGCTGGTCTTTGCTTTATCCCCTCTCCCACTCTGCTTTCTCCTCTCTCTCTGGTGATTCCTGCCGCCATCTGGCTGTCTTTCTCAGGGGAGCCCTTCCTTCTCTCCTGAGTACCACACTGGATGCTTTATTAATTCTGTTTCACCTGATTACACCCTGTCTGTGAGTCAGGGCACATTAAAAGGCATTTAATCAACGTTTAATTAAGGGAGCAGGCATCGAGCAGGGAGCCGGAGATCAGAGCTTCATCCTGGTGAGGTCAGCACCAAGGACACACTAACACACATTATACAGACAAACTGTTTGAAAAAAAAGTTGCATGCAGGAGTGAATATGCTGCCATAACTGCAGAGGCACCTCACCTGTAAATTCCTCGTATAACGCTCTGATGTATGTGAAGGATTTCACTTTTAAATGTGGAAATATAGTCGTCCAGTGCCATTAAAATAGGTACAAACTACAACTCACAACTATTTTTAGACTAGTGTTTAGAGAATTAAACATCAAACATCTCTGCTTTCACTGAGTGTAAATGTAAACGTGTTCAGTTCAACTCTGTGAGCACAGTAATGACAGAGATCATGAAACACAAATCAGCCACCGCATTTGTCTGTAAACTGACGAACACTGAGACAAAAGACAAAAGTTTCTAAAGAGGAGACAAAACTTTTAAAGCGCACCGCAGGAACTCGACTATGCAGCGCAACACAACAGATGAGGAGATCCAGTTCAGAAAACAATCAGGCAAACGGCCGAGCTATCAATGGCAAACAAAAGGCGAGGATGACCACCTCAGCATGTCTTTGGCCAGGTTAGAGCCAGAGACGGAATAGGAGAGCACCCAAATTGAGAAAGAAAGAAAGCCTGGGGTCAGCTATAATGAGCCATGAATGTGAGCATCCAACCAATCCTGTTTAATGGTGTTCATCTCTGGAAAGGTTGCTGTCCTGCCTTGCACCGGTGTTTGTGTCTGTTCATATTGAGGTCCGGGTCAGGGGGCTGCAAGGACTCTGTGACCCTGAAATGAGCTCTGGGAGTCAGTGGGGATCCCCGCTGATAGGACAGAGCTCCTTTTATGCTTTAATCTGCAAGCAAGAAGGATCAATATAGCAACTATTGGTGCTGGGATTGTGTGCAGGAGTAAGCGGCCCAGCCATTTTAGACGTCTCACAGGGGGCTGGCGCACCCTGACAAAAGCACAGCCCCACTGCCACCACCAGCCACAATGACCTGTGGGACAGTGGCACACCAGCAGCTAACCTACTTAACATTCATTAGTGTCAGAGAGGTGGACAGATGCTCCGGGTCTTGCGGATCTTCTCTCTCATGTTCTCTACATGGGGCTCATTCAGCAGCGTTTGACGTGTCTTTCATTTGGGATATTGGAGTTGTGGGTGGTGGCGGCAGTAGGCCGCTCAGCTGTGGATTTAGGAAGAGCTGGGTGGGCATGGATGGACTCACCCTGTGTGCGCGCTGTGCAGAGCGGGAGCTGTCAGGCAGCCAGCTGCTCGTGGTGACGGGATGCCTGGGGCGAGCCAGAGGTCTCAAAGGACGCTTGAAATCCTGATTTCTGGAAGGTCTGTTTTCCCAGTCGGGCTCTGGAGCTCCTGTTCTGTTGACAGCAGACATGTTCAGCGAGCTCTAGTCTTTCAGTTTACGCATTTATGCTATGAACATTTCACCACTGAAGTCCTGATGCAGCAAAGAGTAATTTCTCCAGGTTTTCTGTAGTATAACTTCAGTCTTTGTGGCAAATACTAGAGCAATGTCTCTCAGTGGGAGGCTAAAAACATGCAGTCTCTTTTAATAGCTTATGGCTGTTAATAATTACCATCCTGCTAAACTGGCGCAAGTCCCTCATGCACATCCCTTCCTTGGCAAACACAAAAGCACAGCATGAGATTCCCTTCTGTGTTTGAAACTAATTTTCAGGCAAATAATAAACATCAACCTCGTATTCCCTCCAGATGCAACACAAAAACAAGGGCTACAAGAAACCAAAGCTTTCAATTAAGAAGTGAACTGCACAGCAGCCCGACACAGTGACAGAGGCCAGAGCAGAAATCAGCACCAGCTGGACAGAGAGAAGGCTTTTCAGCCCGACTCCAGACACAACATGGATCAGGTTCTGGGCTGCTATACAGCAGCATAAATCTCCTGGCCTTAATTACATTACAGGGCATATAGTGGCAAGCGCTGTGGAAACAATGGCCTCTATCAATTCCACAAATCAGAGCTCAGTAGTGTGTGTGTGTGTGTGCTTCTGTGTGTTCTGAACAGCCCTCTATCTGTATCTGCAATCAAAGCTTATTATCTAGAGTGCGTCTTGGTTTTGAGGTTCTCTGTCTTCAGATTTGTAGTGCAGGAAAATCCTAGCAAATATGCTCTTGGTGTAATATTAACAAGGCCTGTGAACAAGTGAAGAGCAGTCAGTGTTTTCCATGGTGACCAGACCAAACACTTACAGTGGTGACACAAGCAGCCACCCCCACACAACCCATGTCCCACTTCTGCTAAAAACAACAAAAAAAGAAAAAGAAAAAGAAAAAAAGTAAACTTCTTAGGATCGTCTGAGATCAAGAACTCTCCTTTACATCTCCCTTCCTAAAGCACACTCTGCCTGACATCTCCCTCTGTCCGACCCTATGGGGGCTCTGCAGTGCACTTTGGGTAATCCAGATGCCACAATAACAGTTGCTAAGACACTGCCTGACAATGCATCGTGTGAGCGGAAATATACTGTTGGAAATCGCAGTACTTTGTGAATGCTTTTATTTTGTTGTGGGGGAAACTTTTAGAGCGGAAACAAAGGTTATATAGGATGGTTTAAAAAAAAATTATATTTTCTTTCCTTTATATTAAAACATAGTCAAAAAAGTTTTACTTGGATGGTACACATTTGCAAATGCAAATGCAAATGCAAATGCATGCACACACACACACACAAATAAACACATACATCAGCACACAAAAGCTGACAAAGCCTCTCACAAAACACATAAAAATACCATTACAAGGGCTTTCATGCTGTTCTAAGGAAAGCAGCCCTGCCCACAGCGTGCTGCCCTTTGTCGGCAGCGGGACCCAGAATCAAAGAGCGTTGACCTGCGCCGGCTCTGCCCGGTAGGCCTGCAGACAGTCCTGCTCTGACTCCAAATCCTGGTTGCCATGCCATGCTGGGATCCCCCTCTCCACTCCCCTCTCGCCTCCCACCCCCTGGTTAGCTCCGTTATTTCCTCATCTCATCAATCTGTCAGCTAAGCCCTTTGACACGCAGCACAATATGGTCCCAGTATTTCTCAGTTCATGCCCTCTCTTTCAATATGGTTCCAGCATTTCAAGATTAGTCAGCTCATCCACAAGGTCTGCTCCCCTGGTGCCTCCGGACCAAGGGGGGGATCAGCAGCAAATATAGTTGCTACTGGCGATGGCAGCACTAAGGCCTGAACATCAGAGATGCATTTGAAATATCTGCACATTAATATAAATATAGTTTGACAAATGCTGACCAGATCTACATGGAAACTGGTCTGTAAGTTTGCAACTTACTGCAACAGGTGTAACACACTACATGAAGCTTTCAGTACAAATAAGGTGTTTTCAGGTGTTTATTCATGTAGATGTTAACACATCTAAAAATGTTAGAACAATTTATTGTCCAGGCAACTGATTCTCACAACTTTTCAAAAATTGTAGCATCCTAATATGATCGTAGTTTCCTCTGTTATATTTCATGCACAGAGCACACATGATGCAGACTCTTCTTTAAAAAAATGTCTTAAATGTTGTGTGTTGGTCAAACGTAACACAGAGCCCATCTATATCTATACATCTAAATATATCTCTCTATCATCTACGCATATAAGTAAAATTAAAAACTAGTGTCACTTCCTCATCAGTGTGATATTTTTCATACCTTCCAGGAAACTCTGGCCAACATTTCCCCATATCTGCTCTCTACACTCGTCAGTATCTAAATATAAACTATGAATACTGGGAGAGATACAGAGAGAAGGCCCAACCACCAGTACATACAGTATTTTGCAAATGTGCAAGAGAATACTAATGAAATCCCCAAAAAATCCATCTGAAATGATATTGTATTTGAGAGCTGGTCACCTGTGCAGGAGAGAGGGAGGTGAGAAAGAAAGCGAGAGAGTGTGTGTTCCTGTTTTGAAATCTCTGCCGCTGGACTGGACTCACTCGAGAACACACCATTCAATTTATTTTCAAGTAAGGATGAAAGGAAGACTCCAAACTATGCATGTAGTCTATTCACTGGTGACGCTCTTTAGAGAAAGAAAAAAAGACAGCAAAAAGAGTTGGAAAAGGGTGGAGGGGTAGAGCGCTGCATAAATTTTACATACACAAGGCAGCAGACAAAGTGATTGTTGCTTCCCCCAAACTTTTTTTTTCTCGTCCAGAAAACACTTTCCTTGCTGAATAGGCACCTATTAGTGACTCCATTATGGGCACAGGGCTCTTGAATGGCTCCTCACTGTGCGTCTTTATCATAGTCAGGCTGTGAATACAGGCAGCCCCCTCCTCCTGAAGCCCCACCAAGCTCCTTACAGCCTGTATTGATAGGTGCTGTGGTGCTGGTGATGATGGGTGAGGCAGAGGAGGTGGGGGGAGGTGGGCTGCCACTCTCACCCCCTGTTGTGTGCTCCAGGTGTGGTGGGTTAAGCGTAGCGCTCCACAGCCTCTATTGTGCCGCACACTTTTTCTTTACCACTTGTTCCAATAAAAAAAAAAAATGGATGCAGTGTTTTACATGCATTAGCTGATCTCCATAATGCCATTCCCCCGCCCCTGCTGCACCCCAAAACAAGTCAGGCCTGCGGCGAATCGCTGCACACCGCCTCAGAGCCCTGTATTGTTGCTGGATTATTCAGGAGTTAGCTGAAAGAAAGACAGGCAGAGTGGGGTGTCTGTACTTTATCTCCAGGGGAGACAGGGGCTAAAGAAGGAGCTTCTTTAGAGGAGTGAGTTACTGCGGCGAAAAGTCCAAAAACACCTGCAGAAGACAAGTGCAGCAAGGCCGAGGCAAGGAACCCCTATTGTTTGTCTTTAGTTTCCTTGTCGCTCATTCGAGGTACTGTAAACCAGCTTCTTCTGAATGGAGGAGCTTCTATCTATCACAAGTTCTGTGTAATAACCTGTCAAAACATTATCACCTCTCTCGGTGTGCACAAACCCCGCTGCACTGACAGACCCGTCAGATTGTCAGCTGCTTCAATCAGCAATGCAGAAAAGAGCAGAGTGAACAAATATCTGTGTGCATGTGTCGGTGAAAGGATGATTCATTCAACTTTGAAGTTATGTGTGTACTCGCAGTTGAAGGAGGGAGACACAGAGAGTTAGCGAGACTTTATGATGAATATGGAAGCATTGTTCAGCCATGCTTACCTCCACAGGGAACCATCTGCTCCCTGTCAATGCATCACCTGCTCGTCTGAGCCGTCTCCAGGGCAACAAGGGGTGGGGGGATTAGGAGAGGTTATGGCTTTGATGGGAGGGGCCGTCGCTGGGGACAGAGAGGAGGTTGACTGGAGAAGGGGCGGGGGGGCAGCTGGGAGAGAGGCAAATGTCGCCCTCTGCTGGTGGAGAGAGTTACAATAGGGGTTTCCCTATTAATATACATCTACTGTATATGTACATCAGCAAAAACAACAACATTCAGAACCGTTTTAAATATTTTAAATATTTATATACTTAAAGGTTTTTCATGGTAAATAACTGATGTTTATCGTGTGATTTCTGTGAAATAATGAAGTGGCCTAATGTCACAGATCCGTTTTCTGGATTCAGTCCTTCTGATGCTGGATACCAAAGTGTCTGCTCCTAATTTTTATGATGTAAAGAGGAATTTATTACTTCTCCATCTCTGTTAAATTCATATCATACATCATAAACAACATGAATCTACAGTGAGGAAGTGACTCATCAGACTCAAGCCTGATTAGCAGCTGCAGAGTGACAGTCCCTCCGTGTGTGTTTGGTGTTGGCTGTCACACACGCCATCGGGCATTGTGTGACAAGCAGCGTGAATGTCGGTCAGTCACAGAGTTCTCATTAAGTCTCCTCCACCTACAGTACACTGTGCGTTCTGCTGGTGACGGCTGGGTAAACACAGCCCTGAGGACAGCGTAAGAGACAAACACACAGGAGCTGAAATTCACCTGATGAATGCATCAGAGAGCAGCGTTTGGGAAGCTTTGGGACATCACTGAATGACAACATTCATCCATAGGTAACATAGTTTAGTAAGCTGGTGAGGTAAAATGTTAAACTCTTAGGTTTGGTTTTGCAGCCCCAAATAGTGTCTGCAGATGTTACTCTCAGGTTGTATAAGGCCACAATAACCTCCACGTCAGATGGTTAGGGCAACCTATGCGTGTCCTTACCCCTGTGTCTGACCGTCCCAGGTGACATGAGGACAGAATGCCCCTCACGACTGCTGAGGAGATGTTAGTCACACTTAAATGCTCACCTGCAGCCGCCCTCCACAGACCCTCGGTCGCAGAGAGAAAGTCTGAGTGACAGGTGAAAGTGACCACGGCCGCAGGCAGGAAACACCTTTTGTGTTTGGTCATAGAACCGGGGAGGGCGGTGACCCAGGTCCCCCTGCAGACGAGATCATCAGCCTGAGGGTGAGAAGCCACTGGCAGGGAGAGGGGGAGAGAGGGAGGGTCTGAGTCACTGTCTCTTTACATCATCAATACCCCCCCCCACCACAACATTAACATGTAATCCCCAGCAGTTAGAGACCTCAGCTCTCCCCCCTTAAAACAAACTCTTGAAAACAACTCACCAATCTAATCTTCATCTTCAGGAAAACTAATAAGAGGACCCCAGCAGAGCATTCACCTGCAAGTAACACTACACCTCCTTGTTATCTGTTGCATCTTCTGCAAAGGTGATGAAACAGCTGTCAAGCCCTATAAGAGCATTTATGGCACAGATGATGTTTATAGGATGCACCCATAAGAACCATTTAAGTTGGTGATAATTCAACCAGTAGCTCTCCCTCTGATCATCACAGATATCTGAACCAAATGTTGTACCAATCTATACAATAATATTTGAGATGTTCCATGACTCTGTGGATGGTGAAGTGTCTCTTTCACATTATTTGACTCTTAATATTTTCCTTTTTCACACTGACACTGAGCCCAGTTCGGACTCTTTCCCTGGATGAGCTGTTGATCCTGGGAGAGTTCCTGTCAGGGCCACGTGTAGCGGGGGACCCGGCCAGGGAAGGAGGTGACTTTCCTGGGTGTAAAATTCAATTATCCAGCGGGTGAGCGTGTCTGAGCGTGTCTGTTGTCAGCAATGGGCGGACGGCTGCCCGTTCCCAGCGTGCGACAAGGGGGTTAAGAGCCACAGAAAGGCCTCCATTATCCCGAGTGAGAACGGCCCATGTGGCTGGCTGCACGGCCCCCGCACTCATTCACTCCCCTTTACAACAGCACTGCTGAAAGCCTCAAAGTTTCATTCTCTTTTCTCTGCTCCCACTCCTCCACCCCCCCTTCCCCTTGCTCTCCTCTCTCAGAAAAGAGTCTCCACAATGCTGCTGGAAGGCTGGAGTGGATTCTTCAGCACCCCTGTGGACAGTGCACATGTGGACAACATTCACAAGATGTCTGTCAACTAGTCCATTAATCAACGAAGTCTCATGAAAGCACAATTAGGAACCTCACAACTCTATAAGCGATTATCATCTCTAAGCACCCCTGCTACTCCTCCTCACAGCTCTGCTCTGTGCTGCACTCGCTTTCCTTGTCCAACTGCACTTTTTCACAATAATTATGAAAAAAGCTGGAGTTGCATAATCATGACAAAAGCAAAAATGTTTTTTTTTTTTTAAATCAGAACAGCTGCAGCATGTAAAAGAACTCATTCCTTACAGTCTGAACCCATCAGACAGTAAAAGTGACTCGCATCTGGCTGATCATTAGTGTGAGAATGGACCTTCAGTGTGTGAATAAGACTGAGGCCCTATGGAGAAAGGCATTGTGGGCGCACACTGCACCACTTCTTGTGATAAATGAGCAATTGTCTCCATCACCATTAATGACAGTAAATGACGCAGTGGGGAGGGCTCTCCACGCACTGTACGATGTGAGGAGGACACTGAGGAACCCTGGGAGTTTTATGTGACATCACACCCCAGATGGGTTCATCTGAAAAATACTGACCGCTGGAGACAAGCAGACGACTCATACAGAGGCCCACTATGACAGGGAGAAGAAAAAAATGGCTATTACAGTATGTTTATGTGCATTTCAAGCAGGCTAACAGGCAATGCAAAATTTATGATCATCTTAAAACAGAATTAATTAATTTGGTGACTGGGAACAAGCTGTAAACACAACATGGACAGATTATTACCTTATAAAGTTTACCCATAATTACCTGTGTACACATCCAGAAGACAAGGAGCAACATTCACCTGGAGTCATGCCTGTGTCCACAGAACGAGTCGCTAACTATGTGTGTCTGTTGTTTGGTGCTGGGCAGACAGCAGCACTGGGTTTATCAGAGCTTGCTGCAGAGCTGGAGCCATAAAAACAAAACAATTAGCTGAAAGATGCTAAAATATTTTGTAGAGAGGAAGAAGAACTGCAGAGTTGGTGATAATTCTCTGTGGGTTTATCACTACAAGCAATTGCTTTTACTTGACCCAGTGTTAATGGAAAAATGGGGATTAGCGCAGCCTTAATTATCCATTCACGTAAGAATGGAACACTGCATTTTCCTCGACACAGATTTAACAGATAATAATTAAATTATACCCCAGCATAACAGAAGTACACACACACACATATATGTATATGTGTGTATATATACATATATATATATACACACAGAAGTAGAAAACAAAACCGCTGCTTGAAAAAATGTCTCAGTCCAGCTGGCAAACAGCTGGACTGGTGTTGTTCTCTCAATATTATCAAACCTACACTGCCCTCATGTGGCACCTGTGGATCCTCTCAGTTTCAGGTGTGATGATGGGAGCAGTGTGTAACAGTTACACTCTCAGTTATGCTATTTTGGAAATAGTATTTATAATATATCATATAAATCCTCATCCTTCATCTCTGTCCTTGAAACCAGCTGAATTAGTGTCATTGCCTGTGAAACAGAGATTTTGCAGGGGCAGGGTTGCATGCAGGAACCTTTTTGTTGTACTTCATGAGAGCACAGACAGGTGGTGTTGTTCTTCAAGCCACTCAGAGCTTCCCATGGGCCACGTTTACCCTCTCCCTCCTAAACCGTCCAGGCTTTTCCTGAGGAAGGAAATAAAAAAGATCCTCAGCCTTCACTTTAAAAATAAAAATGGAAACACCTAACCTCTGCCAGCCTTTGACTGGTTGACTTTGAATGCCCCAGCTGAACGCTAAAGCAACATACAAATAATGATTTTGATCTCACTGTGCCAAAAAAAAAAAAACCTGTTAAAAAGAGAAAGGATTCAGAACTTGCATCTGAGACACACTGCAGGCTGTAAACAGTGGAAACTGCTGAAACCACCTCGATCATAGAGGTTTTTGGCCACACCTTGTGGTACAAACAGGTAAATTCACAACCTGAAGGGCTGAAGTGCTTCTCTGTAGTTTCCAGGAACCATAACAGAAAGTGGCAGTGGTCTCTGAAGCAGCTGCCCCTTTGTCCTTTTTTAGCTGAGCTGCTTCTCTTCACTATTTAATTAAACATTTTAAACATATTTAATGTTTTTTGAATAATTTTGAGAAAAACTTGTTCATCCCATGATTCTATGGAGAGACGTCATTGTGTCTTTACACCTTCTTACTGTGTGAATGAATGAACAGGATATGAGCTGTTAAATGTATGTGACTTGCTAACAGTTACTGCCTGTTTGCTTGAAACTGAGGCAAAATGACCATTTAATTCTTCATTGGTTCTTATTAACAGTTAATTAACAGCATATGTTTGTCACCTTGTTTGGTCATGCGGTCAGTGTGTTGCAGGTTCCCTTCAGGGCACATCAACAGGAACTTCAGGATTTGAATGACCCGAGGTGACAAACTGAGGTGACCCGAAAGTTTTGCAACTACACATAAAATATACACAGTAAATTAAAATGAGGCAAAGGGATTTAGTATTCCTCCAGCAGAATTATATTCTTGGCACAGAAGAGAAGGTTGAAACTGCATTAAGATCATTGTGTAGGTTTGAAAATGAACAGAAAATATAATTTTAACACATTTATAAAATGTGAAGAATATAATAAGCTAACTATGATAAACTAATCAGGTTGTCAAGTATAGGTCTGTCAGGTCTGTCAAGTATAACAAAATGAAAAATGACATGTTGGTTATGTCAGTAAGTTTCACTCCTGTGATGAAACTTTAATGGGCCAAAGATTTTGCAATTGCAAGTTATAAACTGCAATTCTGGTGTGCTAAATCCCTTTATCTTATTATTTTGTCCTAATAACAGCCATTTAACAAAAGTAATAAATCTGTGCCATGAAGAACTGAGGCTGTTTTCAGAGCAAAAGGAAGAACTACCCAGTATTAGTGTAGTGTTCCTAATAAAATGCTCAGTAAGCACACTCTACGTTACAGGACACTTATCCTGTGTGCTGTGTGTGCAGTGCAGTAGTATTTACTAATCTGAGGTATTTGTACTTTATTTGAGTATTTTATTTTCCTCAGAGGGAACTACTGTATTTTTCACTTAAACAATACGGGCGCGCTTTTCTTTAATTAAACCATCAAACAGTCTGTATGCATGCAGAGTGGAAACAGTTGATTTATCAACTAGTCGATTAACAAACAATTAATTGGCAACTATTTTGACGATAATGTGAGGATTTTCAATAATTTAAATTTAATGGAGTAATGACATACGAGTGTGTAATGGATTATTTTTACAGTGTGGTATTTGGGCCCATTCTTAAATCACAGAATTTAGTGTTGATTAATGCATTAATCCAAACTGTCAACTTTTAAGATGATAACAAATTACATCTCTTCTATAAAAATCTTTTTTAAGAACATAGAATGATCCTAAAGTTCAATTACAGTGCACTGGCCTCTTGACTTTTATAATTCAGTCTTAATTTGTGTTGAAATACATCTTATTTGCACTGTAAATGTGATTGGATCTGAAGACTACTGGAGTTTAGGATTCTGAAAATACCTTCAGAGTAATGGTAGGTGTTTTTAAATGAGGGTCTGGGTTTTTCAAATATGGAGAAACCGTTGATTAATCGAATAAAAGGGCGTGTTTCGACTGTTTCGGAATTTCGGAAAAAAAAAAAAAAAAAAAAGTTCCATCAGAAAGTCCGCATAACTTACCCGGGGGGCAACCTCAACCCAGCGGTGGACAACAAGAACCAGATGCGCCATTGTGATTCTGTTTCACAACATCCACCCCGTGACAGACCGATGCTGTGGGGGTGTGGTGTCACGTGGACCTGCGTTAAACCGGAGAGGTTTTATAGACAGGAGCAGCTCCCAGAAACTTCACCAAAGCTCACTCAGTCCAGCATCAGCGCACACAGACTGTCTACCTGAAGAGGAAGAGGATGGACGCTGCGTACAAGAGAGTCAACGGAAACCACGGCCCTGAGACAGAGGCAGACAACCAAGGCACAGGGGTAAATCTGATTCATGACACTGCACATGTTATATCTTCTCTATTCATTCAAAAGCCATTTGCAATTGTTATTTTTTTCCAGCACGTTATTTTTTAATTTTCAGGAACAAACTCATCAACTTATTTCATTTTTTTTTTGTCATGATATGGCCACTGTAAGCAGAAAAAAAAGAAAGTAACTGTTTAATCTTCCACCTACTAATACAAATCAATCTGTTGTGAGTGCAGCTGCAGTAATGGAGCTGGTCACTGCTGGAATGTTCCAGGTACAACAGCAGACAAAGCAAAGGAATTGCAAAGTGCCCCAGTGAACAGACAGAATGACAAAATGAACAATACGTGCAGTCATAATACACCCGGACAATATGAGTAGAAAAATTACAAACACGTCCAGGGTATACAGGTATTTGGACAGGATTTCTTTCTTCCTCTGTTTGTCTAATTTATCTAATTTCTAATTTAAGTCAATGGATCCATGGTCCATGTAATGTCCTTGAATTTCTTCATCTGTGAGATATTCTGCTCCTCTGTGACAAACTTGTGTAAAATTAGGATGTTTATGTCCTCTCTCTTATTTGTTAAAAAGCCTTTGGTGTGTGGAGCATGTGGTCATGCAAGAACTTCAACCGCAGGGGTCAGCGTCCAAAGGTTAAAGGTCTGAAGGCCTCGGGTTTTATGACGCCTAAGATGCAGAATGTCATGGTTTTCAACTAGATTGCATGAACTTCCTCTTATGTAAAGCTGTTCTTAAACACAGACACAAAAAACAAGATCCAAACTCAAATCAAACTGCAATATAATGATTAGAAATGGTGATCCTACAGGATGCTGCTTGTGTAAATGGACACATGAAAATCTGCACAACTTCAGCACAGCTCCACGTCAAAGCCTCATGTCTTTGGCTTTAAATGTGTCTTTCTCAACAGAAGAGAAGGGGCTCCATGTACCTGGAGGAGGAGACCAACAAGAAGTCAGAGGTGATCTCCTGCATCTTCTCCCTGAAAGAGGAGGTCGGAGCTTTAGCCAGGGCCCTGCGGCTCTTTGAGGTAAACCTAATTCCTCCAGTGACTTCACACAAAAATGCAGTCCCACCCTCACTCTGCACCAGGAGCCCTAATGCTTCTCCTGACCTTCAAGTGATCAGAGGCACATTTCCACGGTCTGTGCTCGTGACTATCATGAGCAGTGATAACTATCTGTCACTGGTCATCCCCTGCGCATGCACATGCACGTGTATAGTAAACTGACTCCTGAACGCCTTCACCCATCATTAGAAGATCTATTCTTCATCTCTGTGAAATAAGTTGCATGATATCACATCTGAATTGGAAGTGATACAGTGTAAACCATGTTCCCTCAGGATGTTGAGAGCAAATTTACAAGCAGTTCCTCCGGCAGTTAACAACAAACCCAGAGAATGAAGGAATGCGTATTTAGTGCTCGGCTGGTTTAGACGACATGGGGTAAAGCTAACTATTCTAGGCTGTGGTAAAGAACACATGTTTTTGGTGTTTTCTTCCAGTGGCAAGAGAACAAATGGGCTGAATGTTCAAAGGAATAGTTCAACATTTTGGGAAATACACTTATTCACTTTCTTGCAGTGAGTTAGGTGATAACATTGATACGACTCTAACTTCTGAGTGGATCAAGCTTCCTCAGGTCTTTCATGTTCCCAAAGTTACTGATTAACATTAAACTAAACAAGCTACAGAAACAGGAAATATATTTGAAATCCTTCAGAAATGAATATATTACAGCATCACAAGGTCTGCTGGATAATTTTTATAGTTATAACATTTAGTTCTAACTGTGTCTGGGTGGAGAAAAGTAGGTGATGAATCTGATTATCTGTGGTTGTTACGGTTGTTGTGGTTGTTATGGTCTATTTTGACAGTATAAAGAAGGAAACTAAACAAACCGAGCTTATCTCAGATGTTTGTGTATCAGTCGTGTGTAAACATGTCAGGTGGCTCTTTGCTCCACAAACACACCTCCTCCAGGCTTCCTACAATAATGAAACGGTCACTGGCAGTGAGCTGAACACTCAGGGGTATTTTGCAGAGACGGACAGTAACTGAGTGTAGAGCTGCAATGATTAGTCAATTAATTAATTAGTCAACGGACAGAAAATGAATCAAAGAAGGTCAACACATCAGTGTGCGTCATGTTTTTTTCATTCTCTTTTATCGATCTGCACCACCTGTGTGTACGTGACTGTACAAAGTAAACACTGATTGGCAGCACCTCCATCGTTTAATCTTCAACATCACTGTCCTATGAAGATTTGAGTTTGCTCTTCTTGCAGTCAAAACACAAAGTATGTCTCCGGAAGATTTTGCAGGGAGACAGTCCGAAAACACGTAAAACATCCCAAGACACAAAATGTTTTTGGTTAAAGAGAAACGTTTTCTGCGGAGAAATTCTTTTCCTGAGCCATGTGAGTTTCTGGGGGTGGAGATGTGGGTGGGTAGACCATGATCAATACAAAGTATGTGCCAAATGCTGTGCTCCAAATGCACCAGTAAACATCAGGATCCTCTTTGAACCTATGAGATCCCACTTTCCCAATCCTCCCCCAACTCCACCCCCTCCTCCCCCTCCTCTGTTCGCCTCTCATTTCCAGATTTTCTAACAGGCCAAATGAACCCCAGACCATCAGTACACCCCCTCTTAAGGCAGTGTAACATATGCTGAATCCCCTAAAAATGCAGCTTTGAAGAGAACATTCTACACCTTCTTCCTCGTTCTTCCTGTGTTCTCTGACAAATTGAATCTGACTGCTCAGGCGAACCATGTGCTAACATTTAGCCGAGCAGCCGCGGCGTCTATCATGTGTTGATTATCAGCTTGTGAATGTGTAATCTCCATATTTCATTCAGAAAGTCGCACACTAAAACAGCCACACTGTTTATCCGCCTGAGACTCAAGCACACATGTGACATGGCAGCGTGCTTTTCATGTGACGAGTCAGAGCCACGGGCCGACCTTGACTTCGCATCTCAGCCCGGGCGCCAGAACGGTTAATGTCACCTGCATTACAGTGGAGGGACGGCTCAGAGGGGTACAGAAGTCTGACAATATGGCCCCTATATCCCACTGGGTTTAGGATTTAGGGTTGACTATGTTAAGCTGGAACAGGCCACTAAAAGCACACATGCTGAAATATTTCTCTTTATGCACAGAAAAAGCAGAGTCAGTGAAATTTTTGAGCGTTTCTCTGACAACAGGGACAAATTATGTTTCCAAAACTGATAAAATCACCTATTATTAAAGATACTTGACTGCAGAAACTTTAAATGTTGTAATGCCAACGCTTTACCCTTCTGTTCACTGTTGCTAAATTCAATGAATGCACAAAATATTAGAGGCCACCTTCCACATATTCAGATGCAGCCCCTTGCATCATCCATTTCTTATTGTTTCTTGTCTAATTATTTGTATCTAGACTAGATCTCCTCCTTTGAAACCGTCAAAGGTTTAAAAGGGAAAATCATTAATGAATAATGTTTTTTACTTGAACTCACCTCATCAGTTTTTAAGATCTGTATGCAGAATATATTCAGTGCTGGTAATAAAATGGTTTCAATTTCTTGAATTTTTATGGAACAACTACAGACATTAAAATTAAGAGCAAAAGTAAACCTGCTGACAATGAACAGGTAACACTACATCAGGAAAACGTGAGTCATCTTTTCTTTCAAATGCCAACCTGGACTCTGTCTTTGGTCATGTCTGTATCTTTCCAGGGGGGATGCAGGACCACGTGGACCTTAAAAAAGCTGTTATATGTTGAATGGGATCCAGATGGGAGAAAACAGGAGGGCCTGCTGCTCACGCCCTCCTCTTTACTTAGCCTATAGTAGACAGAGAACAACATACTCCCTCTCCCTCCCCAAAAGTTACAAAAACACGTTTTTGATGGTAATTACCACTCAAAGATCACACTTTCCAACACGAGTTAGAGCCTCTTTGCCTTTTGAACATTAAAAAGTTGTGAATCATGTCCAAAAAAAAAAAGCCTGGAATCTTCCCAAGGGTGTTGTGTTCATGCTGCTGAATGGGAAAAGCCCAAATGCCAACAGGGCAGCGTGATTTATTTGACAATTTTGCACTAAAGCTTTAAAATTTGTCCTGAATGCCTTTACTATGCAAGTCCTGTCTATCTGGCTCAGTGTCAGTTTGCAGAGCAAGAGTTCAAGGCAGTTCTTACCCAAGGTCAGAGTGGACTCTGCAAAGTCGGATAAATAATAGCCATCAATTTAGTAGCCTCACACCACCCTCTAGTGGTGGAATAGAGATAGTGCTGCAGCCTGTCACAGCAAAAATATTTGCAGGATAACTACATGCAGTAGATGTTTACATGTTTACTTTGTTTTTTTAATAATGAACATTCTGCCTTCAACAAAGGGGAAAATTACCTGACAGAGATGAGCAACTAAACAGCACAAGTTCTAACAAACACGAACAAACATCAGCTCAGGTCTCACCAAAGTCTCCTGTGTTCTTTTGTCTCTGCAGGAGAAGGGCATCAACCTGATGCACATCGAGTCCCGTCCGTCACGGATGAACAAAGACCAGTACGAGTTCTTCATCAGTGTGGACTCCACCTGCTCCCAGGCCTTGGATGATGTCATCGACGGCCTGCGTACACAAATCAGCGGCCACGTGCATGAGCTGTCACGCAACAAACAGAAGGATACAGGTCAGACAGAGTGTGTGGAACCGCAGTAAGAGGACATGCACTGAACAAGATAAGCATGAATCCTCAAAATAATATAAACACTAAATGTGTTTAAAGCTCCACGTGTTGAGAAGAGAGTTCACAAATGGATGCCAGTGATCATCTGTGGTTTCATACACAGGAGGATCATGTTGTTCATTGTTTCTCTCTGTGTGATAATGCTTAGAACAAACTAATGCTAAAGGAGAGTTTAGGTACGGTTGTTAAGCCATTTCAGTCTGGGCCAAAGCGGTGGACCCACATTGCCATCCGCCCCACACAGCTGAAATACGTGATTTATCATCTGATCACAGTGACGGCTGCTGACCCCCCCCCCCCCCCCCCCCCCCTCCACCCCATCAGCCAGACTTAGTAATGGACATCCACTGTCGCCGTTGAGACTGATGGCCCATCGCCCACATCTAGATCCCTTTATTAGTTGTTTCCAGAATGACATTAGTTTAGCTACTGAGGACCAACAGGCCCGGCGTGAACAGAGGAGCTCTGTGTCTCTGCCCCTCAGACTAACACAGGGGAGGAGAACATGCCAAGGTTATGGCAGACTGAGACAGACAGGGCCACCATGGATCATCCTTTGACCCCACATAGACACAGAGGTCCACTGGTCAGGGTCAAGTGGACGAGGGGATATTTATGGCCTGTTTTGGAGACAGCCTGTTTGTAGACGAGCCTGGCAGGGGCCTATTGTCTTCCTGGGGCCTGAGGGTGGACCACACTGCACAAATGTAGATTAATGATGGGGCCCCAGTGTTTTTTTTGAGGGTCATAAATCCATATGAACCAGCAGATGCCCCTCATGTACTGTTCTGTTGAGTGTCAAAATGCCATGACACTGAAAAGAAAAATCCTACAGGCAAAACATTATCTACATCACCAACATCAGTTTCAATTTGTACTGTACTCATTTAACTCAGTCAAGAATCACAATATTCAGACTTTTCTGTTGATTATTCAACTAGTCTAATTTAAAAAGGGCTCAGAGATAAAACAACAAGAGAACAAACTTATGCCTATAAATAAAAAAATGTCCAGGATTTTCTTCCCTCAGTTTGTGGAATGAATTGATTTGACCTGAATAAACACATGTTGAATAAAAACATAAATTATCAGTGTTTAATAACTGTTATTATCCTCCAGTGCCATGGTTCCCTAATGACATCCAGGACTTGGACCGCTTTGCCAACCAGATCCTTAGTTATGGCTCTGAGCTGGATGCAGATCACCCGGTAAGGACTGACTCATCCATCGCTGTCTGTGTGCCACATCCTGCCTCTGCGTGTGTGTGCGTGTGTGTGTGAATTAGTGTGAATACATGTCCACTCACGCCCACATGTCTTATGAAAGACGGGACTGCGGAGATGACAGGCCACACTCTGCTGTCTATTCTAATGGAAACTATCTAGACACACAAATTGATGTCATTGCTTTAATTGAGCCCCTATAATTATAGATAATTGCTCCCTTTTGCCACCGCCATTAAAGCAAAATGTATTCATCATAAGCTGAAAAACACTCTACAAAGGCTTCATTTGAATATGTATTTGTGTGCTCTTATTAGAGACGGAGTGCATAATGCTGTCAAAGGCCACAGGGTTTAGTCTTAGCAGAGGATTTCCACTCTTTGATTTAGCTAAGAGTGGCCAGGCTGCGATCATGAGATCTAACATGGCTTTTCTTTGTGTGCGCGTGTGTGTGTTCAGGGCTTCACAGATCCAGTGTACAGAGCCCGCAGGAAGGAGTTTGCTGACATCGCCTACAACTACAGACAGTAACTACTCTTAAAATCTTCATTCATAATCTCTGTCTCTTTTTAGAGAGAAAAAGTTACAGAGGAATTTTTTTTCTGGCTGATTTCTTTCCCTCCCTTGCCTTGAAAAATTATCATAAACAAATAGGGACAAATTACAGGGAGCCAGTGGTGGATTTAAAGGACCTTGGTCTTTGTGTTTGTAATTGAAAAGTATTATTCACAGGCACTACAAAGAGCACCGGGCCCAGTGAAATGCCCACTGAAGAGGTGCACATTTACATAGCTGTGTAATACTGACAAATCATGAAGGGATTCGGTGCTTGTGCAGTCCATCGTCATGGGGAAATTTGGGGAAAACATAAACATCCTTTATAACTAACACACAAAGTTCAACAAGAAAATCCATGCGAAACAGCACAACACAACAGTGATACAAACAGTGATGCAATAACCTCATATCTTTGTCCCAGTGGCCAAACCATTCCTAGAGTGGAGTACACGGAGGAGGAGAGGGCCACATGGGGAACAGTGTTCAGGGAGCTGAAGACTTTGTACCCGACTCACGCTTGCCGCGAGCACAACCGGGTCTTCCCCCTGCTGGAGAAATACTGCGGCTACAGGCCGGACAACATCCCACAGTTGGAGGATGTCTCCCGCTTCCTGCAGTGTAAGTCCTGTCTTGTCATTAGCATGTTGGAGCACCGCAAACGACATCTTCATCTGTTGGGTCACAGATTTTTTCTCTTTTTTAGCTGTTACACCGGCCTTACGTAATTCAATATTACTATGTGTATTGATTTTATATGGTCGTCCAGTTCTAGCATCACACAGTGTATGAAACCTTTCCTTATTAATTTCATTTTGGAAACCGCTCAGTGTGAATGTGGAACCTATTTAAATGCCGTACTTCCTCTTTCTCCTTCCCTCCATCCCTCCCCTCTCTAAACACTGTTATTCAACACAGCCAAACACTCACCCTCTCCTCTCTTTCATCTGTCCGTCCCTCTCCTGCAGCGTGCACAGGTTTCCGGCTTCGCCCGGTGGCCGGCCTGCTCTCGTCCCGGGACTTCCTGGCTGGACTCGCCTTCCGTGTCTTCCATTCCACTCAGTACATCCGCCACAGCTCCAAGCCCACATACACACCTGAGCCGTGAGTGTCTCGTTTCTAAACTCAATCCATGAAAGAAGGAAAAGTACAATAATTAAAATAACTTGTATAATGTCTCAGAGTAATGTTTATCTCTGACACAGGGATATCTGCCATGAGCTCCTGGGACACGTTCCTCTGTTTGCTGACCCGAGTTTTGCCCAGTTCTCTCAGGTAATAAAGTTTTCTGTCAGACCAGAATTATTTAATACTTGCTTTATTCAGATTATAGCCTTTCTTAAGCACTGCAGCTCAGTTATTCCTTTCATATTGTTTGCATTGTCACATTCTAAACTGTATTCATCATGCTCTAATAAAATCACATTACTGGTTTTGCACATATATTAAAATAACACATACTGGTCTAGTGTATAATACTGCATTTATCTCTCAAACTTTGATTTGTTTTTTGAATATACTTTCTGATTACCTGTGACATTCTGTGACTTCTCACTTTCTGATGTCTTTGCTTTGATTCTGCTCTGTGTAGGAAATTGGACTTGCTTCCCTTGGTGCTCCTGATGAGTTCATTGAGAAACTTGCCACTGTGAGTACTGTGCACATGGAAATAATAATATTAAATGAACAGGTTCTAATTTTGGTAGATTACATTCTCCTCAGCCACATTAATTTGCAGTTTCTTCTCAGTGGACGTGTTTTAAGTGAATGAGACGAGAACAGGTGATTTTTCAGTCCCTGTGAAACAGACCTTATGAAAACTGTAGACAGGATGTTTTGTGGATTATCCAGAGTAACAGGCGTTTTTTTGTTTTTTTGAGTGGACTGACCCTTTAAATCAACTCAAAGATCTCTGGGGTTTGGGATTCTAGAAGAGTCTGTTGACCAACCCCAGATCAGTCTTCCTTGTCTATGTGAATTCTTGCCTGGGTTTGGTGAATAAATCATACTTTTCTGAATCTTGTTCGTGTCCTCAGGTGTACTGGTTCACTGTGGAGTTTGGCCTGTGTAAGCAGGGCTCAGAGATCAAAGCCTACGGAGCTGGCTTGCTTTCATCGTTTGGAGAGCTGCAGGTAAGAGGAGGAGGCTGCCTCCTGCTGCCCCCCCACCCCCCACAACCGTGGTTATAACACATTCACCTTGTTGCACAACCGCAGCAGCAGTGCAGGCAGTGGGTTAGTGGTCCACTCAGATTCAGGTTTAATGTGTCACTGGGGGAGTCGGCCTGCCGGGCCAGCGGGGTGCGGGTAAAGTGGTTCACTGGGTAAGTGGGGGCAGAGAGAAGATGAACAGATCGCTATCGAGGTCACAAGTTACATCAGCCACTGTGAGCAGAGGATGTGCACTCTGCCGAGTCACATCAACAGAAAAGCCGAGCCCTGAATCATGCTGCACTTCCTGTGCACAGACGGCTGTGACGGGAATAGACACACTCATTGAGAAACTGAAATCTGTACGGTAAAAAAGTAAAAGTAAATACATTCTTTTTCACTCTGTCGTCTTTCAGTACTGCTTGACAGATAAGCCCAAACTCCTGCCCTTTGACCCCGACAAGACCAGCCTCCAGAAATACCCGATCACAGAGTATCAGCCTGTTTACTTTATTGCTGAGAGCTTTGAAGATGGCAAAGAGAAAGTGAGGTAAGAATTTTTTTTTTTAATTCATTTTTTTAAGTGTATAGACCTCATAATTTTAGGTTGCATACTAAACTTGTTTAATGTCTTTATGGCTACAGGAAATTTGCAGCCACCATCCCCAGGCCTTTCACGGTGCGCTACAACCCCTACACCCAGAGCATTGAAGTGCTGGACAACACCCAGCAGCTCAAGAACCTGGCTGACAGCATCGGGAGTATGTATCACACTTATATCAGCTATTTTTGTGCACAGAGTGGACAATGCAGTCTCCTTTTCTTTACTTAAATTGTGTAGGCCCTCATTTTGAATAGAAGTGAAGCAAAGAAACATGAAAAACTTGAAGTTAAAGCTGAATTTCTGGTTTTGATTTTGTTTTTTTCTTCTATTTTAGGTGAAATGGGGAAACTGTGTGAAGCCCTGCGGAAACTGGCGTAACTGCACATGTAATCTGAGCTGAAGCATCCTGACAATCATTTCTCTTTCTCATTGAAACAGTTGTTCATTTATTAGACTGCTGGCTTCGTACGGTTATGCTTAGCATGTTTGCAAATTAGCTTTCTTTGTATTAAAACAAATATGCAAATCACATAGTCATAATTTTACTGTTATCCAATTAGAAACGTTCTCTGTGTATTTTAGTTAAGTGAATGAAGTGTAGCCTGTTACTTATGGAGAATATAAGGAATGTGTCTGTAACAGCTAAAATGTTGCTGTCAACATTATTGCAGTATAAATGTATACATTTTTCAAAATAAGAGTGTTTTCAATCAACATTTCCTCAGTAATTTTAATGAATTTAAAACCATATATGTAAAAACATATAATTTTGCTTATAATACAAAAGATTTGCAATAATCTGATTTCTTCAATGCATTACAGACCTAAAGGCAAAGCTTTCACTTTGCTTGGCTAAATTAAATGTTTTGTATACGCATGAAATGTTTTAATGAAATAAATAAATGTTTCTCCTCTTGGGCCTTGTCCTCTGGTTGTCTTCTTTTGCAATTCTGAGGTACTTTATTGAGTATTTCTAATTGATGCTACTTTATACTTCTACTCCACCAGGTAGTGCTATGTGCTTTGTTGCTAATATTTATGTACTTTCACTGAAGTAAATGATGAATGTCTGCTTAATATGTTTTTGTTCTCTGCCTTTTATTTTAATTCCTGCTAAATGAAAATAAATATAATCAAATTCAGAAATGCGCGACCTTTACTAAATGATCTGAACACTTCTTCCACCACTGCACAATTCTAATTATGGTTTTATATATAACAGATGAAGAGTATCTGATTAGAATTTAAAAACCAACAAAATACAAACAAATATTTTTTCCTTTTATAAATTATGTAACATTTATGTAAGCCATGATGACCTGTTTTAGTTGAATGCCTCTGTGATTCACAAAATTTCGATCCCTGATGTATTTTTTGTGCAATCACTGTTAAAGTGGGCTGTTTTCTCCTCCTAATAGCACTATATTTGTCCCATAAATGGATGTAATATCATGACGTAAAAGAGACCCAAAAAAGCCTAACGCACGTGTTGTACTTGCGCAACTCATCTCCATAAATCCCTCAGATGACAGAGTATTTAAACCTGTCCACTGCACTGATGATGGCACATAGACGGTTCGCCCTGGTAACTGTGTGAAGCCTCCAGCAGAGACCATATAGATGAAGACGGAGAGTGTGGTGCAGGCGGCACCTTTCAGCGGGAGGAAGCAGAGTCTGATCGAAGATGCTCGCAGGGAGCGCAGCAGCGGCTCCGGTGGCTCCCCGGGGCCCTCCAGGTACGGAGACAGCTTTGTGTTTGAAGAGAAGGACGGCAGGGTCACGCTGAACGTCCTGTTCACTCTCAGCAATGAGAAAAACGCAGGATTCTTCAAAACTGGGAAAGTATTCGAGGTGAGCCCCAAATCTGCAGAGGTGGAAGAGAAGTATTCAGATCATTAGATCATTATTCAGATCAGTGTAGTAACTGTACTTTACTGTAAGATACTCTGATAAACTGATTACTGGTAACATTTATAATTATATTATTAAGTAAAAGTCCATATGCATTAGTTGAAAAATGAATTTAATGCATCAAAAGTAAAATTACTGATTGTGGATTAACATGTGAGCTGTACTTTAACTGTTGTATTTAGTTGAGTTTAAGCCAATTTTAACTACATTATATACTGTTGGTAATTAAATCTGTATAATGCATAATATTTTATAAATTAATTTCCTGTGGAGTGGAGTAGAAGTAAAAAGTAAGAATAAATGGGAATACTCAAGTAAAATACCTCAAATTTTGTACTTATGTTGCTCAATTCATCGCTCTAGCTTTGTTTTATGGATGTAGGTTAAGGATTTAGTTTTTAAAAACAGGCAAAAAAAGTCCATAATGTGCATCATCTTAGGCTTTAACTTCCAATAAATTTAGTCAAGATGATGAAAAGCAAATCATTGATTAGAAAGATTAAAAGAACAAAAAGAGAGATTTGTTTTTGTCTTGCTCTCTGTATTTTTGTTTTTTGACATCTGTTGCTCTCTTTACTTTTACTCTCAGACGTTTGAAGCTAAACTTCTCCACATTGAAAGTCGACCAGGGAGGAAGTCAAAAAACAGCACGACAGACCTGGAGTTTTTCATGAAATGTGAAGTTCACAGCTCTGACCTGGACGTTTTCATCAACTCCCTGAAGAGAGTGGCTGATGATGTTCGCTCGATACCAGAGGAAAAAGGCAAGTACATGATTTTATTATTACACCCACTGCTGTATCATTACAACCCCATTTATTCTGTGAAGACTCCCTTTGAATGTTTCCATGTGATAATAACATGCAACCAGGCCAATTACAAAACCACTAATTAATTTTTTTTTTCCTCCCATCAACATCACAGTTCCCTGGTTTCCTCGACAGATAAAAGACCTGGACAGATGCAACATGTTAATAACCAAATTTGATCCAGACATGGATCAGGACCATCCAGTGAGTGTTTACAAATCTACCGCAGAACATCACCATTTTCTTCTTATTTATCAGAGAAAATACAGCCTATTTATTATTTCATAATATTATTTTATGGTAATTTTAAATCTTTTTTTTTTTTTTTTTTTTGCAGGGATTCAACGATCCAGAATACAGAAAAAGACGGGCTTTCATCGCTGAGCTTGCCTTCAGATACAAACAGTGAGTCAGATCACAAAAGAAGTCCATCTGTTTTCTGATAATCGTTTAAATATCCTGTCATAAATGAGTTTTCTTTGTTGCAGGGGGGATGCACTGCCCATTGTGGAATATACAGCAGAAGAAGTATCCACATGGTGAGAATGAACTGCACAGTTACAGATACAGATGTGGGAATGATTCAAAGTACAGTGATGTGCTTATAAGGTGTGATTGTGTTTAAAGGAGGGAGGTTTACCAGCAGCTGCGGAGTATTTACCCGAGTCTGGCCTGTCGTCAGTTCCTGGACGGTCTGCAGCAGCTGGAGAAAGAGTGTGGCTATGGAGAGGACTGCATCCCCCAGCTCAGAGAGGTTTCCGCCTTCCTGAAAGGTGACAAGGGCTGAAAAATTAGAATTAAAAGAGATTTTGGTCTTCAAAGGATAACACAGATTGGAAAAGCAGAATAAATGATGTTCTTCTGTAAGTTCTACAAGAGACAGAGAAAGAAGATTTATTTTATGGCATTTTATGCCTGTGACAGAGTTCCTCTCCTCTTTGGTCGTTTCAGAGAAAACAGGTTTCCAGCTGCGTCCCGTGGCCGGCCTCCTCTCAGCCAGAGATTTCCTTGCCAGTCTGGCCTTCAGGGTGTTTCAGTGCACACAGTACATCCGACACTCCTCTGCACCCATGCACTCCCCTGAGCCGTAAGTCGCTGTTTATTTTGGACATGACTTATTTATTTATGTGCATATTCAGCTGTTTTTTCTTTTTTTTTGACTCTGTTCATTCTGCTCTGACAGAGACTGCTGTCATGAACTACTTGGCCACATTCCCATGTTGTCAGATAAAGAATTCGCCCAGTTTTCACAGGTAAGCGGACCATGTTACACTGCAAGTTCTTTGATAGTAAAATTTTTGTTGTATTAACTTTAATACTAAGTCATTTGAACACCAACAGGAGATTGGACTTGCTTCGCTTGGAGCTTCAGATGAGGACATTGAGAAACTGTCAACGGTAGGTCTTATTTATCTTTTTAAAAGAAAAGAGATTTACAGCTGTAAATAAATGAATTTAAAAGTAAATTAAGTGGAATTTAAAAATATGCCTAAAGCTTGATATTTGTATAACTAGTCCTTTGGCATAAAAATGAAAAAGGAGGAGGAAAATTATTTAAGATCAGATGGTCGGAGCAAAGCATTTTAATTTCTAATGGCAAATACTCACTTTGTGCATTTAATGGATATTCAGTGCCATCTAGTGGCTAAAGTCAATGACTGCACATTGTGTTTAACCCCTTTGGAGTTCAGGTTCCTTTTTGCCAACTTTAAAACTGCCCTTCTTCTCAGCTTGTCTCTACATCATATATAAATAATGTCACTATAAATAGCTGATCAATAGTTTCCTCTTCCAGACAGACTTGAAATGATTTTCATCATCTGCTGTTTTCTGTTGTGTTCTCCCATAGTTATACTGGTTTACTGTGGAGTTTGGCCTCTGTAAACAGAATGGAGCGGTGAAAGCTTACGGCGCTGGACTCCTGTCGTCCTATGGAGAGCTCGTTGTAAGCACAATCTCTCTGTTCACATGTAAATTTTGTTCTGCAGTGTGTTCTTATTTTATTTGCTTGGAGTACCAACAGTCTTTGATCTGTTCCTCCAGTACGCTCTGTCTAATGAGCCAGAGTACAAGCCGTTCAACCCAGAGGAGACAGCAGTGCAGCCGTACCAGGACCAAACCTACCAGCCTGTTTACTTTGTGTCTGAGAGCTTTGAGGATGCAAAGACTAAGCTGAGGTATTTACTCAGTGCTTTATGTTAAATACTGTTGGGAAACCCTTGTAACGAACATAAGATCCGTGTTCATTCAGCTGAGTTATGATAGAGTTGGTGGCAGAATTAAAAAAAGAAAAAAACCCAACATATATTACATTAAAAAGGTTCCTTAAATTACTTTCTAATCCATATGCATTCGTTCACTTCCACAGGAAGTACTCTACAACCATCAAGCGTCCCTTTGCAGTTCGCTATGACCCCTTTACCTGCAGCATGGAGGTTCTGGATCAACCCAGCAAGATCCAAAACGCTCTGAGCCAGATGAGAGAAGACCTGAAGACCCTGCACAGTGCCTTGGAGAAGCTCAGCTCATCTTAAGGCCAGGAACAGACTTTCTGTAGAGATAAGACAGAAACTTGCAAGAAAAAGATTGGACGTTTGTATATCAGAGCAACTATTATGAACAACAAATAAATGAACATCACAGTGTAGTCAGCTTGGTGAGGTTCCAGAGCGCCATTTATTTGTGTGTATAATGTATGATGTAATGTGAAGATTATGTAAAAACAAATAAATGTTTATTTTCAGGAATAAGTCTCTTCAAAACTTAAGCATTAGACATTTCAGAGAAACATGCCAAAGTCAGGAGTGTTGCCCTGTGTTTGCCTGCAGGAGGAACAGGAGAGTGAGAGTGAACCACTACAATACAAGGCTTGTAGGCCATTTTCTAGCTTTTAATTCCAAACCAACTATTTCCATTTGGAAAATTCTTGGAACCCATTTATCTTCATGTGTTATTAAGCAAAGGGAAGGAGCTAATTATGAATGATTTAAGTATTATGTTCCCTCTGCTGGTCAAGGCCAGAGCCAGCACTGAGGCCCAGCACATCAGTAAGGCCAGGTCACCAGGACCTCACAGTCGACCGCAGTATGGTCCGCAGGGCTGCACTGCTGACAGATGCTCTTCTCTCTTTATTTCTCTTCCTCCATGCAACTGGAGAATTTGGCCTTCAGGGTTTTTGATGGACGTCCAGCTTATTGATCTCCACACAGGCGACAATGCATATCAGAGCCACACACGTCAAAGCTTTCCCTTGAAAAGACAAATCATCTCCATCTGCAGGACTCATAAAGCATCAACACCATCAGCACGGTGGCTGGCAAACCCTCCCGTCGTCCACCTTGTGTTGGGAAGCTTTCCCTTCCCATAATTCCACTGTACAGTAAATCAAGCCCTGCTCTGGCCTCCCTGGGAAAGCCTGTGTTTGTGGAGTAGAAAAAATTGTGTGTGGAGAGAGAGAGAGAGAGAGAGAGAGAGAGAGAGAGAGAGAGAGAGAGAGAGAGAGAGAGAGAGAGAGAGAGAGAGAGGGATAAAGCAACCGGAGGGAAAGAGTGATCTACTGCTTGACAAGTGTGTAGGGACACACATACATACACACTCTCTCCAACCAAAAGTCAAACACTTTATAATTCCTTGTATCTCGTTGTACATCCAGTGCTCTCAAATCCACAAATCCCCATGAAACCACCGCCAGGATCCAAATCTGCTGAGCGCTAAACAAAAGCGGGTTGCCACGGCAACAGGACGACCAGAGAGGGATCCAGCTAGCTTCTTGTGCCTCGCGTACTCGCCACAAATCCCAAACGCTGTATCATCCTGACTCCAACCATAAGTGTTTCCTTTATTGATGTCAGGGCCATCCCATCCCTACGCTGGCTTGGTTGCCTCCTCAGGGCTGGAAACAGGGTCATGAGGTTCACTTTACCCTCAGGCCCAAGAACTCAGAAAGATACTGTGTGAGGTGTGATTTGTTTGTGTTCATGTTAAACAACTACAGAGGAAGAATATGCATCAAGGCAAGACTGGAGAAAGGCCAGGATGTGTTTTACCAGCTCTGCAACATCAGGAAGTCCAAGTTATACAACCTAAACCAAAAGCCCATCTATGTAAGAATAACATCAAGTCCATCCTGTTTGGTTCTGAATACTGGCAGGAGACCACAGCGATATGAAAAGGACTGTCTGAGAAAGCTATGCAGCATCTTCTGGCCTAACAAGATCACGACCCTGGAATTACACAGAGAAACCAAGAGCAAGAATATCATCAGTGAAGTAAGGCAGAGTCGACTGATGGCTGGGCAATGCACGTCAACTGGACGCGGTTCTCATCCCAGAAGTTGTGCTGAGATGGACTCCTCCAGGCAAAATAAAACTTGGAAGACCAAAATGACCTGGCGCAGAGCTGGTACTGACGAGGTAGCCAAGATGAACTTAACTGGGGGTGAGGATCAACATTTTGCCAAGGATAGGGAATGATGGAGGAAGCTTATTGCAGCTTTATCTCCCACTGGGGACAAAGGAGTAAGCAAGTAAGAGGTGTTGGTATGTGAGTTTTTCAACTTAGCACAAAGCCAGGCTCACTGTTTTCCCCTTGCTTCCACTTTTTATGGTAAGCTAAGCTAAACACATCTTGACTCCAGCTCTGCTAATAAGAACACCCTTCAGCTTGCCAGGGCATGAAAAACCCCTTTGCATGGTGGATCCTCCACCAGAAAGACACTGTGTGCCTGGTCCTTGCTGCTAAGCTGGGCTTAAAATGCTCTGACTGTCCATTCCTATTCTTAACACACAGTCATGAGAAATAGACCAAATCTCTCATCTCAGTATTAGAAAGAAAGCAATGAAGGCTATTTCCTGAAATGAACTATTCCTTTAAAAAGAGCTTATGGGTTGTAAAAAGTCGAACAGGTGTCCCACTCACCCACTGTGGGAGGATAAACACCTGGCAACCCAAAAGTTCTTTATTAATAGTTTACAATTGATTTATAACACTTCAATAAATAATTTACCTTTTAATAAACAACTGCCACAAAGTGTTTGACGGCATGGATCTACTGTTCAAATGATCAACAAACTCCACCCAAAAGTAGTGATGGAGCACTTTTCAGCGGACTCTCTTCCACTCATCAAGATCGACATAATCGCTTCATTCTGGGAAATCATCGCAAACAAACCAGCCGTGAGATTAAATCAAACACCAGCCTCAAAGAGCTCTAATCTCTTTCTTTGTTTCCCCTCATATCATGCTCCTCATTATTTTTATTTGCTCTCTTTTTGTTGAGCCTGGGCTTAAAGTTGGCAGGGCCGCAGAAGAATTATCTGAGGGGGAGATTAGGAGAAAGTTGGTGAGGATTTTAAGGCGGTCTGATCTCTCTTTCATCCATTTCACAGTTTGTTATTAGTCCACACACACTGCCACAAGAGATCAAACTGTTTGTGAAGCACAATAGCTTCATTCAGATTACATCAAAGGTACACGGAGGCCCAGGGCAGTGACATCTGAGGACGTGCTTCCAGGAAAGAGGTGAGTTTGTAAGATGTCCAAGATGGATCATATGTTGTAGAAATCAGCATGCAGACAAAATGGATTTAAATCTCAGTGCAATTCCACTCCCTGCCCATCAGATGGTGTCCTTGAGTCACTGGGATTTGAGAAGCCACTGAGATTCATGACGCATGTTTCAGAGGAAACTGGCTCAGTTACTGATTCCAGCTCCCTCTATGGCTGCTTTTATACTCTTTGGAGAACATTCAGAGTGTGCACAGATGAAAATGGCAGCCTCTTGCTCTGACATTGACATCTCCCGTGTTATACGCAGCTGCTCAAGCACCACTTGCACCTAAAGCACAGCAAACGCAGAGAGCAGAGACCACATTGGACTTGTTCAAACAAAAGAGTGGACCAGGAGAGCAGTAGCATGTTATGCTTTGCGGATGGCGGTTAACACGTCCTGTCCAAGAAATATACAAGGTTGACGAACTGGTTTGAAAGAGTGGAGGTCTCCACGGCCTGTGCTCGCTCCATTCTGTCGCGCAGAGACATCGTTGCACAATACAACCTAGTGTTTCAGCTGACATATATGTTAATAAAGTACAATAAACGGCTCTGTTAGACGCTCAGGTGTGACTGCACATTCATCCAACGCTACACCCTTCAAGATTAAGTACATCTGTGGAAACAGGTGATCAGCTGTCACCTTGAATGATTCATGATCAAGTTAATTAAATGAGTGCCCTCTGCAGCTTAGCCGGCGTATGACTGAAAATGGAGATGGTGGTTTCTCACAAATGGCTTTCCTGTGACAGCACAATGCATCGTTGTTTTACCAGAGGGCATTACAAGTTTCTGCCAAATGACCCCTTGTCTTCCATGTTCGGTCCATGGAGCATCGCTAATTATTCACCAAGGTAAGGTGATGCGCATCTCTTCCTCTCCCAGCATCCTCACTAACCACTCAGTTCACATGCCATGGAGCTGTAGATGACCTGAAATGGCCTCAGACTCCCATGCTTCCCAAAGCTTCTCCTATGACCACACAACCCAGCACCTCCTGCAGGGTTTGCCCAACAGCTGGACCACAGCCAGACCGCCTGGATTTTCCTCATCCTAATCCAACCTTTCTGTGAATTATAAACTGTCAACAGCAGGTGGAACAGCCCATACAGAGATATGTTCTTGATATGATTCAGAGACAGTCATGGATAGTGAGAAAAAGGAGAAACAGATAAAGAACACCTGTAGCATGATGATCATGTTGACTGGTGAAGTGGAGATTTGGCACCGAGGCCTCGACGCATTCCTTTGAACTACAGCTCCCTTGGCAGGACATAACAGACAACTGATGTAACTCACTCTTCAGAGAAAAGAAAAATGAGCTCTTCGCAGAGACCAGACCAGCCCGTTTATCTGTAGCTGACCTGAAGGGGTAGTCAAAAATAAAAAACAACAGAGCTCAAACATGCAGCCAATTTCCATCAAATTCCATACCAACTCAGCAGATACTCAGAAAAATATTTTATTGAACATTTACTTGAATAGAAACAGAAGACCTATTATCCACCGTGGAAAGTGCTGCACAGATGTCTACATCTCAGTCATCCAAAAGCAAAGTTTCCTGTCGCCACCAATCACACAAAGAGGAAGTGTCCGGTGCCAGCTGAGGCCTGATCCTACCGGTGCTGATCCGATCATCACTGGCTGTAATGACATTGGTATGTGACATAAGAAGGGACCTGTTAAAGAACATTAAAAAGATAATGATCCGGATGATGAAAAGTATCTCACTGACCTGCGGGTGGCCAAGATGGTGGATGAGTAACTGACTGCTGATCTTCCCTGGACATCCAGTGGTGGCAAAGAGGTTTTCATTGGCCCGAGACCACCTGAGGAGGAGAATAACATCCGTTTGAATGTCATGACATGTTCTATAATTGCTTGAATATAGAATATCAACAGTTAAGGCAAATTATTGTCAGACTGTTTTCAGTGCTTACACACACTCAACATCACCTACTGAATAAAACATGGTTATTTTCTGAGGAAATTGGTAAAAACCAAGAACAACGACAACTTAAAGCATTTAAAAAGATGAATCAGCTTCCTTACTTGAATAACCGAGCTTTGTCAATGTGGGCTGGTCTTTTTTCTTGTGGATAACTGCAAACAATGAACACAGGGTTTAGACATATCCCATATCAGCACCTCAAGCAGCATCAGTCCCATACGTTCCCTCACCTGGAACGAGTTATGTCCCAGATGAGCCAGTCGTTGCCTGCCACAGCGCCAACTTTGATGGTGTTGGTGAGGCACCAGTCAGCCGACATCAGTGGCGACTGGCCACAGTCCAGCGACAGAATGGCCTGCTGGGTGACCAGGTCATAGAAGCGAATTGTCCCCTTCTTCTCTGCCACCATTAACTGGAGAGGACAGACAGGTCACAGAAATCAGCATCCATCTATTTTCAGTATGCACTTATTCTCTTTCCCAGCATTTAACAATCTGGACATCTGAGATGAGCAAGGAGCACGGGAGGACGATTAAATGAAGACCTGTCCCAATTCTGAAAAAAAAAAAAATCATCTGCAAAAGCCATATCAGCTATTCTGTCATCTAGTGTTTTTTTTGGCTTGAGACAAAACACATGGAGACGCCCCGTGACAAAGTTAGATTTTACAGTTCACCTAACCTCACACCTGGCTATGTTAATGTCATACATGACAGACGACGCTTGACCTCATAATATGAGCACGTATCTAACAACAAACCGCTCCTACCTTACAGACTTCCTCTGGGTGCCAGCACACACTGATGCCAGGAGAGCGAAGTCTGAAAGTGGTGCTTTCATTTCCATCCAGGTCCCACACCCTGTACAGATAAATTAAAATGAGAGTTAAAATGAACACCAATAAAATACAGCACAGCTGATGAGACGGAGCAGTACCTTGTATGACCTGCTTTGCTTTCAGTGCTTTATTGGAACTAACATTAAATTTGCAAAATCTCCAGCTTTGTAAGTAACTGTTTTATTAGAAACTTAAAAGTGCTGTGAGAATTCTCTGCAAAAACCTGTATGGTTGTCTCATTACTGTGAAGGGGTAGCAAACACAGGGCTTTTAATCAGGTCTAATTAGTAATGTTATGGACTGATTCTACTTGATATGTGAACTGCTCTTGGCCAAAAACCCAAAACAAAATCCACTACCTCTTAATTAACAACAAAGATAGGGTTTTAGAGCACAGTTCTAAAAATAGCATCGGATTTTGAGCCACCCTTAGATGCTTACATAAGAGCTGAAAAAAAAAAAAACACCTTCCCAAGGTTTCTTTCAATCTAAAATGCGATGACATAGTTCATGGTCCAGAAAGCCAAAGTCTCTCACATACACAGTCTTGATCATGATAAATATAAAGTGACTCCATTACTGTGTGCCAATGTATTCTTAAAAACGGCATTTAATTGTTCCTTCTTCTGATCTGTTTTCTACACAATTCATGCTAAATTTTCCCCTAAACTTGTAGCTCAGTACAAGACACACAACTAACAGGCTTTTATGGCACGCACGTGGGCAATGATAGACGGCATGTTTTCATCCAAGTTCATGTTTGCTCCTAATCTATCTAAATCCTGCTAGTTGTACACAAGTGATGTACAGGGTCTTCATGCTTTTCCAGGGAAAACGGGCTCTTTTCGCGGATCTGGGCCCTGAGCTGTGAAGACAGACAGACTTATGCTGGACTCCTCTTTCAGGGAAAACGCCAGCCTCACATTACATTGAGCTATGATAGCAAGGGCGGGTGGGGGGGGCATCACCCTCGCCTGAGTCGGCGTTACGCTCCACTCACATTACAGCAAATGTTTCGCTGTGGGCGGCCCGCTGCCATTCATTTTCTGTGGAGTACAGAGAGGGTAGCAGAACGCACGTCAGTTGAGGAAGAGCAGAGGACAGAAGTTGAACAGCATCCTACTTTATGCAAGTGAAACAGAGAGGTCTTGCAAGCAGACGTCAACCAAGAATCAAAGGTTGTGTGAGGATTATGACCAATCTTCATTAAAATAATACCCAATTCTACAGCTAAATACGAGCTATGATAGCAAAAGCAGCTGAGAAACACCACGGATGTAATGAATCACTTGGATGAGGGGAGCTGCGGTTCCTGAGACCTGGATCTATGGTTAACCACATCTGAACAATCCCTGAACTAGAAGAAAAGGTGGGGATGGGGGAGTAAGGGTTGGGGGGGTGGAGTAGGAGGCTACAAGTGTTTCTGGGAATATAAAACAAACGCTTGTGAAGCATGGGAAGGCGCTGACTGATGAGGTCATGCAGAAGACATCATCTAATAAAGCCCAAAAAGTACCTCCAAAGACCATCTAAATGTCAAGTGTGTTGTTGGAGAGATTGATGTCCTCAGTGGTGCGGTGTAGGGGAGGATATGCCCCGTCTCAGATGAAGACCTCAGTAAACACTCAACTTTTCCTGCCTCGTCTCCCCTGCAGCAGGATAGAGCCCTGTCGAAACTCTGGGCTTCTTTTCTTTGCCCATGTGCAGACGCAGCCAGAGCCTCCACCATGGAGCATGAGTGAAGCTGGGGGGGGGGGAGAAAAAACCCCCAGACCACACCAGAAAAACAACCACTAAACCCTATTCTTTCAGACCACTAGCCAAGCAGAGCTCAATTGCACGCTACACCACCAACGGCCAAACTGTGGTCAACCACTCTGCCCTTCAAATGGAGAGCACCGGCTCCCCAAAAAAACATAAACTTTGCCGAACGAGGTGAAAGACATGAGACACGAAAACACGCGTGACCGCCTCTGATAAAACATTGTATAATTGCATAACACTACATCAAGAAATAACACTCCGCGTCCATGTACAACAGAGTTGAAAAGGACATCTCAAGTCCTGTATTGTGTTATCTAAGTGAGAAAACATCGAGGCCAGAGCATTACCGTTCGTCAGTGTTTCCCATATGTGGAGGAAACGGGAAATGCTGTTAGTGCTGTGTGATCTGATTTACTGTAGAGAGCAGAGTAAATAATCAAAGGTGACTCTCTGGAGGGAGAGAACAAGGAGAGTCAAACAATATAATCCCATCCCAGTGCCTGGCAGGGTCGCCCCAGTCGTGGTGCACAATGTCCGCATCAGCATGTATTCTAACACGACCTGCTCAAGATTTAATTTAGATTTGGAACACTAACATTATCTTTTGCACTTTAGCTGTTGAAAGAGTTATTGAAACCATTTGATATGTTTTTTGGATGAGCTCGTTTCTCCCCATAAACTTGGTGAGTTCAGGGATCCCCTTAAAATGCCTAGCAAGAGATATAGGATATGCATATAAAATGAAAAGTTAACTCCCACCCAGGGGTACTTGTACCCCAAGGTGTGGAGAGACTGTGGAGTAGCTCAGCTAATTTCAAACAGAAATAATGATTTCATATTAAAAAGTGACCCACGCTAACACCTAAAAGCAATGGATCTATGCTTGAAATAGCTAAATGTTATGGATAAATGTTTAAATTGATAGATAAACAGAGTGGTGGAGTTAAAAGTAATTTAAAAAAAAAAAATGGCTGAAAAATCCCGCTTCTGCACACAAATGCTTGCAGTATAAATGTAATTTTAATATCGTAATTGCCACCTTTTTATACCTAATCGTGTTGAATAACATACAGTTTTTAATCCATTGATGATGATGGGTGGTGCTGATGAAGTTACTTGAGGTTATCTAATAGCGCTGTGGTGATATGTCAGTCTAAAAAAAGGTTAGGATAGAAGACGGGATGGAAGCATGGACGACATATCAAGCTGTTGTTATTTGTTTCACTTACACAACATTAAAGATCAAGAAAAACGGATTATCACTGAGAACAACAAAAAAAAAGCTGCAGCAGGTGTGCGTTATCCTGAGTTCATCGGTGAACTCGGTCAACCCCAAATCCCATCAAGATCCTGCAGTGTGCTCTTAAGATCTCTAGGTGGCACATTTCCCCTCAGACTCTGACTCCATCTATACTGATACCACGAGCTGTTTAGACTACATGAGCCAAATGTAAACTCCCCTGAGGAAGTGGAGTCTGGCTCCCCACCTAGATGCTGCAGCGTCAGGTTGCACGTTGGCAACAGCAGAGTTCCCACAACTGCAGGGGACAGTGATGACAAAGCTAAGCAAACTTATAGTAGAGGCACGGCTGCCAAACCTAACAGAGTGATGGAGAGGTCATGAGCCTATGCATGCAGGCGTACACTTCACTCCCTCCCTTTCTGCAGGACCAGTTTCTTCCTCTCATATTGAGCCTCAGTTTGTGTGGGCTGACTGGAAGGTCCTCTCCTGTTAACTTGATCTATCCCTTGTTCCGCCTCTGTCTTCCTCCCGCGTCCCATATTTTCTCAACATGACAGAATTTAAATCTTTCAGCAGATGGAGCGCACTCCTGTTTTCTCTGGCTGGTCAGCGGAGGGAGGGGAAGAGGAGAGTGGATGGGAGTGGAGGAGACTCACTCTCTCTGTGTGATCTCAGACGGCCTGATGTGGCAGGACGACGGCACTGAGAGGGATCGGACGATCAATAGGCCTGTGATTGCCCAAGTGTTTAATACTGACAAATTAACCAGTTGTCAGGTATATATATTATGTATGCTAGGGCTGGAAAATAAACCCAGCTTTCACATTTTAGACACTATAAATTCCTTACAAGTGCCTTACGTAAATGTTAGCTCGTCACTCCAGCAAGGCAGTGGACCCTGCTGTCTGTGGCTGTGGATGATACAGTCATTTATGAAGAGGCTACATGGGCTGCGTTCAAATGATTTTGAATGAAAAACAGATTAAACAAACAAACGAGCCCAAAGTCCATGAACTTTAACTGGTCGAACTTTAAAGAAAGCCAGTAACAACACAGGAATCATCTCTGAACATCTGTAAATTAATTTATAATCGTAGAGATAAGAGTCAAGATTATAATGTGAGTTGTTCCTCCCATCTGTATAAATCAACATGAAAAAGGAAATGTCATTTTCTGATAGATAAAAAAAAAATCGGACCTAACACAGACTCCCAGTGGTTCCAAACTGATCTACTGATCGTTACTAATCACCCAGATTTTCCAAACAGCCTTAATGGGTAAAAACAGTGGCACTTAAACTAAACCAGCTTTCGGCTTGAATCATAAAGTATAAAAATTCAAAGAAAAAAACATGTACTGTACATTAACAACATTACAGCAGGGCCCAGTCCTGCAACACTGGTTTGCATGTTGCAAGAGAACCAGCCTCCTGATGTAGAGGGGGTTGTCCCTGTAGTGACCCTGGCTACTGACACACTTTTTCCCTCCTCTAGCATTAATTGAAAAGGAAAATTTGGGGGGCCTTATTATAGGTCCCCCTTAGAAAGGAAAATCTTTCTGCAGCTAATTGGATTTCCATATTTAACCAATTAGCTAGAAAAGCTACAAAGCAGCTCTGTGCTTACGCACAGTCACACCGGAGCATGTTGTGCTTAGCATCAAGTTTCACTGTGGAAACACAGTCAGGACTTTCTGCACCATTAACAGAGAACAGAACTGAAAATCAGAAGCTAAGCGCACACACATAAACGCACACGCATGCACACACACACAGGCAACCACATGCACGCACACACACATGGAAACAAAACGGTTTGGACCTGCAAGTGTGGTCATCACTGACGGAAGCAATTTGTTTCCCCTCTGTGGGCTCGAACACCAAATGGTTAATGTAGCTGGTGTGGCCCTCCATCACCTAGGCAACAGTACAGAAAAACAATATGTAAGTGAAAACGGCAAACACATGATCAATAAATACGATCCACAAAAGAACAAATTTGAGTTTTCTACACAGGCTGCAGCTCTGCTGCCTGTGTGTACAGCTACATTTCCTGTATCACTAAGTACCAAATGTCAGTGCTAAGTAGAGAAAGTTTGATGCCAACTGACAAGCGCAATTCTGGCCAATGTGCTCCAGATGTTGCACTACCTTGACTTCATGCCTATCCTGAAGATCAGAAGTCAGCAGGCGTAACTTTCTGTCAGCTGCAGCAGTGCAAAATCTGCAAAGAAGGGGGAAGAGGAAAAGAAAGATATAAAAATAAACAAAGAAAGAACATCAAAACAGAGTCAGATGGTACAGACCCAATGACAGACAACATCTTGTTCTACATACATGCCTGCAACCGCCTAGACTGACACCTCTGGCTGAGAGCGTCAGTGTGTGTGGTAGAAACTTGGACAGTGATCAGTGGAAACGCTGCCAGGGAGATTCTAATTGCAAGCTAAGATAAACACGGAGAAAAACAAGATTCCTCACGCCATTTACGCATGTCTCTGTTCAAAAACCTGTGCAGAGCCAGGCAGAGGACTTTCCCTCTAATCAGTCCTCGTATACACCAGTGCCTGCAATTATTCACACAATTACACTAACTCACTTATGACAAGAAAAACACACACATATCACCAGAATAAACAGACAGCGGTTCACACATTTTCAGTCGCAGGCACAGATGGATTTGGCATGATGTCACTACAAACACCCTTAACGTGCTTCGGGGTATTACTGCTACAGTAGATTAGATTCTATTAGGGCAGGCCTTCTAACCCTACAAATTAGTGCTGTACTTTGGAGTAAAACATGGAACACATTCTGGATCTTTTTGCTTTTTTTTTTTTTTGTTAAATGCCATTTTCTTGACTTGATCTTCAATAATCCTGTATAATACAATAAAAGTCACCATAAAAAGGTAAACTACTGGATTTCTCCAGTGAACTTCAGGTTTGTTATTTTAAATCACAGTGATTATTGTTTTTGTAACAGACAGAAAAGAGAGACAAAAATGTATCCCTTCCCATGTGAAAAAAAACCCCCCTTCAAATACAGCTCAACCGAGACCTGAAAACACAATCTTCATTCAAATTTTGTGTGAAACATGAGAACTTTTTAGGAAGAGGGAACGAACATCTGCAACATCAAGAGCAGAACTTTCTCAACTGCTTTGACGTTTGAATTTTGAAGCCTGGCAGTTTGTTTTTTCTCCCAATATTCTTACACTGAAAGTTCCATTAGCTCTGAGCTTAATGATTTTCACAATATTTTAGTTTTTGCTACACACGAAGAGATCAGATTAAGATCAGTTGCTTTTTTTCTGAAAGTTAGATGAGAACGTTACTGGCGTACTCATGTCTGAAGCTACAGGCAGCAGTCAGTTAGTTTAGCTTAGCATAGAGACTGGAAACAGGGCTAAACAGTGAGCCACTGTCTCTGTCCAAAGTTCATAAATATGAGAAGGATTTGCAATTTGACTGGTGATGCAACCTCACCAGGTAGACAATCACAGTCTACCTTGGGGCGCCCTAGGGAATGATGCCTCAACCACTAACGGCAGCGTCCCTGGTTTGAGTCCGACTGGGGGCATTTTCGCATGTCGTTGCCATTTCTCTCCCCCAGTTTCCTGTCATTAACTGTCCTCTCTCTATTATCAACTGTCTTATAAAGGAACATAATGGCGCCCAAGACTCTAGCCTGCCTGTTATTCAGTGTATTTGTCTGTGTATTTGGTGGAAGTCAGTTGTTATGTGTAGTCTTTGTAGGTTTCAATAGTCCTCAGATTTGTTCCCATTACAAGCTGCTGTGGTGGTTGGTGGCAGCGCTTCAGCTTCAGCTCCAGCCCCCTTTCCTTCCCTCATCTCTCTCGCTCTTTCTGGGCCCCTGCTTGAGGCAGGCCTGTGAGAACGTTGTACTTTTCCTGGAAGGCACGGCTACGTGCAGATCGAAGGGAGGGATGGAACCTGAGTGGGTAGTCATCAGCGCAATAACATGTGCGCACGTCACAGGGCTGGCTCAAGGGCCCTGTGGAGTAAACCACAGAAGGCCGGGAATTATCACTGCCTTTCCTTTTCAATTACAGAAAGCCTAAACACCTCCGGAGGGACCGCGGAACCTTCCCATCCACTGCTCCAATTAGGAGGAAACTCTTGCTTTCTAACAATCTACAGTTAGGCTACTTCCCTCCTGTCCAAGGCCACCTGAAACAACTTGGCTCACATCCTGGCAGCCGCAGTGTGACAGTGATGACTACTTTCACACAGTGTGGCTGCTGCTACAACTGCCTCTCGTTCTGGTCACAAGAAGAATGCTTGCGAATAATTATCCTGTTGTGTTAAAGATATGAAGGTCAGGTTTCTGATGTGGAAGTAAAGTATGGCTTTAGATTTTCTAATCCTTTTACAATGCTGTGATGACCTCTTGCATAAGAGGCACTAGAGCTGCAGGTGTTCCACCATGTCCACCATCTTGTGTTAAAAATAGCCAGTTATGCTAATAAGGTCATTAATTAAACTGAATTATGACTTAGCAAGAACACTTCACATAATATAGGGATAGCTTAACTAGTAGGGGACCATAGGGTTCCAATTCTGTCCGATTCTGCTGCCTCCAGTTGAATTAGTTGAAATGATTACAGCATGGAGTCGTTTGAAAAGTCTACTAGGTTTCAGTATTAGTGAGAAGCAGATGATCTGTCAGGTGAAAAGCATGGTATTCAGGGGCTAAGTTGTAAGATACTCAAATCCAGAAGACAATCATCAGAAAAGATAATCTTGATTCACACCTGCAGTTTAGCTACCAAATCTCAAGTGACTTTGTTTTGAAACTTTTTTCAACTTGAATCTGACACTTCCAGGCCTAATTTTGACACAAAGAGCCCCTCTGCACCACTCTGGTGTGATGTTTGAGCCAAAATTAAGCTCTACCCTGAATACAGCTGTCCTAGTGCTAGAAACAAAGCAGCAGTACCTGATAGTGGGTATTCTGTCCAGCCGGGACTCTGGGCTCCAGGCAAGAGCATCGACGCGTAATTCATGATGGAAGGCTCGAAGGACGTTGAATTCAACTCCCTCAACCTCCATATCCTCCTCCTGTGGGAACAAGTGTGTCTTCATAAAGGAAGGAATACACTGTGCAACAGGTTAACCAGGTTGTCTGAAGCTGCATCTCTAACCTGGAAGAGGCAGGTGCCCACTACAACATACTGGTTTCCACCATAGGCAAGGAGAGAGGCAGGAGTTCCAGAGCTGAAAGGACTGAACTCCACCACATGAACGTAGTCCTCACATGCTACTGTGTAGCTGGGGCTGCGGCTGGAGTCTTCCTGCATGCTGTGTGTCCTGGTATAAGTGGTTCCAGATCAGAGCTTCAACTGTACTACCTCACAATAAAAGAGAACAGAGAACAACTATTCAGTTTTAAGCAGATTACAAACACATATTAGCTTGAGGTAGATTTGGGTGAAAAACTGATCTCAAATTACTTCAATAAGAGCACAGTTAAATCAGACACCCTCGCAAGGTAGGCACCAGACTATTGTCAGAGAACGCCAAACCAAGCTTCGTTCAAACCGTTACATATTTTACATATCCTTGCACGCACAGAGTTATACAAAGATAGTAGGACAATATTTGGGTATTTTTCCTAAACTATACTGACCACCCTTCAATTCGGCAAACATCAAATCCACATAAGCATAGTTTATTTGACATATATTTAACACTAATTGAGACAAAGTCCCATTTTAGCAACAGATGGCAGACCAATATCCCAACAATGACATTAATTAAATAGCCCCGTGAAATAGTTACGCATAGCAAATTTACCATGAGACAAACGAATCGTCTGTATCACGAACAAGTAAGTAACAGTTAATGCAATGCTCAACTGACACAGAACGGTAGTGTCACCTGGCAAAGCGCTACAACGTGACTACTACCTGGCAGTAATCTCTGAGTGCAAAGCAAGCTAACAGTTAGCCAAACAAAAGTATATCTTGCTTCTTTTTTACAATTTAACGCTCTGACTGACAACTTAATAACTATGCCTTTGTTTTTAGGGTATATTCATTCTCAGAATACTGTACTTAATGTTAAACTTTACCACGTTAAAGGGAGCGCGCCTTTCGGGTGTTTTCAACCTTCTTCCGCCTACGACATGGAACGTACCATGGGCTAGAAAAGACAGGGTGAGATTTCGACCTACGCAAGTGATAGAAATCTAAATCTCGTCGCGAAATACCCTGCCATACCATTAAGCCTCGAAGTATAATTTGTAAAAAATCAACACGTTCTATTATTTTACCCCGAATTTCAAACATAAAGTAAAAGGGATTTCTTTTTTTAAATCGAACAGCCCCCATTGTTATATACTGCAAGCTGATTGGCCATAAGACAGCAGACGTCACCAGCGATTTAAAATTTCAAAACAGCTGCATTTTGTCGAGGACGTGTGTTGTTGGAGGCTCCTACAGTAGAAGAGGTTTGCTCGATTACATTAAAATTGTTTGTGACTTACTGTATCCAAATAATGAGCAAATTCTTAGTTGTGTGTATGCACGAATAAAATATACAGAGTGGTAATTTTTAAATAAACTGATTGTAAGTTAACTCAGAGGCATTTCCTTTCGAGGAAAATGGAAATAACATATTTACAACTAGGCTATAGAGTTCTTTGAAATTGACTTGGAAGTCGGCCTTCAAAGTAACCTTTCTATCATTGTGTCATTGTTCTATCAACCCATATTTTCACAAATTTTCAAAAATAATTTTCCTTTTGTGCTGTTTTAGGGAACAATGGAGGCTTTCGGAGACCGTCTGAAGCTGATGGTGAAAACCTTCAGGAGAGAGTCCCACAGGGTTTTACACTCTGAGAGGACAACCATCCATGGAGCTGATGGCATGCTTACAGTGCTTCAGCTGGCCATGGCAGAAGTGAATAAACAGGTAACGGTTAATTCCTTTAATTCAAACCACCTTCTATTCAGTTAAATTCAAAATACTTTATTTGCCTCTCAAGGAGCAATTATAGGCAAAAAGCTTGCACACGCAAATGCGCACAAACAGTTAATTCACACATTAAAAACTACACACATTTATAAATGCAATTATAATTTTAGAGCTCGTTAACATGTGATTGGCTCTAATCCTTCTGACAAAAGGATGTAAACCAGCAAATTAATATCAAAATATTAAAGTCAAAATATTTTTAATTAAAAGGAATAAAGCGCTGAAAACATTAGCAGCAGTGTTCCTGCTGTAAGTCATGTGGTCGCCCAAATGCAGGGGAATACGAGTCCAATTCACATCATCATCGTGGCATAGTTCAATTGAACCATCAGACTGACTGTCATCACGTCTATAACTGATGACATTACCTCGGGTTTCCGACTGAGACCGCTCATGGCCCATTTTTGGACTGTTGGAGAAGGTCTTTCTGCTTTTGAACTGATTGGTTCCAGGCTGTCAGTAATTATGGCTGCTGCCTTAACTGTTTTCTCTCTTCCTGTGACAGCATGGTGGAGAGTTCAAAGTGGCTCTGAGTGATGTCCTGATGGCCTGGAAACACTTACTGTTAGGCAAACTTCACCTGCCACCCCCAAACTTTGCACGCTTGGAGAACTATGATCTCATCCTGGAGACATATGAATCCTTCCTGAAACGCTCCAACACCGTGGACCTGGTTGATATCCTCTCCATGTACAAACAGCTGAGACTGGTGGACTCCGGTCCAGAGGAGCCTGTGAGCCCGGTGAGCAGGACCTGGTTGAAATCAGACTGATGATGCTGATTGCGGATGGTCAGATTGGCTACTGAGTTAGAGATAAGACCAATTAATTTATCTCTCTGATATTTTTTTTTATTCTTTTGCCAAGATCGAGTTGTTTGAGTTCCTGTCAGGCAACATGGACTCAGAGTTGCCAGAGCCCTCAGTCCCGTCAACACCCTCTAGTACAGACAGGCCCTGCAGCTCACAGGTAGGCCCCGTCCTGCTTTCGTGCATGAATAAAAGGTGAAACTTATTTCATAAACTCCCAAAAGAAATCCCCTATTTCCACTTTACCTTCTACCCTGATATAAAGTGTTTTTAGTAATATGAAATGCTTTTTTCTCCTGCTGGCAATAATCCATGCATTTACTTTTCCAGTCTTCGGCTTAATTTCTGTCTGGAATCCATCCTGTTCTTATTGACAGGAACTCTATATCATATCACTCAGATTTAAGAGTGCAATGTGAATTCTATTACCAAGCAGATGTTTAAAACACAACACAATGTGGGGCTGGACAAGTGCTTCTGTAACACAGTCTCTCTCCTCCACTCTTCTGTCACTTGCAAATTTATGAGTTTTTAGTGGAGGCTTGCTGCTGCACTACCAGTTAGGGTGATGTAATTTTTGGAGTTTAATACAGGCTGTCAGTTGCTGTTTTTAGCGGTTTTACTAAGGGCAATAAAGCTACTGTCCCTTTTGGTAGTTGATAAACACAACCTGGACTGGCCAGAAGTTTTAGCGTAGGAATACTCTGACACTTTGGGAAATGTATTTTTTTCGCTTTCTGGTGAAGAGATGCACGAGAGAAGCCTTATATTAAAGTGACAGATAAAACAGTGGCATTAATTTTTCCATCAAGTCTCTGGATTGTGACTTGATGTGTATTCTCTGTATTATTAACAGGTGAAAACGGCAGTGAGAAGGGTTTTCTTCTCCTATCTGAACTTGCTCGTGAACACCAAGAACGACATGGCCTTGGCACTAACCCTCGACGTCCCCAGTCGCACACTTGGACGACAGGCATTTACCGACATCAAGCATGCTGCACACAACAGCAACACGTCTCTCTTCTTGGTGAGAAACATCCACACTCAGCATGTTCTCTGGCTTTAGCAATGATGTATTCGTACATTACATAACAAGTAAACCAAAACTATGACTTTATAAATTGGACTCATCCTCTCTGGTGCAACATTTAGGTCTTTTTCATGCTTTTTGTAGGCTGTGACATCTTTTGTGAGGGCCATCCAGCTCGGAGGAAAGGGCTACGCTCCAGCTGAGTCTGACCCACTGAGGAAACATGTCAAAGGCCTGTCTGACTTTGTCCAGTTTCTAGACAACCTGGAAGAAATACTGGGGGAGATTCCTGACCCAAGGTACACAATACAGCTTAATCCAGACTTCCACTTGCTCCCTGTCTTACTGTTGCTTTTGAGGTAATGCCTCTGCACTTGTGAAAGAATCAGCTGTAATTGTTGGGAGGCCTGTGATGTGCTCCATTCAGGACTGAACTGTGAATTCTTGACAGATTCCAGTTCAGTTTTTTACTTTGTAAAAGTGACATTGAGTTGCAATTCACTTTTTTCACAACAGGAGTCGAACTGAGCTATTTAAAACTGAGGGGATTATAAATGCATATTAAACTTTAAATACATTACAGGAGAAGTGGCCATTTAGCTTAGCTTAGCATAAAGACTGGAAACAGGGTGAAACAACACAAACAAAACTGACATTTTACTGACAGTCAACTGCATTAATGACTGTAACTGATACTAAGGACTTTACAATGCACCACATCTGATAGACAGAACTGCTGAAGTTCCAGTAAAAAAAAAAAAAAATGTTATGAGAGAGTCTGTAGTTGTAGAGATTTTGGATGGTCTCTACAGCTACAGTATTTGTTTGTGGCCCGGTTCCTATAGTATTTTGGAAGCTGTACATCAGTTTGTGTTTGAATCCAGACCAGATTAGAGAGCAACTTTGGAACGCCATGGAGCATGGAGGTTTCTAAGAACTCATCAAGACTGGTTAATCTGGTGAACCGAATGCTCGTACTAAAGCAGGAGACCATCAAGCCACTTAAAGCTGCTGCATTCTTCCTGTCTGTGCCATAGCCACACAAAATTTGTAAGCAAACCAAATTACAAAGGAATTTGGATTTTAAAGCTTCGGAAACTAACCCCAGTAAGCTTCCATATTTATGGCTGAATTTCAGATCAGGCTTTGGATACACAAGCAAAAATCAACTGTTTGTAGGATCAATTAATTCTTGGTTTTGTCCATTTTATATGATGGTTTAGAAAAAAAAAAACACAGACTTATCCTTTAAGTTTAGAACAATTGTTCCCTTTAGGCTTTTTAAATTGACAAATTGATACTGAAATAAAATCATCTTCATGGTTACAGCACTTTTTCCTTTAGCAGCCACATTGCATGATTAGGTATAAATCACTAATTTGTAGTAGATGACCCTGAACATGCCGGTATAAACAGTCTGCTGTCATTTTCCATTCCAGGTAATGCATACTTCTTACATGCTTTATGTAATTTATTGTGGCCTTATAGTACATTTCCAAAGAAATCACTCTGAACTGATGAGGGGAACACAGGGATTCCGAGAAAAGTCAAGTATGCGTCTGTATCTGGCAACGACTGAAGTCAAATGCAGTGAAACTCATGATTTATGATTGACTGGAATTTTCTTTGAATTGCTTTACTTCTTCCTGCAATTCAGGTTCAGGTTAAATTCCGCCTCTTCTCTGGTATGGCAGATTCAGTGGTCATTAATTGAATTAAGTTTCAGAATGTTGAACTGAGCTCAGCAGCTCTGAGTGGGGGCCCTGCTGCTGTTGTCTGTAGACATATTTACAGCTGGTGTATCGGCCTGGCAGGCACCTGTGCATTGAAACAACACCTGCGATCATGAAATCCACCTGTCCCACTGCAGCTTGTTATAATTTCCTTGAAATCCCTGTAATGACTCCCATCTAAGCTTCTCATGATAACACTTGGATTGCTAAAGCATGGTCATCTTGGCTACATCAAAGCCTGTCTTTGTTAAATAACTTGTTCCCTGTTTGGTTCGCTCACTTTGATGAATTATCATCAAACCTTGAGCTCCACAGATCATTCTCCATACCATTACAGATTATTTTGGATGTCGAGGCATTTGGCACCACAACAAAAGTGGTTATCAGAAATGATTTAGCCGTTCAATCATGTGAGGGCAGAGCTTTGAGGTGAAGCTGTTGAAGGCACCCTTTGTAGCAGTCCCAGTAGCGACGTTCGCTTCACTCGACCGAGCCATAACAACACATTGTGATGTTTGTGTAGTAGTGGATTCGACTCTCGCTGCTCTTCTGAGGGTTCTCAGTTCATGCAGGCTGATGAGAGCCCTCCACGTCTGATGAGACACTGATGAACTGGGCCAACATGTGTCTTTCAACAGGCAGTGCCTTTACGCTCTCAGTGGAGTACTGTATTTCCTCATACAAACACCTTCTATGGAGAGTTCAGGGCCCCTTGTTCAGTGAACATCTGTTTTCCCAAATGATTCTGTTACTGAGCCCGGCTCACTCACATCAGAGCTGGGTCAGGGTTGGACCACCGCCTCTCCACCTTACTGCGATCTTTTCTAACATGTTTTAGTGCACTTGACGGTTAGAAACCAGCAGAAGTGATATGTTGCTATGATTTTTGGACATGCAGCGCAGTCAGTGTGCGAGCACGGACAAAAATCCCACGAAACTTTAAGGAGGAAAATCCTTGAGTTTCTCTGCTGACAGTCCATCGGTGAGCACAGTGACAGTGTCCAGGGTGACTTTAACGGGAGATTTGAAGCATATTTTCTGCTTCATAACTGTTAACATTGGCAAAGCTGCACCGTAGTGAAATAAAGCTCCACTGGATGTTAACACCGAAACAATTACTCTGAGCCCTTAAAGTCAGTGTCCAATTAATTGAAAGTGAAGCCGCAGTATATCTTTTGAAGACATTCAGACTAAGGCCCTGGCTTTTCTGGGTTTTCAGTTTTAGGAGAGAGTTATTCATGTTGGCAAATATTGGCTGAACTTTTGAACACTATTAATTCCATCCAGATGAAAACCTGTGTGTGTGTTGCAGAAGAAGCATCTACTCCTTTCCAAAACAAATGCAGTTTTTTTTTCCTGCGGCACAATACAGCTCTCCCAGCAAATGCCAGTGTGAGTGTCACTGTGTTTAATTTCAGTGTATGTGGAGCCAGGCTGGTGACCGCCATCAGGGCCGCGCTGGTGAAGGGACGCAGCAGTGGAGACGCCTTGTATGCTGCAGCTGAAGAGACAACAGAGGAGCTGAAGGAGAGGATCTGTCAGATCCACCAGATCCAGAAACAGACTGCTAATGAAAGCGGGACAGGGATAAGCCCTGCAAGGGTAATTTATAACCTCTCCTCTTCACAGTCTTTCAGTAAAGTCCATACATCCATACAGAAGCCACTTCATCTTCTTTCACAGTCCACCATGTGAGCTGACAGTGCACTGATTGTAGCTGTTTTGCTCTTCCTCTCCAGCCGAAAGCTTACGCAGTGAATCACGCCACTGCGTACGGAGGTCGGGACACTGTGAAGGTGCTGATGGCACTGCTGGACGAAGAAGCCCTGGCTCCTCCGTGTCAGAACAAGGCAGACCTGCTGTCTGAGGAGCAGCCCGTCCTCAGTGGAGCTGAGGGAACATGTGTCCTCACGTTGTTCAGGTTGGTTACAGCATGCAGTAGAAACTGGGGTTTGACTGAAGTTACGTCCATTCTTTGCTTCCTGATGATGAATCCTGCTGACTTTGGTGATCCCCTGATGGTTATATTGATGATATAACACTAGTAAAAATATATATATATAAAGTTAGTATTTCACTATGAAAAAGTTATCAGATGGAGCTCTGAATTAGATTTGACCATTTTCACTACTACAATGATTCAGTCAGAGTCAGGGAAAGCCCCTGAAACAGCAATTAGACCAACATGAGACTCTACAACTCTCCACTGAAACCATATGGAGGAAAATCCTCCCACACCACACTGGAACAATTTCTCTGGTCAAACGTCTGAAATTAAAATAATAATATAAAAAATAGCCACTGGCTGTGGTTTCGGGGGGGGGGGGGGGGGGGGGGTGTGTGACATTGAATGGCTGATATCCAATTTGTTGTAAAAGCCAAGCATCAGCTCAGTTAGTGAAAACACTAACATGTTGCTTCGTTAAAGAGAGAGCAGTGTTTTTAGGCTTCTTGGTCAGTGTGACCATGTAACCTTCTAGCTCTTCTAATTTATAAACCTCTTGTCTTTGCTTTTCGTTGTGGCTCGCTCCTCAGATCCCCTGAAGTGTCTACTGGATGTTCTCCAGAACCCCTAAGGAACCGAGTCCAGAGCCGGCTAGACCTGCTCAAACCCAAGGTAACGTGGGCCCCTCCATCCAAGAGCCCCATATCCAAACCATCAGTTACTTCAAATTGAATCAGATGTACAAACATTGAAAATAATGTCTTTATATCCTGTAATTTCTCCCTGGTATTATATTATTTATTTGCTTAGCTGAAGCTCACATCTTAACTGACTTCCACCGTTCCCGTTTGCACAGCTGTGTTTTAGCTCTTAGTGCTGGTTTGAGGGTGCTGTTTAAATCCATGGCATAAAATGACTTATTCGTGGGGGATTCAAACCATTAACCAATCCTGATGTTTTCCTATTGTTAGGACAGAACCATTTGCTTACAGTGCACAATGTAACATACTGTATATCTGATATGACTGTCTCATCTTTCCTTCCTGGCTGTGAGCTCAGCTGTTATGGGACATTTTGGCAGATGCCCGTTAATTTAAAGACTTTACTGTTTGTGGGATCATGCAAATATTATTTTTATTTATTTACTTTTTTTTTTTTTTTTACAGTTTATGTTGCAGCCTTGTGCTTTTTCCAAATCAATTTGCATGTAAAACGCTACAATGAAAGAGCAAAAACAGAATTTTATAAAGTTTTGCTAAGTTATTGAAAAGGAGTCCAACAAAGTCACAGGAGTGAAATGCTAAATATCTTCTATACTGTTTTTATATATATAAAAAAGAAAAATACTGGCTGATATCAGAGTTTTAAAACTCCCCAATATCAGCATTGGCCTGGAAAGCAGGACTTTTGTGACAGAGTATTTTTACAGAGTGGTATTGTAACATTTACTTTAGTAAAGTATCTGAGTACTTTTTCCATCACTGCGTATACTTTACTGCTGCTGAGTCACCCCCAAAAATACAGACAAGACCAGCTTTAGGCTTTAAGGCAGGACTGATCTTTTAACATGAAGTAGCTCCACTGTGTGAACTCCTTTTGAACATGTATGCTAAACACATTTTGTGAAATGGCTCCTTTATTTGATTGCGCTAGCAGATGTCATTTTAGCTCCCCACAATCTGGCTGCCTTCCTGTTTGAGTGCGCTGTAATGGTCCCTGGGCAGCTCACCGCTTCCTGAACTCGGTGAGCGGAAGCTTTCTGCATCAATTTCACTTTGAAGATGCCATATCAGTCGCGTAACTCGACTAGCAAGGGAAACTTGAAAGGTTATTGTTTCCTGTTGTCTGCTGAATGACTTTATCCCAGACTTCTCCAGCAGTTTCATCATGCACTGACGTCAACTGGCACACACAGATATGGACAGATTTAGTTTCTGCTTTTGGGACGTTTCCAAATCTTTTCCTCAGTGCCACAGATGATCCAAACACAGAAAAAACTTTGAGTAAAGCTCTTAATGCCAATTCAGTGCTGCTCTTCTGCTATGTCAGAAATGATGTTTGTGAAAAAACACATTTGATTACATGAAAATACTGCGGAGTATACATTTACTTCCTGAGTGATTGTACTACGCTCTGGTGATAATCGTAATGGTGCACCTGTTACTCGTTCTCACTTCTTTCACCTGTGTGCGGGAACATATGTGAACAGTAACACAAAAGCAGCAGAAATTGCTCGCACCTGGTTTTGGAAGTGCTGTCAGGAATGCCTCGGTCAGGTGTCTCCAGCGTCGGTTCAGGCGGTACGCGGGGGTTATTTCAGGACAGCCGTCTTCTGAGGAATGAGGGCCGTCTGACCACACGGTGCCACGTTGGGCTCCCACCTGTTGTAATTGGATTAGATGTTCTCCGTCAGTCATGGTTTGGCTGTGTTCACTCTTCCATCCCCTCCCATTGTTTCTGGGGTGTTTCAGATATGTTTTATTAGCATGCAACAAGGACAGCATACATTTTTAGCTCCATTATTGAAGTGTGCCTCAGTCTTAGGGTTACTGTTGTTTTAGGTGCTCTTTTAAGAAGTTCTTTTGAAAAGCACAAAGGCTTTGATCCCTTTGTGCTTTACAGGCCCACCCAGCTTTGCTCGCTGTATTTTTTCCCTCAGATTTCTCCTCCCTACTGTGGCCCACTGGCCTGAAGGGTGAAATCCTTGGATTGTGATAATCCCAAGCAGGCGTAGATCAAACAGTGGATGAAAAGCTGTGGATCTGTGTGCCCCAGGGCCGAGATTGTAGTCTTCAGTATCACTCACTTTGTTATAACTAACTAGGTTGTCCAAAAAGGCTTTTTAATGAGGCACTGCACTACTGTCTTAGACATATGATTGTGATAAGACTGAAGACAACTGTTCCTACTGTTTACAGCGGTGTAAATTTGGGCTGATGCACGATTTGTAAGCCTTTGTCAATGACTAAGGCACTCACCAAATGTCTTGTGACATTTGGTGCTTCCTCCTCTCTTCTTGAAAGCCCCTGTTCTTCAAATTACAAACAGTGAGAGGAGTGTTTTGCTTCAAAATACCAACATAAAGACCACAGAGGCCAGAGGCAATGAGTCATTCCTACAGATCAACAACAGTGTCACCACTGATATTTTCGATTTTTAGTGAAATGTCTAGACCACTATAGGATGGATTATCTTGGACTTTGGTAGAGACATTCATGGTCCCTTGATGATGAATCTTAATGACCCGGGTAATCCCCTGAGTTTGAGATTTCTGGTTTTGAATGAAATGTCCTCACTGCAGACAAATCAAAATTTCAGTTTGTCTAATATGTTGGCTTATGACCAAACACTTGAAAGACTCATGACATTCCCACCAGCCTCAGCTGTACTTGTGTTTAGCGCTAATTAGCAAGTACAGTCTCACAGAGCAGCTCGCATGGCCATAAACATTTGGTGCTTCACTCTCTCTTGTTCAACAGTTGAAAATGTGCAGGAGTGGGAAAGCACTTACTGAAATTGTGGTGAGCAAAGGGGTTTTTGTTTCAAAACACCAAAGTAAAAGCCAGATTTTTTTTTTCAGCCATGTCACCATATCATATCAGCTAGATCAAAGTTGGGTTTTTTTTTTTTTTTCCCCTGTTTATTCCAGGCCACAGACAGAGTCATCCGATCCCAGTTTGCCTGCACATACAAAGATGATGATGAGCTGCCACTCAACCGTGTGCTGGAGTTCCCCAGCACCAGCCAGGTCCCGACCTGTGTGCACCCAGCACCTAAACTCAAAACCACCCCTGCAGTGGATGAGGAGAGCAGCTCTAGTGTGGAGGCCACAGGTACAGACTCAACCTTAATTTCTGGAAAGGCTACAGGTACTTTTTGTACTCTGCTCCATGCAGAGAAAATCTCAAAATGTCAACACAAGCCATGCAACGTTCTCTTTCTGCTGGGATATATTTCTGTTTCCTCTGACGCCACACAGCTGGACTGAGGCCCAGGCACACCTTCTCAGCTCCAGCCTTGAACCCTTCCCGGTCCCAGCCCTGGGACTGGTACTTACCATTAGCCATTAAACGAATCCCCATTCTATAAAACCTGCAAACCCCCACATCTGTAGTAAAAACCAAAAAACACACACACACACTCACACAGACCTTTTGCCCATTTCCCCTTCTGTCTTTTGTTCCGTGGGAATTCGGGTTTGGCTCCAACAGGTTACATGACAAATGTTAAATTTCAGCTTCATAGAATAAACACACAGCCTGCTTCGACTAGCAGCGAACGTCAGCAATTTCGTAACAACGTTTTCCTTTTTTTTTTCCCTACCAGGTTTTTCACACTTGCTTTTGTTTTGTTTCAGTCTTTCCAGCCAAGGTTACCTCTGAATGTCCAAATAAGGAGCAGAGTGGCACACAGCAGGGGACTGCTCTCGAGCCAAGAAGTGGAAATACCCAAATCAAGGGTGCAGGCCCTGGCAACAGAAAGAAAACTGGCATTCAGGTGCAGAGCAAGGGCAACAAAAGGAAGCAGGTGGATTCTGACCAACATGGAGGACCAGAGAATCAGCCTCCAGAGAAGAAACGGCCCACAAGCATCAAAGTACCTGGTAAGACTGTCAACAAGGCCACGAGTAAGAAGAAGCTGATAGCTGGACAAGGAAAGCTAACCAGCTTCTTCAGAGTTTAATCATCATTTGCACTAATGTCATGACAGTATATGGACTTTCTGTCAAATGGGGATCATCCAAAGTGAATGAGTGTTTTTCAGTTGTTTTCTCCGACTGATAATAATCGTTAATGCTGCTAATTATTGTTTTTGGTCTTATTTAATCTGTAGATTTTTTTTTTTTAATTAATCAACTAAAGGAAATGTTTGACATTTTGGGAAATATGATTATTTTCCTCATCTAACTGTTCCTTTATTCTTTAAGTCTATATAACGCTCCATTAATCTTTAAATCAAATGTTTGGAAAATTACTTAAATGATTCACCGACTATGAAACTTTTTTATTTTTCATTTTGACTAAACATTTCTGTACCTGATTAAGTGGAGCTGTTTTTATCTGTTAGGCTGTGTGGAAATTTGATTGGCTACAACATGAAAAGATCAATTTGGTCTGTAAATGTTGTTTCATCAAGACTTGTGGCTCGTAAATCATCCTGAAATGAGTTTCATCACCAGTTGTTTAATCTACCTGTAAAACTCCACAATGAAATCAACACTGTAAATATGGTGCAGACTTTTAATTTTTAATAAACTTTTATTTTGTTTTACATATTTGTGCGCTCTTATTTTCTACATGGAAATGAATTTCAGTGTAACACAAGAGGAAGAAATATTTACAGCACACTCAGGGGAGATTGCCAGCTTCCCAGCAGGGTCGGTACACTCTTCCTATCATACACCGCAGTACTAGAAGAAGGAAAGAAAGAAGAATCCAGCGCATTAGTCAAAATAAACGTCAAGGAATTTGAAATGGTTTAGTCTGATATACTAGGGAAATTCAACTTGCATAGAAACAGGTGTTTTCTAGATACTTACTGTCGAGATCAGTGTTTCTGCGTTCTATTTTCAAACTGTACTCGGCGGGAGTGTGGCTCAAGCTTCGGTCTGTGAGCAGAGGCAGGCGCCAGGTAAAGGCCGGGTTCAGCCCGCGAGTACTGTGTCCTTTCTGCCTCATGTCCTGAAACATAGTACGGATCAGTGATTACATGTGACACCATAAGATCACACACTTTCCCATACGCAAATTTGCAACAGCTTTCACAGATTATCCTTTCACGTGCAGCACAGGTGTTGGATCTGTCTTTTCCCAGCTGATCCAAGCCACAGGAACCCCAAACGGAAGAAATGTGGTTCCCCGTTTTTACTATATCACAGTGGCCCGTTTTCTTCCACAGCCCTGGTTCACCCTGATGGCTTTGTTCTCGCCATCACTGCTGCCTGTTCCCCATTACCACAGTGATAACCACCATGTTCATGACACACAGGAAACACAGCCGCCAGATAAACTCTTTACAAATAGCAGCCAAACGTTTGAGGAAGCACAGATACATCATCATTCTTCCCACTGTGATTCCAATAAATCTTTATAGGCTTGTGATCATTTGACCTTTTCAGCTAATAGTATTTCCCGGTTTTCCAACGCTGCAGTAAAAGATTTTCATAGATGTGTATGAAATATAGACTTAACAGTAGACACGAGGACGATGGCCAATTGAAGGGGGTCAAATGTTCAGGCACAGGATGGAGATAATGTGCTCTTTGTTGTTGTTGAACAATGGTTAGCTGAGGTTGTTTGTAGAAAGAAATCTCATACAGTGAATAGTTATGATGCATGACTGTCACTGGCAGGATAATACTAGCTGAACGACTGTAACTGGAGAAAAGCCAGACAGTTTACTTTGGATAAATGAACTGAGAATAATCCAAATAGCTGGTAAAACTGAATTAAATTAATTTTTTATGATCTAACAATGTAATGGCAAACACACATTTCTTACTTACCTCTTGTGGCATTAAGCCATAAAGTTTTGTTTTTTGAGATCTAGTGCTAGTTTGCAAAATAAGAATGGGGATCTACATGCAAAAGTCCTTGCATGAATAAAAAATGTAATTAAAGTGCTGTCCTGCTCATGTTTTTTTTTTCAACACTCTTCTACACAACTAACTAAGCATAGGCGGCATGTCTTTCCAGAATCACTGCCGTATCCACTGTAGTTTTCTTTAACAGTTCTCAAATGAACTGTTCTGTACCAAAGAAATACTGTAGTTTCTATGAAAGCTGCTCACATCATCTTCTGTGTATTATAACTGTTCCAAGGACACTATTTCTGGACAAAGCCGCAGTTGAATTTTTTTTAAAGGTCATTTTCCAAAGCTGCAACCACCGCCAATGAAATTCTAGTTACTTCCATTGTATTGGAATAGAGGCTGAAATCTAAGACACAAAAAAGCCTGGAAAAACAAACTAAAAGTATAAACTAGAGATTTGTAAGAAAATATGTTTTTTTGCCACTGGGTGAACAATTCCCACTTTCTAATAACTTGCCATTTATAAACTGTAAACTAAAGGAGTTTGAGAACAATAAAGAATCTATTCCTAATTCAAAAATCAATTTTAGGCCATTAATAAGAAGAAGGCAGTATTGGATCCCAATCATTTCAACCTCAAACTTCAAAAAGTCTTGAATAATTGTGATGTGTCACTTACCGAGACCATGATGATTTTAGGATTTCCATCCTCTTCCCTGAAGTTGTTGTCCAGCACAAGGCTTTGTTTGTACACGGGCGGCACCATGGCATGCTCAGCCATGGGTTCATCACCCAGTAATGAACCAAGGCCATCTTGTTCAGTTAGACCAGCTTCTACTTTAGTTGCAGGTATGGCTACAGTTACCGAGTGGCTGCTCAGCTCAGAGAACAGCACTAGGGTAAAGAGGACAGAGTAGACAGAGATCATTGTATCTACAGTATTTGATAAGACTGTGACCGATGTTGCCTCACCTAACGACTGTTGTGACAGGGCTCTCAGCTGCTTTATATACTGAGGGAGTGATTTCGCTTACAACTTATAATTATTGAGCATAAAAACATCACGTCTCCAGCAGGGGTGCATCCGTCTTAGGGGCCAAAGGTCACAACATGTTTAAAGGTCAGAGCACATGTGCTGTGATTCCATTAATGGGTGTTCTTTTTTAAAGAAAAAGGTAAATAGCTTTATTTTGTCTGTTTATAGATGTGATGAATTCAAATGGCCAAAAGGGGGGAATATAGTGGGCTGTAATTCCCTCTACATCACAGAGTGTGGTCAAGAAGATTCACAGGAGGTGAAAGGGCAGGAATTAATTGTGAATCTCTTCTCTCAAAATCCTCATGCTGAAATTAGCCCAGCAGGTGATAGGACAGAGACCCAATGAGTGGTCACAGTGAGTCCTTTTCTCTGAATGGCATCAGTGGCTGAGCTAAATCCCATGATGGGACACTGACAAAGGTCAGTAACACGTATGAAAACCTCCAAACTAAGACTAATACTGACAGGCTACAGAAGAGAATGATGAGTCATTTTAAAGGAATGGTTCAACATTTTGGGAAATATATCACAAAGCCTGGAGACAGATGGAAACAGCCAGCTCTGGTTTTATCCAAAGGTGATCAAATCAACCAAAATGCACCTCCAAATATCATTAATTAACATATCTTGTTAGTAGCCTCCTAGAGTCTTAAAGTCCCTGTACCAAACCAAGAAACAGCCTGGCACATAATCCTTTGTATAACCACCACCAACATGCAGTTTTTATTAGCCATGATAGCCTCATGGTTCTAGGGATGAAAATATCGATCTGTTGGCTGGCCCACCACTTTGGTCGACACTGAAATATCTCAACAACTACTGAAAGTCTTTTCCGGTCTAAAAATCAGTTCACAGCATAGACCATTACATAAATGCCACCATCTTGACTTTTGACAAGCAAATAGCGTAGGTTGTGGGATCCACTGTGGGATAGTTTGGGAACACTGCAGCAGCAGTTAGCCATTTCCCTTCACTGTCGTCTACATTTGGAGCAAATTAGCACCAAATGTAGACGGAGCGGTTACTTTGTTGGTTTGCAATTGTATTATCTTCCCAGCAAACTTATATAAAAGGGCTTTAAAATGTTACTTACAGTTCCGGTTTGGTCCTGGAGGAACACTCGGTGGCCTGAGAGAGTAAAAGCACGCGGTAGAGAAAGGCTTTGCTTGTTTCCAATGGCGCTCGCTACCCTTTAACACCTGAACAGTCCAACACGTGACTTCCTGTTTTACAAGCGGCGTAGCGGCTAACAGCTACACACCAAACTTCGGCTTTGCGCTGACACACACGCGCAAACATTCACCTGATCTGGTGAGATTAGATAAAGAAATGTTTGCTAAAGTCTTTACCTACAGATTCAGTTTTTTTTCTCTGCCTACACGAGCTCTCGATCCTTCCCGTGTCTGTCGCGAGCGGTTCTCTCCGAGTCGGCCCGCCCCCTGCTGCTAATTACAACAGGTGACCAATAAAACGAAAAGAGCTGAAACTAAAGGCGTATTACGTGTTTTTATTTTGGTGAAAGTCAACCTAAATTATTTATGATTAATCATCTTAATCACTCAGTGATCTTTTTTATTTTAAACCTAAATTGCTTTAGCGACCAGGAGAATTTCACTCTCATTTGCATAAAGTTTAAAGTTGCTCTGTTATTATTAAACAAAGTTTCACCTGTATTTCCAATCTTTCTGCTAAGCTAAGCTAACCACCTACTGGCTGTAGCTTTATATTTACCACACATATATGAGAGTTCTGTTGATCTTCTCACCTAACTCTCAACAAGATGCAAATAAGCAAAAATATTATATATATATTATAAATATAATTTATTTATTTACAGGAGAATTTGATACCCCACAGCTCTGCAATCAAGCCTTGGCAGCATTCGATTGACACGTACCCACACCAAGGTGGTGATCATCAGCTGATGATAAAAGGTGGAGGCAAGCAAAAACCAAAGGGCCGTCATGTTGACATAGCTCCTCACAGGCTTCTTCTCAGCTCAAAAGGCTTACCTTATTAACATCACAGGAGCCGTAGCGCATGGGATGGAGAACTGGGACATGAATAATAGCTATTGAACTCAGCTGAAGTGATTTTACTTGGAGCGGTCAGCCTTTATTTTGTAAGTATTATTGTTGGAGGGCAAGTACTTCTACTGAAGGACTGAACTTGTCCTCAGGGGCACGGCCGTTCCAGCAGAAGCACAACTGAACTTGTGAGCTTCATGCTCTGTTGTTGTAACCTTTCTCGCTCTTTCTCTCTCACTGATAATGTCTCCCTCCCCTTTCCCACATTTCGTCTGATATAGGCTGTATTGATGAACTGATGTGGACAGTAGATGCACTGAAAAATCATGGCAAGTCCACCTGATCCAAAGCTTCTGGGCTCTATCAGCCTCCTTGGCAGTTACTCTGAAGATTCAATGAACTCTGAGCTGTGGTGAAGGTCTTTATCTGGTAACTGTGATTTTTCCCTGGTCTGGATTTCTAAGAAATCATTACCATAATTCTCTAACAAAGAACATTAGCAAAAAAGCCAAGAGTCAAATAATCTTATGAGGACCAGATGTGATTCGGTGGGTATCCATGAACGTTATTTACTAAATCTTCATGTTTCCAAAACACAGCTCGTCAAACCTTCAACCGATGCCAGTAAATTTTATTCAACTACTGTGCCGTCGCTGATTTACAGTTGGTCTTGTTTGTAAGCAGTCGTAATTGCGTCCAGGTTCAATTCGGTGCCGTGCATGGTTTAAATTTTGAACTTGAAGAAGCTGCAGAATAATTTTTTCATCAGCTCTGTCGGCTGCTGACTACACTGGTCACTCACCGGTGCTGTATTTCAATCACGCCGCCTGCAGCTTTGTACATGAAGAGACCTCAGAAATCTGGGGCCTATGGCATCAGTAGCAGCATTGTTTTACAATCCTCCAGGGGCCAGCACATTATTTCCCTGTCCTGTATTAACATGCTGCCTTTCATCACAGACATCTTCTAATAGAAAATAAAAAGAAAGAAAAGACAAACACTAGTGCAGCACAGAGGTAGCTTCGGTTCCAAGGACATTTGTTGCACTGCTTCTCCATGCATGATGCTTCATGTCTATGTGTTTGTCTTGAGTTGTGCCAGAGGCTGGTGTGCTGCATTCAGCAGAGATGCGGGTGTAAAAAGGGGAGGGGGGAGTGCATTTTGGGCAGGATTTTTTTGTTGCCCAGAGAACAGACCATGGTTTCCTGGAACAATGCAGCTGATGAGAGTCTCTCCAAGGAAAATAAGGCTCTGACATCATGGGTTCTTAAAGCACACAGCTGAGCCAACACTCTCTCCTGCTATAATCAAGCCTCAGTGAATTTCCACTGTCGACTGAAATTGAGAAAGAGGGAGAATCTCCTCCAATGGTTTCAACACTTTTTTTTTTACACACGCTTTAATCTAACTGCTAATTTTCCCGTTGTAGCACAAGGCTCACACTGCACTTGCTAGACTCTTGCGCCTCTATCTCCTTTTACATCTTGCCTTGGCTCACAGTAACAATAAAATGCGACACAAGGCTACTTGTAAATTTGTCATGATCAACTCATCACAAGCCAAGCCTGGATCTTAGCCCCAGGAGCTGAGAATATTAGGGATTAGAGACAACAAATGCTGAACTGACAACAGCAAGGAGCAAAAGTTAAAACCCAACAAAGTGAAATCCTGTGTGTCCTATTGAAAAAACAAAAAACAAAAACGAATGGCTGAAGACTGATGAAGCCTTGCAACCACTTTTCCTGTAAAACAACCAGTAGAATAAGTAGTAAAATTGGTGAGTGTAGTAAAACAGACCACAAGGTCATTCAAAAGACAATTGTGTGCTTAAGATGAGGAGTTGAAGAGTGTGGAGAGATTGTGTTTCAGGGCCCAGTCCAAAATCTGTGTCCTTAGATGCACTGGATCCTGAGTGCATGCAGATCAATGGGAAAGGATTGTGTTCTTTCCAGAACCATCCTGGTTCTTGAGGTTATTCAAACAGCTTTGTGTTGCACTTCTTGAGTCACCATGTAATCCAAAATTAGAACATATAAGAGGATAAACAGAGCATTTTTAAGACTTTCTGACGTTTGTATTTTATAATAATTACAACTGGATGATAGTGTACATCCGTATTCACTTTGATAATTGGCTTATTTGTTATGGCTTGGTTACCCGCCACTGCCCAGGCCTCTCTGCACACAATTTCTCTCTGATTTATTTGAACTCTAAATCTTGCAAGCTTGCAGCCTGCAATTGAACCATTAGGGTGAGATAATTGATTCTGTATTAGTCATCAAGAAGGATGAAATAACATCCAGGATGGCCAGGATGACCGGGACTTCGCCAACCTCCCTGCTGCTCCACATTTTGATCTCTGCTGACTGCTGAGCGTCAGCCAGAGAGCCAATTTGTCAAGGTTTGATTGTTGTCCCATATACATCCGTTTAAAAAGTGCTGACAGTGGGCGAGTGAGAGCTCAGCACTGTCACTGCGAGCATCTTCCAAAGAGCTGAACATGCAGCCCTGGCCTCAGGGAGCACCACGCCCCGCTCTGTTTGCTTTGGCAGACCTCGCCACCTCTTAGGAAGTATCACTTTGTCATTCAGCACACCCAGCACGCTCAGTTTCATCCTGCACGGTGCACCAAGCCTCAGCTTGAGTTACGGCTTCATCTATAGCCGAAATGCCTTGAAAGATTTGTACATGCTTAAAAGAGAGAAACCTTTGCTTTGTAATTATCTGCTGTTTATGTGTTAGATTATGTGTAAGATACTCCGTAATAGGATGATGTTTCCCCAGAGGTTTTATGAGTGTATGTGCATGCTGTATGAAACAACTCTCCAGCCATTTCTGTGATGTTGACAAGTGGTTTATTCAGCAGGAATGGTGAACAATTTGTCAGTATTTTTTTTCTACAGAAGGCAATCGAGCACCATAAATAACAGCGCTGTAATCAAACAGTTTCTTGGACAGTGAGCTTCAGGAAATTACATTTTCTTATTTAACACCCCACAGAGTCGTGAATGTCTCACACACTCCCACTTTTTAAGCTTAATCATTTCACACAAGTGGCAAACAGAAATATTTGAATGATTTATAGTCAGATTGTTTGAAGTTGGTTACTGTAGCTTTTTTTGCATTGCTGCTCCAAAAATTCCAGATACACGGAGGGACTTTCGCCTGGCTCACTTTTACTATCTATTACACAAGCTGTATTTCAGGTACCAGAGACAGTGTGTGAAGGGTGTATTGTAGCTGCAGTGCAGTTCAGACAGGGATGGCATCAATTACTATTTAATGGTCTGGTAGTAGGTTTAATTTGTGACTTAATAATGCTGAGTGAGGGTTTTTTCTCATCAAAAAGTCTTTGGTTTGTACTGTATATCTGGAGATCTGGGCGGACCAGTGATGTCTTCCAACCAGCTTCTTTTTCATTTCAGTCGCCAGGTTGACTGATGAGAGACTTTGTAAGGAATGATGGACATATGAGAGGGGTATCAATCTTCTCATCTAACTTTCCTCAAGAAAACAAGCCAGCTAATGTTAAATTTCAAACTACTCTTTTAAGTTAGACAACACTGAGTACATTTGCTGACTTTACAGCTCTTTGCTACTTGTGTGCCTGCTACTTTTAATTTTAGCATGTTTCAGATAATTATGATGATATTTTAAAACACCATGTTCTTAAAGGCAAAACCAATGTTGAACGATTGTCCTATAGTTATCACTTGTGGCTGCTGTTTAGCAAAAGTTATGTAGTCTCGCTTTAAGTGATTTTGATAGTCAATATCATGGTTTCCAGTGAGGTGCATGTACACACACATCTCAGGACAGACAAAAGCACACCATGACTTTTAACAATCTCAATACAATTGGAAGAATCACAGTTCACAGTACTTTTGTCAAGTTATTTGGCATAAGGGATCTATGTTGAGAAAATAATTTAAAAACAGTAGAAAAAATATCATTTTGCCTTCTTGGGACCACAACATGGTATTTTCTTATTTTTTATTCTCCATGCATTCACAGATTTCACACAGATACATTTACTCGCTTACACTACTACCTTATTGAAACAGCTTACAAATAAAAACACTATTAAAATGGTGGCCACAAGGCTGTGCAAAAGGGAAGACCTCCAATGTAAGCCCTGCCATCTGTCTGTCTTAGCCATCTCTTGCAAGTAACAAACTACAAAATAGCACCATTATACAGTGGATAGGATTCTTAATACAGTTTTGTTATATGAAACCATCATGTACAATGAATGATAGCAATGCATAGGTTAACATAAATGGGAGTACTGTTTGATTATACACAGGCAGAGGAGGCAGAGCCAGAGATGAGATGTCTTGGGCGATTTGTGCAATAGAATGGCTGTAAATCTGCACGGAGGCTAGAACAAATATTCATGACGGTCAGTCCTCATGCAAGGACTTCTCAGAACTGGCTTTTCATTTGTGTATGTATGTGTCTGTGTGTGCTTGACCCTTGCTCACAGTTACACAACTTTCATTTACACTGGGTGCTTTGTAGGTGTGTTTGCGTACTGTTATATGTGTGCCGTATTTCACATCTCTAGGAGGCCATGTTGTTTTGGTTTACAATATTTACCAAATCGTTTTATCTGCTTATTTCTCTGGTGGACTTTGCAATGGATACTGTTGTACTCTCGCCATCACGGCAGATAATGTAGTCAAAGCGACAACTGAAGTAGCAAAGTTCTCGGCCTCCCTAAACTAACAAAGATTGATCAATCATTAAACTTCTCCATTTAAATGACTGTTGTTACAACCGCTTCATCTTTTGCTTTAAACATTGGTATTGACAGATTTGGGAACATTTAGTCAGTACGAGAACAAGAAAAGATTTAACTCTAGCTGATCGTGGTGGGTTTTTTAGAGCGCTTGTTGACTTGCAGTGACTAAACTTTGATGACTTGCGCTTAACCTTGAATTCAGGCTTCTACTCAGACTCAAATGTTGATCACCAAGTGACTGGATTGTTGACAAAAGTCAGATTTGGCCAGGGTGATGACGTGAAAAATGCAGACGACAAACATTTTGCTTGTCGCTATTTGACTTTTTCCACTCACTTACGCCAAATGCACTTTGAATCCACCAAATGACCCATTTCTGACAACCGAACAAACACCATGTACTGACTGACCAAAAAACGTTAATTCAGTTTGGTTCTGGTTTATTTGTTTCTTTATCTTGTACAATCTAATATTTGTAGTACCTGCTGTACTTTCTGCCTTCCTCAAAATCACCCTCTAATAGTGCTTTTGTTATAATAGAAGTGTTTGGATTGTAGACTGAGTCCTCAGGTTTTCAGCACTTCCTGAGGCTTAGAAAGGATTTGGATCGGACTCAAACCTTCTAGTGACTCTGTTTAAATACAGAAAAGTAGGGGTTTTACTTGGGCTCGAGGTTAAATAATTATAACAATGTTTAATAGTCTGATAATGAGCCACCTGGTCTTTGTCCTTTAAAGCAAACCTTGTTTTACCCTTTTAAAAATATCCTCGGTAATGCATGGTGTATGAAAACAAGCTCTGAAAGTAAGATAATCAGATTTTAACTTGGGTAGTTACTGTTAAATGTGACTGGTGATAAAATATCCTATCTTACCAGAGGAGTGAACGAATCCACTCTCTGAGAGTAAAAGGATTTACCTCCGCAAAGTTCAGGGGACAGGATGGATCACTCTTTCTCAAACACAGCCTGCCGCTCTCTGATTGGCCGAAGCCCAGATCTGTTCCCACCTTTCCTGGAGCCAGGGGATGCTGCAGCTCACACATGGAGGTATAATAAGCTCTTGTTCGTGTCTCAGCAGCTAAACTAGTCTGTTACATTGCATTAACAAAGAATTCCTCCCGATATGGAATGGTGCAGTGTATAAAATAATCACAAGATACCTCATCAAACTCTTAAACACCACTTAGCTCTCAGGTTTCTATCATTTTGAAGAGCTTTTTGGACCACTGTTAGCATCCTCTTTGTTTTGTTTTACAGTGAACCATTCCACAGGGGTACCAGGTAAGGCCACTCCCTTCTCTCTTCCCAGGTTGCTGGGCATTTGTCCATTCGCTCCTTCCCTACATTCTGTAATTTCTGCCCCCTGTGTTGCCTCGACTTGAGTTTTTCTGATGCACTTCCTGCAATGAAAAAGAAACACATACTTAGAAACAAAGCAGAAGTTGATCCTGACATACAAAGACTCACAAAGGTGAGAATTAACATTTTAGCTTGATTTAACAGATGAGTGATGTGGAAAGCACTGCACACGCTCATACACCAAACATCACATGCATGCTTCATCTACAGGCCTTGCATGCATCAGTCTGTTATGGTGAGACACCAGAATTTCAGCACATAATGTACAGTAGCAGAGTGGAGATTCTGCCTGGGGAGCAGGAGTGCCACTGGGTCTACCACAAAAACCACTTAGTTCCTTCTCTTGCTAATGGTTTTCTTTTTTGAGAAAAGGGTAAAAAGGCACACACTTGAATCTTAAAAGGATCACACTCGCAGGTTGTCAACTAGGGGATGAAACAGAGTCTGCATTTAGACCTCACAGTTTCTTTATTTGGACAAGAGATTAAGATTTCAGAGCTAAGATTGTTTAAACGAATTTCTCCCATTTCAAAATAAAGTTTGTTCTGCTTTTGAAGCTCTTAAGAATGTCAAAGTGGAGATTGTGTGGTTGATAAAGGTTGAAATGATATAATAACAATATAAGAACTATACAATGAGATGAAAAGTGTCCATTTACAAGCATACCTTAAAGGACGAGTGACTATGTCCAGGTAAAGGTCTCTGTGGGAGGAAAATGAAGCCTCTTCAGTTGGATGGATTCATTTCATTCTTGCTATACATCAAACTGCTCATAAACTGGAACATCCTGACCCCTTAAAGTCGCAATTTGACAACTTGATGAGATGAGAAGTTTGATACCACTCTTATGTCTACATTCAGCTTGTTAGCTTAGCTTAGCTTAGCATAAACTTAGACTGGAAGCAGGTGGAAACAGCTAGGCTTGCTCTGTCAGAAAGTGCCCAGCCAAGAAACAGTCTTACACATAACACCCGTAAAGCCACAAATTTATGTTTTTACATTTCAACATTTTTATGGATTTAAGATTAAGGTATAATGTGTCAGTTACTGAGCTTTAGCTATCTTGGCTGCCCCCCTGTCCAATCACTATGCAGTCAGTTTGCTAAGCTAACCTAAATACATGCTGGCTTTTATTTCATACTGAATTAATGCAAGTGGTATCAATCTTCCAGTTTAACTCTCAGCAAGAAACCAAATAAGCATGTTTCCCAAAGTGTAAAACTATTTCTGACAGAAGCTATGAAAACAGTCCTATTCTCTTTGCTTTTTCCACATTTCCTGAGGAGTAAACCTTTTTTTTTTAAAGAGTGTATCTGTTCGGTGCTGTGCTCACCTTCTTGTTTTTTGTCTTGTCTGGCTGCTGTGCTGTCCTACGCTCTGTGCCCTTGTCCACTTTGTGCCCTGCGGTACTAACCTTAGGTGCTCTTGGCATGTCTGTGTGGCGCTGTGAACGCACAGAGCGAGCTGCCTTGCTAGTCTTGGCAGGTGCACAGTACATCTCCAGGCGCCGCAGCTCACAGCTTTGGAAGCAGCACTCATCCACAATGCCACGTGACCGCCGTGCGTTGGGGCCGTAGCCTGTTGGTTTACCTGTTTGAAAAGAACAGCAAGAGGCGTTAGATAAATGAGGTGTTGGGAAAGGATCAACGGTGTGTTTATCTACTCTAGTGCATTTTAGCTATTTGGCATGTTAGCATGCCCTGTTTATTACTAGCACATTTCTACACTGTGTGGAAGTCAGTCTCAGACGCTACTAGATCAGAGTAGGCTAGCGTTAGCCGCTCTGTCCCGCTATACTGGATTTGGGAAGGTTTAGGCTCCAGCAATCCCAGATGCCATTACATTCACCAAAAACATAGAGAAAACAGACTTAAAAGTGAAACTTGTTGTTAGTTAGTTCTTTCCAAACTCAAAAACAACATTGTTTTGAAGTTTTTCAGGTGGCAAATTGGCCCACAACACTGCAAACTGCATATGAACTGTGCGAAAACAGAAAGCTTGAACACAGAGAGGTGTAACAACTAAGGGCTGAGGGCTTTAGCGAACAGTCTATTTGGTTTCTGTAAATCAGATTTTTTCCCTTCACCAATGCCTCATATCTGCTAGCAGAATTAATCAAACAAACTGTGGCTTGTGGCCAGACACTATTCTTGCAATAAAGCCGTGATAATGGCCAGGTCATGGGTCTCATTCCTCTGATATATGAACAGCCTTAATGACATGGATTTCGTACGTGTAAAATTTACAGTGTATCACGTTGCACACTATAGACCTTTTCTGGCAGCTGCTTCCTTGTAAAAAAGGTGGTCACAGTCACCCAAACGCTGAGAATATGACGCTCAGCCATTTTGGCCCAGGTATCTTTTACACACAGGCTCATCCAGCGAGGCTAAACCACAAACCCTCTGGGCCCGATCAACCTGCAGAAACAGCCAGGCAGGCTTTGAGGCCGCACCCCCATTGGCTATGCCCCACTGTTCATTCACATTTTCATTTGGCAGAAGCTTGAGCACCCTGAAGGCTCACTCAGAGAACATGGATGTTGAGGATGGAGGTATGATGCACCTTTTATGCCAAGGAATGACTGCAAGGTAACGAGAGGAAGACAAGGCAAGCTGGAGGTGGAAATTTTGTTGTTGTAGTCTAATTTAAATAGGTAAAAAACTATTGAAAGGTGTGACACTGAGCTTTTTGACTCAGTGACCACATAAAGTTACCATGACGCCAGTATTCACTTCCTTTTTCGACTTCCTTACCCCCAAAACCAACCCTCTTTTGGTGGCCTTTAGAAAAACTCACCTTGAGCAATATAGCCCTGATGGGCTTTTCCCTGTTACCAAATGAAATAATAATAATTTAATATGGCATTTACAAGGAGGAAATGCCTTTCCCTCTCAGAGTTAATAGCTCTTGGCTCAGAAGCCTGCCAGTGCTGACAAAGTGCATTAACTTCTGTTCTCTGTCTGCCTTGTCCTGACAATGTTGTTTTGGACAGAGAGCAGCTTTCATTCAGAAACAGAAGCATCTTTCTCCCCGGACCCCCTGACACAAAGCAGAGGTGAAGCTAATGGAGGTGTGAATGAGAGGGAAGGAAGGGAGGGAAGGAAGGGAGGGAGGGAGGGAAGGAAGGGAGGGAGGGAAGGAAGGGAGGGAGGGAGGGAGGGGGAGTGGAGTGGAGGGGGGACAATAGAGAGGCTTTCATGTTGCACATCAGGTAGAATGATGCTAAAAATACACTGTGAACCTGCATTATTTAGGGAACAGAGGAACTGGATTTACCCAGATCTCAGACTCCCAAAATAGATGTGTTAAATGAAATATCTAGATGACTAAAACAATCTTAATTTAGCTTATGACATCTGTATTTTTATTAAATTCAAAGTAAGTGACAGGTACATATTTTATAGTCAGGTATTCCACTGTGTTTTTCATGGTAAGTCTTTTCAGTCCTTTCAGTCATCTGAACAAACAAAATCTGCTATTTCTCCCCTGTGGTGTGTATCAGTCGTACGAGCCTTGACAGTTATATTAACACCTGATGTGAAGAAATTTAGAGAAATATGACATTGAGCCCTGGCTGGCGATTATATAACAGCTGCTGAAAGCCAAAAGAGGGGCCGTGCCTTGTTGCCTGGCCTGTTTTCCAATCCCTCCCAATAAAGCCTTACAAATTAACGTCCGCTATTATTCTGAAAATAGCTTGCAACCCTGCTGCACAAACAGCTGGAAGGAAGAGAAAAATCAGCTGGCACCGGTTGTAACATGTAGGATAATCAGCTCGGGCAGGTTAGGGAAAAACACGCATATAATAATCAGGTCTAAAAGCTTTGGAAGGTTTTAAGTGCTTCAATTCCATGGATAAGTGCTGTAATCCCTCATAAACAAAGAGCTGTTTTCTCTGACTGTTGTTAAACAAATAAGGGTAAACAACCTTTTCTGCCAGTGCTTCCTGCCGCAGTGGCCTTCTGCGGTTTGAATTGAATGCTGGGAAGAGGATGCAGGGGATCACACTGGATGATGAAGGACGGCTTTCAGGTTAGATTAGAAAGCATGTGTCAGCATATATAACAAAGCAGAGCAACAAATCTTCACGTTTGAGAAACGTGTAATATGAGAACCAGTGAATGTTTAGGATTTTTTCCGGAAAAATGACTAAAATGATGAATCAATTGCCAGAATAACTGCTGATTCATTAATGGTGTTGCTTGTGAAAGCTTAGTTGTGGAATGGGCTCATTGAATCCAGTACAACTGCTGTTCTCACCAATCATCATGTCTTCAGGATTCCATCCACAGTCTAATGGCCAAACTGAACCAAAGAACTAGGAGATGGAAACAGGCCTAGGGTGCGTCACCTCTCATGCTCCTTCCTCCTGAGCCAAGTGGCTGTTGTGGGTCAAGTACATTTATCAGACACTGCTGTTGCGAGAATCTGACTCTCCACTGAGGACCTACCTTTATGGTTAGAGTCCCAAAAAATGGTTCCCAGATTTATTGGCCCATTCCCCATCTCCAAAGTCGTTAGCCCTGCAGTGGTGCACCTGCACCTTCCACATCCCTTAAGGATCCACTCCACCTTAATTCTGCTGCGTTTTCTGACCCTGCTACTCCCACCTGCCTTTCTGTCTCGCCACTAAAATGACTTGATCTGCTCCTCATCCTCACTCACCTGTTCACCTGTTCCCCATTCCCTCATTAGCTCCCCACTATGTATCCTGGTCTGTTTCCACTTGCTCTCTGCCAGATTGTCTGTGTGCCATGTGCCTTAGCTTTCCAGTTCTCTGTACTTTGCCTGCCTGTTTTGATCCTGGTCATATTTTGGACTTTGCCTATGATTTTTTTTGGTTTGGGGGGGGGGCACTTTGTACTTTATTTGCTGCTTGGATTTTTGTATACAAGTAACGACTATTTACTTTTATATCTGCCTCCTGAGTCGTGCTCTTGGGTCCCTTTTCTGAGAACCGTGACACCTCTAAGGAACGGCACTGGAGAGAGATGGCTGGATTCCCCCATTCCAGAGTGGTACAGAAAGCATCTGAGTTTTACAGCTTGGTCATGGTCAATAAAAACCAGTGGATTCTTGGATCCGGTGCACTACTCTTCCTGCAAAGTGTCAGGCAGTTTACAGCTGGACAGGGACTATAAGAGCTGCTAAAGTACTGGAAACTACCTCTTTATCACTGGTACCACAAAGAGTTTATGGCATGAGTGAAGTGTTCCTCACATTACTGTGCTGTGACACTAAAAACGTATCCAAATGTACTCCAACTAGAATTAAAAATGTTGTTCACAACAATATCAATGGAAATTGCTGAATTATATTAAAAAGACAAGACCCTGCACTCTGCTGATCACTTTGTGTGACAGTACTCATCAATAGTGTGCAGGATTCCTTGGTGGCCAACTGGTATCTATCACCGTAATCCATATTATCGGGCAGTTGTCCATTGTCACCATATGTATTTTTGTTGGTTGGTTTGTTTTGCTAGTTAGTAATGAAAACTGGAGACAGTAAGAATTTAAATAGAGCTCAATATATTTTATGGGGGGCTTAGAGAGGGTTATTCCTGGTCACTGTATCTATTTTTGTGGAAACGTTGGCAATGAAGTGAGAAGAGTGCGAACGATTTTTTGGTTCCTTTACAACTGGAATGAAAAAGGCAAGACAATTTAAGAGACAACCTAAGGTGAAGAAGAAATAATGCCAGAAAGGTTCAGGATATCAACTATAAATCCTGGTGATCTCTGCACTAATGCAACTAGATATGGCCTCATTTTTCTTTGTAGAGGTCTGACATTATGTAATTGGATTAAAGTGATGAAGTGTTTCAAAGGTAAAGTAGTGTTTAGTCCCTGAGTGTCCTCAAATCCCTCGAGTCTCAACTTCACCTAATGTACAGATCTAAATCTGGAGGATGCGTGTCTGTCCTTTTCATGAGATGCCTCTTTGTTCCACTGAGAAGTAATTCACAGCAGGGTCAGAGATTTTTAGTCCGGGTCTTAATGGGAAAACGACACCTTTTTGCAGTGATGGAGAGGACACAGGAGGTCTTTCTTCACATCTCAGTGCCTTCCACTGTGTGTTCAGGTCCAGTGTAAAACAAGGGAGGAAGGGGAGGTGGGGGGGTGTCCTGATCATCCTGTAATCCACATAATCCCCTGCTGCTGAGGGACAAGGCCCAGCTATGTGCGTGTTTGAGTGCGTGCATGTGTGCGTGCATGCATGTGACGTGCTGTTTACACATTCTACCTCTCCCTCCAGCTCTAGTAGCTTTGAATAAAATTGACAGGGACAAACATTGAAGAGGAAGTCTCATCAATGGCTGCTAAAAGCAATTTTCCTCCCCTCTACTTTCCACCTTCAATTCACATGCCACAAGTACAAGCCAAAACACCTAAAAAAACAATTACCGTGTTTCATATTTGGCTGCTCTTTTTTTTTTTTTTTTTTTTTTTATAAGAACTTCATGTACCAGCAGTCAGGTCTTGGCCAAAACTGATGGATTATTCCATCTTGTTGTAATTCACGAGAGTTTGGGAATCATTCATTTTGCAGAAATCAACAGTAAGATTATATATTTCATGCTCACTCTAGAATAAGTGAGAATATTTCAGCATGAACTAAAAGTGACTTAGGACATGGAGCTACTTAGCACTTACACTTGAGCCAAAAAAACTCCCATAACAGATCTGATTCATGGAATGAACATCCCAGTGAAATCACCCTACGGTCCTGCCTGCTAAAGCATTACAAAGACAACTGAGGATTTCTAGGTCAGGCTAATAATTGGAAAAACTGACTGCAGTTGTGGATTTTTTTTTTTTTCTGTTTCTGAGGCTGCAGTTTGTTTCATTACCTTGAAAAAAGAATTTCCACCAACTAGTATTTAGCATTTCTGTCAGGGAAGGAAATCTGCAGTTTTTAAGTGCAAGTGTGCTACTTTACTGGTGACATGCGTAAGGTGGATTGGCAAAAGCACTCTCTGCACAGAAAGCCCACTGTCGTTGCAACACTGTCTCTGGACACATTATCAATCAGAGGGTTGCCAAGTTCAACATGGCCAGACTGGAGGGGAAGAGTTCAGGGAAAGGAGCACGCCTCCTTTGGCCAAGCTGTTACACTGCTGTGTCCTATAGACGACAGAACCCAAATGGATTCTCCAGATATTTTATGCAAACAGCCACTGGTACATGTGGCGACCGGCGGAGAGAAGAAGAAAAAGGAATGACAGCGAGAATATGAGAGAGCAAGAGAAACCGAGGAAGACAGGGAACAGCATATTTTCCGAGGCACAGCACCCTGCTGCTCAAACCTCATCGTCTTTTCAGAAAAAGGATGGAGTGTTCGTGAAATACACCTCTTTTTCAACACAGGAAAATGTGGCATTGATAGATGGACGCTGTGCAGTTCAGTGACTGTTCAGTGTAAGGCAATGCGGGAAAGACAAATACATTCCCTCTACCACAGAAGGGTCTGTTCCTGTTTAAGAAGTGTATCCTGCATCAGGATTCATGAGTTACATTGGCTCATATTCAACACTTTCTCTCAAGACGAATATAGACAGTAGTGCTATACTTCTGTAGCCTGAGAGAAACATTTATAAAAACCGCTGTAAAACTCTGCTATCAGTAGCCAACACTTCGTCACATTCTCACATCATCCAATCTCTGGACACCCTCATACCTTGTCAAAATCTTAAACATTTCATCAACTTTTCGCCACAGCTGCAGACACTTCTTGGGACCAATTCACAAACTTTCAAACTGAGATATAAAACATAACCCATAAGGATCTACTGGTGATTTTGAAGAAATCACCGTCTTTAAATTCCAACTCCACTAAGTCTTGAAGATTTGATTCTTTTATTGTATAGACACTTTAACTGCACCGTGAAGCTGCCCAGAACCAAAATAATGGTTGATGACCATGGAGGAATTGAGTTTACAAGAAAAATCCAAAGCCTGCATTTACTAAAATGTAATATTTGATCATGCAGCCCATAATCTTCCACTGTCTGTCAGCCAAAATGAAGAGAACATGGACATTTGTACAAGAGAAATGGTGCAGCAGAGGGAATCCAAAGACCAAAAAGTCTTAACTGGCAGAAAACTGGCAATCGAGCGGGCTGTCATGACCACTTCACAGCATGTGGGTGTTGCCAGCAGCATCTGGATGAACAAGCCTCGCAGCTTTGCAGCAGCTTGGTGACTCTCCAACAGCTCTCTGGCAAATACGGCACAAAGGGCCCAATGCAGAGAATGATGTTGACTGGTCCTGGAAAAGCTGCATGCAGGGGTGGAGGAATTTGGCAGAGGGATTGTGGGGAGCAGCAGCAAGGTGCATGGTACATGGTACTGCCAGACAGGCCGCTGTTATTGGATGATTCTGCAAAAAATCTTATTATGTTCAAAGACAGTTTTCGGGCCATTCAGTGCAAATGATTTAAGATTATTTATTTGTACAATCCATTACCTTAACCAGCAATAGTACCGGTTAATGTTATGCAACTGAAACACCTAGTTAAGGTTAAGAGAAGGTGTAAAATGGTGTGTGACTGGTCACAACCTTCTAGCATCACACCAGTTCACAGCCCCAGTGGGGCTTTCTTCTGGGAAAGCAGAGGTCTGGGATGCTAGAGAACGCTTCCCTCCCCATAGAACCTCCACCAAGGTAAAATACAGCCATCATCATGTCTCACTTGCTTTGAGAGCCCGATGTTAGAGCACATCTTCAGCTCTTTTGTAAAAGGATGCCACTGATGTTACCATTACCATCTGCTAAAGCTCAAGATAATGAAGCCACGGGTGTCGTCAACAGCAAAAATTTATCACAGCAGGGCAGGTCATTGAATTGTATGAAGTGTCACAGTGCTGGTAGCATGGCTGTAGACAAATTTTATTTAATTTAAATTAATTTAATCAATACTTATCCATTTGGGCTTTTATATGGCTTTAGATTTGCATGACTAAACGCCACTTCTGCATTATTCCCATTGCTGTATTGAGACGTGGATTCCAAGACTGGGTCCCTCCTGGCCCCTAATCTTCCATCAGTCACCAAGCTCTTGAGAAGGTGTATCTACAAACCATTCCAGGTTCAGCTTAAGGTGAAAGCAATCAATTACTGGAAAAGAGCAACTGCAAATGCACTATAGATGCTGCTGATTTCCCACAGAAATCTTATATCTTCTTCTTCTTTTTGAAATTGGCAGCTGACAAAGTCTACCACATGTGGAAAATCTTTCATAACTTTGGGACTGAACCAAACCATAAATAATGGATTGTTATATCAAAACTTAACCGGAGTCAGAAGGATGATCAGTTATTAGAGAAGTGAAAAAAAAGACTTTTGGTGGAGATACAATGCTCCTTGAGGACATTTGGTGCAAATTGGCTTAATTGATGGATGTTGGCCAAAAAATATGAATAATGAGGTTATACACTTCAGCTCTGTAGCTTTTCAGCTGCTAATGTACAGTCGCACGGCTCGTCTCTGACGGAAAGATCGGGATACATGTCCTGAGAAACACTGGCTGCCGGTGGAACATTGCACCTAACCTCGGTAGCTCCATATATCCTGTGCTGTTCTGGGCTGGGTTGTACCCTTAATGGAAAAATTTGAGATTTAAATCCTGGATTCTTGGTGGAGGGTTTTCTTTGGGTAGCTTTCCCTTCTCTGGTGGAAAAAAGAAAAAACTTCACAGCAACATTTAGTTTCTACCCCTCCTTTTTCGTGGAGATAGTCAGCCAAATTCCACTTAAAGCCCTTTGCCCGTGGGCAAAACTGTGATTTGCCACCAATAATACAGTTACTTATCATTATTCCGTGTCTCATTTTTGGTTTCTTGTTCAAAATCTGGGCTTCAGTGGAGCTGTGCATTTAAACAAAGGCATGAATGTGAACTTTAAGAGAAGATGTAACAGTGGAAGAGGAATGAATGAAGGAAGAAAGGGAACATTGATGCAGGGAAAGTCAAGACAAGATGTCAAACTGGCTGCTTTTTTATTTATGAGCTTGCTGGAGGTGGAGAGCTCTGGGACAGATACAGCCAACCTTTATGAATAAATAAAAAGGTGCACTTACTGAAATAAAAGCCTCTCTCTCCACACACAAACTGCAGCGTGTCGACCAGCTCCGCCCCGCACAGGGTCTCTGGGCCCGCCCCTGTTGCCGTCGGAGTCAGGGTGAGGACGCACAGCAGTAGTGAGAGGGTGTGGCTACAGGAGATACAGCACATCGCACTCTGTGCACAGGGAGAGAGGGAGAGCGTTAACATTTTCACTGCTGTTGAAGGCAGAGCATCATCACAGAGAGATTTTCATGTCATCATAGATTTAAGCGTAGAAAAACACTTTCAAACTCTGTTTTCTGACTGCACTGCACTGCATTGAGCAATTCTGCTGTGACAGTTGGTGACTCAGCTCCTTGCTCAAGGGCACATCAGTAGTGGCAATATTACACATTTTCCCACATAAGCTCGAAACCAGAGAGTTTAAGGCATTTTCTGTAACATCCAGACTATTCCCTCTGAAAAAAAGAAAAAGGGAAAAGAAAAAAGAAATAAAAGTGGCAGCTGCCACAGATGGTAACTTTACAGGGTTTTAGAGGAAAATGTATTAAATCCAAACTTCCACTTGATGCCAGCGTCAAACAGTCAAACAGGAGTCAGACCAGCTCTGATGCTCCGGAGCGCCTGTGCGCAACCGAGCAGAGCGCGTCCAAATCGGAAACACACTCTTCTCCTTATCAACTGGCTACTCAGCCCCTGTATATGACCTAATAGGTTTACAACAATCCACATTAATCAGTGAAATTAAAGATCTAGCATTAAGGAGAAGTGAGGTTTCAGCATTTCCCCGGTGCAGCAGTCAGCGCATGATTACGCACAAAACAAAATTAAAAGTGATTCAAAATTCAAAAAGCAGAATAAAAGATGCAAAAAGCACCAGGGATCTTTCCGATCCAAGATGTGAGATGGAAAACTGCTCTCCCGCCAAACCCAGCGGAGGAAGCAGAGCGGGCCAGATATACATAATAAAGAGAATAAACACAGGACATTATCCATCTGCATCACAAGCCCAACCGCACGGTCCCGATGCCCATAAGTATTTCATCCCCTCTCTCTTAACCCCGCAGCATCAGGTTAGATATTTAGCACTTAATAGGCTAATGCAGAGTCAGCAGTAATTACTCTGAAAGTTGCAGAGCTGCATTAGGGTTTTCTGGTGACAAAGAGCGCAGAGCGCACAGAGACACTGAGAATGAAAAAGCCAATTCATCCCGAGCAGTGAAACTCATGCACAATGCACGTCAAGATTTCCAATAGAAAAAGTCAATTAAAGCAAAAAAAATGGGGACAGTATCTTATTATCTGTTGAAAATAAAACCACCAAAACATGCGGCACAGTTGCTCAGTAACTGAATAAAAAGGATGACAATCTGAATAAATTCACATTAATCGTGCATTTAAAAGCTGTAAAATCTGAATAAGCGAATAAAAATTCCCCTTTATTGTTCCAGTTTAAACGAGGTAAGGATGCTCTGTGCAAATAGTGAGCAAGTGAAGAACCAAGGTGATAATCTATAGTGTCAAAGGAAATCAGGTAAGTTACCTTGAAGACATCACATAAATGCCACTGAAAGGAAAGAGCGCTAGACATCCCCACGGGTCTCCGCAAGTCAAAGCCCGGCGAAAATGAACTCGTTTGAAGTCATTAAAAAACGGGGAGAAAGAGGATGAGATGCGGGCAATGTCACATCTCAATATTCCGACTTTGTTCCATTGCGCAGGCTCGTTTTGGAGAAGTGAGATTTAGCGAACAGGAGACGGATTTAGAGAGAAAATCCCTCACATTTATCTACATTACACAGACATTTTCAACAGGAAACAGCTGGGGCAGCATTTGCCTCCTACTCGTCCTAAGTTATTCATTAAGGATTTTGGGCACATATTCAAATAACGTCATTTCTCTCTTTTTTTTTTCTCAGAACGGGATTGAATTTTGATCTCTCTAAGACTTGGTTAGTAGTTCAGATCAAGATAGAAAAAGCGCTGCTGTCCCACCAGCAGCAGCCCACACTCATATAACACTGTTTTATGCGCTGAACGCTCACGATGGAGAAGTTAAAGACAAGCTGGAGGTTATGATATGACTGCTGCTTGTTGTGCGTAATTTGGCACCGCGTAATTCAGCAGCCAGTCTATCCAAAGTCTGATCTGATCAAGGGTAAAATAAATCATTAAAAACACTTTTCCACTTAGTCAACACTGTGCTATTAACATGAATACCTAATAAAAACTATAATAAAACTCTGAATACATGTGCACTGGAGTGAATATGGAAAAAACTGGTACTTTTTCTTTTGTAAAACAGAGCCAGAGATAACCAGAAAGCCACATTTGAAGTCCTGCTCCCTCTAAACTCTTTGACTTTGTGCAGGATTTGCTGCTTTTCTGCACATTGTCACTGTAATTTCTCGTAATAAATCAGTGACTGCTCTGGTCTTGTCTGCTGATTTTCAGTCAATACAAGCAGGTTTGTCTGCAAATGACATCTGATGCTGCTGTGAACTGAGTGACTGATGTGAAAAAAGAGTGGAAAAACAAAAACACATGGGGATTTATGCTGAAGAAGACATTACTTCATATTTTTCATATTTCATTTTTCAGCCACCACTTTCAGCCATCACTGTGGAGCTGGTTCCTCTTCGATGCACTGACAAACATTAGATGGCACACACTCTGCCCCCCCCCCCCCCCCAACACCCAAAATAACATTAAAGGAAGGGCCCCAGTGTTCCCACTGTGACACAGAGGGAAAAAAAAGCAGCAGTGACAGAGCGAAGCTTCACTCGAGGCGAGGGCTTAAAGAGAGTTTTCAGCCGGGACGGGATATCAACACTGATCCAATCACTAAACATGAGATCAGTGCTGTGACCCAATCATAAAACGGGACACCAGCGCGTAACCCAGCATGCTCGGCCAGCGTGTGTAAGTGCATCACAAGGTTGGATCCAAAGGGGACCAAGGCTAAAGACACGCAACAGTTAGGGTTGTTGGGGTAAAGTGGGTCAAAACACAAGCACGATCAAATGTCCCCATATGACATGAACGGCACTGAATCTCACTCATGGTACACATGCAACTCGTAGCTCAACTTAACTGAAATTTGTGGTTCCCAACATGAGCATTGGGGCCCATTAAGGGGTCACAAGATAAATCTGAAAGGTCACAAGCTAATTAACAAGACAGAAGCCTCAGAGAATTAAATAGATTTTTTCAAATGTGATTTGGCGATGCCTCTGTTTGCCACGGTAACGCTACAGCAAAGACTTGTTGAGCAGCTGCTTTGTCAAAAATATGACAGAAAAGCAGCCGGTGTGTCTGTTTGCAGCGCAGCCAAACAAACGTAAAAAGCTCAGTTAATAATGCTGCACATGGAGCGAGCGTGGTTTCACACTGCGACACAATCAAGATGGTTACTTTGCCGAGGAGCTGGAGGTGTGCATCATAATCATACTTGCAGCCATTCTTTACACCTATGCATTAAATAACATATCTGAATTCAAAGCCTCAGCTCTTGCCAAACTGTGGTTTGATGAAGGGTTTTTCGTGGCTCTCTGGCGACTGCTAACCTCGGGTCTACTGCCACACATGCAGGTCCATGACCTCAATCTGTGACCTGACTTATCTTCTCCTCAGGACTGCTGCTGGGGGACGAGACGTGCACCGCACAGCGTCTCTGTTTGCCTCCCCCTGGTGGATTGCGTCACTGTCAGGAGCTGCTGATACAACGTGGAATATGATGATGATGCTCCTCTGATTAGAGGGACAAAGCTGCTTTCAGACCGGAGGATGACCTTGTTAGCATCAGATCAGGGACGTGGCTGGTCACTGATGCCCGTAAGCCTCTCTGTCAGTAGACGTGAAATTATCTCATCTTTCACTGACTCTTGACATAAAAGACCCCACAATCTAGAAAGCAAATGCTTCATCACAGATTTTCCTGTTATCACTGTAGCTGTGGTCTGGCAGTACTGATATTGATGGTGGGCTTGTGCAGTACATCTGCTGATGCAGTAGTAGGAAGGAGGGGGGTGGGGGTGGGCTGACCTTCCCTTGTTCGCCGTCTCTAATGCCCAGTGCTCTGAACTGTCTTGGTGCCAGGTTTCCCTCTCTCCCTCCCTCACTCTGACTCTTTTCTCTTTGGTTTTCTCTTCTTTTGAGCCCCCTACCACCATCACCATCTCCCCTCCCCCCAATCCCACCCCCCCCCCTCAGCCTTGTCTAAGGAGACGTCCGTCCCAGTGAACTCATTGACCAGGGAAAGGCTTGTTTTCACTCCCTTCTGGTGTAGGAAGAAGAAAGTGTTTGCTGCAAAAAATGTCCATCTTTGCAAGTCATTTTGATCAGGAGAGAATCTCAAAGTCACACTTATTCTTTCGAGGAAGTGTTAAAAATACATGCCATATGGACAGTGTCACATTAGCAATGCATGCCCACTTTTTACAGGATTTTTTTCCTGAGTTTGGTGTTGTTTAATTGACAGTGGATTAAAGAGAGTTATCCTTAAAAAAAGAAAATTCTTGCAACAAATTTGGCAGCAAACAGACTTATATCACCCCATTTGGAACAATTTTCATATGTTAACAAAAAGCAATACAAAAGACTTGCAAAGATGGACATTTTTTGCAGCGTCAACAGCATCCCGTCTGGTCTCTCCTGCCAAACAAATGTCCAAGTCAGACGGATACACAGATACAGACAGCCGTGTAGAATGCAAATGAATGCAAGTGGACGAAAGCGAGAGGACGGAGGAAGAATCAGGGTGGATGAAAAACGAGGTAAAGCTTTTGGTTTTGCAAAAACCTGCGTGAACACCACAGCAGCGAGGGAGAGGATGGAGGGCTGCGTGTGGGGATTGCAGGGCTGGTACCCAAGATGGGAGGGAATGTGTGAGGCTGTGGATATGTCTGGGCACACACACAGGTTCACTTGAGGAAACACACACATGCAAGCGCACACACGTACACACACTTGATTAGGAGAGCAATCCTTCTCTATTCTCTTGATTAGTCTGAGGGTTTTTCCAGCTCAGTGGGTTCTCTGTGTTATATTTCCTCCTTTATCCATTGACTAGAACAAAAAAGCTTTGCAAAAACAATGAAAGTAGGGTATCTATTGCAAGTGATTGTAGGGGTAATTTGTGATTTTTTTAAAAAATGTGTGTATTACTTTCCCCGGCTTGGTGGTTATACGGGGTAATGTGCTGGTGCATATGAGTTTGTGTGTGGCAATGTTGTCCATGCATTCAGAGCAGATATTGTTATCGAGGCCCTGTGCTGTGCCATACGCTGTTCATATGGAAGAAATAAAGGTGCGTCATGGAGCAAATGCAAGAAATGGGGCGCTTGTTTTGATACGCTATGTTTCCGTAGTAACACGCAGGGGTCACAGTATTTTGGCAAAAAGGTCAGGAAATTCCGTGGTGCCTGTTGATGATCAAAACCTCCTTTTTTTTTTTTTTTTTTTTCTGAAATTTCTCCGGGACAGATTAACTGTTTGTGATCGCTGAACATGTTGGACGTGGCAGGATTTTCAACAAACTGTTATCACATCAGTTTCTTAGGAAACTAAACCTGGAGGCTGGACAACAGAGAAATGAAAAACAATAGAGCCACATTCTTCAGAGGCACTGGTTGTTATTTGCTGTATGTTTTATTGTTGCCATTGAATCCAGCTAATTTCATGGTGAAGTTGACAAAACAAGAGATTTAATCTACAGTAACTGATTGATTTAATTCTGAACAATGCTGGTTCTAACTGTCAGCGCTTAAGAGCTGAAGTTGCACTAATTAATAATTTCATATTGACAAAGTATCAAGCGATAAGCTATCACCTGTCAGACAGCTGCTTTTAGCAAAAAGCTAAAAAGCCAGATATTTCCCTCAGGTGCTCGTTGTGTTGACCAAAACGAAGCTAAAAGGAAAGTGAAAAATGGACTTAAACGTGGCTCGTGAAACCAAAACAATGAGCTACAAGGGGCTAAAAAGCTACATAAAGCTGCAGTTGTTTTTGTTTTTTTTTTCATCTCAGATTGTTGAAGGATTTTAATTAAAGGCCTAAAGAGGAGAAATTATCCAGTTTTTCAAAAGAAAGTTTTCTATCATATTGTTAATCGTCTTGTGATCCAGAGCTCCAAAGAGGCCACATCAACCGCAGGTGCATTGGTCATACAAATCCTAGAAAATCAGGGCAATGCACTGCGCTAACTATAAGACAAATGTCCCAGTGTCGACCTGGGTCCATTTTCATGGAGTGTTTCCATTATTTTGTCTGCTCCCCCCGTACTTGTGACACTGTGATAATCTCAAGACTTGTTAAAGCGTGCAAGCATTCCATCTGTTACAAAATCCAGGAATGTTCCACTGAGTCAGGAACAAAAACACAAAACAAATTCTTGAACAATAGCATGTACAGTAATTGCAGCCTTAATATGAGGTTCAGTAAACACAACTAATCCTGGGGAGGCAAACGACAGACAGGAACCAAATATCCAAAAAGATGCACAGATTCAGAACTTTTAAGTGACACTGGTACTGTAGTGAGCCGTCCATCCCGTCCTGCTTTGCTCATAATGTGCTGCCTCATTCTGCAGTTAGAGCTGGGCAAGGGTCTGTACGAGATACCTCAAAGCATGCAGGGAAGTGTGCTGTTTGTGCTGTTTACTTACCCCACGACAATGAGGAGCGGTTTCAGGGGGTAAAGGCCACTGCGCCCCGGCTCTCTCTGGCTGGGGAGTGGGTGCGGTGCTGCTCCCTGCCAGCCACCTGGCACCGTGGAGGCTATGTCTAGGAAAGAGACCTCTGCCAGGCCTCAATTACGGGGGGAATAATCCAGGACACACTGAAGCAATTACAGCCCCATATAAATCAATATGCTTTGGGTTAAAAAGTGATCTGCTCCCAACACTCTGGAGAGGCTCTGACTCAGCCGGCCTTTGATTTTTCTGAGAGATGGGAGCAGTTTCTCTGGAAATGGGCAGGGATGCTGCTCTAGCTGCTGCTGCTGTGGTTTCAACTGTCACTCAGGCTGAGTAAACAGTCAGGTGACACGGACTGTGAGGAAGAGCAGAGGATAAATATTGATTTGCAGCCACTGAGCCTGTATAAACAGTTGTTGGGAAATTTATGTTGCATAAAGTAAAAAGCTGCATAAACAAACGAGTTTCCCCACAAATTACAATGTAAACACGTCTTTCTGCATCTTACTTTCAATATTTACTCAGAATTGACATATGGATAATAAGGAAGGATAAACACAGTATTATTTATGCATTAGGAAGCTTGCAGGGTCAAAATCCTCCAACACAAGCTGCGGCAGCAGGGGGCAACACTGACAGCTTTTACCCTCCCCTGTGAGGTGCAGCTGCTGAGCCCCCTGATCATCATTAATACTACCACACTGCCATCTTCTGGTTAAACCGCACCACTGACTAAACACTGGACAACACAGGTAGTGTGTTCTCCAATTCAAAATCTCAGCAGGTTTTCAATGTGTTGTGCGTTCACCTTGGAAAAGTTACAAAATGGAGACTTCTCCAAAAAAAAAAGTCAGTTTGCATTATAAGAAAAAAAGAGGCTTGATTTGTGAGTGTGCAGGGGGACACTCACAGCTGCAAGAAATTTAGGCAAATTGTGGATGGTGATGAAACTGCAGCTTTGTCACGCTGCCTTTCGACTGACATGTTTCGTGGTGTGCACCGAATCTCACTGGTGTAAAAAGGTTTGTGTATTTTTTTCATTCTAAGTGCAAAAACAGTTCACCAAGACAATTTGTATATGGTACACACTGTGTAGTTATAGCATCACATAGGGTTATGGCTGAAACACATTGGTTCTGTTGCTACGCTTTTGTTTGCTCAAATGATTTTAGTCTTTACTGATGTTTTGAATTATTTTTAAGCCAAGTTATTTTCACTACTGATTAATTGTTTGAGTTGTACTTTTGTCAATCATTACAGCACTTTTTACTTAAAAATGAAGCGAGGAAGAAAGTCACTCAATGTTGATTTATTTCAAAAAGAACTGTAAGCAGAAATTATATACATGCCTTATCAATCAACATGTGGATCAACACAGAGAAGGAACAAGGGGGAACGAAAGCTTACAAATTGGTCAAAATCAAATAACAAAGGGCGAGATTGATTGTGTTTTTTTTTTTGGTGACACAATGGAAACCTCATTGTGTAAAAGAAAATCACCTGCGTGAAAATAGAAGGATTTCTATTGAAATTCTATCCTCACTTCATTAGTGAATGACGGTTCGATTTTCACGTTGTGAGTGAGCGAGTGTTCCCAAAGCGCTTTTTTCTGGAGGAATGCTAACCCACACTCCTCACATATGTAGCTCTTTGGCTTCCCGGCGTGAGTCCGCCTGTGTTTCTTCATGTGATACGACAGCCTGAAGCCTTTATCACATATGTCACATTTAAACGGCTTCTCTCCTGTGTGGATGCGCATGTGCGACTTCAAATATCCCGACTGGATGAAGGCTTTGCCGCACACTTCGCACTTGTACGGGCGCTCCCCCGTGTGATACCTGTTGTGCAGTCGGAGCTCGTTGGCGGTCAGGAAGGTCTTGCCGCAGACTGTGCACTGGTGAGGCCTCTCGCCTGTGTGGATCAGCTCGTGCCTCTTCAGGGACGTCTCTTTCATGAACTGCTTCCCGCAGCTGTTGCAGGGATACCGGACGCCCATGTGGATTTGTTCGACGTGGTTCGTCAGCTGCAGCTTCGTGCGATAAGCCATGTCGCACTGCGTGCAGGCCCAGGGCCTCTCCTCCGAGTGGGTCCCCATGTGGACGGTGAGCTCTGAGGCGGAGCGGTAACACTTTCCACACTGCCAGCACAGGAAGGGCTTCTCCCCGGTGTGTTTCCTCTGGTGCACCGTCAGACAGTTGGAGGACCTGAACTTCTCTGGACACAAGCTACAAATGTAAGGGAACTCTCCTTTGTGGATTCTCTGGTGGATGGCGAGGTAGGACAGCTGGATGAAGGTTTTGTCACATTGTGCGCAGGGATACGGGCCGATGAAGTTGTGCTGCTTCTCGTAGTGTTCCCTCAGGCGCCTCAGCAAGGTAAAAGTCTTGTTGCACATTGTGCACTGCATCGGCCTGTGCATCAGTTTGTGCCTCTCGAAAGCAGGCTCGTTTGCGAGTATCTTCCCGCACTCTTTGCAGTACAGCGGGTCGTGGATCCTCTGGTGCACTTTGAGCATGGTCATGCTCTTGAATTCTTTCCCGCAGTCGTCACATTTCATGATTTCCCTCACATCCACTTTGCATATGTTCTCCTGGTGCTCCTTCAAAGCGGACAGGTACTCAAAGTGCTTGCCACAGTTTGAACACCACACGGGTATCTTCAGCAGTGGCCCCTGTTGGGGGTCAGAGCCGGCTGCTTCACTTTGGCTGGGCCCCGCTCTCTGCTCCTTCTTCCATAAGAATCGGCTGATTTTCTTGTGACAAATGGCGTAAATCTGATGTCTTTTCAGCCCGTGCATGTGTTTAAAACGCTTCTTGCAGTGGACGCAATGATACGGCCGATCATCCGTGTGACACTGTATGTGCCTGTTCAGCGTTTTGACACTGTCGAACGCCCGAGAACAGACAGGGCACACTTTCAGGGCTTTTTTGCCGACTTTTTTCACGGGTGCAGATGGACACTCCTCTGAAGCGTCTGTAGGTAAATCTGGACTTTCTTTTTTATCAATGCTCGCATCGTCACAATTCTGAGGGTCTGCTTCAGCCAAAATCTGCTCCACTGTCTTGCTCTGTTCCTCTCTGATCCCCTCGTGACCGTGAATGATCTGATGCTTCTTCAACGTGTCCTTGTACTTGAATCCTTTCTCGCAAGTGACACAGATAAAAGGACGCTCTTCTGAGTGAGACCGTAAATGCTTCGCGATGTCTGCAGTGCAAGGTAAGATCCTGCTGCAGATGGGGCAGACTTTGCCCTCTGCTGACCCCTCTGACGGTGGCTGTGGATTTGATCGCTGTGTCTCTCTCCTCTTTGGCTTTTTCAGCTCTCTGCTCTTACAAATCTCCTTCTGATGTCTCTTTAAGACATAAGGATTCTTGAATTTCTTCTCGCAGAAGGAGCATTTATAAGGTCGGTCCTCCGAGTGGGACTTCATGTGTCGCTCCATGTCGACTCTGCGGGCAAAATACTTCCCACACAGAGAGCAGTTTTTGTTTTCTGACATCTCAGAGGTGCTAGGATCCCCCGACTCTTCTTCTTTAGTGTTGCTGCTCATCTCTTCCTTTTCATGAACGCGCATGTTGTGTCGGTTCATGTCGTAGTGGTCCCTGAATCGTTTGTCACAGTTGGTGCACTTGTACCTGAGATCCCGATTTGCAGAATGAATTTCCTGGTGTCGTCTCATGGCTGCAGCTCGAAGGAAAGTCTTATTGCACACCGGACACGTCTTATTGTTGGGGTATTTTTTTCTTTGCCTCTTAGCTGTTGCGGAGTCATTTTCCTTTAAAGCTTTTCTTTTTAACTGCAGTCTTTTGCTTTGTTTTAGTGGCTGGAAAGCTGCTGGCTTTAAGGTGTCACCAACGTCCTCGTCTGTTGCTTCACCAGCAGTTTCCTCCTCATTCACCTCATTTTCGTCCTGATCATCAGGCTCAACCAAACCTGGCGGCTGTTCGATCTGTATATAGTCCAGCAGAGTCACAGTTTCACCCTCCACCTGGACAGTCATACAACCCGGCATCTGATCTGACGGAGGCTGTAAATGTATTTGGTCTGCATCGATTACGACCTTCTCCAGCTGAGGGAGAGACAACGAAGAAAGGATGCAGTTCCCAAAAGAAGATGGAATGCTCTGAGTTTCATCTGTGAGGAAAAGACAATTCCCATTAGCTTTATGGTTTGTGGCTTTAAAAAAAATAAAATCAGTTTGTAAGCAATCATGCGTATTATTTAGTACTTTTACATGCACATTTGTTTCCAGGTTTTTAGTCTTATTCCTGATACTTAACTTGATCCTAATTACTGATGGTCTGACACAAACTTAAATTAATCAGTTCTTCAAAACTTGCTTAAAATGAGTCTGGAGCTGTCGCGATAGTAAAAAGTCCTTCAGCAACAAACCCGCAAAAACACATGCCTGTTCACAGTTAGCTGGATCAATGGCAGTTTCTGCAAATTCAGCAGCTTCACATTTATTTAGAATCTTTTTGCATGTTTTACCCACAGCCAAAAACAATACATGCAGCCCAGATGAGACTCACCAGATAAATCAAAATGTCCAAGAGACGTGTGGTACAGGAGAACGGTTTTCAGGTGCTGTGGGTCAGGAACGGAGTGCACACACTCCTCTAGGGCAGATGGGACAGCACAGAGCATGGACGCAGTCTAGTGATGAGACAGAAGATTACAATAAAAAAAGATGCACAGAATATGTTGTGTCTATCATTCTTATGCGCTAAAGAAATCCAGTGTCCCACTTTCAACTTCAGTCAGGGGACAGGGGATTAACATAAGCCACCAGGTAATGCTAATGAGATCTGGCTATGACTGGGTGGGTAACTCTACAATCAGGCTCCCGTTTATACCTCAAATATTTTTTTTTTACTGGTAAGTGACCAACTGGTTACTCAAAGGTGAGTTTACCACAAAAGGTCCCACTACCTGCTGGATGTCTGGTACTGGAAGGAGCTTCTCCAGTCTGGACAGGAAATCCAGCATTAGCACCTGCAGAGCACTGTCGTATTCAGGTCCAAAATCTGTTGGGAAAACATCCTGGGGAAAAAAAAAAAAAAGAAAATCAGTGCTGAAGCAGTACTGACAAACAGAATGTGTAATATAAAGTGGTTGTGGGATACTTCAGCATAAATACAGTCACATAAACACCGGGAGTTTAACAAGAGCACAGGCAAAATCACAAACCTGGAAAAACTTCTCCTTCTCTTCAGGGTCTTTCAGCAATAATTCAATTTGATCCACAAAGTTTGATTCTGGAAACTCAACTTCTGCAAAACATGGCTGGAATACAAAAAAAAAGCACAGTTGCAGTTTAAGAAGAAAGAAAAAGAATTTGATGTAAAACGTGACTGTGCTGCAGACCTGCATATCACATTCTGAGAAGCTAACCTGCGCTGCCCAAGTGGATACGAGGGCTTTGATCCGTTCCAGGTGCATCTCAATGGTTTCTGTGTCTGTTACCTGCTCAGCTTGACACAATTCAAGAACCACCTGCAAAACATGAGTTCACCTCAAGGTAAACGCAACACACAGTGCAGTGCCTGGAAATATTGTTCACTGACAATACATGCATGAACTGGAAAATTAAGAGGAGACAAGACATTCAGATGAGATGTGGAGGTGTCAATCAGATGATAATTTAGATTTTTGTTGTTTAGGTGCTTTAGGGTTTGAATTCTGAGGTGATGTTGGCAGGATTATACCCGTTACAAAGAAGAGAATCAAGGTAGCTGCTAGAATACATAATAATAAGTTTGTACACTTTGTTTTGACAGGCTAACATCTGCAGGGGAGAAACCAAACTGCTGCTGTTGTCATTTTATGCGTTCACCTGTGTTTCTTCACAAACACTCACTCAACAGTCTATTTTAACGCCTGTCCCTCAACAACTGTCTTCACTAAACTCTCAACAGTCTTACCCGTGCTCTGAGTCCCAGGAGGAGCTGAGCTTTCTGATCTGCGTTCAGTAGTTCAGGAACAACTTCTGTAACGGTGCTGATGAACTCCTCCACCATCCCATAGTCCTGCACATTTCCTCTCTGGACGACCTGCCACATGGCTGCAGACACCAGGCGCAGTGGAGGTATGAAGAGACGCAGGGACGGCAGCAGAAGAGGGTGATCTGGAAAATATATCACACGGTGAGTCTGATTATCAAAGTAAAGTCAAAGTGAGTTCACATCCATGGATGTGAACTCACTTTAGGTTTGGGAGAGTCAGTCGAAGTAACATCTTAACATATTATGGGAACCCCAAAAAAGCCTGAGGACCTAATACTGCAATGTTTTTGGTAAATCCCAGGGAGAAAAAAGCTTTTCCCGAACCAGCTCTTAGTTAATGATACCACCGCAACCTGACTGAGCGACAGTGAACCTCAGTGTCTGGGACCCCAGTTTGTGCTGTCGTGGGACCAGCTGAACCATCACCGCATCTAAACCGGCCCCTTGTTGCCTTCAGGGACCGGCTAGTGTGTCGTAATTACAATCCACCGCACATGAGCATTCCAACACAGTGCTAATCATGTCTGCAACAGTCGTGACTTTCCACGCTGTGGAAGTTGTATGGAAATGGTACAGGTGACACTCTTCTCTGAAACAACATCACTTTTCTTCTTAGTGTTTTGCCGAATTAAACGTGTTGATTGTGTGTCTGTTTTAATGATCGTCCCACTTTCTGGCGCTAGCAGTTTTGTATTTTTGTTTTTAGCCACTAGCTAGTTGAAACCCGCGAATGCAGCACCTGTCAGCCGCTACAGTGCTCGTTTTCGGTTGCTAACTAATCTATACGGACAGTTAATTGCCCCTGCCTGTTCAGTTAAAACATTTCTGTTATGATTAAATATCAGGACGGTCTGTTTGCCAACTAGCTTAGCTGGCGTTAAGCTCCCACTCGCAACTACCGCACACATCAGCTCTCCGTTGCTGTAACGCAGCACAAAACCACCGCCATCTCAGAGCGGGGTACGCCATGTTAAAAATCGGGCGCACACAATCCAAAAGAAAAGCCAATAACTCGCGATGGCCGAAACTTGTCTGAATTCTCAACAGCTTACCGTTTTCGGTGCGAGGCGGGCTCTCCATTTTAACTCGGAAAGTAGTCAGCCAGAGGAGCAAACCAACTCGGGGTTGTTGTGAGTCGACGTCTGCCCGACCCTGCGGTGCAAGTTGGCGGGGAGGAAGGGCGGCTCGATATTCTGTTTTGAGTGCGCAGGCGCAGACGTTTCAGTTGTTTCATTCGGTAGCCGCGGGGTATCGTGAGTTCGTGTCTGCTCATACAATCTGTTAACTCAATTACTTTGTTAGCTTTGGTTAACCAAACAACTCTGTGTCACAATTTGACCAACTGTGGGAAAAGCTGCAAAAGAAAGAGGTTCCTTTTCTTCTTCGTTTGGGTCATTTCAGCCTAACAGTTAAGTTATATTGGTTTGTACTGCCCTCTAGAGGCCATGTGAGGAAATGACCCCAAACTCAAAACAAAGGCAAGCGTCTTCAGCAAATTTTTCCTCTAAACATAATTATATAAATCTTCGCTTTTAGTCAAGGGTTTATTTCTCAAATGTCAATTGTTTGGCCTAACGTTTCAGATGTTTATTCCTCATGGCAATAATCTTTTCAGGAAAATGAATTCTTCCAATTTGTGGAACACTTTTTGCACAAAAATGCTATAATCCTGAACTGCCATGTAATATGCGCTTTATCACCGGGCACCCTGGTGCAATGGATTTCTGGAAAAATGGCCTACACTTCGAACAAAGTTACCATGGTAATCACTCATGAGGGAAGGCCAGATCAATAAACTTCAGCAATACAACGTGCGATTTCTTTATAGCCAGTTACAATCTGCATTTACAGTTGGGCTACTATTAAAGTTAAGCAAAACTGTCCAGAAAACCACAAGACAATCCCAAATGCCCTCCTAAATTCCTAATGGAATTTAACCTGCATGAGTACAGTGGTTTAATTCGTCCTTTCAGTATCTTTGGTGCAGTGTTTTCCTGTAGGGACAGAAAAAAAGGAATCCCCAGAAATGGAATCTCAGCCAAACTGTCCTCCAGACTTTTTATGACCTTGTATTTCTTCATCTGTCCCACAGCAGACAGTCCACTGGCTTTGTGAGGGCACTGTCATGACTTTTAGTATCTTGAGTCATTTGCTCGGGCGAAGTGGTGGGACTGATAAAACACCCTGGTGCTGGGCTGTGGCCAGATATGACACATTTATATTCAGGGGAAGCTGCAGAGTGCTTGCTTTCATCTATAATTTCTGTTCTATACTTTCCATATTTTCCAAATTGTCCTCTTTTTCATGAGCAGCCCTAAATTTTTTATGCATGTTCAGTCCAACTTCTTAGCAAGTTTTACAATGATGTTTAAATGTTTTTCATACCTGTAGATCAATGCAAAAGAAAGCACTTATTATTTGACAAGAAAATTCTGACCAACTGACAGACTAAAATGTGCATCTCCATCCCTCAAACCACGTCTCTAGTGTGGCTAAAAACATGTCAGAAATAAATAAACGAAATGACCTTCATATGATTTAAACTGTGGTCGTTTATTAGCTGTCCACAAAAGCATGTCATGGAACAACAGAAACTGTAGCACGAGTGTAACATTCCTTTTTGTTGTTATACTCCACCACATCCCTGCTTCTCACACCATGTATAATTTATATTTCATATATATATATTTTGTACAATATACATGTTCTCATCAAAGGAAAAAAAATAGCAAAAGTTCGTCCCCCCGTGTATTTGAAATCTAGTGAACATCCCATGCATGTTTCCACTGCTTCTAGGAGAAATGTTGTTTATTACCAGGAGCAAATACGCAGGCAAATAAATGCTCAGACAACTTAAGGGGAGAGTCTTGTTCGACAAAGCTGGTGTACAGAGCACATTCTCAACAACATTAAACAAGAAGAGCCATGCGAACCGACATTTACTCTACGGCTTTGACCCAGTTTCAAATCAAAAGCGTCAGTACAAGGGGCAAGCTAAAGTTAGTCTTCTGCTAATGACATAACATTAATACTAATAAAAAAAGAGATAAGCTTTAAGTCTTTTTTGCTTATTCTCATCTTTTAATGCCGAAGCCATATTCAGCTGCTGTTGGGCCACAGTAAGACTTAAACCTTAGCTTACGGTTAAAATACTAACGCTTTTGATTGTGTGTGAGGCTACAGTAACACTGGCACAAAAAGTGCTTGACATCATTATGAACCTTTTTTTTTTACGTCTGAGGAGACAAAATTGTTTGCATCTTTAAGTTACACTTCACATTTAAATAGTAAGTCTCAGTTCAAATGTGGGCATGTATAAGGATTCAATATAAAGCCAAATATGTCGTAAAAGTAAATGATCTCAACCAGAGTTAGTCTAAATAACTTATCAGCTTCATTAAAGCTTTCAGGGTAAAATCAACAGACTGGCAGTCTATAAGTTAGAAATATTCTTTTTAAATGAGTGAAATACATTTAAAAGAAAATACACCATGGGATGTCACAAAAATATTAACAAAAATCAGGCTTTTTTTTTCAGTCACTCATTTGTCTATGTAATGTGTCTTTCAATTCACATTTATACATAGCTCCATATACTGTGGCATATTATTCATTTTACTAGTCAAAGTAATACAATCTAATGGAAATATTGCTTAATTTCAAAACTTTAAAGCATCTTTTTTATATAATCTTTTTCACTTTTGTAAAACAAAATAGCTGTGGAATGTAAAATAAAATATATAGTGCTATGTATGTAGGTAAGAAAATAAAGTCGTAGGATAATATCTATATTTCACTTTCTGTAACTATTTACAGAACTTAAAACCAACTCATATATGCCTATAGTTTCTCTTAAAATGTTTTTTTTTGGCCCAAAACAAATGTTTTATGTAATTTTGAGTGTGCTACAACATTTGAAGTCATAAAATTTGTCTCTTATCTGAAGGTAAAGTCAGATTGATGTAGAAACAACCACCACTAAGTATGAGGACACTTTAGAGACATTTGCATTGTAAGCCGTTAGAAACAGAGGGAAGCATCTCTTTTTGGTTTGTTGCTGGACTGGAGACATTGCACATTTTGTGAATATCCAACTTTTGTTGCATTGTTACATTCATAAAATATATTGTATGGTTTATGATTTTTTTTTCCTAAATTGAGATGTGCTGTGTCGGAGTGAGAGGGTCTTGGGGTTTCTTCAAATATTGTTGAACTGCACTAAGATTTTGTCCCATTTGAGCGAGTTTAAACAACAGGGCTGGTTCTCCAGAGCTGATGTCTGGTTTTGCATTTGGTCCTTTTAGAACTGAGAAGTGTTAACTAATGCACAGCAGGTGGGCAGTTGTGTAGGAAAATGCCATCATAAGGAACCAAAAGCTGAATTTCCAAATACTGTCAGCACCGAGTTCATTAGAGACACAGCACTTTGGTCATGGACCTTCGTCAGACATCTTTATGCTAAAGCCACAGGCTGTAAAAACCAATGAAGGAAGGGGAACCAAATCTCAAAACACCTGAGCCAATTACCACATCAATCACTGATATAAACATGTCAAGATAAATAGAACATCAACAAAACTTTGTTATATAACATGGACTGGTTATTGTCAGATCTGCCTTTCTTAAATTAAATTAGATTATTGCCCAATTCATCTTTTATTAAAAAAAAAGGGTTTCAAACAGTTCCCTTTTCTCAGTTACTGATGTGATAACTGGCTCAGGTGCTTCCATTGTATGCTTCCATTGTACTTGGTCATATTTTGTTTTTGTTTTTATTTTTATCATTTGACTTTTTTCTGAGTTTCTGAAGTGTCCAGTCAAGTGTTTTTATGTGCAAATTGAAAAATGAACATAAAAACAGAAACACAGTGAGTCACATAACCCTGTTTACTTTGTGCTTCTATTAAATTCAGTGCTGATGTTACTGAGAAATTCAGATGAGATAAAACAAAAAGTGACTCTGAAATGCATCTCGTGATCTACCCTGATAATCTGGAATGTATCAGAACCAGTAAAATAATGTAAGGGAGCATCCTTTGATTGGACTTCAGCTGGAACAATCAACACCCTGCTCAGTCCTACCGACCTACACAGAAAGCACACCTAAAGCGAAACGGAGGAGTCATACAAACAGATTAAACATGCAACTTTGCATAAACAGGGACATACAGCAGGAACAAACTGTTCAGGGAGCACATTCAATCAGACTGGTGTCATCAGCCAAGCGAGTGTAGGAGAATATTGTACATCAGTTTACAAAAAAAGAAGAAGGACCAGCACAATGACTTTCAGGACATATTTACACTTTGCTTTAAATATCTTTAAGAGAAATTCCCTGCCAATCGAAATCCATTTCCAGATCCTGCTCAGTCCAGTCTGTTTTGCAGTGGATACAAAGTTAGTAAGCAGCATTTTCCCTTACTTCCACCCTTTGCAAAAGTGGTCCGTGAAGTAAGCTCTGCATAAAAAGCAATATCGGGGCAGCTCAGTTGAGGAGGTGTCATGCAAAAACAAACCCCCGCCCCCCACCCAAAAAAAACCCAACAGTGTTCGTGGAGTTATTATCACAAGTTAATTTCCCAGTTGGACATCCGTGTTTCAAGCATACGTCAGCATAGATTTCACTGAGTGGGCCGTCTTTAGTCAAATCAGCGCTGCAGTGTCGGCCGCGGTGGAAGTTCCTGTGATCAGTTTGGCCTCTGCACACAGTAGATTTAACACAGTGAAACGTATCCAACACAGAAGTGACAGAATAAAATGTTAATAAGTTCAAATAAGTCCACCTAAAAGTCTGTCTGCTGGCATTGCTACTAATCACTTTTATTGGTTGTATAGTAGGATTATATTCATGTTTTGGCATGTGTGAAACTTTATACTGCAATGGCATCCACTTCCATAGAGTGATGTTATTTGTAAACCAAAGTCTCATATCAGAGATGATGAGAAAGCTGCTTTAGTTAAAATTCTACTCTACCTTTTTAAGCAAAAAAAGGTGTACAGTGTGTATTTCATGCATGTATTCTATATGAAATACAATAGAAAGTTTTATAATCATGGTTAGGTCTAAGTGATACTGCTGGGTTAAGTCAATTTTTTTTTAACAGTTTATCTCACTGTATGGGGTGTGAAGTGATCAGCGGGAGCCATTAGGATAACGAGTTCGCCAACGTTGACCGTCAGTTGGCTGCAACAGGCAGAATTAAAGGGAATCCCTGACGTAAAAACTCCTCTTCAGCGGTGGGGCCAGGACAGGTGGAAGGGGCTGTATAGCGGGACACTGGATGTTAATTGTGGTGTTACATGGATGCTGTGGCTGGATCGGAAGGCTCCGAAGAGGACGGCATCACACCACAGAGCCCTTGGAGGTGGAGAGGTGAATAGAGTGGATGCGCATAGCCAGAGTCTTCTCCAGGTCGTGGAGGATGTCCGAGCAGATGCCGGGGCTGGAGACGGGGCTCTCGGCAGGAGGAGGTTCGTACAGAAGCTGCTTGAAGCTGTCGAGTTCAATCAGCAGCACCATGTTCTTCAGGAAATAGCCCTCGATGAAAGCTGTAAGCTCGGTGGCACCAAGGAACTGCATTAATAAAAAATGAGATAAAGAGCAAAGAGAGTTAGCAACTGTTCTGAAGCCTGAATTGAAGAAACTACATGGAAAACATGTTAACAATCAGTGTTAACTCATTCAGCAGCTAGTCAGAAATATTAGCATCCATTTGGAGGCATGTCTCTGTCCACTTAGCTCTGTTTTGGTCTCCACCGACTCATGAAGGACATATCTGGGTCATTAGCTGTTAGTTGTTCCACTATGTTCAGCAGCTTGTTGCTGACTTTGCTGTCTGGTGCTGAGCAGGAGCGCAGCATTAAAAAAGGTCCTTCTCTCCCTGGTGCCCAAACTCTGAATACTGAATTACCCTTAAAGTGAAATATTTTATTACAAAAGGTGAAATAGTCACAGTAAACTGAGGTAATATAGCTCAAGGTGAACCAAAACCAAATCAACAAATATAAGAATGCTGATTAATCCCTCTGTGAAACAAACAAACAATTCTATTTACAGAATTTAGAAAACTGCTTTCAAGAACGAGGCCACTAGGCCCAACAATCTTACATCTAACACCCCGTCACTACAAGAAACAGAGGTGGTTTCTCACCTTGGCGTGTTTGTAGAGGTCCACGCAGGTCTCGGTGGTGATGTTCTTGGAGCAGATGATCTCACAGTGTCTCTGAAGGGCCTCTAGTTGGAAGAATTTGGCTGCAGACAGGAGCTGCAGGGAACAGTACAGCCACACAGAATGAGGCACAGGACTTGGGATTAGAAAAGCTAATACTAGCGCTGTCGCTCGGCAGGCTTCGGTTCAGTCTGTCTTACCTCCATAACTTCAGTGTTGCGTATGTGCAAGGACTCAGTGCCTCCACAGTACAGATACTGCATGACCAACTGAAACAGAGAACAGGATTCAGTCTATAGGATCATTTACAGTTTTTTATTTTAAATGAAAAATAACCTCAAGATTAATTGCTCATAAAAAATAAAAAGAAATTAGTGGAGCCCGACAGTTAATCCACTCAGGCTGATATATTTGGCTATGGTAGCCAATCAGAGACATTTCGGTATCTACATATCTGTCAGCTGATGATTAAAGGATTATTTTGGTAATGTTCTATATTTTTACTATCATCAAATCCCATAAAAATAACTTCTGACTTCAGATCCTGTGAGTGACTCTGAATTTGAAAATGCTAACAAAACACCACAGTAGATTTGGGTTTTAAACTTCTTACGTGGAATATATTGTACTTGACATGGCTAATCTCAATACAGGTGTTTTCAGCTGCTGGTCGGTTTTGGAGCAGCGACTTGAACCTGGATGAAACAGAAGAAACCATGGATACATCACAGCTGTTTTACATACTATAATTTTGTTCAATTAAAGTGAGAAAAAAAACAAAGAAAAATAGCAATAAACTCTTTCATCAAGGCAACATTTTCCTTTTACCTGGGTGAAGCTGTAAACAGCAAAACTTTATGTGCATAAAACGGTTTCCCCTCCACCAGGAAAGTAACATCAGACATCTCCTTGTTGTTCAGGAAGTGAGGGTCTGAGAAGAAAGACGATGACAATAAAATCCAGCTTAACAATGCATCATTATTCAAGTCCCCTAAAATGAAGCTGTAGAACAGCAAACAGCAGAAGATTAAGCTAATGAGGGCAATTAATCACTTAGCTATCAGTGCTGCATTATCAAAATACAGCAATTCCCATGCCATCAGTATTCCACAGGGCAGGCAATTTGAATTTGATATGGTCATTTAAGGTGTTTCTTAAAGTGCATCCTGATTAATTAATTCACCGTCAAAGGTTTTTTCAAGCATGAATTCTCTTCACACACAAAACAACAAACCATTAGTCATTTTATTTTAATCCTGTTAATAACAGAACACCAGGTGGTGCTGCAGCACAGTCACTGAATGTTCCGTTGCCTCTTCGTGCCCTAATTAGAAAAAACTAAGGAAAAAAATGGAAATGTGGAGATGTCTGCGTCCTTCCCAACTTCAAAGGCGCTTTTAATACCAGATTAGACAGATAAATCACATCGGTGGTGACATGTGAATGCAGATATCTGCTTATAAAACATATCATGATCATAAGTGTTCAAAGTCAAATCTGTGTTATGAACTCAAAACCACCCTGTGTTGAATTGGTAACCCTGCCCTTTACCACGAACTGGACTTTGACAGATTTCATACAGTCCCATAGAAGCTTGAATTGATGAAATATTTCATTCCTCATCATAGTGAATTCAGAAAATACACACAGACTCAAACTGCACTGTAATATTTTTCTGTAATGTTAGTCGATAAACTGGAGTAATATTGCTGTAATCCTGTCATTCTGATCCATTTGTATTTGCCTGTTTGTCATTTTAAAGCACAGAGTCATGTATTACAACAGTGATTCAGCTTACAGACACTGTGTAAAAGCTTTAATCTGTAAATCTGAAAAGAAAGACTGGAGTGCCACCTACAGCGACTTCAAGAGCTGAAAGTCTGAGTAAAACAGGAACACGTTTTCTAGTATTAAACACAGTTTGATTGACAATTGATCTCTGACCTCAGCAAAGTTGGAGACAAATCCACTTCCCACCCCCCCCCCCCCCCCCTAAAAAAACAAGAATCCCCCAGCTTTCCACTTTGACTCTAACCCCGCTGTCACTCCCTCGTCACTCAGCTTTGTTTAATGCAGAAAGCACACGGAAAAGAGCAGCCACTATTTTTAAGTCGCTCTCTTACCTAAGCGCGAGGTCTGTTTCTTCTTGATCTCCGTCAGCTTAGGGATGGGGAAGGGCCCGTAGCACTGGGTGAAAATAACTGACAGCTGCTGGCTTATCACCTCGTTCTGCAAACAGACACCAGCACAAGTGAGGACACAAACTTTACACAGACTGTAGTTTTGTGGCCTCTGTTTTCCACGAGTTATCTGGGACAAAATTTTATGCAAATGTATGATAATATGGTTTTGAGTGCAACTAAATATATGCAAATATGAGTGTTAATGTCACCCTAGCACATGAGCACAGGACAGTTTGTATTCCCAGCAAACCAGCCTTACTTTGTCTGATATTTCTCTACCAAGCATTTTGTTTACATGCACATAAAAGAAAGCCCCGGTGACCTTGCTGGTTCTGAGGATCTGGAACATGAGCGGCAGGCCGTGCGTGATCAGCTCCTCCGTGTACTCCTCCTCCTGGATGCAGCTGAAGTCTTTGAGCAGTCCCTGGATCAGGGGCCGGCGGTGTTGGATGAAGCAGGTACGCAGGGACTCGAGCCAGGTGTGCAGCGTCCAGGGAACGCCTGGGAACACCACCACACGGACGGTAAATACACACACACAGCAAAGAGAGTCTGATGTCTGAGCAGTTTCAAGGGCGAGAGAACCGACCATGTTTCCATCACTTTATGGTGTTAGTGCGAGCTGAAGGACAACTGCACGGTGAGCGTTAGATTAGTCGGAGGCTCCGGAGGGAATAAAAAGGCAGCACTTGAACATAATTAAAAGATGTCCTGTTAAAAAATGACTGTAATGTTCAGCAACAATATGATGAGCACTGATTGATGTGTGAGTGGAATAAACATAAATCATGACATGACAGTGGGAGCTCTGTGCATCAACAGCACCGCTGAAATTATTAGTTGATTGACTGAGTGGAAAATTCAACGATTAATCACCGAAGTCATTTAGCAACCAAATGTTTACTTGTTTGAGCCTCTTAAAATTTGAGGATTTGCTGCTTTTTATGTTTTATATCATCGTAAAATTTGTGTTTGTGTTTCAGACTGTTGGTTGGACAAATTAAAGACGCCGCCTTGGGCCCTGGGACATTTTCATGGGCATTTTCTGACATTTTAAAATTCACTACATGAGATTTACAGTGTGATTCTTGACCTTGGAAACAGCAGTTGACAAAACAATCTCACCAACTGTTTAGGAGCTTTAAGTTGTATCACACACACTTTCTTCTGGTGAGATTATGTCTGCTGGCACTTCTAAAGCTTACTAATTAACATGTTATATCTTATTTTAATCCCTTATAAAACCACAGCATGCCGCTTTTACACTTTGTTTTTTTGTCCTGATAAAACAAACAAGATATAACGTGTTAATTATTGAGCTTTAGAGGTGCAAGTAGCCGACAGAGCCGGGCTAGTTGTTTCACTCTGTTACCAGTCTTTGCGTAAAGTTAAGCTAACTGTCTGCTGAATGTAGATTCATATTTATTGTACAGATATCAGTGGTTTTCCCAAAAACAAGTGGAAAGTTGAACATCAACAATTCCAAGACAACTGGGCAGCTCCCTCTGGCGAAGAACATCATGTGATACAACCAACAGCTCCACAACAACTACCAACCGCACCTCGTGGTGCGACTGTTTTGTCAACTAAAATCAATTAATCCTAATCAACAGCCACACGAGGTCTTGTGCCCAATGAACTGGACAATGTCGGGTGACAGCTGATGATTACCACGTCTGCAAGATGAGCACTGCTTGAGGAAACGGCTGCATCATCATGTTCACACCTTTGGGTGAAGCTATTATCACCTCGGATATAAAAAATCCTGCTTCTGAGACTGTTTCATGGTTGGATGAGTAACGGTGATTGCTGAGGGTGTGTACAGGAAAGCACAGGACTGGACAGGACGGGACAGGACAGGCACAGCATGAGCACATCTCCAGGACAGCTGGAGGCACCAGAGAGCGAGGCATGTGCGCCAGTGAAGCATGTATTAGTAAATCTGACCTAAGCTGCGGATGTCTATGGTGATGTCCACATGGCCGTGCTCTGCGCTATGGTACATGGCCTCTCTCAGGGCTCTCAGTTTGGCCTTTCCTGTTCGCAGGGTCCCTCCACTGTTGGCCTGCAGAGCCAACCTCTTCTCCCCGGGATCCGAACCCTCGGCCAGGATCTCCTCCAGGGAGAGGACATCCCCCTTTTCCTTCTCCGACTGCGACAGGAGCCTCCGAAAGACGTTCCTGGAGGGGGAAGAGGGAGGAGATAAAGACACCGATAGAGATTAAAGGAAAGCAGAGCGATAAGAAAGAATGGCAGATTGTTTTGAGGTCGAGGGAAGAGGTAAATATGGAAGGAAGCTGCGGGGAGAAACTGCAAAACACACAGAATGGCCTGGGGTCACTAGCAGGAAGGAAAGCTGTGAAGTGGCTGATCACACATCGGAAAATGGTTCTAAATTAGACCTACACATACTGTGTTAACTCCACATTAAGCCCATTCAGCTCTCCAGCTATGATGACACTCAAAATATTCTAATGCACTTATTGAGGCATAATTACGTGCTCTGGACCTGTGTCACTGGTCCGTAGAGTCATAATATAGAAAGCAAAACGATTACCCCCTCAGCAAGTGGTGCTGTAGTAAATATGACATTTGTTTTACTCTGCAGCTTCACTGGTGCTGCATCACAACATCGCACCGATTCTGCAACAGAATGATGCAGCAAAAACAGATGCCTTCCTCTGAGGAGAATGAACCTCAACGCGTAACGTACACAGTGTGATCACAACCTGAGGACGCTTCACTGCATCATCTGCTTCAGTAAGGAGGTCCTCGTTTAGAAGCCCGCATCTTTCCACTCTGAGCACAACCACAACGGCTAACATGATACAACATGTAAGAAAAACAAGTCAGAGACTATTTGAAGATTTATTTTCTTCCTCGTTTGGTGGAGACTTGTTCATTTCTCCTGCTTCCAGTGTTTATGTTTAGTTAGGCTAAAACTATCCAGGACTAGTCCCTCTACTGAAAACCCAGGGATAAAACAGATATCTCATATGACTCTGGGTAATAACGAGCACATTCTTAATGTGTCTTCCTTTAATTATTTATGGTTTAAAAAGGTTTAAAAAGTGCATGAAAAGTTTAAGTTGTAAAATACTGGTTTATATTAACTAAAACAGACAAACAAAACAAAAACCCACAGCTGTCTTGATTTTTTAAATTCTACGCTGACATAATATTTCAAAAGAGGAACCGGAGAGAAAGAGCAGTGTACAAGTCTGTTTTCGACTGAGCCTGTGTTTTCTATACAAACTTCACCTCATGTCATGTGAGATCTCCTGCACCCAACCACCTCACATTCAGTCCCATGCAGTCTGAACCTGCTCACGATGCGCCGCAGCACGATCATCATACTATAACTGATTGTCTTCATAATGCTGCATTGTGTTGTTGGCTTGTGCCTCCCCTCCACTTCCTGACAGCTCTCACTGCCCTGAATGTTAATGGGCTTTATCTTACTCAGCTGCAGGGAAATGATGTCAAACTGAAGCCATAAGTGCCGCTGAATAGACTGCAGCGCTAATCGTTGCCTGCTGTCCGACAGGGAAACCGAGATATCTGCCTCTCATATACTGCAGGATTCTGTGAGAAGCAGATGGACCAGGACAGAGTGTGTAAATGGATCAATACCGTGGTAATGGATATATCTCCGGTGGCTGGCGCATGTGTGTGTGTTCCTGTGTGTGTCTGTGTGTGTGTGTGTGATTGCCTGTAATACCTGTGGCCATGTGCTGCTGCCAGGCTGTATGAGTTCATGTCTCCCAGCGGTGCAGAGGAGATGCCGTTTCGACACATGGTCCCGATCATGGGGTCTGCCCCTCTTTCCAAAAGCAAACTCACCAGCTCAAAGTTACCTACAGAGCAAAACGTGAATAAAGGGGAAGCACACTCAAATAAAAAGCGGATGCACTTAAGTACTATTCTGAGGTACTTTGATGCCACTGGGGGAAATGTTTTACTTTTCCATTTACTGCATTTCCATTTGACAGCTTTAATGACTTAAATAAAATAATTTTACGCATGTAAAGGTGAAGGTGAAGGGAGGCTCTTTAAAGTGTTAAACAACAAAATATTAATCAGCAAATTACTCTTCTCACATTCACTGGATTCCACTTTACATTAAATCGAGCGGGCGCAGCAGTGAAATCTGTTCAAAGACTTTAACACTAACACTTCAGTGAACACAAATAAGACTCTGCAATCAAGACACTGCTCCACACACTGCTTATTCCAGCTTTTATGTCCCCGTAAAGTTAATGTGACAGTAAAGTAAAAAACAGGCATGAGTCAGAAAATGAGTCTGAACCTGCATAAAATTATTCTGTGCTTGGAAAGTTTCTCACTCATTGCTATTCATTAACAAAATGAGCTCTGGGACTGTGGTCTTTATTTCATCTACATTATTTATTATTTAATGAGTAGGATGTTAATAGTGTTCATTATCCGCGGCTGTGTGTTTTAATCTTGTTACTATGGCAATGTGGCCGCCTACGCCTTCCTAGAGACACTCCTGTGTGTCACCTGTTGTGTTTGAACTATCTTTATTATTTATATTTAAAAATATTTCACATCTACTGGACAGATGTGAGAGTGGAATCGAGTTTCTCCCTTAACTCCCGACAAAAAAAAAAAGAAAATCAGCTTTTCAAAATGACAAGCTATCGCTTAGATAGCTCAGTTCGGTTCTGCTGTGACAGTTTAAAGCCCATTTTGACTGAGTCAAACTACCCGCTGCAGGTTTTTTTTCATACATGGCTGCACAACCATACAGCAGCAGCAGTCATGAGAAGCAGCATTTAAAATTCACTGCGGTCTTGAATCCCAGATAGTAATTGAAAGTGATAAATTAATTAGATGATTAAAGCAGAGTAAGAATGCCTTCTGGTGAGCTTAGAATCAAACATGTCATGACTAATCCCTTATACGCTGTTTCAAGAATAAGAATACTTGGGTCAAATATGCACGTCAGGAATTCTTCTGAGTGAAGATGAATCCACGTCGTCGCTGTGGTTACCTGCAGCAGCGGCCAGCTGAAGCGGCGTCTCTGTGTAGTTCTCCGCCCCATCCTGCAGGGCGCCCTCCACATTCGCTCTATTATCCAGCAACAACTGTGGCAGGGACGGGAAGAGGTAGAGACAGAGGGAGGGAGGGAGGAGGAAAACAAACCAGGAGGAGGAGAGCAGGGAGGAAGAAAACAGGCGAAGGGGAGATGGTGTGTTACAGTCAGGCTTGGCAAGACGAAAAGTCAACTGCCGGAGACCCAAACCACCTCATTTAGAAACTGTCCGAGCTCTGGACACTAAACACAGTCCTAGCTACACTTCCTCATTAGCTTCTGTGTGGAGTGGAGGAGGGGGCTTATTGTTGTTGTTGAGTTGAGAAAGGAAGAATCAATTCTTTTTTTTTTTTTTTTTATCCCCAAAAAACTCTGATTGCGGTTGTGCAGATTAATAATTGAAAAAATCCTGAAGGCGACGGTGTTCATCAGGCTTTCAGCCAGTGTCAGCTCATACAGTAATTAGTGCAACAAAATGTATTATATATTAAAACTGAACAGAAGTGAACAAAACACTGCACTTTGGCATCCCCGAGGCTGCGTGTAAGGCTGGCTGAGGTCTGTTCTGTTCAGTTTGCCTCTGGAACTTTCTCTCTGCTGCTGTAGGACCAATCCTTAGATTCAGTTATGGTGAAAACCAGGGGACTGGGTGACTCATCTGCACATCGTAAGAGCATACATTATTAAAAACAAACTTAATATGGAGAGTTTGCCTTGACCAAGTCCTCTCCACAAAGAAATGATTACTGCACAAATAGGATCAAGAAGGAGAATTTAAAAAGAAGGACACATGGCATCATCATTATTATTATGATGCACCATAATAATAATCATCATCATCATTATCATCCTCACTTTGGTGCAAAGGTCAGGGCAATGGCCACAGGTTAATGGTTACAGGTCATAAACGTCACTACCTGCACGACAGGGACGTGTCCGTGTAACACGGCGAAAGTGAGTGGCGTCCCCTGGCGCGTTTCAGGATAAACTGAGGGGTGCTTGTTTACTGTGCTTGGCACCTGGGAAGTCATAGGTGAAGTTCAGGGAGAGAGATATACAGCCATTAACATTCACAGCTCAGGGCGGGAGATGGGGGAGGAGGGAGGAGGAGCGAGAAGCGGTATGCAGGAAGAGAATTGTAAGCAAAGGAGGGCGGGATGGCAGAGGGAGATTTTCCTCCTGAGTTTCACAGAAAATCTTCAGGTCTACGGCTCATCTCAATCCTCTTCTCTAAACGTGAGACAGTTACTGCACATGTGCCTGAGCAGGGCTGTCTGGCCACACTCTGTGCTATCTGCCTAGCTGCATCTCTAAACAGTGTTTCATTTCAAAGGGGAATGAAACCAGAGAGAAAATACAACATTGGCAAAGACTACAAACACTGTGAAGACGGGTGGTGCTGACTCACGAACAAAGCAGAGTAAAAATTAAACAGCCATACAGTCCAATGTTGTTCTGTGATTCCTAAAGTGGCTTCGTCACGGAGTAAATTATAGAAATGGTTTCTAAATGTCGCCTGGAGGACGCCTCTCTCAAACACACGTTTAATATAATGTCACATTTCATTCGAACTCTGACGCTGAACAGCAGTGGGACTGTTAGTGCTTCTGTGTTCACAGTGATAAATTATTAATTACTTTATAATATCAGGCAGCTTCAGCACAAACAGACGGCATCACTGCCTGCAATATCTTAACATATAAATACTAAAGAGCAGCACTTTAACTAAACGTTTTAAATAGTGATGGTGAATCACTGATGTGCAACATCATCTGCTTTGACTTTACTTAAAGGCTCAGTTCTCTTTACTTTTCCAGCTGTTTGTTTTAAATTATCTTTAGAGACCAAATAATTTCCCAAGACAAAAAAAAATCACAAATCTAAATTAAAATCATCCCACTAATCATCTTGTGACTAAAACCAGGAGATTGTTTTGGGAAAGAGTCATTGCTTCGAGGAAGAACAAACATAATTTCATTCGCCCTCACTGTATTGCTGTGATAGCAGATAAATTATCTCAAAACACTGAGACATAAAATCAAAACTACCTGTATGGCCATTAGAAATACGTGAAGAAATAGTTTTATTTATAATTTGCATGAACTGTCCCTTTAGCATTTTATCAATAAATAATCTCTGTGTGATTTCTACATGTAGCACTTTGCTTTTGAGTCAACACACCTGCACTAAATACGAGCACTGAACCAATGGAGCAACCACAAGAGTCGACAATGAGGTCACTGTGGGGGAGGAGAGTCCGTGAAGCATTTCTATTCTTGCATATTCTTATCGCCAACTGAGACTGAAGCAGCTACACACACACACACACACACGCAGACACACACACACACAACAGGACACACTGCAGAGTTTATGAAAACATAGCTTCACTTCTACTGTTCTTACTTCAACATAATAAATAAGCGCGATGAAGTTCATGCTTCACGCACAGTCTGCGGTAGCAAGTTACACTAAGTGCACGCACTCGTACAACAGTAATGCATTATTGATGTGGTATAATGCAAACTGCTGCTGGATGTCTACAGTGTAAAATGTAATGAAGTAACTGTCTGCACTGAGGGACTATCAGTGGATTATTATTCTACATCAGCGCAGAGACAAACCATCATTGTTACTGTGCAAATGATCCTCGTTTATTGCTTATCAGTGCACTTCATGTAATGAGCTGCCAGGAGAACAGCGAGCATGCCGAGAGCAGGTGAGACAATGGAGACAGACAGAGAGGAGGGGTGGGGTGGGGTGGGGTGGGGGGAGTGGGGGTGGGAGCAACACAAAGCTGGTTCATCGTTTTCACTGGTACACAGAAACAAATGTAAATGAACATACTGTGACAAATACAAAAATGTGGAACCAATGTGACTTTGGTGCGTCTGACAGACTGACAGTCGACACTGACCTCGCTGTTGATGTCGGCTCCGGCGTCGAGCAGCATCTGGACCATGGCCTCGTCGCCGCGGACACAGGCGTACATGAGAGGGGTCATTCCCTGCAGGAGGTAGGAACAAAGGGGGTTACGCTGTTTGAACTGGATGAAACATGTATTAAACCGCCAGTTGTTCTTTTACTTACAAAGCAGCAAAGTCAAAACCCATAAACTGTCCTATAACTTTCATAGACCTCGTCATACTCACAACTTTTCTGGAGGAGGATAGATAATAATGTTTGACCTTGGGTTATTTGGTCAAGGTGAGAAATAGAGATGAGTGTTTAGCAGATCTAAGGTTTGAATCCAGTGCCTGGAGCTTTTCTGTGTCGACTTTACTCCAGTTTCCCGCCATGGTCCAAACACATTCAGGTTTGGTGGATTGGAAACCCTCAACTGCCCTCACCATTTAAGTGGTGTGAATGTGAGGGCATGTGTGGCAGCTCTGTGACAGACTGGTGGTCCTGTAACCCGCCCTAATAATTTCTGGGATCTGGCTCCAGCTCCTGCGACCTTGCATCAGATAAGAGCGTATCAGCGTAGCCAGGTACTGAAAACCAAATGACGGTATAAAAAGACAGAATGGTTGTATTTCAGACTAAACTACTGTACACTCAAATCAAGAGCTTAAAACTTAAATGCTCACATGCCCATGAGTACAAGGAATCTGTGATCCTTCCCCCTGTCCACACCGGCCATTGAAATAAGCGCACTCGCCTGCTGAAGGTGAGCACATTGAGACATTATCATAGCAAAGAAACATCCGTGAAGGTGAAATCATCGGTCACTTCTCTTAACCAGATCATGAAAAATATGAACGTGGATTTCAGTGCTAACAGCAAAGCCCTTAAGAGGCCATTAGCAGTGCTATAAGGAGCTCACCAACAGCTGTGCACATTAGTTCTACAGGAAACCAATGCAAAGCAATTCAGTCTCCAAGTCCCTCTTTACGTAATGTTCTTTAAATCACCATTCTGTCATAAGGAACCTCTGAAGTGCCATATGTGCATGCTGTAAGGTCACTGCTGGTTGCTAATCTGCTCCATGCCTGAACACTGCGCGAAACAATACACAGCGCTCACACATAACATCCAGCTCAGAGCCCATTTCCTCCTCATCAATCAGGGACAGTTCCAGCAGTTGCATGCAGGTTCTAATTTTCCAGACGTAATCAGAACTGCCTCAAAATAACTGCGTCTTTACAGTGTGAGCGACAGCAGAGGTGGGCTGTGAAACTCCCAACATAACATCTTATATCTCCGCATGCCACCATATGCACAGAGCACTCTCTTGAGCCTGACATGCCCACACACATTATGCTCCGAGCTGCACGGTGAAGCTTCGCTGAAGTGTTATTGCAAAGAGAAAAATTAAAAACGAACTTCACTGTAAACCGAGCGGCAAGTTCTTCCCATTTATCAGAAGCAAAGCGCATTTTAAAGTGTTCTGGACGAGCTTCCATAAAACCGATTTCAATCATACGTCTGATCTGGGCCATTATGTTCAACAAAGGCCTTTTACGACGGGCTCATAACACACCACAGCACTTTATGCTGAAGACTGATATCCCTTTGTGGTGATTCATTCTGAAATATTTCCTGGACACCGATCTACTTAATCAGCAGACAGCTAAAGCGCGATAGACGACGGACCCTGATGATCGTCATGATGAGTTCAAATACCTCTCAGCCGTGATGACAGACAGCAGATTTGACTTTATTGCTCCTGTAACGCTGTCTGGTCCCTTGCACCTTTTAGCTGGTTTTACTAGGAAATAAAAGCCTGTATGTCACTGTGGCCTGTGATTTATGAGAGGAGTGAGGAGGAAAAGTGTCTGTCAATACAATTTGTTTGATAAGGACTGATAAGGACCCATAGACACTTCAGGGAACCAGGGATAACATGAAATCTGTGTGTTTTTTTTAAGATACAAGCTTCCCTTAGAAACAAATCATTCAAAACTGTTTTTGTTTAAGCATATCTGAGTGGAGACCTGCTCAGAGTTTCTTAACTGAGCCTAACCAGACACAGCTTTCTGACCATGGAAAGATCAGGCTGCACTATTATCTTCCTCTTAGCAGCGCAAGGAAAAACCAGTATTTCCACTGACTGGGGAGTTTAGAAATTCCCAAATGACATTAACACTTGGATGCAGTGAGGCTGAGATATCGACCCGATGGTCAAAGCGAGCTCAGTCCACGTAAAGTGTTGCAGTATCAGGTACAAATGGAACAACAGATCATTCCTGTCTTCCTCATTTTTTGGATCAACTGTTGAAATTAGTCTACACTAAATCACCCACAATGACAAAGTAAAAACAAACAGCTTTTTTTTTTGCAAATTTATTAAAAATCCAGTTCAGAAATCTCTCATTTCCAGAAGTGTTCAGACCCTTTGCTGTGGCAGGTGCATCCTGTTTGCTTGAATTGTGACCACCTGAGGCAAATTGAACTGACTGCAAACTTACTGGGCACCTGTGTGCAGAAGGTCCCACAATTCACACTGCGTGTCAGAACAAAAACCAAGCCATGAAGTCCAAGGAACTCTCTGCAGACCTTCGCAATAAACTTGAGACGAGGCATAGATCAGGTCAAGGGTATAAAACCATTTCTAAAACTCTTGAGTGTTCCCAGGAGCTCAGTGGCCTCAATAATTGTGAAATGGAAGAAGTTTGGAACCACTGGGAATCGTCTTAGAGCTGCTGTCCAGCTGAGTAACCAGGCAGGAAGGGCCTCACTTTGTCATTACGGGTTATTGAGTGTAGACTGACAGTTTTGACATCAGCAATTAAATCTGTAAATTAATCGATAATGAAATTCGTTGCTGCCCGACATCACAGATCCTGACAAAAATTTAAAGTGTGGTTTGCAAATAATGTGAATTTAGAAAAGTTGTATCATGGCATAAGAATTTATCACATTGCATTACTCACAGGCAGCAGTCTGTGCCCAGCGTGTGTGTGAACTGGGATGGGTTGCCAGGTAATACTTGTTAGAAATGCGCAATTCATTGTGTACCACTCTCCACTATGCCTGTGTAGGTGTGTGATGCTAATGCCGTGTGTATGTGTAGGAGTGTGTGTTAAGCGCCAGACCTGTTCGCTCATGCTGTTAATGCCATCAGGCCCCAGCAGGTTCACGGCCTGCTTGACCAGGTCCGTCCGTCCGCAGTTGAGCATCCTGAAGCCCAGATCCTGCAGGAACTTGGCCTCTGTGGAGGCTGCGTCCAGCTTTCTGGTGGCACAGAAACAATCCTCCGCTCTGCAGATGGAATAAACAGATCCATTACTGTGATTAAGTGGGAGTTTATCTCAGAAATGGATTTTGAGATCGGTGGATATACATCTCCACTGCACACTGAAGGAAACAGAAAATGAGGCTACCCTGCTTTTCACTACTTTAACTCTTGCTATCAGAAAACAAGCTGCAGCATCATAAGTTCATTTCAAGTATTGAGCTGTTTGCATACAAAGTCAATTCACTAGTGTTTGCATTTATCAACATGTCATTTTTCTTTGCTCGACTCTGGTTCTCCACTGTCTTCACTTCCTAAAGTAGCTTGTCTCCACCTTTTGCTGTGACTCATTATTACTCATCCCTGTCTCCCGGAAAGCCTCTTAATCCAAGCTGCAAACAGCTGTCACAGCTGAAGTTTCCAACAGGTCACAGAGGAACCTTTTCATGATGTTCGTCCGGTGTTTTGTGTTTTTTTTTTTTTTTATATATTTTGTTGCAGTATAAAATACAGCACATTTACAGGACAAGACAGGCAGCTATGGTTAAACACGGGGGACAGTGCAATAAGTAAATATGTAGTAATGCTAAAAGCACTTTTTGCCACTCCAAATACACCTACTACCACTATGGCTACTACTACTGCCACCAACAATAACAACAGCAAAGCCAGGGAGGCTCCAGAGTGAGATTGAGGCATCATCAGAGAGCTCCAGAGGGGTCAGGTCTGGGTTAGCGGTACCGTTATTACCTCCACCAAGGAAGTTATGTTTTCACCTGTTTCTGTTTGTTCGTTGGTTTGTTCATTTGTCAGCAAGATTACACAAAAAAAGCACGGAACCGATTTGCCCCGAACTTGGTGGAGGGCTGGTACACAGGCCAGATAAGAACCCATTAAAGTTTGGGGCAGATCTGGATCATAAGGTAAAACTGAAATTTTTGACCTTAATATTGCACCAGACAAAAGGCCGAGGGATCACAAACCAACCTACAGTCCATCTCTAAACGCTGATAACATGGATAAAAATGATCTACTTTCACTAACTGATTGATCTACTTTTTGCCTCAAATATTTTCATAAACCGATCCTACTTGAAAGTCCTCCCTGATCCCTCATCTCACGCTCATCTCATCTGGAGGTTTAACTAAAGCACTGAGGTTATTTTCTACCTCCAGAGCTGCTGGCTTCTTGCCCTAAAACTAAGTTATGAGAACAATATTCTCACTTTATTTGTCGTGGTTCACAGTCCACACCAGGGAGCAGCAGCCTGGCGGCCTGCCTCACGTCATCGCTGTCCACAGAGAAGCTTCGCCGGTGCTCAGTGTGGGCGACCGCCACCCGGATCCACTCCATCAGCGGGGGCAGTACCAGGAACGGCCTGCAGAGGAAAACAGATTTGTGTTTAATGTTTTAATTAAGCTGGATTAGGTGACACATTAAGGTTTTCCCCTGGTAAAACAGGTTTCATGATGCTCAGTGTGCTCCATTCACCTTTCCAACAAAATCACTTAATAGACTCTGGTCCAACATTGATAGCCACAAACTTTCTAATTAAAGATGCCCTCACAGATAAATGAAAAGGAAGCTACACCAAGTCAGTATTCATAATTTATAACTGAGACAGTCCCGAAGAAAAAGAGATCTAGATGCTGAAACCTCCCTAAATGCTGTAATTATCTTCTTTAATCAAAATCAGTAATGGGTCTTGCCTGGCTGACATGTTCATACTTCATCATTTATTTCTATTACCACTGTACGTGTGTGTGTCTCTGAGTGTAGTTCCGTACCTATCCAACAGAGGACCTTACCGTCATTATACACTCAACTACACTCACCAACAGAAGACCACTGAGCCAACAGGGGACATTTTGACGGTCCTCTGTTGGTCAGTCACTTGTAAACCAAGCCGCAGTCAACTTCTGGGAATTTAAAACATTTAGGCTGTGTTAACAGTGACAAGCTTTAATGTTTTTATCAGAGAGTGAACCTGTGACTCAGTTCAGTTTTGAGGAAATATGGAGGCTTACAGTTATATTAAATATCCGTAGACTGTGGAAACTGAAACTGCACCACCAGTTACTGCTGCACATCTACAGCAGCTACAGCGGGTACCCAGCGACTGCACAGCGTGTGTCCTGAAACCATATCGTGATTTGGTGCCTCAGTCCCGCTCTGTTGTGCAGTGCAGTGGCTTATTCCATCCTCAGAGGACAGGATTACAAAGTCTCACACCGCCCAGCAATCAGCGCCAAGCTCCACTGCGGCAGACGGAGTTATAACAGCCAAAACTCTGGGAAAAATGTTTGTCAGGTACGATAAGTGCAAGGTGACTGTTTTATCTGGGAACAGCAATGCTGAGACATCTGTCAAAGTGATGCGCTGCGGAAGTTGCTGCTGGATATCCGTTCAGTCACATTGACTTCAACGCCACGATGTGGACATTCACACTGAGCTCAGAGGAGAAAGAAAAAAAAAAACCTAGAGAGAAAAACCCAGACTGAAAAACTGGTAATAATGGTCTTATTCAGCATCCAGCTGTCTCTTAACAAGTATAATACCACTTGTGAAATCACTTCTTTATGTCCAAGAGGACTTGATTGTTTAAAAAAAAAAGAACTTTCTTCAGAGCCTCCGAGCTGAAGCTAATGGATCCTCTATTTAACATTTTCTGCATGAAAATGGGTCTGAACAAAGATATTTTTCAAATACTCCCTGACAAGATGTTTTACAGTAATTTAAACTATATCTTCTGATAAAGATATAGTCATAAACATGGGAATCTCTCCCATCATTACCCCTCCGCCCCCGTCTACATGACGTGAGCGCAGAATCAGCCGCCTACTTCTCTCCTTGATTTACCTACATGTTTAAAAGTGAAAATAATCATCGAGCAGACATTTATTTCCACATCAGGTAGATGAACCGCCTCATCAAATGCTGTATTCTTCTTTTATTTGGCCACAATTCCCTGTAAAAGAAATCCTGGCTCCCCAAACAGACATTGTCCTCCCGAACTGGATTAAGTTCATGGATCTAAATGATTTAAATGAGTCCATCCGCTGGCACCGTGCCTTCAGTAAATCCTGCTCATTCATAATAATTATCCTCTCAGTCTCATAGAAATGGTCCTTTTCTCTACTCTACATTAGTGAACTAATGACAAACAGAACCTTGGGATATGGCTGATATGGGCTTTTTGCCGTGCCTGTGCCTTAAAGCAGGTCATTGGTCGACAGGACACACTTGAAAAATCCTTTTGATTTTTTTTTTCCTGCCATTTGCAGTTAGACATTGTGAGAATACCGTTTAAAATTAACTCAGTGATTCAGTATACTTTCAGCAACAAATGCATTTATTCTACAAGAAACATTCATTATGGTAAAGTCAGGAGTAATTCTGACTCAGCCGATCCAGGTTTAGATGATAATAAAACAGACTGTTTTCCTCGAAGGCTTTTAAAACCATGAAGTAGTCTCAGATGCACATTAGAAATCCTTAAAACATTAAATTAAATGGACTAATTTCATGTTATAGTCAGATAATTATATTACAGATCCATCAGTAAAGGTCCCTTTAGAGCTTTTCTCCCTCATGACCCTCTAGCAAAGATAATTTCTCTAAAAATGATTTCAAACAGAAGCATGGACTCAGCAGAGAGAGACCATTTGGGACTGTAATGTTTACTGTGTGTGCAGCTGCCTCGTCCTTCTGTAAATTTGCTGTAAGCACATGTTTAATCAAGGCAGCAGCTTTTAGATATTGATATGCTGTGTTTGACCAGTCGACATTTTGTGTGCGTCAGTTTCTCATTCCACGAGCAAATCTATCCTTGTCTTTACACCTACAGTCTGCCAGGAATTTGAACTCTGGCAAGAGTTTAAAAAAAAAAAAAAATTCTTCACTGCTGTTTAACTGTTGGCTGACTAATATGACAATTCAGACCTCCTCCCTTTTCTCAGAGCTTGTGCTCTAATGTCTGCTTCCCAAAAGACATATTTACTGTTCGAGGTTTGAAACAGAGGGAGGCCCGGTCCAGAACGAAAACACTGAGGGTAATGTTATCTATCGTTACAGACAGCAGGCCTGCAGCAACAACCAACACCCAGCGCTGCCATTGTAAAAATTCCCCCTTTGGAGTAAAAGTCTGGGCTGAAATACTGAATATATCATGAACCGTAATCTACTGCTCCTCTGCTAATATTCTAACTTCATCTGGAGTCGTCATATTTCTTCGAGACTTCAAAAATTTGAGTGATAAACCAATGTTCCTCTTCTAAGGGTAATTTAACGTCAGGTAGATATTTAAAGCTCAGGTGTAAAAGTCATTTCAGCCATTTACTTCCATTCGATAATTTTTCACCTAATAGAGGCTTATCAGAAGCTTCACAAAACAACCCTGAGAGATTATTTCATCTCATTTACTCTCAGTCTGTCTCCCTCTTATCCCACTGTGTTATTCAGGTCCTTTCTGCTCGTCTTCAACCTTTCAGCAGAATGCTAAATAGAGAATTTTCTCTCCAGGGACCCGAGAGTCTGCTGACATGACACTCCGCCTGACATTCCTCTGGCTCCCCAGGGTCGTCAGGAAGGAGTTTTATCTTTTCAGAGTGGAGGAAAGATGTTGGAATATCTGTCCATCCGCCCATCCAAGTGAAGTCCCCCTGGTTCCCATCAATCTGTTCAATGCCTAGGGAAGTGTCAGCGCTGACCAGCCCACGCAGCATCTTACCGGATCGCTTGTGGGGCGAAAAACTAATGCAAGAAAGTAGGAGCGTCTGTACAAGCCTTTAAAAAAGTCACAATTATTCTAGCTGCACTGTGCCACTAACTGACAGCTGCAGTATGACAGGATTTATGTGTCTACGTATCAAGACGGCGAGCATTTGGAAATCGTGCCCGCTCAATGAAGTGCTTTTACAGTGTGTAACGAGTGCCAGAAGTGTGGGTGATGCAAATTTTCGGAGATTGGATTTTAACTTACACAAACATTTCTCAGAGACAGAAATCAGTTTGATGAGTGGAGGCAGACGCACATCACAGTGTCCGAGCTATCTAATTGACTAAAGTGAACGGCGAAGAAGAAGGAACTCATGTGAAAAAGATTCTTTTTTTTTGTTCCTTGCTCAGGGACACACTACAAAGTCTGAATTTAAAGAGTGAATACATTATCTGTCGCCGCCAAGGCCTGTTCCATTTCAAAGCTTTCAAAAAAATGCAGCTTTCTTTTGTCAGTTTTTATCATTTACAACCACATATATCATTTATATGATATCATGTTAGTAGGTTATATTCCCCAGGGATTTCCTCAGATTATTACCAGTCCCCGCTAATTAAATGTAAAGCCAGAAATAAAAGACACAGTTTGTAGTGTGGATAGAGTCATCACAGGCCATTCAACATAAAAACTGAATTGTGCCAGACGTTTATCAAGAACCTTGTACACTTTTGTGAGTTTTTTTGGGCAAATTATTGGACTGAACCATCAGTGCACAGGTGCCATCGCTTCCAGGGACACTGCTGGACTCACCTCTCCGTCTGTAAAGTGACTTTGGAGGGCTCGACGTTTGGGTTCTCCCATTCCATCTGTGGGCAGTGCATGAAGTAACACAGGGTGTAGAGGGCCTCGGGCTCCCAGTGCACTGTGGTGTTGGCCTTCTGGTGGACTGGAGTCCCATTGCTGGGGTTTTTGATGTGCAGCGGCTGCAGGTGGTGCATGGCCCGGGACACCAAATCACCTGGAAGATATTTTTATATATGAGAACAACACCATGTGACACGGATGCAGAGTGACACAAACAGAAATTCATTAGATGGGAAATAATAACACTGTGCTCTACACTGAGGACAGAGCTTGTCTTTATAACAAAGTCCTACGCATTACTCTCAGAGAGCAAATCCATTTCCTACGCCAGTCCTTTGACACAGGAGTACTCGCAGCACTTCTGTGATGATGTAGAGACGCACTTCCTCATTCACACACCCTCTGATTCACCGTACATTTAGTCATACGCATATGCCCACTCAGTCCTTGCTGAGTGGGAAATTGCTGCCTTTAAATTAAATCTTACGTACATCAAGCCCCTCTCAGCAAATCACATAAGAAGCGCGAGCTCTTGTTCTATCCTCATTTTTATCATCAGCTCCTATTTTTCTCCCTTGTTTGTCTCCCTGTTTCCTTATGTGACCACCTAAAAAGTCACAGGGGAACCACATTATCTGTGTCAGTGAGCATGTGTGTGTGTGTGTGCTCTGAATGTCTTAATGAATGTAGGGAGCATTTTCAACCTGGTGAGCTTCCTGCCATTAGAAACACAACTGAATCATCCTTTAATCAGTTTGTAGAGACAAACAACTTTTTAGATGGACTTGGTTTAATATAACAGCCAAACAAGGCTGTTATATTAAACCAAGTGTTGTATATATAACTTTATAACTGAGCAGTCTTCTCTAAAAACTACAGAAGCCACAGAGATTAAATAAACGTTTTTTTTTCTAAGCAAAATTTTCTTCTTCCTCCTTGATAAATAGTAGTCCATTGATTTTAGCATGAACCTGCTGTATTTTAAATTGCGTCTGTGCACAGCAGGAACACGGAAAAATGAAAGTCAGGAGAAATTTTACAATTCTGATATTTGACTGAAATTCAATACTTCTGTACTACAGAGGGAAATATTCAGCGCTGACATTTAGAAAGTCATAATTCTCTGATTCAGGATTTTGGCAACTTCGCTGCAGTTTATCGATGAGATCATTAGTAATGCATTTAAGAAAAACGATATTGCTCCGAGAGGGAAAATACTGCAGTGTGAGCTGGCAGGGTCGATTTCTCAGAAAAATAAATACCCCTATTGATCTAATTATCTACTCGCTTTATTGGAATACTGGAGGTTTCAGGCCTGTGGAGGAACATGGACACGTGGAAAACAGACTACACCACCGCCTGAATCCTCGCACACACAGTGGATTTGTGAGTTATATGCGAATAAAACAAAATATGTGAAAAGTATGAAACTCTGAGCTGCAGTGAAACAGTAAACATGTCGCAGCACAACACACACACACACACACTCTCACTCTCTCTCTCTCTCTCTCTCTCTCTCTTTCTCTCTCCCTGATCTCGTTTGATTGTTTGTTCCAAAAATACCCAGTGTGAGGAAAGTTGGCCTGTCTTGAAACCTCATTCCTTAGACAGAATGACACGGTGAGTCTGAGCCCAGGGTTCTCCATCTGTCAGACTAAAGACCCCTGACAGAGTTCACAGGCACTCAGACGTAAACAGAGCACGCTGCTCACAGTTTGCACTTGGGCTCTGGGGAGCTTCACACACAGTTATTGAGAAAATTAACATCATTTATACATCAATAAATAATTGGAAACGAGGAAAATCGTGCTCTGTTTACATGATTGTGCCGAACAGACTGAAGACGTGAGGCAGGATAAGTCTCCTTCTGTCCTCATATGAAAATCAGACAAACATGACTACGTATGGTCACTTAGTGAAAGGAGGGGTCAGATGCAGAAATGATGACTGGACCTTCCCTCAGACATGAACTACAGTCTGTGTTACAGTTATAATTCATCACATCACTAACATTAGGGAACTAAAGCTGGTGCCTTAATTATATTCAACATACTGATTGTGTTTACATTCTTTCTTTCATTTTGGAGGTGCTACGACCTGGTTTACATCCAAGTAACTTCAATTTCCCTTTGTCTTATTACTGAAAAGGAAACTAAAGCCATTCAATCACTGTGTTTACCTTCTTTAATTTCCTGTGATCACAGTGAGCAGAAGGTTTGCAGTGGAAACGGCTTTGCTAAATGAGTGTTGCTGAAAAGGGAAAAGATTACTGAGTAACCAGTGTTTTCACTGCTGACAATCTCCACCAGCATCGGAGGCTATAACTCCAGTTTAACCCCAGTTTGTTTAAGGTTAGGGTAACGCAGAGCAGTTCAAATTAATCAGCAATATTGATAATTTATCAATCATGTAAGTCAATTGGCAACGATTTCCTCGCTCCAACTTCTCATGTGTGAGAATTTATTGATTTTCTCTGGTTAATACAATCTTTAGGGTCTGAACTCCTGACCAGACAAAACAAGCACATGAAGACACAACCTTGGGCTCCAGGAACACGCCGTGAGCGATTTTCACTAATATCTGACTTTCTAAAAAAATTAATACATAAATCATTAAATACAACTATTATAGCATACAGCTCCACAGGAACCGCTGGACTAAATATGATTTGAGACTTTGTTCACTGAGTGTGTTCCACACCCTGCAGCCCGCAGACTCTGTTTGTTATGCATGTTCAGTGCTCGGTAGCATTTAGCTTGAAACCTCAAGCAGGCGGAATAAAGTGAGCATCGAAAACCTTTCTACTCCAGGTACTCAGGAAGCCCCCATGCTACTGAGGGTGTGTTAACGCAGTGTGATATTGTCCTGAATACTAAGAGGAGAAGTGAGACATTAATAAAGGTTAAGGAGACAAAACAAAAAGGACTGAAATATGCGCTTACATTAAGAAACGCTTTGCTCAGTGGGAAGCCACATGAGCAACCCATAAAAGAGACAACAGAGAACCACTAACTCCAAGAACTGATAACGCTCCCCTCGGAGTTTGCAGAGCTTGTTGAAAAACAGAAGTCTATAACCGCATCACGTCCATAAATAACGAAACACGGCGAGTTTTTTTTAACCACGTCAAACATCAGAGGCAGCCACCACGCAAACGGTTAAACCACTGCTGTCCCTCTGAGCTAAGGATGATAATCTAGCTTTCTTTGACTTCATTAATTGTTCTTGTGACTTTGGTTTTGTCAGCAGGACAACATTTGCTCCTGTCTCCTTTGCTGTAATTATCTAAGCAACACTCCTATGGGGTTCATGCTTCATCTCGTTTGAATTAATCACAGGGGACAGCTTAGAGTCTTCCTCTCTCCCAGCCAAGTCCTTCCCATTTGGAAGGACTCATTACAGAGAAAAACTTTGTTCCCTATTCCCAGAGACAAAAAATGGTGAAACAGCACGGAGCAAAGACCCCTCTGGTTTAATAAAATGTCAACACTTTAAATTCTGTCACACAACAGCTACACAACCTGTAATTACCTGGTCTTCATTTAGTGGTACATTACAGCCAATGGAAAAAAATAATGCAAGTTTCAGGTTGCATTAAGGTCTGTAGCAAATTTCATGGCAACAGAATCAAATAGTTGTTGAGATATTTAACTCAAAACCACAAATGCCAACCTCGTGGTGGCGCAGGTGAAGTCGGAGGATCAGTTCAGGAGCAGATCAGTTTGACCTGTTGGTGGCGCCTCTCATCCTCTGCAGGCCATGAACACGTACACAAAGTTTCATGGCCATTCTCCAACAGCTGTTAAGATATTCTGGGAGACGGGCACTGCCATCCACTGAGCAAAGCTGCTATAGCATTATGAGGTGTAATAAAAAAGCATAAAGACAAAGCTCCCTACTATAATGAAATGTCACCACTTTAAATTTGGTCTTACAGCAATTACAAAACCCATAATTACCTTTGTCTTCGTCTCCTGGTACGTTACAGTCAGTGCATGAGAACTAACGGAAAAGAAGTTTTGGGTTTGATGTTTTCTTGTAGCTAATCATTTCCACTTCACCAGTCATTAGAGATGCAATCTCTTTACCTGCAAATCCACAGAAACATGACTTCAAACATACCAGGCAGCACAGCAAGGCTTCCTCATTAAAAACTGAAAGCGACCTCCTGGCACTGAAGCGTAGAGGCTTACAAAGTGTAGCTGTTTCACCTGAAGTGCACTGTTTACCTCAACAGCTGAAGCTATTTAACGTCAACTTTAATGGTTGTTTTCTTTACTTGGTGTCAGTATAGAAGGCCAGATGAAGGTTTTTCTGATTAAGTTAAGATTGTTTTTACAACATGCTCCACTTCGCAGTGCTTCTTGATCTATAAATGTCTCCTCTTCAACAGGTACAACAAAGCACAACAGAATTAAATTATATTCTTAATTTACCACATATCAAAATGAATAAAACCAGATGTGACTTCAGTCTTTCTAATGCAGCGCTCCTCACTAAAACAATGATCAGCAAACAAGTCTGCAATTCAAGCACACAAAGTGAGGTGAACCAGCTTCTTATCAAATGTGACCCGAGATTATTGCCGTGAGACAACTGTTGTGTTCCCTAATGGAGGACTGAGACGGAAGATTCCTCCGCCGTCCTCTGACACACTGTCGTGGCCTAAAGCTCCCCGGGGGTCGAACCGAGGACATTTAATCATCGCTCGGTAATACGACCGACTCAGAGGTCTGCCTCTGGGGCACATTAGCAATTCCATGGCAACTATTAATCACAGTCAATTACAGGACATGTCATCATCAACACAGAACTAGTAGATACTTTCACCAGCACTGCTCAGGTGGAAATTAATCACCAGTAGACACATTTAATATAGGACGTATAAAGGAAGGTCAATGATAACCGTCTGTGTTTGAATAGACAGGAAATCCGCTGACAGATACGGAGCAGTGGCTACTTCTTTAACATATTAATGCTCTCAGCTCGGTGGTTTCATAATCCAGAATCACACTTTTAGAATAACCTGGCTAGGACGCCATGAGAGGCTCAGTGACCATCTGGAGTACTGGGAGTTTACCTGCTGGGCTGGTCGACCTGTGAGCCAAACAGGAATGAAGCTAAAGGGTATAAATATATCCAAAGGTGTTTTGTTTTGCAGTCTTTTCTAGTAGGAAACAGGCTCCGGAGGGTGGATGGGTTGTGAAGGGAACACTAATCCAATTTCCTTTTCTGTCTTTTCATACACTGAACTCGTAGTAATGTAACTCACTGTTTGTATTTTGAATAAATAGCAACATGGAAAAGCAGCAGGGCACCAACGGCAAAGGTGGGGCTGAAAAAAGAGAGAGAACAAATAAAGTGCCTTGCTACACAATGATTCATTCGTTTTGAAGCACCAGACATCAGTGCATCACTAGTGATGTTCCAGTTATTGAGCTGCCTTGAGCTGCAGCTGAAAATATCATGCAATACTCACGTGGTATGCTCACATGAATGGCAAAAACAAGATATAATAAAGGAGATTTTATTTTTTTAATAATAGAAGGTTCGATAGCATGGTCACCAAGGAGGGACGGAAATGCTGAAAATAATCACCCATATACATTTAAATCCTACTGTTTGACAGTCTACGCGCAAAAAAGCTCATAACACTAAAACTCCATTATCAGTATTTTTAGATTAACACTGAACACCTCCAGCAACACACTCTGCAGCTCCCCTGAGCTTTTTAGCCTCTTTTAGCTCATTGTTTCCAGCCGCAGCCGGCAGCTGTTTCACACAAAAAAAAAATGCTCTGACAGATAAACTGAACGCTGCCTGTCCAGCACCACACCACAAGGATTTACATGCCAGATACTAATGTTTCTCAGTCTGTGCATGTGAAATGAAGGGGTGGGATACCCATGAGGATGTGCTGAAAGGCTATAGTGTAAAAACGATTAAAAAAAAAAAAAAAAGCCCATGGTTTCTGGTTCAGAATTAACTTTGCAGTCACCGTAGGGACGATATTGTTGGCCAGCGTTTCCGTGAAGTTTGTCACTACTATCAAAATACCAAGGGTATCACTCAAAATAACAGGGCGTGTGTCTGTCAGCTTGCTTTGGAGTTCTTGTCCCCCTCCAGTGGCCAAAACTGGTCAATGCAGCTTTAAATGCTTCTAATGCAGATACTGTAACTTAAGGAGAAAAAAAAAACTAATTAAAACTTAGGTAATGAACGGTGTCTACCCAGCGACTGCATCACAAAATACTGTATATCTGCAGGCAGGGACTTAAAAAGAAACACTTGAAGGCAACAGCAGCATGATACCATCTGCTTTACCTCAGGATCCAACCACAATGGGGTTCAGAACAATTTGTTGAAATATTTGGTTTTGAATTATAAATGATAATCCCATTTCTAAACAGACTCAATTTGTTTTTACAGAGTTTCGACCTCATGAGCTAAATCTCTCTCTTCTCTCTGTCAGGGCCGGCAGGGGTCAAATGTCCACGCTCATTTTTTTTTTTTACTCGCAGTCGTCCAAATGAGGAATGAGGGTCCCATGATGCAAGATGCTGCAAAATATTACAAAATCTCTGTTTTGGAAAGTCAAGTGCTTGTTTCTGAACTGTGTATGTATATCTGATGATACTGGTGCTGCAGAGACCATCATGGTTACTTCTTATCCCACAGAAGCCACTGTCTGGTGCAGCTGTCCTTCGCTGGGCTGATGACTGCAACACCAGGAAAGCGCAGTGTACTGAACAAAGCTGTGATGGCTCATTTGTAAATGTCCCAGGGATCCTTAGAATAAGTCTGTTCATTACCAACTATTATAAAACCAGGGAAAATAATACGAGGCCCTTCTTGGTAATGGCTTCTCTCAGTCTAAAGAGGTTTCTGAACCGTAGCTTCATTTTCTCTCATCATCTTATCTTAGTTTTTCCAGATATTTCGAGTCTGTGGTGGCAATGGAGCAGGAGATTACACGAACTATCTCTCTCGTTCTATTGTCATCTTCCCTGCAACTCACAGGAGGGGACTTCTAAATGGATGCCACTTTATTCTGTCTAATGGCTCTTTTAGGAACTTTAATAGCTCTTCTGTGAAGATCTGCAGAAGCACTACTGCAGACTGCTGCAGTGTATAATAAATAACTTTCCTATGTGTGGTCTTGATTATCCACTGTGTCAAATGTACTTAAATAGTACTGCACCATTCATTTTTCAGTCGAGGGCTTATTTTTGTTCCCTTTTTAGATATGCTCCACAATTACAGTATGGCCGGAAATGGCTCCTTTTGTTTACTGAAATGCATCAACAAATCAAAAGTGCATTTTGCAGAGAAAGATCTGTGTACATGCGTGAACTGCATGGCAGGAACAACTCACATACTGCTGAGAAAAGCATGTAGGCACAGAAAATCAGTAATGATAAAAACAAACACAACTTTGCAGCAGAATATATACGTTAAATATACGTTTAACAAGACTAAAGGTTCAACGGATTCAGACATTTGCGATCACACAAACAGACAAACTCCTCAGGAGGAGTTCAGGGTTGCAGTGCACGTGTGAAAGTGGCTCTGAGAGGCTGTACTGTAGCACAGCGGTGCTTTGAGTTAAATGTCAGCATCAGCATGCTGACAGTGTTAACATGCTGATTTACTTTACCACATGCTAGCATTTGATAATTGGCACAAAACACAGCTGAGGCTGATAATAATGTCATTTTTTTTTTTTTTTACATTTTTACACAATAAAAGGGAAATAATTGCAGAGTCAATAAGGACATAAGGAGCATGGGGACAGATGAGACTTAAGATCAGGTAATTTTCTGACAAAGCTCTGGCAGGAGAAGAAAAGTTATATTTAGAAATTCAAAGCTAAACTACTGTATTTTTCAGGCACATTCATTATTCTAACACTCTGAAAAATATACCAACCTGAAGCCAATTCCTTCATTCACTCTTGTCCTTGATCATATTGTCTTTTTCTAAATTGCAAAATAAAAATGGCACCATAATCATGGCAAGTGGAAACACTCAGAATAATATCCTGCAGAGAAGCCACGAACAAAAGGTCTTTTGTAGCCACAGGATTTTGAAAAAAGGAAAAGAGGAAGAAAAGGTCATAGCCAAGCCATGGAAATCAAACTGTCTCGTACTGTACACGTCCATATGTTTTCATGAAGCAGCTCAGTTACTCAAAACCTCCACTGATATTTATCATAACTAAAATCTCATTGTAACCTTGTGATAAAGCTCCAGTTTATTACAGCCCGACTAAATAAAAAGTCTTCTTACAGTAAATGAATCACGTCTCCATGATGAACTGACTGACTGTGGATTTGAAGAATGACACAGTTCTTGATGACAGAAGCTCAGTCACAATACCAACAGCTATTAGGCCCTTCTGTGAAGTCCCCTTTCATCAAAGCACTGCTCCAAACAGCTGCCCTGTCTTTTGTTGTTTTTCATGAAACAGTGAGGTGAGAACTAAGCGCAGCCTGTTCAATTCACCGCCTTATTACCCCAAAAAACTTCCATTAGCCTTCTGGGCTTCCTCCAAAACACTCAATTAGCGAGTCTGCATTATCTCTCACCACCACTGCTGCAAAGGCAGAGTCTATGGTGAAAAGTTAGTGCTGCTGCAGCTGGAGTGTAAAGCGTTAAACACGGAAAACTTCAGCGTGTCCCTCAGCCACTGAAGTCACTGGTAGTCAAGGAGCTGAGAGAGGCAGGCTCGAGAATCCTCAGCTCGCACATGTCAGGCTGATGGGTAATAATTATTAATGAAGAACATCTGCCTGTGGGTGCTGCACCTCTCCGGAGAGGTGTCGCACACTCGAACGCTTAGACAAGCCGGTGCAGGCGCACGCAAGCGTTCTCCTGGTTGCAAATGCAAAATATTCAATAGACTCTAATTAGATCCCAACACATTGGAGAATACAACAGCATAGCAACGGCATGATCCAATGTCCACATCAACAAGAGACTTAAACTGAGGCTACATGATCAGGAAAAAAAGTAATCCCCTCTTAATCTGCCATGTCAGCCAAACAAGCACATGGTTATTAAATTCAAGAGTCCTCAGTCAATGTTTGTGTCCTGCTGGAACAAACTTCAGATTGGTCCTGTGTTTGATATTGTATAATCAGTTCAATCACACTGCTGTTCAATTTTCTAGTTGTTGTGGGTGTGTGAAATGGAGTACACAGTTGTTTGGGTGCGATGGGTCACTCTTTAAGTGAATCTTTGGCTCGCCTTCGTTTTCCCCATTCGCTGCTGCTGCTGGCCAAGGCACCGTGTGATACATTCTCTGTTGGCAAGTAAACCGCTGAGATCTTTATCTACCAGCCGTACTTGGTCTTCCTTTGTGTTTTGTGTTTTTACATCAGCCTTTAGAAAAATTTGTCAAAGGATTATAGAGGACAAAAGAACAGCCGGTAATGTTTTTGAATATCCAAGGAGAAAATTTAATCCAATATTACAAATTTGATACTTGTACCTTTGTGGGAAATATTTTTTCCAAGTAGTCATGAAGAAGACAAACTTGAGATGGACCATGTACTCAGTGTTTTGTGTTTAGAAATTGTGGGACACATGCATGTTGGCTTTTTGTATAGTGCTGTTAGGACATGATGTTTTTTTCCTGGCAAAGGCTCCTGAGGTGTATTCAGACAGAACACAAAGCAAGTTTTAAAGGCAGCATCAATGCAAAGACGCTGGTGGATGCAGTCACAGTTTGGCAAACGAAACTGAGGTAAAGATGTCAAAGTGTTTCGGCCTGAGCCAAAACACATCTGGTATCTTTGGGAAGTTCTGGATCTCCACTAGTACTTAAAGCACAGTTCTGTGAGTCTGAACAAAGCTCACCTTCACCACACTGGTTTGTAATGACTGACCAGTGGAAGTTGACCCGCAAATACCAAAACCACGTTTACTGGGAAGTTAACATCCTCGATTCACAGTTACTTTCAGTTTCACTTTGAGTCACTTATCCAGAAAACATGGTTTTACATCTTCCTTTTGGAAAATACTTGAGTTATTCCTCAAGCAGCTCTTTAATCTCTATTTTAATCTCTGCCGCACTGAGCTGTGATGAGCGAGCGGGATCCTGTGGCAGGTACCGGGGGACATTAAACCATTACACAATAATGAATCCAGCCTCACATAATTACTGCGGCATGCAGCAACACAGTACAAGATTTTCCAGCATATGTCTTTTGTGCGAGATGAAGAGGTGTGTGTGCCGCTGTGTGTTGGGATGAGGACGGTTTGTTTGTGTCGACATGCTCTCGCTGTCCTCCTAAAGGTGCTGGGAGGCAGATAAGGAAAATGGCCGCACCCTGTTTCTGTGACTGAATGAGCCAACCTCATCTTTAAAGCTCAGTCAACAATTTTTATTTTTATTTTTTAAATCACAGTGACTCTAAGACGAGCAGACACTAAGACGTGAATGGCACTGCAGATATCGGAGAGGGAAGAGGTCAAAGATGACAGCAGGAACCTTTCCCTTTTGCTTTGACATGTCCATTAGAGAGATACTGAAAAGGACATGAGGACGACATTATCATCACTAGCTGAAGTGGTCAAATAGGGAAATTGTGCATATTATTTAAAAAAAAAAAAACAGAAATAGAGCCGTATAGCTCCGACTGCATCATGTCATTTACTGACTAGATAATGGTTCTCATGAGCTTTTATCAACTTAAGAGAAAATATAGTAAATCTGACTCATTTTTCTTTTTTCTTTCTCTGCCACCCATTCTGAGAAATGGGTCAGACTGGATGAGATTAGGACAGATGATGCATGGCGACGTACGGAAAGTACTTTAGCTCTAATATAATGAAAAATGAGAATAGAACGGATGGTCTCAAGATGAAATGTAACACCTCCCTGTGAATCTCCCCGGCCCGTGTGTGTGAAGCTATCCCATTATTCCATATTCACATACTGAGTGTGGGATAATGGAGCAGAGACGAAGGGAAAGGAATCCGAGTCACAGCTTTAAAAAGCAGCGATATTAATGAAATCTCATAGAAATTTGGGTTGTTAAAGAAGAATAGGAAGGGTGTGCTTTTTCATAATCATTAATCATGAGAATAATACCTGTTTGTGGAAAGAAATTTTGCATTCAGCACAGCCAAAATGATGGTTAGTCAGGTATTCAGTAAGCAATCACTTTCTGGAAAAAGAGACAGAACATCCCATCGCCGGGCAATTTTCTGTACCCTTTCAAAGCAGAGCACAACTCCTGCAGCTTTGCAGGGGGGGAGAAGGATTCCTCTATATGTGGAACCAACTCTCTGCCTATGCACAGCAGAATACACGGTGACTCATATTTCAAGCTGGCTATTGTCAGTCTGGGAGAACACAGAGCGAGCGATGGATCTTTAAAGCCTAAGATAAACATCAACATTTCATCATGAAACTAAAAGTGATAATAATGTGTTTATTTGTCAGATGAAAAGACGCAAACGAGACAAACTGATGATTTAGTCTTTGTACCTTAAAGTTGTAATTTTTAAAATCTCACTCCTGGTTAATTTGGCGACACCTGGGGTTACTATGGTAACGGAAAGGGCTGTTTAATGCTACAGCGATCACTCACCGAGCAGCTGCTTTTTCAGAAATACAACTAGGTACGGACTCCGATAACCGATTCCATTTTGGGTCTGGGTACCCGCCTGCGAAATACCTGGATTTCTTAAGCTCTGATTATAATGATTCTCTTAACAAATCGCCCCTAAATGCGACAACAGAGGAGCAACTGGTGCGTTTGTTTACAGCGTAGCCGATGTAAAACATGGCTTTGCAAAAGAAGAAGTCGATTACAACCATCAGTTTGATTTCCTGCTGCGCACAGTAGGAGATGTTCAGTTTCAGCAGTAACTCAAAACAGCTCTGATTCAGCTGTAGGAGAGTGAACTGTAAACAGTGAGGCTGATATTAATGAGATGAAATTACAAACAGTGATGCTAGATTACACGCACGCCCCATTTCCTGAATCTCCTGAGCATGTGAGTGAATTCTGAATCCAGTACGGGAGAGGCAGACGGCACAACGACCAGTGAAAACCATTTCACAGAGTAAAACAAGCCAACCACGAACAGTATCAGATATATGGGGTTTGATTTCATGAAAATCTTAAGGACTGTAGCTTTAACAAAGTCCATGCTTTGAATATTTGCCATCCTCTGTGGTGGAGGCACACCCAGCTCCAGGAATGGAGGGCCCCATTGTTTGAGGCCTGCTCTGTATTACATTACTCCGTTTATTTGCCTAGTGGCTGCTCTCTGACCCACGGGGCAGCCGCCGTGCAGACAGATGAACGGCCTTTCTCTGTCACACCTGGCCACAATATGTCAGTTCAGCGCCTATAGACCCTACACGCCACACATTACGCGGCACATGAAGGAAAACAGAAAGTTATTCTTCATGGCCGAGCGTCATGAGAGACGAGGGAAAGTGCAAACACCCGGAGCATCAACTGTCCGACTCTGCCGTCGGCGATCTGCTCTCCTCGCTTGGACAAAGACATGAAATACGAGCGCATGAGATGAGCAGGGAGATAATGGTGACCTCAGAAATAAAAGACTTATTTCTCCACCTCCAGAGAATGAAATTATGGATATAGTGATGAATGTTGCTCTTTAACAGCCTCTTCTATTATCTATTAATTACCGAACAAGTCGGGTGTGAAATTGCCCTGACAACTGGCTCTGTGTGGCCGCTTTGCTTTCCAGTGATCTTGTTTATTGTTCAGATACTGACCTAATAGGTTAAAATTGATTTGAATTTAAACAGTTTGAATGTGTTTGATATCGTGCAGATTTGAAATGCTTTGTGTGAGGACACAGTGTCTGAGAGTGAAACACCTGCCTCCTGTCATCAATTTGTTTCAAGTCTCTGCTGTGATACTGGAGGTGCTGTGTGTAGCATTTTTATATGAACCTATCATTAGCACATTATTTCTTATTATGAACATTAGAGTAATTACCGTAAATCGACCAGGCCACCACTGAGATGACTGACTGCTCCTCCATCAGCCTCTGCTCTGCATTTTGCATTGAACACCACGGCCGCTACATTCACATACCCTTAGGAAATCTGCTTATTCTTATATCTTGACATTAACCTGATTTCCCTAATGTACAAAAACAGGAAGCCAGGCATCCTTGGACTCTGCAGGATTAGCCTTCCAGGTGGTGCTCAAGGAAAAGTCAGGGGATCATCAGAGTTATCAGCCTCAGGTGAATCTGAGCACAGATTCATGATGATTCATTCGGTGGTTATGACTCATTTCAGTCTGAACCAAAGAGGTGGAACAACCATCTGACAGACTGACATGGCCATCCCTGGAGTCGTGCTGTTACCATGGCTAAACATTTAATTTGGATGTCTCTTCAATGGACAAATAAGGACATAAAAACAAGCAAAAGCACCTCTGGAGAGCCTGTGGAGAATGTGAATGTCACTGATATGTCTGATACCGCCCTAAAATCCCGGGGTAATTGCAGCCTAATGCTTACTTGTAAACGTCTTATCAAAAGAGTGAAATCGCCACAGTGCATTAGCGGTTCGTTGAAAGTCGCTCTTTGTTTGGTGTCAGAAAACGGTCAGAAAGTGCACACATCTTCTGTCATAATGCAGTTTTCTTGTTTTGTTTCTGAAATAATTCAGCGCGTCTCTCTCTCCCTGATGATTCTGTCGCATCGTCCGACTGGAAAAGACCACGTAAGCTCAACCTACGCTGGATGAATAACAGCTAAACATGAACATTTTAAAATCCAGTGAAATGAGCACAGTCACACTTGTCTTCTCCCATTTTTGTGAAATCTTCCCTTAAAGCACGAGTCTGGGTTTATTCTATGTTTTTGTTTTTTTGTCAACAAATCCCATGAAAATACCAAACACAGCACTGACTTCTCTGCCCTCGCGCTGTGGCACTCACGACCATTTATCCTCCGTGTGTCACTGAGGTTCATCTTTAAAAATATCTCAAAGATAATGAAGGAAATAAAAGGTTCAGTAATTTCCTAAAACAGTTGGACACCGTGCTTTTTAGCCAATGTCACTCAAATAGGAAGTAAGTAGTGAATTTGATGGGTTCTACTTTCATCTGGAGAATAACACACATTTGTTGCTCTAGTGTTACCGGCAGCAGGATGATGTGTGTGTGTGTGTGTGTGTGTGGGACTGAATCAAAATAAAGTACACTGTGTTTGTTCATGCTAATGAAGAAACATGACACTCAGTGAAACAGTGTGGCTCACTGATGTGTTTTTAATCATGGAGCATGGCGCAGAGGAATATATCAGGGTTCACAGAAAATACTTGTGATTAGGATCAGCTCCTTGTTAGTTTTGGTCTTTTGGTGGGATTTGTTGACAGTTTGAAAAAAGAATATCACCAAGATAAACAGATAAACAAGATAAACTAGATGAGATGAGTAGAAAATCTGCTCCTTTAAGGTTCTTGCAAAGGCAGATGGTAGAACACGCTAAAAGTAGCATCCTTAATGCAATCATCATTCACTCGATAAGCAGATTCACACCCCTGTTATTCAGTGATTTGTACACTGCAGATCAATCTGTTGACATAACGCAACGCGAGGCGGAAATCAAGCCACAGAATCCACCGAAATCCCCTAAACGACTGCGAGCAGTTGGCAGCAACTGTGTTATGAGCCACATGTCAACCTCTGGCAGCGTTTGACTGGCCGACCCCGGAGGTGAGGAAGCTCAGCTGAGGCAGCGCGACAGAGGGAGTCAAACACACGGTGCATTAAACAGGAATCAAACAGCAGCCTGTGCTGCTGCCTCTGCCTTCTCGTCCAACTGTGTGAACCCAAATGTCTTTAATGTTTTTCGACTGATATGTTCACATTAGCAGGCACAAACACAGGAGAGCTGCTTTATGATGCATATTTGCATTTCCACCAGCAATTAGAGGAGGTGCACTCATCTATTTGCTTTTATCCTTAATGTATGTCTTACTGGTGCATTTCCTGCTGCGGACGTTCAGAATAATTGATTTGCCATGAAAGTAAAGTTCTTACATATGTTTCTAAAGGCGTCTTCTGGTTTTCTTTGCTATTTACAGTATATTTATGTTTTTTTACATCATATTTTCTCTCATTTTTATACACAAGTCTCTCAGCAGTTATAATGAACAGCCAGTAGAAGGGTTGAAATTAGTTCTGTGTGGATTTTGCCATTTTGTGGGACAGATTTCCCACATCTTTGTCTGTGCTGCTTTTAAAACTTATACTTCACGGCCTGTCCACCAAGTATTGAACAATATTATTTTGTACATGTTGGTGGTAACTGTTGCCCAGAAACAGTTTCTGTGAGGACAGAGAAGTAAACTTGTAAACTTATGAACGCCAGGGGAAACAGGGTGTATGGAAAAGCAGAGGTCTTCTCATTATTTCTAATTTACTTCATGGACAGGAATGAATATCAGAGTGAGATGGAAGCTATGTCCTGCTCAGAAAAACCTGTCCACACTGTCAACCTGACCAGAATCTGCTCGCTTAATAAAACACTCAGAGCATTTTGTTGTTTGTCAGATTTTCATGTTTTTTCTTGCAAAGTAATTAAAAAATGAAGTGATTAGTGGTGGGAGCAGTTTAATCCCATTATAATTATAATAAACACAACTTATTAATCAATACATTTTGTGATACTATTCCTACCCCAGTTTCCAGAGATTTCCTTACTCAAGCTCCAAACGAGCAGGAGTGGTTTAAAAACGTTTTTTCCACAATGAATTAAACCAAGTTAAGATTATTATTTGTATTAATTATGTATCGTAGATGTGAGCATGTCCAGTGCAAATGTCAAGGGCAGCGTCTTTCACAAACTGCCTACAGGCTGAATCACTGCTGTGACACAACACATATGCTGTGATAATATTTACAAGAAGAGACAATAAACTCTCACTTTAATCATCGATGCATCGAGAATTACTGGTTCATAATGTACCACAGGGTTCAACATTCATTCAGGACAAATGTGCACAGACACAAACGCACAGCCACACATAGAGAAAAATGTCTGTGGGGGACAGGATGATCTAATAAGTGACTGTGGAAAGGACGAGGATGAGGTGGCGGTTGGATTGGGGGAGTGGGGGGGGGGGGGTCAGAGTTAAAGGTGGAGCCCTTTCTTTCAAGTTGAAGTTAAAAGCCTCTGAGGCGGTGACCTTGGATTTAAAGGTCCTCTGGCGAGACTCATAAACAGGTGTTAGAGCAGCTGTAATAGAACAGTTCCTGGCTGCAGTGTGTCGGTGGGTGAGGGAAGGGGGAGAGATGGATGAGGAGAGGGGTGAGCTGACAGTAGAGTAGCAGTGGGTTGGCCACGGACCACCATGACAGCCCACAGGGATGGGGAGTGTGCATTCCTTCACACTAATGGAGCTATTTGGCAAATGGACGTGGAAATAAGTCCTTGAGCACATCAGCTTTAATGTGCATAACAATTACTGCTGCATTTATAATATGCTGTATGCTGAATTTAGAGGTTTTATACATAGTGGTGTATAAGAGGGACAATTATTGTAGCCCTGAGTTGCTAATATTTTACATCAATATTTAATATTTTTGAAATTAGACTATTTCAATACCATTTTAAATTTAATAGGACTCACAAGAATTTACTGAATTCAATGTGAGCAGGGTAAAATATTCAAAAACAGCATTTAAATTGATCTTTAAACTCAATATTCCATGTATAGATTATTAAAATTCTATTATTATTATTCTATTAACAGCTGCTTCTGTTGAGGGGGCAGGTTTTAGCTACACTAAATGACTGATACTGGACCTTTACTAAAAAAGCAAGCAGCTCAGCAAACAAAGGGCTCAGTCTACACCTGTTTCCAGGTGATCATTTCATGTGCTGCTAGACACTGAAGAGTTTTTGAAATTTTAATAAAATGTGTATTGGTATGAAAGTCTGTGATCACCTGTCTGTGCACAGCAGAGGTGAAACAATACACTACAACATAAAAAACTGCATTTCAAAGGGAAATGTACCTGAAAACATCTTTTCTGGCTAAGCAGTAATAAATTAGGACTTTCCCTAAATTCCCTAAAGCTCCTCTGACTCTGTGTGTGCTGTATAATGATGGTAAAACTGCACTCACTCAGCTCAGCGATGCTGCCCACCCGGGTTGCGAGCAGCGACTGTTCCAGTGTGCGGAGCTCGGCCTGAGAGTATCCGTGACCCTCTCCGCCTCTTCCTGAGCGCTGCTGGTCCCGGTGCAGGTTCAAACTCTCCGGCAGGCTCAGCACACCTGCAAACAGAGAAGAGACAAAAGTTCAAAACCAGGAACGATTTTTGAATCCTCTTTTGGTCAAATTAATCACCAGCTCTGTGAAACAACAGGGGAATGCAAACCGTACAAAGTGCAGAAGAGCAGGGAAAAACGCAAATCAGCACTTTCAGTTAAATATTAAAAACATAGCAGTTAAGTTGGATTTTAAAACCCACGTTCATTTCACATGCAGCTGCTAGAGAGCAAACATTTATTTAAATGAATAAACAAGGAGGCAAAGTTGCAGGTTAATAACATACTGCACTGCATGTCTTCATTTTCTGCTGAAAACCCCTCAGACTGAATGTTTTAATGAAGAGGAACCTGATTTATTTTGGCTCTGGTGATGTGTGGCAGTGTCTTTTCTTTCAGTATTAAAATTACATGACTGGAGGTGCATAATTTTAGAAGAATTGCTTATCAGCTGTGAATAAACCGTGTCTTTAGTGAAATTTGAGCCCTCTTGTAGGTCGATATCACTCCCCCCTCTGCTTTTACTTCATTGCTTGAACTCTAATTGAGCCAATTAGGCTGCGAGCCACACTTGTTACTTCAAAGCTGTAAATTCAAAGCACGACCTTGAACACAAGCAGTGTTGGGATGTGCATTTTCCTTTTACGTAACATCTTGTTGTGATCACAGGTGTGTCCTCTGTGTTTTTTTTTTCTTGCCCTGCAAACAAGGTGCAGCAGATAATGTTGGCTGGAGAGGATTAATCCATTTAGGTGCTGTTACTGCAGCCAGGCTTTGTTTAGCTGCAGAGAATGGCTTGTGACAGATGGGATATTGAGTTTTTTGCTACAGGAGAATGGAAAGCAACACCCCGCCGAGTGCTAATCCTAATGACTCGGCGCAGGGGGATTCACCGTTTCTCAACAAACAGTAATTACAACATGGAGGAACTTAGTCAATTTTGTCTGTTTGATGGCAGCGCATAAGACAAAAGACCCACGCAGATGACACAGGCTCATGAGTCTCATTTTGTAGGAGTTTTCCCTACATGGAAAGGAGGCCAGGGAGTTCTCCAGCTCCGGATTCCTCCCACCATGTCCTCTTCCCACAGTGTCCAGCCCAAGAATTCCAGTATTCCCCAGTCAGAGCCCTGCTCCCTCTTCTTCCCACAGCCTTTCCGGGGAGGTCGGCTTTTTTTTTTAGAGCCCCAAATAATTATTATAACAGCTTTTTCCAGTGCTGTTCAACCACTGTGCTGTATTGATGGACCAGCTGGTATTAGGGTGTGTCCCAAATGGAATTCCTTACGTGTGTTGAAACAAAAATGAATGGTTTTGGTTTGCAGTTCTTCTGTAGAGTTTCTGTATTACAGAGATTTCCCAGAAAGCACTGATTTTGTGATTTGCTGGAAGGTGAAAACTTGGCTGCTGTGAATTAAAAGAGAAGTTTTATGGATTTTTTTTTAAACATTATTTAATTTTTTTTTCAAAGTGCAGCGAGAGGCTGATTCACACCTAAATGCAGCGTGGTGGGGTGAAACCAAGACGAGGCTGTAATGAGATGCCAAACATGTTTACCTTTGGAGGGGATCGGACGACGTGTCTTCCGACCTAGTTTGTTTCAAGGGAACTCTGAACTGAACCAGGTATGAAATTACCTGACTTAACTGATTTCTGGCCATTTGGGGAGAGTGGAGACAAGCTGTAAACACAACACAGACATTTTAGCACCTCTTTAGTTGATACAGTGACCTTTTTAGCAAACAGGTCCTTATTACACAGCAGACAGGGAGCAACATCACATTATAACAGTGTTTCTGGACACCTGATGAATTTAAGTTGCCCTCTACCAACTCCTGAGAGAAATATCTGGCAGCTAAATGCTCCACTGTGTTCCCCAGATGGCCTCTAATTTGTCTGTCTGCCTTTCTGGTGCTGGGCAGGTAGCGTACAGTGGATTTTTAGAGCTTTTTCGCTGTGAACAGCTGCCTGCTGTGTGTGGAAATCACACTATGAGAGCGGAGAGCAAAGGAGTAAAGTTGCAGGCCACACAACCAAAACGAGGGGTTAAGAGAAGCTCAAAGATTCCATAGAGCTGAGAGGAATAGCAGATTTGGGTGATAATTCTTAAATCAAAATCTTTCACATACAAGTAAAAATACAGATTATAGCAGCTTTAGGTTTATAATCTCTAACAGTGATGAGCTCCACTAAATCTTTTCCACGAATGTGAATATACACACGAGTCCAGGAATTTATGCAGCTAAACTGGAAGTAATGCATGTTTTTCTAAACAAGAGTAAACAACATATCAGTTTTGCCCTTCTGCACTCTGTTTGGCACTGCAAATGTCTCGGGAGAGCAAAGCCCAAAAAAACAAGAGTGAAGTTGCAACGTGAAAGAAGTCTTCAGACTTCAGAGTGGCTGATGGCAAATAAAAAAGCAGGAATTCCTCAAACCTCGGGTAAAAAGGAAGCTGTCAGTCAGTCCCTCTCCGTCTCCTGTCCCCGAGTGAAGCAGAGAAATCTCTTTTAATCACTAAAACCATATTGGTATTCACGGCTTCCTCTGCTGGAGATTTTGCACTTGTTTTTTTTTTTTTTTTTTTTGGTGAGGGAAACAGGATTGAATAATTCACAGTGCTCCCCGTAATCAAAGCCTTCCATCTTAGCCACTGCCCCAACCTCATCTCCCCCAACTTTTTATTTTTTCGATTGCCCAAACTATTCTTTTAATATAATTCTGGGGTGCCAGGGAGCCCTTTGCTGAATTATTCATCCTGTCGGATCAAGACGTATAAACAAGTCTGCAGCTCTCTCTTTCCCCACCTCCCACTCCCTCTACATGTTATCTCTCACTAACACTTGGCTTCTCCACATAGAGAGAAAAAAAAAGTAGGAATATTTGATCCTAGGTGCTGTTTGTGTAATAAACATCAGAGGTGAGAAAGAAGCCAGCCTGGCCCCTTGGAGACGGAGAAAAAAGGAAGAGGCGGGGATGCAGGGAAGAGGGGATGCTGACATAAACGTCTGATTAAAAAAATGACAAGCAACATGAGACTCTGAAACGTTACAGGCGTGTTTTATAACCTCATATTTCTGTGTCACTTCAACCACATCTTTCTGTGACCTCCGAGGCAATTGGATGAGCTCAGCGGTGTATATACTTGAGAGACAGTCTAATCCCAGGTAAACAGATATGACCTGCATTTTCTATTCCGGGGCTCCCTTCGTCTCTGTTGCTGCTGGGCAGAAGAAGATGGAGACTGGGTCACGGGGACATGACCACTTTAAAGCTTCAAGCGATCCACTGAACTCCCCTGAGTCATCTCTGCAGAAATACTGCTGCTCATGCAAGTCGTCATAAATAATGTAAAGAATATTGAGCTGTGCAGGCATATACACACAACAGCTGTCTGTACGGGAATAGATCATTCGGGAAAAAGGCTCCGATACTGATTTTTTTTTCTTTGCAGAGATGCAGAGGAACAAACATAAAGCTAAAAAATTCACAAGCAATTAATATAACTGGCACAGCTTGAAACTGTAGAACAAAGACGCTGCTCTTTGATATTATTCAGCTTTAAAGCCTGAAGCTGCTACTACGTTAATGAGGTGACATCTCAACCAAATTTCTGATGTTTACGTGAGCCCGATGAATTGAAAATGGTTTGAGAAGAAGCAACACAAATGTGGTTTCCCTCTCGTTTTATTGTTTTAGCTCTTTTAGCAAAGTTTTTGGTCAGTTTCGAAATCAGTCTCTCTAAGGGGTGACTTACAACCGGCAACCGACTCTGTATATGTCCACAAGTACTGATAGTGGGAGATAGCGAGCAGTTCTGAAGGCAAATAGTTCACAGAGATGTGCGGATAAAGCTGCTCAGTGCTGTCCCACTCCTGCTTTTCACTGTTTACTGGGACACTGGGAGCTAGTTAGCAAGATTTTGTCTCTATTATATGAATATTTCAGCTCCATTATTCATGTCAGGTTTTTGTAGCTCAAAATATTGTGCCATGGAATAGTTTGACAGCAGACAGTTAGCTTAGCTTAGCAACAAAGACTACAACCAGCACGAAACAGCTAGCCTGGCTCTGTTAGCTGTTGCCCCCTGCTTCAAGCCTTTATGCTAAGCTAAGCTAAGCTAACTGTGTCCTGACTCCAGCTTCATATTAAACAGATTTGAGACATATATTTTGTCAGCTATCTCTCAGTCAAACTATTCTTTTAACAGCTATAGTGCACATAAAAATAACAGCAGTTAGCAATAGTAGATTTATACATAAATATACAAACAGAAAATTTAAAAAAACCATGTATACATATATATATATATACATACAGTAGGAAACTGCTTGTTGTATTGCTTTCCTTTCCACAAGACAAACGGCTAAAATTTCAAATCAATTTCAGAAAAAAATTCAGCAGTCCCACTGTGAGATGTTCTGTGAGATGAGTTCAGTGGACCGAAGACTGCAAACCTTCTAACAAATCATTACTTAGTGTTTACTGAACCCTGATGGAGGTGAATGTAGGCATGACCTGACAGATTTGTCCATTCTATCAATATACCCACCGAAAACCTTTTATCTTCAGAGTAACAACATTGTAGGAACTCAAGAAATCAGACTCACTCTCAGCCCGGTGATAGGAAAGTTTCGCCACTTTCCAGAGGTTTCTGAAAAGGTCTAATATGACGAAGGAGCAGTGTTGTGTTGTCCTAAATCCACTGAAAGACAAATATGATGTCCAAGAGAACACCCAAACATTTCCCAACCTCAGGAGCACTGCACGCCAGTTTCACAGGTGACAGCGCAATGTGTTTTGCACGGGGCTTTAAAAAACAAGGCAGGTTTAATGGCCCACCTTGACATCTGTACCACACAGTTGTTGGTGAAAGAAAAAGAGGGAATCCTCATAACTATGATATTTAAACAGCTAAAATTTGGGAATTGTTACTTGGAAGTTACCTAAAGACTGTAGGAGTATTTTTGTGGGAGTGGGACGCGACAGGAGTGAAAATCCACCGCGTGTCACCCTCTACTCGACATTTGGCTCTAAGAAATTAATTACATGCATTTTATATGTGTGCATAAATGAGACACAAGCATGCGACACACACATGCAGGGACAGTCCCTGCATGTGTGTGTGAATTTAATTAATAGCTCATTATGCAGATTTTCCTGCCTCCTGCACGAGGAAAGAAACCATTTAAAAATGGTCTTTTCAGGAGAGAAATGGGAGACGGGATTGTCTGGACTGTTTGAGATCAAGCCTCGGGCATAATGGGATTCGTGATCAATGCCATCCCTTTATATGATAGACAACCAATCCCCTCTGAATGGCTTTACCACTAAAGAGCAAAGAAAGCTCAATTCTTTAATGCCCGACCTTTGAACAGGCTCCTCAAGAGAAATCTCTGCAAAAGAAAAAATAAAACACTTAAATCAGAGGCCAATAAGAACTAAAGCTTCACTCAAGCTGATGGCATTTTGATTTGCAATAAGCCACATGCACTGAGCCTCTGTTACTCTGAATGATGAGTCAAGGTTAATCAGGTCACTGCGAAGCTACGAACCACCAGCTCAAACATGTGCAGGTGGCAGGTACTGCAGCACCATTTCTCGCCGCCCCGACCACATGGCTCGACTCCCTTATTTTCTGCAGGAATGTCCAATCGATTTTCTGTAGCGAGAAAGTGGCGCTCTCCCCTAGTCAGTGACAAAACTCCGCCGGAATATTAACAGGTAGTTGCCATGGCAACAGGCGACTGCTGCCTAACAGCGTGGGGATTGGCCGAGTTGGGGAAAAAAAAAAAAAAGGCAGCATTTCTTTTCTTTCTTTTTACACTGTAAGGAAAGCACAGACACACACACACACAGTGACACACACAGACACACACAGTGACACACACAGAGGAAAACTCCACAGCTCAGTGAGTTTTAAGCCCCAGAGCCACATACATACACACGGATGACCGGCCATCTAACAAAAAGCATCTCATCATAAGGGGATGATTCAGTTGGGTAATTGCTGCATCTAGTATACCACAGAGACATTTATTCTCTCATCAATAATGAATGAATGTACTTGGGACTCAGACCACATTAGCGGTGAAACGGCCAAAATGATTAAACAGCCGACCCAACTGGCTAACTGCAAATGTCAGCCACAGATCCATGACCCAGCTGTTGGTGGTGGCCCACAGCAGTAAAAGAAAGAGCAGGGAAAATGATCTGAGTGGACAAAACCAGATACATTTATACAGTCCCACTGTGCATTTATGGCAATGGTGTATAGACTTAATAAGTTATAAAAATTTAAAATGTGGTTTCAGCTTTGCAGCTCCTCAGTCGGTCACCACCTTTCATCCTGTCTATGAAGAATAATGAAAACACATGGTTTGTTGACGTCAGCACCTGAACCAGTTACACTATCTCACAGTCATTTGTATGCATATATGATGCATCACCATATGGCAACACAAATTCTGTGTGAGAGTCTATTTGCATGTTAAAGGAATATTACAACAGTTGCAGGCTAATTTGAAGCTGTGTGCAGTTTCAATTCAGTATATTCAGAGGTTTTACTACTACAGTCTGGTATGACCAGCAGCTTATGGAGGCTAATGTCAGCTAATTATAGCAAACTACTGCATATGGTGGCAGCCCCGCAGGACTTGCTGACGAGCACCTACTACAGCATGGATAATAGCTCGGTTTGGTGTGGATGCCATACTCTGGCTTTGCCCTTATAATCATTTATTTCACTGGCTTTCAGCGCTGGGTGTCTGCCCATTCGCTCTGCAGACACACACCAAACAAAGGGTCTGAAAGAGAACTACTATTATCTTTCTCACACAGTGTGAGAGCAGCTCTTAATGGAAGTCCCTGCACTCTTGCACATAAAAAAAAGGGGTGACACGGAGGCCCTACAGTTATTATAAAACAGAGCTCATTGAAGATCAAAGCTGAACATAAATCTGCTGCCGAAACATTCCGAAACATTTAAGCAGCAAAAATTTTTACTCGAGTCTACTGGAATTCAAACGTAAAGGGAAGAGCTGAAACTGTGTCATCCCTGGAGATAAGAGATAAGAATCACTCTTTTGTCAGAATTTTATTCCAGTGTAGGGTGTGGACAGTGATGGGAAATGTTATCAGTGCATGAGATGACTCAAAGCTGCAAAGCTCTGCAGTAAGTCAGAGCGGAGAGTAAGTCAGATTCAACAGTGACGACTGATGTTAATGTGAAAAGGTTTTTTTTTTTTTTTTTCCAACCACCTTCATCCCAAAAGAATTATGGCATGTCAAACTTGTACTTGTCCAAAACTTTAATTTATGCAAAGTAGGGTTTTCTGGCACAGTTTTACCTACTTCCAAGATGCATGAAAAATGTAGAAAGTCTGAGGAGGTCAAAACTCCCACCCTGTTAAAAATTGTAGAGATTTTATTTTAAGACCGATGTGTTTCGGCTCGGGGCTTTCATTTGGGTCATACGATCTTTGTGCTATGCTGCAGCGCATGAAGGATAATTTCACCTCTAAAACTAATGTGTCAACGTCTCTTTGGTTCGAACAAACTGCTTTTTTTGTCATGAGTCAAAAATGCCACTGGTTTAATCACTGCCTGTGTATGGTTATGCTAACTCTTAATCTGAAAGCTCACCAGTAACAGTAGCTGCCAGATAAATGCAGTGAAGCAGATGTAAATGTACATAGTTGCTTTCCATCACTTGCTTTGACTTCACCAAAGTTACATGAAGTTTGATACCGAAAAACTTTGCACCCTAAAGCCACCTGACATTCGAGGTTCTCCTGATAACTATTATCTCTAAACTTTCAGACCCCAAAACATTAATTTCCATCACTTGTAGAGCTACATAAACGTCTACAGTAATTACCAATCACAAGAGACATATTTTTTTTTCAGGGCGAAAGGTGTTGCACCAGATGGCCTTCCAAACAACTTTCTGGTCCTGTGCCGAATCCGGCAGCAAAGGAGCAAACAGAGCATCAGAAACAACTTTAATTGGAGTGAACTGGAGCGAATACAAGCCTTGGCATTTGATGTAATAAATCCGTATTGGTTTGTGTCGTAACTTACACTTAGCACTCTGAAAAAACAACAGGTGAACGCGGCGTGTCAGTCTCTGCAGGTTGTTTTGTTTTGTTGCTCAATCTAACTGCGGAGTCATCAGCATTATGAGACGCATAATCCTTCATCGTTCAGGCACCTTCATCATGCCAGGCCAGATGGATTGCAGGTGCCCGCCAGATGCCTCACTATATTTACAATCTCCATCTAAAGCACAGGGGCCATATCATTGTACGGATTTAATAAGCACACAACCTTATATTCGCCTCCACTGTCTGTCAGTCAATCTGTTGTTTGCATTATTCAGATATTATATATTCAACAGTGGTCTGCATTCCCCGGTCGAGTTTCCGTGAGAGGTTCGGTCTGTGTTCTCAATGGAGCCGCCTGACTCATCCCAATCACCGAGGGTGAGGAGACAGGGAGGCAGCGTAATGCAATCAGACGCAGCACAAATATCAGCCTGTGTGTAACGAGCGGGGACCACGAGAAGAAAAACAGCGGTGTCAAAGAGGGTCAGCGTTAAGTGGTCGGAAAATGATAAAGCAAACACACACACACTCATGCTCACACACTCCTGTAGTTGTATCACTCACAGATACAAAACAATAAAGAAACACAGTGGAAGGGCCTTCATCAAAACACACACACACACACACATACTTTTCTAAGGTGCAATACACAACTGATTTACCCAGCCATATTGTTCACATAAAACTTTAATGTCCTACAATTAATTCTGGCATGAATAAAACCTTCAACTGGTCCAAGTGTGGCAGTAAGTATAAACAGGTTTAGCTATAAACTACGATGCCTCCTTAACCTTTGATAAGCAGCACTTCTAATACAAAGGGTTCGACGTGATCTCAGTAGACACCTGAGTTCTTGCCCACATCTCCGATTTTTTTAAGCACTTAAATTGGTGTGGAGTTGTGCTCGTTGACAGCTGTTTCCTCACTTGGAAAAACCACTGAGCCAATTCGAACTTAATCTAGATTATGAATGGGTTTGTCATCTTTTTGTAGCAGAGCCAGAAAACAGCAACAGGAGAACAGCCAAAACAACTGAAGCGACCGTGGATGAGAAAGACTCCGAGCTACAGGTTGTTCTCTGTGTCTAAAACCTTCTGCAGCATTCAGCCCGCTCTGTCCGGCTGTTACTACAGACATGTCTGAACTAACCACAGACGCCCGACTCAAGAACGTCTGGGGCTTATGGGAAAAGGGCTGCTCACACATAAATATTGAATAAGCAACAAGATTAAATCACTTTTACCATTTTATGTAGACATATGAAGCGAGTCACTCAACATACTGTTGAGAAAGTCTCTGTTCCAAGGCTGGATGTTTTCGTCATTAGTGTAGTTACAAACCTTCTGTGTTTCCTTTTTGTCAGACTCAGAGACGAGGGCTTTATTATTCACATTCATTTGGAGATTTGTCACACAGCTTGCCATGATATATTGAAATATACTGGAATTTTCCTTTAAGAACATTATAACTACTTCATGTGAACCAGAAGGACTAACATCAGACTTTTTGTTTGGGCTGTCCGTCTCATCCTGCTGCCTCTCTACATCAGGACATCCTCACAGCGTTTCCACTCTCAATCGAAAAGCGTTTTAGAATTACCTGATCAATAATGCAGACTTTTAAGGAGATTTTTATTTGCATTACACAGACTGATGCAGCATGAAACCATCCTGCTGAGCTGGTCAGGTGTTTTAAGGCAGAAGCATCCTCATCAAAGGTTTTAGTGGGCCCAAGATCCTGGGATAAAATCAGGCACCGTTTCAAAAAATATCCCAAAATAAGTGAGTTAGTTGGGGTTTAATGTACTGTAATCACTGATTTAATGAAGTTATGTGTTCAACATGTCACCTGCTGCAGGTCCTAAAAGAGGCATATTGCATTACAGCTATATATAACTGATTTAATGGTCAGCTTCAAGGTAGCAAGCGATCACACATTTACACCTTCTGTAATAGAGTGGAGGGGACTCTTTCCTCCAGGATTTCCCTGCAGGAATGGCCCTGTTTTTCACCTGGTTTGGATTTTTCACACAGTGTACCAGGTGTAAAGAGATGGATTGATACCATTCAGCCCTTCAGCCCCTCCCATGCTGCCATGTGTACCCAAACAGAACACGACTCTAATTTGGCAGGGGCAGTGTTGACATTTGGATCCCGTGGCCTGTGGGAAGGGTAACGAGCTCGCATTAGGATGCTGGTATCGTACAACACCTGATCTGTTCCCTGTATTCAGCAGAATGTTCTCACACTGCATCAGCCAGTGTAACTCAAGCAAAATCCCCTGAAAACGGAGCCTTATCGATTAGATAATTCTTCCAAAATGCTGTTCAATTGAGAACGGAAACGAGTGCTACGAGTGCTGCGAGGCAGCAGAAAAATAGCCTGTGGTTACAGAGTTTGTCCGCCACACAGAGGGCTTGGGCTTCATCCTCCCCTGCTGCCACATCAAAGTACCCTCCAGCAAGATCCTAAACTTCTTCTGGGTCCAGAGGAGCCACAACTCTGCACACAGCAAAAGAAAGGAAGCTTTCAAACGTTACTGAGCAATCTATGATTTGACGCAATCTGTAGGTACCAGGAAAACATCTGTCAAAGTCGTCCCCCCTCCCACAAAAGCCTCTGGGAAACCACCAGTGTTTCTACCCACTTCTCCATTTTCCCTTAAGCTACAGAAGCCTGAAAGTGACATACAAAACCAGCACACCACAGAGCATAAAAGTTCATTTTTGACCTTAAAAACTATCGAAAAAAACAATAAAAAATCAGTGTCCACTTACTATATTGTTCCAGACATATGCTGTGATGCGATGCATTTAAAATGTTGAAACTTTAATAGCTTTTGTTTGTTTGTAAACAGTTAATTTCAAGCAGAAACCTTAACTGGAATAAACAGGAGACTGAAATGATTGACTCTAATAACCATTTCTGTTTATGAGGTTTCTGTATTACACATTTTTATTGGTCCTGTGTGGTCCTGAGTTAGAAAATATAATAATCTTAGAATTTCATTATTTTGTGGCTTTCATTATTATTTTGAGGCGGGGGATAAAACATCAGCCCTGGTCGCTAAAACATGTTTAACAAAGAACTAAATTACAGTGTCAAATATAATTTCCACTTACATTATTTCATCCATTTTATGAACAGAGCTGTTGGCAAATGAGATCCAGAATCCATTACTTGTGCCTTTATACACCAAAAGAAATGACTATAATAGAAAAGCTGCAAAATTATGAAAGCAGTTGCAGATAATGAAGGTGGTAGTGATTACTGCTGATGAACAAACCTTATCATCTCTCTCTCCAGCAGATGGTCATTTTGGGCTTGTTTATCTATTACCTACAGCAGTCCACTCTCTTCTGGTGATATTTTAAAAAGCAAGGCATGTAAATTCACTTTGAACAGAGACAATAGCCGTGACGCAAGTCAAAAATCCCATGCAGATTTGGAATGGCAGCTCTATATTTGGGGGCGATATGACTTGGTCTTGATGTTAAGGTTGGCGACATGGCTGATGCGGCCACGCAGCGTGCACACAGGTCACTGGGCTGCGGGGCATGGCGGCCAGTCGTGGAAGGTTGGGAAGTGGCTGAGGTTACACAGCTGTGACTGGCTGAGGCCCGGGGCCAGCCTCCGATGATTTCACACATCCCAGCAGTGCTACAGAGCTCTGATCACACAATGAAAGAGTGGGAGCACGACAGAAATGATCAAGAGAGTGTGAAAGAACAATGGGGACAAACTACAATGGACCTGAAGGATGCAGAGAGAGGCGGACGTCTGCAGCAAAAGAGAGGAGAGAAATGGAAGAGAATAAAAGTGATTGATGTGTGGAGATTGTAAAGGGGAAGCTGTGAGCACAGGAAAGAGACAGAGAGCCAGGAAGTCATGTTTTTATCTTGTAGCCTCACAGTGATTGCCCTTCTGAGGAGTCATCCTCTTTTCCTGGCCTGAAGGAAAGTGACCAGCTCTGGCAAAAGAAAAAACAGAACGCTGAAATGTGACTCGACTTTGACTGCAATGTAATTTATCTGCGTGCTGTGTTTGCCAAATACTTTACAATGTTAATGGGTAATTCCACTGTTTACCTAGGGCTCAACACAATGGATGATAAAATGATTTCTGGAGTTGTATGATCCTGTCGCACTGTGCTATATAACTCGCCAGCAGAGCCCTTTGTATTTTCTTAATGTAGATCTGCTTTTGGTTTGAACGTCCATTAGGGCTCGTGATTTATTTTTACCAGCAAGTACGCAGAGACAAGCAGCTGCGACCCAAGTGGCATTGTTTATACACGAAGCTCGAACCAGCAGCCAGCTACCTTTGGACAGAGCCAGGCTAACTGTGTCCCTGTGCCTCCAGTCTTTATGCTAAGCTAAGTTAGCTGGCAGACATGAGGGGAGTCAATGTTCTCATCAAACTACCTGCATAAAAAGAGAAGCATATTTCCCAAAATGTCAGCTACTAATTCTACAAGGTGAGAGACAATGATGTCCCTTTTCTGTGGCGAGACGCTGGTCTTATAAACAAGCGCTCCCAGGTGAATGAAGGACAACAACACAGAGGCACAAATCACCGTCACGGAAAATGTCAAGCCGCTGGACTTTTGTTCTTTCAATAATGTTAAACTGCTGACATCTCTCTGATAAAACTCGGGCTGTTCTTGGAAGTGAAAGAGCAAAGTTTGTGGAAGTGTGTGTGTGTGTGTGAGGATACATCTCTGCATGTGTGTGTGACAGAGAGAGAAAAGCTTATGGGCAGGGAGGGTTTCTGTGAGTCAGCCAGGCTGCGGATCTTCTCACGTTGCCATTCCCCGGCTGACTGCCCCGGCGTCAGCTCGTAATAACAGTCAGCCGTCTGTCCTGTCTTCACTGGCTTGCTGCTGAGGGGGTTAACGCGACCTGCGGGCCCCCGAATATCACCCAGTCACAATGTTCTGACATCCCTGGGCCTGCCCAGATGGTCACCATATGTCCGTGCACCACGTACGGCGAGCCGGGAACACAAGAACAGACAGGGGCAAGGAATGTGCACTTTCCAAGTGCCGTGGTTTGTTTACCCATGTGCCCCTCTGGTGTTTGTTATGGGTCTGTCTGATGGAGCATCTGTAGTGACAACATCTGATATTATGTGCAAATAACGTATGAATAACCAAAACAGTAAAGCAAACAGTGGTAGGCTCCTTACGACAAAAAAAGGTGTAATCTGTTACTCTCTCAGGACGACTCAGTTCTCTCTACTTTAAAAGTTTGGGCAGCAAAATGGTTCTGCTGAAATAAATATTTATGTCGTCCTTATGCCAAATTAAATTAAAGTGGTGGCTGGTTTCCATCAGGAGGAAACTATTTTTCTGCAACTGTCGATGTTCTCAACAGAAGTTGAGAACAATCATTGGTTTCAATATTCTCAGACATTTTCACTTGTCAGATCAGGAAAACCACAGGTGTTACTGATGAAATTAACGATGGCTCTGTCCTGTTGTGTCATGACGGTGTGACAGAAAACCAGCACGCGCCACACCAGGCCCCCGAAACTGAAGCAACTAAATGGAATTCAGCAATCATTAATTGTACTATTTCCACCTTTTCCTACTGTGATATGTCAAAATGTCTTCAGGAAAAAGGTCTATTAATTGAAAAAATAATCAACCGAATCTATCTGACAGTGCACACACTTAGGCTAATGCATAATCACCCACAAAAACACACCTATGACTACAGGAGATTTACAGGGATTTCTGCTTTCCAGTTACTGAGTTGCATCTGTGAACAGCAATAAATGCTGGAGCACTTTAGCATTGAGCATATTAAGTTAAAAGGTGGGCAGGAGACCTATGAATATAAAATATGCTGAGAGAAATAGCGCAGTCAAGTCAGCCTACACGTCTCACAAAGGGACAAACTGCAGAGAAAAGGTTAACTGACTTGTCTCAAACAGGTAACAGCAAATCGAAAATACAAACAACTTTAAAAAGGAGCTAGAAGTGCTCAAAGTTCAACAGGAGCTTCAGTGACAGGAAAATTAATTCAGCTAGAAAGGGTGGGGGAGTGAGGAGTTTTGTGTGTGTGCGTGTGCATGTGTGTGTGTGTGTGTGTGTGTGTGAGGGGGGGGGGGTTATCAGAGGGACGTGACAAAGCACGCCTCAGTGCATGAATATGAGCTGGATGAATTTGCTGCAATTACCGTCTCGGTGACACGGATTCAAACAGCTTTACACCACAAAGAGACACCGACACCTGAGGAAGAGTCACAGCTGGCGGCAGGTCTCATCATGTCTCACACACACACACACACACACACACACACACACACACACACACACAAACGCATGGACGGACATATGGGTTCACGGGTGCACACAAACAAAAGATGTCTGCTTTAACGAGGGCTGTGGCGACGGCTATAAAATCCGGTTTTACACGATACGAGATGCATTTCGAGCATCAAAGCATGTGCTGCAGTCACATTACAAAGAATGAAATATGCATTAAATAAACTAATGTAATGCCTGATAGTAAATTAAAACTAGCAAGTTTTACAAGTTTTTCATGATTTATCTTGAAAACAATCACGGTGCTCCATCTGATAACTAATTTCATTTAGCTGTAATTAATTACATTTAGGTTACTGGTTTTATACCGTGTCTGCTCTGCAAACTAATCAGTGTCAGAGTGAACAGATTCATTAATCACAGAACGAAATAAAAGCTCATTAACATGTTAGTGCATTTTTGCATCTAACTTTAAATCATTGTACGAAATGAAAATAAGAAAAGAACTTTTTAATTGAAGAAGCTTCATTTGCTCTTAGGAATAAAAGGTTCTGTGTTGACAGTGCCTCAGAAGTGCAGGTGTAACACAGATAATGTATATGTCCACCTCTGTTAGATGAGTGCAAAACCAGTACTCCATCCAATGGGACGTGTGTCCGCTGTGGATTCTTAGCTTAGTGCTGTCCAACAAACAAAGGTTACAGACATCACAAAGAAATACTCAGCTCTTTCCACCTTGATAAACCTACTGTCACTCTATGACCTGATGTTACTACACACTTCTCCCAGTTTTCCATCCAAGAACTTGCATGTGAGTTTCATGCAAGTCTCCGGTAACAAATCACCACAACCACAGCAGCACCCATTACAGTGTTATGGCTGATGTGTCTTCAGGGACTCAGGTGCGGTCGCATTATTACGCCTCACTTCCCTCGGTGGGGAACACAATGATATTGCTAAAAGTTTTAGACAGTCGCTGCGCACCGTTTTCCCGGTTCAATTATGTTCAATTATTCTCAACTGGAGCCCCCAGATGCTGCAGCAGTAGGGGTTCGTGCTGCAGCTTTGGAGAGCCTGTTTGATTTGTGAACTTCATGTTACATTTTACTGGACATCGCAATCTGCAGTGATACTAAACTGTCAATATACAACTGCACCAACACTAATGAGACAACTCTCCATGTATATACTGTATATATATATACAGACTGTTTAGATTCCTTCTCATTAGAGTGTGGGTGTGTCACACTGTGTTTAATTGACCATGTCCATCGTTCTCCTGTAATATTTGTTGCCCATATTAGACAGTTTACACCTTTATCATTCGTATTAGCACATGGAGCCCAGTGACATTATGTAATTCACAACTTGCTTCACACATCTTCAGTCTGAGCAAACGTCCAATTAACCACACTAAACTAAAAACACCTGCAGGGGTGTGCAGGGCTTTTAATAGTGTTTTTTTTTTTTTTTTTTTTTTACTTAGATTGACCAAGTCCTTCAGATTTATAGACCTTTATGATTTATTATTTAATGTGTTTGTTGAGTCGAGTCTAAAATCCCAGTTTTTGGGACTTAACTCAGATTCAAGTCTAAATCTCAAGTCTTAAATCTACAGCTCTGAGCTAAACATTAGTTTAGTTACTAGGAAAACAAATGAGCATTTCACAGTTTTTAAAGGAAAGATCTATTTGGCTCTTGATGTCTAAAATAGCAAATATAAAACTTTTTCAAACTGGCTCAGGGTTGATTCTCGTCATAACTGGCAACAGAAGCAGCAAGATGCTCGTTTACTGATCTATATATTGACATGAAGCCACAGACTCTGTCTTTAAAGTTGACTTTTTGTGGGATAAACTTCAATAAAAACTCACTCAAGCAGAGCAATGAGTGCATCAGTGCATCTGTTTTTTTACAGTGACTCACTCATTACTCCTCATTTACAGGACTCAGGTATTAACCCCTGCTCCTCTCTCTCGTCTCCTCAAGTCCTTCTTAACTCCATTTAAGAGTGAAACCAAGGGCCAAGTGATACGAGACGCACAGAACAACTGGCTGCTACAGAGGCTGAGCTCCGGTGGTGTAATTATACCTCGGGAAGGCTGGAGAGTGTCTGGTCCATCCTTTACAACCTGTCCTTGAGGGAGAATTAGTCGAACATGCTCTCACAGGAGGATCATCCAGGAAGGATTGGGAGTTTAGGGAGAGAAAGAAAAAAATCTTCCTTTGTGTGTATCACGTGTCAGATTAGCATGTTAGGAGGAGAGGAAGATGATTTGGCATGTTGGCATGAATATTGTGCTTTGAAATCTGAAATCAGACTGCACTGGCTCCCTGCTACTCCTCTGACAGCTGCCCTTGCGTGACTTTGCAGTGCTGACATGCTGCTCGCGGTCTGTTTGAAAGGAGACAAATCCTTGAAGGGAGGCAGAAGAAGGAGAGATGAGGGGCTTAGTGTCGGGGTCTGATGGAGCCTTGAAACCGGGGATGGGCTCTTCATGAACACGACGGGAGGAGTGGAGTTACGTGGTCACCGACTCACTGCCTGTCTGCAAGTTCCACCTGAGGGCTAATAAGACTCCTGGAAGCCTGATTCTCAGTAGAGGTGTTGTTACAGAGAATATCAGGTTGCTTCTCTGAAAAACAACACAGAGGTGTCTCTGTGGCCACTGGAACATATATCATTATCCCAAAATTAGCTTCAGGGCTCTGCAATAATTCTATACTGTCATTTATTAAAAAGCTCTGATAAACCAACTGTTCAGTTATTGTTATTGTTTCAAGATGAACTGGATAAACATGTAATGCAAATATATCTATAAATAAATCACGCTGTAACTCTGCAGTAAGATTTGGCAAAAGGAGCCTTCGAGTAACAACGAGCCGGCTCGCCTGTCAGGCACTCCGCTGACAGCACATGGTGACAGGTGGTGCTGACTCGTGGAGAGGCCAGGGGCCACCCAAGAACCTGGGTCAGAGCTCCAGCGGGTGTCACATCAGGGCACCATCTCCGGCTGCCACTTACTGTCACCGCTCTGCTGCCCGGGGGGGATCGTGGGTGACAGGGCACGCTGTCAGCTGCGACTCTGGCAGCCTGGAGAAAAGCAGATGTGTCGCCTTTGACCTCCGCTGTCACCTTTTAATGGAGGTGTCAGGTAAGAAAGAGCGCTCACTGCTTCTGAAGCTCTGCTACAACCCACGCCCGACATGGTCTTATGAAATGGTGCCACACGTTAAACAAATAGAGGGAAGGGAGTCACAAATTCTCTGTGTCCCTTCCCCTGACGAAGCTTCTTCCTGTGTCAGTGTCCTGCTGCTTTCAGCCCGAATTAGCTCGCTGGCATTACTACAAAATGAGACAATTACTGTGCAGAAATGTTAGATCGTGACTGCACAGTAGCAGGTGCCTCGGCTGTCAGGCGTGGAATCTCGAAATTGACAAAGAGAAAACAATCAGAAAAGGGCACCGTGACTTCATTTGTCTTCATCTGTCTCTGGGTTTAGATGCTGTTTCTGCTCATTTCTGAGGATGGAGCGCTGCTGCAGAGGACACGAGAAAAGACAGATGGACCAAACAGGTGCTAATGTGATTTCAGCGTAATATTTTCATGCATTTATTTATCCTCCAAAGACATGGTGAAATTCAGTGGGGCGTATACACAGACTTCATGCATCTCACTGTTAAATAACACATCAGTAGTCTGTTCCTTACGAGCAAAACCAGCCGTCACGCTTTGACAAACCCGTCCTCGTGTGTTGATATGGTGATTCAAGCATCACGTGTGTAGAGCTGACACAACGAGCCAATTAATCAGGTTCACAGAAATCACAGTCATTTTAAGCAATCTTTAGATTTCATCCTGATCTTTGGGCAACTGTGATCGACATTTTTCAATATCTTCTGACATTTTATAGACTAAACAAACAACAGACTGATTAAGATCACAACTGTCAAATTAGTCAACAGTCAAAGTACTGCAATTATTGGCTGCAGCTGACCCACTCTCTGGAAACAAGGCAAGGAGACGCGATAATACAGTGTATTATTGCCTTGTTTTCTGTTGGTTATGATTCAGATTTCATTCACCTCCAGAGGGAAGTATTTTTGTTGTGAAGATTTTTTTTTTCTTTTCTAAACAAACACCCATCCAATCAGCCTAAATCACAATCTGCTCCACTTCAGGTGCCATAAATTTACTTAATTTGCCCAAATCTATTTCTGGCGTTTAATCACTGGTGCAGAATCTCAAACAGCACTCTGCAGTGAAACCTGGGCTCAACACTGTTTTTCACCTTACATTTAGTCTTTCACCTTAAAAAAGAAAAATCAAACAGCGCTCTGTCAGTGTCACATGAGACCAGAAGAGTGCAAAGTTTGTTTGTTACTGCAACTTTGAGACAAAACTTGTGCTTTAAAGTCCTGAACCGTCTATTTTCCAGTCAGAGGAGACATCACATCAAGCCTCATGACTGACAGATGTGACTGACAGGTAGACCTACTGTAAATCCTCACACGCTGTCTGGTTGAAGGCAGGTCTGAGATCAAACTGACCGGCCTGGACACGTTTCCTGCCGCAGTTACAGCTCCAGGCAGCAAGAGGAAGAGGAAGAGGAAGAGTCAACCTGACAATGGCCGTCTCAAGCATGAATTAATCATGAAGACAATTCTAGGAACTCGGAGCGCACACCTTCTGAAACACAAACAAGACGGGGAACACACAACCTGAGCCGCGCGGAGGCAACTGTGAAGCAAAAATAAAAAGTAAACTTGTCGCACCACCCACGCATGATGTAGCCCCCCTGTGGGTCAGCAGGAGCATAAATAAAAAGGCTTCAGCTGCCTTTAGTGAGACGAAGAAAAACTCTACATGATTTATTGTACACTGATGATCCAGGAGGCAAATCTGCAGAGTAAGGACAGCTGAATAAGTGCATCAGTTATTCCAGTGTGTGGGGGCGACATGACTGCTCATTAAAATTCATAACTCTGACCTGTAGTTGTGACGCCCCTCTTTGAGCTTATTAGTACTCGCTGCAGTGTCGTGGTGATATGAATCATTCCCTTAAGTTTCATTAAAACCAGCAAACAAACACATAAACAAAACAGATGGATTGTCCCACCCTGATAGCAGCACTGAGGGAAAACAACACACGGGTTGTACAAGATGTAACAGCAGGGGTAAATATAAAGGTGAGTATGCTACGCCTACCCTGAAATCATCATATGGTAATAATCCCCAGAGGAAACAAAAGTCAATTATTTATTTAGAAAAGCACTGATTTATGTTGTTAGAAGATCTTATCAGCAAATTATATAACACAAGTTTATTGCTTCTTAATCTTAGTTTAAATTGCCAATGAAAAAGCATAAAAAGGTGGAATGCAGAAAGGTAGAAGTGAGTTTAGGTGGGTTTACGGCCTCGGATCATAAGCCAACCATCTTAGTGACCCAGTTCTAGGCAGAAACTCCCTCAGTACATTTCTTTTTCAGCCGTGTCCCGCACCATATGGCAGGCAGCCCGACTCAGTGGGAGTCGAGGTGGGAGTTCGGGACAGCCAAGAAAACGACAAGCCTTAGTCTGCCAGTGCATTTCTGATACAACTGCAGGGAGAGGAAATTCCTTCTGCACACACATACACGCACGCACGCACAAGCACACACGCGCAAAACAAGAAAAATCCCCAGCTTTTTGACCCAGCCGTGAGCAAAAGCCCCTCGTCTTCCACTCGCCGAGCATCTTATACTATGAGAGTGACGCAATAGGAGGATCTCAAAAGTCACAGTCTCCCCGCAGCATCCTCTGCAAACCCACCTCCGTCGACCGGCAGAGCTGTTGCCTAGTTACCTGGCTCTGCAGAAGTGCAGTGAAGCGTCGTGGGGACCACTTCACTACCTACACCTACTGTGTTACTACGACGGGGAGAAGAAGTGTGTCAAGTTGTTTTCCAGCAGGAGGCAGGAATGAAAGGCAAATATGAAACATGTTACCGGACAAAATCAAACTGAAAGTGTCGTTAATGAGTTGTGTTTCCTGATTTACAGCAGACAAAAATATTCAATGGTGTAATTTCCTGTCACTCACCGGCCAGAAAATTCAGTGATATCAACATATCTTATAGCAGCACATCTGTAGAGCTGTGCCTCACAGCAGACACGGCTGAAAGCACAATGAGGAAAAGTCACAGCAGTGAGAGGAGAGAAAAGTGCAGTCTCATCAGCTACATGCAGAAAGTTAGCTGCTACTGTCTGACTGACACGTGTAGTTCACTGAATGACCTGGAGTCATTCAGCGTCTCTGTGGGGAATCCATTCCGCCAAACACCACGGTGACTGGGATTGCTGTTAATAACCACCCCGAAAAACATTACATGCAGCATTTTATTAGATCCAATATGACACCTCTGGAGGGAGATTTCAATCCCGCAACACTGTTATTGTGTTCTGTTGTGATTATTAGTCTTGTATTATCTTCCCTGCTGTCGGAGGCTCACTCTTGTTTAAACAGAGCCCCGTCACTGAGATAATTTTCACAGGCAAATGCGTCTCTCACCGTCTCCGTTGGCTCGATCAACGCGAAATGGGTTTCGATTGCTCTGAACATGATTTCAAACATGACATGTAGAAAGCCAGTGTGACCAAAGATTGATTTCATGGTTCATTTCAAATGAAGCAGGCAGATTGTAACACCCAGCGCATTACCCGCCTTGATTACCACATACATGGGAAGGTCGACTTCGCTCTTATAATATGTCTCGTCTCCATTAGAAGCGTTCATCATGGCCACGAGTGTGTATGATCAGCTAAGTATTCCCATTAATTATCCAGGTGGCCGCAGACTGTCGACATTAAAAAAAATATAATGACCGTACTCAATCACTAAATTTGAAAGTAATGAGTGCTATTAATATTTATTTATTAGCAGAAGCAGGTACAGCATGAACAGCCAAATAACAACGGTCACTGACACTGTTATTCATCTCCTAATTACTCTCAGGTGAGTTTGTTTCCAAAGAAAGTCAAGAGGAAGTCTACTAAGATATAAAAAGAAAAAAATCATTAGAATAATTTGTCCAGATTTCCTCAATCAACAGATAAAACATTATTTTGAAAAAGTTTCTGTCAATAACTTTAATAATTAATGACTAATAATTTAAATAAATGACTAAATTATATCCAATAAGGTTGAAGTGCTTTCGCTTGGATGTATAAACATAAAGTAGAAAATGTTTCTTGTTGTAAAGGGCTAACAGACCACCACGTGGTTTATTCTGTCAGACACAGGCTTACATCTGGTGAACATGGGGAAAAATGATGCAGTTATTTTTAATCTGTGTTGATCGGCTGAAGAGGAGTCAAGATTGATTTGTTCAGTTCGTCCCTCTGAGATTGGGATGTGATGAGACTCAGGGGAGGCCTCTGTCCATCATTCAAACTCATCAATGCAGCAGTTTATTTCTTTTTTTGGTCATTAATAACGGTGCCCTTTGGCAGCCACCTCTGCTGTAACCATACAGTCTTCCATTACTGTTTTTTTTTCTCCTTATGGTGGCCTCAAGATGAAAAGAGTTTACCAAGCATGAAAACTAATGACCTATTTTATTCACTGTAATTCCACAGGAAGTGCAGCTCTAATAAATGAGCCCGACAGAGCTTTGTGCTTTCTATTACTGACTACTCTGGGCTAAAAGGCAGGGCTCGAGTCAGCCTGCACTGTGCAATACACCATCTGCCTTTAATGCTGCAGGTTGAGACACCCAGACTCCTTCTCCGGTACTTCTCGTGCCATAGGTGTACGCTGATGAGGCAGCAAAATGAATGATTTGATTTGAAAGTAAATCAGGACAGCTTAGGCGAGCTGAAAGGAACAACTGGGGATAATCTTCCTTTCACTGCAGAGCCAGAATATCCTTCATTTCCAAGGCCTTGCTTTCTCTTGGACTCTAAAAGGATGTTACTGCGGTGCTTGGCAGGCACCTCACCTTTGTTGTCATTTACTGAGCGTTTCTATTCAGCCTTAAAATCCGGGCCTCATTTGGGGGAAATGGTGAAATAAAGTTGGGAAATTTTTCCTGATTGCCGTCTCTCTCCTTTTGTGACATTCACTGCATCCTTTGTAACCAGGGAAATTACATTTTTTTCTCTCTTTTCCTGCAGAGTCATGACAAAGTGAAGTGATCCAACAAATCTGGTAGTTTCCCGAGCTGCCTGCTTTCCCACACGTAGGACCAGAGCCAGGATTAATAAAAAAAACATGTGTGATAACAACATATCGAAGCGATCCGTTACATCTTTACACCCTGTCTCTTTCTGTCCTTTGTAATCCCTCAGATATTTTTTTTTTTTCCTTTATTGTTATTTATTCATGATACCAACAGCCTCTGCAGGCGTGCACCATCACACAACCGATTTCGCAGCGAGTGGAAACAACTTCAAAGTTGTGCAATAGATGGATTAAGATGCTGCATGTGTGGCGATGTAAACTCAAGTGTCCCCACATAACAAGCTGAGGGAGTAATTGGACACTTATGAGGAGCTATCACCATCCTTTGGAGTATTTAGTCACAAAGGCATAAAGCCTAAAAAGCCTCTTATCACCCCCCCGCAAACACTGCAGCAGCTTTGCCAGAAGTTTTCATTTTCAAAGGCTGCCAGTTATAGAGTAAATAATAACAAGTAAATAACAGCAGTGGATTTTGGACAAAATACAGCATTGTCATTTCCTGCTCATAGTTAGCACTGTCTGACTTCTCTGCTGTATGAAACAAAAGACCAGGAAGATCCACAATAAGAGTTAAAGAACACATAAATGAATTATTACCCTGAAAGCTGGACTCCATGTCTTGTTCTTGGCTGCATCTCTCGCCTTGTCATTTGACCAACTGAGGTTACGAGATCTGTGTTTAACGACCTAGTTTTTGTATGATGCACAAGATATAAATCAGAATAACAAGAGAATATTCAAAACCTTGATTACACATGGTCTGTCTGGCATTAGCAGTGGAGGCTGCTGTGGTCGCAGCAAAACACAGGAAAAGATACTAATGAGGTAGGTGAGTGTCTCTGTAGCTGGTACAATATGTGCAATGCTGGATGTCAATCACACTGCCATGTTGGGATGTCAGTGTCAATTCAGCTGTTTCTTAAAGCTGCTAAAATCAATATTTTTAAATCAACAATGGCTCAAATGACTGCTCGTCTATGAAAGTGGTCACTTGCAGTCACAAATTCACAAAGAATCATCATCCAGCTCTGCAGTCCCCCTCAGATTTATGGAGTGTTTAGAGTTTTATAAACTTCGGTTTTCTTGTCCCTCAGTGGTCAAGAAATATCAAGAGGCTGAAGACTGGATAATGTTTTCTGTTTTCCAAGATCTTTCCGGAGCTATCTCACCACCCATTCTCAATAAATAAATTAAATAAATAAATAAATAAATAAGTTCAGCTGTGAACAGCTCCTCCACATGGGAGAATATTGTCCTTCAACAGAACACTCAAAAACGAACCATATTTATTCTGAACACTGTCTGCTCTGAGTGTACTTCATTCTGTCACTTTTCCAGTGTGAACACAATGCAGACTTAAAATCTGCAGAGAATTAGCATGCAGTACGGATGTGGGGCACGCTGACAGTGTATTAAGGATATTTGCACAAAATATACAGTAAGCAATAAACAACAAATTACCAAATACTGCATATACTGTCCAAATGTTGCACAGAAGCAGCAGACTACTAATTGCTAATTTCAACAGACTTAACTTTAGACTTTTCAGAATAATTTATGCTAAACACCAGGCACTTTCCAGCCCACAAAACACAGCACCTTATGCTAAAATTAGCCCTGTGATGACTCTCCGTAAAGCTTCTTATTAGATGAAACAGAGTGGAGGGGGAACAGTGTGCTCTGTGTGGTGAGAAGGATGGTGGAGTCTGCTGAAACTAATGAACTGAATTCAAAGACAAACACAAAAACTCTTATTGTGAGTATTATGCAAACAACACTGCAGCACCAAGCTGTTGGCGAAGACAACATCCACTGCCCACTTTGGGAATCACTGCTGCCAATTAAAAGTGAGACGCAATCAGGCTTGACGCTGGAAAATAACATAGTAAAGCTTTTGTGTTGGCAGTTACATTGTGGATTCATCAGTCAGTCTGGAAAAATATATACAATTTCCACTGCTTTTCTTCTGCAATCTCCTTTTTAGCCAAAATCACATTGTACACCACTCCAGTCACTCAAGGACTCTGCATCCTTGTGTGCACACTCGCTGTGTTTTTCTTAAAGTGCACTGGAGGAGTCCAGCTTATGTAATGCCATCCAATTAGGGAGCAGGGTCAGCTGGAGGACCAGTCGGCCATATACAGCAGCTCTCCTCTCAGGGCGTGGTCTTTTTTTTTTTCTTCACTCAGCGTCTGGCACTACTTCGAACTTCCAGCAGCAGCAGTGGACAGGAAGGCTGCCTGTCTGGCTCGCTGCTCTGGCGTTGCACGCCTGACCTCACCCACTGGGTAAATATAAGATATACATAGATGATCCGGAAATATACTGCGAGGAAGCCAGTGATGGCTTTCAGAGAGGGAAAAGGATTTAGCAGGGGGGTGACTGTACAAAGAAATTTGCAGCAAGCTAATGTATATGTATTTTTTCATGTTATTATCTATGTAAACATGCAGCTGAGGATGTCTACAGGTCCTGTGAGCACCACAGATGCTGTACAGACTGGAAAGAACAGCCTTACATGAACTTCATGGAGAGTTGACTGCATAAATCATTAAAATTCAAGACATTCTGGAGAAGAAAGCTGTAACTTCCATTTTTCTTTGGACAATGGCCAAATGTTGAGATTTAAGAACACAGACCCTACGTACTTTCTGAGTTGTCTCTCTTATTGAGGTCAGAGAGTCTAGGTGAGAAATGAAAAGGCTCCATTAAAGTTGCTGTAGGCTGCTCGCGAGATGAATTTACTGCCAAAGCCTCGCCTCATTATTCACAAAAACACACAGTAAAATCCACAGAACTGCTGATGAAAGCTGCAGACAGGTACATCCTTTAATAAGGCACCGGTTCCCTCAATCTCTGTGCGGAGAATAAATTCTCTGTTTTGTCAAATGTGACCAAATAAGACCTTTTTCTGTTCATTTGCATGAGATACTGAAGTATTCCACCACCACCCGCTGAGGAACATGGCCCTGCCGTGTTTCAGATGTGTCACTAACTTCCCCGAGGTGAAAGCAGAGGCTGCAGTCGCCGTCATCTTTATCGCAGAAGTCTGCAGAGCAAATCCTCCGTTCAGAGCTGTTTTAAATGACGCTGTACACACATTGCTAACTTGGCTGAAAACTCCAAGCAGGAAATGAAAACAAATGGTGTGACACCATTAGCTTTCCTGGAGCATGGAGCATAAATATTTCACTTTGAAGGTTTTACATCTTTGCTCCAGAAGAATTTTATCCTGCATCTTACACTCCTGTCCTAAATCCACTGCTATTACCGATCTGCCCCTACATACCCCGAATGGGTGGAGGCTTTACATAACACCCACACTCTGCAAAAAACACACACACTTGAGCCAGAGAGCAGCTAGAAATGTACCACAGCTGGCCCAAATAGGACACATCCCTCAAATAACCCTGGTCATTGTATTTTGGTGTAAAAAAAAAAAAACAAAACAAAAAAAAAGTTTGTGTTTTCAGAGGTGGCCATTAATCAGTCTGGAGGAGCAGAGGAAGCCCCTGCTCCTATCCTCCACAGCATTTACAGTGACAAAGGTGTTTTTGTGTAAACCCATTCATGAGGGTGAGCCACTGTGTTTGGTGTAAATCTGTCCACATTAGAGTTATCAAACAGCTGGGAGGAGATATTATTTTTCAGATACACATCTTTCCCTCCAGGGGGTGAATTATCTCACAGTGAATCTTCTTGTGTGTGGAAGATGAAAGAAAAACGGTGGCGGTGGTTTGGTGAGCAGTTTGGGCTCTTTCAAGTATCTCGTTTCATCCTGATCAATTTTCCACAGAATGTGTTTTAATTGTCTGAATGCAGTGCTAATCCAATTTGTTGGCATGCTGGTTTATGGCAGTCTAAACCCTAATGAATAAAAGACCCTAGAGGTTTGCTGTATGTTTGTGTGCGTTTCTTAAGAATAATAATAAAAAAATAAATAATCCATTGTTTCAGCATTGTAACTCTCACAAAGACATTTTCTCAGTGGGCCCTCTGAATTCATCTTGCAGGTACTAGTAGATAAAACAGTTTTGAGGCACCTAATTGCTTTCAGGAACAATGGCTGGAATCTGTTGATTGTATAGATCCAAACTGTAATTTTCTCACCTAATTGTTCACGAGCCCGTGAGCCTTCTGTTGCTGTGCCTGTCTTCCTAATATGATTGCTTGTAGCTACAAAAACAAAGCAGAGGTAGCATCTGCAATAACTTCTACTAAAAATGAGAGAAAGTAATTTACAGCAGTGGTTTGTAACACGTCAACAGTAACACAACTTTCCTGGTCCCACTTTGAGTTTTAAGATGATTAAAGGATAATTCCAAGTTTATTATAACTGGGGTCTTATTTTTGCGGAGTATGGCAGTACAAAGTTGGGCCATGAAGCTGGACTGTAACTGTGAAGGCTGTTTGCAACAGATAGAATAATAATTTTAGTTATTAGCCTTTGTTTTCTCCTCCAGTTAAGTTTGGCTGATCTGATCCTTGTTTAAAGCTTGTGAGATCATATGATTTCTTGTTAGCGATGCCTACATGTTCCCAGGCGGCAAAAGTTAGAAAAGTAATTTTAAAAAAGCTTGCAAATGCACGCTCCAGGGAAACCGGGTTTTCTGAAACCTCTACCTTCATATTTTAACAAAATACTGTTGCTGGCATGTTTAGACAAGAACTGGGACAGAAGACAGAGAGCCAGGCCTAGTAACTCTAACAATGCACAATCATGGAAAGAGAACAGGAAGGCAACAATACAACAGCTGTATTATACATCAAGAAAAATGTTTAAAAGTGAAACTGTCATTAAGGTCAGCAGGGATCATAATGTTGGGCCTGTCAATCCAAAACATCTCTCTGTGAGAGATACCTTTTCTTTCCTGCCACTCTGCAGTGGTGAGATGCATCTTTCCCCAGTTATTAGAAAATCTGATGTATTGATGTCATGTGATAGTCAGACAAATTGCAAGCGGATGAACAGAGACCTTCAAGATCTCATTCTGATGAACAGTCATACAGTCGGCCAGATTAATTAAGGTTAAAGTCAAAATCAATTCAGATTAGCATGTACTTGATTAAATTGGCCAGAGTAATGAAATAGCTTCTGTCCTCAGTGAGAGGAGGACGGGAGCAAAGTGAGAAAAATCTTTGTGCTGTTAGGAATCGAGCCAGCTGAACTTCCTCCCCGCAAAGAAGAAAAAGACTGATTCTGAGATGGTGTGATATGACGAATGACAAGTGGGATCCTTTATACATTTTTCCTCACCGCTCCAGTGATTTTTGAAACCTCATTCCCTCGTTACGGTTAAAAAAATAAATAACTTTTAAAAAAGCCTCAGTACGAATAAAACAGAGTAAATAAAAGTGAGAAAGACTTCACTGTAGAGTGAATCATTAAGTGCAGGTGATGTGAAATGTAATGATTCTGGCCTCATCGCAGCAGATACCTTCCACAGCACTAATGAAAACATCAGAGGTGCACTTCTGACAGGAGCTGCTGAAACAGATGTTATTACATAAGTTCAAATAAAGAGCGAACATTTCTGAGGTTATCAAATAGAATGAATCATAATATAATCACTGATGAGAACACCCAATCCTTCCCCATCTGAGAAAAGAAAAAGAAAAAGAAGGGTTCGGCTGACCCATGTGGACCACAGGAATATTTTATTTATATTTATTCTTTTATTCTTTTATAGCTTTTATTCTTAGGAAGCCAAGATTGAGTATCTAAGTGTTTGTTTTATATGCTAACATACATTACATAAAGCTGGGACCCATGAATATTCATGCATTTGTGAGGTATCGTAACCAAAGAAGAAGAATGTTCAAGCAGCAGATGTCAGGGGACCAGACAAGTCATTGGGATTTATCTCACAGGGAGCACGAACGCCCTTAACGGATAAGTCGAATGTAAATCAGTCAAGTAGTTGTCCAGAAAATTCAGAGAGATGGACCAAGTGACTGACAACTGACAGTGCTAGTGTGGCTAAAGGATTCAGTCCTGAACTTTACTTTTGGAGAAGTGGAAAATCCCCTGAAACAGCATATGTGCCGCGCTGAAACCAATTTAAATGAAATTCTTCTAAGCGCACTGGCAGCTCCTTTAAGGCAGAGTGAGAAGGGTTTCAGTGTAGGATTTAAAAACCAGGACCCCTGAAATTGTTGAATATATAATCCTTCCAAACCATACAGAAACTTTTTCTCTGCTCTGGTATTGGCTTATAGTGGACTGATAATGTTTAAGCTTTTCTATCAATTACCAAAAAGCATATGTCATGTTCCTATGTACAAATACTTGGGATTTGGAAACAGACACAAACACCTTAGTTCATTTGAACAAATCCAGCTGAGTTGAAGTTAGTCCACATGGAAAGCCCAAAGAACTTCAGTCCCTATAGGGCCGAAAGAGGCTATCAAGTTACTTTCCAAATAAAAAAATGAGTTTCCTAAAGACCAGCAGAGATTTGGATCAACATCTGCACAACTTTGTGCTAAACCTTTAAACATCCACCTAATAAAACTGGCTCCATTGAAGCAAGAAGCAGCTGGATGGGCCTGTTGCCTTTCCAGCTGCTATATCAAGGTGTGTTCATCTTGCCAAAAAAGTGTCTGATCACATACAGGATATCTTCCTCAGAAAGCCTTTGTGATCTCCCACCCCCGACCTGAGTACCTTCATGTCCAAACAGATAAGAGCAGATCAAAACGGCGACATAATATCAGTGCACCGGCTGCTGAGACACACAGCGGTGGTTTTACAAGCGCTACTGCATGTAAACCGTGTAATGACAACACATGGGAGGCATATGGGAGATATTATAATGTTAGTGAATTTACACTTTACCTAATACATTATCTGTCCGTACAATGTGCAGGGGATAACGAGAATATGCCTTAATTTTTATTTTTCCAGCAGTTACATCACAAACTGCTGCAGACATTCATCTGTTTCTGGGTTTTCTCCAACAATGACTTCACTATTTCTCTTCTAATCAGCTCTGATTGTTTTTCTTTTGCCTATAAGCAAATCCTAAGTGACAGATCCAGATCGTGTAACATACTGTATTTTCCTAAATCTCCTCTTTAGTTACAGGTTCGAGAACCACAGAGACCATAAACCACTCTTAGCACGGGGAAATTAAAAGCACGGCAGGATTTTAGCCTTGAAGCTTGATTGAAGTTTTTAAACTGCGCTGGGGAATTTCTCAACTTTTCATCTCAAAATTGAGTACGCTCCTCCAATGCCAAATCTAAATTAGTCTGCACAAATTATTTGGCAGGTACTGATGCGTGTTATTACATTACTGGACAAGGACAATCTGGAATCACGTATTAATTCATTTGCTAATTAAAAAAAAAAAAATTCACGTTTCTTCTCATCCAAGCAAAGTCAAATTCAGTCTGCCATCTTTTGCGACTATTGTAGTTAAAGAGATTTATTTCTGAGTTTATACAGATCAAGAACAATTGATTTTAGGATCTTCCTCAGTATTTGTGTCATGGAAGCCTGAGCACTTACAAGTTCTGCTCATCCTTTTTGCTGAGAGCCCGCGGCACGCTGGGTTACGGCTTTCACTTTTACAGTAAAAACAATGGGATGTCTTATATAATGCTGAGTGAGCTGCCAGGTGAATTAGAGGCCGGCACTTGACGGGGAAAATGTTTATAGACAGAGGAGCTACGCCTCCAACAGAAAACCCCCACGTCGGCCCACAGAAAGAGAAGAGGGAGAGAGAGAGAGAGAGAGAGAGAGAGAGAGAGAGAGAGAGAGAGAGAGAGAGAGAGAGAGAGAGAGAGAGAAAGCCTGCCTGACTGAGGCGTCCTCATCAGCAGATCTGGAGCGCTGCCACGGTCAGGCTGGGTCACAACTCAGAGGAGGCTTACTTTAATCAGAGGCACGCTTCCCTCCCCACCTCCTTTCAAGCGCTCAGAGTGGATTGTTGTGTGCATGAAAGGAAACACATGGAGAGAATGGCCTCGCCGTAGCAGAAGCCATTCCGTCGGACTCGTGCGCCTCAGAAAGAGCAGATACCTGCATGCTTGTTCAGCTGGAATGGTCGATACTGACTGCTACCGACTAAACAGAGGACAGGAACAGAGGCTGTCTGTCCACCACAGATTCTTGAAGGACTGTGCCCACTTTCTGGGCTGTTTGGCCAAAAAAAAAAATCTTACCTCAATTGTGAGAAAAGGATCAACACCAAAATCATCTCTGGCAGACAGATCAGTCCGATGATTTATTTCAAATTTTATTAAGTAATCAGAGGCGATCAGAATAATCAAAGGCCCCATTTACACTTGTCATTTCACAGCCCAATCTGCCAGACAAGAACATCAATATTAAAATATTCTGCAAATCCCTGGATTACATTCAGTGACAGCAGTTTTTTTATGTCCTGTGGCAACGTTTTACAATTCTTTCAACAATATCTGGACAAAGAAACTTTAGTATGGTTACAGTTAAAGAATGATTGAGGTTATGGCAACAAAAGCATGGTTAAGGAATAGAAAACTAAAAAACTACAAATACTGGGAAAAAGAGATACTGGGCTGAAATTCAAGTCTCATTAAGTTGATAAAATCCAGAAAAAAATTTATTCATCTTGCATTTCCCACATTACATGCAACACTAAGGAGGCCCTTAGTCAAAACAAAACTCCCATTCAGTGACAAAGGATCTCTCTTCTCATGCAAGCTTAACCTGTCTTATTTACACTGGAACTCAAAGAAAGCATTGGATTTTTTTTAAAGTAATGAATCTTAGCTGTCTTCACTAATAATAAAGACTGACATTAGATTTTTAGTTATGCAACTAGACTCCAAAGGTTTTCTTGATACAGAGATGCCAATGCTCCCGTCAGACGTTGCATAAGCCGACTGAAGGGCCAAACACCCTAAAAGCTGGAGGAGAATTTAGTGCAAAAGATCAGCTGGGAAAAGGCAGCAGATTTCTCACACTGAGCAACAGTTTTATGTATTTCTCTTCTGCTCTTTACTCTGATTCTGTCAGTGTGTCTTTACCCATAACTCTCTGCTCCTCAGGGCTCATCAGTACATCTGGGACCCACGATAACAGACCGGGAGTACAAAAAGAGCCCTCAGCAGGATTCAGAAAAACACCCCAGACTTCATCATTCACACTATCACAACAGAAAATCACACTTCAAAGACAAAATACGTACAAAGCAATGAAACCCGCACCTGAAATTACACCTCCAGTGGGTGAAATATTAAATGTTTTACACTTTACGAGGTTCATCAAATAATTTTCATCTGGGAAGTTAATGTCATCCAACTTAATATCCTGAACTGTGATTCCAGAAAACAAATGAAGGCATCTGATATTGGCTAATGAAATGTCAGGGCCAAAATTAAGCCCATGCAGGTGGTTATTAACCATGAATAATTAACAGTTGCATGACAGGCGCGGAATAACAGGGTGTGATAACAAACCCATAGGAATGAGTGCGGTATGTGTAACACAGTCGTGGGAAGAAAATGAGACAGGCCTGTACCTCGGTGACTCACAATGACATCCTGCTGATTTTTAATTTTTCAGGAGAGAGCAATTTAACACATCCAGTCTTGTTCTGGGAGGCCTGCTGATTAAAAGTGGCTCTGTGCATTACCCCGTGGTCACAAACTGATATCCACATATCTACAGTAAAAGAATCTGTGGATCATCATACTCCAGTCCAACTGGTGCTAAAACAACCAGCTCATTGAAAATGAATTGTCTAATCATTTAAGTCATTTTAGGCATTCTTCACTATGTTTGACATGTTGAAAAGAAAGTACAGCAGGGGGTCAGTGCTGCAGACATCACTGGGGCACACTTGCCTGATACAAGCATTACCAAGGACCTGAATAAACCCCAGACTGCTGGAATTGGTTCAGGTGGATCTGCACCTCTAAGAGGCAGGGAGGCCCACTCACTCAGTGCAGGGGAACTTTTCATACTCTGCAAACTGTACAGTAACTTCCCCCGTGTGTGCATCTGAGTTGAATTCATCTAAAAAATTCCAATGTAGTTTCACATCTTTGATAACATCCATGACCAAAATTGTTCTAATTTTTTAAGCAACAAAAAGTAACAAAAGCGGAACCACCCTCGCTTTATTCTCCCTCTCGATTTCATGCTCTAATTTCAGCACTGATCAAAAACTGTAAGTTGTTGAAGTTTTTAACTAAACAATATTCCTCCTTTTTTTGGATATTCTGATGACGTGGCACCTGATTCGGGATGCAAATGCCCTTTTGTTGTCAGAAACAATGACAATAAAACTCTCCTGAATCTGAACAGTTAATTGGTTAATCAAACAAAACAAAACCAACAATGAAAATAATCGTTAGCTGCAGCCCAGAAGCAACTGAAACACGTCTCTTGGCTTACTAACCAACCATCCTGTGCCATTCCCTTTCAGCTATCTCTGGATGGCACACAGAGATAGAAGCAACAGACTGACAACCATAATTAATACCAGTGATTTCTGCTCAAATTCTGCTAATTACTGAGCTCTGTCTCCACCAGCGAGCTTTTGTGTAATAATCCGATTAGGGAGACTTTTCTCATCCCGCTATGCAATAAACGCACAAACATACAGTGACCATACACTGCACAGGGCGTTCAACATTCAGCCAGAAACTCATTTATGTGCGGTACAATTGTTTTGGCATTTCAAGGTTTAGATTTAAGTTTCTTCTGTCCTACAGCACCCAAGATGTGACAGTTTCTTCAGATTGCCTTTATCATTTGTCTTGCATTTAGGGAGCACAAACAAGAAAAAAGTGTTTTTGTTTTGCTATTATTTCTGCTTATACTTTTACTAATTCAAATACTGTGAACTTCATGTCTAGATGGCTGATGTTAAGCTTTTCTAAGAATCATACAATACAGAACACAGAGGCAAATAATATCAAGTGGACATCCAAAGAGTGTTTTTATTGAAGAGCAAAAGAGAAAAAAAAACAGATTTCTCCTCTTTTCTTTTCTTCCCCTCCGTGAGCAGTGCGTCAGCAGTTAGCCTCATCCCTTCAAACAGCAGCAGCAGGATGAGACAGCAGTGTTGCCATGCAAGGCTGGAGCCAGAGTTTGCCCCTGTTCATAGCTGCTGTGAGACTAAGGGAGGCAGACAGGACTGAGACAGCTCGTAAAGACGCCGGCTGATCTAAGGCACACGAGGCGGGAGAGGACGCGAGAGGAGGGAGCCGAGGGCCCGGCCAAGGCGCAGGGATACCCCCATAAACATGGACCATAACTCTGGCTGACAGCAGCCACTGATGCCAGGGAAGGTCAGGATTATAAAGATCTTGCTTTTACCCTCTGCTGCTGCTCAGGAGATACGTTAACAGCTCAATTAGATGATCATACGAGGGAAGGAGATCATTCCTGTAGCTGAGCCCTAAAAACCTAATTTCTTTAAACAAGTGGAAAAAAACATTTGCCACTTTACTAAGAATATGTCAGAATATAATTTTACTTATGACACTTTATTTTGCCGTCAGTGCTCAAGCATGTTTTCTTAAGTTACATTTTCAAAACAAACTTCTCCTTATACACCCTCCACCACTTTTGCCGAAGATGTTCACCACATGTTAGGAAAACATGTAAAAACCTGTTTCCAATAAAAATCTAACTGTTGCAAGAATATTCTACAAATGAGCGTCTGTATCGTGCAACAAGGAGGGACGAGGCATGTGGCTGCTCTAGAATTAAGACAAATGAAAACACATTTTGGACAAAACTTTAACCAGGTTGATCTGCACTGGAAAGAGACTGAACTATTCTTACAGCACTGACAGATTGTCCACATGTTATAAGAAAATACAACTTACAGTAAATGACTCAACTGCGGACTTAAAGGATTTGATAAAAATGTTTTGCCACATTATCAGCCAAGTTCAGTGCATGTTTTCCAAAATGTTACAGGGAAAAAAAATGGTAGTAAAGTCTCTGAAACATCATCAAAACTCTCAACAAAAAGCCAAACTAGTTAATCTAAATTAAAGTGGATCTACAGCTCTCAGAGGCAGGCAAGCTCCGCTACTCTACACATGATCCTCTATCTTCCTCTGTGTATGATGAGCCAAGTGCAGTTAACTATGATAAAGTGCTGCATCTTTGGCAGAGTCTCCAACCAAAATTGTTCCACAAATTTCTCAGCAATGAAAGCTTGAAAGCAGAGAGCCATCCTCTTTTTTTTTGTTCTGTTCTTTATTTTGTGCTCTAATTGCACCACTGATAGAAAACTGTACGAGATGTTTTTGTCATAGCGCTGCAGAGTTTAACTCAAATTACAGCCTACGCCAGAACTCATGGTGAAAACGACAGCTGTGATGGAGTAATTGAATTAGACTGGAAGCTCAAATAAGTGTGGTGTCCATCAGTTAAGTGCTAAACTACTGTACAGCCCTGTAAATGTCCGGCTTACTTGTTTCTTGGTAAAACTTTTTCCTACATGTGTTTATTGCAGCTTTCCTCAGACAGATAGATGACTGTATAAACGACGGTTATTTAAACAGAAAAAACAAAGTTTCTGTGTCAGAAGCTGTGATTTAGAAATAACATTTTTTTGAAAACAGAGTTGTGTTCGTTCACTGAGATCAATGCATGTTTTCCTCCGGGCAGTGTCCACTCTGGCTGTATGGGCTCAATGATTTTTGCCATCACAACCCACACACGATCAATAATCACTCCTCCTGCCTCGCTCATCGCCGCAGCGGCTGTTGAGATTATTTTTCACTCTTGATTATCAGGCGAGCTGCTGTCACTGCTGCTGGGTCGAGCTTAGGTTAATTGCAGACTGGAAGGAACGGTGATAGTGAATGATTCTGTTTATATTTAACTTATTTACGAAACACTGACTCCATTCAGGTGCAGTGCTCTGTAACAGGTTTGGAAATGTTGTGTCACCCAACTTGACCAATGGTGTCGATGCCATTTGCCAATATTGTAGCAATAATCCTTTAAATTAGCAGATTTTTAAAAAAGATTTATAATCCACATAAACATTTTAATAGGTGAAGAAAAACAATATTTGGACCCTTTCCAAACACAGAACAGCAGATGCAGAGAAAACCTTATTTGTAGGTCAAACACCTGGCCCGTGGGCTGTTCTTCTGATACGACCACCACGCAATTCATCATAACTAGGGCTATAAATAGTTTTCTATATCTGCCTTGAGGCTAACCACACCTTCAGCACCAGAGACAACAGAATAGTTTGCACCTGATTCACTATTGACAAGTTAATGCTTCCACGTCTAAACATGACACAGAGCAGCTTCATTACTAAACCACAGGATTCTATCTAAGCTTCATCTAAACCAGAATCTGAAAAACATGAAGAGATGCTCCAGCAATTTAGCATTTTTTAAAGCAGGTTTTTTTTTTGTGGAGAATTTACTTTTACACAAAAGTGAACAGTGGAGAGGTGACAGGAAATCCACTTCCACAAGATTCAAACTCTGAAAACTAAAGTCAAAATTACCCTAATGACATAATTAGGGGGGATTTGCCCCCTCCTGAATGACAGATGACATTATACAGTTTGTGACAGGCAGTGGACTGGACTCCCTGGACTGTAATGGACTGCACTTATCCGGCACTTTTACCTTTCCAATTTGTCTGTCATTCACACAATCACCTGGCCTAATCATGGCAAGCAACTGGGCCTCAACTGGCCGACCCCGACTAATCTTCATGTATAAAATTGGTGGCGTGCCCCTTTAAGCTCACAGTATATACTCAGCATAACACATAATTTTCCTCTGTGCAATAAATTTGGCACCAATGAAACGTTACATCCTGCTTGACAGAATTAATCTCAACATTTCTTACAGGAGTCGATGTATTTAAGGATCCGAGCTTCATCTACATCAACTACAACCCGCAAATAAGGTCAAGTAAAAACAGCTCAGAGAGGCGGCTCTGGGTTTTCTGAAGGATTCTGTGATTGCCTTTTAAAAAAGCTCATTGTTCACTGTCATTGCCCAAATGGCACTGTCCTCCTTCTCCCCTCTTCGGATCAATATGTGAGCTGAACCGAGCACATTTCAAACTCCGGCCCAATGAAAATCTTCAGAGCAAATTCAAATCTCTTTGCAAAGCCTCAATCCCCCCCCCCCCCCCCCGAGGAGCTGTTGCTGCTCCCTCAATCCACAAGTCAAGCTACGACGACTCCCTGATCACTGCAATGTGAGTCACAGCTGATTCAATTGATCCCCTTCAGGAGAGTCAATCCTGACTTAGTGAGGCCAACACGGGCAGCAGTTCCTGATTAATACCTCTGCTGGATGCGCCACAGCTGCCTAATTTACTGCCACAGAAATAGAATGATCCCTCGCCCCTCTAAAGAAACATATCACTGATGCCGAGCACTCTCACACGCAGAGCGAGCAAGGGAAATGAGCTTTCTTTCTTCTTTAACTTGATTGTTTCTCCATTTTTTTCTTTTGTTTCCCCCCCGATTGAGTATCTGTCTCTCTGGCTGTGTGTGTGTCTGTGTCAGATGATCTGCTGTGAAGTGAAAGCGAGGGGGGACTGCGACAAATTCTAATTCAGCCCCTGCAGCAGCGCTTCACTCCAATCGATCTTTTATCCCTCAGCTGCCTTATCTGTTGGATCACTTGTCTGAAGATTAAAAAAAAAAAAGCTGCCTTAGTAACAGAGGATAATTAAGAGATTGGACAAGGAAAGAGATAAAAGAGGTGGTTTATGTCATTGGAGGAAGAAGGAGAGGTCTTATTATGATAAAAAAAAAATTGTGTTGATATATATTGTACCTCATTGGAGGAATTTGTCAGTCAAATAAGATGAAATAACTCTTCTTTCCAAAACTCATCTGACCCTCAGAAAAACAGCTCTGGTAATCATTTCAGATCACCAAGGAAAACAAAAGACAAAATGTCTGTCCATTTCCATCAAAAGGACATTTAAATGATCCATTTAAATTTGAAAGGTGGAAGCAGAAGGGACAAAAAAAAAAAAACCCAAAAAACAGAGGACCTGATCTCTGTGTCCTCACTGGTAGTTATGGCTTGGAGATACATCGCTGCACTGCTATTGAGAAAATGACATTTCATTGAGGAAAACTCTGGAGACGTGTCTGGAAGCTTTGCATCTAAGAAGACGTGAGACTTCACCTCAGAGGAAGATTCGACTTTTTTTTAATCACAGGTTAAAGTGGAGACGTTTAAGGTAGGGAGTGGGTTTAGATGTCAGCCTGTTTCCTCAACACACACACCTCTTAATCTCTTTCCCTGACAGTTACGAGAGAGAGGCAGAGTCCCGGCGAGACATGTAGACAGTAGACTGTCCAGCCGTGACCTCTCAGCTCGGCCCGCCTCACCCAGCTGATGTGAGGAAGTCTGACAGCCCGGCCCAGCACAGGGCCACAGCGAGGCCACAGGGGCATTCTGGGAAGAGACCGGCTTCTTCCTGAGTGCTTAAAGTCAAGGAACATGCTGAGAATATGAGCCGAGCTGATTACTGTTACAATCCTTAAGATTTCATGAAATCAAACCCTGTTCTTACTATTTAAGGTCAACAATAGCCATTCAATGTATTCACATGCACCGACAATGTAAATGAAACTGCAGCTTGTTCTGTTTTTCTCAATAAGTAATTAAAAAAATGAAACTTGTGTAATATCACTGTCTCCTCTTTTCAGTGGCCTTTAAAAAACATCATTAGCTTGTGGCATAATGGAAACAATTCCTGACCGACTTTTTAAATCAGCGTGGGTTTGTGTGAAGACGTGAAGTCTCACTTCTTTTGTGTGCCTGGAAACACATTTACCTGTTGCTCTGCTGTTGTATTGTAGCTGTTCAACAAAGGTCTGCTGTAGTATTAAACCACACTTGCTGTTACCACAGTAACCATAAGCGCTGTCACCCAGGACTGAAATCTTAAGGATTATAACTTTAAACACTGGATATCTATGTCATAAATTCACTTAAGTTTATACCTAATTCACTCACAACAGGCACCTGAAGACATAATACAGCCCATAAAGACCAAACATCTGAAAAATAAACTAATCTATGCCATCCCACTAGAAAAGATGGAGTTAAATGGTGCATGACAAGCCTAATAAATACATTTTACAAAGTTCATAAAGCTGTAAGAGCCAAACGCGTTCCAGAGAGCACATTTTACAAACTTTATACACTTCTTGCATCTTTCAGATGACTTTGACCACTGACCCTCAAAAGGCAGCCATCCAACAATATCCAACTGATTAAGCCTGCTTGCTCTACAAGCCAAAAAGCCTGTGTAACCCCAGCACGGGGGATCTCTCCGTGAGCCCCCGGTGGCCAGCGTACCCTTGTCCTTCACCAGAAAACATGACAGCCAACACGTAAGACGAGGGCAGCGGCTTATGCATCTTCATGGTAGCAGCTCTGAATTATTCACAGAGCAAGCTTCAGAGATGCTTCTAAAACAATCTTGGCTCCCGCTGTTGCGCCCCTGACGTGTTACGTAACTTTGTTTAAAAGTGCAGGTGGAGTGTGTGGAGCTGCAACGCAAAGGAAACACAGGTAACTACTGAGATGAAATTTAGGTCAACAGGTGGGGGGATAGCAAAACAGTAAACCCAGCTCTGCAGCAGTTAGTGGCTATAACAGCAACGCTGGATGGCCATGAGGATTTCTTTCTTTTTTTTTTTTTTTGTCTAAAAAATGTGCATAAATATTAGATAAAGAGCACAGAACATTCAGCTAAATTAAGTATATTTAGTCTCAACACACATTACATTTTCTCCATTGTATCATTCATAGCAGTTGCTCCTCTGTGTGCTCTGGCATTCATTTATTCAAAGGCCTCTTTAAAAGCAAAAGCAACAGCAGCCAACATCCATCGAGTTAAATCATATTCAGGCTAAATGGAATTGAGGGGCTGGTTGAATCTTTTGACTAGAACTCTGCCTCAGACTAACTGACCTGAGTCAGACACACTCCATTAGCTAATTATATCCCTTTAAATGACAAATGCAGAAGTCAGAGGGCAGTCCCCACATGAATACTAAAAGGATTTTACCATGTGGTTATAAGTAGAGACTTCAACAACCTATAGCGAGAAGAGGAGAGGAGGAAAGAGGACAGGCTCCCTGCTGCACCAATGAAATCAAGATCGAGCTGTGCTATCTGAATGTGATTAGGCTGGAAGAATTCAGAATAAACCAACAACAAAGGTGGGAAGTGGAAGCGAGCCGGACAAAACTCAATCCTCTGTCATCTTGGATCGGGGGGGCGTTGACCCTTTTTCTGCGTCTCTGGGGTCGAACGATAAATCGCTTTTCACTACTCTGTACAGGAGCTGTAGCTTTTCAACCTAACTGGTTGAAATACCATCACACCTGGGATACAGGTGTTCACAGCAACACCTTATGCGCTATGCAATAACAAGCCAAAGCCATAGATTATTATTCCTGAAACTTTTACTTTGTATCTTACAAATGCCACAAGAAATTTCTTCAAACAAGTGTCTCCATGTCCTTGAAGTGTTGCACCAGACAGGTATTTCACAAGTGCAATAATTTCTTCGGTTTTCATCAGGCTTCGCTATAAACTAAAACTGAATTCTTTAGGTGTCTTCGGGACATTGTAACGAAGCCTAAGGCGGTGGGCGAAGGAGAACAGTGCGCAATTGTTGCTTTATTTATGGCGGCACACGCTGTAGTGTCATTACAGACAGTAGAAGTATGATTTATCACCTCCTACAGCGACTGCACACGTCAATGCCTGGAGAACTGACTTTTTCAGCTTCTCTTTACGTTTCCTCTTGCATTCCAAGCTGTAAGTGTGATACGGCGCTGTGTGTGCACAGAGTAAAATAATGTGGTGATGTAAATGTGGGATGGAGGTTGCCTGGAAACTGACTGACCTGGCCAATTTACGGAAAAGTGTTGTGTAGGATTTTTACTCTTTCCTGAACTCAAAGTTATTAATCATTCACACAAACGAGGTGATGAGTAATGTTTCATGTGTTTAATCTGAATAAAGTTCCCTCTCCAGCATCTATCACATCCTGACAAAGCTTAAAGGAATAATTGGACATTCTGGGACATACCTTTGTTTGTCTTCTTGCTGAGACTTCGACGAGACGATCGATAGCACTCTCATGTTTGCGCGGTAAATATAAAGCTACAGCTAGCACCCTGTTAGCTAAGCTTAGCATAAAAACAGCTAGCCTGCCTCTGAAATCTAAGAAAACGCTTTAAAAAGCTGATGTAACATCCAACTGGCCGACTGGAAAAAAAACCACTTTTTTCGGGCGCATTTCAGGAAAGAAGCCGAATGGTCACAAGCAGAAAAAAAGTTTCTCCTTCCACCAACAACTCAAACAGCATGAGTGAGCCTGAAATGTTCAACAGGCAAACGTGACAACAAACATTTTAGAACCTGAAGGGGAAGTTCAAGGTTGTGAATCTGCGCTTCTCCCTTTTCATCTGTGTGAAGAGCAAACATTGGCAGAGGGGTAATTACACTGTGATAGAGAGCCTCTTGCTGTGATGAATATCCCTGTTGCATTCATCACGTTAATTTCAGCCGTCTGACGCTCGCACGCCTGTTGCAGGGCTTGATGCCTGACAGCCGGAGCCAGGAGCCAAAATTTACTTTCTGACCCATCTGCCAGTGGCAGGTAAACTGAGAAATTTACCCTCCAGACTCATTTTTATTGGCCATTAAGCATCATTCCACCTTATTCCTCAGCATGTTTTTTGTTCTCCATTTGTGTTGTGGAGTGAAACAAACTTTGGCTTCAGACTTTTAGATTTGTGAGGTTTTTTTTTTTTTTATCATTTTGCTTTTATTTCCCTACATCCTCACATCACAGTCTTTCAGTGGGTCGTACAAGGGTCATATTATTGTTCCAACATAATCTCAGCCGGTCAGAGCACAGAAGACTGTGATTTCAGCCTGGCAGTAATTCCAAAAATAAATTACCACCCAGAAAGCTGGTGACCCCATTTTATTTTCTCGCCAAAGTCAATTTTTGTCCGCATTTGGCGTTCGGTGGGCAATAATTTCGAATGGTGGCCAGAGCACAGTATTGCTGCCGGATCAAAGCTTCAAATCCCTCCTGGAAGACACATTAAAGCAAATACATGAATCACTCTGTAACAGCAGCATCCAAAACAGCTCAAGGGAATTAAAACTGGGAACATTCAACTGACAGAGCTGGAGAATGAATGTTTGAAACAAATGCTGCAACATTATCATCCACATACTGCTTTATATCTAATTCTATTTCTTATAAGCCCATGATTTTGGAATATTTGCTATAAAGGTTCCTGTAAAGAAATATGTAGTTTTGTGCTAAATATATAAAGGAAGAAACACATTTCTGAGATGGTTATTACAATTATTATTAATAAACTCATGTTATACACTGTATTTCTCTTAACGTGTAGAAATCAAAAGCTTGACACGTCTGCCGTGCTTAGTTACCATCACTAAGCTATGATTGCACATTGGTTATTTGGGGTTTGGGGTTTAGCGAACAGTCAGTTGATTGGAACTAATCAACTGGCAGTGCACCAGTTGATCATCCTCTCTGTTTCCCATATAATTAGCACTGAACTAATCATCCATCTGTGACACTTTCCTATTAATTTACGGTTAGATATCAGTTCTTATCAAGGAAATGACCTGTAAGCAACGTGTACCACTGTGATGGAGAAGAAAAATTTCTCCAGAAAACCAAAGAGCGTCAGCAGCTGGACAGCTCATGCAACAACACAGTGACATTAATGCAGAAAGAGAAAGGTTTGCATCAAAGCTGACCTGCACAGCAACCCGAGCATGTAGTGCTCTGATAAGTCTGAAATAAAATGCACAGCCAGCTGTTCCCAACCAAATCCAACCTCCATCATTTTCTTGAAATCTGCTCTCTTGATTGCAGGGCAGTTTAAAATCTCTGTGATTTGGAGAGCACAGGTGCTCTGAGTTTTTGATAAGAGCAGGTCATGTGCTGAGGGCTGCTGGAGTTATGCTGGAGATATTCAGCAAACTAAGTTAAGTTATTCAACTGAGGCACTGTTCTGAGATAATACCTTGTAAAATATTGTACTACAACGAGATAAACAAGGTTACACACGGCAGAATATGGAGATATGAAGAGCAAGATCTGAAAGGATGCAGCTGCTCTTTTTTTTTTTAAAACAAATTAAAGTAGGGACTAAAGCAGCAGCGCTTCACTGAAGCATGGATTTGAAAGAACAAACCTCCTGAGAGTACAACAGTTAAAAAAATAACATCCAACTAGCAGCAAAAACAGTGGTAATGAGATATCACACTTTCTAAACTGTTAAAAGAACAAAACATAATAAAAGGAATAATCAGCTACAGCCCAGTAATGAGATGTCACACACAGCGAATTGTTAAGAGGAGACAACAAGAGAAAAGGATTTTCTCTCTGCTTCCTCTAATCTGTTACACAACACACCGACAAAATAACGTGTTTGCTTTTTATGCTGCCAACTTCAGAGCAATGAACTAAAGCCAGCACATCCACTGGCTGTAATACAGTTGGAAAATGTACAGATTCCAATTTCACAACTTGTTAGGCTACGGTAAATTGTTTTCATGCTTGGCAAGTGGCCTGAACCATTACACTGCAAATAAAGTGCGGAGAGCCCGCAGAGCTCGATGTTAGTGCAACACAAAGAGGCTTACCTGTAGTGGACAGCAGGGAGGTCAGGTCCAATAGCATGGAAAGAAGAAGAGAGATAATTATGTTAGCTAGGATTACATTCTTAAACACACCTGAGAATACAGACACACATGTAGGATCATTACAATTCATATCACGACTCTAATCCTGGGTCTTCCTGCTAATCAATAAGGAACACTGAGAACATGGCTTGTTATATAAGATGCTACCTTAGGTGCTAGCTTTTATTTTAAGGGTGCATCACGTTAAAGCATTCAGCTAAATTTGCTCCGTGATTGTTCCAAGCGGATGGCACATAAATGGCCTGGAGGTAATTATCCATTCAATGATATCAGAAGCATTAGGGTCTGATGGATGCCTCGGTTTTCTATTTAAGGCCCCTCGAGGAAACTATTACGGTTCATAATCGCAACACAGAAATGCCCAAACCATGTCAATGAATTATTCCACTTTTCTAATTTCAGTGGTAATGATTTGTAAAGACCGGCACGCATGGAGGAGAATTCCAAGACTTTTCAATGATATTTCTAACAACCAATTTTTGGCACTGTATATACACTGGATTTTCATTTACGTTGCTGTGGCGACATAGTGAAAGGTGCCAGACCATAGACAGACTTTCAGAAATCCTGAGGACATGACTCTAAGTTCATTATCCAGAAAATTTTGACCAGACTGCAAAGATAAAAACCTGCAAATTGTTCAATAATTAGAATTTTTCAGTTAACAGTTAAAACTGTAAATGCTGTTTAAAACCCATCTCCACACTAGACTAGATTACCAACTTGAGCTACTCAGACCCTTCAGTGGCTCCAAAGGCCCAAGGTTCACTGTGTGACAATTAGTTTGTGGTAATTTGATTAACTTATCAACATAAGCTGAAATGGAAAGAGCCTTAATTTATTTCCTAAGATTCTCTGGAGCCAGTTGCTTTAATGAATACACTCTTGGGTGTGAAAGTGCATGAGTTCTTGGCCTTGGAAACGTCTTCATGGTCCATTTATCAGATACAAGTTACATAATCTCGCTTTAAGGAGCCTGATGTCCAGCATAGAGGCCCTTCAGCTTAAAGACAGTTCATATTCCAGTTGATCAACTCCTAACCAAACCAAGCTGAGGTGCATAGGGGCTCAATAGGGGCCCACAGCTCACTGTTTTCTCCAGGGCCCAAATTTGAGCAGAATAAGGAAAATAACTACACCAACTGTCCAGCAAATTACAGCTGATTCAGTAACAAGTGCAGCTTTAGAGCTCTATAATGACCTTGACATATATGAAGTAGTTAAAAGAAACTCTGAGACATGTTATACTATGTAGTTCGTTGACCTGTGGCAAAAATAGATTACTCTGAGCCTTTAGATGTCCAAGACCGTATGGAGGGCTGTATGGGAAGAGGCAGCACAGAGGGCAATCATGCCTCTATCAACTCTCCGCCTTATGTAACTCACCACCCACAGAAATAAAAGAGAGCCTGCCTGTCAATCAAATGGTCAGATGATGTGGGGGAGTAAAGGAGAGAATGTGCTCCAGAGAAAGACACGCCGCTGAGGTTCATTAACACTTTTCTTACAAACACCTTTGGACTATAATCATTATCCTGAAGAATAAAAGGTAAAAAGATCAAATAACACCAAATTTAAAAAAAGAAAAGAAAAAGGGCCTGAACTTTGAAGTGACTACATCGCAGCGTGGCTACGCAGGTGGTATACCAATTTGCAGTATGTGTGTGCTTTTAAATAGGCCTGGCCATCACTTATTTAGTGCGTTCAGAGCAACATCAAGGAAGTGAGTTCGAAAAGTTGCAAATAGTTTCACAATTATTTCATGCAGTTGAGACACAAGACACAGGAATCATCAAAACGTGTTCTAACACAACCTGAGGAGAAACAGATACACAAATAAAGACTTAGCAGCACAAAACTGACTTTAAATCGAACTTCTGTGACGGCCTCATCAGAAATTGCAGATGTGGAAGCACAAGATTCAGTAGATATGCACCTCTTGAATAAATCCTTACAAGCTAGCGACGCTATAGGTTGGAGAATTTGTGACTGACTGATGTTAGTGTGTTCAACTACGACTGCGAGTGGTAACTACGTCACCAAACTTCTAACTCCACCGAGAGCGCACGGATAAATTTTGCTAAGCAACTTTTTTGGTGAAACAAGAGCAAACAAGGTAAAACTTGTGTCTCAGTGTTTTTGGGTTGTGTTTCTCATCCTATCTGACTGTAGTGAAACACAACAGATGCCTCGAGCGCACAATGTGTGCATGTGGATTTGCAGCGATACAGCAGCTTCTTCTGGGAGTCGTTACGTCAGAAGACTGGTCTGCATGAATGTGTAACAGTCAAATATTGTACTGAGGACATTTAGCAGCCTAAGACGCAAACAGTCTTCTGTAATGGCTGCCGAGAGTTCAACGTCCAGTGTAGATGTACACACGATTTAGGACTAACTGTAAATACCCCTTCAGCAGTCACAGAACTGCTAAGTCAGATAAAAGTCCCAAAGAGATGTTTATCCGTTCACCTCTGTAATATTCATCAGGCCTGAATTTTAATGAGCAATTTGACGGAAAAGGGTAAGGAGAGCACATTGCTTAGGAATCTGTGGTGGTGCTTTGGGTGGGGTGGGGGGGCGTTCATGTCAAGCCCAGAATTTCCTGGTGCTGCAGTGCTGATGTGAACAGACGTTAACCTGGATGTCAGACTGTCAGAGTGAAGCACGGAGAAAATCCCTCCCGCTATGTTCCCGCGTCCAATTATCTCCCCGAAAAAATGACATTTACTTGACTCCCTGTGGATGCAGAAAGTACCCAAGGAGACAGGCCCGAGAGGAGACTTGAATACTAAGTAAAAGGAAACACTGAGGAAGCACCTTAATAAATCCACTGAAGGTCAAAGTGTTACTTGTAGGAAGTGTGGTGTAGGAGGTCAGCTGAACCAAGACATGGCCTGGGATAGAGCTTAGCTCGTAAAAACCTGTCCACAGGTTTTTACAAGTGTGGAAGTGGAAAGTTATTCCCGTCCAGAGAGCTGTACCCATTTCAACTGAAGCAACGAGGTGTAAAATATTCTGTTCTTTTTCCTGTATAATACAAACTGAACCAAAGAGAAAGTGGAAGGACAAAATGACAGACATGCTAGCTGCTTTGATGTTTTCAGACCATTTGCAGAAGATAATGCTGCTGAACAGCCACCACAGAACAGGTCCTGGGTCAGTAACACCTGAGTAAGTGTAAAAGTGAGTGTGGGAAGTTAACTGAACGAGACTTTAGCATATTCTATGCTGACTCAGTGAAACTGGGTTGAAATATAAATATTGAATTCTGATTGTGTTTAAAAAAAAAGTATTTTCTTTTTTTGGTCTTTACAGTATTTGTTCCTACTAAACAAAAGCATTTACCGGAAGTTGAATGTGTCTTCACATTGTTCGCTAAACAAACATTTTTTCATTTTAACTGTATTTTTCACAGCTGAGACGAAAAAGATAAACGATCATTCTGCTCTGACACAAAGATCATCAAAACCAAAAGATGCATGTCAACACAAACCTTTTATTTTTTTACATTTGGAGCCTATTTTTGTCTGTCTGGGGGCCGAGAGCAGCCATTCAAATTACACAAGCCTGTTTTCAATGTTGTGAACTTGTCACCTTTATCTTTTCATCTTTCTTTTCCACCTCCTTTCTGCTTCACTGTGGGCTTGTCCATGAAATAGGTCAATAAACACTTTTTAAAAATTCTCCAATAGTACAGTTACTTAACTGACCTTGAGATGAGGATGTTTTGTCAAAAGACCAAGAAAAAAATAGTTTGGTGGTTATATTTAATGTGTCAGTTTGGCCGGCTGCTGACGTAACATTTACGCACCACTGATTTCTTGCTTTTGGATGCTTATCATATCACAGCAGTGTCCAGGACATGAATCTGGTCTGGGAGCTTTATCTCTCTCCCAGTTATTTTCCTCCTCTCTCTGCTGTGACTCTTTAATAGAAGCAAATAAATAAATAAATAAATAAAAATTAAAAAAGGACAACATGACTCATTTGTGAAAGCTGCACAAAGCTGAATTTGTCATCCTCTTGATTAAAACCCAGGGCTCCTGTGAGTCTGCTGCCCTACTGAGTGAGATAAGCAGCAGTGTGGGTTCCAGAGAAACCTCCACTGTACTGTAGGTACTGTGTCTGTGTGTCCCCTGTGGCTTCCTGTGTGCAGTTGTGTCTTTTTTTTAAGACCAAAAGAATGACAGCCTGACCTTACCAAACCCTACAAGCTGACAAAATGATTTATACGGGCTGCTGATGAGTGAGTTTGGCAGATTTCCCCCCAACTGTATAAATACCTTCAGACAACCTCCACTCTTCAGTCGAGTACTAGCTGGAGCGGTAACAAAGCCAACAGCTTTCTCTTTGAATCAGGGCATCGATATGACGAGGGCGTATCCGCGGAGAGTGCAGAGTTCACAATACATTAGATTTACGTTGATCAGCAGAGCTGGACGAGAGAGGTGATGTTTACTCTGCATTCCTCTCTCTCTCTCTCCTTTACTGTCTGTTCTTATATCATTTCGAACAGGAATTTCTTTAAAGGGTCAGTTCACCCTTATTACAAAAAACTGTGGCCGTGAAATATCACATTTGAACTGGGCTCCATTCCCTGAGAAAGACCATGACATGTGGTTAAAAGTCAGAAACAAGCTATGAAGGCGAATGGAATTAAAAGATTCAGCAAACAACTTGTCTCTTTTCATCATTTCATTTTTTGCTTCAACCACAGTGTCCACACCTATATATGAAAACTCCTGCCAGCATGTTCTATCGATTATTCAGAGTGGACAGTTTCTGGAAAGAGATGCTGCTGCTGAATTATTTCAAGGATATATATTTTTATTTTTATGTATTTATTTTTTTTGCTGCACCACAGATGAAAACTGTATGAAAAAAAAGTTTCTGGTTTTGCTTTGGGTCCATTTAGACCTGAAACAATGAGTCTGGATAACTGATGTTGAACTGATTGAATGATGAAGTCATTTATCCTGCACAAATGTCAAACATTTGCAGGTTCCAGCTTCTCAAATGTTTTAGAACTATGTAAACTAAATGTCTCCATCTGAATATTGGACCGTTTATCTAAAAATACATGCAATTTGAAAGCATTACCTTGAGCTGGGGGAAATGATGCCTCTTGTCTCAGGTTCAGGTTATGAGCACTTAGCCACACTGTGCTGCAGAATTTTATTTTTTCAGCTGTTTTATCCTGTTAGTCAATTTGCATCCCCTGAGATTTAGCTCGCAATCCCAGCTTGGGAACCACAGCACTAAAGGTAATGAGTAAATGTGTATTTTTGTAATTTAGCTGAAACATATCTGATATGAAACATTGGTTGTTATTAGTGGAAAACAACAGCAGTGGCTGTGATTGAATACAAAGGCTTGTGAGATTAAAACATTCCCACTACAACTAGTCACTGTGAGCATGATAGTCACATCCCACCTGAGGCAATACTACTGTAATTCCTCTTTTTATCTGGAGTTGAAGGGCTGCTGCCACCAGTGTGAGGCCGGCTGTGACGTAATGGGTGTAGGATCCTAAACAGTCCTGACTTCAGAACTGGTGTCATGCCCCATTGATCTCAGACTGAGGGTGGCTGAGCGTCAAGTCAGACAACAGAGACTGCAGAGAGAAGCCACAAGCTCCAGACTCATTCTCACCTACAGTCACGTGCAGAAAATCTTGAGCTGCCATCAATGAAAAATTAGAAAATAGATTCAGAAATAGAAACAAGGATTCCCTCATCAACTCAAAGACGATATAGTAGGTGATCTACAGTAAAGCTCATGCTGCTCATGGTGTCTCTGCATCGAGAGCAGAGGCCCATCGGCTCTGTGCTGTTGCAGTGGACACGTGTGATCGTTGTCGGTTGCCCAGAGGTAGCAATGCCACACTCACTGACACGGTTCATTGATCATACACAGCATGTACACCAACACTTGTTGGGTCAATGATACAGTCCACTTAAAAGTCTGCAGGGAGGGGCTGATTACCAGCATGTCTGTCATTATTTCATCCAGACATGCCGTTACCTGTTCATCGACTCTCCATTAGAATTTAACCCCAACACTGCAGTGCTCACACCAGAACACAACACCTACACTGCATTAGAGCTGCAGCAGTGACCTAGTTTACCTACCTACAGGTTTTAATGTTAGCTGAATTTCTCTACTGTCTCTCTAGATTCCAAATATTCCCAGGATTATCTGCCAAGATGGGATTGGTTATAGTGCACGACAAGCGCACTATAACCAATCCCATCTGCTCTCCTCTGGACTGATTCAAGAGAGCTTTCCGATTGCACCACCCAGCAAACGCTGCCTCTGTTCACTCAAAACCAAATTAACTGGCAACTGTTTGGATTTGTAAGGCAAACGGCAAAATTATAAATATTTGCTGTTTTTCTTTGTCAGATATGTAATTTAAATATTTTTGGATTGGACATGTGCTAGCAGGGTTCTCTTTATTGCCATTGTGGAGAGCAGAAATGGATTACACTGACCAATAACTCTCTTAATGTACATGCAAGTGTACAATTACTGTTTCAAGATAGACCTGTGAAAAATGTGACATATCCTTTAATAAAAACAACAGATAAGTGCTCATGAGAAAGGAGAGAAGACCAAGATCTGAAAAAGAGCATTAATCCATAGGATTAAATCATCTACACTTCAACACTGACATATAAACAATGGGTACACATCTTGCCCCAGACAAAGAAGATAATATCTTTCAAGATTTATCCTCAAAACCCTCCCGCTGCCCTCCATCATTGGGTTTGTTCCCTTTTAACTTCTTCCAGAAATTAAAGGTCAGTTGCCAGCTGACCTCCAACAAGGAAGCGCACACAATACATCGTCCCTGACCCCACTCACCTAGACAAAATCTGTCCTGAGGAATACTGAAGTGGCTCGTTCCGCCCCACACCACCCACCGTCTCAACATCCTCTTCCCTCAGGGTGTCTGCATGCTCAGCCAGCCATCCTAATAAGTGAGAACTGGCCAAGGAGCCATCCCCAGTGGGCGTCTTGCACTGTCTACTCCTGCTTTACATGGGCTGTGAGATCCTTTGTCCTTGAACTGTTTGCATCCCTAAGTGCTGGCTCACTTCATTGCAATGCATCTGTATGTATCTATGCTAGATTCTCGCCAAGATAAATCCATAGTGCATGCTGTGTTATGTAAGAGATGTGCTGCAAACAAGAGGCAGAATCATGCTTTAAGAAAAAGCTACATCTGTTCGAGGGTGTTAAATTGGAGCAGGATCAACAGAGACTGAATAGAAAAGAGAGGACTATGCTCAACTTTAGCAGATTTCTATGTCAGTTATGTATTTGTATTGTATTCGTGAACATGTAGAACATTTATGATCTTGGAAGACCAACACACAAAGCTACTGTGGGCTAATATGATTTGTCTCAGCCTGGCTTGTTGGTGAAAAAGAGTGTATTTTAAAGTAAAAACACTAAAAATCATTGTTAGCTTGGAACGAACTGAACTGATTTGGTCTCAGGCCAAAATTGACTTTTCTTCACCAGGCCAGCTTCGGTTCCTCGACTCTGCCCGTAGAGCTTTAACCGATTTAACTCAACCAACAAGTTGGTTTTTTTTTTTTGCTACTAGAGCAGCCGTGCCTCCAAGAAATGATTTTTGAGAAATGAGTCCTTCACTTACACACCTCTGGTTAATCAACAAAACAATTAATATTCATTAAGCGTTCATAAACAGAGGCTTGATACTAAGTGTTCCCAGCACGGGCTGCAGTAACCTCATAATTCATCACTTCTGCGACTTATTCGATTATGACGGCTGATCTCGCGTGGCAGTGCGTGAGCTCTGTCGACGTCTGTAACTAGTGTGCTGCGGCACTGGCGGTATCCCACTCTGCCACATTAATCGCAACATCCACAGGGTTGTTTTTATGCCAGCGTGGGGTTGTGCTGAGGGGAAATCAATTTTGAGTTACACTGTGTTTGGAAATAAGCCTAGCCAAGGTTCCAATGTTCAAGTTTAATTGCATGATGTAATGGTGAGAGATGAGTAGGGCTGTATGTAGGGGAAGGGAGGGGTTAGTGCATGGCTGTGTATGTGTGTGTGTGTGTGTGTGCGTGTGTGTGTGTGTGTGTGGTCTTGTGCTTCTGTCTTTGCGAGGACCTTTTTTTTTTTCCTTTTTCTTTTTTAGACCCAGACAGTGAGAATATTTTTGGAAGTAAAGACATTTGGTGCAGTCCTTGCTTTTTCCAACGGTTGATTTGAAGCTGGTTTTAGGATTAAAAAAAAAAAAAACAAACCCATACAGTAACACCCGTCAGTGATGATGAATCAAGAGAAACAACTCAAAGTGACTACACCCGGCCAAAGCGTAGTCTGGCACATAATACCTTCTAAAACCAAGACATGTTGTTTTTAGACTTCTGTTTTTGTATGGATTAAACACATTAGATCTTATGTGTTGTATCTCTAACCAGGTTAGCTGTTTCCCTGTTTCTAGTCTTTCTGCTAAGCTACATAACCGGCTGCTAGCTGCGGCCCTGTTGGTGACGGATAAATTTAAGGTCAGAGTGTAAAGAGTGAAATTTTTGAACTAACGTCCCCACAAGAGTCATACATAAATGTTTGTGTTGTGTTTGTGTGTGTGTGTGTGTGTGTGTGTGTGTGTGTGTGTGTGTGTGTGTGTGTGTGTGTGTGTGTACAGTGACACACACACAGTGTGATATTATTGAGTTCTGGTGAGTTTAAATCCCCAATTTGACGACAGGGATTAGACCCGTCCCTGTCTGTCTTGTGACAGTCTCTACCCTAAAGCAGAGTGACAGATGACGACCAAAGATAAGTTCAGTTTAGCGCAGCTACAATGAAACAAAGCATTAAGCTGACATATTTTTTGCAGGCATTTAAAATGCATATAAGTCTTCAGAATAAAGAAAATAACTCTCAGTATAATTATTATTCTTTGTGTTGTTTTGTCCTATCTCTAACTGCAGTTGGTAAAGTTTTTATCTGCAAGTTCCAGCCCAAAAAGTTTCCTGTGAAAGCAGTAATTCAGCTGAGATGAAAACGACGGCAGCAGAAACGGACGCTCTGGCAGCTCAGCCGTCTCGCTGCAGCGCTGAAGTTTGGATGACTCTGGTGGCGGGAGTGACACTTTCTGATGTCATCCGCGACCCAGGTCATCCCTAAACACAGAGCGGAGCCATAATGGCCTCCTCCACAGGCTCTGCGCTGTGGCCAGGAGGACTGGCTGAGACTCAAATTAAGAAGCCATAACAGGCCCATAAATTTGAAGGGAATCTGCTGAGAAGGGTACAAAAAGGGGAACAGAAACAAAAAAGTAGCAGCTAAGTTTTATCTTCTTGGAGTCGTAAATGTGTTTTCTGTGGCATTTAGCAAGGCCAAGTCACTGCTGTGCTCTCCATAAACCATAATCAGATTAAAATTCCTCTACTGAAATACAATTCGAGAAAGAATCTTAACAGCAGTGAACAATGTACCTCTATCATACCCGTAGATTCACTAGGCTTTACTCGGTCCCCCTTTTAAACTCAATAAATGGCAGTTTAATATTCTCAGAACCCCAAACAACTATGACTACACTCCCACACTCAGTAATGAAGGTAATGTTCCCATAATTGCTATGAATCTTAGTACTGCTTCGGTCACCATGGCAACGCAATCAAATGTGCTGCAGACCGAGACAAAGAGACAAAGAGTTGCCTTTACAAATTTACAACTTCAGAAAAAAAAAGGAAATGATTAAAGACTGGTTTCTTGCCAATTACAACACTGGCTATTGAACATCTTCGTTATCGTTATCATCATCATCATCCTCCTTTATCTTTTACAATTATTGTAATTTGTTTATCCTGCTCTGACTTCTAGGAAAGGTCTTTGTTTTTTTTTCTACCAGATGATAACAGAGGTGAAATTCCATTAGTCAGATTAAAAACTGGCATAAAAACTTCTCCGCTCACTGATTCTGCCTTTTTGCTGGTTTCTGCACTGTCCAAATCTTCTCTTGTTTCATTTACATTCTATCCATTTCTTGTTGCTATGGTATAAGTAATGCATAATTTAGCAGTACACGGCTGCTACCAAGCTAAGACGAATGCAGTCCTACAGTTTTGTGAGAAATCCCACGTTCATGGCGGTTATAACATTCAGTTTTTGTTGAAACTGGTTTAAAGAGGTGCTGGTTCATCTGCAGTTTGTGCTGTTGTTAAATTGTATTTTACTTAATTTGAATAAATAATTGCTATTTCAAATGTCTATATTTGTTTTGGTCTGAGCCAAAGGCTGAGTGAATATTTGTTTATTTTTTTTATTTGGCATCTAAATGTTCATTACTAAAACTGTGCTCACCTTTCATGTCTGATGAAATGATCAACAGTGGGTCTATTGTTTGTTTAGTGTTTGTCGGTTTATTAATGCTAAAATCAATAACAGATCTTAAAAAAAAACTAACTTGCAAACAAACTCATGAATGAATAACTGCTGCATGTGCGCTATAACTGTATTGATCAGAAAAAAAAAAAAATGAATGACTGTAACACTACAAACCCTCATCTCTTCAGAAACAGATTTTTTTTTTTTTTTTTTTTTGTACAGGCGATCATTCCTACTCAACATTACTTTGATTTTTCCACCAGCACTATGGTTGGCATTGATTTGCCCCAAGACCCTGAAAAAACATGCTGTAAAGTGGACAAACAGAAAGCCCCTGCAGCAGACGGCCCTCAGGTTACACCGCCGGTCACTGTGCGATCTGAGCCTGTCACATAAACTTACACCATTTACAACAACTTGGCTGCCAAAGCACGAGGGGTTAAAGTGGCTGTGACTGCATGTGACCACTCAGTGCTGTGGAAGCATGTGACAAAACAGAGTATGAGAGCTGCTCATGTGTGAAACCGCCACAAGTACACGAGGAAATGTTTCCGCAGGGCTCGCTGCTTGTTTGTCGATCGCTTGCTTGGTCAGCTAAGTTTGTGTACGTGTCCTTCCTGGCTGAACGGCGTTCTGTAGATTTAAGGTCACAGCCTATTGATCTTTAAAGAGCACAATTAGATCGGCTCTGACTTAATGTTTGAGCTTTTCCTGACAAAGGCTACAAGTCAAGATGCATCACAAAGTGACAGTGGGAGTCCGGTTCATGGCCTCTGTTGCCTTATGTGAGATACTTTCTCTTACTTTCAAACTTCACTCGACAGATTTTATTTTAATATGTGGAATTAAATTGACTTATTCTAGGTTATTCATTATGTCGTTGTTTCTAGTTAAGCTGGAGAAATTATGCTCTCATGGTTAATTGTTTTCCTGAAATCGTGAATAAAAATAAAACACTCAACACAGAGCAAGTGCTAAACCTCGTTCACATTTCATTATGATTCTACTATCACATCAACTCGCCGTTTTAGCCCCAAGTGATCCCGCGGCGCTTAGTGAAGAGCCAACACAAGTCTGGGAAATGTCAGTCTCTTCCAACATTGTGTTACTTCTACACATTATAACCAAATTAAAAACACGGAGGCTTAGTAGGCACAAACTTAATTAAAAATCCATCAGGGGCTGCAGACTGCCTGCTGCTGACATGAGGTGGCAGGAAATGTCTGATCCAGCAGAAAATTGTGGCAAAAGTGCTAAAATTCTGTGTTTACAACTGTCAAAGTGTTGACAACAAGCTTTTTTTTTTAGCTTTTGAACAAGACACTGTACAGTTCTACAAACATGAAATCAAATGTAATTATTAAAGAAAACAGATTTAATAGCTATTGAATCCTTTCTGTTCACAAAGACTCAACAATGGTATTGTTTGCAGATTTCCCAGGTTAATCGCAGATATCTGGTAAAATTGACCTTTCTCTTTCAACATAATTGCTTTGCCTCTTTGTAACACCGGGTCCTTTGTCAGGGTAATAGTTTCATTGTGGCAAAATCCATTCTGCACCTCGGCAGGCTCATTCAGGCGGGCGCTTTGGCCTCTCATGTCGCTCGATTTGTCAATCCAGCTACCTGCTTCTCCCGCTCGCTCACCTTCTGATTCCTGCCTTCTCTTCTCTCTGTACTTTCCTTTCATCTTAAAGTACCTTCCTCATTTTTTATCAAAAAGGAAGGAAGGAAGCAGAAATGTTTTTTTTTTCCACTTGTGACTGGCCATAGTGTGATAATGGATAACAGCCTATGTGCAGAAGGGCTTAACAGCAGACAGATGGCTTTTAGCATTGTTTTAAATAAAATGTTATTACTGTAAGAGTAATGTAGCATCCTGGCGTCATTAAACCAGCATTCATTTATTTTATTTGGCCACATGGGGGCAGCAGAACAGTTTGTAAACGCAGCACTGACATATTATCTCTGTATAAAGTTTTCTTGGTGAACGAGTTAGCAAATAGTTTACACATCCTGCAGACATAGTGCAACATTAACATTCATTTGGAGTAAGTGTTTCTGTCCAGCTGATGAATCTAAGTCCAAGTCCTGGGGGACTCTATGGTTCCTTAGGTACTTAATGCTCCACTATGTTCACCAGTTAATTGCTGTAACTTTGACTGTACTGTTTGGTGCTGGGCAGGTGCTGTACAGTGGGTTTTTAGAGCATTTTTTGGCTGGGAAAAAAAAAAAAAAAAAAATCTGTGGCCAAAAACAATGAGGTGTGAGAATGAAGTGGGAGACTGTCAAATCAAAGCACTGAACCATAAGACACTAAAGTGCTGAAGGGGACTGCAAATTCAGGTGATAATTCTCTGTTTTAATATAACAATATAAAGTACAGTAGCTTTAATGCTGCAGAATGACTGGGTCTGACTGTGAAAATGGATCCCATCTCAGTTAAAGGCAGCGGCATGTTTGTTCCACACAGATGGTCGGGTCGGTTACAGGTTCAAATTTGGAGAACATGTAAAATCCACAGAAAGGCCTTAGTGTGCCATAACAAAAGCTGAATGTCAGTGAGAGTGTGAGAAATGTTTCTTGCTGCTTTTTCTTTTTCTTATTCTTTTTTTTTTTGGTAAAAGCTGTCATTTGCCCTGTTAAAACGACTCACCTAATCATAAACTCCACTGATTGCTTACTGCCTTGCTGTGGTGAATGATTGGGGCTTTCCATTGTTACCTTCTTTTTTTGCTTTCTTTTCCCTTATGTTTTTTTCTTGAAGTGGAAATACTGTGGAAGTCAGCACAATTATTTCTTCTTTTAATGTGTCCTGTTGAGGCAGTCCAGCAAATAAGCGGTGTGTGGTGTGCACAGTGTCAAAAACAGCAAGTCGGACCAAGCATTTGTTTAGGAATAATTAGGTGGTTGTGTCCCAACATGGCCTCTGGTGCATTTTCGCTCTCAAACAGTAAAATGTTTGATAACAGGCAACTGCAGCAATCAGAAATACAGAGAAACCAGAGGAAGTAAAAGAAACCGTTTAGCTCCCGCGCAGCCGTAAAACATCTACAGCTACTTCAGTGAATGCAGATGACTCAATCGGGCCGGGTTTTAGAATTGCAAGTCCAGTACAACTAGATATATGACAGATGGGGCCCTTTAGGGCTGCAAAGCACAATGACAGTCAGTCAATAAAAGACCAGCAGGGAAATTAGAGCGGGGTACAGCTCAGGGCACTGAGGTCCATTATCATTACCTTAACAAATGTCCAACAGTTGCTCATCATTCTCTCTTACCCACTGAAACCCCCTCTTTTTCTCCCCTGTATACTTTTCTACACACATTCACACACTGATGCACTCAGTTACACACATTCATACTCGACCACTACAGACAAAAAGCTGCCCTCTGTGTTCCCATGAAGCGCCGCGTCCCCGGGATGGACTGAGCCCACGTGGCGATAAGGGGTGTGATTATTCATTTGTGTCAGAGATCTAGTGCCTGAAGATAAGATGGGCCCTCGGCAACAATGGAGGGCCTCAGAGAGGGTTGATAATCGAGCCACTGACCCCTGTAGTATGCTAGACTCAACCACTCGCCTGCTTTCTCTCTGCCTTCTTTCAGCAGGCTTATCTGCTGGGAGTTACACAGCGTTGCGTGCCTATCTTACTGTACCAGCTTGGCAGCGTTCCTACACGGCGATGTCAGTCCCCAAGGTACAAAAGCTTCGGTACAGCTTAGAGTTTATGCGGAGAAACCGAGGGGGAGCGGAAAGCACAGGGGGGAGGATGGAGGAGATAATCTGGCGCATGGCTCCTGTCTAAGGCCTGTGGATCTGGAAATGAGAAGGAGCGTACAGGACGACAGAATTATCATATTTTCTCTCAAAGTTCTGTTTCTATGAGGCTGTTGAGTAAGAGGAAAAATATGTTTGTGTCCCAAAGTGGAAATAAAATATGTCTCTCTAGTCATGATGCAAAAGGCATAGTGGCCACTTGATATACAGCATTTTCAGATCATGTTAGAAGCATGATCAAAGTGTGTTGTGTGTGTTATATGTCACGCCGCAGTATTTGCCTCCTGCATTTGTTCATCTTGAGGACAACTTACATAAGAAAAATCACCACACACAAAAATCCAGTGAGACCCGAACTTTATCTGACAGCACAGGATTAAAAACCTTAGATAACCTTCTTCAACAAGTCGCTGCTTTCATCTTCCCTCTGAGTCCTTACACTGACACCGTTGCACTTGCTGTGGGTTGAGTGAACGCGATGGCTGGCTGATTTTAGTAACATTAATATAAATCTAACCCACCTGGAGGCTGCGAGTCAGTCAGTGAAGCTTCTAAAGGAACCCAGCTGAGAGGTGTAATCACATGCTTGAGGAACTATTCCCAGCCATGATAAAAACAACCTTATAAATGACCTTTCATTTATTTGCCTGTTATGTCTGAAAGTGTTTAACTGTTGCACAAAGCTATGCTGAAGATGCCATAGCGTCGATGCTCTCTGCAGTAAATCTCACAGATGACATGTGTAGAATACAGATAGCCTCATTAGGCTCTGATTTATGTCAGTGTGGTAGAACGTTGCAACCGCTAAAGCTAATGGTTTCATGTGGTGACGAGAACAGGGAAAATAAAAGTGAAAGTCCTATTTTGTGGTAAGAAAGAGGAACAAAAAGTACATTAGTTGAAAGGGTACCAGTGCATTTAAAACAGACACACACAGGGCCGTCGCACAGTACAGCACAGCAACACAGTCTTCCAGACGGGGTTGGTCTCATGTTTGATAGAGGGTAGACACAGCTGGAAGCAGAGTTTTCTGCACACAGCATACAAAACACCATCTGTAACATTTCAGGCAGCTTTTGGGGCATCCTGTACTAGAGCTATATGCCAGATACAGGTAATAATGTGCATGGGTGGCCCTGGCGCCTTCTTACTATTTGGATTTTCATAATTAATTCACTTCATTAATTCTGTGTTAGTCTGCTTACATTTGCATTCTACCTGCATGGTGATGATTTCACTTTGTTGTCCACAAATTGGAAAGAGAATAAGAATGATCCCATCTCTGTGACCTGCACAAATAAATATGTCGTCCATGTTATTCCACCACCACTTGGTGATTTTGTTCAACAAACGCAAATGTCAAGATCGGCTCGGAGTGACCCAGCTAAGGGCTGCACTTGCCATTCACAGTAAAGATCACATGAATGCTTAATCACGTGCGAGTATCACTGAACACAGAGGGAGCATCATCTCAAGAACTGGCCTTGGAGCCCGTGTTCTGGTCAATTAGGGAATTAGAGGTGTCAGACAGGGTCGTTGTGCTCTGCTCATTTATTCATAAGGCTCTCTGGAGCTGATGGGTCTGGACAATGAGGTTGGTGGTGATGGCTGTTGTTGAATTTTATATCTCCTTCGCACATTTATCATGCAGGGAGGCAGTGGTGTCGGTCTAACTGCTGGTGTGGAAAGTTATTCTCTGAGTCTAAGCTGATCGCCACACTCTTCAGCCAGAGCCTCTCAGCTTTGAAAATACCCTGGTGTAGCTCTCACCAGTGAGCTGGCCTCCTCACCTTCACTCCATCATCTGGTAAAGGAGCTCAAACAAGCAATTCCATTCCTACTATGTAGCTCAGGACACGCATGCAGGGACATTTTATGGCGTAGCCAGCCGGAGGTGCATGTTTTGTAATTAATTCCATAAACCCAACCTACTTTTTTGTCACGCCGACTCTGACCTCCAGGGCATGCATATAATTTCTAAATAAATCCACTAACTGCTCATATTGCACTGCCAGTCCTGAGTTTTTCAGAAAACTGCTTAGAAAAGCACAGAGCGCTCGATTTTTTTGCCATAACACCAATCAGTTAAAATAAATTAAAAGCCAATTTATTTTACTCATCAATTGAACTCCCATTACCTCCAAAGTAAACAGTAGAAAATGGTGCAAATGTGAAGTTACGATCAACGAAGTTGAAAGAAACTAAAGTAATTTAGCCATAAAAAAAAAAAAAAAAAAATCAAAACCCTCAGTGGATGTCTGGCCTAAAGCACCAAAATGGCCCAAAACAGCCTTGCGTGCACTCCTTGAATTTCTCAGGTAGGAAACTTAAAAGAGTCCTTATTTTTAACTTTAAAAACATAAGGTACCCAGGAGTTTAAGCATCTCCACAAACTATTTCTGGTGCATTCCCTGAAGCAAAGCAGCCTCATCTCTCTATAATTCAAGACCTAACTTACAAAAAAAAAAAAAAAAGTGATGCAGAGAAGTACACAAACACACACACACACACAAACACACACACACACACACTTTCTCTGATTGTCATGCTGGTTTAAGAACACAGAGGAGGAGATGTCATGATGTCATGAAAAGAAATGGGGTAAGAGTGAACTCTAACGTGTGTCTGCCGATGTGAGATGCATAAATTGGCCTCTCAGGCTTTCTGAGAATCGTACATTTCAATGCTGCAACTAATCTGCATTTTCTCAAGTGCTTTTTGTCTATTTTTGTCCGTAATGCCTTGTTTTGATAAAACAAGTTAAAAATCTACCAGTGTAGTATGAATATTTTACCATATTTCAAAATACAAAAATACCTGCTTCAAATAAAATGTAGAAATAAGTGGCTTTATGTTGAAACGACAGAAAAGGACACTCCTGCAATATAAATAAGAAAAACTACATTTGAATCTAGAAAATTCTTGAAAATGACGCTTTTAGGACTCAGTGACAAAAATAGCTTGACAAGATGGAGATTTTTTGCAGTGAATTAACGGCCATCCATCAGCAATAATAAAACGACTGAAGCAGAAAATCTTATTTTATCGAGAGGCAGAGCTTCACCATATTGTCAGTCTGCTTAGAGACAAAGCATCAGGTTGAGCTTCCACTGTCAGATACTATTTTCTTTATTCAATCTTTGACATGAGCTAATGTACCTCTCCCTATCAGCCGGCTCCTGCTGAAACTTTTGATGCCTTTATTCATCAGCGTCTATTATGTGCTGGATTTAAATTGGACGCTGATGTGCTCATCAGTCACTTTTCATCAGGCCTGACATGCTGTATTCGGCGTCACCGAGCGGCGGCTGTCGATGCACGTTCAGATGAGCGCGGCGAGGTGCAGCTCCGTAGTCCTGGCTACAGTGTGACACACTCCTCTGCGCTCACCGTTGGCACCGTGTCTCCATCTGCAATCTGCATCACACTCTCTACTGAGTCAACACACTTCGCACCCGGTATGAGCTGCATTTAATGTCACTGGCCTCCCACACACATGTTAACACACACACACACAGATACACACGTGTTCTGCGAGATCCAGAACGCGTCTCTACGCAACCAAACATGCAGACACACATATCACACACTGACAAGCCCACATAATGACATCTTAAAGCTGCTCCGGGCAATGTCACGGTTAGGAGTTAAGTGCAGCGCTGTAACTAACGATTAGTTTCATTATCGATCACAGCAACTGTTTAATCTTTAATTCACAGATGTCTGTTGCAATTGGGGATGGCTGTTAACACAACATTGATATATCATCACCCTTTAAGTTGACATGGTGAGCATCAGCATGCATTTGCAGTAATGTTTCATTCTGCTTTTACCTCTGTCTTTGGTCTCCACCAACCCCTGAGGGAAATAACTGGCTCCTTAGCAGCTAAACGCTACACTATGTTCACCAGCTGCTCACTAACTGTCAGCTGGTGCTGCGTGGTGTGCACTATGAGTTTTAAGGGTGGTTTTAAAGAATGTTTTTTTGTGTGTGTGTGTGCACTGACAGCTGTGGATTAAAACAAGCCTGATGAGAGCAGTGATGGTGAACCAATAAAGTAAAGTTATGGGCTGTAACAGTAAAACAATGGGCTGAAAGATGCTAATATGCCCTGTAGAGCTGAAAGAAACAGCAACGTTAGGTGCTAATCCTCCGTGGTTTCATTTTCATCACTATGAAAAGCTTGACATTTATATAATTCTAAGTAGCCTTATCTTTCACCCATCGCTTTAAACTCTCAAGTCCACTGAGTGGTGTGATTTTGTGGCGAGTTGGACATATTTTGATTGGGCAGACCTCTCATGGAGAGTGAAAAATAAGCTCTCCCTTGTGGCCGTCCCCCCGGCAGTTAAGTGTTTACTGCCTTGTTTATTTCTCTTGGCTGCTGTGCTCCCAGCAATGAGCCCACAAGGTGCACTTCAGGCCAGGACACAATCCAGCCAATTGGAAACTCGGGTTCAGATTCCCTGATATAGTCTAGTCCGTCTTCTCTTACATTATGTTTCACCAAGTGTGACCCAGTGGTGCTATATGGGGACACGTGTAAGCACGGTACGCTGTGTCTGTTCTCCACACAGTTGAACTAACTGAGGTTATGGAGGTGGAGCACAATAGATCAAGGTTGGTTTAGCTTTGAAACACACAGGAGCTCAATATGTGAAGATGTTTGTTCGTGACTTACTGTTTAATTAAGCAACTGTCAACAACGCATGTACGGAGAGAAGTGTTGAGAGAGAGTACATATTTTCTAATTAAGATTTCCAGTAAACTGTATTGTAGTGAAGTTAAGCCATCCTTCATCTATTTGGGAACCGTGTGGAGGTCTATAAAGGAGCCTCCAGTATTTCTCACAGATTGAGATTCTATTTGTGGTCGTAGCTGACCATATTATTTCTAATATATGTATACATACACCATATGTAACGCTTTATACATGGTGTTATTAAATGATGCTGTATATAAGGTCCACTGCAAACGTTTTATTTGCCAAGTTCTGAACAACATATAAAGCTCTAGCTCTGTGTTTCCTGTCGATCTCACCTGTTGCCTCTGCCCTATCTGGCTCTCCCTCAGCAGCATGTTGGCTGCCGTCCTCCTCCTCCTCTCCTACATCTCTCTCTTCATTAGCTACAGCTATCCCTTCCTGACCCTCTCTCGCTGCCTCAGCTGCTACAGCAGCACTGGCTGAGGCCTGGAAATATTGGAGATAAATTAACTTTATAGCTAATCACTCTGGTCGGCATCTCAGTCTCCCACTAGTTTCTAGGTTTTTCTCTGGTCCGGTCTGTCTGTGCCTCCTCAGGGTGAAACCTTTTCAGAGTTTGAAAATGTTTTTTCAATATATTATTGAAATTCCCTCTTCAATATTTTTTCAATACATGTTGTTATTTTGCCCTAACCCATGAGTGACTGGCATATACAGGCCTTTTGATGCAATTTTCAGTCAACCCAGAAGCAGCTGCAGTGGTTGCCTTGTCCCACCTGGTTGGCTCAGTTGTTTTTTCCAACCAGGGAAATAGCCGTCAAAGAGCAAAACACCAGATGCTTTAAAAAAAGCAATGTAGGAGGAAACTCAGAGGTCTGCAACCAGGCTGCTGAGGCTTAACTCAACCAGTAAGAACATTTCTGCCTCCAAGAAATGTTTGTATAACTTCATCTCAAACATGTCGCTGGTGTACCTGGTGTAAACATTTGCTCCCTGTGGTCGTTAGACAGACATATTTCCACTTTGTTCACCTCCTCTTTCACCCTCAGTCTCCCCTGCATCTCTTCTGGCTGCCTCTCTGACCACCTGCAGCTCCCTGCTTTCCCTCTTCACAGTCCTCCCCTCGCCTCCCTTCTCCTCCCTCGCTCCCAGAGGAGTGTGCTCACTGTGAGCTGCCATCCATCAGGCTTGTCATCGGTCGCTCCGGGGCGGTTGGCGAGGACTGCGTGGGACTCGGCTCATTTCCCTGCTCTGATTATCCTGGCCTGCTCAGCGGGAACGGGCCCCTGCCACTCGGGCCTTCGCCGCCCCCTCTTCCACTTCCTCCTCTTCTTCTTCTTCTTCCTCTTCTCACTTCTCTTCTGTCTTTCTGCATTTGTTCCCCCTTCAGCCAGTGCAATTATTGCACTCCCCCATATCCTCCTGATCTCCTCACTTCTCTGCTTCTCTTTCTCCCACACACTACAGATCAGCATGTATGATGTATACGTCTGCAGTGTGAATACATGAATGCACTGAGAGTCTCTCTTAGTTTCCCCCCAGGCGGCAGGAAAGCCACGAGTTTTACGAGAGACTAGAGGAAACGATCATTAAAAGAGCTTTGTCTTGCAGCATGGGATTCCCTGACTGTTTAACAGTTATTGCCATTTCATCACGGAAACTGTTAAAAGATTCTCCTGGTGGATTATGACAGTTAAATAAGTGCGGTGACAGGGTCCTGCTGTGAGCGGCAGAGAAAAATGTACGCCAAACCTTTATTTATGTGAAAGTGGAGATATCTTAAAGAGAATGTGCCTCTGATGTATCTCAATGGAAGAAGTTCGGTAGTTTCTAATTCACTGTCAAACTGAAAGCCTGCTCGAAGCTTGTAGCAGTGGAAAGCGGCTTTACTTTCCAAATGTAAGATAAAAGGTGTTGGTTGCCTTTAGAATGGAAGTGCTGGATTTCCTCCAAAACTGGCGAGTTTACAAGAAGTGGTGGTGGTCTCAGGAGTTGGTGAAGGCCAAACCAAAGCCAAAGGTACAGTGAATATTGCACTCACTGTATATTTGTTGCTTTGAATTTGTCGGCGGGTGAATTTCTGCTGTTTCCTCCCATTCCACTTTTCTCTGTCACTTCCATTTTCCTTCGCTGGCAAACTGCTGTACATTCTCAGTTCACCTTATCAGTCCATCAGTCCCTGGATGCTGTTCATTAAATATCATTGCAGTTCTATCATTCCGTCTTTCAGACTTACACAACCCACCACCTCACCAATGCCACAAGGACTTCCAGGGAGACTGACGTGAGAGTTTCCATCAACCACCTGCTGGCTCTGCTCCACCACCATCAGCATCTGGACTCAGAGGGATCCCGTCCTATTTCCCATCTTTATATCAGGGAATACGTGATAAGGATGCCTCACAGAGATGGAGGTTGATCGCCAAAGTCTTTCTGTGGTGTTACACTTAATATTTTTATACACTTACAACTGCTCTACCCTTATTGCACTGACACACACTGTTATAGCATAAATGGTTATTTGAAACTTGCAGCCTTTGACAAAATATTAAGTTTTCTGCACAGCAAATAGCCAGTGTTGGTGAACCAAGCCAAGCGAGTTTCCTTTTTGCTGAATTTCCAGCACTTCACATTGCCTTGACAGCCCTGGCCCCCTGGAGGCTCCTCCAAAACGCCGCCTCACACGGCAACCAAGGAAGTTCATTTGGCACGGCTGCTCCCAGGCATGAGCTGGCCTACTTTAAAGCCCAGCCTGCATAACCAACAGGCTGAACTAGTCTGGCCTTCTTTTGCCTCCCATCCTGCCGGCCACCATATCTTGAGCCCCCCTAACGAGGATGGGAGGATTCACTGAGGGCCTGCATCATCTAAAGCATGTCCTCGCTGTCTACTGGTCCATTTACACTCTGCTGAAGTCATGACCCCATCTGTGGCTGAATCACAAGCCTTCCAAACACACACATGGGTACAGCAGGCGGCAGTGGTCATCTGGGGCACTTGGATGGCTGTAGCTTGTCTATGGCCCAAATAGCCACTGAGGGGAAGCATGCATCAGTGCATTAAATGCACTGTAAAACAGACGTACAGTACAGTTACTTAACCTCATAATGATGTCAACAAACTTATCTGCAGAAGTTTTAAAAAAGGGCACAAACTTCAAGTTACATCTGCAGTGAAATATGAAAGTCCAGTATCAAAAAAAAAAATCTCTAAGCCCGGACTTGTTGAAGAGGGAGCCTGAGGGTGATATTTTCTATTTGATAATGGATTTGTATTCCAACCCTCACCTACACAAACTTTGGCTATAAAATCAAAAGACAAAGATTTGGAGTGCTGTTTCGTTCTCATTGTGTCTATAACTGTTGGGATTATAAAGCCCATCAGACCTGGGAATGTCTCAGAAAGTGGAGGATGTGGCTGTGGACACAGACGTCTAGGCTACTCGGCCTAGTTTGCTGCCACCATGACTAGGACTGAAATAAACAGCAGGAAATGGATGGACAGGTATTTCAATTATGTTACATATTATGTAACCAGAGTCTTACATACACACGGATAAATATGAGGAGGTATAAAGAAATGCTGTTCACAAAGATGAAGCTGCTTTTATGAACCTCTGACAAGTGCTGTCTCACCCAAGACACGACACAATGCTGGGAATGCAACAAAAACAACAGGAGCATAGCAACTGTAGCAAGCTTGTTCATGTGCAGCTACGACATGTGAGTTTGAGGAGGGTGACTGAGTGGGTGTATGACAGCAAAGTCAGTGCTACTCAACACTGTTATTGTTTCCAAAAAACCTCCTGTGTAGGCCCATGCTACAATCAGAAATTGCAGAAATTTGTTTGTTTCTTCCAGGATCCAGCTGCTCTGCAGAGGAAATTAAGTTGATATTTGATTTGTGAAATGTTACATCTGCAGCTCAGTTGCTGAGGTAAATTTGGAGGTAAAAACAAATGCAGTGAAAGTGACTGTGTGGGGTGAAACAGAAATAGGAGCCGATGGCTGTTCTTTCTTGAATCTATAAAAAGCAAAGTTTAAGCATAAGAATCATAGCACAAAAGCTCTAGATCAGGAACTGGACTAGGTACAAGTGACTGTTAACTGCACACAAATCTGCGCTTAAAGTCTGGTGATACTCTATATTCTTTCTATCGTCCACAAATCCTAAAAGACCTAAACCAACAATGAATCGATCCACCAACAAATACCGTGTGTGTAGCCAAAGCCTGGTATTTATTGTTCCTTTTCCTCGGTGCCGTAGAGCTCCACTGTTGTCCAAAAACTATAAAAAACACATCAATGAGCCACACTGCTGCACTGCATGTTCACATACACTGTTGGTTTATTTTGACTCACTTCCACATACACCATCCTGCTGCTGTAAATACTCAGCAGACCACCAAATGTGTATTCATTCACAGATGAAAATAGTTCCCGTAAAACAAACAGTTTCCTCGTTTGAGGAGCATTTACAAAAAACTACAGCGCTCAAGTTTTTAAGGGGATAATTTAGCCTTTTTAGAAATAAAACGTTATGTTTATGCCCTGTTGGTAAACATTTATGTCAAACAAGAATTAATAGACTAAGACTTGGTACCCTTAAAGAACTTGAGACTTAATCTGACAGACTTGGACTTGACTTCTACTTGCCCTAAAGAAATGATTCCCAACCAGGCGTGAGTGGACACCAAGGGCTTCTTCTGCCATCACAATAATTAATTAACCACCAGCTACAATAAGCTGAGAGCATGGGACACACCATACACCATATAGTATATAAATACTGGTTACTAAGCAGGCAGAAAAGTTTAAATTGATCGATAAAGTAATGGATAAATGGCTCTAGTGTTGTAGTGTTGTGATCTGGAAACAAAAAGTGCCTCTGATGTGCGTCTGTGTACCTCTGTCTGTGTCTTTTTAAAATTTACCCAATTAAAAGAGGCCGGTTTGTTAGCTCCCTAAACTGACTCTCGGATACACTGACAAGCTCGTGTTCATGCTGTCCTGCGTAATGCCTACCCACACCTCAGAATAGTCCTTTCCCCATTAGTCCAGTCCCAATTATTGTTCTCCACAAAGCTGACTCAAGAAACGCTGGCTAAAGATTATCACACACACAGAAGCAAATTAGCTCACTCCACTCCGGGTTATTATTTTTGAGGCCGTCAGTTTGTGCATTAGGTAGAGGTTTTCCACTGTTGGGTGTAATTATGCTGCAAACTTAAGGTTTTCAAAGCGGGACTCTGAGGAAATAAGTGGTCTAAAACAGCAAATGAGAGAAGTGGAGAGATGCAGTGTTTCCCCCTCAGAGCAGAGCTTCTCTAAGTACAATCACGAGGCTATTTGTAAAAACTGTTTCAACATTAAAACATTCTGATAGCAGTTTGAACCAATCTATTCATCTACCATCACTTAACTGGATCACAGGGAAGCTTTCTCCCAGCAGGCACTGGGCAAAATGCAGGGCGACAACACAGACAGGTTGCCAGTCTATCACAGAACAGCTACATGAACACATTCTCATTTACAGCTACTGGTAGTTTCAAGCCTTTAGTTCATCAGCGTGTCTTTTGACTGTGGGAGGAAACTACAGCGCCTACAGAAAACCCACATGAACACAGCGAAAAAAACAGAAAACAAAACAGCGCTGGGACTTTGTACATGCACATGCATATTTTACAAAATCTGCACACGACTCGAGGAGCAACAATCCAATTCAAAGACTCTGCCTCAGCATCAGGACTGATTTATTAAAAGCACTCACAATACCAGACCGATACAACTGATCCACATTAAATACTGTTTCTTATTCACCACAATTTTAAATCAAGATTTCACAACTCCTTTCTTCTCTACACAACGCTTTATTTACCCGACAGTATATAAGGAAACTGGTGCCTGGTTTCCTCATGACACAGTCCACTGATCAGTCATCTGAGAAAAGTATACTTCATGTTTAATAATCACACTTTATAAGCTGGATGTGGAGTTTTGAGTAAAGCCTCGTGTTACCTGACAGAGAGAAGAAAGATTCCTGTAGTTCCTCATACATTTTTAAATTTATAAGAGCAGTGATGTTGGATCAATATACAGTATCAATAACAGTATCAGTAACAGTGTCAACTAATAGCGTAAGTTCAGGTTTTCAAATCATTATCAGAAGCAAAACAGTCAGATTAGTGAATCCACACCAGTAACACGGCATGGCTGCATGTATGTCTCACAAACCTGTTACATAACCAGCTTCAATCACAGTAAGAGTATAAACCCAATAATGCAAAGTTTACAGGGAAAAGTTTCACTGCCCAGGATCCATAAATTAAGTTACATAACTCTTGCTGACCTCTCAGCAAGTGGCAGAAAGCTTCAGTGATATTCAGAAATTCCCTGCATGGTTATGAAACCTGCAGCTATCAGGCCCTTTAACAGCTCAGTAAACAACTCTCGCCACAGCCACAGTACACATGACGGACAAGAACCAGTGACCACCATGTGACCAAGGGTCACAATGGATTAAAAATAAAAAATCAAGAGATGCTGTGTCATCCTGGCAGCTGTGATTCTTTATGTTTGTTGATATTTGAAGCGATGATCAAGTCATTCTGCAGTAAAAAAGTAAAAATTCTAATACTGTAATTTTACCTTTTATATAGAATATTATTATATCATAGAGTTTTTTTCTTTTTTCCCTCTAGACAACTTAAAAATTGTGTCTATAAAATCTTCATCTCAACTTCCCACGGCAAATGCAACGTCTAGAGACAGCTTGTTGTTTTCCAGCCACGAGTCCAAAACCAAAAGATATTCAACACACAGCGATAGAAAACAAACAAAAGCTTTCAATCCCCAGAAGCTAACACACACAGACACACACGCACAAACCTGAAGTCACAATACACAACTAAAACTGTTGAAAAAAAGACAGAAAAAGGCAACTTTCACATCAACTGTAATCCCCTACTGTCTCAAACAAAAGTTAAATGCCAAAATTAATCCAACACAACATTTCAAACAACATTCACACCAACACAGACAACTCTTTTCTGTTTGGGATCAAAAGGAGTATTCACGCTTCTGATAAGCCTTCGGGGAAAAGTCTCAGATTGTGCGAAAGAAACCTTTTCGTCTGTCATCTCATATACACAGGGTGTGAATAATCTTTGACTGTGACAGAGGTGCATCTTCAACTAATCCCGTTCTACTGATTTCTCCACAGACAAAAAGAAAAGAAAACCAGCAGAACATTTCAGACACTTGACTTGATTCTTCACTTTTGTTTTCTTTTAAAGAAAACGTGATCAAAGCCGATTTATTTTTTTTTCCTGGTATTTCTGCTTTATTTGACAGCAACAGAGGAACAAGACAGGAACGATGGGGGGAGGATGATACACAGCAATGAGCCCAGGCTGGATTTCAACCTGGGCCACTGGGGTTAGGACTCAGCCTCAGTATCTGGTACATGCATAACCAGGTGAGCTGCTAGTGAGTCCTTCAAAGCTGATTTCTGAGTCTTTGTCATCTGCTCCATGGAGGAAAGCCAGTTTATTTCCCCCAGTGGACCCAAATGCACATTAGGCTGTTTGTGTATTCGTTTGTATACTTCAGTGATTAATGGTGTCAGCGGCAAAATGTCTGACAGAGCAGTATCTGCACAGATGAACACACTCAGTAACAACAACAAAGAGCAGCAAACACTTGGGACAGTCTGACAACGGAGGCAGAAACTGGTCTACTAGTACATCTGGTCCCGTAGACTTATTGTCATGCTAAAAATTACTCACACAGACACATGCAAACAAAATGATGACAAACATAAAAGTTTTGTAAGTTGAGCAGTGATGTGAAAGGACAGAGGGGGAACCACAGCAGATTTATTTCCAAGCTTGGAAATAAGCGGCGAGGCTACAGGCAGAATCATTCTCCTCCATCTATCACACAGTAAACTCCCCTCTGCATATAATTTACTCTGTCGGATCACATTATTTGTCTTCTGTGTCACCTTTCTGACAGCTCACTATAAACACTGGAATTATTTAGAACTGGTCTGCTCACTGTCTTGTCTCTGCAGCTATGAAAACGAGACAGATAGCACTGTCTTTATCTCTTCAACCAGAGGTGGGAAGAATGCAAACGATGAGTGTTAAGGCTCGATTTATTTATCTATTTATTTTTAATTTCCATTATTTTTTTTATTTTATTTGTTTTTATATTTTTAAAAAGTACTTTTGTCTCTGTCAATTTTGTGTTTATTTCTTACGTTTATGAGATTTATTATTCTAATATCTGTTTTCAATGAAATTTACTGCATTTCTATTGGCTGTTGTTCTTTGTTTTTGTTAGTATTTATTTTATATTTCTTGACTGTATTTTTATATTATATATTTAATTATTTCTATATGTATTTCTTTATTTATTGTTTTATTATTTGTCATTTTATTACTTATATTGGTTTGTTTTTTCTTACTGACAAATACACAGTGTAGGATTTTAACTTAATGGACCAATACATACATACATATAGTGTACACAGAACAGAACACAGTGTTTATAGATTGACATAGTCTCCACTGCTCTTCCCAATGTGAGCTTAAAGAAAATAAAAAAATAAAATTCAGACATCCAATCCATCTCTCAGCAGGGGAAATCCCCATTATCTGCCACATCTCTCTCCTCTGTAACACTGGCTAACCTCTGGAATGAGGTTTCTAAACACATAAATATATCACCCATGTTGCACTAAAACATGGATGAGCCCAATTCCTCCTGAGGAGAACTTATAGCAGGACACTCTATCACCCTCGCTCTCATCCCCCATGAGGACACAAGGATTTATGCAGTGAAGAGGACACTCAAAGTGATAGCAGCATAAGAAAAACCCTGTAAGAGAGCAGACCAGAGGCAGGGAGAGGGGCTGTGGGGGGAGTGTAGCCTGGAAAATGAAGGCATGATTGATGTGTCCTGGGCAATTTCACAGCCCTCGACTTCCAGCAGAGAGGGAGAGGAGAACCAGAAAGAAAAAGGACAACTGTCAACTTTCCCACAAAAAAAAAAAAAAAAATCCCAAAGGAAGTGATCCTGAGTCGCCTTAAGATGCGAAAGTCAGCGAGTTACAGAAAAGAATATTTAAATGGGGAATAGTAGAGGCTAACTAGTTTGATGAGTAACGTTTCCAGTTACAGCTCCATCGATTAAACACAACATTATGACATTACCTATTATGTCATTACCTATACCAGTGTTTATTAGCACCATAGCTACCACTGTACCAGGTCCATTTACTGGAAATTTTCCGGAGCTTTCAGCCACATCTGTGGCCTTAATCACTAGGTGGAATCTGCTTTAGGTGTCATGCAGATGATTCTGTTGTTCTCAAGTGACCTAAGTACGGGATTTCCATCATGTGACAACAGGCCTTGTGATCTCGTGATAACCACCTATGCAGTCATATGCCCGAAAATCCATACTTCAGTCATGTAATAATAACGAAACAATCTCCATGGAAACTGAGCAAACTCGGCGACCGTTCATGACCATGAGATGTGTCTGAAAGCTGCAGAAAATTTCCAGTAAACTGACACAGTGCTAACAACGTTTTCTTTAGTCAAACTGCTATTTCCAAGGTCAATATTTTGTGTTATTTAATTAGATAGTAAAAACTGGGCCTACTTATCCCACACCATTTGTGTGTGTGTGTGTGTGTGTGTGTGTGTGTGTGTGTGTGTGTGTGTGTGTATATATATATATATATATATATATATATATATATATATATATATATATATATATATATATATATAAATATATCACCTTTATCTCTGATGGGCTGAGTTCTCAGGTGGTCTTGCGATGTTCTGATGCCTCTGACTAACAGAAAAATGTCCCTAATGTTTTCTAATCCAGCATACATTTTATGCATACTCATATTGACTCAGTCTGACTCATACATTTAAACCAAGCTTTAACCAAGCAAAATGCAGGTCAGGCAGAGAGATGCTACCACCCCCCTGATGATACATTCACGGGTGAAAACATGCCAAAAAACAAACTGTATTTTGATGACGGTACCAGGCAGCCTCTGGGACATTATGATGGATTGTGGGTACTGATGAGATTGAGTATCTGTTTTGGGAGTGTGGGAAAAATCTGCTGCTGCGAAGCCTGAGGATTATCTACTTTGAATGTGTGGAAGCAGGAATGGTATCATGCAGCTGCCTCGTGTAGGTGTACATTAGCATAGGTGAATGAGTTCCTGGATGAATAAACCTGGCATTGCAGGATATGCATGAATACCTCTCTCTGCACTTAATGATGGCTGAGCTCCGAGATTAAAGCTGTTTAACACGTTAAGAGTGTTTCTTCTGCTGATACATTAACATGTTACGAGATGACGATAACGTGATGAGACTGCTTCGTGAAGATCTGTCTTGGACAGATACTGTAAGTTACACAAGCTTGCTTTGTTAGACATGGGTGCAGCAGCAGCAACAGGTGAGTGACAATGCAGCATTGTTCACTGGCACTCATAACCCACATGTGTGCGCTCTCCTCATACTTCTATCTTTGTGAGGACCTTTATAGTTTTCTCAAGCAGAAGCTTTAGAAAGAATTTTTGAATGAGGTCAATAACGATATTGATGTTTGAGAGTTTTAAGAAGAAATACCCGTAAAGACTGGACAAACCACATGTAAAGATTGTTTCCACCAGCTTGCACAGATGTTTTAGTCTTTGATAGTCAGGAAAGAGCAAATACCTTAGAAGTGAGAAAACACTTCACGGTGTCAGTAATGATTGGAGCTCTAGTGCTGGACAACCTCACAAATCCTGCGAGAACATCAGCTGTTCCTTATACCAAAACAAACTTTGACCAGGAACCAGCACTGTTTAAATGCAGTGACATTTGCGTTTGTTTTGTCCTCATTCATTCACTCTTTGGTTTCATGGTTAAAGTTTGTAAAAAGTATCGGCGGAGCTGCATTTGTTGTTAATCCAAGACGCTAACGGCAGACTCGCGGTAAATACCTACCGAGTAGATTTTGATTTATAGTTTGGTACCAGATTTCACATGTCGATAGCACAACTGCAACACGATGAGGTTGTATCGTACATGACTGGGCATGTGTCATGCTTTAATTAGATTCCCCACATTAACTGAAATTAACTCAGATAAGGGATAAATTATGAATGTAGCTGTGAGGTTTATTGCTGTAGTCACTGATCACTCCCACAGGTGCTGCAATACAAATAGACACAAGTGACTGTGTGTCCAGACACCTGTTTTGTGTCGGTCTGCACGCCTGCACTAAGTAGGTTACTGGCAGTGAATCAGGTTGTGGTACAGAGGAGCACTGAGGCAACCTGTCTAAGCCCAATATGCCTGTACTTGTCTGTCACGTCGGCCAAAGGGCCAGAGGATGACGCAAAGCAGGTTCAACCAGACAGGTGGCACAGCAGAGTAAATGCATGAGACAAACCTCAGAGGGTAATCAGAATTTGTTGTTATGCAGTGCAATAATCAGCTATAGGTGCACACACATGCATACGACACTACAAACAGAGGAACCAAGCTTGGCAATGAACTAAAGCATGATCAGTGTGAAAACATCTGTCACACACACACACACTAATATTTTATCCAATCATTTTTTCAGTTTCACTTTCAACTTGATAAATAAGATTTGCTGGACCTCTTGGAGCTGATTCTTAGGAATCAGTGGGGGTGGAGCGGCACTTCTGGTTTGCATTTTGTTTCAGAGAATCCTGCTGCCTAGTGATTTCATAATCCTTTCTCTTTCACCCGTAAGTTCTCCTTTCTTTCTTTACACACAATCCATCTGAACCTAATCAATAACATAAACATAAGCACCAAAATGATCCTTTTATCACCTCTAGCACTCCATGCAAACACTGGGCACAATCTGGCATTTGTTAGCAGACCAGAAGTGCTATCCAACGACCAACATTAGCATTTTCTCAGGACATAAACTGTAGATTTCATAAATTAGAAAAATAAAATGTCATTTCCTCAGGGCAGCCAGTGCAGCCTGGTATATTTCTGGATCCATTTCAGGTGAGTAACTATATATCACAGTGATTTTTTTTTTTTTTTGCTGTATACAGCCCCCCCAGTCACCCACCACTGTCACTGTCTATGAGAACAGGGATCCCTGGTAGTTCAAACCAATCTCCCACACAAAAATGCCAGATTTAGCTGCATCTTAGAAGATTTTTTCCATTTTTTTTAAAAATCTCCACAGAGTAGCTGCTAAAAGATCTGGTTTTCTCATTTTTAAAATGCACTGAAGATCCTCTTGTTAAAAAAGGGTATACAGGACAACAGATCAGGCTGAGATGTCATCAGCTGTCTAATTAAACATCCTCAGCACAACAAACGGGCGAAGGATCAGGAGAAAAGTCACCAAGGGGAGTCGGTGAGTGCAACAGACACGCACTGATTGAACAGAGCAGAAGTTCTCCTTGTAGCTTTCCTTTCAACGTCGATCTCGTAATGGTTATGAAATGCTTCATGTCAGTGGGAGGAAGTGTTCCTGCCTACACAATAGCAGTGAACAAAATTGCTACATCTTCACATGAGTCAAGTTGTGAGCAACTCTGAATGTCAGGAATACTGTAGTGGGACTATGCTGCCGCTGTCGCCGTTTCTCAATGAGCAGTCATTGAGAAACATGTCGTTGTAACCGTGGGCTTCAAAAGCAACAGAAAAACGGTGTTCTTTTTGTTATTGCAGGCTTTGTGCGTTGGTGTTTGCACTTGTCAAGTTGGGATTAAGTGGTGGAGTCGGTTAACACAGGAGAACGGGAGAGGGAGGATGTGCTCAAGTCAGGTCCTCATCACCAAAGGTATTCCCCTAGACTCCATTACCCAGAATGCTAAGTATCCCTATCACTGGCCTATTTTGTGTCACAGTGGCACCAGATGGTTCTCCCCAGAGCAAGGGGCCTAATTTCCCATCACCACCTGGGAACAGCCAGAAACTGCTCCCGCACTCACCCCTTATTAATTAAATGCTGTAATGGCGTGCCTGTTCTGTTGGGATGTAACACACCACACTGAAACCCCGTGGCTTGGTGAACAGGAGGACACGGACACGCACCATATGCAGGAGGGCTCTGTTTTTCTGTCTCCACTTTACTGACCGGGGCATCACTTTGTCTCTATACTCTCGCCCCCGTCCTTGTTTTCTTGTTACTTTACATTTTTCAAAGGTTGTTTGAAGTTGATTTGAAAACAAACAAACAAAATTATTTCTGATTGTTTGGAAGGTGTGGATTAGCTTTTAGTTAGCGCATGGCTTAACCGGACATCTATTTCATGGGTGTTTGTTCGCTGCTCTGGATTAATGTGCCAGTATTAAACTGTGTGTAAAGGCAACAGCAGCTGAGCCTCAGCTAAAGAGACTGGAGTTATTTGTGTAACCACCAACAAAAACCGAAAAAAAAGAAAACAGTTACTCAGTGAGAATTACACAAATGCAGTTTTAAATGTGCATATTTGTGTGAAGTACAAAGCAAGTAACAGCAGGAAGAGGGAAGAAGGCAAATAAATTTAGCACCATCCCAAAATTCCTTCAGATTTTTGTTCGATAAATTAGCAATGAATCAATTAATCAATTAATCAATTACCAAAGCAAGAAGCCTTTTCATTACATCAGCGTATCATTTGATTTCAGCTAGAATCAGTGTTTTCCACCTGTAAGCTTGAAGAGGAGACTGACTATATTTAGACTTCTTGGTGTCTGACTGTACAAGTATTACACAAGAGTTACACAACTTAATGCAAGCATACAAATTATGTGTTCTTAGTAAGCCTGTGGATAAAGCTGTGTAGAGGAGATCCACCACCACTGGCCACCAGCTGAAAGACATCATCTGTGAGGTGTTTTTTTTATGAATCATCCATCTGGTACAACTGCTAACATTCAGCTCCAAATCTCTTTTTGATCCTTTAAAACCAACTTATTGCAGCTCCTTCACGCTTAAATTACAGCCAAATAAAAGTAAACAAAGGCCACTGGATCGCTTTTCTGTCAGGAGTCAATGTGAAGTGCAGGATGAAAACATAATGAAAGGAAAAGTGCAGCATTTCTCTGGGTTGGATCCTGTCTAAGTGTGGACGAGCATGAGAAGCAATGTGAAAAACCTTCCTTCTTGATTCTTGCAAAGCCTTTAATTACTCCTGCTAGAACATGAGGGACAGACTAGAGGAAGCCAAGTGATCATGTTAGAGTTTGTAGTAATCTGTGCTTACTGAGGCTGCTGGGAGACGTCATAAGTACGAGTGTTCACATCGAACAGAAATGTGACCCACCAACAGGAAGGTGTCAACACAAAGGTACAAGCACGCCGAGGTCAACTGGAGACACTCTGAGCCACCACAAGCAAAAAAACATCAAAGACTTTGTACAGCGAGTAAAGTAGAAAAACATAAAAGACTTCCTGTTTGTGTACGAAGTTCTCATAAAATTAACAGGAAGCCTGTCAGATTTCAGAAAGAAAGGACAGAGAACAGTAGAGCAGGGGAAGATGAGCTAGAAAGGGAGGGTAAGGAGAGTGTTCAGTATGAAATCTGGAGTTTATGTAGAAAATCTCAATAAACATTAAGCTGCAAAAGAGATGTTTGGGTCAAACTGAAAATACAATTATGCTAAGAAAAAAGGAAAAATGCATCTGTTCTTATATCAATATATTTTTGCAGTGACGATGATGGTAATACAGTTCGACTGGTCCAATACCTGTGTGGGTATGCACTTTAAATCCAACAGCCACACAGCTTCACTACAAGCTTCCACTTTCTGAGTGTAAAGATTCGTCAGCTAAACTGGGCTCCGGCATACTTCAGTCAGATTCGCACCACGGAAATTAAAGATGCACCTCCTAGCAGTGCTGGTCCTCAGACGTCAGTCAAACGCTGCCATTTGGAAACGCCCACTCAGGCTTGAACCTTAAGACAATTTGCACAACTACATTACATTCACAGAAGCCACAATATCATGATATTTCTCTCGTGGACTAGAGGGGAAGTGTGAGGAGGGAGGGAGGAGCAGAAAGATGGTCTGGAGGAAAGAAGTCAGCGGAGAGATCAGCATCTGTCACTTTCATTCATTTTGATGCTCAGTCAGCAGAGAGGAAGGTGTCAGTAACTACTGTGCACAGAGCACTCAGAACATGGATGCAAATGTAGGAAAGAAATACATATGGATATAGTTTGTTCCTGATTTACATGTATTTCTACAGTGAACATAAACAGCTTAAACTCTCAGTGTCTGTAGTAAGTGCGTGAAATAATAGCAGGGGGAGGATAATAAGCACAGGGGGAAGATCTGATTGATGCCTACTGCTTTTGAAAACAACTCTCATGGTGCTGGAACAATGTAAGTCATCTGCCCAGCTGCGTAATTCAATAGCAAAAGGGCTGAGTAGCAATGAGTAACCAAACCAAACTTGAGTATCTAGTTGAAGTGATATGATTGCATCCCACATGGCATATTTGTTTTCTCACATTTGATCTAATGAAACATTACACTCAAGAGGGCAGTGACTGGGTAGATTTTTATTTTTCTTCTGTCCAGACGTTTTTGATGAGTGCCTGACCAAAGCTATTGAGATGCAAAATTTTTCCACAACATGTTGATTCTGGCTAGAAATTCCCTTCATCAACAGCATGAGGCAAATAACCACAGAGCAACACGAACAGTTTGACGTTACGCCGCCTGTGTGCCGGCCAGCAGTTCAAAAGACAATCATGAGAAGTCCCAGAAGGACAAAAACAAGCCCTGAGTCAATAGATGAGTGTCAGAGGATGTGATTTCTTTCAGAACATCCTCATTCCCGGAAGAATGACATCAGTGTTACAGAAAAATAAACATTTCACAAACCATCAGATGCTTGACTCAAATAATAACTTATGAGTTTCGAAACCAGTTAATAGCTTTAGTCATAATATTTTTTTCTTTATATAGTCTTTATATTAGTTGCTGATTTTGAACAATTCCAGAGACAACTCATGTCCAAGTGGGTTTTACTGCGCAAAAACAATAATACAGTAGGATTTTTTTTCTAAGGCACAAAGAAGAGTCTTGAGAGCTACAATACACAAAAAAAATTGTTTTTGCTCAGGGCCTGATCAAAAGCATAACCAGAGAGGACAGAGAGCAACCACGGGTTCGGTGCAACAAGAGTGTACGGTGTGATAACGGAAACCTAGAGACACCTCCACAGGAAGCAAACATACAATAGAGCTGACAAGATATGGTGTGGTTTTAACCACAAAAGCAAGCTGCCTGATTTAAACAGCACAGAATTAGAGACTACGTGATTCAACATCGCTGCACCTGGATAAAGTGTGACTTTAACTGCGTTAAAGCTGATTGTTCTCAGGACATCTGCCTATAAAAATCCATGTTTCTACTAAGCCTCAGTGGCACCTGGACATGCAGATCATTTAGGTTTGGAGCGCTGAGGTGTGGAGATATCCATCTCTGAGGCTTTTGATGATGACACGTCAATGAGGGTGAAAGTTTTCAGTGGTGGAGTTCAAGGTTCAAAACCTAAAAATGGCATCTGAAAAACTTAACAGCAACTCAGACTAATACATGTAACTTTATAATGTGATATTGCTATAAAATATATCATGATATGTTTACGTACCATTAATTTTTAAATTGAAAAAAAAAGTTGTTGCATATATGCTCAGTTGAAACTAGACTTTTGCAACGTGGGTGAACTGATCCTTTAAAGAACAGAAACTAACAAGTCATTGTAAAGTTAATGACAAGTTAAAACCTGATTCTTTCTGTTTCAATAGACCTGAATTGCGGCAGAAGTGAAAAACAAAAAGTGAATTAAAAGTGAAACCACACTGTCTAGGTCTTTTTTGTAATTTCTGTGAACTGACCCTTCGATGCACCTTGTGAGACTGTTAACATCATCCTCTGACATTACTATGACTCTCTTTACAGGTAAAAAAAATTAAGTTGCAAAAGAAATTTAGTACAAAAACTACAAAAAAGCATTATTATGGGTGCTATGTGTACATTTATGCTAGCAGCAATGGCCCTGGCATGTACCATGCCGTAATACCACTTTGCGACAGTAAGTCACTGTAGCGATGAAGAAGTCGCGAAGCCCAGAGGACGTATTTCTAACCTCTTGCCTTGTAAATGCAATGATGGCTGAAGCTCTTGCTAAGTAAGCAGCTGTTAAAGCTGGTGTTGGATATGTAGCGATAGAGGAAAAACTTACATTTAGCACTTTTAATTTCAAATGAAAGCAAACGCGGCACCACAACTGAGGGCGCTTCAGGACTCCCCACAGGACATAAGCCCCGAATTAAGTTTTGTACCACTGACAGGTAACATCAAATAAAACTGTATTTTGACAGCCGCTGTCACAAGTTGTCGACATCAAAGGAGCCCAGTGAGTCTCCAGACTTCCAGGATGTGTGTCATCTCATCTCGCTATGCCACCATCAGTTGCATGTTGTGTATTTGCCAAACTTGGACTGTACAATTAGGTCATTTTTGACATTGCGGCACTGTTGAGCCGCGACCGAGGGATGAACTCATCAAACACAAACCAACTCCAAATCGGCCACCTGTTGTACCGACATCTCACCCATATTACGGGTCAAAAGGTTAACAGATGGAGCTCATTACACACAACAGTGACAGCACATTGTTCAACACGGCCATGAGCAGAGCGAGAAAGATGCCGAGCAAGTAAAGAGTAAAGAAACGGCAAGAGAGGTGAAGATAGTGAACACGTGGGACGTCCTGGTACTTTCCGACCAGACAGATTTTATTTGATAAAAAATTAATATGTATATGTTCTCAAATGCTGAGTGTATGTTGTTTGTCAAACAGCACACCAAATGCTGACATGCATTCAAAAGCCGTGTAGTCTTGAAGGAACCTATGAGAAGTGTCTCTTGCAGTTCTCAGCTAAGCAGGCATCTTAAAGTTACTGACATCAAGGATCAAGTGACGTAACTAGTTGCTTTGTCTCACTGATCAATAAGAAACCATGTCAAAGAAAGTCCACCAGTCTGAATGTCTAGAAGACATTTTATCTTGGCCACACAGACCAATCTGATCAAACACGCCGACATGATCCTGCGCTACGGGTTTTAAAAATGAATGAGAGGTATTATCATCTTTGTTCTCTCCAGCTCCCTGGTGTTTCCCATTGCTAATTCTTAATCTTAATGACTACCAGATAAGCACAAGTGTTAATTAAAGAGAGCTGCATGGTAATTATATCTCTGAGGGACCTGTGCCAATGCCTCCTCACCACCACCTCCTCCTCCAGCTGACACTCCAGCCTGGTTTCTCCTCCCGCTCTTGACTCCTCCACAACATTAAGCATTCAACGCTCTCTCACACTACTTTCATTATCTCATCCTGACCCACTGCGTTCACCTAGTTTCTGAAAATGGAAGGGGATGCACGCTCCAATGACACTGGTAATAAAACCACAGCATTTTGGGCTGGTCCCTGATGCCCCGAGCTGAGTTATAGGTATTTTTGGAATCCCTGCCAGCGAAATCACCGAGAAGCATATGAAATGAAAGTCAATATTTTCACAAGCCAGTAACATGGATGGAAACTGGAAATGGATACAGCTCATAAAATTCATCTCTGTCCCAAAACAACTTCACATAACTTCACAATCATCACTGATCATTGCTGAGGCGGGGTGAAGGGGTGTGGGTGCAGCCTTTGGTCTTATGAAATTACCATGACATAAAAATCCATCACAACCAGCTCGCCTGCCTGGGTGCTCGCATCTCCACCAGAACGACAGCAATCTGTCAGCTCATCTGCGAGTCCACCCGAAGGAACGGAAGGACAGGCGGAAAATAATAACAGAACGGACAACAAAAGGCTTTGCCAGAATCATGTGGGTACGAGCTGAGCTTATTAAAAACCACAGTGGAAAACAAATATGCAAACGCGGAGCCCACCCTCCAGCAGAAAAGACAATAAAATATGGTGTGAAAGACGGAGAGTGAAGAAGGAGGGAGAACAGACACCCGCTGCTAATTTAATAGACAGACTATAGGAGGCCATGCACTTCCATTATGTTGTGTCATCTGTCCTGCGGAGGTTGGATGAGTTCCTTGGGGAAGGTCACGGCAAATGACAGAGATAATCACAATCATTGGGGACTCCAAATTTAAACGCCACCCCGGCAGGTTTGGGAGCTGATGACCAGGCTGTTTGTTCCTGACGTCACTTGTCATTAGACGGTTTAACATGACTAAGAGGGGAGGGTCAGACATGGCGAATCCTTGTTGATGTCAATACATCAGGAGAGATTCACCTGTAACATTTTCACATGCAGTATCTGTACAATGTCTCACCGAATGTTAGGCAAACTGATTTGCACTCCACAAGATATTGTTGCTTTTGTATGTTTAAGTGCAACAGACATCAACAAAATTATCAACTGTCACCTATAGCACACACTGGATACAGTGTCCAGCCACGAACCGTCGATCCAGGAGACAAATATAATAAACCTGCTGGAGAACTGACCCACATCCCTGCTGACACATTATGCACATAGCCGCCACCTAAAGCTTATTTTTAGGTTTTAGGTTGCTATTTGCTCAGCTACAGTGATTGCAGTTGTACTGGGAAAAGCGCGTCATAGGGGAGGCCACAGTTCATGTCTCCCGCCCCGCCGACGGGTAATGATGCCAGAACACCCATCTGAAAACGATGAAAACACGTCTGTCCTAATTTGCTGTTTTCATTTTCTTTCAGTATCTCCACCTATTCCTCCACCTGCTGACGGTTATCTCTCTCATAGGTGTGACTAGTTTCAGAATTAGTATTAAGGTTATTAGTAAGCAAAGAAAGAAACACGATGAAACTACATTCCTCTCACGGTCACAGTGTGTTTTCTTTGTAATAAGAAATGTTAGAAATCCTACAAATAACCAGAATGTACAAGCTGGACAGAAGCATGTACTTCTGCAAACAAAGGCAGTGAAGAAATGCTTCCATTTAGCTCTGCTCATTAGTCAGAGCAAAGACGCTGTCACAAATGGTCACTGGTAGCGCCGAGCAATGTGGATTTAGTCATTATGCGCTGCACTGCTTTTGTTCCCCAGGTGAAATTTTAGACAAGAGACCATGTTTCTCACAAGAAGGACTACCCTGCTCTCGCCCACCTTTGCCTGAATATAGTCTCGATCCTAAAACCATTCTCTGCAAAGGCTCGAAACTACGCAGACAAATGGAGACACTACAGACGTATGAGTGAACGTTTGATTAATATGCGATTAAGGATGGTTAATTATTGAGCCCCAGGTCTGACAGTTCAAATTGAAATATGACGTTTTAATGAGTTGTTCCTCTTTAAGTGTGGTCAGAGATGACTAAAAACCCAACTGACAAAGGCTGCTCCTTAAAATATTTCATAAAATGTTGGATCACAGGAAAAAAAAAAGGAAAAAAACCCCAGCACATTTTAAATCCTCGCACTTTTGCCTTTCTAACTGTCACAGAATGACATCATGCTGTTTTGGGTGAGCGTAAATTGTAGCCTCCTCTGCACCATCAGGAAATGATGCGTTCCATGGAGGAGGAGGAGGAGTGGAGGGGGATGCATGCTTGGCTCTGAATCCTGTCTACACTGAAGTTCCTGTTTCCCAGCTACAATTTTGGAGACAAAGCAGTCGTGTGTAGCATTTTCCCCCCAAGGCTAAATATCAATGTATAAGAATCCAGTTTCTCCAATCTCAGAAATCCCTGTTTTTTCACCATTTTATATCATTGTATACTGATTATCTCTGGGTTTTGGGATTGGTAAAAATGAAATAAGACATCTGAAGGCACCAGTCTGGGTTCTGGGAAATTGTAATGAATAATTTTTCTTTTTTTTTTTAATTATTTCTTTACATTTTGGTGTATTAGTGGGGTTGTTGTTATTGTTGCATGGGCTGTACATGACAGAGACCGAAAGGTTTGGATTATAGAAAGAAGCCTGCACCCATGACATTGAATTTCAAAGCAAGTCATATCACTGAACAAAATAAGAAAGCTATTTCAGATCCATTTTTCTTCGCACTGCCTCTGGAACAATCTTTTCTGGTGCGCCTATAGAGGAATGGCTCATCCACAGGCCAGAGAGCAAATGTGTGAAATTCCTCTCATATTATGCTGAGAGAAAACAGTCGCACAGCGACAATTAGCAAAAGAGCTGCAATATGATTTTTTTCTGTCAATATTGCACGACCAAGTTTGGCTTTCAGTTAGAGAATAGCATTTCGAGTCCCTTCTGCTTTACAGTTTCAGCCAACTCATTCAGGGCTTTGGATAAGAGGGCCAGCCCACACTGACAGCTTACACCTTCTGGAGTGAGACAGTAATAGCATTACCAACAAGGCCAGCGCACAATATAAACACAAATCCTGTTTCTGCAAAATCACGACACACACATCATCTAGACACACCATGCACACCAGGGTTTCACTCTGTCAAAAACAGTCATTAACATTAACACTCTTCTTGTCTCTAACGAAAGTCTGGGAACACAGCAGCTTCAAAGAAACAGAAGTTGGAGCTTGTTTGATCTTTTTCAACCATAAATATCAGTTCTGACTGTTGCTGCTGTGGGGCTTTGATAGGCACTTCCTGTTTCAGAGGTGGGCCTTGAGGTCTTACAAAGCTGTGGGTAATAAATATTCAAAAAACTGTCAAGCCCTTTTGTTTGGGAGTGCAATTACATGAGCTGGATAAGCAGTGGTTATTTCCCATCATAATTATACACTTTATAGTCATATTACTTTTCCAACCGGGCTGCACTAAGCAGATTACGACTTTGTGCACTGTGAAAAGTATCTCCTCAATCAAATATTCAGCTTTAAAACCGTGTCGCCCTTCAGACAAATGACTAAAACATGGAGAAGTGCGCTTGTGTTTGTCTCTGAAAGAAGATTCGGTTTACCTAAATCAAGCCTCCTGCTCCCAGTTGAGTCACCAAGCCTTGTTTAAAGACACAGACGCTGGTTTCTAGATATTTCTCGCAACACGTGGACTTCCACTGGAGATAAACGCTTGAAACGGCTTCTCGAGGGGAAACTGATCGCTTATGTGGTGGATTTAGCTCATGTGTTGCATTATCATTCATATAAGGTGCACGATAAGCGTCGATAAGTACACAAAACTCATATAGTGTACGGACCAGGTGACAAAAGAGCGTCCAACCACATTTTGGCAAACAATTAATGACTAATTGGCATGTCAAGAGTTATCTTTCGTTTGAACTTTTCTTACCACTTGAATTCTTGCCACATATGAGGTGCTGGTAGGGCTGCAGCAGACCCCAGATCTCCGAGTCGCTGTTGATGGCTTGCTCCAATGACTCCAGCGTAAACTTGGGGATCCCGTTGTCCCTCTCCACCAGCGCGCTGCGCAGGACGCGGCTGAACACCTCTCTGAACAGGCTTTCCATGCAGGCGGTGAGGTATATGGCAGCGTGTTCGTGGATCCTGAGGGCCACCCGACTATCCACCATCCACCTGAAGAACTTCCCCACGGAGAAGATCAGCCCGCAGCGCGCTGACTTGCCTCGGCTGAACTTGTCCCCGGTGCTCATGTTGTAGAGGGACAGGGCGCTCAGAGCTGCCGTGATGCAGTTGACGGAGATGGTCCATGAGAGCACCACCTTGATGGCGCTCTGGATCTCATGCTTGGTGCACTTGGCGTAGCGCAGACTGAGCCGCTGCGCCTCCCGAGCTACCCTCACCAGCGCACGGCTGATGAGAGCCGACAGCCGTGCCAGTACCTCCGGTGGCGGGTCGCCCACCATCAGCTCCTCGTCTTTCCTCAGTGCGCCTTCCACCTCGCCGAGGCTCCATGGCACGTCCTCCAGCTCGGGCAGTTTGGCGCACTGACCCGAGCACTCCAGTATCTCCGTGTCCTCCGCCAGGACGGTGTTGACTGTGTCCAAACTGTTTTGTCTGCTGTGCATGGATTCCGTCAGATGCCAGCAGTTGCCCCCATGCGCGATGGACTGATGCGTGTCGGAGCAGCACAGCGACACGCTGGACGACCTGACCGAGTCCGCGGCTCCACCATAACCAGAATCAAGCGTTAAATCCTCCAGCGTCCTCACGACTGTCTTACCCTTGCCTGCCATAACTGCACCGCATACTGTTGGGTATGCTTGGTCTCTCAATTAAACGCCACAAACTCGTATTGATGCCTTTTCTCGGCCGCTGTCCGCTGTCCGAATTTATTTCCGGCTTCAAGAGTGAAACGACAGGCGTGAGTCTCTACTTTCCTCCGTTTCTAAGTCTCTGGATGTCTTCGATCTCCTCTTGTCCACAACTTCATACGCGTAACCTGAGAGCGCACAACCCTTCCGCGCTCACCGCAACAAGCGCAGAACAGGCAGGACTCTGATGGAGAGGTGGAGCCTGGAGCCCCGCGGGCTGAAACGAGCCAATAGGCATCTCCACCAGCTTTGATTGACACAAACAACCTAACTGCTACCTTTGAGGACAGGCTACCTGGTGCTGGTGAAACATAACTGCAGAATCAGAGATACACACGTAGGCTGCCGTGCCAAGCAGTCTGTTATGTGTAGTCGTGAGGCTGCAGTGAACTGATCACGGCAGTGTCAGGATGAGAGGTGGATTCCCACTGAGACAACACATGGTCCAAATGTGAACTGATGACATATGTAACACAGAGAGGGTATCCAAGAAAGAGACTGCACAAAGCAACGTTTTTATTTTAACTCTACCACATGAAATTCAAATGATTTATTGGAATTTCAAATGGAATAAATGTTTGGGAGGGGACTCAGACAGTTTGGGTTAGTTAAGGTTGTGCTTAGTTTTTACAATATTATGGATAATAAGCAAAATTTCTGGATTCTGCTGTGATTATTCTGAATGGTTAAAAGATGAAATGCATAGTCTTGGGTCCTCCAGTGACAAGCTGTTATTTTCTGGGATGCCGTCCCACAAGAGTCCACCAGTAGTGGTAATTTTTAAAGAGAAGTTAAAGTGGGTCTGCTGCAGCAGAAGTAGCTTCATTGAGGAACATCGTAAGCTTTAATGCCAGATCCCTATAAATATTTTACACTTAAAGGTACTTTGCTCTGAGCTGTTTTAGATCAGAGATACTTCCAGTGTCCGGTGATGATGTAGACCTGTAGTCCTGCTTCAAGGTGCAGCACCACTTCATCGCGATGTTGCTGAACGACTTATGCTCCCTGTGACATCAACATTTTTTTGTCGAGCCATAAAAACAAAGAGTGAGCGAGTTGAATTCTGAGGACATGCTGAGAGGAACAGTTGGTGGAATGATGATTCATCCATTCTGCTGGGGCTTCTCCTTGTATGTCTGAGCTGGACCAGCCATCTGTCCACACTGCCTGCCATGCCAGAGGCCCTTTCATATTTTCTTAGCATGACACTGCACTACCCATGCCAAAACTGAAAAAAAAAAAAAAAAAACATACTACACTGGAATTTTGAGAAATGATGTGTGACGCCCACACTCGCAAAAGTGATTGACAGGGAAAAGTGTAAAAACAAATCATGCCAGTATCTTACTCTCATTGTTCAGCTGACAAATAATAAACAATAACGCTACCACACTGCATGATGTATGTTTTAGAGCAAACTATTTCAGTTTATTTATATCCAGACCCTCCACAGAGACACACAGAGCCTCTGAATGCTATTGAAGAAGACATTTTTGAATAAGAAGAGCCAAATTGGAGAAGGTTTTTGTTGACTGAATATTGAATTATTTAACCGATAACACAAGGGAGATTCTGGTAGTTGGTGACAGTAAAAGATGTGAGAAGAATGTTCATTCTTACATGAGCTCCATAGAGAAAATTAATGATTAATTTCATTTTTGATTAAATGATGATAGTGAATTTTGCATGAAGAATTCTTCATTTATATAGAGTTGTTTAGTGCTCTGTGTAAGCAGATGTCACCATGAGTGTGTCCCGTCCTCCAGTCTGTGACATTGACCGAGTTCATCTCAAGCAGTCTGTCAAAAGCTCATGATGCAATGCAGCATATCTTGATGACTAACTCAGGTGAGAGCGGTGGAGGTGGGCAGCTGTCATCTGCTTCTCTACGTGCACTGTGGCCCTCCAAAGCTTGTCCTCACTTATTAAGCCTTGGTTGCCTGGTAACAGCAAAATGATCATGAGTTTCCCGGCAAGATGATAGATTGTTTGTTTTTGTTTTTTTCCCAGCAGAGTGAATGTGTCATATGATCATGCTTACTTAGTCATTGTATACAGTCATATTTTTTATTTGGTAATATATTCAATCACATGCTTTTAGATTTGGCTTTGTGTGGTGTGCTTTATGTGATCATATTCACAATATACAGCCTCGTGTAAAGTCATTTTCTTTTATTTGTTTTAACATTTTATATATTTTATGAAGCTCTTAAGTGCTGTTAAAATGACATTTGGTCCTTCTAATGTATGAGAAGAGTTTTGTATAATCTATTGTTACAATACTATGAAACAACAAAGACAAAGACATAATAATAATAATAATAATAATAATAACAATCAGAAGAAGAAGACTACCCTCATTCTCTCGAAAAATTGGACCATTAAGTGTAAAAGACAGAAAGACAAAAAAGTGCAGCATCCAGTAAGAACTGCTCATAATCATGTACGGATGCATTATATTGTGTACTAGTGGCGTGATGTTATACTGCCACTTAGAGGCCAAAACGTGGTACTACTTGTAATGTCCAAAGCAGCATTTAATGTCTTGCATAATTACAAGTCATTTTATGTAAGAGAATATTGTGACGCATTTCTTTTTTTTTTAACATCAAAAAACAAAAGCTATAAAGACAATACGATAGTGTGACATATACCGATACTACTACTATTTATAATTGTAATGATATAATTTAGACATTCGTACATGCGTGCATACTTACACATATAACTGGATATTGTAGGTAAGATGAGGCAGGTAATCTTATTCTTAAAACATCTTTAGCTCGAACAGCAAGACGAAGCTTTAGAGGAAACACAAGACAAATATACAGTTATGATTTTGAAAAAGAGCAGCATGAATCCCAAGACCAAAACTTGGAATGGAACAAAAGTGCAGAGGATAGAAACGTTTTGAGCCTCGATTTAAAACAGCGTTAAAAGCTGAAAAAATAGTTTGTTTTTTTGTTTGTTTGTTAGTTTTACTGAGCGCTTCATCAAACTGCACAGATGATTTCTGTCTGCAGAGGTGGTTTAATAGCAAGTGCGTAAGCTGGCGTACTACAATAATACCGCACGCTCACATACACGCCATGACACACGCGCAAACACACCCGCGCACACAAGGTGACGCGTGAGCAGCTCCGTCCGCTCATGCCAGACTTCATGTGCTGATCCGGGTTCTTTTAGGGTAAACAAGCCAGTGGGCTCAACAGGCTGAGTCACAGTTTTTTGTTTATGTGTTTAAAGTTTTACATTATTGCCCTGATTGCGGTCATAAAAAAAAATCTACATGAACGCCATTCTCAACTGTTAAAGAGTTCATTGTCCATCATTAACTTGTTGTTGTTAAAGGAAACAATAAATAAATAAATAACAGTAGAGTTAACCTTAATTTGAATTTATCTTTACACGGATATATTTTTTTGGTAGAGCTACTGATATGTGGACACTGTTCAGTCAACCATAAGAGTTCACAATTCAGTAATATTACCGCTAAGTAAGCTACTTTAACTGTAACTGTTAGCCGTCGCTACTCTTTCAGGGCAGCGGGGAGCACGCTGCAGAAACGTGACCACGTCGAAAAACGCCTGTAGCGATTTGGACCAATCACAGAGCTCGGAGCCGTGCGCGTCTCCAGTGGGCTGTAAGTGCGGCGAGGCGGGTGAGCAGCTATTCGTGGACGTTGGGGGAAAATTTTTGCTATAGCCACTCAAAACATCCGCTCGGCAGTGAAGGAGACGGGTCGTACGGAACCGAGAAGGGTTTACAACAGCTAAGTATTTGTCCAGGTTACGCTAGGGCGACGAATTTGACAGTATCGCAGTCAAAAATTGTATTTACATAACCAGCTTTCCCGGTATTCGCGGCGGGGAGTAGCCGGTCCTGCCACCGTGTCTTGTGGTCGTTAACGGCACCAACTGCCTCAATTTACAGGCCAATTAATTGCTCTGTTTTTCAGTTACACTTGAGTAATGTCAACAGAGCGCAGGCCCACTTAAGTTTTCCAGTACATGTACATTTATTTGCGCATTTTTCACCATTCAGAAAAACAAGTTATACAACAAGCCAGGCTACAGCTCCCCAGCGAATCAGGTCCTAAAGCCCGCCGGGTTGGTAGTCACATTGCCGCGGAGCGCGCTCTGTCTTGTGCCCAAATGGTTCAGCAGCCATCGGTTTTTAAATTCTTCGACATTATGGAAAAGGTTCTTTTAGAGCAAGGCTAATTTAAAAAAAAGTTGGACCGCATTAACTGAAAACAAAGGGTTGTATGCTAAAATAGCATACGCGGACTTTTCTTCATACATTTGGATTCCCAGTGGCCTTGTTCTCCCCGTGTTTTGTTTTTTTATTCTTCGACATTAACCGTGAGTGAGTCGGGATAAAAGTGGAGCGAGCACCAAAAGACTCTTGATATCATTCAAAAAGGAAAAAAATAAGGACTCGTCCAGTTGAGTAATGGTCATTAATACGATCCACTGGTTCAGGAAGGGCTTGCGGCTCCACGACAACCCGTCGCTCAAGGAATCTCTGCAGGGAGCGGACACTGTCCGCTGCATCTACATCCTCGACCCCTGGTTCGCGGGATCGTCCAACGTTGGGATCAACAGGTGGAGGTGAGGCATGCAACGACCGAGCATCCAGCCACGTGCAGACACGGATATTCATTCGCTGCACTGAGTGATCAGCACCATGCACACAGCAGTAAACTGTAATCTATGCACACATGTATGCTTGGGTTGGCTTTTGGCCTCATCAGTCCCATAACTCCCACAAAACGTGTTTCCATAGAAGTGACAAATGCAAGACACATGCAGTGTGCCATAATGCAATTTACTGTATGCACTGGGCTCTGGAGGTATTTCATTTCGAAGTTAGGGATGGTTTTTTTTCTGATTTAGAGTTTATATGATTATTTAACTCAATCAGTAACTTAAAGTTTCTCAAATGTGAGAACTTGCATGGCTTCTTTCTCGTATATGACAGCGGTTTTTGGTGATATCTGATTGCTAGTTTTGTCTGATAAACATATTTTTCATCTGTTTAATTCAGTGGATATTGTAACTGTGATGCTTGAGGGTTAGGGGTTAGACCGAGTCTGACTTAAACCACTGCTTCTCATTTGCACCTGTCCAGAATGCATGTAACAGATAGTCCGGAGCAGCACTGTCAGGCAGGTGCATTCTTGAGATGTTTACTGTCACTGTAAGTTTAGTTTGTTATGTCACATGAGAAAATATAAGATCTTTGTGATTATAACAGGAAATCGCCATGTTCAGTAAGATATTGAACGGTTTAGCTTAAATTCCCTTTCATTTTACTCTGATATACCAGGTTTAAGTATAATATTGTTAATAGTGATAATAGTCATCTTGAAACCATGATACATTATGAGCAATCACTGATAATGATCATTAATATATGTTGTACTCTCCTAATTCAAGTGATTTGCACTCCCCCATTACATCCTTAGGTGTAGTATTACATAAAACTATAATTTTTACCCAGTAATCACCATCAAACAAAACAGGAGCAGGAGAAACATCAATTAAATCTTCAGATGTGTAATTAAATCAGGCAAAATAAATAATGGGTGGTGACATTTCACATAATTTCTAACGTTACTTTCCTCCTCCTAAAAAGGTGAGTAAGATCGCAGATTGGTAAACAGTAGTTTGGTGTGTTGATCCTCATCTGCCTGCGGGACTATAATTATTGTCAAAATGGATTGCAGTCTACGTGCTTTATGGCCAAATGTGCGGATTGTAAAATGGTTTATGACTACACATGTCCCTTACAGCAGCAGTGCCCAAACTCTTTCAGATCAAGGGTCCTCGGCTCGTTACAGATCCCCACTGTGGTCTGTGTTACCAGACTGTGGCAACATAAATGACATCCAGTTCATCTGTTATTTCTTCCACTGCGATTAGAGACCTGGAAGACATGTCTTTGGTGAATAGGCTATGCATCATTTAATACGAAAATTTTACATAACTGACATTTCCTGAACTCCATGCTGTCAGCAAGCATGCATGCATGCATGAGATTGTCTTGAGTGCTGAGACAGGAACAGGCTGTTTGAGTCCGGTGATACAAATATGTTTAGGAAGCTTTACAGTCTCATGTGACAAAGATAAGAGCAAGGGCCGTTAAGGTTAGTGGACCGTTTGCCAACCTATAACTTATAACCAGACAACCTATAACCAACATTTCTGACCTTTATCCTAGAAGCCATCCAGCAGACTGTCAGTCAGTGTTAACCTTCAATGTTACATGGATGGTTTTCTTAGTCTAAACAAAGTAGCTGGCATCTTTTTTTTTTACCCAGCTTGGTCTATGACCCAGACATTTGTTCACTGCAGCCCATAGATGTGTGCTGTGGCCTGCAGTCAGCTAAATATCTGCTTCTGTTTGGAAACTACAGTATCTTGGCTGGCAGACTTAATGGTCTACACATGCGGCTGCTGAATTAAAGAGCGACTGAGGTTTACAGTACAGTAGGTGTCTCGCTGGATGTTTTTATTTCCTCTCCTGCTGTGCACTCTGGTTTGTATTGCAGTCCCATGCCGTCAGTGGGAGAGTAGGGCAGCAGCAGCAGCAAAGGCGTGCCTGTTATGGAGCATCCATGTTATGCTTCCACAGTTATGTAACAGCAGCCTTGGGTGACGCAGAGCTCACACGTAAATCACTCAGTAGGCCCTGATTTATTCCCTTTTTTATACATATATCAGACATGTAAATGAAATAAATCTCTTCATCTCTAAAAAAAAAAAAAAAAAAGATTGGAAATTATATAATAAACATGAAAAATGTATTAACAGAGATATAAAACCTCTGTTCTCTCCTGGTAAAGATGAAGAAAAATGTTTTCTCTGTGCATTCCTACTCTGCTGTTTTTGAAAAGATTTAAATTTAATGTCATACTCTATAGAGAAGCCCAGGATGAGATTTATTGGAGCAAGCATCTAAATTTTTGATGCACTAGTATATGTTTTTCGACTTTGCCTGAGTCAAAGCTGACTGATTTTGTATCTAACAGTATACACTGTCTGAAGAAAGAAAAAGTCACGGTCAGAAAATGATTCAAATGGAGGATTGTGCTGAAGGCTGTGAAAAGCTTGCTGTTGTGTGCGGCCTCTGTAATTAGCACTTGTTCCTGCACAGGTTGTTCTCATCTGAATTCATTTGAATTACTTGCGAAGAGGTGAGCGCTCCTGCCTTTGAGATCAAGGGGCTGATCCTCAGTGAATGGGGAAAGTCACTGACAGATGACATAATCACAATAACTTTCCCTCCCCCCAACATCTCCACGCGTGGCGCAAGTAGGTCAGTGTTTCAGTAGTAAACGTTCCACCCTCCTCGTCTTTTTGACCTACTTCTGCTTTCCTGCCGCTGCAAGAGACCCCAACTATCTCTGGTGAGCAGCACAACTGTGAGCACTAATCCGAACAAAGCTGCTTCCATCTGATACCCATTTCAACAGTTTATGCTTGAGACTGTCGAAGCAGAGTTACGCTGGGTGGGCCGTGATCATGAAAGACTTTACTTCATCTGAAAGATATTCTCGAGGATGTAATTAGTGTGGAGTTGCTTCATAAAAGAGTGTTTATAACAAGTAGGAGGTTAGTAGGAGTGCACATCTCACAGGGGCAAATTACGGAAAACCAGACAGATTTTTTTTTTGTAGTGCATTACAGTGAACTCAGTGGACTTTGTGCATTGTCTAAATTCCCCAGATGAACATAGATTAACCCCACTGCTTTTCTTTTGGAGTCAGATGGTCTGAGTCTGGCTTTGCTGCGTCACAGTGACCTTGGAGCAGCTAGGCGTAGTGAGTGACCTCAGACTCAATCCCTGGGCTGGCAGGATAAATCTGGGCTGAGATGTGAGAGCATTGCTCGGTGGCCATCAGATAAGACTGTGGTTGTAACCGCTTCCAGAAGTGAATGTGTATAGTGTTTTGAAAGTGGGGCAGGGTGTTCCTGGAAAAAAAAAAAAAACAAAACAAAACATTGGTGCTCAGTTACTGTAAAAATCATATTAACAACTTCCCATATGTTTAAAATAGGAAGTTCCCACTGGAAACTTTTTTTCTCTCTGCAGCTCCATTGTGCAGCTCAAACACAACATTGTCATTTATCAAAAGTGGAACTGTATTATGATGATATATGAGAGTTTAAGCTTAAAGCAACAACCATGTAAACTGTCACAGAGTCCATTCAAATTGGCTTTACAAAAATGTCATATCATTAATTAACTGTAAAATTTACATTGTGATAATAAACAGGAGAGTGAGAGTCAGGTATTTTCTGTTTTGACAGAGCACTCACAAACACCCACCTGGCTCTCATATCAGTAAACGACATGATTAGAGCTGGATGGTGCAGGAAGCTTCCACCTACGAACTTTGGTACCTATAGCAACAGCACGGGAAGCACCACATTACTGCCGCTCCGTCTGCACGCATGTGTGGAGCTATGGATGTGTGTGTGCTCCGATGTTTACAGTTGGCATTTATTAGTTTCTGGGAGGATAAAAACAGAAGCACAGTACAAGTTATATAACAAAATAATAGTGAAACACATTTACTCTGTGGTTGTAAAGGTAGTAAAATGTCTCCTGCTCTTGTTAGGTCAGTATGTTTTGTTTTATGTTCACTGACGTCACATACAGTGAGGATTAAACTCTACTGCATGGAGATCGGTTGACTCATCTACTGTCTGCATGATTCAGCTTAAAGGATGAATTCAAGGCTGGTCTGTTTTTAAAAGAATAATGTATCACTGTCAGTTTTATTACAGGTGACGCTGACAAGAGCAGAAGTCCAGCATGTTGCTTGAAAGTTATGCTTTAGGTGGTAATAAACAAAATTTAAGAAACATTAAGTGCTCCTTCCATTGCCTCAGCACAGTAACCTGGCCACACTTGTTTATTCATGTAAAGTGGAGGTTAAACTGGGCTATTTCAGGAGGAGTTACGCATATTTACAGAGAAGAAAATCGGTGCCCCAAAGGAAAATCGTTTTACTTTACTGTCGGTTTCAGGCCCTAAACTCTGCAGAAATCATGTGAGGGGTCAGTGTTGAAGGCAGTTAGTTGTCGTCAGGAATAATTGTCGTATAAAGTGAGCAAACTCATGTCAAAAGATGTTATTCACAATCTACATAACAGGTCATTTGCATGCCTCAAGCAAAGACATCATCAGCTTAAATTCATTCACACATTTTAATAGGATACAAGTTTTGTTTTTCACAAGAGATGCAACAAAGCAGATGTGTTTTGATGTGCAATCCAGCTCAAACAGTTATTTCTGTCCAAAACGAGGCAGAAGCCATACAGCAGTGTGTGTTGGATAATGTACTGAGACAAAGCCTTCTCCTCAGTTCAAAGTTGAGCAGGGTGGCAACTAATGATTGTTTCCATTATCAAATTATCCCCAGATTATTTTCTCTTAAAATTGCCAAAGAAATTAAGTTTACTGTCACAGAAAGCTAAGAAAACCAGCAGGTGTTCACATCTGGAAGCCTGGGACCAGGGAATTTAGGGGACTTTTGCCTGAAAAATGACTCAAACAAATAACCCATCATCAAATACTTGAAGATAATGTATAATGTACAGATGTATCAGCATGAGAAAATATGGTGATTTTCTTTTTATTTTGTCCAACTGGGATTTTTTTTCTTTCTCTTCTTCTGGTGGGAGAAAGAACTGTGACAGTCACGCACTGTACATGACAGCGTTACTCATCTGTTTTTCTTAATATTGTCCAGAACCTCTAGCTCCCTCTTCGTTCTGCCTGTGGCATTGTTACCTAACCAACTGTGACACATTTACCAGAAATGGGCTCCTTCAGCACGGTTAAGGTGGGCGTTTGTCCTGCTGCCTGCCCTGGCTTACTGACATTATCCCAGGCAGACATTTCTGATGACTCACGCAACTGTTCTGCTCAGATTGTTGAGCGTTGTTTCTTTGCTGGTCGACACATTTTCATCCCTGACAGAACAGTTATTGAAACACAAGCAGCTCTTTTTGCTTCACAGCGTTCTCATAAACACTGATGTAGACAAGGCTTGTAGTATTTAGTATAATACACATCCTCTGATGGGTGTAACCAAAGTGTTGTTACTTGTTACTCATGAAATGACATCTCCGTTTCCTTATCACTTGTGTAAGAGTGAATAAAAGGAAATTATCATGTTTACATGTTATGTCAGTAATTTTGAAATATAAAAAGTGCTGCGTTTGATATCCAGTCTGTACAGTCTGATGTCCTTTGGGTCCTCGTCTTGTCATGAACACAGTAATGTTGTATTTTAGAGTGGGGGGTCTTGATTAGATTTTGCTGCATAAATTTGAATATCAAAGAAACAATTTAATTGAAACTACAGCTTGAGTTTATTGTGTTGTCTTGTCAAACCCAGCACCAGCTGAAATAATCATACCCCCTTCATAATCAGTCAGAATAAAGTTTTCCTTCCCTGCTGTTTCCCCAACTGTTTAACTTAATGTCACTGTACCGAGTTTTTGAATATATTACTGTTGATGTCCATGTCTTAACTGCACTTTATTCCTGTCGTCCTCCAGGTTCTTACTGCAGAGTCTTGAGGACTTGGACTCCAGCCTCCGTAAGCTCAACTCTCGTCTGTTTGTGATTCGAGGCCAACCCACTGATGTCTTTCCCAGACTTTTCAAGGTGACATGTTCATCTCAGAGCACCAGGGCACTTTAAGCAGTGTTCAAACCCTAGCTATTCTATTATGTTGCTTATTTTATTTTATGCTTTATTCCCTGTTCTTCAGGAATGGAAGATTACTCGCCTGTCTTATGAGTATGACTCTGAGCCCTTTGGGAAGGAGCGAGATGCAGCTATTAAGAAGCTGGCCTCTGAGGCTGGAGTGGAGGTGACAGTTCGCACCTCCCACACGCTCTATGACCTGGACAAGTGAGTTAACATCACCCCAACAAGTGACACTGACCTTTATCTGTGCATCTGTGGCGGTCCTTGACTCTTGCTGTTCACATTTCCTTCCTGCAGGATCATAGAGTTGAATGGGGGTCAGTCCCCTCTTACCTACAAGCGGTTCCAGACCCTCATCAGTCGTATGGACCCAGTGGAGGTGCCTGTGGAGTCCATCACGGCTGAGATCATGGGAAAATGCACTACGCCACTGTCCGAAGACCACGATGACAAGTTTGGGGTCCCCTCCCTGGAGGAGCTCGGTGAGTGAAGCCAGAGAGAGTGGGTTTGGCATGGGTTTAGGGAGCTCAGCAATTGTCTTATCGTAAAGAGCTACTTCAGTTAAAACATGAAAACATGATTGCACATAATGCAAAAAGAAATTCAGAAGTCTAGGCTGAATTTTAATGTGTTCTTTTAATGTTTTTCCTGCAGGTTTTGACACTGAGGGTCTGTCCTCAGCTGTGTGGCCGGGGGGAGAGACTGAAGCCCTCACACGACTTGAGAGGCATTTGGAGAGGAAGGTCAGGCAAAGTCTGAAGAGCCAGCTGAAGAATAAAAAAAAATGTTTAGCAAAGCATTAATCTTCTGTTCTGTAATTTAAGAGAAATACAATCTCCATTTGTCAGCCTGTTTTTCACCAATGCATTCTTTTTTTATTTTTTTCAAATAGTGCTTCTACCATTGTGTCTTGACTTCCATGTTCCTTGCTCAATGCTTCTCTTCCCCTGAGTTTATTTGAATCAGATGTTATGACATAACGCCACGCTATCGTGCATTTCCATATCTGATCATTTGCCCGTGTTGCCATCAGGCATGGGTTGCCAACTTTGAGCGTCCCAGAATGAACGCCAACTCGCTGCTTGCCAGCCCGACAGGCCTCAGCCCGTACCTCCGCTTCGGCTGCCTCTCCTGTCGCCTCTTCTACTTCAAGCTCACCGATCTGTATAGGAAGGTACGTCATGAAACAGCTGTAGCTTCGATATGTTAACTGCCAGAGAAAATCACTGAAAAAAATAAAAAAATACCGGGACACGTTGCACTGTCCCAACCACCACTGAATCTCAAATGAGGAATGAGCAGACTTCTCTCACTTTGCCTTTAAAAAAGCAGAAGTCATGAAACTGAATTAACTTTTCTTTATACAGAGAAACTGCCTCCTTTTCCGTAGATACACTCTGAGAAAACACAGTCTGCCCACTAGTGGTAATTATATGTATGACATGGGCATTTTCTGTGGGATTCTGTGTTTAAAATTGCGTGTATGGCTACAACTGTCAGCGGTGCAGGATCCTAACATCCATGTTATCAGTCATTTTCACTTTATGATTAATTTTGAATGAATGAATAAAAAGAATATTTATGTAATTAGGAATTTAACCACATGTATGCTTGTAATGTAATGAAAAACCAAGATTCCATGCTGTTCTTCCCTCTTCTCCGACCCCCACAAGGTGAAGAAGAACAGCTCCCCTCCTCTCTCGCTCTACGGTCAGCTGCTCTGGCGCGAGTTCTTCTACACGGCAGCCACCAACAACCCGTGCTTCGACAAGATGGAGAGTAACCCCATCTGTGTTCAGATCCCCTGGGACCGCAACCCCGAGGCGCTGGCCAAGTGGGCGGAGGGCCGGACCGGCTTCCCCTGGATCGACGCCATCATGACCCAGCTGAGGCAGGAGGGATGGATCCACCACCTGGCCAGGCACGCCGTGGCCTGTTTCCTGACCAGAGGAGACCTGTGGATCAGCTGGGAGGAGGGCATGAAGGTAGAGCATGTTCATTAAACAGGATCAGATGAAAAAGAGAGGGATATTTATTTATTTAATTACATTTCATGTATATTCACATATTTACACATGTATGTCTTTTTTTTCTTGTTTTACTTGTTCTCATCAGTTTTAATACTTAATTTAAATAGTACTATACTACTAATACTATTTTAAATATATAATAAGAGGGCCAAATGAATACTCATGTTTATCAGTTAATGTGAGGCTTGTTTGTGTGTGCTCAGGTGTTTGAGGAGCTGCTGCTGGATGCAGACTGGAGTGTGAACGCAGGCAGCTGGATGTGGCTCTCCTGCAGCTCTTTCTTCCAGCAGTTCTTCCACTGCTACTGCCCCGTGGGTTTTGGCCGACGCACAGACCCCAACGGAGACTACATACGGTGAGCTTATCTGATCCACTTATGTGGTCCGTGTTAGGGCTGCCGTGCACGTGGGAACCTTTTTAATTCTGCGATGCTGGAAGTGTGACTCAGTTGAAAGGAGTCATTGATCTTTAATCTTTAAATTTGATCTTGCTCATATGAAGGGTGTGTCAAGTGCTCTGTATTTCATCTAGGTTAGATTATTTGTGATTGGAAAAGCTTCCAAAACTCTTTTACAGCATTGTAGGTTCAAATGTTCTCCACCCTCTCATACTAATTAAATTCTCTTAGATGTGTTGGCAGCTCTTTAAGGCAGAGTGACCTGACTTGTGCATTCAGTGCCAGTTAAAACTCAGATATACACTGTTTGACCTTCAAATGAAGAACTAACTAATATAATTGGACAATTAAATTGGTTAATGTGCCAGGAAAATACATTGTGCGGTTGTGTTTTTAATGTATCCGTGGTCAGGGAGGAGGACGACACTGACACACTGATAAATCAGTGCTGGCTAATTCCACCCCAGTAGATGTGAACTTGAGATCTTTACGCTTGTTGAAGTAAATTACAGCGGCCTACAGACTCACTAAACCTCTTCATCTCTTCTCTCAGGCGCTACCTGCCCATTCTGCGAGGGTTTCCAGCCAAGTATATTTATGATCCCTGGAACGCTCCAGAGAGCGTGCAGAAGGCAGCCAAATGTATTATTGGAGTTCATTACCCAAAGCCCATGGTGCATCACGCGGAAGCCAGCCGTCTCAACATCGAGAGAATGAAACAGATCTACCAGCAGCTCTCCTGTTACAGGGGCCTCGGTAAGGACATAGATGCTGCACTCGTTTCTCACAAACATCTTCAATATTAATATGAAGCAGGAACAACAGATGGACAGGGTCACCTGAATTTGATTGCTGCCCTTTGAAGTCACATAGACGGCGCAGCAGTGCCTGTAGTAGGCTGTGGATATTTGAGGGGAGAAATCACAGCTTGGAAGCTTTTTGTTGTCAGCTGTTGTCTTTCTACTCTCGATTTAGGAATTTTCACCCACTTCCTGCAGATCACTTCTGAGGTACGTTTAGGTTCTTTCAGCACAGCATGTTTAAGATCTACCCACAGATTTTCAGTGATGTTCAGAGGACTGTGAGGGCTGTTCAGAAGCTTCAGCTTGTGTTCCTTGCAGCGGTTCATGGTGGATTTTGTGGAAGTCTGCGTTGGGTCATCGGTCCCGTTTTAGAAGCCAGCGTCTTTTCAGTGGCTGGTTTGAGACTCATCAGAGCCTCTGAAGTAACTGATAAATCTGTGTCCTCAGGCCTTTTGGCTACAGTTCCCTCCAACTCCAGTGGCAACGGTAATGGCAACAACGAAGCGTCCTCAGATGCGATGGGGTTCCATGTTGAAGCTACACATGATGCTGCAGCTGCATCTGGTAAGTGCCACCAGACGTTCTGCTCTCACTGCAGACTTCTGGGTCTCTCATCACTTGCTCGTTAGCTACCTGAGCTCCAGTTATGTTTATGAAAAAGAGCTGTTTGTTTTTTTGGGTTTTTTTTAGGCTATCAGATGCCAGTTCACTCCCAGGGAGACTGGCAAAGTGGTGTCATGATGTACCTGCAGGGGGATCCACAAGCCAGCATCAGCACACATCAGCAGGGTGGGGACCAGCAGCCACTGCTAATTTAATTCATTCATCTTCATTTGACTGAATACATGATGTACTCACCTTCATGCTGCTTCATACAACATGAAGCGTTGACGTCCTGTAACGTCTCTTATCCTTGAATCTTGTTTGCCAGTTCCAGGTTATGCAGGCACCAGTTCCAGTATGATGTGTTACACTCAAGGCAGCCAGCAGATTCCTGCCCCTGTCATTCAAAAAGGTGAGCAGGGCCAAGACTCTGTGATTTTACTGATCAGTGCTCATGACTCTCCACAGCACCAGCCTGGATCAAACATACTTTATAGTTTATCATCTTCATCTTTCAGGGCCTGAACATCACTCCACCACTCAGACCAGTGGCAAACGGCACAGCGAGGACTCTGGAAATGGCAAAAGCTCTAAAGTCCAGAGACAGAGCAGTCGCTAGAAAGGTTAGTTGGAAACGGAACCAAAACTTAAAAAGAACATCAGCCTTTGGTTTGGGATCTTTAAGCAAAACCATCCAGCAGATTTAAAACTAAGATAAAATCTAACATGTACAAGATGTTCACTTATCAACTGCATCAAAAGCAGACGTCAGTGGTTGAACTTGCAGAGAAATCTAAAAGCTTTGTTTTTAAAAAAACATTAATAATTCAGATGGCAGGAAACACGCTGACGGCTCATGCTGCTCTTCTCAGTGTTTCTGTTAATAGAAAGGTGAATAAGGCACGCAGGAATAAGAAGCTGTTCCAGTAGCACAGAATATCTTTAATTCATTTCGGTCAGAAATCCTCTTTTCTGTGGGAGAAACCTAACAGTTACGTCTGGTGAGAATCTCTATTTTTGTCATTGTCAGTGAATGACAATGAAAACACCAGAATAAACAGTGCATTAGTCTTTCTCTTGATACTTTCTGCCTTCCCTGCTTTGCCTGTGGCCCTTGGCCCCTGGCTCCAAACCTTTTTTTGTTCCTTTTGAAAACATAAATCTTTAAAAACAGGTAACGAAAATATGCTTTCATGTTTTTAAAACAGCTGGGCAGTAAAGTTTTTGGCATGTCACTTCTAGTAAGAGTAAATTGTGTATTTATTGACCTTCCTCTGCCAACTTTCCTTCTGTCAGGAGTGAGGAGTTACCTTCTGAAACCTCAGTATGAGTATCAGTATGTCGATGTCCTTCTTTTCTTTCAACAGGAGCGCCTGCAGACTCGCTGACAAACACACCGTGTATACAGCCAACACAAAGTGGACACTAAGACTTACATATTTGTTTAAAGCACTACAGTGTTGCATGATCTCACCCTTCAGGAGGAGCATACGAACCCGTCACCACACACATTCACAAGTTTCTCCAGTAACCGGACTGTATATTATCATGTGGACTGCACGGCCTGGCCAGTGGCGACATCGCTGGAGAGGCTGTTACACTGTGCTTATCTTTGGGTTAATATTGCCGGGACAAAAGTCCTTGTGTATATAATGAATTTGCTAATTTCAGCTCACATACAACTTGTACATATTTGGATATTGTATGTGTGTTTTCTCGCTTTGTGTAGCTCATAGACCCATTGATATATTTTTGATATGAGAAATCATTGAGGATGGATCTTATTTCTTTTTGGAAAAATTTTCAATAAAAAAGCATTTAAAGACCGTCCATTCTGAAGTAATGGTGAGAAAAATCTTGTATCTCTGCTAATACAGTCGCCTGTCCTCATTTATTCTACTTCCCAAATTTCCTTTCTGAGCCATCCGATGTATCTATCAACAGAAGTGTTTCGATCATTTCCTTCCTCTATCTGAGAACTAGCTGGCTCGCTTTGTCCCTTACCACTGTAGAGGCGATATCAGTATGATGTTAACTATCAACTTATTGCCCTTGTCAATGGTTTTTGAGAAAAGGTGACAGGAATAAAGAGTCTTCATATCATGGTGTCCCTCCCCCCCTGTGTAATTCCCAATAAATGTACCACTGGAGAGAACTGCTTCATTTGCTTCTTGTTCCTTCTCAATGTGCTTGTTTAATTAAAACTGGGTTAAGTATGCAAATGGTTTCAGTCTATTCTTTGGTGCTGAAGTGTTGAAAACACTCATCTATTTAAACTCAGGTAAATACATTTGGTAGCTGCTCTGTTTCACTGTGAAATACAGTTAGATTGTGAGCTAAGTAAGTTTCTGATACTGAACCAAAAAAAAAAAAAAGACATAACATGTTGACCTTTATTGCTCATCCTGTTGTGTTCAGTTCCCACAATCTGTTTGTTAGTTACAGTTTTAAATCTTAATCCGCAGGACAGACAGAAAAGGTTTCACACTCATTTCCATACAACAGTCGCAGTGTCATATTATCAGAAGAGCCCTCAGCTTTGCCTCAGGATCAAATCCAAAGGCCACGGGCAGAAACATGTTAGCTTTGTAGTAACTAACCCAACAAACCCACCATATATTAGCATAATGCAGAATATCCACACATCCTGACATTCACTCCTCAGCTGATCTGAGGGGAGCCACAGGGTTGAAGAGCGGCCTCTGCTGTCTGAGCTGCAGTTTGCCGTAACTCATCTCAAAATCCTTCTTGGTTCCCACAATAACGTCCAGGCTGCCGGAGCGTACATCATACCCGTAGGAAGCCAGCCTCTGGATGCGGTAGAGCACGATTTGTGTGGTGAGCTCCAGGACGTTTGGAGATTCCTTCACCTGCTCCATGCTCACGCCGACATCCATCAAACCCTGGAACCGTCCCACCAAGGTGGGCAGGGAGTAGTACAAAATGGCCGGGCAGCGGATCACTGTTTGCTTCAGTTCGTCCTTGGAACAGGCGAGAGCGTCTTCGATGTAGGCCAGAGCCTGCTGCATGGCGTCAGGCTGCAGCTCTGCGATGGAGGCCCTAAGGCTGGAGACCAGGCTGAGGAGCTCCTCTGTGGTGAAGCCCTGCTCCCTAAGGAAGCCCAGACTGTCCCTCCAGGCCTCAGCGGGCCGCAGCAGGATGTACGGGTTCTGGCTGAGGAGTTTCTGCAGCCAAACACGCAGGTTGCCCTCATCACCGCCGAGATCCAGGTAGGTCTCCCTCAGAGTGTGGATGACCTCCTGGTTGCGCTCTACGGGTCGACTGAAGCTCTGCGGGGCGCTGGCCATCAGTTTGCCGATGATCCGCTTGCTGAGGCGAAGGCTCTGGAGGTAAAAGATGTTCGCTCGCTGGTTGTCGTGGTGAGTCAAAGTAAAGAAGGAGGCTGGGAACTTCTCAATGATGCTCATCAACTCACGCTTGTTGGGACACACGGACACCCAAAGGTCTCTCTGGGTGGCCACATCCTCCGGCCGACACAGGACAGCCTCGGGGTGAGTTTCCAGGATCCGGGCGATCACTGGCGTGTCTGCGCCCATGCCCCTCAGCAGATCAGCAGTTTCAGCCACATACGTAGAGCTCTCAGACAGGACCCAGCCCTTGGCCTTGCGTACCTTCCGGATGTCCACTGACAGCTCATACAGAGAGTCCACTGTGTGCTGGTTTTCAGGCCTTTTGTTGGGAGAAGTCACTGTGGAGGCAGAGGCAGAGGGAGGGAGCAGCAGCCTTATCCTCTGACAGTAGCTGCACAGGGAGGCAGTGGTGACCCGAAGCATTGTTGACAGTAGATCTGCACAGAGAACAAAGAACAAACAGAGATCTGTAAGCACAGTGAAGGTGGATAATGCAGTGTAAAGTAGTCTTGATGTGATCCTAAAAGTAAATCCTGCCTTACAGGATCTCTATCCCATAACATGAAACTGATTTAAGTTATTAAAAATTGTAGGCCCTACTCAACTAAAAGTTAAAATTCTTTCTCTGCAGAACCACCTTATTTTTAAGATCCCTGAATCCAAATCAAACCAACCATCAGGAGCAGGTTAGAGAGTTCACCACAGCTGTAAAACAGTAGCATGGGGTCAAAGAGTGTAAAGACTTCAAACAAACAAACAAACAAACAAACAGCTCAGTTGTTTTATGTTGCATGTGTGTGAATGAAATGCGTAAAGCTGCAGTTTGAACAGCAGTTGTGTGAAGCTTTCACAGGGAACACTGTGTCCTGGCTGCTGACTTGCTCATGTGTTGTTGCATGTTATGTATGTGTTTTGAAGCTTTGTCTATGTGAGCCCAGCGCACAACGCGACAACAAACCAACAACCCACAACCCAAAAATTCACTGTGGACTCATGATGACGCTTAATAAACGCACACATGATGCTGGTTTATATAAGATGAAGAATAAAACCGGTTGAATTACCAGATTTTACAGGCAGCAGCTGCAGGACTCAGCTTTCCTCACCCACTGCTCCGCTTTCATAACCTGAGCGGAGCTGCAGGGCGGAGCCGAGGAGCCAGAGAGGCGGCACGCATGAGAGGCATGTGACCGCCGGCAGCCCGTGGGAGGCGTGCGTCTGAGGCGCAGGCTCGCCCGGCCGACCAGTCACAGGTGTAGCTGCACTCACCAGCCCCCCGACCGGTAAAGATGGAGGCAATGGCGGGTTTCAAACGCCGAGAATCCAAAACACGTGATGAAAGGATAAAATAAAGTTTACACTGCAGATAAAAGGTAAAAACCTGCTTTAAAAAAACAAAAAACAAATCTAGCTCTTTAAACTATGTTGTTACGATGTTAAACTGATGTTAAAGCCCCAAAACAAACAATTCAACTCCACCACCCGTAAAACATGGTTAAAAACAATGAATGTATATTTACATTTGCATGTGGTGGAATGTCACTAAGTACATTTACTAAGTATTGTATTAATTTTATTGTATTAAAATATTTGACCTCAATACCACATATAGGCCTACATATACAACAGTGAGGCCAATACAAGGGTTAAACAGTGAAAATGGATTAGTTCAGTTGTATAAATGAATGTTTTTCTGTTGTTAGCACACAGGGAACTGGAAGAAGAAGGGATGCAGCTGCAGATTCACCCCGGGCTTGTGGCATCATGGTGAGTACTAATATTAGGGATTGTATTTTCCTTTTTATTTGTTTTTTTCCGTGTGAATATTTATTTACATTCTCAGACAGTAATTTTCATGCTGTAGTCTATAAATCTATTACCTTAATCAGCATATGTAGGTAATGTCCTCAGTGTGGCAGGAATGGGGACAGACAGTAGACACTATAAAGAGGCCTTTCGGTCTCAAATGGAGAGGACGTTGTGGGACACATTTAACTGTAGTGCACAGTATTGACCAGAGGAGGTCACTGTGCATCCAGTGTTGTGTTGTCTGAAGAGTAGCTGCTACTTTCCATCAACTACAGGCATTTCCTTCTGTAAGACTTAACCCAGTGACTCAAACTGGGGAGAAGCACTGGTTTGATTCCAACACGGCTTTATTCCTGAGGCGAGTTTATTATTTATGTTAAATAATTTAAATTTTGAAATTATCAGGACGTCAGCTTCTTCGAGAAATCCTTCACTGTTTTTGTTTCAGTTTGATGGCAAATCAGTTGCATTGAGTTAAAACATACAGGAGCTGCACTGTGTTAGTTTAATTCTGAGCTGTGTTAAACAGCAGAGAGCGTGCCTATTTATAGCCCTTGTCATTTGTTTCCTCTCTTTGCTGATGGACACAGTTGTCCCTTGCCACCCTCAACTGAGACCGCCTTGATTATACTGGAACCACCTGCTGTCCTCATGTTGTGCACAGGCTTGTTTTAGTAGAGCTCAGTCCACTCTGGGATGAGACAGGCGTGGGACATTCTCACAGGCTTTAAGACTAGTTTTGTGGTCCTCTAAGGCCACAATTAGCCTAAGTTCACTCAGTCTGAGCTCCAGAAGATTTATAATAAGACTGAAATATAACCCCTTGGAGACAATGTGCTATCTGCCACAAACATGTACGGCAGAATAACGTCCGAAGGTTTATCCTAAGGAGGCGCGTGTAGCAGTTTAATTGAGATTGTCAGATGCTGCGTAGCACCTGTCTCTCCTTGTCACTTATCTCATCCTCTGAAAACTGCATTTGTCCTTTTCCACTGCTAACTCAAGACATAAATTCTTGACATTAATATTTAAGTGTTGCTCCGTGTGAGTAATCATGCTTTAATCCAGTCAGTGCTGAAAGCAGAAAGCCTCCAACAGCAAGAATGTTTTCATTACATTCCAAAGTGGAGACAAGGCCGGAGCAGTAAAGCTCATCTTGCACGTCATTGTTCTTATTGAAGCTCTTCTGTGGCGCCTGTCTTTCTTTAAGTGTTGCTGGTCTTAACAGGAGTTATAACCCCCTGGGGACAACATGTTATTTACCACAAACGTGGAGATAAATGTAGTTTAGCTTTTGATACAATCAAATTTACACTTTTTTTTTTTGACTCAAAAATATTTGAAAATTTGTTGGTGCTTCAGGCCACTGGATATTCAAGGTATTAGCTCAATTTGAAAAATGTGACAGCTGTAACTTCCCATCAATAAAACCCTCACTGGTTCTGACGTACTTTAGAGATTGCAGTTTGCTTTGTTAATGGAAGTTCTTAAAGCTCCACATGCTTTGCAACCGTGGCTTTTCAACTATCATGATGGATTAGCAAGTTCCCCAAATTGCAGTCACCTTGGGTGATTGAGAGGCTGCCTGTGGAAGTCAGTGGGATGATCCACATCTTGGCAGCAAGCTGCGGCACATTTTTCTCAATTTATCCTCTATATTGCCGCTTCCGCATTTCTGTCTCTTATCAGTGCAGGCGGCTCGGCAGGCCTTTGAAAGTATGGATGTTATTTGTTCTGGATGATACTGTGTGTTGCTTTGTGGGGACTGGAAAGCACAAGTGTGGGTGTGCATCTGTTGTGAATCTGAAATAGTCTCTCATCTTGTCCTTTCAGAGGAATGGGGAGCACTGCAGGGTCAGAGTAGACAGCAGGGGGGTCTTTAGGGGATAAGTGGGGGTGTATGTGACTGACAAGACTTGGTGAAGGAGAAAATAGACTATTCCATCTGTCTCAAAATCTGCCCTGCTGCTGACCCACACTCTGGAGACTTTGGTCAGCCTACGGTCACATGATAAAGGCGAACCCTTTAAAAACCCTCGAGCTCCGTGCCCAGAGACCCCAGTCATCTCCGCTGCGTGAGACACCAGCTGGTCTTGGTGTTCATCCCGCTTTCTCTTTCCTGGATTGCCTTTGAGGTACCATCATGTCAGACACTGAGGAAATTGTGGAGGAGAATGAGCAGGAGGAGGAAGAGGAAGAGGAGGTGAATGAGGAAGAAGACATTGAAGAGGAAGAGGAGCAAAGGGACGATGAAGCAGAGAAGATAGAAGAACATGTAGAGGAGAATGAGCACGAAGAAGAGTCCAAACCGCGACCTAAGACAACTTATGTGCCAAATATTGCTCCTCCAAAGCTCCCTGATGGCGAGAAGGTGGATTTTGATGATCTCCACCGCAAGAGAGTAGAAAAGGATTTCAACGACCTCCAGACGCTGATCGAGCTGCACTTCTCCAACCGCCAGAAGGAGGAAGAGGAGCTCGTAGCGCTGCGAAACCGCATTGAGCGCCGCCGCTCTGACAGGGCTGAACAGCAGCGTGTTCGTGCGGAGCAGGAGCGTGAGCGCCAGGCCCGGCTGGCCGAGGAGAGGGCGAGGCGCGAGGAGGAGGCGGCCAAACTGCGCGCTGAGGAGGAAGCCAAGAAGAAGATGATATTCACCAACAAGTCATTTGGTGGCTACCTGCAGAAGGTGGACCAGAAGAAGGGAAAGAAGCTGACAGCGCGAGAGGAGAAGAAGAAGGCCTTGATGGACCGCAGGAAGCCGCTCAACATCGACCACCTGAACCAGGAGAAGCTGGCAGAGAAGGCGCAGGACCTCTGGCAGTGGCTCCACCAGCTGCACGCCGAGAAGTTTGAGCTGGCCGAAAAGCTCAAGAGGCAGAAGTACGACATCTATGTGCTCCGAAACCGAGTCAGCGACCACCAGAGGGGCTCCAAAGCATCCAAGACCTCCCGTGGCACCAAGGGCAAGTCTGGCTCCTGGAAGTGAGGGTCGGAGTCCACGGAAACTGGACTGCCTTGTTGTTTTTCAGACTTTTTGGCTCCTATATATCGTAAAAGCTATCCCAGGGACTGGGTGTAGATTGAGAGGGACTGGGTGTAGATTGAGGGGGACCTTCTTTTTCAGTGAATGAAATGGAGCTATAACATCTGTGATTGTTCCAATGAGATAAAATAATTAACTTCATTTACCGGTTCATTTGTTCACAAGCTGTGGTTGAAGAGTTTGTTAGATTTGAAGGTGCGGTGGTGTTATTTTACTGCTCCACCACAGTTTGTTTTATTTTACTCTTACATTCTAACAGTATTTTCACCAGTGTAGTCGTTCGTGATTAGTTCCATGTGCTCACGTTTTTTCCTTAAGCTGTTCTGAGATATGTGATGAAAGATTTAAACGTCTTTGAATAAGATGCCAAAACTGCATTTATTTCCAATAAATCAAGACACAGTTTAATTTCAGTATCATTGCTTTCACATTTGTGTAGTGATCTGTTTTATTTCAGAGTGTCTCGGCTGATTGTACCTCTGCTTACTCTGCTGTTGCCTCTTGAAACATGTCTCTGTTTTTTGGAAACAGCTCTGTAACAAGGCAAAATGGTTAACTTGAACTCTTAATACTGTGTGACTGGTTAAGAGCAGCATGGGTGGGGTTGTGTTAAATGGTCGGAAAGTGTAACAGGTGTCGCACAGCTGTGTTTTTATGCAGCTAATTTAGTCCCTGAAGCTCCGGACGAGCAGCTTTGAGCCCACCACCCAAAGAGTTCGCAGAGTGGAATAAGCTGCACAGACGAGTGTTTGATGTCCTGAAGGTATCGGACTGGAAGAGGCCCAGCTCCCCGTAGCTTTAAATCCACCGCAATTTATGATTAGACTAATTTTATCAGGTAAATTCTTATTATACCCCACAAACGCTCCATCAGCTGGAGAAATCCTGTTGTTCTATGAGTCAAAGTGACATATTAATGAGGTAGTATAAGAGGCTGTACAGTACATACCAATATAATAGGAATGGCTGACATAATAAAAAAACAATTAATTTTGGCATCAGAACAATCTGAATCTTTGCCTTTTAGCTTTGAAAAGCAACATTTAAACAATACGATTGCTCAAAGGCTTAAAATCACGCTGTAGTGATCTGAATGTGGCATGATTTGCATTTACATCCGTTGAGTTTGTGTCCACTTCAGTCTGAATATATCCTCCTCCTCCTCCTCACAGTCAATTGAATGTCAGAGTATAGAGTAGTGAAATGTTATCTCCTCTAGGTGGCACTGGAAGACCAGTTTGTAATGTACAACTTTTAAAACATACACTTCTGGAAAAGGTGCATTACACAGCTAAGTGTTTGTGTATATGCAAAACAAATATATACATATTTTTTCCATTTGTAAAATTAAACAATAAACTCAGGCAGCCAGGTTTCTGTGCTCCAGTATTGTGGTTTTATTTAGTTTTAAACTAAGTGGAAAGTAAAACTCTATTCTAACTAAATAAAAGCCAAAAATTAGTGGGTACAGACTTCTTGTCTTAGACTGTGCATACAAATTACCCCTTTAAGTTCGATGAGACAGACTCTCCTCAGTGCACAGCAGAGAAAACACCCTCTTTACCAACAGAAAGTCAGTGAACTGCAGTGAAACATCAGGCCAAGGTCCGTGAAAATTCCTCTCCCCTGCGGCGTTTGATTGTCACTCAGGCTTGGACTGTCAATGCCTTACCGCTGTTTTGCTCTCATGGCCGTGACAAGCTATTAAAGCCTTCCAGACACGACACTATGTCAACAGGTTACCATAGAGACAGGGAGAGGCCGTCTGTGCAATCAGGTCTCTATACCCCCCTTCAGCCTCAGCACGCCCACTCGCACAAACATCCCACTACTTCAGCTTAAAGGTGTGGGGGTCTGTGTTGATGATGTTGTGAAAAATGCCTGACTTGACAGCACGGAGGCATACCGCCGCATCAGTCGTCTACCCATGGTGCACCGGGGAACGAGCTGTTCCCAAATCTCTGCTGCTGAAGTTAATTTGATAACAAGTAGTTGCTGGATTCTGTTTCTTTCGGTTTGTCTACATCTGTGACTGCTCTGTTGCGATGGATCCCCTGTAGGTTTGGAAGAGAGCATGCACTTTATGGTGATACACATGCAGCTGAAAAATGGCCACTGATATGAAAAGGTGTATGTGTGTGTCTGTGTATGTGTACAGGGTCAGCTACAGGGTCATCAGGGGGGAGTTGTCTGCTCATTAATATCCAGCAGAGACCAGAGAATAATGTAAGCGCTGTATGATTGACAGTTCCTGGGCCACAGGTTGAACTCTGACCAGGAACTTATTATCTGGTTTGGTTGTTCATGTATTATTTGTATTTTAATTAGAGTGTTGCCGATCAGCAGCTGTGTACACTGCTCATTTATCAGCGTTTGTTCTCTCAGCATTGCAGTTGCAAAAGTTTCTTGAAAAATCTTGATTTCCCTTGAACAGGATTACAAAAAAATATGTTGGGAGGTTTTTAACACAGCCAACACACCTGTGTGTTGGCTGTGCTGCCAGGAACAGCACATTTCAGTATTTATTTCTGTATGTTCTGTCACGGCTGAGACAAAGGCTAAACTCCTTGTATATTACTTCCAGTATTTTCCAACTGTGGTTTAATTTAATTTTAATTCACTTCCAACGGAGGCGTAATTACAAAAATAGTTCATATAAATATCTGAACTCATGTTAGACTCTAGCCAGAATATAAACAGCAGCTGGTCGAACTGACTGCCTGCGTGTGAATATAGCCATGGAGGAACAAAACAATTCAAGGGACGACCTCTTTGATTCATTGATACAAATTTCCCATGTGTCTGTGCGCCTCAGTGTGCATTTAACTCCACAGTATCCAGGATAATGGCCGCCACGAGTCTGTGTGATGCTGTTGCTCATGGTTCCTATTAATTATTCACAATTTTCTTTAATGAGAATTAAATTAGATTATGCCTGTTGGTAAGCACCATGAGAGATAAAAACACATTTTCAAACTCATCACCCAGCTCCGCGATACAGCAGCAGACCCCTGTGTCCTCCACAGTTGTGCATTTAACGTTTCTGTTTTAATTTTTTTTTGGTGCAAAGATGCACCGTACAGATGAACCACGAGCTGAAACCCGTAGTGAGTGAACCCTCACTGTGAAGCTCTGTAAAGCTGATGATGAGCACTACATTTACTTTAGAATATGAATATTTTTGCTCTTGTTATTATTAATTAGGCAGAGAACTGGGTAATTCAGTAGTAATCATGATTTACCCCAAGGTGATTTCTGCCACGTGGCATCTTATTAAACCGGGTGCGAGTTTACAGCTTAACTAAAAATGAAAAACAGTAAAAGTGAGGCAGTTATTTTCCGTTTTTTTTTTTTTTTTTTTTTTACCTTTCCGCCAGGTGTTTTGTTTTCATGACAAACAGATTTTCATTGTGTTGTTCTATTATAAACACACACATGCACACAGGATGCCAGTGGGGAAACCAGCTTAGAGGAATGCTTGAGCTTCGGCTCTCTGGATGCCTTTAGCCTGTGGATAAATTAGTCTGCCCTGGAGACAGGGCCGTTTGGGCTTATCTCCAGCCTCCTCCAAATTGAGGTGGGAGTTGGCAGCGGCCAGAGGTATAAAGGAGATTTTGCCTATCCGACAGGGCATTAATCTTTACACCTCCTCAGCATCCTGCAAGTTTTCGAGCCCCAATCCCCTCTGGCCATATAAAGATGTGGTGTCACTATGCATCGTATCAGAGCCTCATTGCAGCCTTTTGAGAATGAGTTCATGAGTGCATAGCTTCAGTGTCTGTCTGTGCTGGTATGTAGCCATCAGTCTAGTATATAGTCTAGATGAGAATAGTAACAGTGCAGCCTTAATTGCTGTGATACTTAAACAAGCGCCCTTAAGTGAAGGCTCAGCTATCAAGTGTCTTAACCTCGGGATGCTTTCTGTGCCTGTCGTGAGCGATTCAGTTGAAGATGTTGAGACTTTCCACTCTCACATTGTTTCATTTGAATCATTTTTATGGACCTAAATGATAAAACAACAGTGTCTCACAAGAAAGAAGCAAAGATTTTTTTTTTTAGAAAAGTTCAAACTATCCAACCTGGGCATGTGGGCAAATATTTTGTGACCAGTCATCTTCCGTCCTAACATTGCAAACTAGGTGGCGAATCAGAGTAGGAGGAGTTGAGGACTGTGTATGTCTGTGATCTACACAGAGCCTGTGAGTGAGTCATTTTGTGAGTGTGTGTTCTTGGGTCGTCATCTATCGCGGGGAAACACTATAAATATAAACCCATGCAGTTACCTAACAGCGTCCTGGCGGCGGCGCCCACAGACACATTGTAAGGACACGGGTCCAAACTATGACTCACCACTGGAGTGTAGGAGCTCAGGCTCCTCATTCATGGAAAGTCAGTTCCAATATAATAGTAACATCACACATCTGCTGGCTGTCGTCAGCACAGGCTTCAGAATGAGACAAAGACTGAGAAACACTGAGGTTCATGATGTGTTTGAAAGGTAGAAGTGTTGCTAATATGTTTTTTATTTTATTTTATTTTATTTTATTTTATTTTATTTAACTGCACTCTTAATACGTTTTGTTTGTGCTAATTTGAAGGTCAACAATTGTTAGCAATTGTTTTGTGAGTTTACTACTGACTGAGCATGCAGAGGAGAAATCCTGAAGACAACAGCTCTGGGCGTTTATTTGTCTGCATGCACTCTTTATTTGTTTAGTTGGTGGAAGAGATCTGATATGTTTATGTGTTGTGCTGACAGATATTTCCCTGTTTGTGCTGGCCCACCTGTTTCATTCGGTGCCTTGGATCCGTCTCCGGTTATGAATCTGTGTACTGCTGGATGAGCCATATCTGTGATGGAAAGATCGGCATTTGATAAAAGGCTGTGTTTAGATTCAAGCTCACGTCCTCTACGGTGTCCTCTCTGTCTCTGGGGTGATTCATGTCGACTCCTCCACCTCTGCTCACCATGTAAATCAGCAGAGCAGCTGGAGTAGCCTGATCGCACAGAACGCTCTCCTCCCAGCCTGTTATTACCATGTCTTGCCATCACTGCGGCAGCAGTGTTGACAGCAGTGGCGTGCGGTGACTTTTACAGACAGAGTCGAAGAACCAGCTACCCCTCTCTTGCGGCTCTCTGTCCTGACTCCTTTACCTTTCTGCTCTTCCTTTGAGTTAACAGTAAATGTTTTAAAAGTGTAGCAGAAAGGAAAAATCACTTCTACAGTAATCTTCAAAATCTCTCTTGACACGGCCCAGTCAATGGGACACGCTCACGAAAATGACAGAAATGATAGATGCAGCGGCTGGAAGTCAAACTAGCTACCAGCAGCAGTCGCCTACTGCGGCCACAAGAGGGCAGTAAATTACAAGGTGGATGTATAAAGGCAACATCAGATCCTTAATGGGACAGAACCTTCCTGTTCTGAGATGAAAGGAAAGATATCGCTTCCACTTCGATATCTTTCTAACTGATGTCTCTTTTTAGCTTTGCCTGGTCAAGCACTGCTCACCTTGCTTGTCCTGCTGACACGACACTGGGTGACAGTTCACCTGTTAGTGCCACAGTGAAACCTTTTGTTTCCCATCTCAGTGGTGCTCACAATGTCTTAATTACCACTGCCTAATTTTGAAACAGGGCTTAGCTTGAGTCTGAGTCAGAGGGTATCAGAGGCAAATGGAGCAGCAGGGATGATCTCTAAGGAGAGAAAAATCTTTAAGAGGCCTTAAAAAGCTTTGGTCTTTATCTCTGGCAGTGTGAGAATGCTCACTGGGATTCATTTCTTATAATCTGGACAAAAAAATTTGGACGGTGAAGCAAACATACTTGATTAAAACACATTTTTCTATTTAAAACTACCTCGTACGTGTTGGAGGTGAAGGGTTACACTGAATCCTGTGGCCGCTCCTCCGCCGTGAAGAAATGGTCCGGTCTCTGAGGTATACTTTGTTTGTTCACTCTCAGAGAATACTGTATACTGACAGTGGTCGGGGTCGCAAATACCAAACTATTTCTGGAAATGAGCTGAATTGAAAATAGCCATGAGTGACTAATTACTCTATCATCACCCACACAAAGGAGAACCAACGTTAAAGTTAGCTTAGTAACTTTCCCTGACATTTTCTCTGGACAAAGTTTTGGGCATGGATGGACATGAAGATCCCCTGGTTGAATCATCAATGCAAAACCACTGTGTCAGAAAATAACTGGTTGGTAAAAAATCGACAAGGCACAAGGCTGTGTGCATAGAAACTTCAGGGGAGAAGTCGGCTATGATTCGCAAGGAGCATTTTGTTAAGAAACCACCGATCACTGAGCTTAAAATGTACATGCACCACTAATGGTGGAAACTAAAATGTGTTTTCTTAGAAAGAAAGTAAAAATAATTTAAACTGTTCATTATAATACCAACCAAAAGCATTGTAACATTATCCTTAGGGGCTCCACGTTGCTATCTTTAGTCTTGCTTCGGGGGGATTCTGACAATTCCCACAATTAAAACATTCACACTTTTAGGTTCAAAAGTTGCTGCTCCAAATATGAATCCACGTCATGGTTATTTATGAGTTGGATGTTTCTGTCAAGACAGATCACTAGAAGGAGGAAGGGTAATGAGAGAGGATCCCTGTGCTCTTACCCATGGGGTAAAACATCTATTTATAGCCAGTTAACATCAATACGTTTTCCCTCTGTGTCGCCTCTGTCTAATGCTTCATAAAGCAAGCTTCGCAACCTTTCATCTCCTCTCTGCTAGTAATGGTGATGGCTGCATGGTTCCAGCAGCGCACTTGACACCTAACAGCTTCAGATGCGCTCAGTTTTGTTCTCTTGATATTTTAAATGCTTGAACAGGTTGTACTCAAAAATTAATTTGACAGGCTGCATGCTGGGTGTTTTATTTTGAAGATTACAGGATACATACGTCAAAAATGCATCAAGTGCAAGAAACACATCTGACCTCAAATTCTTTAAGTAGCACCTTGGTTTAAATTCAACCACACCTCTACATCATGAAACACCTGACGCGATCACATAAGATCAAATAACAGTTTTTGTCTTTCATCCCTCTGTTATACGCCCTCCAGGCAAAACCCAGCAGGTATTATTCACCCTCCACACCAAGACAGGAGAGGACTGTTAATGTCAGATCAGTGTCGAGATGTAGACGAGTTCCTGATACTCTGCCAGACAGAGAAATCATTAAGCAACCACACGGCTACATCTGACTCCGAGCAGATGTTCCAGGGTGGCAGGGGGGCTTTACATTCAGTCCATGAAGATGACCTATCAAGATAGGATTACAAAATGCTTCATCCCTCCCGGCACTTGAATTGTAAATTAGCACGTGACTTTGCTTTGTATCGATGTTTTCCGTGTCTGGGATGGAATCATATCTAATGCTATAATCATATATAATTTGCATATTTGCTTGAAATCTTACACACCATAAATTTGATGTGTGAGTTGTTATGTAATCCAGCTCCTACCAGATGCACTCTGAGAATGACCACATGCCAGAGAGCCATGACTTTTTTTAATGGAGACACCGGAGGCCATAAAAACGACCGTTAGGCTGTAATGGGTGGTGGCATTACATAACTGTCTGTCCATTTACCCCTTTAACTGTAATTGTTCTTAGAATAGAAGCAGCCCCCGCTACCTCTCCATTAATGAGTTGACCTTTGACCCTCTGCATCCAATGAGCCATGGAAAATCAAGCTGTAATAAAGAAAACCTGTGCGTGCTCAACAATATCTTTAGCTTTAGCTTTAGCTATCTGGGAAATGTGATAAATATAAGCATTTATAATACCAGGCTGGTTTGATACAACACAATTTGCTCTTAATTAATATTTAAGAACAGGATTTTGTTTGGAAATCATTGAATATTTTTGATTAAATAAGAAGAGGAAAATTAAGTTTTAATCATCTGCATTACAGAGGCTCTTTGATAAGGCAGTGATGGCTAATTAAAGGTCTTATTTTACCTCTTCCAGGTTGACACTGTGAAACTGGGGTATATAATTACCCCCTAATAATGACTAATCCTGCAGGTGCGCTGCTGACGCTAGCCTCGAGGCCGGTCCAATCTCCCTCTAAGTCTTCATAGATCGGTGGTGTTAAATATCCAGCACAAATAAGCATTCAGGAAATGACAAAGCTTTAATTACATGCATCACCACGCGGAGCTATTAGCCCTCGCTAACTAAAGATACAACTCCACTCTAAATATGGGTTTAGCTCTCAGTGAGTGGGTAGCTTTCATTGCCAAGGAAACTAATGCAACACCCCCCTTTTGTCTGTTTACATCCAGTATCGTGGATCAAAAGGAAGTTGTGCTGCGTGTCGCGCTTCACCCGAGATCAAAATGTTCTCTTCATGTTTCACCATCAAACGGATGCTGGATGAGACAGAGGGAGCCATCTATCTGACAAGCTTTTCATTTTGTCTTAAAGGTCTTAAAAGCACAAACTCGGGGGGCCTTGCATCGCTCAGTGGAGTGGTTATCTAACATTTATTACTTGCCGAGTGTTTGCAGGGGCTGAAGGAGGCAAACAAGGGGTTCTTTACCCAAAGCAGCTCTTTTACATTTTATCCCAATAGTAAATGCTACTATTGGCAGTGACTGTAAAATGAAATACTGCTCCACATTTGTGGAAAATCCATCAAGTGGCTTTATTCTGAGTAATTATGCCATTTTCTCTTGTCCCTTTTTTTCTAGCACTTGAAGGAGAGTTTTGTAGCTTTGGGATAAACATGAATTTTTTACTGAAGCGGAAACATCTCCATCTTACACTGACATGTCTTCATCTCAATTCAATAAACCTGCGTTTTCTGTAGTGAGGAGACAGATGCTGAAACACCTCACAGTGATTTATAATACCAGCACAGGTTTGGCCGCATGGCATTATACTGTGTTTCCACAAAACGTAAGGGAGGTTCAACTTGTTTGCTGGATCACCATGTTTGTTTTGCTAGAGCTCTTTCTGTTAGGACACCAGTATCTTATTTCCCAGCACTGATGCTTATCAGCAAGCTGTTAGTGAACTCTGCCCTGAAAACAATTTGATGAAAATATGACTTTTGCCTTCGCGGACACAGAGAGAGATGCTCTGATTCATTTTTAAAATTTTATTTTGTTAAAATACATATGAAACAGATACAATAAATTATATCCCAAATGTTTACTTTAAATTTTTTACAAAAGTTATCACAAACTGTACACATCATGACAGTAGTTGCAGTTGTTCTTGCTCAATATAGATTCAACCAATATGCAAACAATTACAGCTCAAAGCTCTAAGCTCCTAAACATGGAATAACTTGATAAGGTAGAATTGGCTTCGCTGGGTTTCCAGTTCCACTAATTGTTCACAACTATTACAGAACGTGTATAAATTTCACTCGGTCACAAGTCTGAGCTGTTCAAATTATCACCAAACAATAGAAATACATTGTGATGTCTCTGTTTCCATAAGTTTACGACGTCTTAAATTTTCACTTTTCAATATTTAGAAACGGTGCCATTGACAAGTATATATACATACAAATGTGAACACAAAAATTGAAATTGAAATTTGAAATACTCTAACATATCCATTACTTATATTTTCCCTCAGTAAGTGTGTTTTTAAAGTGGTGACAGGCATGCGACGAGTAAAAATATTTCATATTAAGGGCAGCACGGGGGAAAAAGCATCATTATATGCATGTGCAAGTAAGATAACAGTACATAGCCTTTTTCTAATTGCTATGTTGGTTTCTTATTACTCACAAAGGAGGAGAAGCTGAGTCAGTGTTCTGTGTTAGATGCACTGAACTTAATTTCATATGGCTTCATGTAAAAAATTGACATTGTATTTGCAAATATTTCAGAGTGTGTGTGTGTGTGTGTGTGTGTAGCTTTTTTCATGGGTAACAGTTCCCTGAATTTGTAACAGGTGAGGAAAAAAGTTGTATAATAAAGTTTGTTTTTTTTCTGGCAAATTGAAACTTGATGATTCTCTGTGTTACATTTAGTTTTAGACAAAAGCAGCCGTCTCACTTCAAGCCATGAAGCGCTGAATTTGTTGCCTGAAATGACAACTGTCCAGTTTACCTGCTGTATTGTTCGTATTTTCAAACTGTATGTTTTGGGATGAGGTCTAACCATGTGTTCAGAGGATAATGTGTTCTTTATTTTTAGCTTATGTTAGAGCAGACAAACACACAGTTTAACCCATTCCTTACATTTTGGTCTTGTTTTTTTAATTTCTGAGACGGTGAACCAAAGCTCGGCAGACCTGCTTTGCCTATGCTGCTAAGCTCTGATTGGACGGTCACTGTTTGGGGGGGAGGGGTTTTAGCAGAGAGATCACCATTTGTATGTTGGATCACTGACACATTCACTGACACGTCTCTCCTTTATATTATATATTTAGAACAACATTGTTGTTTAGTGTATTGATATCTCCTTTTAAAAACCATCCATTTACATTTTTACAACTAATCTCTAAAGCAGAATGTGGAGCCAGGACATCAACCAACGTACGATTGTTTATTAGCATTACGTCACCTTTGAGTTGCAACATGAGGGACATTTGCAGTGTAAACAACAGTTTAATTATTTTTAGTAGGAGTAAAAAGAGGATTAACTACTTCCTATATTCTGCTGAAATCAGTCTGGAGTGTACAAAAATAAAAATCAGATTGTTATTTCTAAAGTCTTGCAAGGTTTTTGGGAACAGATTAATTGTATAGTTCTTTCAAACACACTTTGATAATTTTGTGTTGTTTATCTGTTCTCACATATGTTTGCTACATGTATCTGCTACGGTTTCTCTAAATCAGAGAGACCTGCTGAATATTCTAATGTCTGCAGGTAACAATGGCTGGTTAATGGCCGGTTTCACATCTATGACTGATGAATTTTCTGAGAACTTTACCCAGCCCTTGGAAACGCTCAATTACCTGCATTCTTCTTCAGCCAAAAACCTGGATCACGACTCACTGGATTTATTGACTGTGTTTTCTATCAAGTAAATGTTTTCATGGCACTGAGCAGCTTAGCCCTTTAACTTTGTGCCATTTCAAAGTAAAATGCTAACTCGCTAAAGAGCTCTAGGGTCAGGAAAATGTTGCTCAACATATCGAAAAGGTTGATACAGCTAGTTGATACAGCAAGTGGATCACTTAGGACTTTTTGCAGCGAGGCCTACCATTCATGTGGTCTGTGTAAATGTTTGGCAAATAAAGTCTTCCCGATACTTTCAAAGCAGAGGTACGAAAAACAAGCCGTTGAACTGAATGACAGTTAGTGCTGTGCATAGCCAGCTCTGTAGAGCACTCGAAGAACTGGAGTTTGAATGAGTGAACAAAAGTGATTTCAATACAACCTTGTTTTTATAAACATATAAGAAACGTGTTGGAATGAACTCAGTTTTCATATAACATGCTCACAAGAGACTCATAGGCAACACAGCTTCTTTACACAAACGTCTGTTTTCTTACAGAGGTGTTGTTATCGCTGTACCTGTGGTCATCAGGGTGTCTGCGGAGGTTTAGGTGAAGGACACGAACCTTGACTCTCAAAGCTTGCTGCTCGTCCAGGCCACTGCAAGGTAAAACATCACAAACGTCACATGACTTTATAGAGGCGTGCCATCCATTTATGGTAACTAAGCAGGTATTTCTCTAGTCCTGAGGACACACTGTGATCATGGGCAAACTGGCTATTTCAGCCCGGCTGGGTCAGATCGCATGAGCAGCTAACGTGGCCAGATACAGGTTTGAAAAAAAAAAAAATTTTTTTAAAACATAAGCAAAACCTTAATCAGTGGCAATAGCAAAGCATTTTCATACAGTTCAATGATGTCAAATTATACCAGGATTGTCCCAAAAGACAGGAACATTCCCAAAATGGGAATAATCCACTTTTTTGCTGTCCATGTGTTTGATTATCAGGGTCCAAGTAATTTCTATTTTCAGCTGGATACCTGGTCTCAGTCTGAAGTCCTAACACATGATCCTTTCAAGCTGTCAAGCAAGTGTGTGCACTGGTTTGTTCTCATTAGAGCGCCCATCTCCTGCTCTTTTGTGTGTCAGGGCGACTTCTCTGTCCTCAGAGGGAGCACCTGCAGTGTCATTTACTGCTACTGTCCCACAGCACACGGCTAACAATAGATCCACATCCATAAAAGTAATAACAGGTCTGTAATAGTGGATCCAAGAATAGATCTGTAATCGTTTTAAAATGAGACATTGAGTGTTTATGACGCCAGTGTTTTGAAAAGAGCTACACAGGATACGGTTTTCTTTTGCCTATGATCACAGTTTTTACCAAAGCATGAAGTAGTTTTACCACTGAAAATGGGTAATCACCTGTATCACCCTTCCTATTCGCCAGGTGGGGAGTGGGTGTGGCAAAAGAGGAAAAAACATTGATAACATGTAAAATATGAAATTGCAGTAACTCGAGTGAAACAATTATCCTCTGTCAAAGGGTCTTAGCTGTCTTAGTTACACATGGTATGTTCATAGCAAGAAAATGAGTCACCGATACATCCAAGAGTCAGATGTTTGCAAAGCTGGTAACTTCTCTGTGAGCACAGAACATCTGAGATGCTGTATTTAGTAACTTGGTCCAGATTTTTTTGATTCAGAAAAAGCTCCTGTGTGCATGCTACCTGCTCATTAAACCACTATATGTCTGTTTTTATTTCTTCATGTTAAATACACACATGCGACATGTTGGTAAGACAGTACTGGAGTTGTTGGAGAGCCACTTTGACAAAGCTAGACTTTCCTCCTTTCCAACTTTGGGGCAAGCCAGCTAACAAATTTTCAAAAAATCTCGAATTTGTTCTGTCTGCAGCAAGTGAAGAAGTGGGAATATGCTTTCAGAAATATTAAATCAAGAGGAAAAGCAGCTTCTGATTATGCTGCAGGTCAGCCAGGGTCCCTCAAAAATTTTAAATAATGTTAGAAACTAAAAGGTAAATGCAAAAGAATGTGTGCACTGTATATTGAATTTTTACTATTTGGTTTTCACCTCATTTTTTTCTTTTTCTTTCTTTTAAAAATAAGAAAAGCAAAGGACCAAAATAATGTATTATACATAAAAGAAATAAGGGAAAAAGCTCAACTAGACCATTTTGTGATCACATTCAAAAATGTGATAGTCTGACATGTTGTTGCCTCACACTGTATAGTAAAATACAGCATCTTTCCTGGTCATTGTCACATTCAGGAGCTTTTAGAAAACTCTGTAAATATGAATTCTTAACAGAGGGAGGGATAGAAGAAGGCAACATATCTGTACCTCTCCCAGAGCATGCCAGTGTGTGATGGGCTTCCGTGGATAAGCCAACATCTCATTCCAGTGATCTCGTCCAAGGCCCTCAGCGTCTGGCCCGGCACGACACACACCAATTACCTCATTGTGTCCAACCCTGTTAGTAGCAAAACACACACGTTAACACAGATTTGGATGCACATTGTAATGCTAAACCGGTTTTAGATTAAAAAAAAAAAAAAAAAAGTCTTGAAGAGAAACTGGAAGCTCGTAAAGGTCAATGACTCACCGATCGTAATCCATCACCATGATGGACAAACTGACTTGTTCGACGTTCTCGGGGGGAATGTCGAAGATGATGGCCTCGTTGTACACTGGGTTAAGTGTGCTTTTTTTGGTGGTTGTTTTTCGCTTCTTTAACCTCCGTCCGTCACATATCAGGTAAACCTTCACGTACGGATCTGAGAGACATGCTCACTGTCATTTAAGGGTTCGTTCGTAGTTGACTTTGTAGTTAAATGGCAGAATTTGAACAAAATCTAACAACAAATGCTAACAGTAAAGCTGCTGAATGTCTAGCGCTCCTGTCTTTCAACTTTCAGGTGTGCAGATTGTACTAATTTGACAGACACTGATATTTTCAATAATTTGTTCCCACTGGCCTCCCTATGTGTCTTCTCTCCCATTTCCATTCTAAGTGGCCACCTGCTGTCTCTTTTCAGCTAAGTTTGATTTATGGCGTAGTTTGAGCTTTTGATGTGAGCCACATATGATTTGCTGTCGGGTTACCTGAAGAGCCTGTGATGTCCATGGCTTTGAGGTTTCTGCATTTGATGACTGTCAGGGTCATTCTCCCCGCTGTGGGCAGGTAGCACAACGAGTACATGATCTCCCCCAGGTCAATGCTCTCCTGGAGGACAAGAAGAAAAGAAAGACAACAGAATGCATTTCGTCCGTCTGTGAATCAAAATACCAAAGTAATGCAGCAGAGGCATGAAAACATTGTGAAGTCATCTATTAGCGTCAAAGTTCTGTTTGAGGTTTGAACTCGAGAGAGACGTGTAACCTTCACAAGCATTTGGAAGCAATTCTGCATTGGTTAATTTTCTTTGCGGTTGAGCAAAGTTTTATCCAAGACTACTTTTCCCTGGCTTGTTGAACATGTTGCTATAATCTGTTTAACTGTAGTAACATATGGAAGATTAAGAAAGAAAGATTATTTTCCCGCATTGGCAGTTCTCACTTCTACACAAATGTACTTTAAGAACATCTTAATCTGAAGTAACTGAAGCTGTCCTCGGGTTTATCGACACAGGGGGCAGTTTTCAGGTTAATCTGTGGCCTGCAGTTTGAGGAGGTAAATATTCTTCATACCAGAAAAGCAAAGCCGATGAATGGCCTAAGTGATATTCTGCTGACTAATTTAAGTGCTTAAAAAACACATTTAACTCTCAATTGACAACACGTTTCAATACCCCAGCAATTAGCAGGAAGATGTATTCAGTTCTGCCCTTTGAGCGGCCTGGAAATGCTTTCAACCAAAACCTTTCCCTGTCAATATTATTTACACTTAGGTGCTATTGATCAGCACACACCAGGTGAAAGCAGCAATCTGTTGTGGCTCATTGTGTAAAAAAAAAAAATCAAAATGGTTCTTGAACTCAGTAAGCAACTAGAGGGCACATGACAGCGATAGAACATGATGTGTGTCCCACGTTTTGCAGCAGTTCAGAATCAAAAAGATACTGCAAATGGCCTTTTCTTGCAATGTTACAGGTTCTGCATTAGCAGCTACTCTCTTGTACTCTGGCTGATGACCCAACTCTGCAATGCAGTTCACTTAAATCTATAAACAGGCTTTATTCTGTTGGCAGGCCTCTGGCACGTACTGAGTATACAAGGCACACAGACTGTGGCCTTGCCTTGCATTATTATCTAATCCACACCATCAAACTCGATCGAGTAAAAAGAGAATCACATCTCGTCGGTTTGCAAGCAAATCTGAATATATAGTTCTTCTGCTGCTATTAATATGCAGCTTACAGGAGCTAATGCGGACCTGAAAACAATGGCTCAATGTTTATCACACTGAAAACATTCATAAATAAAGCAGAGGCTCTTGAGTATACTGTGATAAGCATTAATGTAGGAGTGTAACGCATTCAGGGCTGAATTACTGTGCATCTTTACTTTAGTCGTATGTATTTAATGATTGGATAATTTTACTCCCTGTTGCTATATTTACATCTGCAGAAAACCCAGCAGTTTATGGAAAATGCATGTGGGTGTTTGGCTGATGAAATGCATTTCCCATAGCATTTGAATTATGCAACGTGTTCCACCTGCCACTTCTGTGGACCAGTGTTGATGAATTCAGGCTCTTAGAAGTGATTCAGTGCAACACTTCATGTTTGGACCGTTCCAAAAACAGCAGAAGTTCCCATTCACTCCGTTTTTTTTGTTTGTTTTTTTTTTCCTGAGTGACAAAGACAGAAGTTTGGTGCAACATTTCTTACATAGCAACAGTGTCCACATACTATGTGAGGATCTGGCAGTGTGCTAGTGTGAACGCCAACTCACTGTAGTTGCGGCGTGAATATCCTTCCACACCACCGCCTCCCTGGAAAGATCAGAGAGTTCAAAGAGGTTGTCCACCACCACTTCGCCAATCATATCGTGGCTGGTGAAGCGGTCAAAGTCGTAGACGCTGAAGTGTAGCTTGCGGTTGCAAATCTCATCGTAGGCCACAGGGAAACAGAAGGTCTCGTCAAACATGGGGTTCAGGTTCTTGCGGTGGACACGAGTCTGGAACTTCTTCTTCCTCTCTGGCAGCAGGTAGATCTTCACGTATGGGTCAGAGGTGCCCGTGAAGTCCTTGGCGGGCAGGTCTAAGGCCTTGAGGATTCTCACCACCAAAGCCTGCTCCTCGTAGTCGTAGCGCAGCGAGAAGCTCAGCTTTCCGCAAGTCTCCACGGGCTCTTTGGCCTCGCCCTCTGAGTCCACAGACTTCTGCTTGTAGAGTTCGGGTTTTATCCTTCCGATGCTCACTGTAGAAGACTGTCGGAGAGGCACTGTGTCCATGCTGAAGTCAACACTGGTGACATTCATCTGACGAGGCAGGTGGCGCCGGAATGAATTGTGCCTGTTGAAAAGGGTAGAGGGCATCTGGTAAATGTCTCAAGTGTCAGTGTTATGCATGAGTGGCTTTGTTATGATGGGCGCTAATGGTTTGTCAGGAGAGGCTACATCTAAAAAGCATGATGCATAATAATGTGGAGTTTGTGGAACATGTTTTGACATACTACAGTCTTTTAGAGTAGCTCAAAAAAAAAGTTTTTTGTTTGGTCTTTGACTTTCTAGATTATCTAGTATGGCTGTAACTCCCACTATGGGGCCATTCTCAAGACAAGACTTAGCAGTAGTGACACTTTGAGGTAATTTGTTTGGTGCATGTTGAAAAATAGTTTAAAATGCTAACAACGACCTAGCCACTCACATGACATACATGTATTGTCCTTCGAGTCTGGTAAAGTGGCTTAACAAGCCAGATTTGGTGGACATACTAAGGAAACTCTGACAAAGAAAATTCAACATCCTGCTCTTTCCCGCTGAACACAGCTGGGTTTTCCAAGCACAACCAGACAATAACATCACAAGTGGCCAAACTAATTGACCATGGTTTGAAGAAAAAAAACATCTCTAGATCTCCAGCATTCAGAGACTGAGCTCTTATAAAAATTACCTGAAAGCTGCAGATGTCTGTGAGGTTGACATCTTTTGAGAAAAACCATGGTTGTGTTTGACTTGCCAATCTTGTCACCTAGCAACTGGCCCTCCTCCTTTCTGACAGTAAGACAATCGCAGCGATCTGACAGCCGTGGCACAAATGATACGGCACAGGAAGCACAGCTGAAAATTAAATACTACACTCAAGTATTGTAAACAGCAGAGAGGGCTGAGGGTTGTCTAAGAGCCAGCACAAACCTCGAGGGAGAAGAGGAAAAATTCCCTGAAATACAACAAAACATAAACTGAACATAGATTAGCAGCAACTATTTGCTTTACCCCTCAACTTTTAATCCTCTCTTAATCCACCAACACTTTCCAGATGGAAAAAAGTTGGAATTTATTCTTGCCCTAAGATAATCTCTCAACATGACCTACAAATTTAACAGTCGTGTTTGCTGTGTGCTGTCGAGGAAATGCCAATATTTCTTGGCTGTCCATGTATTAGAGCCTAAACAATTAGCTGATTGAAAATTATTAAAACAATTTTGATAATCAGTGAAGTGGTTCCGGCCTCTCAAATCACCAATTTTCTGTTTATCTTCTACATTTTAATAAAATGAATATTTTAGGGTTATTGTTATTGTTACTGTTACTGTTACTGTTACTGTTGTTCAGCCAAAACATGCTTTACGAATATGTCATAATGGGCAACAAACAATTCACTGATAATAAAAATAATCTTTAGCTGCAGCCCTGCCAGGCTTCATCCACTCGCTGGGTTAAATTGGCCAGTCGGTAAACGCAGCTCCTAATAGAACATTATTTCTTTCAGTCTGAGACAGAATTTGATTGAGAATCTCCACCTTGTCTTTGTTGTTGTAGTTTCATTAGGCTGTAAGGTGCCAAAAGAGTAGGTGGAAATGTTGAGAAAGTAGGCACTGTAATCTTTAACCTGGGCTTTCTGCTTCCCTGGTGGGTGTGTGATTCATGAAGATGTTGGACTCAATATAATTTAATTAACGGGCCTAACGACAAACCAAAGCGAGTGTCAATGACGGCTTCCTCTGAGAAACTGGGCGCAGCTGCCTGGTGCGTCTCACCACAAACCAGCCGTCCACCGTGACAGCTCCCGCCCCACAGCACTGCTAATTGTGGACGTTCTAGTTTAAACACAGTGCTGGAAAACAAAGAGAAGCAAGAGCTGATTGTTTAATTACTGTGGTTGCTTCCCGCCGTTACCATAGCAGCTTGACTCACACGTACAAGTGATTATAGGGTTCGAACTGAAGAAAGGAGTAATGCCACGGCCCCTGGCAGATGAGCCTGCAGGAGGTGTTTTTTTTTTTTTCTGGTCAGACAGAGTGAGACACACAATTCAGCATGCACAACAGCGTTTCAAGGTCACCGGCCAGTCCCTGACACTCTACATGACACGTGCCAAACCACCTCGAGGACACTGGCCACGCTGTCACGAACTGTCTGGAGGTTTTTGCACTGTGTAGGCACCAATTTTGTGTGTTTCCTTTTGTAGCATGGGTGAAGGAGGAAAAACCAACATGGGTTCAAAAATGCTGCTATTATACTGTAATGGTAAGCAGCAGATACAGTACATGTCTACAAATACTGTAGCTTGTCTTTGTTTTTATGTCCTCAAAGCAGGGGGCAGGCGGGGACGGGTTATGATTCCACTGGGTTGATGGAGGATACCTGGAGGAGGAGGTTGGTTCTGTGGTCTGCCTCTGGATTTTAGCTTGCTGGTTGAGCTTCTCCTTCAGAGCTGTTTGCACCTCGGCAGGGATGTCAGGAGACGTCTGGCTGATCTTCATGGCCGCCTCCAGGAGCTTGACCGAGCTCCGTCCATTCACCTTAACTTCCAGCGGGTACTTCTTCTCAACCTCCGCCACTTTACTCTCGGCGGGGGAATTGGGTGGAGGCGCCTCGGGGAAACCCACATGGAGACCATTTTCAGCGTGGGCTGACAGAGCCTTGCTCCTCCAAATAGGCCAGCACAGCTTCCAAAAGACAAAGAGAGAGACTACCAACAGGGCGAGGCCACAGAAACCTACGACCACAGCAAGGAGACTAATAGAGATGTCTACATGTAACCATGGAGAGACCAGAGGAAGACAGAGAAGGAGACACATAAAAAGGAAAGGAGAAGCAAGCGAGGGACAAAATATGACAGACAAACATGCAAGGGAGAAAGAGAAAAAAGGAGAGAAAGCAAGCTGTAAGAAAGAGGGGGCAGCATATGCACCTGTTTGATAAAGCAGGACAATATAAAGTCATAAAACCACAGTCAAGGAGCCACAGCATCAAGAGAAACACATGTTCAGTGACTGGAGAAGAAAAAACAAACATTTGGTGCTCCCATCTGCTCCTGACATTTCCTGTTCTTACTGGTATTTAAATCCAAAGTTTGCACCATGTATCATATTTACTGTGTGGAGAGGAAGCTTGATGCAGATTCTACAGGCAGGTTTTCACGAATTAATCAGACTGACACTGAATAAATTCCCCAGACTGCAGAGTGGGAAAAAAAGAGAAGAAAAGCCAGAGAATCAAATCATTCCCTCGGTCCGATAACAGACCTCAGTCTGCTGTCCACCTGTTGCTGTTCCATCAGTCTGGACTGAGCTGCAGCAAGATGCGTAACAGGTAGAGAAACACTTTCATAACACTTCAACGCGTAAAACCCTCTGAGCTAAGCGATGTAATAAAGTTTGAACAGGTGAGAGATGAAGAGTAGATTCTCGTCTTTTCCCCCAAACGCTGCAGCTGCTCAATCTCTTTATTTTAAAGGAACAGAAGAAATAGATCAATGGGAAATAAAATAATAACTTTATTCCATTTACCTGCGTGTCCTTTACCTGGTATGCTGCTCTCCAGGGGAAATATATCCGAACATTTCTCCCGGTCTACGTGTCCCGTGAGACAAAGTTCCGTAACGATTTGGAGAGCCCTTTGGCACAAGGTGATGCTGTCCTCCGTCCGGACACTCATGTCTCTCCTGTTAAGCCATTGCACGCCGGAGGATCCGGGAGGGCGGCGGTTCATTTGGGCACCTTTTATGCGCCGCGGAGTGCAGCCTGTCCGCGGGAGACAGCAGGGTGGCGCGCTGCGTCCTGATCCATATCCAGCGCGCGGCGAGGACCGAGTGGCCAGACGCGCTCCCTGCGTTTGAATAACAGGCGGCGGGGAGCTGGAGTCCAACCCTTGCTGCGTCCAATTGCAATGCGCGTCAGCTTGCGAGTGAGTGCTGTTGGTTGCTGACAGTAACGGGATTACTTTTTCTAGTAACGACTGTTACGAGTGTTCCCATGAGGGACTGGCGACCTGACTGAGACCCCGCCTTCCGTCCAACGCGCGCTGGCTTATAGACTCCGGTCCTCCCATCCCCCAACAGGTTGTTCTGTCTCCTGTGACCCTGAGTAGAAAACATACCTGTGCAAAATAACTCATCATCTTCCCTCGCGTTTGACATTCCCACCTGTAAATCAGATGGAATGTGATTCACTATTACTCAAACTACCTTGATGGAGTCACGTGACTACAGTTGCTCTATTGGTGTTATAGACCATAGACCTGTTTTACATCATGTACAGTACATACACTATACTTTTCAATACATCAGTATGACTCTTAATAAGTCTAACTACTTGAATATTTATGTAGTTTGTTTTATATACGTGTGTGTGTGTGTGTGTGTATTTGTAGAGAGAAGAAAAAGCAACAAAAAAATCCTGAATACTTTGGCGTTTACGTGTCTGTGGAAAACTTCTGATTCGTTTCGTTTTATTCTCGACCACAGAACCTGAAATTCAGGCATTTATAACAGCCTCTGAATGAAAACTAAATTACTTTTTTTTTAAAGTGAGAAACCTGGACATTACATTCAAAAAGTTCAAATTTGAGGATTTTCCATCATGGCTGCAACAAAGGCAGATATTGTTGCCTCTGCTGAAGAAGCACAGACCTTATCCAGCATCTTTTCACTGGGTTTTTCTATTATTTACACTCCATGCCAGTGGGGGGCACAAAACCGTAGCCAGGGGAAACTGGAAATTGCGGTGGCAAAAGAGAGAACAACAACAGCTGCAGTGAAAGACTGACAAATACAGCTGAGGGTGATTCAGAATTTTGGAGCCATGGTTACTACACAGCACCTGTCCTGAAGGAGAGAGGTCGACAAAGGAAATGAGTCGGAGCAGGAAACAAAAACCCTTCATGCAAGCTGCTTCTTAGCTGATCATCAAAATAGTTTCTCAATAGATTTTTTTTTTCTGTCAATCGATTAAGCAGTTAGTGGAATTTTCATCGTTCCCCAGTTTGGTTTATTTATCTATTTGCGTATTTGTTTATCAGTTTGTTTTTCTTTACAATGAGCACTCCAGCCTCGTGGAGGTGTTAGCATGGCTGTAGACTCTTGTTTGTCAAAGTCATCGCTCCTGTCCACTTTAACTTGTGTCTGACGAGAGAGGAGCATCCTCTGTTGAAAATTGTGTCCCTCTTGCCCGTAATGAAAGATGTATCACATTTTTGAGTGGGAAGCCCAACATTGTCAGAACCAAAAAGCTGTTTGGCAGACCTGCTGAAAGAGGAATTAAGCGACAGAAGGGCAAAATAATCATGTGCTAGACTGAATTGGAGTTGGCTAAGCAGACCCAATTCAGTGCCATGCAACTGGTATGAATCACATATTGATGCAGCCAGCAGTTTGGCTGCGTGGACCATAATGTATTCATTTAATCGGGCGCTGCTCTTCAGCACTCTGAAGGACAATTAAAACACGCGCACCTGCTTGGAAGCCTCCTGTGGCATTTTTCAATCGCAGATGACTTCAGTATATATACCAGGCACCATGCCAAGCACTGTATCAGCCTTTTGTCCAAATGCTTTTCTGTGTTCGACACAATTGGTGCATCTCTTGCCCCCGGAGTGTTTGATTTCCCGTGGTGGTTCATTCCCAGCCTCAAGTCTCCTGACAAGAGGGACGTGAATCTAGAGGGGGCCGTCTCCCAGACAGCAGTACATACATTGTGAGTAAACTGTCTGGGAGATTGCCTTTGTGTCTGAGTAAATGTCCTCTGTTTATGTCTAGAACTGGTGCTGGCCGAGCCTGCTGGGACGCTGGCATACTGCTGGAACACCAGCTCCTCTTTAAAATGCATTTTAATGGCAGTTACAGGTTACTAATTGGTGCGGTGAAAAGAGGGAGTGCTGGATGATGAAAGGTTAGTGCGTGATTATGTTAATGCTAACTTGTAAACACAAAAGTAATCACAGCACAAATTGTCTGTATTTGCCTCGTTGGTATTTTCATTAAGCTCCCAAACACAAAGAAAGAAGCAGGAAAAAAAATTGCACCACCAGCTGTGCTGTGTCGTCCTATCAGGACTGATTTATACTGTAATCATGTCTGCACCGCGGCGGCGTCTTTGGTCAAGACGAAATTATGGTGCAGAGGAAAGTGCTATTGTTTATTCTCAATTTAGGACAAACAGCAGCAACGAATCCTCAGACCTAAAGAACACGACCGGCTGAGAGTTCCTTTCAAATCAAGAAATGCTTTTTTAAAATTAAATTCAAAAACACACCTTATTCATTTTTCCTCCAACTTTAATCACATCTAGCAACTTTGTCTGTCAGGAGGAAATAGACCAACATTATAGAGACACAAACACTGCAGAGGGAGGTTGGGACAGTTGGACGGGGTCGACAAAATGTCTGACTTTAATACTGCAAGGGATAAAGAGAAGGTCACTGTTTGCTTTCTGTATCCTACCAACAGTCAGCGTCTGTTTCTTTAAACTACGACCACAGTTGCTCCCGCAGGGTCATTCAATGCCAACTCACCCAGCATTCAGAACTTTTCCCACATTCAAGAAACCCTAAGCATAATTTACAACAAGGTCACATCAATCTAATACACATTTTCACATGGTTTTCTTGAAGGTTTTAGGAGACTTTGTATGAAATAACCCAAACCAGGATCTTTCCCTGACACCAGCCAATTCATGTCCCCGTCTGAACTTATCCAAACTTCAACCGTAGCTGTGTAAGATCAGAAAACAGGTTTTGACAAACTGCAGCCTCCTGCCAATAGCAACATCTGATCGGAAAACGCTTATGTCTCTCTCCAGAGTGAAATGAATGTTGTTGTTTTTTTCATCAGATGTGAACACCACCTGAGCCCAAAGGCTTTTTGATGCGTAAAACATCATATTACTTCGGTCTTTGCTGCTTCAGGGACAGTTTTCCTTGTGAGGACAGCATCTCTAGAAGTTGTGGGACACAGGAATAATGTTTATGATTCTACTCTAATCAAATATCTTCATGTAAGCTTTCCTCTTGTGTTTTTGAGGCTTTGTAGAGGTTATTTTGGCCATTCTTCATGTCACTTCCCTTAATCCTTAGTCTCTGAATCATCAGTTGCCACTGACACTTTATCATTTGTGGGCAATTAGATGACTGATCACTCATCTAATTAGATAAAGATACTTGGACAATTTGCAAAAATAATTACTCTCAGGAGACGACATTATCGTGCACAGATGTTCACAGACATCATATCAGTATCAATCCTCATGGAATAGAATTGAAATTTCTTTACAGTGTTCACATATAGCAAGTTGCAACTACTCTAGTTTTGAGCCCACTAAGTTTGCCAAATCTCTCACACACACAGTTGATGCTCATCAGAAAATAACTGGGTGGAAAATGAGATTAGGAAACAAGGGCAGTGGTGTGAGACGGCAAGAATACCAAACACGCAAATCTGCATTTAATTTGAGGTTGTTAAGGTTTGGGAGGTCTGTTTCTATGTGGACAGACTAAGAAAATTCACCCCAAGGCTATACAGAACAAAAAACAGACAAGATCTTTAACACATTTTCATACAGTTATGCTGCCGGTGGAGAAAAATGTGCATTTTGTGAGTAAAACTGTTGAAGGAAAGGTTATATCTCTATTTCTAAACCTTGGTTGCATTTTTCTCCAAATGCATGTCTGAGAATGTCAAATGTCACAGTAAATGTCAGCGGAGTGGCCACCGAGAAGACAGTGGAGTGAAAGTGTTCATATCTCCGACGGAGGGCACAAAATGTTCAGTCTCCTTTACTTGCACAAGAGGCTAAACAGCAGGACCTGTGGAGTTTCTTCAAGTTGTATCGAGCGGAGTGAATATAAGACGAAATACTGTTTGACTCCAAGTGTTGTAGCATCAGCAGGAGGTTTTTCTGGCGTTAACAAACGAACTTGCATTACATTTAAAAAAAAAAAAAAAAAAGCTGTTTATCATCTTCAGCATTATGATGTTGTTATCATGAAATGTCGGTGAGAGCAGGCGGCAGAGGATCCTCATGGAGACAGAAATGCTTTAAGGACATGGCCTCTTACATTTGCTGACATTAAGGGAGCCGGCGAGTGAGAAATGATTTAATCATTATCATTCATGAGCAGGAACATGGGTGGCTTCCAGCACGCTGCGCCGCTGCCTAAAACAAAACACAGCCAGCACAACACTGAAATTACAGCCGTAATTGATTATTTTGGAGACGGCGAGAACATCATCAGAAATCTGAATGCATCAGCACAACTTGGGGAAGAGAGCCAGTCCACTGTGAATGTCAGCCACACTCACTGTGGAAAAGAAAATCACCCAGAAAATAAAAATAAATAAACACTTAGGTTAGATGGTGTTTATCCCTGAAGAGCTGGGTAAATTTGTAGACCCGACTCTCATGGCTGATTTCACAAGTTCTGCCAGTTGTGTTAGAGCGATGGCAAAGAGTGTGAGAGTGGATCAGTTTGTTATTAAACGGCGTAATGACACCCTGGCTGCCCTCGTAGCACGCTCCTTAAAAGGCTGTTTTCTGTTAATTGTTCTCACAACACTTCGAAGCCGCTGAGGCTGGGATTTGTTGCCTGTGAGCGCCATGTGGCAGATTTAAAAGCTTCAGCGACGTGACAGGGATTATTTTCTTATGTTTACACACCCCAGAGAGGGGTGCCTCCATGCTCAATGTATTTTTGAAATGAGAAGACACTGTTTAAAGAGACTGTTTAAATACAAGGAGCTGAAGGACTGAAAGCCTCAACCAACAGTGGAAGTATGAAAATGTATAGATTTTACACCACAGGAATCTGAAGACTACACATTCTAATGCTGTGAACTAGGAGCTAAGAGCCAAATGAACACCACTAGAGGGAAGCTGGATGGTGCCGATGGAGGCGTGATCAGATCCTGAAGACCGTCGCAGAAAGTATCATCCTGGGAGCTGATTGGGCAAAGCAGTTCCAACCCTCTAAAGCACGCCATTGACTCTGGGCAAGCAGCCAAAACCCACTGGCTGAAATACTGCAGCCACCACCCTGGGACCAGACGCTGTCCTTTTTGTCTGAGTTCACCAAGAAAGCTGTGCGGCTGGAGCTGACAGTCCCATGGCAACGTCGCCTGGAAGAGGCCTCTGAAAGAAAGCTCAGCAGCTGTGAGCAGGCTGGATGGAGGGCGAGGTGTCTCCCAGTGGAGGCTGGATGCAGGGGGATTTTCAGCCCATTCTTCAGCCAGAGCCTCCAGGAATTTGGGAGAGAGGAGGAGGAGAGCCATCCACAGCACCACCGATGCTGCAGAGAGGACTTCGAGACTGATTCCATTACTCAAAACAGGAGAGCCATGGAGTCAGTAGATAAGTAGTTAGCCATCTGGACACAAGATGGGGTCTGGTCAGCCCCGGCTGAGTCACCTGAGGGACAGTGTATGATGTTGAATGCTCCCGAAACACCCGATTGTTCCCAGTATATCACTGATGATATGTCATAAGTAGACACAGAACAAAGATGTTGCAAAAGAGAATGAAATACATTTAACAGCCTCCTGTTAAAGAAAAAAAAGCCTCATTTGTGGTTAACCTGTTAAAAAGACACTTTCATTCCCCTCATGGTGCAGCTCTGATTTAATCACGGATTTCCTAATGGCTCTGTGGTTTAATTAGGCCATTTAAAGGTTAACTGCCAGGTCTGCGCCCACATGCACAACGGTCAGACATCCTTCACCACCGCGCTCCCTCCGCACCAGTCCTATCAGCTCCACCTGTGGCTATGGAAAACGGATATGGGGCCGATTTTCGCTGCATACTTTTATATAAATAATGAGAGTTTCCCAGCATGCATTCGCTCCATGTCACCTCGCACATTAATGCCTACAGAGCCTTTTTGTCACAGCAGGTCTCTGTAGAGATAATGCATTATATCTAGCACAGGATGCAATTAAATTATTTTAACTGGAACAATAAATCTGTGAAGTCAAGCTCCTTTTTCTTTATGTGATCATTCATTAACAACAAGACATTCCGAGCATGCAGCCACGGTATGCAGCTTCACATCTGTGACACTGGAGAAGACAATACTTTATACTCAATGTGATGTTTTTATCCTCTGTTTTACATCTTCTTCTTTGTATATATATGTTTTTTTTCTGTTGCTTTTATCTTTTTTTCCTATGGACCAGATGTCTGAAATAAGTATGACTGAACTGGCTTTAAAGAGATTACCCAGGAGACCACGGGGCTTGTCCGTGGTTTCCATCGCATGTATTTATCTTAGCACCAGAGTATAAGCTCAGCGGTTAAACTGAGGAATGGCTGTGTCAGAGGTGTTTACCACTGTGTTATTAATATTGATCAAGCTGTCATGTGTTATACTGTGACATGAGTTTGCTCGAGTGCTACGTGTAATCAGTGTAGTTTTATCATCTTGTGCATACTTCATGTAGACTCTGAGTCTTTTTAACATCAGTGGTGCATGTCTGCTGCATTGTATTTATACAGCATGCTAATGATGATTCCTTCAAAAATTGCCTTCTATGCTAACTGGGGAACCTTTAAGGTTTTTTATTTTTTATTGTACCTCATAAATACTAAAAAATATATATATAATCTCAATATGGTGCCAGCTATACAAGGCCTGCAGATTAGAACTAAACTTTACAGTGCCTCAGTCCATGATAAACCTCAGTCTGAATTAATAAGGAGCCAATCTTTCCGTCTCTTCATCTCTGTTTCACACAGGCGAGCACACATACTCTCAGCACGGACGCACTCGGCTAAGCGGTGACTGATCACGCTGTGAGCGCCTCACTGGGATGTTCGGAACAATTACCTCTGCCTCGCTGCCACTCAGGACCCCTCAGGTGAAGTCATTATCTTAACCAGAGGCTGCTCACTACAGTCACAATTAATTCACATTAACAGTGGAGCTTGAGCCACCAGGGCCATCTGGATGCATGGCTCCAATTATACTCATTACTGGACAAGGCAAGGTCCTCGAAATTGGGACTTTTTATTCCTGTTGCACAGCAGCTACAAAGCGAAAGGCACTTTTTGGAGTCTGCTTTACAAAAGGAAATGTAATGGTTGGTGAAGTTTAATGATAGGTGTATGGCTAGAACTTAACTGATCCTCAAATTCAAAGGAGTAATTTGACAAAAACTCTTAAAACTAGATGTGAGTCACAGTGGCATCCTCTGCAGTGGACCTGGAAGTCCAACTTTCAGATAAGGAGCTTAGAGAGGATCGTTTTCTCCTGTAACAACAACGTGTATATCGTATCCCTGTGGTTCTGACGCAAACCGCTGACTTTACTCGACAGTGCGGTCGTTCATTTTCTCAGCTGCACAGGAGATCTGGCACTGATGGGCCCTGTTGGTGTTGTGTTGGTGTTATATAATCCTCTCAGTGTGAAGCTGAACCTTAAACAATGAATCCTAGAGAGGCAGTGGCATTCGAAAGAGGTGGACTCATTTTTAATTTAAACTTTCTAATAATCTTGTTTGTTTACTTAAGATTAAAAATAAGTGCAGGTTGTATCTATAATGAATGAATGAATGGGATCACACCTTTAAGAAAGCAGCTGTTAACATGATTAAAAAAGGACATAAAAAATCCTTTTTATGTAGGAAACTGTCAAGTTACTCCTGCAGCAAAATCCAAGTCTCCATGTGTTCAGTCTTTTCCAAGCAATCCCCACTTCACCAGTCATTTTCTAAAAATGCAACTTTTGGTGGAACAACAGCAATTTCATCCATTTCAAATTAAAAGTACAACATAATAGAGTGTGCATAAACTGAAGGGATCTGAAGCCTTTCTGAAGGCCACAGTGTCATAGATAGATAGGTAGTTAGACCGTGTGTGTGTGTGTGCTCGGCTTTAGACCAGGCAGAGATGTTAGAGTGATTCTTGATAGACTGAGACTTTATTAACTGTGTCCTGGAGGGAGGCTGAATACCAGATACAAAACTTCTTATGATAAGTGAATATAATATACATAAATACCGAACGGGCACAACATGAAAAACCATTTACCACTTTTAATGTTGTGGCTGATTGCTGTCTTTTCTCTGGTTGATTTTTTGATGCACGTTCAAATCAAGAGCTTTACAAGGACATACTGAAGGCATCAGGCGTTAATACAGATTTCCTTTGATTTGCCTTGTCCTTGTTTTCAATTCAAAATGATTTTCCTTTTCACTGTAAATGCAATGTAAATTCAGTTTGAAAAAGCAGATCTGACCTAAGGGGAGTGTAATCATTATAATCGATGTGCTGTCTGCAGTCGTATCTTTCTGATTAAAGGCGCTGCAGCGGGGACCGTATCAGCGAGGCTCGGCTGAAGTTTGCGGTGGCTATTCAAGTGTTTTTCACTTAACCTGATTGTCGGAAACAAAGAGCCGTGTGCTCACTGCCGCTTCCTGCGTCTTGAAGGGAAAAAGAACATGAAGACTGTTCTCACTTAAAGCTGTTGCATCACAACAGTGAAGATATTAATTCATGACCATTTCCAAACTAATAAAACCATACATGGTTTTCTTCCCTCCCACACCCAGACAGATGAGCGTACTTTGCATATAATGTATTCACTGTCATATTAACTAATCAAGGTGCTTTCACACCTACCAGGAGATGGGAATTAAACATGCTGCTATATAATTCACAGCATTTGATTTTATCTTTTTTATATTTCCTCCACAGTGATGATTCAATCTTCAGATCCCCTCCTGTGACCTCTCCAAATATTACTCCTGAGAAAACAAGACCCACATTTGAATACTGTATATATTATACTATAAATATGCACACACACACGCACACACACACACACACAAACAGTGGCTTCAGACAGTATCCAGACCCCTTCACTTTTTGCACACCTGGATTTGGGCACTTTATCCCATTCTTCCCGACTCAGGCTCCATCAGATTGGAGGGGAAGTGTCTGTGAACTTCCGTCTTCAGGTATCTCCACAGATGCTCCGTGGGGGTTAAATCCTCTGCTGTGAAGCTCCATGATGCTACCACCATCATGCTTCACTGTAGGGATGGATTAGTCAGGTAATGAGCAGCGCCTGGTGTTTGCCAGACATAGTGTTTAGAGTTCTGGCCAAAGCGGGGGCTCAGTTTTTCTCTCATCAGACCAGCGAATATTTTTCCTCATGCTCTTGTTCTTTAAATGCTGCTGCCTTTTACTCAAACTGTCTCCCGTCTAGCATCTGTACCTTAAAGGCCTGAGTGATGGAGTGCTGCTGAGGTGCTTGTCCTTGAGGCAGATTCTCTCCTCTCTGCAGAGGACTTCTGAAGCTCTGTTAGAGTGACCGCTCTTGGTCACCTTCCTGACCAAAGCCCTTCTTGCCCTGTTACTTTCCAAACTTCTGGGAACAGTCAGAGCTTTAGAAATGGTTTATACCCTTGACCCGATCTGTCTATCTCACTGCAGTTTTAACTGAGAGTTCCTTGGATTTCACGGCTTAGTTTTAGTCCTGACATTCAGTGTGAGTTGTGGGGCTGTATATACACAGGCGTGTGACTTTCTAAACTGTGTCCAATCAGTTCCAATTTCCCATCTCAAGGAAAATTAAGGGACACAGGATGTACCCGACCAAACATCACATTTTATTTCATATTTCCTGTTTAGATGGGGGAAACCGCACGTACAGTCATTTCCACTTCTCTGTCCAGAGATTACTCCAGTGCAGACTGCCACAATTCAGTGTTGGTCTTTGATTGAGGCGTTGTCATGGTTACCTGGATGTTCGATAGATACGGGGCTAGACCGGAGAGACTCTCCCCACTTCTCTCAGAGCTATAATTAAACACGATTTAAAGCAAACCACAGCATTACTCTCTCTCGGTGGAGGCTGGTGCGGTTGTGGATATTGCAGGGATGTGGACGGTGTGTATCAACTCAACTCAACAAACTCTGTGACCCTCTGGAGAATAGGTTGCTGGCGTGCCAAGATGAATGGCGTGATAATCTCACATCAGACAAAAGCGTGGCATTTATTGTTCCCTTTGTTTTTTTTATGGGGAGTTAAACAGTTTAACTGCTGTTTTTTGTTGATGTCTGGTTTGTTTGTGTGCATGTGTGTCTCATAAATTATGTTGCATAAAATCAGATCAGCTCGGTTAAACTCTGACGATCTGAACAGGAAAATTTAAATAATACTGAATGAAAAGTCATGAGTCAGAGTGAAAGTTTTTTTTTCAATTATGATGTAAGTCACCCTGCGAACATTTCACAAGATAAACAACTTGTTCAGATTGTTCCCAAAAGAGGAAAAAAAAAAGAGGAATGACAATAACTTGTTCATTTGTTCGATGTGACCGTGTGCTCCTTCCCTGAATAGCTGGAAATAAATCTCATGGGAGGGGAGCAGATGAGACAGGAACACATAATCCCCGATAAAGTCACACGGCCTCGGCGACTTTATTAGAATCCTGAGGTACGTTTGACAGAAATCAGCTGCGCAGACACCCAAACAAACAGAGCTGGAGAGCGCAGTATTGTGCTACTTGCACTTCATCATCTATCTACACTGACAATCCCTCGATGAACACTGGATAACCTGTCCTTAAACCCTTGCCCACACACCAAAACACAGCCATGAATGAAGCTTCATTTGAAGGGCTCTTCATCTTCTCCAGCCTCAAAGTTTTTTTGTTTTTTTTGTTTTTTTGTTTTCCCAAGGTTATTAAAGGACGTAGGGAGGCACAGTGCTGGTTGTGGTTATTAATAAAAGGCCAAGATGCACAATGCTGGTTACGTAAGAGTGGATAGGTATCTTACATAACACCTGTTGTGCAAAGTCCAGCACCTGCTGTGATGGACACACATGAGGTGAAAATCCTCTTTTCACTCAGAAAAACCCAACGAGTCCTTTAACAGTGACAAAACGAGTCCTGGTTGATTGATTGAAGCTTTATTTGCTGTTTCCCAGACAATTCTCCTATAAATGGAGTCTGGAGTCTTCCAGGGGAATGATTGATGACTTCTTCAGTGTTTAGCCAATTAATAAACTGAACATGTTTTTTTAAGGCAGAATAAATTGGTTGTTAATTTAAAACAAAATAAAGATCAGAGCATAAAGATCATTAAGTTTGCAATAAATAATTCAATTTTTCAGTTTTTAAATGATGTTTTTATTTAATGGATTACTATCTTGTTTTTAACTGATTTCACCTTTTCCTGCCCTGATGAGCATCTGCAGGTTTTCTTTTCAGTCTGCCTGCTGCCCCAAACAACCTCCAGCAATAAGGCAGGACAGCCTGTTTGTAGTCTGAGAGACAAGACCCAGGACAAGAAAATGTCTGCAAAGCACATGCTGCATCACTAGCTACAGATCGATGAAGCTTGATGATGACCGAAGGTGACTCAGATGAGCGCATCAACATTTTTATCAACTCAGACCGTCTCTCGTGTGGATTGTGGTGGCTGGGCAGTCAGAGAACAGAGTTCGGAGAAACTTCAGTGAGAAAATCAGCCTGAAACAGTAAAAGTGAGGGGACATGTCCTTCCCATCCTCGGTGGAAATTACACCCTCGTTAAAACTGCTTTGTCAAAGTCAGGGAAAGGTCGTTGTAATGTTTAAAAGAAACCAGCAGTGACTGGCATGTGAACACTGGTCTCCCGTGTTAGTCAGAGGTTTTGTGATGCTGTTGTATCACGTTACATCGGCCTGAGCTTCTGTCAGATAACAGACATTACTGCACAACCACAAGAGATCCTGGCACGAACGTAAACCGTCATTTTTCTGAGGAAGGCAGACAAATACATTCTGAGTGCATAAAACTGGCAAAGACTCCAGACTCCATACATATTTACATCACTTGTTGATTCTTTCTTGCCTCAGAATAACAGTGACAACAAAGGAGAGACGAGATGAAACCAGCGCCCTGTCTTGCCTCTGGCTCAGACCTCCTGCAGGCGATGATGCTATCAGGCCGTCTGCACCCTCTGTATGGGTGAGCCACAGAGATAGCGTGCCTATAGGGACAAGCAGCTCATCAGCACATCACCTGGGACAAAAGGCTGATGCAGGAGGAAGGGATAACACTGTTGTGTAATCACAGCTAACAGAGACGCTGCTTCAGTCTTGGTCTATCTTCCTTTCGTTGGACTGAATTATCAGACTCGGGGTAATGGTTTTGGGGAATGGACGGGGCAGGGATGTAAAAGCCAGCAATCTGGGCTGTCAGGCTCTTCTTTATTTCACTCTCAGGCTTTTAGGATGCAGAGATTTGAGAAGTGGAGAAACAGAAATAGAAAGGATAGGACAGAAAAGCACCGATGCTGCCAGAGAAGCAGCTTGTTGATGGATGGATTTTTAAAAAATTTTTATTACTTCCCTCTTGTTTTAGGAGATTAGAGTGAAGCCACAGAAGATTAAGTAGATTTCTACCATGAGTTTGATCAACAAACTCATGTAGATATTCAGTTCGTCTGTGTTGAGCCAATCAATTGGTCAAACTTGGCTCAGAAAGCAGACTTTATATGTGATATTACAAATGACGTCATTCATTGATCGCTCCTATTGTACCTGGATGTTTTTATTAAGCCTCAGGAAGGAAACTCATCTTGGCAAAAACACTCTGCTGAGGTAAACACTTGTTTCTGTTATGCAACTGAGCGGTACCAGCAGCAAATCCCATCTGCAGGTGAATGCAGCATAGAATCACTCTTGTGCACCTGTTTGCTCCAGAATAAGAGTAATCGTGGAGCGCAATAAAGAGCATTCTTGTTGATGTCTGTCATCAAAAGCATGATGGGGTGTTTTCCGTTCTTTAAAAGAAAAAAAAAAAATAAGGTGGGTTTTCTCTGGCTTCTGGCTTCTGACTGTAGTCCCCACAGTTACAGTGATGAGGAATGAACGGAGGTGTGACTTTTAAGCTTCATCTGAACTCTGTGTTTTAATTAACGGATGTTTATTAGACTTTACAAATTGGATTCCAGCGAAGCTTTTGAGAAATGTTTTATACCTACAACATCTTCAGATTGCACAGTGAATTATAGTGAGAGTGTTCCTGTACAAGGAAACAGCACATGGCACCTTTAAGTAGTAGCTTTCGTCTTTGTGTGAATGTGTTAATTTGTCCGAACACTGGCATGGCCATCGTGTGAAGAAATGTTCTGTTCCGTGTCCTGTGATGTATAATTTCTGACCTGAAAAGGTACAAAAAGAACGTGACATCAAGATCAGTTATCACCTCCACTGTCTGTGCAAATGGTTGGCTGTAAAATCTCGCTTCAGCCCACAAGCCTTCAAGTACGATCACCATGTAAGAGTTCCATTATGCCTTTTGAGAGCAGTGCTGCTCATTAATGTGAACAGTGGATTGCCTCGACCCTGCACGTGAGTCCCTGCAAGTCCCTCTTTAGGAAAATTCCCCACTTTTTTTTCCTGCTCTGTGAACAGATCGTACTGAGAGCCAGACTCTAACAAACACATTCTAACTGCGAACATGAAGAGAAGCCACTTAGCAATTCTCTGGTTTTTTCGCCAATGAATTAATGACAGTCAAGGCTCCTCTGAGCCTCCTGTGGAGACGCTGAGCACTTGAAAGATTTCCTATTACAGTAGTAACCAGAGGTGTGGACTCGAGTCACATGACTTGGACTCGAGTCAGACTCGAGTCATTAATTTGATGACTTTAGACTCGACTTGACAAAATGTAAAGAGACTTGCAACTCGACTTGGACTTTAACATCAATGACTTGTGACTTCACTTGGACTTGAGCCTTTTGACTCGACAAGACTTGCTACTTTCCTCAAAAACCCAAAGATTAAAAAGGATGTTATTAAGGAACGCTCTGTATCTTTCTTTGTATGTGTGCGTCTGTGTGTGTATGTGCTGTTGGCACAACATCCAATCAAATTAGATCAACGTTGTTTTGATCCGACAGCATCCATCCAATCAAATTGCAGGACAACCAATGAAGACGGACTGTCAAACAGCGCGCTAGCTGGAAAAAATGATACCAAAGATAGTTTCGTTCGGGTATAAAAACTACGAGGTGGTCAATAAAAAACGAATTGCAGTATGCAAAACATGTGGCTCGAACTTCGTTCGACATCTGAAGTTGCACAAAGAAAGGTAAGTTCTGAATGAAAGCTTACATTTATTGGCTAAGTAGCTAATTTTTCTTTGCTGTGTAGCTAAATCATTGCAAACACGGTAATTTGTTGCGTCTACTGCGAGTTCACTCCCTTATTCATACCTTTGTTAAGTATTTTTTTAACAGGGCTATGGTTGAGGTACTTATACATAACATTAGTCAAGGTATCACACAGTAGACGGCGGTTAGCAGCAACGCATATTTTAGCCACCTACAAAGAGGCAAACCTAATAAAATCAAGGTCACTTTAAATGTGCGCTATATTAAGAATATGTGTACCGTTTTAGCTTGCTGTCAGACGGATTTTTCCGACAGGAAAACAAAGTTATACTGCTCGTTGCTCTTACTCTCTTGCAGTCCATTGACGAAAAAACAAGTTAGCTTGCACACGTGAGTTGCTGGTCTACGTGCTGCAACGTAACACACTAAAATACAAAATATATTATCACACAATGTTAAGATTGATATTAATAATATGAGTAATTAAGAGTAGTTTCAATACAGTTCATGTGTTGCTATAAGGGATGTTCTGACATCTGTTTAATATGCTTACCTCTTACATAATATATTATTGCTGTGTGGTTAAAAGGACTCGAAAGGACTTGAAACTCAAAGTGTAGGACTTTGGACTTGACTTGAGACTTGTCAATCTTGACTTTGGACTTGACTCGGGACTTGCCTGTCTTGACTTGGGACTTGACTCGGGACTTGAGGGCCAAGACTTGAGACTTACTTGGGACTTGCAAAACAATGACTTGGTCCCACCTCTGGTAGTAACACATGTGGGTGAAGAGAGGCTTCGCAGGCTCAGCGTGCCCGTGTTCGCCTGAATCTCTGGAGACTTTCATTTGCTGGTCTCTTGAATCTGAATAAACTGCTAGAAACACTACGCACCAGTGCAGTGGATGGAGCAAGATAATACAGTCTGTTGGCAGCTGGATTGACAGGTTGATTATTCTTATGGTATTCGTCTTGCTATGAAAAGAATTGAAATCATCTTCTCTTCTGATTTATGGTCATAAATCAGCCAGTTAGCAAATCTCTGCATCCTAACAACTCATTTGTATTTCTTGTGGTGTGTTTTATTGCCAGTAAAATTGACTCGGGAAGCAAAAGTTTCTCCTTGAAAATAAACTTAAGTATTTCTCTTGCAGATTGTTCAGTCTGTCTGGGTCTGAACGCAGCTGTCACTATGTCTGAGCGCTCTCTGTGCCTCAATTCAGCAAAGTGCTCTTTGCCCAAAACCTCTGGAGCCACACAGTATTAGTATTAGTTTTAACAAAATGATGGATAGCCAGAATAGCCTTACTTTTCTGCCATTAGTGGAGTAATTCTGGCACTTTTACACACTGCTACACACACACAGTGTGTCATGGAAAAAATTGCATTGTGAGACAGGTATGCAGAGCCGTCCATTAAATATCTCATTAAATATTTTAATATGGCCTTGGGCAGAGATCCACAGAGGGTCAGGACATTTACTCCCTTCATTAACCATTCAAAATGACAATGTCTTTGCTTTCTGGCCCCCACGGTTGGACCCAGTAATTACCATCTGAATAGAAAAAGTCTTTGGAATATTGTGATATACGGCGCACACTATAGATGGAAGCTATTGTTGTGATATTGCGTTTTCTGCCTGATTGTGAGAAGAATTATCTTCACTCGCTCAGACTTGCAGACGTTGGGCCATCTGGAAGAGGCAATGTAATAATTTTTTTAAAAATGCCATCTACCGTCTCCACTATCAGTTTTCATTTTAAGGATCGTGTCATATTGACCGTGATCAGTTTATTTAATCCGTCATGTTCCTGCTCTTCCACACGCAGGTGGATTATTACAAACCTGTACCTATCTGCTGATCTTGGCTGGCTGTCCCTCTCTCCTGGAAGCTTTTGCTTTTTCTGATCCAGTTCAATGTGACTCTGACTGAGGCTCACTGCCCTGCCAAGGTTCATAAAAAAGTTTCAAATCGCAAGGTCACATGAAGTTTTGTGTACGTGTGTTCATGCTCTGAGAGTTGTTTATCTTCTTTTGTCCACACTGGAAAAAGGCTCCTTTGCCACAGTTGTGTGGGGATGTTTGTTGTGTTTACACACTCGCTGTTACGTTGCTGACATGTTTGAGAAGCTTTTCCCGCATTGCCCTGAATTGATGTTGTGTTTTCATTGTCTGGAGCTGCTGGCTTTTATTTTGACTGCATGGGCACAACACAGCACAGCTTCTTATAGCTGTTAAGTATGACATATATGAATCATTATGTTTGCTTGGTTTATCTTCTGCTTATATCAAAATTATATGTTTTTCGCTGTTTGTGATTCAGGCCTGCCAATTATCAAAGGCTTTCAGGGCTTCGGTAAGAAAATCTACAACACAACGTTAAACAAGACATTCAAATTACAAACATACAAATATGCATAATGAAAGTATGTTCTAAATACTGAGTAAAATACAACTGTGGCTCCGAAAACAAACATATCCAGCATCGTTATGTTCAGATGTTCCCAGGATACAGTGGAAAGTGTCAAATCAAACTGAATAAATACATAAAACGCTGAGGGCTAATATCAGTGTGGATTAGACAAGAAGTCCTGCTCTGAATTTTTATTTATTGGGGAAACATTAATAAAACCTTTGGACTTTGGATGTATTAATCTCAACCCTGTGCAGCATTAACCCGCTCATGACTTCCTATACCACAAACATCTCTGTAAAATTGCACCCATGCTTTTTTTTTTCTCCTCTGCTTTACAAAAATGAGTTTCCGGAGGGTTTTTCTTATTATTGGATTGAGTTGACCTCCCACTCCCGCCCGAAACCATTAGTTTCAACTGCCAACCAGCAGTTAAGAATTCTGAATGTTAATACTTTTATTTCCTCTTTGTGTTTTCTGAAAGAGTCACATCAAAAGACAACCCTCGCACGGTTTCATCCAAGAAGTTAGTCGGCGGAGGTGGTAAGAGCTAACAGATCCTGACATGTCTCATCTCATTATCGATGTAGTTACTAAATGCTCAGCCATTAAATGCAGTGCCTTTGCTGTGTGATGTAGCGCCTCTGTTTGTTTACCCGGAGGCTTAACAAGCTTAATTTCCTCCGATTTTAGTTACGGCAGACTTTATTTCAAGCGAGGCGAGCGCCTCTGCAGTAAAATGGAACTATGGAAAACCCTGCCTCTTTCTGGAAAGTAACATCTTTTTGAATCTGAAGAAGTATATCTCTCTTTCATCACCATCTCCCTGATTTTAGCTGTAATGCTACGTCATCTGCAAATTTGAAAAGTGGAAAGCTGGAGGGACACAACCCTGGAGAACTCCTCTTTTCCCCCCATAGTTTAAATAAACCACTCCCAACATGCCTGGTGAGAATCCACTCAAACACTTTGGTGAGACTCAACAGTAATTTATGTGTTTTTGTTCCTGGATATCACCCCCCCCCTCCACTCTTGTGTGTCTGTGCTTCATTACTCTCACATCTCCCATAACCTTTAAATGCAGATGCATGTGCCCCTCCCGGCTAGCTGGGTGGTTCTCCTGCTGCCTTAAAGGTTAATAGATTTCCTGCCCCCCTTGTGCAGCGAAGTACGACGGGATGAGAGTCGCGGTCGTGTCGTATGTGCATCACATTTGTCCATTTGAGACACAAATAACAGTGGGAGCTGGATGACATCTGTTTGACAGTAATTTGATTGTGTCCTTCTCTTAGATTGATTTTTTTGCGATCTTTTGAAAAATTTATGGGAACATTTTGGCAGAGCTTACACACACACACACACCAAAACACACACCCTAAATGTGCAAAATACTCACACATTTGCAGTTACAAAACCCAAAAGCACCATCAAGCCACTTCAGTATACTCTGTCTCTGAGCGCTATGTTTCATAAAGAATAAGCTTCAAACTCAGGCCAGCCTGTGTTTTGGTTTGTGGGCAGAGTGGTGGCCTTACTACTTAGTAACCATGAAGGGACTCCCACTGTTCACCCATACAGGGTGAGAACACATGCCAGTGAGGGAAGAAAGAAAAAGGATTGAGCTATTGGAAAGGGCAAGGCGAGAACCGATGGGGCAAATTGATTTCTCTCAGGGAGACAGCAGCGCTGATGATCATGAATCGTATGTTGTGTTACATAAGCATCTTGCCACAGCTGAAGGGGATGACAGAAGTAAACAAGGCATAATTGCGAATACAGGCAATTGGTAGTGACAGGGTCGGTGACGTGGGGCAACTGGAAACCAGGGGGGGAAACTGTGCACTGGAAAGTCACCAGGAAATCCAGTCGTTCTCCATGGCATGATGGTCTCGCATCACGGAGAGCGTGTTGGAAAAAAATCCCTTTAGGTTTACTATCCTGCTTTGGCTTTCAAATGGTTCCACAGTGACAGTAGTTGGTGGTTACAGTGATATTCCGGAGTGGTTTTGGCAGTGAATGAATTTTTATTTGAGTCATGGTCAAGTGCAAGTTTCAGTCAGAGATAGTGTTCCTTACTGAGGGACATCCTGTTGTTGAAACATGGATTCCTGATGTGAGGGACACAGTGAACTTGAGCTGAGAAAGACAAAGAAAAAAAAGCATTTGAAAGTTACCTGAAACACACTCTGATGAAGTCTACTGTGCAGACAAATCGGTGGAGACAGTCATTGCTGACTGGATTTATATCATTAACTATTCTTTAAATCACCAGTGCAGAAATTGTGTCCAGACAGGATGAGAAAAACAAACATTGTAATGATGATGATAATGAGCACGAGCATGATGATTAGATTGTGTGATTGAGAAGTGCAATAACAAGACTCAACAGTCACGCTAATGACTCTGTTAGGCTGTACTTGTGCACTGTGGTGCTGTGAGCTGAACGATGTGTATGTACCTGGTCTAATCTTTACCCTGTTCACCATTTTTATGTATCAGCATGATAACATTTGCTAATTAGCGCTAAAGACAAAGTACAGCTGAGATGGATGGGAATGTCATTAAACTTATTCATTATAAACAACCCACTGTACCAAACAGCTGCAAATGCAAACCTCATTTGAGAAACGGGAGCCAGGATTGGTAGATTTTGTTTTGCCTCTCTTGTCCTTTTGATATTTAAAGGATATTAATCTTGAACATATAAAAATCTTATGCAATATGAAAAAAAAAACAAGACTTCCTGCATCAAAAAATGTGAGCTTGAGCTTCTCACCCCATACGTGTGGCATCAAATCTATTTTAGACAGAGATACTGAACAATAGAATAATAATCGGATTATATGGATTTCTGTTTTGCGCTGATTTTCACCCGTGGCTGTAACCCAGTACATTTTTTTATAGTATTATCACAAATAACACTTCTTTGAGGAAAAATAAACACCAGGTTTTTGGTTCTGTTTGAATCTAATACAACAAAAACATCAATGTACACTTCACAGGGAAGTGCGAAGGTCAAATCTGTTCTTTTGTATCATGAAAATTAGATTTTTGTACCATCATTTGTCGAGCTTGTTGTACAGCAGAAAGAGCATTGATTCATGGAGGTGCCAACTGCTCTGATGGGAATAATGCACTGTTCATTTAAACACAGCCAGAATCCCATTCATTAGCAGTGGAGCAGGCCTGGCTGTCTCTCTTGATGGCATCGCTGATTAGATTCTTAGCTCTGTACCGTCTTAACGTCATGTTCATGCTCATGAATCCAGAATAATCCATCTAGCAGAGTAATTTTTGTGTATTGTCAGGCAGGCGGCATTCACTGTCACAGAGCAAGCTCAAAGCCTGGCAGCAGGCATTTATTTGCAAGAACTATTCATTTTGTCAGTAGTCTCGTTAAATGGTGTTGTCATCCTTTGATGTTTCTGTCAGAAAAATTGAGCAAGTTGAGGCGTGTGTCAACACAATACTACAATTTTAATATATTTTGTGAGCAACCATGTGACCGGCCATTCTCCCCGGGGATTACGCTCGACTCTGCTTTTCCTCTCAGCTCTAAGAAGTATTTTAGCATCCTGCAGTTCATTGTTTTGGTACGTAACAAAGATATTCCAGCCATGACTCCTGCATGTTCTTGGATATTTGCTCAAAGCCCCAGTAGGTATTTATATTTTTATTAAAAACCGACTGACTCATGAGTCACAGTACAGAACTGTTGAATGTGCTTCAGCCTTTTCGAGCAGTGACTGAGAGGTTTTAATGTTCTTGTTCTTCTGTCAGGAACATTCTCGTTCCTGTTTGCAGACCGTTTGGCTGTGACAAAGTTGGCAGCGAAGACGGGGAGTGATCCACATCTCTGTGAGGCTCTGATCTGCTCATTATCAAAATTGCTCACTGGGCAGACAAGTCGTCTTTGTACCCGTGTGCACTGTACTCTGCTTGATGCATGTTTGTTTAGTCCTGTTACTGTTTACAACTACTGTATATTTTACTTTTTTTTGGATTGCAGCTTCAAATCCTTTAAAAACCATGTTAACAGTTAAAAATGAGAAGCATATTAAAGCAAACCATCAAAAAGTCATTATTACTGCTGCATTAAGTGAGTCATTTTGCACAGGTGTTCATTTTCATGTCCAGCTGAAAGGAGGTGGGTTGTAAAATTTAATTATTTCTCCAGAGGATTAGGTTACATCAGCTTCTAAAACTCTGTGAATATGTCTGCTGATCACAGCGATGAGGAAATATGCAGTAAACTGCTGTTTTCTTGTCCTTATTCGTCTTTCTTTTATTTTTGCAGCTTATATTTAGATATATTTGTCTGTTCAGTGGCGTCTGGCCTCTGGCTTCATCACTGACCTTTTAATACCCTTTAGAGCTTGAGTGCAGGTTGGGACAGTTTTGGATTTAACAAAGTCTAGCCTGAAAACAAAAAGCAGCCAGGCTTGTTTAATCAGGTTTTAGAGCAACCAGAGCCGTGGGAATGGGATGGCCAATTTTTTTTTAGGTGTACTATTATTGTTCTTCTTCTTCCAGTTGTTCCTCGTTTCAAAACATGAATGTTAATAATGTCTAACAGTAGCCCTGTAAATTTGTTTTTCTTGCTGTTTCACTAAACAAAAAGCTTTAAGAGAAAAAAAAAGAAAAATCCTTTTCTGCAAACTAACTGCACAGTAACTAAAGCTACCATGGTAGCATAAAAAAAAACTCAGCACCTCAAAATTGTGCTTAAGTGGAGTACTTGAGAGGATACTTTCCACCACTCTCCATGTGTAATTTCATAGTAAAACTTTATTTTAATTTTAAGACAAAAGGTGGCAAAAGGCTCACATCTTCTCCTTGTCTCCTGCCAGCTGGACTCTTAGATAAATCACAGACTGCTGCCAACAGGTCTCAGCACACTGCCAATACAATTACCGGACGTCCGTTAACTTCCCCTTTTTGTCCTTCCCAAATGCATTACAGCCTCCGCCTCCCAAACCTTTCATCAGACCTGAGAGCACATTTTGATGGACACACAGCCAGTTGTCAAGCTAATCAAGGTGCCTGTGAGGTACGCTGCTCTCAGTGTGGTGTTGAAGCCGTGGATGGAAATAATGAGCCAAGTCCTGCCTGTGACCCACAGCTAATGCTAATGCACAGTGCAGTCCCTCACTCTGCCCTTCCTCCTCACAAACATCAATGTCAGAAAACAAGAAAGGCTGTTTCCTGCAACACCCTGTCTGCCACAATATCTCTGTCATGCATAATTGCTAATGAAGTAGCTTTAGAGATTACTAGTTACCTTACAAGCCCAGTAAGCTATTACATTATTGAGGTTAGAGGGTAATTGCAAGCAAGCTAAAATATGACTGAGTACATGCACGGCTTCAGCAGAATCCCATTAACAGAGGAGAGGCGTGCATATCCGTGTTGACATGTCTGAGACATCCTGTAGCTTAGGTGAGGTATAAAGCTGTATTTATGTCCTAGAATTTGCTGCATGCACACACGAGCAAATTAAGCAAATTAATGCTCGAGTGGTGCAGGAGATGAGAATGAAGAGCCTGCAATTACAGCTGGTACAAGAAATGACTGTAAGAGCAAATCCCTCAAGGAGGCAAACGCGCTGATTTAAAAACCACCGAAAATAGGTTGTAATGCATTTCACACAACATGATTTTACAGATTCTGAAGAAAAAATAATGTCACTTACAAATAAAGCTGATGCCATAAAATTGGCTCTTCTCTGAATAAATTTTAATAATTAAATTGGACTTATGTTTTGGTGGAAGTAGCGTAACATCGTTATAGCGCTGTGAAATTTCTTATCAGGAAAGTTTCCAAAATTTTTTTCTTTTTGGCATTTAGCTGTTGATATTATCAGTAGCTACAGACAGACAAAGCAGGGAGAGAGATAAAATGAGATAAGATATATTTCATTGACCTTTGGGGAAACCTTTCTTGGCCTCAGCGTGAGCATCACTGCATTACACATCATTTATCTCCAGACAGACTTTACCAACCCTGTCTGCTAAAAGAGATTATATAAAACTCATTTGCAACAGCAAATTGTGACCAAATAACATTTTCTGTTAATGTAATGAGGATATGTCGTTGCAAATAGTATTTGGCAATTTGCGAATATGAATTACTGAATGTCCGTGTTTGTTTTCGGCCGGAATATCTGATCTTGTATTGACAACAGCATTATTAAACTTTTTAATGGTCATGTTTAGACTCTCACATCACTTGGTTAAAGTTAGGGAAAGATGGCGGTCTGCTTTAATAACCATCATCTTTCACTAACTTAAATCAAAGTGCTTTTGTTGGGACTGTGGATCCAAACCTTGGTCTGCATGTGCATTTGTAAAAGACAGAAAGAATAAAACATATGGATGGTGAAAGAAACACCTCAAACAAAGACAGGACACAGAAACAGGCAGCTGAAAACAATGTACTGAAATCCCCTGAGGTGGGACCCAGACTCAGCAAGAGAAGCGCAGAATGCAGAAAAGTCTGTAGATCGAATCTACACTTCTGTGTGTGTAACTTACTGACATCAAACGTGTGTGTGTGCGCGCGTGTGTGTTCCAGACATCAGGAAATGGCGTGCTTGAGCTGAACTTTAAAGGTGTCTGCTGAGTGTCCCTGGAATCAAAGTACAGGGTGCTGCTTTTCAGTCAGGACTCCCTCAACTCTGCCACAGAGAGGGAGGCTGGAGGGACAGGGACAGGGGATGTGATGATATTTCTCCAAAAATCCTCCCTTTTCTAGAGATTTTGGAAATATTCCCTGACCTCATGAGTCAGTGACATCATATACACCAAGTGGAAACCAAATGTCAAAGAAGTTACACTTCAAAAAGTAAAGTTCTCATATTTTTGTGTCAAAATTCTTTTACACTTGTACATTTTAGATGAGAAACTACTGCGATTGCTTGATTACAGAAACACAATTGTAAGTGCAGAGTGGGTGACAAGAAACAGAAAATATATTCAGCTTTCAGCAGTGACAGCTTGTGAGAACTGACTGGCATCAGTTTGGAGCTGGTACAGGGCTAAAATCAACAGCAGAAAGGGGTAAATAATAGTGAAATTTACAAATGAAATTTACAAAGTCATTAGAAAGAATTAGTAATTCTTTCTAATGACTGTTTCACTAAACTAACCAGCTAAAATTCTTGAAAACAGCACCATACGTGGCTCTTTCCTGTGTTTTGAATGAAATGTGAATCTTCTGCTCGCCCTGACGTATCTGCTGTCTCAGTACTAAGCTGCTATAAAGGGAAAAAGCCAAAGGGAACATCAGCAGGCATTGACAGGCTGCCACTGAACTTACGCAGGAAACCAGAGGCCGATCCTTTAAAGCATTACAGAGTGAAAGTGCCGCTGACCCCTGCTCTGTGTCAGATGCTGCTGCTGCTACCAGCTATTAATATATAATGGAAGGATGAGATGAATCACTGGTTCAACCTTCATCCATCAATAACACTGCATCGCAGTGTACTATTACTTAAGGATCAGCGACCCTGCAGTGCTGTAGAACAGCCAAAATAACTAAAATCCTCAGGGGGCTTTGAATGTCTGGAGAAGATCTGAGAACTTTCAGCCTGGATCAAAGTGGTGGATTGACCGAGAGACAGACAGACCAACTTTGCCGTCCCTAGAAACATGCTCCTATTGTGAACCCTAATAGAGCTTTGAAGGGTCAGTTCATCCAAAACACACTATTTTGGCTTTTAGCACATTAAGAAATCCTTTCAGTGTAACAGGTGGCCATTTAAATCCACATTTAAGTTCAAAGATTACCTCATGTTCCCTGTTTGAGTGGAGTGAAAACTGAAACACGTCTGTTGAAAGAGGAGCACCGATGACTTTTAAATCACGCAGGCTTACAAGAAGATATCAGCAGGAGTCGTGCAGCGTTTCTTTCAGCACAGCAGTCAGGTTTACTGGAGCAGGAGCGAACTGTCTAGACGATGGTTGACCTTTCTGTTGTGACCAGTGTTTTGCTGGATTTCAAGGCCTTTTGCTTGTTTTAGCATAACGTAAACTGACTGGTTACAAACCTTGACCTTTTTTTCTTTCACAAACAACATTATACTCTCTAAATACGCACTAAGGATAATTTAATGCATAACAAAAATTTGAATGTGTGACGAAGCCTGCATATTTTACCCAGTTTTTAACTTTGTTTCGCTTCTGTTTTCTCAACTTTCTATGAACAAGAGAGTTTATCTAATAAATAATTCTATCATAATTATTTGATAAAAGTGTGCAGGGAATGGACCAGTCTCTGTGCATTAACCAGCAGAAGACTGACATCTTCCCAAAAATATCTAATCCTTTGATAAAAGCATCATCATTCTGTTGCAGAAACACAGCAGACAGACCCCGAGCAACCTTTCCAAACTTCACTTCAGTGCACGACCCCGATTGTCAAGTGGGATTTCAGTATGTGTGTTTGTCTTGTGATGTTAGTGTCAAACACCTCCAGCGTGACGTCTGAAAAGCAGTTGGTCTTTTTCTGGCTACGGTCCAGCACCTCCTGCCGAGATTTCTGGGTAGTGCAGGCTGTTCTTTCGTGCTGCCGTCAGCAACAAGAAAAATTCGAAGATTTATTGCTGAATTTCATGTTTGGATTAATCCCTGGTTAGTAAATCACACCGCTAAAGGATACAAGAGAGAGGAAGAAAAGAGGAAAAATAATGTAAATAAAAGAGCAGCTGAAGGACAAACAAAGAAAAGACAAATACAGCAATAACTTTGAATATTACAGTGCAACAGTGTTTAAAATAAAAAAAACTGGATATGCAGGATGTTCATCAAAGAGATTTTAATCAGTAGAATTTGTAAACCTCCTCAACATACTGCAGTGCATCTCTTATATCCCTTTTCTGTAGCTTCAGCTTCTGACCAAAGTTCCTTTGTTGGTACAGCTTGTCTGTGTTTGGCATAATTTTCCAGACTGTTCCCACCGGCATACGATGATTTGACAGTTTTTGACTGATGCACCTGCAGTCTGGGCACAGATGATTTGGCCTCTTCAATCTCTGATGTCTCATGTGGCTTTGAAAACTCTCATATCAAAGCCCTGATTAGCAGCTGTTTGTCATTAGAATTAAAATCCCAGTCTGTAATGTTTTGACCACATGATAAACCATCACACAGCATGAATAACCTAGATTTAGTTGTTTAGATTTAGTTGTTGTCTAGTGTTAACAGTACTGGTCTGGTCATAACACTGTCAGTGTACTAAACCCCATTCTTAACCTTACTAGCAGCTTGACTCTAAGGATGACCGTGTGGCTCGGGCCACCATTTTGGTCCAGACTAGAAATATCTCAATGACTGTTGGTGTATATTCATGGAATTAGCAACGGATTTTCAAGGTGTTTTTAGTTTTGGTGACTTGGGATTGCAGAGGACAGTCTGTGTAAGACAAACACATTTTATACTGTCAAAGCTAATATTAGCTCTTTATCCCCACTAGAAATTATGTAATATTAACACAATGGGAGGCAGAGGTGGTGTTTACTGTACACATGAGCTTATCCCCCAGTCATTCTGAGAGAGCTTATAGCCTGCAGGAGATTTATAACAGGAATACTAAAGCAGGGACTCAGAGGGACGCCTACGCTTAACCAATTGTTTTAATCTGGGGATTTTTGTCAACAACTAGCAACACCTTATGTTTTACACTGAGCCCTTGTAGGTCTGCACTGTTTTCTCACTCATGAGAGGTGCAGAAAACAAAGAGCCACGGTACCGTGCATCTGCATTTCAAGAGACATATTTATAATAAAGGCACATCTGGAGTGATTACTCAGTATAGGAATGCTACAGTTCAGAATGTGTGAAAAGGGTTGCTACCACCAACTGCTCCAAAATCAGAGGTAGATATTATTACCCCCTGTGGCCCGAGCACTGGCAGCATCCTCTAGTCTGGATATTATTTTTCATTCAGAATTGTCCTTTGATGAAATGGTACAGTTCTGCTTTGCCCAACTGAGATGGCTAACCCAGGTCTGTTCATTTCTTTCCTCTGCATATTTAGAAAAGGTTATTCATGCTTTTATCTCTTCCAGACTCAAATACTGCAATGCACTCTATTCTGTTATCAGAGGGTGAAACATCCATAGACTGCAGTTGATACAAAATGCTGCTGACAGGCTGTTAGCACATACTAAAAGAAACGACCACATTATGCTGCTTCTTGCTGCCCTTCACTGGCTTCCGGTGAGTTTTAGTAATAATCTTATGATTAAAGTTTTCTTTTTATTTGGAGGCAGCACAACAAGACGTAAAAACAACTTTGACATTCAGTGGTAAACATGTTGACCAACAGTTGCCTGTTCTTACATTCAGAACACGGGGAACTACATAATCATTTAGTGTTATGTTTAAGTTTAATATTTACTCTCCTTTACGCTCTGTTTTTGGTCTCCACCAACTCCTGCAGGAAGTATCTGGCTCTTTAGCTCCTGAATGATCCACTATGTTCACCAGCGAGCTGCTAACTTTGTCTGTCCTGTCTATTGTCTGTACCTGAACAGGTAGCATACAGTGAGTTCATCATGGTCCACATACAAATAGTAATTTTATCCATTGTTGATATAAGATTATTGATTACAGCAGATTCAATATCAAAATATTGATTGGTGCAGCTTTAAGCGAGCATATGTTCCATGTTGTTTCAGCCTTGAAACTGCAATTGATTAAAGTATATTTGTTTTCTATCTGTTAAATATAATAGTCATCATCAGTTGTTATATTGCAGTGTCAGGGTGGGTGAGTTTTGTACATTCCTCCATTACAAAATGTGCAAATGCTGCACTCATCTTCAAGTACCTGTTCAAACTGTGTAATCAACATGCTCACACACACACACACACACACACACACACACACACACACACACACACACACACACACAAGGGTGAGCACATGCACACAAAAAGTGAAGTGTCTCTTGGTTGAAGGAGGAGAAATTTTCCGAGATGAGGCAGTAATGTGATCGCCTATAGTCAGATGGAGAGCGGAGTGGAGGCTCAATATAATCATAATTACATTTATGACAGAAACAAGCCACATCTCATCAGTCAGCGGTTTCGTTGTCCTTCCAGAGAGTGAAGTGGGAATATCACTTCACCCACTTCTAGCATATTAGGCTACAGTTAATTGAATGAATTGGACAAAGCTGAAACCACGCCACGAGTCTACTCTCCACATCGCCCACTCACAGGCTCATCTGTAATGTCATCCTTCACGCATTTGAAGATTTTCATATTAAATGTTTTGTCCGCTTTGATCACGCCTTAATACTTCTGTGATGCTTTTGATTATTAAGCCAGAATGATGTGGGTGGTGCTATACTGGTACCAGTACACTAAATGTAAATGTGCATAAATATAACAGCATGTGAAAAATAGTACATGTACCTTTTGATTTCCATTTATTAATCATAGAGACAAGAGGTTTGTTTACCAATCTGTGCTTACCCTCACAGTGAATTTAAACTCAGAAACATCCAACATGTTTGCCAAGACAGTTTTATTAGACGCCAGATCAAGAAGAGGCTTGGCGAGAGAAAGTTTCAGAGAAGGCTGCCACTACACAAGACAAGACATCAGGTTACTGTAATTGTAACCACACATCAGACTGACTGGAACTTGTGTGTGTGTGTGTGTGTGTGTGTGTGTGTGTGTGTGTGTGTGTGAATTATAAAATAGATATATTTAAATATACTATAAGGCTTGCTTGAAACAAGCGTAGTTTTAGCCTATAGCCTAAATAGGAGTGTGTATAATCTTAATTTAGCATGTTAGCATTCTATTGCAAATTAGCATGAAACAAAAAATGGCAGAGGCTGATGGAAAGTTCTGTTCAGTTTTACAGATATTCAGTCATAAATCAAAGTAGTACACAAATTGAAATTTTGTCCTGATGATCGAGTCCCACAAATTCATTAAACTAAAATATTACATTGCTTGATTTTTTGGAAAACAGTTAAAAAGACACAGTAGCAGACAATATATGTAATGTGAATACATACTAAGGACTGTTCACTTTTTGTAACTGTTAGTGATTGTATGTTTCCAGAGAAATAACAACCAAACAACATCTTTTATCTGTCTCCTTCCAGGTTATATTTTTTTAACAAGGGACAGCGCGATAAAAGCTTCAGAGCACAAACAAACAACAGGGTCTCGGATGGGGCATATTTAGTTCAAGCAAAAAAGGACACCATTTAACAGATGAATCATTTGCCTGTGCGCTTTTTGATTAAATACAGTCGGCTTTGCCAGGTTCCTCTAAGCCACTCAGTGTCGTAGAAAATTGGGTCAATTTAGAAACGTCCACATGTGCCAAAATATTCTCATCTCGGCATTTGCTTTGGAATGATCAACAGGGTGGAATGTGTTCAGGTCAATGTGGTGTGTAATGTGCTTCCCATGGCTCAGTGTGTCCTGTCTACCCAGCTGAGAGTTACAAGAGATGCTCGTGTGTGTTTCTGTGTGTGTGTGAGCGTATTTGCTGATGTCTGTGCCTTGATAATCTGAGAGCTCTGTCTGCTGCAGCCCGTTGCTAGGTTTCCCTGCGCTCTACCTGGCAGAAGATAAACCAAACAGATGCTTTTGTCTCAGGAAACTGTCCAATTAGTGAGTGACTGCATGAGGTATGCACATAAACATGGTATACATGATTTAAAAATAAGAAGACGAAGAAACCACATGTTGAACTTTGAATAAATCTTTATTATAAAACTTCTCTTAATATTTACTGCCTCAGAATCATTATCAGTTACGAATGTTCACTATAAGTAAGTACCTCATTAAGTTGAGGTTCTGTTTGTGCCAAAACATTATTTGTACATGTTTTTGGATTTTATTTCTTTGTCATCTGTTCTGTCTATTTCTCAGAAACTGTGGACAAACACAAGCAACAGACGTGCTAGAGAAAATCAAACAGCACAAGTGACATATCATAACAGATGACGATATACCATGCAGGTGAAGACCATCTAACACAACATCATGAGTGGATCTGTTATGTTTTAAATGACAGAGGTCAAACAGAAGCCATATATACAAAGCAGAAAGCCTCTGAGAGTTTCTCATCAGAGCTCGCTGGTTGTTTCTTGCTGCAGATGTAAAGCTAAAGGTGACTGTGGCTTTGAAGTTGTGGATTCCAGACTTTGGAAATCTCTATCTATCTCTGGACTTTATAAACACCTGAAGACCGAGCAGTTTTTACGCCAGCTGTTGCTGTTGACGTCTCCTCTGCAAAGGTTGTTAAAATGTTGCTGCACAGGAGAATAGAAAGGGTGACAAAAGGTGAATCACAGCTTTACAGTGAATCTTGGCTGTGTGGTTGACATCAAACTTTTTCAGCTGTGGAGGGAAGTGGAGTCGCCGGTGAGCTTTGCCAACAATAAGGTTGGTGTTTAGTTCCCATGATGGGGATTGGTGGATGGTCGATAGGGATTGGTGGACAGTAAATGTCACCTGCAGACAAACAGCCAAGTCTCAGCTTTACACTGTGATCTTGATGCGACCACTTAGTGAACTACAATAATATTCTGACACGAGTAGTTAAAAAAAGAAAATCAGTTTCTTGTATCTTCAGAAAGAGCTCATTTCTCATGCCAGAATGAAATTCCAACCACTGTTTCCATTACAATATTGACTGTAACTCTGTTATTATTATGGATATATAACAAATGGTGCATGAACATATGCATCCTCCCACATACATCTGTTGTCACTTGCATTACATGATTTTATGACGTTACAGTTTTGTATGTAAGATTTCTAATGGACTCTTCAACTGTATATTTTACTTTTATCTCCACAAGCTTCATGATTATATGAGCGACTCTTCCTGTGCCTAAAACTATGACAAATTATTTAAAAAATAATGCAGTACAGAGTTTAAAGCCGTACAGAAGAATAGAAATGTCAGTGGTGCTGTTGGCAGTTGCTTCTTCAGTTGTGGTGACACAGTTTAGACCGTTTAGGAATGCAATTAGTTGTTCTCTGTCACTCCTCACAGTCTGGGAACCCTGCACTACTTTCCAATATGGCCACCAGTTTATCACACCAACGCAAAGCGCTCTATTTTCTTGTCTCCTTTTTTTTTGTTTCCCTTTTCATCTTAAACGGTGTCGACTCAATGTCGACCAAGCGAAAGTCATTGTCACTGTGCAGCTCATTTGTGGTCCATCTCTCTCGGCCTGTTCACGTTGCCGTGGCTTCTCGCCACATCTGAGTGCAACATTTCAATTGGCTCTCCGCAGGGCAGCCGCTACTTTATTATTAGTCTCCTGACAACCAGGGAATAATTATGGGATGTCAGGAAGTTCTCCGTGGCTGATGGACAAAGCTATTTGTGGTGTGTTCCTTTCTTTGTTAGTGGAACTTGCACTTAAGAGGCAGAAGGGACAGCATCTGTGTGACATGCAGGGCTGAATGACTCTTTTCAGCAGCCTAGGAATAGAAATGCAGGGCTCAATGCCTGCAGTCAGTGGTGACGGTTGCTAGTGTCTTGTCACAGTATGTAAATCAGTTGTCACATGAGATTAGCAAAGTAAATCCTGCTTGCTCTTTGTGTAAGTGGATATAGACTATATGTAATGCAAGCTGGATGAGCGTTCAGTGTGCACAGAGAGAAATGACGATCAAACAAATTAGTCAGTTGTTGAATCTGGGAAGTCTGAAGAGTGATAAAGATTCCTGGAAGTTAAGATGAGTGAGAAAAGTGAGCAGTGAAGATGCTTTGAAGTGCTGTGATGAATACCACTTCACCGGGTGGATGTACATTAGGCCATGGATTTGAACCTGTCACTGAGGGGGGACTCAGGACCTTCAGGGACCCTGCCACCTGAGCTTTCATCTCATTAATTATCACCCTGTCAGGTGTGTCACATAAAAAATAAAGAAATAACAAAGGAATGTGATCTCCCGGACCTCATCAGCAGGGAGATGACTGATGAAATAAAACCGTCTCAGCGTCGCTTCCCTCAACTCTCAGCTAATGAAGGGATCACTCGTCCTTTCAAAATTGATCTCAGCAAATCCTGCGGGCTTGACGACAAGGAGAGTTTGAATCTCGTCACTTCAGCTGCTCTTTGCCTCCGGCGTGGTCACTTAACTTTTCTGATTATCTTCAGACTGAGAGAAGCTGTTTTGGCTGGAGATTTTGAACTGTGACTCAGCTTTTGTGTTGAATCTCACTGACTTTGGTGATCCCCTTACTTTTCTCTAGCGCCACCATGAGGTTGCACCTCAGGGCTTCAGTACAGCCTCACACAGCAACAACCCTTAGTCCTTCTTGTTAATTTCTGCTGCACCAGTATTAATGTAGTATGTAGTGTAACCCACATGGTCTCCAATCAGCTCTAATACACTCAGCTACATGGGTTGCATAAGAACTGAAATTGCTGATTGGAGTTTTAAACTAATTTTTATAAACAGTCATGAGCTGAAGAATGAATCACTCATGTTCAAAGCTCAGGATATAAAGCGATTTTAAGCTACTTGTTACTGTGACATGGTTGTTGTTTCTTCCATTTATCTCTAGAGAGAAGAGAAAGCTTCTGCAGTAGAAGTAATATGTAAGACATCACATAAAAAGAGAGAGAGCTGCAGCAACAGAGAGGAATTTTAAAGAGAGTAAAATCTGGATTTACTGTACGTGTCCACACGCATCCTTTTCAGGCTTCAGTGTCCACTGAGCTTTTGTGTTAATGGACTTCCTTCTCCTGCTGACAATAATGGCACAGCGAACGGTCAAATACAAATTGGCCCTCTCGAGATATCCTCCATAAACCTCATCCGACAATATGTCTATTGAAAAACAACCAAAACTAATGATTATTTTCGGTATTTTTGCTGTAGATGTTTTTCTTAGAGCGTGTGCACTGAAAAAAGTCATGTAGCTACAGAACAAAGAGCCCAACGTTAGATCTGCTTCTTTTTGCACGTGGCTCACCATGTTGGGAATTCAGTGCAGCTTTTAGGGCTGGCAGGTGACTCAGATTTGAATTATGATTTCTGTTTGCACTGCTGGATATCTCTGTAACCTGAGTGCTCCCACATCTATTAATGTGCACAAACAGGAGCACTTGACCTCAGCCTGGAGCCTCAACCAGAACAACTTGACATCAGTTCAGCCATGTTGGTTTTGAGTCACTTCTGGCTCCCCCACCATGCAAAGAAATTGAAAAATTAAAAAATTGTTACAGGGTTGTATCGGTACATCCAAGCAACGAGGTTGCCATGGCCACTAAAATCCCTATGATGCATGATAGGATGCTTTGGGACATTGTCTCCAGAGATTGTGCTAGATAGGCAAAACACTTCATGGAATCAGAACGATTGCTGGCTGAAGAGTTAAAGCTTTCAGCGACATAATTTACCTTCAAATGATCAGAGAAATGTGTCAGAATTCCAATCAGCTGTAGACGTTCTCCAGGATTTCACCAACAGTCGGCTGAGTGCTGTACTCAGAAAATCAGAGAAGCCCAGAGGAGGTGGTGAAAAATTAGTAATTGCTTTTACTGCTGTGATTGCTATACGATGAGGTGAGCAGGGACACTTTCCCATTAGACTGTGGCTCAGAGGAATATGCCTTATGAGACTCATTTGTGAGATGAGTTAATGCAATGTATATGACACCATACATGCTGAACACAGATGCATTCACAGAAAGGCAATGAGGCAGCTGAAATGCCATTTAAATTTACTTCATTACTCAGTCTGAAACGATAGTTTTGTAGGAACTTTATTGTCCACATTGTTGGAAATTGTCTTTGGCTTCCCCAGATAGAGTTAAAAATAAAAAGAATGATGAGAACAGGTGGCAGGGACACTATCAACTAACAACATGATTTGAAATGCATAAATACCTTGAAACTAAAAATCAGAACAAATCAAATCAAATGGGAAAGGCCTAGATTGAAGTCATTTTGGGTTAGCAATTTTTTTCACATCATTTGAAGAAACAGGCCAATTTAAGAGATGTTATTTCTGTAATTTGACTTACAACAACATATACAGGTGTGTCAGTGTCAGAAATACAGCGTTACATTCGGCAATGTTCTGATTGGCTTTATCGCTGGCACTGTACCAGGTTTATTGAATTACACAAAGAAAATCCAAGATATAGGCGATGATTGGAGAGGATTTGACTCATGCCAAGTCTCAAAAATAGTTGAGACAGAGTGAGACCTTGGTTTTTAAAGCTCAGTGTACAGAACTGCTGGAAACAACAAAAAAATATATTCTCAATATATTTTAATGTGCTGATCCACATTCAATACAGAATCTTTGTCACTGTCACAATAAATCTGTGTTTTCAGTATTATTCACATTCATTTAAGTCACAGCAGGCTGCTGCCTCCAATGTTAGTACCACAGCCATGCCTGGGCTTATGAACGAGTTCCACACAGTAAATTTTGGGAAACACTGATATCCAAGATCCAGTATTGGAAGAAACACTGAGTTCAGGTTTTGGAATTGGCATCAGGAGAGAAAAAGTCAGATTGGTGCATCCCAAATTTTATATTTTTCATGTCTCAAGGTGATTTGGAAATACATACATTTAAAAAAATGGTTGCTTAGCCTTTATCCACCTGACTAATCCTCTGATTCAGTGCCATGCCTACCTCACATCCACACACTGATCAGCCGAGCTATAGGTTAATACTTTAGCAGACAGTCCTTTTGTGCAGCCGCTATCAGTATGCACCATATTGATCTTCAAATCCAGTCAAGGAACTCATATGTGGAGGAGAATTAAATTTTAAAATAGAGCATAAACAGAAACACTTGCAAAATTTGTTTAGGATGCCAGACATGTATAAAAGCATAGAGAGGGCACAGCATTCTCCTTTCTACAGTTAAAACAAAAAGATTTGTCTGAAACTGCTGGTTATGGAAGCATCTGTTTAGTGTTATTACAACATATTGCACAACAGGCTGCTACAATATTGCCCCTTTGTTTCTCAGTGAGTCGGTGACTGATGTTTAAGCTTATACTGTCATTAAATCCAACACCATCATGCACTGTCCGTGTTTTCTCCAGACTTCATTCAGGGAGCCGAATCCCCTTCAGCTGTTCTTGTGCTGCAGGGACAGTCTGTTACATCGTGTCTATAAGACATGCACTTGTTGTATTGTGAGATAAAGTCAAGGCTCTTTCATAAGGGCAACTCACTGTGTTCCCTATTGTACTCCAAAGATCATGAGAACACCTCTAACTCCACCTGCTGGTTGAGCTGTTTTTGTGTTTGGCTGAACCCTCACATCACCCTCTAACTTGACTGTGTGAGAAAACATTTTGCAGAGTGTATTTTTTGACTAACAGTGGGTGATTATTCTACAGTGGACTGAAAATTAATATGACCTTTGTAGCTAAGTATAGGGCTTTTAATTTGCACTCAGTGTAATGTGATTTAGTGTCAGTTTACTCCCACCCAGCCCACCCACCCATTCTCTGACCACTCTATTATAGCTCAGACAGCTCGTTTGAGAAAAAAAAAACTGCCCTCACTAATCTCACTAGCTTCTCTGTTCTTACCAGTGCTATAAATACTGTGACAGCTGCTAATTCCTGATAATATAAGTTTACTTATTATGGGTAGTTTGCACATTCAGTCTGTTCAGGTTCACAGTTCTTAGTCTTATGCTATCCAGTATATGTATATACTGCCCTATATTCTTTATATATGTTGTTTAATGTGTTGCACCAAAGACATGATGATGATGACAAACATTTAAAAGCCCTGAGACAATTTAGATTTAGGTGATTTTTCACCTCATGCTTTTTACTGCTATAAAGCTGAGTTCAGGTTTTGTAGGTGAGATCGATGAACACACACAGGTGTTGCCTTCAATGTCGCCTCGAAATTTTCAGAGTTTAAGGATTAACTTATTGGCAGTGGTTCTTTAATATTTTGTGAAGATGGAGAGGAAGTGGAGTTTAAGTGCACTGAGGTATAACTATGACATATCAAGTTGTGTACGCTGCTAAATGCTGACAAGTAATAATAAAATATATTCAGGTAGACTTCTTCTCAGAGATTTATTACTTTCTTGAAAGGCCGCGAATATATTGAACGCATGCGCAGTGTTAAGCTGGAGAATAACAAAAATCATTTCCGGCAAAAACATTCAAAATACAGCGCATACTAGCCATCGGCTACTGAACTATGTTTCGTTCAGTTGACGTGATCACAAATGAATGAGACATTTAATGCTTGGGAAATATGGAGCAAAACATATACTTTGGGAATATATTACATGGAAATATATTAAAGCAGGAGTAACACTAGACCCGCACACTAAGCTTAAGGCAAATTGCACAAAAAGTGTGTGAACAAAGAACTTTCCTGTGAGGGTCTGTACATACAAACGAGACATTAATTACATCAATTATAAATCACGAAAGATTTACTTGCATTTACTGAAGAAGATCGAATTTGGGGAAAAAAAAGTTTTTATCCGACGAAGTTTACGCTTTTATTTTGAAGCCCAAAGCGTCGGGCTTCCTTTATGTGGCTCTCCGTCTGTTTAGCTTGACGCCGCTTCTTTAGTAGTTGGAATGAAAACTTCAGTTCACAGAGAAATTCAATGGGAAGGTGAACGCTAACTATGAAGCCCCGCTGAAAAGCGCTCAAAGTGTTTGGAGTAAAGCCTTCTGGAGACTGCGGTGTCCCTTCCTTAACATTTCTGGGTCGAAAACTGTAAGTTCGCCGAAGTTTCAGTGAACTTTTTTGGTGCTTTGAAAAGCGGAGTTAGCGTTAGTTTTAGCGGTTTGTTTATCCAAACTTCGCTGGACTGCTAGCTTAACTTTATAAAGTTCGCGACCAAAAAAAGCTAATTTGCGTGTTGTACTCATTTTAATTGGGCTTATCTTAGCTAAATATCAAGTGTTTGTGTTAGCTAATGTACTATCAGAGATTAGCTCATTATCGTTTGTTAACATTTTTTGACTTTCGAAGAAATCGTTTATCCCCGTTGGTATTTACAGTACATCCAGGATCTGTGGTGATTTAAATGGTTTTATTTTACAGCTTTGGTGTCTACAGAAACTAATCCAGACTTTACTCTCTAACTAATTTCCTCATAGCTAATATCCTATAGCCTTGTAGTGATATTTCATTACTATATTATGGTTTAGTGTATTTAACTTAGACTTCTCCACAAAGGCAAACTTCAGCATCACTGGTGCCCAGATTTCATATTAAGAAAAACTACATGTATAAACTAATAATTCGTGTCTGATACCATCCATGATAAGATAAAGAAGAAAATGTTATGAAAGAAAATCATATTTTTTCCTCATATTTGGTACATTATACTTTTAGTATGTGGCATTGTATTTGCTTTGTATGTGAAGGGCTTTTTTAATTTAACCACAGCTGATTTGTGCATCACATGTCCATTAATGTAGAAGCCAAATTATGAATCATTGCGGCGAACCTCCAGTCAGACTCAGTTTGGCTCCCGGCAGCAGTCACTGTAGCCGACAGTAGCAGCCAGCGCAGAGCCAGCAGTTTAAAGCTGGTCCAGTGTCAGCTTCTTTCATTATCAGCCTCAGACTTCTGCAGCCTTTGTTTGGGTAAACCTCTGTAGTATACAGTTCAGGAAAAACCTTCCTCCTGAGGCGCTGCATGACCTTCTGGCAGCCCTCCACTCTGCGTACGTCTGATGATGTCTTGGCTTCCAGGCAGAGAGCTGAAAGCATAACAAAGGATTTTATTTCCCTTTCTGACAATAACCATATTTGTATCCCCTGCCACACTCAGCACACACAGCTAACAGCTCGATCAGCAGCTCAGGAAAGTCATTCTGTTGCTAACAGCCATATCTGATGATACGGCGGGAGAACTTTTTGCATTGCTCTGTGATTGTTTAAGGGACACAAATAAATAAATCTAATCCCCTGGTGGCAATCATCTTCTTTCCACAGGCAACAGGCAATTTCTTGTTGCTCAGTCAGGTAAAGACAAAGTCCATTATCAACCCTGGTTTGCAGTAGCAGCAAACCTGGCCTGCTGTAAGATCAACATGCAGGAAATCCCAAAAAGGTTTCTAGTTTTTAGATTTTATTTTTCTTGACGCCTTGTGAAAGAAAATCGACTGGGATCTTTCCGTCTCAGGCACCTTTTTTCTTGACATTTGCATTCCTTGCATTCTTGGTGCAGTACTCTTGTGGTGCAGTATTTTGAAAGAAGGGACGTGTCACTTTTAAGTCACATGATATATTGGGATGTTTACACACTTCTGAAATCAAATTAAAATCTTAACTTAATCTGAAACATTTGTTTTGCAGGAACATAATTAAAGGCCAAGTTTTATATATGAGCTGTATAAATTCCTCCCTCACTTTAGGAAAGTTGATACTCTAGTGTGTGGTGTGATGTGATGAAAGCTGTACAGTGGCTTTTTTAGGTTCATTTTGTAGTGCTGTTAGTGCAGGCAGTACTGGGATTAGTGGGAAATGGCAGTTTCTGACAAAGAGGAAGACATTTCTCCAGAATGTGCCAGGAAACGCTTCCTGACAGGGCCGAGTGAAGGTCTTCCTGAGTGTGGGGATGCCTCTGTTTCAAGGCTGTTTATGATTTCAGCCCATTCATTGTAGGTACTCATGTAAAACTCATTTAACTTTGCATTACTTTACTTACAGAGTGTCTGAAATGATAGAATTCATACTTAGATATCTGCTTCTTTGCTGAAACCTTGATAACAAAAGCAAAGAAAGGCTGTTTTTCTTGGCTTGCTTAGATCTCTTACTCAGTTCCTCCAGCCCCTTTCCACCACCCTCTTTATTTTTTTCCCCCTCCAATGTGATTTCTGACTGTGATGTAGTTGGGGCCACGTGGAAAAACTGCAATAATTTGGGCTCAGTGTCGCGGTGCTAGCATGTGAGTCTCTGAAAGACAAAGACTTGTTTGTGCGGTGTCTCGATGTGGCCACCTCTGCTGCAGTGTGAAATAAAGCACTAGTTTAAAGCCTGGGCTGTTGTTTCTGTCAGGCAGTCTGACCTCACAGCAGCCCAGACTAAAACTCCACTGGACCATCTCTCAGGGGGATGTGTAAACAAAGGCAGTTGACTGGAAGTTGGATTTCACATGGGACTGACTTCCATGACTTCATGACGTGCTTCATGTCAACGCTACCTCTATAAGTACTACTGTAAATATTATTGCCGCTCTTAAATGATAGTAAATTAAATAGTTTGGAGTTTTGGACAGACAAGATGAGACATTTGAAGATGTGTTCCTGGGCTCTTTGTTAAATTTTCACTATTTTCTAGCATTTTATGTATAAAACAAACAAAATATAATCAGTAAATCACTCAATAGACTCTAAGATACAGCACAACCTGCAAGTGCTGCAGTTAAAACTATACTTATACTACCTAGTAATACAACTGCTACAGTGACTACTACAACTGCTTCTTCTGATACCACTTGTAGTTTAGATAATTAAGGTTTATTGAATTAGAAATTTTCATTAGATCAACATATCTCTTTCAAGAAGCTCCCCAGTGTATGATTGGTGTCACTTACCCTGTTACTTACCAGGACCGAGTCACAGTCACGCTTATTGCTGCTACTAATTGTCTTGCTGTGCTACAACTAATGCTACCGCTATTACTACTCTAAGCAAGTGCAGGTCTGAAATGCACATCTGTATCACAGCTGGAGCACAACTGTTTGAGGCACTAGCAGAGGTGTGTGTGTGTGCGTGTGTGTGTGTTTCAGAGGCCGACCACTCAGCATAGGGTCAAGTAATTCCACCCTATTTTCTTTTCACATGCATTGTCCCTCCCCCTTCCATATCCTTTCCATATCATATCCTCTCCATCTGGTTGATGTTAAAACCACCTCACAGCATCAGGAAAGTCAAAGCTTGCTTACTTATTTGCCTTTCTGTAGTTTTTTCTTCTCAGTTTTTGACTGAATAAAGCAGGATTTAGTGGTAAGGGGCTGGGGGAGGGAGAGTCTCAGAGGTCGGTGGCGATGTCAGTACCAGGCGTCAGTGTTTGGTTTTCAGGAGAACTAACCTGCTCAGGAATGTGTGCAGTGCTCACTCCCACACTGTGGAGTTATCAGTCATCATTACCTCATGGAGACACTTCTTCACGTGGCTGGAGAGATGGGCCCTCGTCTGTGGGCTCCTCTCTTGAGGTTTTGGTCAGAAGGTTCTTTCTGGATGACCTGTTCATCACTGATGCGAAAAGAAGTGGAAAATGTCTCAGCCTGGCATTTTAGAGGGTCTGGTTTCATGAGTGTGAAGAATGGAGGGACCAGTTTATTAGTTTCAGTTCTATTATCTTCCACATGACCAGCACATGATTGATTTTATTTTTTAATTTATTCCTGGTTTGATTCTTTCTCAGATGTAAATTGAAGCGAAATCCAGAATTGTGTGTTGACTGTTAAGAAGCTGTGTTTTCTACACAATGGGATTTCACATGAGACTCATAACACCACCTCTGATGTGGCTTTTATCACAGGAAAACAGAGGCAGGAGGATAGCAGCCTCTACTGTGCCAGAACACTGATTGGTTTTATCTTAAAATGTCCAGATTCATCTGTACACCCGTGGTTACACTGTGAGCAAAAGACTATATAGGATAATTGAATGGAGCGTGTGATAGCACACGCTGGTTTCCCTCTCTTCATGCCATTTGTTGTTTTCAGCATTCACACACGGAGATAGAAAATATTTGGATTCACAACAAAAAAAACGTCTTTTTGGAAATGAGACAAGCTTAAGGTTTCTCCCCCGGGGTGAAACGAGCAGCTGACCAAACACAGCTTCCACCCTGATGAGAGTGAGTGATGGTTTTCCATCATTCTCCGGAAATACCTGTGGAGGAAAACGCATTAGTAGTAAAACGTGTATCTGTGGCACTCCTCCACCCTCAATCCCCATGGGAACTGTAAAATTTAATTAGACAGCAGGTTGTTTTGTTTTGAAATCTGAGGCATTTTTGGGCTTGCTTATTGACCAAAGTCCTGTTTAGTCTTGTTCTGAATGACATGAAATGGTTAATGTGTGCATGTACATAACCAGTATTTTGGTCATAATCAATCTAAATGATATGTTTTATGCAGTAGTGCAAATACACAGCAAAGTGCACAGTGTTTTGGAAGAAATTTACTCCCCTCTCTGTGGTGTGTGAAGTTGAATTTAGGCAGTGGAACATTTAAAGGCCCCTTGTGTTAACAGCAGAGCCCCAGCCCCCAGCTCATGCAGAGGCCATTGGTTTAATTACGCTCTTAATGCCCATTTTTTACCCTGCTAGGTGTGACACTGTGACCCCAGAGAGGGAGGAAATGAAGTAAAGCCTGCAGCCCCTACCCCCGACCCCCCCACCACCATGGGCCGTCTGAACAAGTAGAGCCACTGTTTTTATGTTGTTAGTTCTGGACTTTAGCTGCTCCTTCCACAAACTGTGTGCTGTCTCGACTCCCTCAAATCAGATTTTGTTTGGAGTGATAAGTGTGTGCTCAGTGCAAGTAAAGCGAGAGACATGTGATAAGTGTTTGAATTCGGCGGTCATGGGGATACTGTCCAACTTTGTTGTGGAAGTTTGAGATGCCGAGCATGCCAGTGCTACGGGGCCTGAGACCCCTGGGAGAATAGTGCCATTATTCCAGATAGGAGCCCGGCCATAAGCACCCGTGACTGCTCGGCCACCGGAAATAAGGCCTGCTGGGTAATAAGTCCTGAAGATCACTTTGTTTTTTGTCTCTCAAGCAGTTTTTTTGTGGCACAGGCTGCAGGGTTAATTTGATGCAGCAGTCAATTGAAAAGAAAGAATGAGAGCTTGTACCATAACAGGATTAGTGATAACACAGTTATATTATTTTCAAATGGAAATGTAAAAGAGCATACAAGCAGGCTTTGTAGTTTGTAACTGACGCTTGCATGGGAGTGAAGTAATGCTCTGAACAATAAAAGTAATAGGGATGTTTACTTGAAAAATGATTATAAAGGAGTTGCCAGTTATTTTTCTGTGAAAAGACTAACCAATAAATTGACCAACCATTTCAGCTCTAAGAGTTTCTCTGGGGATTTGGATTTGTTCTCTGGCACTTATGCAGAATTCTGGGCTTAAGTCTTACTGACTGAAAAAAAAAATTACAAATCAACTGTTTTCTTTTGTCTTTCTATAAACATTTTTAATGCTTTTGTTTGAGTGAAGCCAGTGTGATAAAGTCTGTATTAGACTCTCCTTCGTGCTGTACATTTTGATTGGACTTGTTCACATGTGTCATGATCACTCAGAGCAAGTGTCCCTTTTTTCCAGCTTCACATGTATGAGAACTAAACATCCTTCACACCATTACTGGCAGCTAAATATCCAGCTAATCTCTTCTGTCGACTGCTACTTTTATATATATGTGTTAGTAAATTTCCTTGTTTCGGCTTGAGAAAGTCTGAAGAGGCAATGATGTTTACTTTAGTGAGCTGCTGTGGTTTTTGGTTTTGTTTAATTTGATTGAGATGGCTGAAAAAAGATCACATGGTCTATTTAGTAGCTGCTGTTGAGCTTTTGATCCTTTCACATGATCTTATTTTGCAGAAAGTTTTTGCCCAGTTGTCATAAAATTGTTCTGTTGATTTCCAGATTTTTCCACTTGAGATACTTTTGCCTCATTCTCTTTTTTTTAAATGTACAATAGTGCAGTATTTTGGAGGATGGTTGCTCTTCTGTTCAGATTTGAAATTCAGCATTGGAGCTTATTATTTTATGAAGTTTAAGGTTAGCTTATTAATTGACAAAAAGAACATCACCAGAAAAAAAAAACTTGTCTTGCTGCTGCAGACATCCAATAGCTGGCCACTGTAAACTTTGTGAAACCCCTGTCTGTACAATACATTGAGAGGTCTCTGTTATTGTTGCATTGGCTTCTCTTAAAACTCCTTTTCTGTTACAGATTCATTGAGCGCAAGATGATGTCTGACGCCAGCGAGATGTTGGCAGCAGCCTTGGAGCAAATGGATGGGATCATAGCAGGTAACCACATTGTACGCTTGGACTTTAAGACCTGGCCACAGCACTTTAGGTAGGCATGGCATACTATGGGGTCTAGCCACATCTGGAAACCATTAAATTGCAAGCTAGGAGTACTACGTCCAGTGGACGGTAACACAACGTGTCCTTCTTCTCCCACTCCTACCTGCAATTTAATGTAATCCTCCTGAATATACATAAAAGTTTGGAATAAAGATGAAATTGTGCTGCTAGATCACTGGCTCTTTCTCCCTCCACTCGATTGCTCCGCCATGTGAAACGAAAGAAAGTTTCCATTGTCCCCGCAGTGACGGAAACTAATGATTATTCAAGCTCGGCGAGTTTGGAAGACAAACTCCTGCTTAGGAACTTTTGGCCACATTCAGTATCCTTGTGCCACTGCAGATGAGCACAGCAGGCTTCAGTTTCAGAGTCCCTACTTTTCCGCTGATGTGTGTAATTATAGCGCTGACCTTTCCAATGGGAGCGAGGCGGCCGATCACATGACATCCCTCAGTCCCCCCCCGTTTCCACAGAAACCACAGCCGTCATCAAGCCCCACTCCCTCGCTACTGTTGCGGAAGCCATGATTGTTTGGATATTTATTTATTTAGCTCCATCTTTGTTACCACTGGACATCTTCATTATGGCTGACATTTAAGACGGATGACAGATGGCGTGGAGTAGGCTGATGCACGCCATGGGAACATCATGCACTTGTGTTCAGTCAACACGTTGCTGCATTTGCTTCCAAGAAAAATCAGAAAATGTGTTTTGAACACATATGACGGGGGGGGGGGGCATTTAAGGGTCATTATTACTGTGTCATATGATGCTTGATAAAACTTGACTCAGTTGCAAAAGTATGCAGACAACCTCTGTACAGTAAGGCCAGGCATTCAGCTCTGAAATCATCTGAAGTTGGCATGTTCTCATTCTCATGCTGTAAATGGCCAAAGCTGATGGCTGAAATTCTTGGAGATTTGTAGAACAACACAACCTGTACACACGGTTTTATAAATCTGACAGATGTGTATACATATTTCTTTGTTCATACAGTTTTAGTTGTGAACCTACAGAGTTTTATGTATTTGACTGCTGAGCTCTTTGTTTAACGGATGAAGCAGTTTTCTACCATCTGGAAAGAGACACAAGTTTGGAAAAAAAGAAATAAACATACAGTTACACAAAAACTAAAATTTATAGTTTTGGCTTGTCGTCGTGCCTCCACCACACCCACTGATCAACCAAAAGTAGCTTTGGTCATAAATTCTTCTTTTTAGTCGTAGCTTGTCATTTTGTCTGTGAGAACCCAACACATTAGATTTTCATTTGGAGTTTCATACCAGCCTAATGAGTTCTTGTCATTTCACAACTTCACTTTTTATGATTGTGTGAAATAATTTCTCGGCTTCAGTCAACATCTGACTCTTCCTTCCTGCTTCCTCAGGCTCCAAGGCTATGGATTACTCCAACGGGCTTTTTGACTGCCAGTCGCCCACCTCACCTTTCCTGGGCGGCCTTCGGGTGCTGCATCTGCTTGAGGACCTGCGGGCAGCGCTGGAGCTCATGGACAATGAGGAGAGGGACAACCTGCGATGTCAGATCCCTGACTCCACCGCAGACGGGCTGGCGGAGTGGCTGCAGGGACGAATGGTAAAAAGGCCACCTGTGAAGTGTCATTTAGCTTTCCATGTGTTGTCTTTGAGTGAAACAGGAAAATACTTGTGTATATTTAGACAGTGAGGAATCCCTAAATGTGGTGACCAGTAAATTAGACACACAATGAGAATCAGATTTTGTGGCCTTTCTGTAGCCCCAGGTTACAGTTGCCATTTCAAGTGTCTCATGTCCAGATGAAATCCAGATTTCATACACTTAATCTGAGCCACATGTGTGTCTCAACTGGCAAGATGACAGATCTGTCTCATTGCCATCTGTCCTGGTTTTCCTGGACTACATGCAAATCAGATGAGTGGGTAGTGGTATTGGAAATAATCTGGAAAACATTTGAAAGATTGTATAGAAGAACGTTTGAACATGTTTACAGGTTATGTATCTTATGGACTGATGGCTCTTTTACCCACAGAGATCGTTCAGTGATTAAGCTGATCTTGGATCAGATAAGCAAGCGAAAGAGTGAAGGTTAAATATTCGTCAGAGACAGATGCATTTGCACCTGGCAAAGACACAAATATTTATGCTGTGAAGTGGAAAGTGGGCTCTCTGATTGTTCTTATCATTGACTACGTCACTGGGAATCTTATAGTCAAAATTATATTGAATTTATTTGACTATAAATAAATTAAAAAAAACAAAACATTTTTCTGTTGAAGCCCAAATCTGTGTATAATGATATCAGTGTCTTTGTACTGAGAAGTTTTAAAACGTCACCTGGTATGAATTATCCTCTGATCTGCTTTGCGTCTCTTGATCCTGCTCCATTGCCTATACGTGACTGTGTTTATAGTAAAAGTGCTGTTATGACTTGCTTTGCAAATGATGGAGTTTCTATAGGAGTCCCTGCTGCAAATAGTTTCCACCTTTTAAACTCACGTTGACTCAGAGCGAGGCTCTTGTTTTCCTTCCCTCACGGCCTCGTCTCTCCATGTGCGATATTTGAGCGAGGAGTTTGCTTTTGATTCAATTTTCAAATAACTTGCATGTGAGAGCACAACTGACCCTCACATGTTTCTCCGGGAAGCTCAACTTGCACATCTCTTCTTTTCTTCAAGGGAAAAACCATGTGAGTTCATTGTCAGCGAGGTTGTATGGTTACACACTTACAGCCATTAGAAAATGTGTGTGGCTCAAGGCTGATGTGTATTTTCATTTGGCCACCTCAGCCAGATCCGTATTTCAACGTGACAGCTAAAGGCCTTCCCTCTCTTTTTTTTCATGAGCTCTCTTTTCAAAATAAATAGCAGTTTAAAGCTTTATTTATCTGAAGCAGCACATGCAGCTGTTAGCTGTTGTTTCTCATTTCAGACTAATGGGCATGGATCAGAAGCAGTCTACCAAGAACGCCTGTCACGACTGGAGAGCGACAAAGAGTGTCTTATTCTTCAGGTACGGATACAAAACTCCTCATCAGACAGCAAAACAATTGCACTTCAGTGGGCAATTATGTTGTATTGTGCTTGGTTCCTCTTACGTAGTTATCTCTACCAGAGGTTATGTTTTCAGCCCCAATTGTTTGCAGAATATTTTAAAACTACTTTTGATTTTTTTTTCTTATAGAATTAAGTATTCATGACTACATAAGGTAATAATCAGAATTATTTGAGTGTTGATACTTTAACTGGCAAAAAAAAGGGTCCTTACTCTGAAAGAAAATTTTCTAGGATCTCATCACTCAGTAAGAAGCTGCCTGAGAAACTAAAACATTAGTTAACAAAGATTTCTCATCACTGTGTAGGTAAGTGTTCTAACAGACCAGGTGGAGGTGCAAGGTGAAAAGATTCGGGACCTTGACAATTGCCTTGAGCATCATCGGGAGAAACTAAATGCTACTGAGGAGCTGCTTCAACAGGTGAGGCCTCTTAGTTCAGTTCTTAAGCTTTCAAATGTGAAATCTAGAGGTTTCAGAGTGTGGATGAACACGCGCTTATCTCAACAATAGTAATTGCAATATTTTAGTGCAGTTTTACAAAGTGTGCATCTTGGTCCACAGGAGCTGCTGAACCGGACCGCACTGGAGACCCAGAAGCTGGAGCTGATGACCGAGGTGTCGAGTTTGAAGCTGAAGCTGACGGCTGTGGAGAGAGATCACAGGGACAATGAGGTAGACGCGTACGGCGTCTCAGGCTGTGAAATGGGGCAGAGAGAGTGAAGTTCTCAGACCTGCACCTGCACCTTGTTTCATGTCATGTGTGACTCTGAATCCTGGCAGCCGCCCAGTCATTGTTTTAAAGTCACAAAGGTCTGTCTCACTTGGCTGGTGGACTCAGATCTGTCATGTGGTGCAGGGTGAACTTCTTCAGGGGTTACCAAAGAGGCTTAAACACCCCTTTTGCTCCAGCAGCTGTTTCCTGCCAGAATCCCCCCACCCACCCATGCCTCTCCCCCTTTCCTCCCCTCCCCTCCCCTCTCTGAGGGGATAAAAGTCTGTGGGAGTTATAGTTTCCATACTATCAGTAAAAGCTTTAAGGGTTGTTTTTCCCGCAACTGCACATATTTATTTTTGTAGCCGTTTAGCCTCCGTTATAAAATACATCACATCATTCTTATCTAAACAGTGCTGATGCATTCTAACTTCTGTGTTTGTTTACCCTTTGGTGCCTGATTTACGAAAAGAAAATCTTAGTACCTATTCTCAGTGTCATAACTCAGTCAAACCAGAACACACAGACAACTTAAGGCGACCAAATCAGGGCTTAGGTTTAGCTCACAGCTACCCCAGCCGCTGTGATGCAGCAGCTGAAGGGATCCAAATAAACAAACAAGTGGCTTAGTACCTCACTGACTCCAGGGCTATATTAGTGTGATGGAAACGGTGCTATCCAAAGTCTGAACATATTCCAGGGTTTCAGTTTTGTCAGCTGAGGTGCTGATCAATTTAGTAAGCAGATGATGGCTGAAACAACAGCCATAGGAAATATAACGTTGGAATCTTTTTGCTGTTTGGAATAGCACCTCTGCTCTCTTTCTCTGAAGGCTAATGATGTATTTTATAAAAGTTTATTAATTTTTTTTACGATGTTCAGGGAAGTCCTAGTTTCCAGCGATAAAACTGTGGAAAACCCAGTATTCATTACAAATGAGAAGGAGTGACTATGAAAATTTCAACTGAGGAAAATGCTTTCCATGCATAGTACCACTCAGCTGCCAAATGCCATTTCAGAGCAGCACAACTTGTCCTGCAAAATACCATATATGACTATACCATAATCCTGTAAATGACGGGAGTGAAAACTGAGGGAAAGCAGCCTGGTGTTCGAATTCAGAAATGAATGAGTTGATAATGATGTAAAAGTACACATTGTCAGTACACATTCCCTTTAATGTCAGTTTCTCACAATGCTCCTACACTGGGATTAAAGCAGTTTCACAGTAACTGTCCGGGACGCTTCCTTTTACTCCAGGATTTGTCTCTGTGTGGACTCAGCTTCTCAAATTCTCTCCAGAGGGACATCAGTCTGAAAATAATGTTTGGTGCCTTTGGCAGAAATTCCCCCCGTTTAAAAAAAAAAAAAAAAAATCAGAAATCTCCCCCACACAGTCTCCATAAACGTCCCCAGTGCAGGTTGCTCTCAGAGTTTAATGGGTAATGGGAGTTCTTTTCTCCTCCCCAGGGCTTGTACCAGGAAGTAACAGACCTGCGGTTCAGGGTGACTGACATAGAGAATGAAAGACTGCAGTGTGAGAAGAAACTAAAAGCGACCAAAGTGAGTGTATGCTGATGGATCATTCTTTTACATTTGGCAATGAGAACAGAGGATATCAGAATTGGTTTTTGCACTTTGAAATGCGTCATTACATGTTTAAAACCTTGTGATTTCCCCCATGACTTTGTTTTTCTGCTCATTCCTCCCTTTACCCCCATTTTCTGCTCCTCCTCCCTCCTCCTGTCTGCCATTTTAACATCTTTCTGCAACATGCTAACCTGTCAAGCGTCCAAAGTGGAACACTGAGCGGTTCACTGGAGACGAGGTGAACGAGGTTTAATCTCCGGCTTGTACTCTTCTCCTCTCTGGCCCTTAAGATCCTTTAAAGCTGCTCCTTCTCCACTGCTGCACACTGCTTTCCTGACTTTCACTACACTTGCTGTAAGTGCTTTCACCTGTACCGGTTCCAGGTTTTTTTTTTTGTATTAACACCTGTTAAACTGTATTTTGGGGCCTATTTCTAAAAGGTACAAACCTTTGAGACAGTTTGTGGTAATGTTGTGTCTGTTCAGGTTTTCGATGTGTCCACTATTCTGCATGTCAACCATCCTGCATATTATTGGTTTAGTGAATAGTGTGAACTTGCACTGAATCTCACAAGACGCCCAGAGCTGGACTTTGGCACAGTGTTGCTTTGAGCTAAAGGCTAACACACATATAGAGTGATGTGAGCTGCAGAGTGGTGACTTTACCTCTTTCCTCTGTCAGGAGGAGCTGCAGCTTCTGCAGAGGCAGCTGGAGGAGCGAGAGTTGGAGCTGAGGAGGCTGAAGGACGAGAGCAGACTGAAGGTGGAGAGCCACAGCGGAGCTGGTGGAGGAGACGGAGGTGGGAGCTGTTTAAATACTTTGGAAGTTACTTGTACCATTTCAAACAATCCAGCTCTAATATTACAAAATGAGATTTGGACAAATAGACATTTCACAATCCAGCAAACACCAGATCCCCCTCCAGCAGCTTTCCTAAGAAATAATAGGTGCTTTACTTTTATTTGGATTTCTCCATTAATTATTGTTGCAGTGTCTTACATTTCACAGACAGTCCAAATTATAATGAGGTGATTTGAGATTGTTTTTTTTTTCTTCTTGAATCCTTATCAGCGTGTCTGTAGGCTCCATACCAAACATTTGACTGTTTTACTCCTTCCACCCACTGCTGACCTTATCTTATCCACTCTGATGGTAGAGGAATGCCATTCATTTTAAGGGGAGTCTCTTATACGGGTCTGCCTGTGAACACATGCTGTAGAGTAAAACCTGCAGCGCATGAGGTTTTTGTTTTGTCTCCCAGCTCCCTGTGCAGGCATGAGATGTTTATTCAGACACTGACTACATCAAACATGTAAAGCTAACCACCTGAGTTATAAAAGATGTTTCCATTTCAAACCTGGTTCAAAGTTAAAACGTCAGAGATCACATGACGCCAGATAAACCTGGTTTGGATTAAATTACCAAGTGGTTGGCATATGTTTAATAGTAAAACACACAGAAAGTCCCTGTTTCTGATCATTTGTAGTGATAATTGAATCAGTTGTTCGTTGCGGCCCCAAGCTGAAATAGGAGACCTGCTGACCAGCACACTGAGCCTCAGTGGTTTCATTATTTCTGGTTTCTACTGGCTGCTCTCAGAGCCTGGGCGAGCTGAAGCTAAAGTAACCTTCCAGAAGTGTGTTTCTTTTTCCAGATACAGAAATGCTGAAGATGAGGAGGGTGTTGGAGACGCTGACGTCAGCTAACGACGAAAAGGTACAGCGTGATGTGATGTGACGTCGTGGTCATAAGCAGCAGCTGAGAAGCTGCTCTGATTTGCTTAAAGCAGTCTACACTGTAACGTCATGCATGTTTATTTACAGGAGAGAAGGATAAAAGAGCTGGAGGAGTCGCTAACAAAGTGCAAGAAAGTACAGGAGCTGGTCAAAGGTCAGACTTTTGTGGGATCAGATAGAATAAGGACTTCACTCATTAATCAAAGTAATTTTCAGATTGTTGATTGTTAAATAAAAAGGCTAAAAAAACTGAGTTTAGTGGGTTTTCAGTCCAGTACATCTCTACTAACTACCCTATCCATTTTCAGAGAAGTTGAAGGAGGATGACTATGATGATATTCCAGACGATCCCTCGGTTCCTGTAGCCATGGAGGTGGATCAGGTCACCGTGGTGTTGGAGGGGGAGGCAGGAAGGAGCTCTGGCGAGGTAAACACAACCTCTGTCAAAACAATTCGCACACAGGATGAACCACAGACTGTGGACTTCCTTTCAGAAAAAAACTCAATTTTGGCCTCCCACTCTGAAATTGTTTCTCCCTGGAATTCAGAGCTTCTGTTCGGGTTATTATTTGTTGGGCTGGGTGAACGTCCTGCCGTCGAGGAAAAAAAAAAGTCCAACTAATCATGTTTTCCTGTCCTTGTCTGTTGTCTCAGTCTATTCCATGTATAGCCGTCCTCTCTGAAATGAACGAACTGGACAGGGAACGACAGTTACAGGCAGCGGAAAGGTAAAACTGCCATCTGAGTTTTAAATCTTATTATTGCTCCGTTATGTTACTGAAACCCCTGTGTTTGTGTTTTATTTAGTCTCATGGGTGGAATGAATTACACTGAAATATCACCACAAAATATGAAATCTTGCTGGTTTTGGTCCTAGACCTTGTTGTTAAATGAACAATAACAGTTAAACTAGTCTGTTTTTTTTTAAAATATCTGTTTCTAACAGTTGTAACAGTCTGTACTCTGAAGTCATGGAAACACAATCTCGTTAGATCCAATTGCGATTTAATCAAATGTTATCAGACCAGAAACTTCAGCTTGTTCTCAGTCTCCACTAACTGATGTTCCAGTCATGTTCTTCTACACGACATGTTTGGCTGCACTGACATGATGATCTGTGATCATCAGTGTTTACGATGTGTGGTTGGTGTTGAGAGTGTTTCAAGACTCTTATTCACCTGTTTTGTTTTTTTTTTTTATTTCAGGTCAGCCATAACCAGGAGCACTGACCAGGTAAGACCCTGCCCTCTCTGATGCAGACATGTTGAGTCTCCAGTGGACGGGCAGTAGACTGTCTTGAGTGTACAGCATTAAAAAAAATAGTCCTCTTCTGACACCTAGTGGTTAAATGGCGCAACTGAACTTTTTTTCCTTTTTTCTTAAAATTTTCTTAAATTTAAAAGTGAAATGGTTTGTCATTGGTCGTATCCTAACTTTTCTGCTGCCCTGTATTTTTCATTAATTTCATTAAGGTCATTAATAAAGCAGGGCCCGGTTCCTCCTCCCCTACTAAAGCAAACACCACAAGTGATGAGAGTTTTGGTTCCAAGAAGGCCCGCTCCTCTTTTGGCCGTGGATTCTTCAAGCTGCGTGGAGGCAAACAGACGGCCAGCGCCCCAAACCTGGGTGAGCATCACCTTTTTAAAATACTGAAACATAAACTGGTATTTAAGTCTGTCATTGTTAAGTATTTTTGATTTTTTTTCTTCACTACTTTAATGTGTTGTGCTTCACTGTTGATTCTGATGTTTCTTTTCTTGCCTCTGTTAATTATGAAGATCGCACCCGGAGTGCCAGTGCACCTGTGTTAGGTACAGTAGAGCAGAGTGGCCTTGTTGGCCTGCAGTATGGCTGCTCTGGATGATACAGCTGGATGTGCTTAAGGACAGTACTGACGCTGTGGCCATTTAACTTACATGAACTCATTGTCAAACTGTCCTGTTATAGATATAGCAACATTTCCCCAACTTTTTTTCTAAATAAGTGATTCCCAGCCTTTTTTTTTTTACTTATGATTCCTGGTTTGCATGTTTATAAAGTGTGAGTTGTCAAATGTTTTTACCTTAAACTAACTGGTTTTAAAAATTATTCATTATTCCACAAGAAAAGTTGAGAATCACTTTTCTAAATCAGTGCTGAAAACATGATTTACTATAGTTTCTTGCTCTGGTGTGAGGTGTTTCTGTCCATGAGCTCTCTAAATCATCCAGTTGTCCCTTATCCACGACATTAAAAACCATCTGCAATGAGGATGTTTTGATGGTTCTTGTCAATTAAGATGTGAAGAATTTCTCAGTCATTCTAAATGATATCTCGTGGTACTTGACTAGCTCTTTGCATGGATGGTGATGATCAGGTTTTATGTTAGTAACCTCGGGTTGTGATGGTGCTTCTGTAGCTGCTGTGCTGTGTAACGCTGGCAAGACATTTCTGGGAGAGGGTTTTAGTGCAACCTGATCAGCTCTGAGTGGTGGTGGGATGTCCAGTCTTGTTGCAGTATATAATCAGTTACGTTGATGTGTATATAATTATTTCTGCAGCTGAGACAGAACGTAAAGGCACGGATCACCTGGACTTGGCCGGCGTTCCTTCACGGAAGTCCCACGATGGAGCTCCTCTGCCGTCCTCCTCAGAAACCAAAAAGAAGTCTAAAGGCTTTAAGAGATTTTTTGGCCGGTAACACTCAGCGTTGTGTCAGCTGTGTTTACAGTAATGTGAGCGGATTATCTGTGGTCATTTATGCTGCGATATTTACTCCTGCAGGCTAAAGAGGAGTCACTCTACCTCCTTCAACCTCGACGATGAGATGGAGTTCAGGAGGGGTGGAGTCAGAGCCACAGCTGGCCCACGACTCGGGTGGTCGCGTGAATCTAAACACAAGTAGGTGTCAAATAATAATCGTAAATATTTAGTGTGCCATCAAAGAGAAATGTAGCCCAGAATGTTGAAATCTTTTGGAGCTACCCAGTATACAAGATAAAGGCTTAATTTACAAGCCATTATAGCAATGTACAGAATACACACAGTCCATGTAATCGGTGTCTTGTCTCTGTCCTTGCTCAGGGCTGTTGAAGTTCCTTTCTCGCGGTGGAGTAAAGATGAAGTTTTTTCGTGGCTGCATGAGCAAGGCCTGGGTTTATATGCTGCCCAGGGACAGAGCTGGATCAAATCAGGACAGACACTGCTGCAGGCATCACAGCATGATCTGGAGAAGGTAGGGGTGCCATATTTTCAGGTCTGGGTACAGTGTATACAATATGTCAAGCATTTATTTGCGTTTCATGAATTGTGATGTTACTTTATAATCAGACAAGGGCCAGAGGAAGAAGCAGGATGCATCTGTCTCTCAGAAGTTTTACAGCTTCACTGCTGCTGCCTGTAGGAGCTCCTTGTGAATGATGTTGTGTTCCTCTGTTTACCTGAGCAGGAGCTGGGCATGAAGCAGCCTCTCCACAGGAAGAAGCTGCAGCTGGCCTTGCAGGCTCTCGGGTCAGAAGAGGACGACCTGAAGGGCAAACTGGACCACAACTGGGTGACCAGTGAGTGACAACTCCAGCAGAGTACCTGTACTGTCACCCACAACTTTTTATTAAGTTTTTTTTTTAAACATACTGCTGTGTCTATATTTCAGGATGGCTGGATGACATTGGCCTCCCACAGTACAAAAGTCACTTTGATGAGGCTCGTGTTGATGGACGCATGCTGCACTACATGACAGTGGTGAGCTGCCAGGGCTTTTCAAACCTTGTCACGTTGCACTGGAGCCTTTATGGAAGCTTGTAGAGCTGCTTTGATATTAAAGTGTCAAACTTTTCTAGTGTTTCGTTTATATTCTGCCTGAACTTTCCCACAGAATAAATCATTCAGTAGGTGACATGACTTTGTGATAACTCTTTGTTATTGTTTGATCCTGTGGCTGTTTCCCAGGAGGACTTGCTGTCTCTGAAGGTGGGCAGTGTCCTCCATCACCTCAGCGTCAAGAGAGCCATTCAGGTCCTGCGCCTCAATTCCTACGAACCCAACTGTCTCAGGCGGCGACCCTCTGACGAGGTATCACACAAGACACCACAGTTTATTTTATTTATTCATTTATTATTTTACATTTAATCTTGGATGTATGTAGATCTAAAATCTGGATTTTTACTCCCTCGCTTCTGTCCAGAACAACATCACACCGGCAGAGATCTCCCAGTGGACCAACCACAGAGTGATGGAGTGGCTCCGATCTGTGGATCTGGCTGAGTATGCCCCAAATCTGAGAGGCAGCGGCGTTCATGGAGGACTGATGGTGAGCGGGCAGGGACAAAGGAAAAGGAGTTTTTAAAATTCAGAATCTTTTTAGCTCAATCCATATATATGAGGAAATTATTAATATTTAAAGAATTTCTGTTTATATTTCCCTCAGCCTTAGAGGTAGTTCTTTGTATGTAATGTTTTTACTTTAAGCCATTGTCTAGCCTTTGCCTTAAAAGGCTTAAGGACTTGACTCTATAATTAAAGTGGCCTATTCTTGTCCACAGCACCAGCTTACAGAGAGGAGTCCTTACTGGTGTCATGTGTGCTTCAGCCTCCTTCTTCAAAACAACTGAAAAAATATTTAGAGAATTTAAATTAATGGTTGATACACACACTGCAGGATTGTGTGACCTGCATACTCGAACAATGAATTACATAAGGATTCGACACAATAGTTGACAGAAAGAAAAAATGTATTCCCTGGTGTGACTCTACATCACTTTTTTTCTGTCCTGTTTCCCTTTTTGACCTCTCTCCATGACGTTTTCTCAAATACCTACGTGCTCTGAAGGTGCTGGAGCCGCGCTTCAACGTGGAAGCACTCGCCCTCCTGCTCAACATTCCTCCCAACAAAACCCTGCTGAGACGCCACCTGGCCACACATTTCCACCTGCTCATCGGCTCAGAGGCGCAGCGGCTTAAGCAGGAGTGTCTGGAAAACCCAGACTACACTGTCCTCACGGCCACTGCCAAGGTCAAGGTTAGTGTCCGTCCACACAAACCACCGTGGTAACACCAGCTTCAGGACACTAAACCTAAATATTATAATTAAGTTTTAACCTTTCTTTTAACCAGGCAAATTCCACTGAGGCTGGAAGCTTCTTTTTGTGAGGGAAACCTGGCCCATAATGCAGCTGCAAAAGGCTGCAGACAAAACGAGACAACAAAAACAGAAAAGTGTACTCAGTCACTGTCAAATGCTCCTGCTGAAACCTGCTAACTGTGTCTGTTTCTGTCTTCCAGCCTAGACGCCTGTCGTTCGGTGGTTTTGGCACTCTGAGAAAGAAACGCCAGGACGACACCGAGGAGTACGTCTGCCCCATGAACGTGGAAATGCCCAAAAGCAGCAGCTTCCAGAGCGGGGTCCGAATGTACGAGGATAACCTGGACCACCTGGAACAGGTACACGGATCCAGATACTTCCACATCTGTTTAGCTCCTTTCACCTGTCTGGAGCTTGACTCTGTGTCCTGACCCACTGCTTGTGTTTCTTTGTGGCAGATGGAGGACTCTGAAGGGACCGTCAGGCAGATAGGAGCATTTTCAGAGGGAATCAACAATCTGACGGTGAGAAACTGACAATTAAAACTAAAAGCAGGTGTGCTGGGTAGAACGTTTCCTTTATTCTCTCCGGTCGTGTCTGTGTTTCAGAGCATGCTGAAGGACGATGAGTTTTTTCCAGAGATCTCAGTCTGCCAGCCGGAGGTCAACGCTGCAGAAACATGCAACAGTTCCAACATCTAGACGGCGAGCTTCATGTAAGAACCAACTGTGCCAACAGCAAACTCATCCCACCAACGTCCGTAGTAGAACATGTGAGACCTACTTTTACACTATTCATTCAGAAGTAAAGCCATAGCATCTGTGACCATATATATATTTATTGAAGCTGTCAAATATAATGCATGAACTGAAAATGCAAGATTTTATTGCATTAATGTACCTCTTTTTACATTTATCATTACTCAAGCATTTGTGTTTTCAGCATATTTTAGGTGTTTGTTTCTTTCCCCTTATTTTAAAGGCTGTTATTCCTCTCTTGAGTGTAGCTCTCAAGTTTTCACGTCCACAGCTGATCAGTCAGATTCATTTTTATTTGTGGTACGTAAAGTTGCTTTATGTCTTCTCTGTTTCTAGTGATATGGAGCTGCAAACATAGTTCTGGTTTTATTTGCTCAGGACTCTGAGATTTGTCTCCAACACTGTGGCTTTAAAAAAAAAAAAAAAAAAAAAAAAAAGAAATACAGCTCCGTATCTTTCCAGAAAGTGTCCAGTTACCCTCCATATAACCACTTGTATTGGAATCACTTTCTACTGAAGAAGTAGTTTTTATGTAAACAGATCTGTGTGTATCGCCTTGGACACTGCCACTGGACAGATGCTGCCGCCTTTCAAAGCTGTAAGCACCAAACACACATGATCCCGTTCACAGTATTGGGGCTAAGACAAATCTCAGAGGCAGGCAGATATGTCAAAACCAAAACTGTTTGTTGCCACATATCGCTAGAGGGAACAAAAAGAGAACTGTTCAACATTTTGAGAAATGTGCTTATTTGCTTTCTCACCAAGAATTAGGTGAGAGGACCGACACCACTCTGTCTGTGCTTTAAATGTGAAGAACAGGAGATGATTGAGACTGGAAACTGGTAGAGAAACTTGTTTAATCCAAACGCTGCTCACCACAAAAACAGTTACAGCATGTGACTGTTCCTAAAAAAAAAAAAATCACTGTTATTACATTTGTTTTTCTGCAGATTACACAAACGAGATGCCTGCTAGTGAGATTTAGAGGTGCAGGTATGTGTCTTTTTACACTATGCTAGCTGTTTCCCCCTGTTTCCAGTCTCTATGCTAAGCTAAGCTTACCATCTCCTGTAGGTTCACATCTACTGGACAGATATGAGGGTATGAATCCTCCAATCTGACGCTCGGCAAGAAAGCAAAGCCGCACGTTTCCCAAAATGTTGAACTGTAACTTTAAGAAAAGAAACATGAATGAAAAGTAAACATGGGAACCAAAGTCACTGCTTCTACAAACATTTAGCCAAATCTCTATTTTCCTGCAAACCAAAATTATGGTTTTATTCTATGTTGTGTTTTTAAATTTTTGGTAATAAAAATCAGAATGCATTTTTTTTCCCCGTCTTTACTCTCAGCAGCATCTTGCTTCGGTCAAGGGAGACACAACAACACAGTTATTATCCAGCACTTGCAAATGAGGATTTCAGTTTCTGACGAGTGTGGGGGACATCAGAGTACAAGAAATCAAAAATCAAAGCGCCAATAATTCAAGAGCAGTTGATGTTTATGGTGCATATCCAAACACGAGCAGCCACTGTTGCCAGACTTGCAGCAAAGACATCGTATCAGTAACCACATCACCTTCAACAAATCACTGAACACGTTTTAGCAAAATATAGACATCTTTGATGTAACAATATCGACACAGCCGGACAACAGGTAGACGGCAGATAGCTAACACATTCCCAACAGCCATAAATGGAATAACTGATTCCGTATAAATGGAACAAGTGGTCATAACTCTTTTACTGTGCATAAAAAAAAAAAGCTTTGCAAGTGTTTAAGGCACTCAGAAAGCAGCCAGTAAACCTCAACTCCTCTGATACTGAAACCAAAGTGAGGCCACAGCAGGACAGTGGGTTTGACTGCAACAGATCTGGAATCACATCCTAATGTTCTGAACCGACGACATGAAAAAATGTCTAGCTATCCTTTTTCCAACTCCAAGATCCAACTCCACATACTCAACTTTAATCCTAAACAAGCCCAAACATCCGCCATTTTCCCTTCCAAGACACTTACTACTAACATGAATTGGTCCGTGCTGTGATTCTGTTGCATGATGAATATCATGGCATAAATATGCTGTATACATAGTGCAATTCCCACTGCAACTATACGAGTGCTTTAATGCTTTTGGGGAGATAATAATAATCAAGCGCTCCTCATTCCCAACCTAACCTTCTTTGTGAGTCTAGAAGGTGAACCTCTGGCCCTCGGAGTGGCCCACTTTGTCCAGGTTGGGGTTGCAGGCGAACTGGATCATCGGCGGCGGTCCACACATCAGAATGAGGGTGTCGTCGCCGGGAGGAGGCAGGTGTTCTCTGATCATGTCCTCGCTGATGAAGCCCTGGCTGTACTCCCAGTCTGAAACACAGAAAAGACCCTAGAGTTTAAAAACAGCTCAGTATAGGAAGGTTTAGAGTTTAGATTTCCGTCCAACTACATCTCCAATACAATCACTACTCATTTAACAGTGTACGCTAGTGACACATGCTGGTGAGGACATTATTAACATCCTAATTTAAAAATAAAGTACTGTACTTAAGTACAATTGAGGTACTCTTTTATAGTTGCAGTGTTTTACTGCTGAACTACACACTGATGTGTAAAAGTACCTAAAAGTGGCTACACATTGATAAATTACAACATTAATTATTTATATTTTTGATTAATCTGCCAATTATTTTTTAATCGACTTTAAAATGTCAGAAAATCTTTTTTTTTTCATTAAAGAAAATTAATTAAATGAGAATCAAAATAGTTTTTGATTAATTCCTTGACAGTTGACTGTACTGTGGAAATGTATTTAATACTGAATTTACCATGTGAGCTGTTCACTTCCATGTTTTTTTGTTTTTTTTTTAACCCAGATCCTATTAATCTGTTAGCAACTGGACATTATGTGAAAACTGGCTTTTACTGTATATGAGAATTTACAGTATCTGCTCTGCATGAGGCCATTAGACACCTAACGTCAGTGAGAGAAACCAGACCTGTTCTCAGATTTCAAGTATTGTTAGAGGACTCACTGTCAGGCGCCCTGTCGACGGTGAACCACAGCTTGAACCGGTCCGGGTTGTTCACCTCAATCTCCTCCAGCTCAGGCCGCAGCAGGATGTCTTTCTCAGTCTGAGGCATCACAGACAAAGAGGTGTTTGATTTTTAATTCAGCCTGCGTCACACAGCGTTCCCCCTCTGTTTGATACAAACCACTCCTCAGTTATATTTCAAACACAAGGTGACCTGGGCTAATGAACCTCACCTGGTTGGCAAACAGCAGGTGACACACGGTCTGGTCCTTTGGATCCTTCATCACTGCTGTGATGAGCTGCAGCATGGGAGTGATCCCTGTAAGAAAGCAAAAGAAAAAAGAAAGAGGTCACATTTTTGGCTTCAGACATAAAACTACTTTCATTATTCATAACATGTAAAGTCCAGAGGTATGTGGCTGTGCTTCTGACCTGGACTATAAGCCCCTAAAATATCTTTAGTTAACATTTACTAAGAGTTTATCTCTCAAAAACTCAGAGAGAAACTGGGTGTGGCCTCATCGGATATGAATTTGTTTTGAACTCTTTAAATTCGGAGACCGTTGTGGGTGAATCAGCAGTTTCAGAAATACGATTGGCTGACTGGATAATTGCATGAATAAGCAGATGTACGTTGGCACTCTGTCTAGAGTTTTGTAGTTTATAAATCGTACTTTGGGTTAATCTGATGGGTGGCTGAAACCTCTGCTAAACATTTTCACAGGATTAATTAAGCTGGATGTTTCCCTTACCTGTCCCTCCAGCAATCATGCCCACATGTTTGGCCGTCTTGGTCACAGCTGGGGACTTTTTATCTGGCTGAATGTCGAAAAGTCCTGTGGAGGAAAAAGTCACGGCATCAAACATCTGAAGCTCAAATTTGTGTTGTTGGAAAAACTGACTATGGTTCACCTCTTACTGTGTATTAGCACCATGCTATGTTGCTCACCTTTGCCTTTGTAAACAAGAAGGCCGCTGGGTCCTCTAAAGTCAATAGTGTCGTTGATCTTGAGGCTCTCCAAGTGTTGACTCATCTTCCCACCCTCAGGGAATTTTGGATGGACACCTTTAAAGTAAACCTGTCAACAAGGGACCACAGGAGAAACTGGCTCAGGGAAATAAAGCGACAGGTTTACATTTACAGGGAAACAACTTTCCTTCAGGCTTTACCTTCACCACCAAGTCCACATAGCCTTTGTCGTCATCACTGGACACCGGCGTGTACGGACGGACGACCAGTTTACCGTCGACTTTTGCAGACAAATAGATGTGCTGCCCTGGGAGGAAACACACACACAAACGAACAACTGAGGACAAATGAACCTACAACTATTCTGATAATCGATTCATTATTTCAGTCTCTGATTCAGTTCATAGTTGCAGCGCTAATAAATTGCACAAAACAGGCGGAGCTCTGTTATCTGTATCTACCTTATATTTATTCTCTGATACCGATGTTTGTATTTTTGTATATGTGTATTGTATATAATCCACATGTCCATGATGACTGTTAACGCTACTTCCCATATGTTACATACTGATAACGATCGTGTGAGAGGACAAACTAACCGACTGGGAGACCGAGGACGTGCTCAGGAGACGGCAGGGCGAAGCGGAACCTCCTTGTGTCATGGCTGACGATCTGAACAAGCAACAAATACAAAGCAGTTTGTCAGAAAGAAACCTGCGTTGAAGAAACATGTCAAAAACAACAGATGAGCAGTGGTGCGTGGACGCAGCTGCTGCGGTTATAAACTGAGAGACTGGCGATTTTTCTGCAACGGTTTTGTTTTTTTTATTTATTCATCGGGTTTTTATGAGGCGATGTGCAGACTGCTTACCTGTTTGTCTATCAGCCGCAGTGCATACTTAATGTTGGGGTCCTCTAAGGTGATGGCAGGTCTCCTCTTTGAGAAGAGAAGTCTGAAGATGAGGTTGATGATGCTGTCAAAGCCGCCTCTGATCAGCTGTGAGAAAAGGTCACATGCGGGAGAGTGACTCAGACCGCCCTGCTAGCATTAGCTACCCACTGTTTGAGCCCTCCGCAGGGCGTTGTCTAACTAAAGTCAAGTCATTTTTGTTTAATCCAAAGCGGGAGCAATGAGTCATGGCAATTCCTGTGGGCAGGCCGGACCAAGCTCCCAACAGAACTCGGTTAGGAAAAACTGAGCGCTAGCTAATGGTAGCCTGAGCTTACGCGCAGGAATTTGATAAAAACAGAAAAAGCCTGGCTACTTTTCATCAAAGCATACTTACACCGATGATGTAGGAGAGCATTTTCAGTCCGTCTCGATGACTGCAAGTTTGCTTGTCAATGCAGAAAGCAGCACCAAATGAGTTTACAGCAACTAAATGTGACGGTCGCACCAGCTGTCATGCACGTAAAGCTACCTAATAAGAAAATAAACATCCGGTGACGAATATCCGTTTTTCAAAATAAAAGAAGTTTAAGAAAACAATGCGCAGTTTAAAAATAACACATCTCAGCTCAGTTATAAATTTGTTTTTGACCTCAAAATGTCACAAAAAACGTCATAGTATAGTATGGCGTTTTTTTCGGGCAAAAAAAGTCAAAAATTTTTTTGACCTCAAAATGTCACAAAAAACGTCATAGTATAGTATGGCGTTTTTTTCGGGCAAAAAAAGTCAAAAATTTTTTTGACCTCAAAATGTCACAAAAAACGTCATAGTATAGTAAGGCGTCAAAATCGGACAAAAAAAGTCAAAAATTTTTTTGACCTCAAAATGTCACAAAAAACGTCATAGTATAGTATGGCGTTTTTTTCGGCCAAAAAAAGTCAAATTTTTTTTTGACCTCAAAATGTCACAAAAAACGTCATAGTATAGTATGGCGTTTTTTTCGGCCAAAAAAAGTCAAAATTTTTTTTGACCTCAAAATGTCATAAAAAAACGTCATAGTATAGTATGACGTTTTTTTCGGGCAAAAAAAGTCAAAAAATTTTTTGACCTCAAAATGTCACAAAAAACGTCATAGTAAAGTATGGCGTTTTTTTTCGGGGAAAAAAAGTCAAAATTTTTTTTGACGCCAAAATGTCATAAAAAACGTCATAGTATAGTATGGCGTTTTTTTTCGGCCAAAAAAAGTCAAAATTTTTTTTGACCTCAAAATGTCATAAAAAACGTCATAGTATAGTATGACGTTTTTTTCGGGCAAAAAAAGTCAAAAAATTTTTTGACCTCAAAATGTCACAAAAAACGTCATAGTATAGTATGGCGTTTTTTTCGGCCAAAAAAAGTCAAAAATTTTTTTGACCTCAAAATGTCATAAAAAACGTCATAGCATAGTAAGGCGTCAAAATGGGACAAAAAAAGTCAAAAAAATTTTTGACCTCAAAATGTCATAAAAAACGTCATAGTATAGTAAGGCGTCAAAATGGGACAAAAAAAGTCAAAAATTTTTTTGACCTCAAAATGTCATAAAAAACGTCATAGTATAGTAAGGCGTCAAAATCGGACAAAAAAAGTCAAATTTTTTTTTGACCTCAAAATGTCACAAAAAACGTCATAGTATAGTATGGCGTTTTTTTCGGCCAAAAAATTCAAACATTTTTTTGACCTCAAAATGTCATAAAAAACGTCATAGTATAGTATGGCGTTTTTTTCGGCCAAAAAAAGTCAAAATTTTTTTGACCTCAAAATGTTATAAAAAACGTCATAGTATAGTATGGCGTTTTTTTCGGGCAAAAAAAGTCAAAAAAAATTTTGACCTCAAAATGTCATAAAAAACGTCATAGTATAGTATGGCGTTTTTTTCGGGCAAAAAAAGTCAAAATTTTTTTTGACCTCAAAATGTCATAAAAAACGTCATAGTATAGTATGGCGTTTTTTTCGGCCAAAAAAAGTCAAACATTTTTTTGACCTCAAAATGTCACAGTATAGTATGGCGTTTTTTTTGGCCAAAAAAAGTCAAAAATTTTTTTGACCTCAAAATGTCATAAAAAACGTCATAGTATAGTATGGCGTTTTTTTCGGGCAAAAAAAGTCAAAAAATTTTTTGACCTCAAAATGTCACAAAAAACGTCATAGTATAGTAAGGCGTCAAAATGGGACAAAAAAAGTCAAAAAAATTTTTGACCTCAAAATGTCACAAAAAACGTCATAGTATAGTATGGCGTTTTTTTCGGCCAAAAAAAGTCAAAATTTTTTTTGACCTCAAAATGTCATAAAAAACGTCATAGTATAGTATGGCGTCAAAATCGGACAAAAAAAGTCAAAATTTTTTTTGACCTCAAAATGTCATAAAAAACGTCATAGTATAGTATGACGTTTTTTTCGGGCAAAAAAAGTCAAAAAATTTTTTGACCTCAAAATGTCACAAAAAACGTCATAGTATAGTATGGCGTTTTTTTCGGGCAAAAAAAGTCAAAATTTTTTTTGACCTCAAAATGTCATAAAAAATGTCATAGTATAGTATGGCGTTTTTTTCGGCCAAAAAAAGTCAAAATTTTTTTTGACCTCAAAATGTCATAAAAAACGTCATAGTATAGTAAGGCGTCAAAATCGGACAAAAAAAGTCAAAAATTTTTTTGACCTCAAAATGTCATAAAAAACGTCATAGTATAGTATGACGTTTTTTTCGGGCAAAAAAAGTCAAAAAAATTTTTGACCTCAAAATGTCACAAAAAACGTCATAGTATAGTATGGCGTTTTTTTCGGGCAAAAAAAGTCAAAATTTTTTTTGACCTCAAAATGTCATAAAAAACGTCATAGTATAGTATGGCGTTTTTTTTTTCGGGCAAAAAAAGTCAAAATTTTTTTTGACCTCAAAATGTCATAAAAAAACGTCATAGTATAGTATGGCGTTTTTTTCGGCCAAAAAAAGTCAAAAATTTTTTTGACCTCAAAATGTCACAAAAAACGTCATAGTATAGTAAGGCGTCAAAATCGGACAAAAAAAGTCAAAAATTTTTTTGACCTCAAAATGTCACAAAAAACGTCATAGTATAGTATGGCGTTTTTTTCGGCCAAAAAAAGTCAAAATTTTTTTTGACCTCAAAATGTCACAAAAAACGTCATAGTATAGTATGGCGTTTTTTTCGGCCAAAAAAAGTCAAAAATTTTTTTGACCTCAAAATGTCATAAAAAAACGTCATAGTATAGTATGATGTTTTTTTCGGGCAAAAAAAGTCAAAAAATTTTTTGACCTCAAAATGTCACAAAAAACGTCATAGTAAAGTATGGCGTTTTTTTTCGGGGAAAAAAAGTCAAAATTTTTTTTGACCCCAAAATGTCATAAAAAACGTCATAGTATAGTATGACGTTTTTTTCGGGCAAAAAAAGTCAAAATTTTTTTTGACCTCAAAATGTCACAAAAAACGTCATAGTATAGTATGGCGTTTTTTTTCGGGGCAAAAAAGTCAAAATTTTTTTTGACCCCAAAATGTCATAAAAAACGTCATAGTATAGTATGGCGTTTTTTTCGGCCAAAAAAAGTCAAAATTTTTTTGGACCTCAAAATGTCATAAAAAACGTCATAGTATAGTAAGGCGTCAAAATCGGACAAAAAAAGTCAAAAATTTTTTTGACCTCAAAATGTCACAAAAAACGTCATAGTATAGTATGGCGTTTTTTTCGGGCAAAAAAAGTCAAAATTTTTTTTGACCTCAAAATGTCACAAAAAACGTCATAGTATAGTATGGCGTTTTTTTCAGCCAAAAAAAGTCAAAAATTTTTTTGACCTCAAAATGTCATAAAAAACGTCATAGTATAGTAAGGCGTTTTTTTCGGACAAAAAAAGTCAAAAATTTTTTTGACCTCAAAATGTCATAAAAAACGTCATAGTATAGTATGACGTTTTTTTCGGGCAAAAAATTTTTTGACCTCAAAATGTCACAAAAAACGTCATAGTATAGTATGGCGTTTTTTTTCGGGCAAAAAAAGTCAAAATTTTTTTTGACCTCAAAATGTCATAAAAAACGTCATAGTATAGTATGGCGTTTTTTTCGGCCAAAAAAAGTCAAAAATTTTTTTGACCTCAAAATGTCATAAAAAACGTCATAGTATAGTAAGGCGTCAAAATCGGACAAAAAAAGTCAAAAAATTTTTTGACCTCAAAATGTCACAAAAAACGTCATAGTATGGTAAGGCGTCAAAATCGGACGAAAAAAGTCAAAATTTTTTTTGACCTCAAAATGTCATAAAAAACGTCATTGTATAGTATGGCGTTTTTTTCGGGCAAAAAAAGTCAAAAAATTTTTTGACCTCAAAATGTCATAAAAAACGTCATAGTATAGTAAGGCGTCAAAATCGGACAAAAAAAGTCAAAATTTTTTTTGACCTCAAAATGTCATAAAAAACGTCATAGTATAGTATGACGTTTTTTTCGGGCAAAAAAAGTCAAAAAATTTTTTGACCTCAAAATGTCACAAAAAACGTCATAGTATAGTATGGCGTTTTTTTTCGGGCAAAAAAAGTCAAAATTTTTTTTGACCTCAAAATGTCATAAAAAACGTCATAGTATAGTATGGCGTTTTTTTCGGCCAAAAAAAGTCAAAAATTTTTTTGACCTCAAAATGTCATAAAAAACGTCATAGTATAGTAAGGCGTCAAAATCGGACAAAAAAAGTCAAAATTTTTTTTGACCTCAAAATGTCACAAAAAACGTCATAGTATAGTATGGCGTTTTTTTCGGGCAAAAAAAGTCAAAAATTTTTTTGACCTCAAAATGTCACAAAAAACGTCATAGTATAGTATGGCGTTTTTTTTCGGGGCAAAAAAGTCAAAATTTTTTTTGACCCCAAAATGTCATAAAAAACGTCATAGTATAGTATGGCGTTTTTTTCGGCCAAAAAAAGTCAAAATTTTTTTGGACCTCAAAATGTCATAAAAAACGTCATAGTATAGTAAGGCGTCAAAATCGGACAAAAAAAGTCAAAAATTTTTTTGACCTCAAAATGTCACAAAAAACGTCATAGTATAGTATGGCGTTTTTTTCGGGCAAAAAAAGTCAAAATTTTTTTTGACCTCAAAATGTCACAAAAAACGTCATAGTATAGTATGGCGTTTTTTTCAGCCAAAAAAAGTCAAAAATTTTTTTGACCTCAAAATGTCATAAAAAACGTCATAGTATAGTAAGGCGTTTTTTTCGGACAAAAAAAGTCAAAAATTTTTTTGACCTCAAAATGTCATAAAAAACGTCATAGTATAGTATGACGTTTTTTTCGGGCAAAAAATTTTTTGACCTCAAAATGTCACAAAAAACGTCATAGTATAGTATGGCGTTTTTTTTCGGGCAAAAAAAGTCAAAATTTTTTTTGACCTCAAAATGTCATAAAAAACGTCATAGTATAGTATGGCGTTTTTTTCGGCCAAAAAAAGTCAAAAATTTTTTTGACCTCAAAATGTCATAAAAAACGTCATAGTATAGTAAGGCGTCAAAATCGGACAAAAAAAGTCAAAAAATTTTTTGACCTCAAAATGTCACAAAAAACGTCATAGTATGGTAAGGCGTCAAAATCGGACGAAAAAAGTCAAAATTTTTTTTGACCTCAAAATGTCATAAAAAACGTCATTGTATAGTATGGCGTTTTTTTCGGGCAAAAAAAGTCAAAAAATTTTTTGACCTCAAAATGTCATAAAAAACGTCATAGTATAGTAAGGCGTCAAAATCGGACAAAAAAAGTCAAAATTTTTTTTGACCTCAAAATGTCATAAAAAACGTCATAGTATAGTATGACGTTTTTTTCGGGCAAAAAAAGTCAAAAAATTTTTTGACCTCAAAATGTCACAAAAAACGTCATAGTATAGTATGGCGTTTTTTTTCGGGCAAAAAAAGTCAAAATTTTTTTTGACCTCAAAATGTCATAAAAAACGTCATAGTATAGTATGGCGTTTTTTTCGGCCAAAAAAAGTCAAAAATTTTTTTGACCTCAAAATGTCATAAAAAACGTCATAGTATAGTAAGGCGTCAAAATCGGACAAAAAAAGTCAAAATTTTTTTTGACCTCAAAATGTCACAAAAAACGTCATAGTATAGTATGGCGTTTTTTTCGGGCAAAAAAAGTCAAAAATTTTTTTGACCTCAAAATGTCACAAAAAACGTCATAGTATAGTATGGCGTTTTTTTTCGGGGCAAAAAAGTCAAAATTTTTTTTGACCCCAAAATGTCATAAAAAACGTCATAGTATAGTATGGCGTTTTTTTCGGCCAAAAAAAGTCAAAATTTTTTTGGACCTCAAAATGTCATAAAAAACGTCATAGTATAGTAAGGCGTCAAAATCGGACAAAAAAAGTCAAAAATTTTTTTGACCTCAAAATGTCACAAAAAACGTCATAGTATAGTATGGCGTTTTTTTCGGGCAAAAAAAGTCAAAATTTTTTTTGACCTCAAAATGTCACAAAAAACGTCATAGTATAGTATGGCGTTTTTTTCAGCCAAAAAAAGTCAAAAATTTTTTTGACCTCAAAATGTCATAAAAAACGTCATAGTATAGTAAGGCGTTTTTTTCGGACAAAAAAAGTCAAAAATTTTTTTGACCTCAAAATGTCATAAAAAACGTCATAGTATAGTATGACGTTTTTTTCGGGCAAAAAATTTTTTGACCTCAAAATGTCACAAAAAACGTCATAGTATAGTATGGCGTTTTTTTTCGGGCAAAAAAAGTCAAAATTTTTTTTGACCTCAAAATGTCATAAAAAACGTCATAGTATAGTATGGCGTTTTTTTCGGCCAAAAAAAGTCAAAAATTTTTTTGACCTCAAAATGTCATAAAAAACGTCATAGTATAGTAAGGCGTCAAAATCGGACAAAAAAAGTCAAAAAATTTTTTGACCTCAAAATGTCACAAAAAACGTCATAGTATGGTAAGGCGTCAAAATCGGACGAAAAAAGTCAAAATTTTTTTTGACCTCAAAATGTCATAAAAAACGTCATTGTATAGTATGGCGTTTTTTTCGGGCAAAAAAAGTCAAAAAATTTTTTGACCTCAAAATGTCATAAAAAACGTCATAGTATAGTAAGGCGTCAAAATCGGACAAAAAAAGTCAAAATTTTTTTTGACCTCAAAATGTCATAAAAAACGTCATAGTATAGTATGACGTTTTTTTCGGGCAAAAAAAGTCAAAAAATTTTTTGACCTCAAAATGTCACAAAAAACGTCATAGTATAGTATGGCGTTTTTTTTCGGGCAAAAAAAGTCAAAATTTTTTTTGACCTCAAAATGTCATAAAAAACGTCATAGTATAGTATGGCGTTTTTTTCGGCCAAAAAAAGTCAAAAATTTTTTTGACCTCAAAATGTCATAAAAAACGTCATAGTATAGTAAGGCGTCAAAATCGGACAAAAAAAGTCAAAATTTTTTTTGACCTCAAAATGTCACAAAAAACGTCATAGTATAGTATGGCGTTTTTTTCGGGCAAAAAAAGTCAAAAATTTTTTTGACCTCAAAATGTCACAAAAAACGTCATAGTATAGTATGGCGTTTTTTTTTCGGGGAAAAAAGTCAAAATTTTTTTTGACCTCAAAATGTCATAAAAAACGTCATAGTATAGTATGACGTTTTTTTCGGACAAAAAAAGTCAAAAATTTTTTTGACCTCAAAATTTCATAAAAAACGTCATAGTATAGTATGGCGTTTTTTTCGGCCAAAAAAAGTCAAAAATTTTTTTGACCTCAAAATTTCATAAAAAACGTCATAGTATAGTAAGGCGTCAAAATCGGACAAAAAAAGTCAAAAATTTTTTTGACCTCAAAATGTCATAAAAATCGTCATAGTATAGTATGACGTTTTTTTCGGACAAAAAAAGTCAAAAAATTTCTTGACCTCAAAATGTCACAAAAAACGTCATAGTATAGTAAGGCGTCAAAATCGGACAAAAAAAGTCAAATTTTTTTTTGACCTCAAAATGTCATAAAAAACGTCATAGTATAGTATGACGTTTTTTTCGGGCAAAAAAAGTCAAAATTTTTTTTGACCTCAAAATGTCATAAAAAACGTCATAGTATAGTATGGCGTTTTTTTCGGCCAAAAAAAGTCAAAAATTTTTTTGACCTCAAAATGTCATAAAAAACGTCATAGTATAGTAAGGCGTCAAAATCGGACAAAAAAAGTCAAAATTTTTTTTGACCTCAAAATGTCACAAAAAACGTCATAGTATAGTATGGCGTTTTTTTCGGGCAAAAAAAGTCAAAAATTTTTTTGACCTCAAAATGTCACAAAAAACGTCATAGTATAGTATGGCGTTTTTTTTTCGGGGAAAAAAGTCAAAATTTTTTTTGACCTCAAAATGTCATAAAAAACGTCATAGTATAGTAAGGCGTCAAAATCGGACAAAAAAAGTCAAAATTTTTTTTGACCTCAAAATGTCATAAAAAACGTCATAGTATAGTATGGCGTTTTTTTCGGCCAAAAAAAGTCAAAAATTTTTTTGACCTCAAAATGTCATAAAAAACGTCATAGTATAGTAAGGCGTCAAAATCGGACAAAAAAAGTCAAAATTTTTTTTGACCTCAAAATGTCATAAAAAACGTCATAGTATAGTAAGGCGTCAAAATCGGACAAAAAAAGTCAAAATTTTTTTTGACCTCAAAATTTCATAAAAAACGTCATAGTATACTATGGCGTTTTTTTCGGACAAAAAAAGTCAAAATTTTTTTGGACCTCAAAAAGTCATAAAAAACGTCATAGTATAGTATGGCGTTTTTTTCGGACAAAAAAAGTCAAAATTTTTTTGGACCTCAAAAAGTCATAAAAAACGTCATAGTATAGTATGGCGTTTTTTTTTCGGGGAAAAAAGTCAAAATTTTTTTTGACCTCAAAATGTCATAAAAAACGTCATAGTATAGTAAGGCGTCAAAATCGGACAAAAAAAGTCAAAATTTTTTTTGACCTCAAAATGTCATAAAAAACGTCATAGTATAGTATGGCGTTTTTTTCGGCCAAAAAAAGTCAAAAATTTTTTTGACCTCAAAATTTCATAAAAAACGTCATAGTATAGTAAGGCGTCAAAATCGGACAAAAAAAGTCAAAATTTTTTTTGACCTCAAAATTTCATAAAAAACGTCATAGTATAGTATGGCGTTTTTTTCGGACAAAAAAAGTCAAAATTTTTTTTGACCTCAAAAAGTCATAAAAAACGTCATAGTATAGTATGGCGTTTTTTTCGGCCAAAAAAAGTCAAAAATTTTTTTGACCTCAAAATGTCATAAAAAACGTCATAGTATAGTAAGGCGTCAAAATCGGACAAAAAAAGTCAAAATTTTTTTTGACCTCAAAATGTCACAAAAAACGTCATAGTATGGTAAGGCGTCAAAATCGGACGAAAAAAGTCAAAATTTTTTTTGACCTCAAAATGTCATAAAAAACGTCATTGTATAGTATGGCGTTTTTTTCGGCCAAAAAAAGTCAAAAATTTTTTTGACCTCAAAATGTCATAAAAAACGTCATAGTATAGTAAGGCGTCAAAATCGGACAAAAAAAGTCAAAATTTTTTTTGACCTCAAAATGTCATAAAAAACGTCATAGTATAGTATGACGTTTTTTTCGGGCAAAAAAAGTCAAAAAAATTTTTGACCTCAAAATGTCACAAAAAACGTCATAGTATAGTATGGCGTTTTTTTTCGGGCAAAAAAAGTCAAAAATTTTTTTGACCTCAAAATGTCATAAAAAACGTCATAGTATAGTAAGGCGTCAAAATCGGACAAAAAAAGTCAAAAATTTTTTTGACCTCAAAATGTCATAAAAATCGTCATAGTATAGTATGACGTTTTTTTCGGACAAGAAAAGTCAAAAATTTTTTTGACCTCAAAATGTCACAAAAAAACGTCATAGTATAGTATGGCGTCAAAATGGGACAAAAAAAGTCAAAATTTTTTTGACCTCAAAATGTCATAAAAAACGTCATAGTATAGTAAGGCGTCAAAATCGGACAAAAAAAGTCAAAATTTTTTTTGACCTCAAAATGTCATAAAAAACGTCATAGTATAGTATGGCGTTTTTTTCGGACAAAAAAAGTCAAAATTTTTTTTGACCTCAAAATGTCATAAAAAACGTCATAGTATAGTATGACGTTTTTTTCGGACAAAAAAAGTCAAAAATTTTTTTGGACCTCAAAATTTCGTAAAAAACGTCATAGTATAGTAAGGCGTCAAAATCGGACAAAAAAAGTCAAAATTTTTTTGGACCTCAAAAAGTCATAAAAAACGTCATAGTATACTATGGCGTTTTTTTCGGACAAAAAAAGTCAAAATTTTTTTGGACCTCAAAAAGTCATAAAAAACGTCATAGTATACTATGGCGTTTTTTTCGGACAAAAAAAGTCAAAATTTTTTTTGACCTCAAAATGTCACAAAAAACGTCATAGTATAGTATGGCGTTTTTTTTCGGGCAAAAAAAGTCAAAATTTTTTTTGACCTCAAAATGTCATAAAAAACGTCATAGTATAGTATGGCGTTTTTTTCGGCCAAAAAAAGTCAAAAATTTTTTTGACCTCAAAATGTCATAAAAAACGTCATAGTATAGTAAGGCGTCAAAATCGGACAAAAAAAGTCAAAATTTTTTTTGACCTCAAAATGTCACAAAAAACGTCATAGTATGGTAAGGCGTCAAAATCGGACGAAAAAAGTCAAAATTTTTTTTGACCTCAAAATGTCATAAAAAACGTCATTGTATAGTATGGCGTTTTTTTCGGCCAAAAAAAGTCAAAAATTTTTTTGACCTCAAAATGTCATAAAAAACGTCATAGTATAGTAAGGCGTCAAAATCGGACAAAAAAAGTCAAAAATTTTTTTGACCTCAAAATGTCATAAAAAACGTCATAGTATAGTATGACGTTTTTTTCGGGCAAAAAAAGTCAAAAAAATTTTTGACCTCAAAATGTCACAAAAAACTTCATAGTATAGTATGGCGTTTTTTTTCGGGCAAAAAAAGTCAAAATTTTTTTTGACCTCAAAATGTCATAAAAAACGTCATAGTATAGTATGGCGTTTTTTTCGGCCAACAAAAGTCAAAAATTTTTTTGACCTCAAAATGTCATAAAAAACGTCATAGTATAGTAAGGCGTCAAAATCGGACAAAAAAAGTCAAAAATTTTTTTGACCTCAAAATGTCATAAAAATCGTCATAGTATAGTATGACGTTTTTTTCGGACAAAAAAAGTCAAAAAATTTCTTGACCTCAAAATGTCACAAAAAACGTCATAGTATAGTAAGGCGTCAAAATCGGACAAAAAAAGTCAAATTTTTTTTTGACCTCAAAATGTCATAAAAAACGTCATATTATAGTATGGCGTTTTTTTTCGGCCAAAAAAAGTCAAAAATTTTTTTGACCTCAAAATGTCATAAAAAATGTCATAGTATAGTATGACGTTTTTTTCGGGCAAAAAAAGTCAAACAAATTTTTGACCTCAAAATGTCACAAAAAACGTCATAGTATAGTATGGCGTTTTTTTCGGGCAAAAAAAGTCAAAATTTTTTTTGACCTCAAAATGTCATAAAAAACGTCATAGTATAGTAAGGCGTCAAAATCGGACAAAAAAAGTCAAAATTTTTTTTAACCTCAAAATGTCACAAAAAACGTCATAGTATAGTAAGGCGTCAAAATCGGACAAAAAAAGTCAAAAATTTTTTTGACCTCAAAATGTCATAAAAAACGTCATAGTATAGTAAGGCGTCAAAATCGGACAAAAAAAGTCAAATTTTTTTTTGACCTCAAAATGTCATAAAAAACGTCATAGTATAGTATGGCGTTTTTTTCGGCCAAAAAAAGTCAAAAATTTTTTTGACCTCAAAATGTCATAAAAAACGTCATAGTATAGTATGGCGTTTTTTTCGGCCAAAAAAAGTCAAAAAATTTTTTGACCTCAAAATGTCACAAAAAACGTCATAGTATAGTAAGGCGTCAAAATCGGACAAAAAAAGTCAAAATTTTTTTTGACCTCAAAATGTCACAAAAAACGTCACAGTATAGTAAGGCGTCAAAATCGGACAAAAAAAGTCAAAATTTTTTTTGACCTCAAAATGTCATAAAAAACGTCATAGTATAGTATGGCGTTTTTTTCGGCCAAAAAAAGTCAAAAATTTTTTTGACCTCAAAATGTCACAAAAAACGTCATAGTATAGTAAGGCGTCAAAATCGGACAAAAAAAGTCAAAATTTTTTTTGACCTTAAAATGTCACAAAAAACGTCATAGTATAGTATGGCGTTTTTTTCGGCCAAAAAAAGTCAAAAATTTTTTTGACCTCAAAATGTCATAAAAAACGTCATAGTATAGTAAGGCGTCAAAATCGGACAAAAAAAGTCAAAATTTTTTTTGACCTCAAAATGTCACAAAAAACGTCATAGTATAGTATGGCGTTTTTTTCGGGCAAAAAAAGTCAAAAATTTTTTTGACCTCAAAATGTCACAAAAAACGTCATAGTATAGTATGGCGTTTTTTTTTCGGGGAAAAAAGTCAAAATTTTTTTTGACCTCAAAATGTCATAAAAAACGTCATAGTATAGTAAGGCGTCAAAATCGGACAAAAAAAGTCAAAATTTTTTTTGACCTCAAAATGTCATAAAAAACGTCATAGTATAGTATGGCGTTTTTTTCGGCCAAAAAAAGTCAAAAATTTTTTTGACCTCAAAATGTCATAAAAAACGTCATAGTATAGTAAGGCGTCAAAATCGGACAAAAAAAGTCAAAAATTTTTTTGACCTCAAAATGTCATAAAAAACGTCATAGTATAGTATGACGTTTTTTTCGGACAAAAAAAGTCAAAAATTTTTTTGACCTCAAAATTTCATAAAAAACGTCATAGTATAGTAAGGCGTCAAAATCGGACAAAAAAAGTCAAAATTTTTTTTGACCTCAAAATTTCATAAAAAACGTCATAGTATAGTATGGCGTTTTTTTCGGACAAAAAAAGTCAAAATTTTTTTGGACCTCAAAAAGTCATAAAAAACGTCATAGTATAGTATGGCGTTTTTTTCGGACAAAAAAAGTCAAAATTTTTTTGGACCTCAAAAAGTCATAAAAAACGTCATAGTATAGTATGGCGTTTTTTTTTCGGGGAAAAAAGTCAAAATTTTTTTTGACCTCAAAATGTCATAAAAAACGTCATAGTATAGTAAGGCGTCAAAATCGGACAAAAAAAGTCAAAATTTTTTTTGACCTCAAAATGTCATAAAAAACGTCATAGTATAGTATGGCGTTTTTTTCGGCCAAAAAAAGTCAAAAATTTTTTTGACCTCAAAATTTCATAAAAAACGTCATAGTATAGTAAGGCGTCAAAATCGGACAAAAAAAGTCAAAATTTTTTTTGACCTCAAAATTTCATAAAAAACGTCATAGTATAGTATGGCGTTTTTTTCGGACAAAAAAAGTCAAAATTTTTTTGGACCTCAAAAAGTCATAAAAAACGTCATAGTATAGTAAGGCGTCAAAATCGGACAAAAAAAGTCAAAAAATTTTTTTACCTCAAAATGTCACAAAAAACGTCATAGTATAGTATGGCGTTTTTTTCGGCCAAAAAAAGTCAAAATTTTTTTTGACCTCAAAATGTCATAAAAAAATGTCATAGTATAGTATGACGTTTTTTTCGGGGAAAAAAGTCAAAATTTTTTTTGACCTCAAAATGTCATAAAAAACATCATAGTATAGTAAGGCGTCAAAATCGGACAAAAAAAGTCAAAATTTTTTTTGACCTCAAAATGTCATAAAAAACGTCATAGTATAGTATGGCGTTTTTTTCGGCCAAAAAAAGTCAAAAATTTTTTTGACCTCAAAATGTCATAAAAAACGTCATAGTATAGTAAGGCGTCAAAATCGGACAAAAAAAGTCAAAAATTTTTTTGACCTCAAAATGTCATAAAAATCGTCATAGTATAGTATGACGTTTTTTTCGGACAAAAAAAGTCAAAAAATTTCTTGACCTCAAAATGTCACAAAAAACGTCATAGTATAGTAAGGCGTCAAAATCGGACAAAAAAAGTCAATTTTTTTTTTGACCTCAAAATGTCATAAAAAACGTCATATTATAGTATGGCGTTTTTTTCGGCCAAAAAAAGTCAAAAATTTTTTTGACCTCAAAATGTCACAAAAAACGTCATAGTATAGTATGGCGTTTTTTTCGGACAAAAAAAGTCAAAATTTTTTTGGACCTCAAAATGTCATAAAAAAATGTCATAGTATAGTATGACGTTTTTTTCGGGGAAAAAAGTCAAAATTTTTTTTGACCTCAAAATGTCACAAAAAACGTCATAGTATAGTAAGGCGTCAAAATCGGACAAAAAAAGTCAAAATTTTTTTTGACCTCAAAATGTCATAAAAAACGTCATAGTATAGTATGGCGTTTCTTTCGGCCAAAAAAAGTCAAAAATTTTTTGACCTCAAAATGTCATAAAAAACGTCATAGTATAGTATGGCGTTTTTTTCGGACAAAAAAAGTCAAAATTTTTTTGGACCTCAAAAAGTCATAAAAAACGTCATAGTATAGTATGGCGTTTTTTTCGGACAAAAAAAGTCAAAATTTTTTTTGACCTCAAAATGTCACAAAAAACGTCATAGTATAGTAAGGCGTCAAAATCGGACAAAAAAAGTCAAAAAAATTTTTTACCTCAAAATGTCACAAAAAACGTCATAGTATAGTATGGCGTTTTTTTCGGCCAAAAAAAGTCAAAATTTTTTTTGACCTCAAAATGTCATAAAAAATGTCATAGTATAGTATGACGTTTTTTTCGGGGAAAAAAGTCAAAAATTTTTTTGACCTCAAAATTTCATAAAAAACATCATAGTATAGTAAGGCGTCAAAATCGGACAAAAAAAGTCAAAATTTTTTTTGACCTCAAAATGTCATAAAAAATGTCATAGTATAGTATGACGTTTTTTTCGGGGAAAAAAGTCAAAAATTTTTTTGACCTCAAAATGTCATAAAAAACGTCATAGTATAGTATGACGTTTTTTTCGGGCAAAAAAAGTCAAAATTTTTTTTGACCTCAAAATGTCATAAAAAACGTCATAGTATAGTATGGCGTTTTTTTCGGCCAAAAAAAGTCAAAAAATTTTTTGACCTCAAAATGTCATAAAAAACGTCATAGTATAGTAAGGCGTCAAAATCGGACAAAAAAAGTCAAAAATTTTTTTGACCTCAAAATGTCACAAAAAACGTCATAGTATAGTATGGCGTTTTTTTCGGGCAAAAAAAGTCAAAAATTTTTTTGACCTCAAAATGTCACAAAAAACGTCATAGTATAGTATGACGTTTTTTTTTCGGGGAAAAAAGTCAAAATTTTTTTTGACCTCAAAATGTCATAAAAAACGTCATAGTATAGTAAGGCGTCAAAATCGGACAAAAAAAGTCAAAAATTTTTTTGACCTCAAAATGTCATAAAAAACGTCATAGTATAGTAAGGCGTCAAAATCGGACAAAAAAAGTCAAAAATTTTTTTGACCTCAAAATGTCATAAAAATCGTCATAGTATAGTATGACTTTTTTTCGGACAAAAAAAGTCAAAAAATTTCTTGACCTCAAAATGTCACAAAAAACGTCATAGTATAGTAAGGCGTCAAAATCGGACAAAAAAAGTCAAATTTTTTTTTGACCTCAAAATGTCATAAAAAACGTCATAGTATAGTATGACGTTTTTTTCGGGCAAAAAAAGTCAAAATTTTTTTTGACCTCAAAATGTCATAAAAAACGTCATAGTATAGTATGGCGTTTTTTTCGGCCAAAAAAAGTCAAAAATTTTTTTGACCTCAAAATGTCATAAAAAACGTCATAGTATAGTAAGGCGTCAAAATCGGACAAAAAAAGTCAAAATTTTTTTTGACCTCAAAATGTCACAAAAAACGTCATAGTATAGTATGGCGTTTTTTTCGGGCAAAAAAAGTCAAAAATTTTTTTGACCTCAAAATGTCACAAAAAACGTCATAGTATAGTATGGCGTTTTTTTTTCGGGAAAAAAGTCAAAATTTTTTTTGACCTCAAAATGTCATAAAAAACGTCATAGTATAGTAAGGCGTCAAAATCGGACAAAAAAAGTCAAAATTTTTTTTGACCTCAAAATGTCATAAAAAACGTCATAGTATAGTATGGCGTTTTTTTCGGCCAAAAAAAGTCAAAAATTTTTTTGACCTCAAAATGTCATAAAAAACGTCATAGTATAGTAAGGCGTCAAAATCGGACAAAAAAAGTCAAAATTTTTTTTGACCTCAAAATGTCATAAAAAACGTCATAGTATAGTATGACGTTTTTTTCGGACAAAAAAAGTCAAAAATTTTTTTGACCTCAAAATTTCATAAAAAACGTCATAGTATAGTAAGGCGTCAAAATCGGACAAAAAAAGTCAAAATTTTTTTTGACCTCAAAATTTCATAAAAAACGTCATAGTATAGTATCGCGTTTTTTTCGGACAAAAAAAGTCAAAATTTTTTTGGACCTCAAAAAGTCATAAAAAACGTCATAGTATAGTATGGCGTTTTTTTCGGACAAAAAAAGTCAAAATTTTTTTGGACCTCAAAAAGTCATAAAAAACGTCATAGTATAGTATGGCGTTTTTTTTTCGGGGAAAAAAGTCAAAAATTTTTTTGACCTCAAAATGTCATAAAAAACGTCATAGTATAGTAAGGCGTCAAAATCGGACAAAAAAAGTCAAAATTTTTTTTGACCTCAAAATGTCATAAAAAACGTCATAGTATAGTATGGCGTTTTTTTCGGCCAAAAAAAGTCAAAAATTTTTTTGACCTCAAAATTTCATAAAAAACGTCATAGTATAGTAAGGCGTCAAAATCGGACAAAAAAAGTCAAAATTTTTTTTGACCTCAAAATTTCATAAAAAACGTCATAGTATAGTATGGCGTTTTTTTCGGACAAAAAAAGTCAAAATTTTTTTGGACCTCAAAAAGTCATAAAAAACGTCATAGTATAGTAAGGCGTCAAAATCGGACAAAAAAAGTCAAAAAATTTTTTTACCTCAAAATGTCACAAAAAACGTCATAGTATAGTATGGCGTTTTTTTCGGCCAAAAAAAGTCAAAATTTTTTTTGACCTCAAAATGTCATAAAAAAATGTCATAGTATAGTATGACGTTTTTTTCGGGGAAAAAAGTCAAAATTTTTTTTGACCTCAAAATTTCATAGAAAACGTCATAGTATAGTAAGGCGTCAAAATCGGACAAAAAAAGTCAAAATTTTTTTTGACCTCAAAATGTCATAAAAAATGTCATAGTATAGTATGACGTTTTTTTCGGGGAAAAAAGTCAAAAAATTTTTTGACCTCAAAATGTCATAAAAAACGTCATAGTATAGTATGACGTTTTTTTCGGGCAAAAAAAGTCAAAATTTTTTTTGACCTCAAAATGTCATAAAAAACGTCATAGTATAGTATGGCGTTTTTTTCGGCCAAAAAAAGTCAAAAAATTTTTTGACCTCAAAATGTCATAAAAAACGTCATAGTATAGTAAGGCGTCAAAATCGGACAAAAAAAGTCAAAAATTTTTTTGACCTCAAAATGTCACAAAAAACGTCATAGTATAGTATGGCGTTTTTTTCGGGCAAAAAAAGTCAAAAATTTTTTTGACCTCAAAATGTCACAAAAAACGTCATAGTATAGTATGACGTTTTTTTTTCGGGGAAAAAAGTCAAAATTTTTTTTGACCTCAAAATGTCATAAAAAACGTCATAGTATAGTAAGGCGTCAAAATCGGACAAAAAAAGTCAAAAATTTTTTTGACCTCAAAATGTCATAAAAAACGTCATAGTATAGTAAGGCGTCAAAATCGGACAAAAAAAGTCAAAAATTTTTTTGACCTCAAAATGTCATAAAAATCGTCATAGTATAGTATGACTTTTTTTCGGACAAAAAAAGTCAAAAAATTTCTTGACCTCAAAATGTCACAAAAAACGTCATAGTATAGTAAGGCGTCAAAATCGGACAAAAAAAGTCAAATTTTTTTTTGACCTCAAAATGTCATAAAAAACGTCATAGTATAGTATGACGTTTTTTTCGGGCAAAAAAAGTCAAAATTTTTTTTGACCTCAAAATGTCATAAAAAACGTCATAGTATAGTATGGCGTTTTTTTCGGCCAAAAAAAGTCAAAAATTTTTTTGACCTCAAAATGTCATAAAAAACGTCATAGTATAGTAAGGCGTCAAAATCGGACAAAAAAAGTCAAAATTTTTTTTGACCTCAAAATGTCACAAAAAACGTCATAGTATAGTATGGCGTTTTTTTCGGGCAAAAAAAGTCAAAAATTTTTTTGACCTCAAAATGTCACAAAAAACGTCATAGTATAGTATGGCGTTTTTTTTTCGGGAAAAAAGTCAAAATTTTTTTTGACCTCAAAATGTCATAAAAAACGTCATAGTATAGTAAGGCGTCAAAATCGGACAAAAAAAGTCAAAATTTTTTTTGACCTCAAAATGTCATAAAAAACGTCATAGTATAGTATGGCGTTTTTTTCGGCCAAAAAAAGTCAAAAATTTTTTTGACCTCAAAATGTCATAAAAAACGTCATAGTATAGTAAGGCGTCAAAATCGGACAAAAAAAGTCAAAATTTTTTTTGACCTCAAAATGTCATAAAAAACGTCATAGTATAGTATGACGTTTTTTTCGGACAAAAAAAGTCAAAAATTTTTTTGACCTCAAAATTTCATAGAAAACGTCATAGTATAGTAAGGCGTCAAAATCGGACAAAAAAAGTCAAAATTTTTTTTGACCTCAAAATTTCATAAAAAACGTCATAGTATACTATGGCGTTTTTTTCGGACAAAAAAAGTCAAAATTTTTTTGGACCTCAAAAAGTCATAAAAAACGTCATAGTATAGTATGGCGTTTTTTTTTCGGGGAAAAAAGTCAAAATTTTTTTTGACCTCAAAATGTCATAAAAAACGTCATAGTATAGTAAGGCGTCAAAATCGGACAAAAAAAGTCAAAATTTTTTTTGACCTCAAAATGTCACAAAAAACGTCATAGTATAGTATGGCGTTTTTTTTCGGGCAAAAAAAGTCAAAATTTTTTTTGACCTCAAAATGTCATAAAAAACGTCATAGTATAGTATGGCGTTTTTTTCGGCCAAAAAAAGTCAAAAATTTTTTTGACCTCAAAATGTCATAAAAAACGTCATAGTATAGTAAGGCGTCAAAATCGGACAAAAAAAGTCAAAATTTTTTTTGACCTCAAAATGTCACAAAAAACGTCATAGTATGGTAAGGCGTCAAAATCGGACGAAAAAAGTCAAAATTTTTTTTGACCTCAAAATGTCATAAAAAACGTCATTGTATAGTATGGCGTTTTTTTCGGCCAAAAAAAGTCAAAAATTTTTTTGACCTCAAAATGTCATAAAAAACGTCATAGTATAGTAAGGCGTCAAAATCGGACAAAAAAAGTCAAAATTTTTTTTGACCTCAAAATGTCATAAAAAACGTCATAGTATAGTATGACGTTTTTTTCGGGCAAAAAAAGTCAAAAAAATTTTTGACCTCAAAATGTCACAAAAAACGTCATAGTATAGTATGGCGTTTTTTTTCGGGCAAAAAAAGTCAAAAATTTTTTTGACCTCAAAATGTCATAAAAAACGTCATAGTATAGTAAGGCGTCAAAATCGGACAAAAAAAGTCAAAAATTTTTTTGACCTCAAAATGTCATAAAAATCGTCATAGTATAGTATGACGTTTTTTTCGGACAAGAAAAGTCAAAAATTTTTTTGACCTCAAAATGTCACAAAAAAACGTCATAGTATAGTATGGCGTCAAAATGGGACAAAAAAAGTCAAAATTTTTTTGACCTCAAAATGTCATAAAAAACGTCATAGTATAGTAAGGCGTCAAAATCGGACAAAAAAAGTCAAAATTTTTTTTGACCTCAAAATGTCATAAAAAACGTCATAGTATAGTATGGCGTTTTTTTCGGACAAAAAAAGTCAAAATTTTTTTTGACCTCAAAATGTCATAAAAAACGTCATAGTATAGTATGACGTTTTTTTCGGACAAAAAAAGTCAAAAATTTTTTTGGACCTCAAAATTTCGTAAAAAACGTCATAGTATAGTAAGGCGTCAAAATCGGACAAAAAAAGTCAAAATTTTTTTGGACCTCAAAAAGTCATAAAAAACGTCATAGTATAGTATGGCGTTTTTTTCGGACAAAAAAAGTCAAAATTTTTTTGGACCTCAAAAAGTCATAAAAAACGTCATAGTATACTATGGCGTTTTTTTCGGACAAAAAAAGTCAAAATTTTTTTTGACCTCAAAATGTCACAAAAAACGTCATAGTATAGTATGGCGTTTTTTTTCGGGCAAAAAAAGTCAAAAATTTTTTTGACCTCAAAATGTCATAAAAAACGTCATAGTATAGTATGGCGTTTTTTTCGGCCAAAAAAAGTCAAAAATTTTTTTGACCTCAAAATGTCATAAAAAACGTCATAGTATAGTAAGGCGTCAAAATCGGACAAAAAAAGTCAAAATTTTTTTTGACCTCAAAATGTCACAAAAAACGTCATAGTATGGTAAGGCGTCAAAATCGGACGAAAAAAGTCAAAAATTTTTTTGACCTCAAAATGTCATAAAAAACGTCATTGTATAGTATGGCGTTTTTTTCGGCCAAAAAAAGTCAAAAATTTTTTTGACCTCAAAATGTCATAAAAAACGTCATAGTATAGTAAGGCGTCAAAATCGGACAAAAAAAGTCAAAAATTTTTTTGACCTCAAAATGTCATAAAAAACGTCATAGTATAGTATGACGTTTTTTTCGGGCAAAAAAAGTCAAAAAAATTTTTGACCTCAAAATGTCACAAAAAACTTCATAGTATAGTATGGCGTTTTTTTTCGGGCAAAAAAAGTCAAAATTTTTTTTGACCTCAAAATGTCATAAAAAACGTCATAGTATAGTATGGCGTTTTTTTCGGCCAAAAAAAGTCAAAAATTTTTTTGACCTCAAAATGTCATAAAAAACGTCATAGTATAGTAAGGCGTCAAAATCGGACAAAAAAAGTCAAAATTTTTTTGGACCTCAAAAAGTCATAAAAAACGTCATAGTATAGTATGGCGTTTTTTTCGGACAAAAAAAGTCAAAATTTTTTTGGACCTCAAAAAGTCATAAAAAACGTCATAGTATACTATGGCGTTTTTTTCGGACAAAAAAAGTCAAAATTTTTTTTGACCTCAAAATGTCACAAAAAACGTCATAGTATAGTATGGCGTTTTTTTTTCGGGCAAAAAAAGTCAAAATTTTTTTTGACCTCAAAATGTCATAAAAAACGTCATAGTATAGTATGGCGTTTTTTTCGGCCAAAAAAAGTCAAAAATTTTTTTGACCTCAAAATGTCATAAAAAACGTCATAGTATAGTAAGGCGTCAAAATCGGACAAAAAAAGTCAAAATTTTTTTTGACCTCAAAATGTCACAAAAAACGTCATAGTATGGTAAGGCGTCAAAATCGGACGAAAAAAGTCAAAAATTTTTTTGACCTCAAAATGTCATAAAAAACGTCATTGTATAGTATGGCGTTTTTTTCGGACAAAAAAAGTCAAAAATTTTTTTGACCTCAAAATGTCATAAAAAACGTCATAGTATAGTAAGGCGTCAAAATCGGACAAAAAAAGTCAAAAATTTTTTTGACCTCAAAATGTCACAAAAAACGTCATAGTATAGTAAGGCGTCAAAATCGGACAAAAAAAGTCAAATTTTTTTTTGACCTCAAAATGTCATAAAAAACGTCATATTATAGTATGGCGTTTTTTTCGGCCAAAAAAAGTCAAAAAATTTTTTGACCTCAAAATGTCATAAAAAACGCCATAGTATAGTATGACGTTTTTTTCGGGCAAAAAAAGTCAAACAAATTTTTGACCTCAAAATGTCACAAAAAACGTCATAGTATAGTATGGCGTTTTTTTCGGGCAAAAAAAGTCAAAATTTTTTTTGACCTCAAAATGTCATAAAAAACGTCATAGTATAGTAAGGCGTCAAAATCGGACAAAAAAAGTCAAAATTTTTTTTAACCTCAAAATGTCACAAAAAACGTCATAGTATAGTAAGGCGTCAAAATCGGACAAAAAAAGTCAAAAATTTTTTTGACCTCAAAATGTCATAAAAAACGTCATAGTATAGTAAGGCGTCAAAATCGGACAAAAAAAGTCAAATTTTTTTTTGACCTCAAAATGTCATAAAAAACGTCATAGTATAGTATGGCGTTTTTTTCGGCCAAAAAAAGTCAAAAATTTTTTTGACCTCAAAATGTCATAAAAAACGTCATAGTATAGTATGGCGTTTTTTTCGGACAAAAAAAGTCAAAATTTTTTTTGACCTCAAAATGTCACAAAAAACGTCATAGTATAGTAAGGCGTCAAAATCGGACAAAAAAAGTCAAAAAAATTTTTTACCTCAAAATGTCACAAAAAACGTCATAGTATAGTATGGCGTTTTTTTCGGCCAAAAAAAGTCAAAATTTTTTTTGACCTCAAAATGTCATAAAAAATGTCATAGTATAGTATGACGTTTTTTTCGGGGAAAAAAGTCAAAAATTTTTTTGACCTCAAAATTTCATAAAAAACATCATAGTATAGTAAGGCGTCAAAATCGGACAAAAAAAGTCAAAATTTTTTTTGACCTCAAAATGTCATAAAAAATGTCATAGTATAGTATGACGTTTTTTTCGGGGAAAAAAGTCAAAAATTTTTTTGACCTCAAAATGTCATAAAAAACGTCATAGTATAGTATGACGTTTTTTTCGGGCAAAAAAAGTCAAAATTTTTTTTGACCTCAAAATGTCATAAAAAACGTCATAGTATAGTATGGCGTTTTTTTCGGCCAAAAAAAGTCAAAAAATTTTTTGACCTCAAAATGTCATAAAAAACGTCATAGTATAGTAAGGCGTCAAAATCGGACAAAAAAAGTCAAAATTTTTTTTGACCTCAAAATGTCACAAAAAACGTCATAGTATAGTATGGCGTTTTTTTCGGGCAAAAAAAGTCAAAAATTTTTTTGACCTCAAAATGTCACAAAAAACGTCATAGTATAGTATGACGTTTTTTTTTCGGGGAAAAAAGTCAAAATTTTTTTTGACCTCAAAATGTCATAAAAAACGTCATAGTATAGTAAGGCGTCAAAATCGGACAAAAAAAGTCAAAAATTTTTTTGACCTCAAAATGTCATAAAAAACGTCATAGTATAGTAAGGCGTCAAAATCGGACAAAAAAAGTCAAAAATTTTTTTGACCTCAAAATGTCATAAAAATCGTCATAGTATAGTATGACTTTTTTTCGGACAAAAAAAGTCAAAAAATTTCTTGACCTCAAAATGTCACAAAAAACGTCATAGTATAGTAAGGCGTCAAAATCGGACAAAAAAAGTCAAATTTTTTTTTGACCTCAAAATGTCATAAAAAACGTCATAGTATAGTATGACGTTTTTTTCGGGCAAAAAAAGTCAAAATTTTTTTTGACCTCAAAATGTCATAAAAAACGTCATAGTATAGTATGGCGTTTTTTTCGGCCAAAAAAAGTCAAAAATTTTTTTGACCTCAAAATGTCATAAAAAACGTCATAGTATAGTAAGGCGTCAAAATCGGACAAAAAAAGTCAAAATTTTTTTTGACCTCAAAATGTCACAAAAAACGTCATAGTATAGTATGGCGTTTTTTTCGGGCAAAAAAAGTCAAAAATTTTTTTGACCTCAAAATGTCACAAAAAACGTCATAGTATAGTATGGCGTTTTTTTTTCGGGGAAAAAAGTCAAAATTTTTTTTGACCTCAAAATGTCATAAAAAACGTCATAGTATAGTAAGGCGTCAAAATCGGACAAAAAAAGTCAAAATTTTTTTTGACCTCAAAATGTCATAAAAAACGTCATAGTATAGTATGGCGTTTTTTTCGGCCAAAAAAAGTCAAAAATTTTTTTGACCTCAAAATGTCATAAAAAACGTCATAGTATAGTAAGGCGTCAAAATCGGACAAAAAAAGTCAAAATTTTTTTTGACCTCAAAATGTCATAAAAAACGTCATAGTATAGTATGACGTTTTTTTCGGACAAAAAAAGTCAAAAATTTTTTTGACCTCAAAATTTCATAAAAAACGTCATAGTATAGTAAGGCGTCAAAATCGGACAAAAAAAGTCAAAATTTTTTTTGACCTCAAAATTTCATAAAAAACGTCATAGTATACTATGGCGTTTTTTTCGGACAAAAAAAGTCAAAATTTTTTTGGACCTCAAAAAGTCATAAAAAACGTCATAGTATAGTATGGCGTTTTTTTTTCGGGGAAAAAAGTCAAAATTTTTTTTGACCTCAAAATGTCATAAAAAACGTCATAGTATAGTAAGGCGTCAAAATCGGACAAAAAAAGTCAAAATTTTTTTTGACCTCAAAATGTCATAAAAAACGTCATAGTATAGTATGGCGTTTTTTTCGGCCAAAAAAAGTCAAAAATTTTTTTGACCTCAAAATTTCATAAAAAACGTCATAGTATAGTAAGGCGTCAAAATCGGACAAAAAAAGTCAAAATTTTTTTTGACCTCAAAATTTCATAAAAAACGTCATAGTATAGTATGGCGTTTTTTTCGGACAAAAAAAGTCAAAATTTTTTTTGACCTCAAAAAGTCATAAAAAACGTCATAGTATAGTATGGCGTTTTTTTCGGCCAAAAAAAGTCAAAAAATTTTTTGACCTCAAAATGTCATAAAAAACGTCATAGTATAGTAAGGCGTCAAAATCGGACAAAAAAAGTCAAAATTTTTTTTGACCTCAAAATGTCATAAAAATCGTCATAGTATAGTATGACGTTTTTTTCGGACAAGAAAAGTCAAAAATTTTTTTGACCTCAAAATGTCACAAAAAAACGTCATAGTATAGTATGGCGTCAAAATGGGACAAAAAAAGTCAAAATTTTTTTGACCTCAAAATGTCATAAAAAACGTCATAGTATAGTAAGGCGTCAAAATCGGACAAAAAAAGTCAAAATTTTTTTTGACCTCAAAATGTCATAAAAAACGTCATAGTATAGTATGGCGTTTTTTTCGGACAAAAAAAGTCAAAATTTTTTTTGACCTCAAAATGTCATAAAAAACATCATAGTATAGTATGACGTTTTTTTCGGACAAAAAAAGTCAAAAATTTTTTTGGACCTCAAAATTTCGTAAAAAACGTCATAGTATAGTAAGGCGTCAAAATCGGACAAAAAAGTCAAAATTTTTTTGGACCTCAAAAAGTCATAAAAAACGTCATAGTATAGTATGGCGTTTTTTTCGGACAAAAAAAGTCAAAATTTTTTTGGACCTCAAAAAGTCATAAAAAACGTCATAGTATAGTATGGTGTTTTTTTCGGACAAAAAAAGTCAAAATTTTTTTTGACCTCAAAAAGTCATAAAAAACGTCATAGTATACTATGGCGTTTTTTTCGGACAAAAAAAGTCAAAATTTTTTTGGACCTCAAAAAGTCATAAAAAACGTCATAGTATAGTATGGCGTTTTTTTCGGATAAAAAAAGTCAAAATTTTTTTTGACCTCAAAATGTCAGAAAAAACGTCATAGTATAGTATGGCGTTTTTTTCGGACAAAAAAAGTCAAAATTTTTTTGGACCTCAAAAAGTCATAAAAAACGTCATAGTATACTATGGCGTTTTTTTCGGACAAAAAAAGTCAAAATTTTTTTGGACCTCAAAATTTCATAAAAAACGTCATAGTATAGTAAGGCGTCAAAATCGGACAAAAAAAGTCAAATTTTTTTTGGACCTCAAAATGTCATAAAAAACGTCATAGTATAGTATGGCGTTTTTTTCGGACAAAAAAAGTCAAAATTTTTTTGGACCTCAAAAAGTCATAAAAAACGTCATAGTATAGTATGGCGTTTTTTTCGGCCAAAAAAAGTCAAAAATTTTTTTGACCTCAAAATGTCATAAAAAACGTCATAGTATAGTAAGGCGTCAAAATCGGACAAAAAAAGTCAAAAAATTTTTTGACCTCAAAATGTCATAAAAATCGTCATAGTATAGTATGACGTTTTTTTCGGACAAGAAAAGTCAAAAATTTTTTTGACCTCAAAATGTCACAAAAAAACGTCATAGTATAGTATGGCGTCAAAATGGGACAAAAAAAGTCAAAATTTTTTTGACCTCAAAAAGTCATAAAAAACGTCATAGTATAGTATGGCGTTTTTTTTTCGGGGAAAAAAGTCAAAATTTTTTTGGACCTCAAAATGTCATAAAAAACGTCATAGTATAGTAAGGCGTCAAAATCGGACAAAAAAAGTCAAAATTTTTTTTGACCTCAAAATGTCATAAAAAATGTCATAGTATAGTATGGCGTTTTTTTCGGCCAAAAAAAGTCAAAAATTTTTTTGACCTCAAAATTTCATAAAAAACGTCATAGTATAGTAAGGCGTCAAAATCGGACAAAAAAAGTCAAAATTTTTTTTGACCTCAAAATTTCATAAAAAACGTCATAGTATAGTATGGCGTTTTTTTCGGACAAAAAAAGTCAAAATTTTTTTTGACCTCAAAAAGTCATAAAAAACGTCATAGTATAGTATGGCGTTTTTTTCGGACAAAAAAAGTCAAAAAATTTTTTGACCTCAAAAAGTCATAAAAAACGTCATAGTATAGTAAGGCGTCAAAATCGGACAAAAAAAGTCAAAATTTTTTTTGACCTCAAAATGTCATAAAAATCGTCATAGTATAGTATGACGTTTTTTTCGGACAAGAAAAGTCAAAAATTTTTTTGACCTCAAAATGTCACAAAAAAACGTCATAGTATAGTATGGCGTCAAAATGGGACAAAAAAAGTCAAAATTTTTTTGACCTCAAAATGTCATAAAAAACGTCATAGTATAGTAAGGCGTCAAAATCGGACAAAAAAAGTCAAAATTTTTTTTGACCTCAAAATGTCATAAAAAACGTCATAGTATAGTATGGCGTTTTTTTCGGACAAAAAAAGTCAAAATTTTTTTTGACCTCAAAATGTCATAAAAAACGTCATAGTATAGTATGACGTTTTTTTCGGACAAAAAAAGTCAAAAATTTTTTTGGACCTCAAAATTTCGTAAAAAACGTCATAGTATAGTAAGGCGTCAAAATCGGACAAAAAAGTCAAAATTTTTTTGGACCTCAAAAAGTCATAAAAAACGTCATAGTATAGTATGGCGTTTTTTTCGGACAAAAAAAGTCAAAATTTTTTTGGACCTCAAAAAGTCATAAAAAACGTCATAGTATAGTATGGCGTTTTTTTCGGACAAAAAAAGTCAAAATTTTTTTGGACCTCAAAAAGTCATAAAAAACGTCATAGTATACTATGGCGTTTTTTTCGGACAAAAAAAGTCAAAATTTTTTTGGACCTCAAAAAGTCATAAAAAACGTCATAGTATAGTATGGCGTTTTTTTCGGATAAAAAAAGTCAAAATTTTTTTTGACCTCAAAATGTCAGAAAAAACGTCATAGTATGGCGTTTTTTTCGGACAAAAAAAGTCAAAATTTTTTTGGACCTCAAAAAGTCATAAAAAACGTCATAGTATACTATGGCGTTTTTTTCGGACAAAAAAAGTCAAAATTTTTTTGGACCTCAAAATTTCATAAAAAACGTCATAGTATAGTAAGGCGTCAAAATCGGACAAAAAAAGTCAAATTTTTTTTGGACCTCAAAATTTCATAAAAAACGTCATAGTATAGTATGGCGTTTTTTTCGGACAAAAAAAGTCAAAATTTTTTTGGACCTCAAAAAGTCATAAAAAACGTCATAGTATAGTATGGCGTTTTTTTCGGCCAAAAAAAGTCAAAAATTTTTTTGACCTCAAAATGTCATAAAAAACGTCATAGTATAGTAAGGCGTCAAAATCGGACAAAAAAAGTCAAAAAATTTTTTGACCTCAAAATGTCATAAAAATCGTCATAGTATAGTATGGCGTTTTTTTCGGACAAGAAAAGTCAAAAATTTTTTTGACCTCAAAATGTCACAAAAAAACGTCATAGTATAGTATGGCGTCAAAATGGGACAAAAAAAGTCAAAATTTTTTTGACCTCAAAATGTCATAAAAAACGTCATAGTATAGTAAGGCGTCAAAATCGGACAAAAAAAGTCAAAATTTTTTTGGACCTCAAAAAGTCATAAAAAACGTCATAGTATAGTATGGCGTTTTTTTTGGACAAAAAAAGTCAAAATTTTTTTGGACCTCAAAATTTCATAAAAAACGTCATAGTATAGTATGGCGTTTTTTTCGGACAAAAAAAGTCAAAATTTTTTTTGACCTCAAAAAGTCATAAAAAACGTCATAGTATAGTAAGGCGTCAAAATCGGACAAAAAAAGTCAAAAAAATTTTTGACCTCAAAATGTCATAAAAAACGTCATAGTATAGTATGGCGTTTTTTTCGGACAAAAAAAGTCAAAATTTTTTTTGACCTCAAAATTTCATAAAAAAACGTCATAGTATAGTATGGCGTTTTTTTCGGACAAAAAAAGTCAAAATTTTTTTGGACCTCAAAAAGTCATAAAAAACGTCATAGTATAGTAAGGCGTCAAAATCGGACAAAAAAAGTCAAAAATTTTTTGGACCTCAAAATGTCATAAAAAACGTCATAGTATAGTATGGCGTTTTTTTCGGACAAAAAAAGTCAAAATTTTTTTTGACCTCAAAAAGTCATAAAAAACGTCATAGTATAGCATGGCGTTTTTTTCGGACAAAAAAAGTCAAAATTTTTTTGGACCTCAAAATGTCATAAAAAACGTCATAGTATAGTAAGGCGTCAAAATCGGACAAAAAAAGTCAAAATTTTTTTTGACCTCAAAATGTCATAAAAAACGTCATAGTATAGTATGGCGTTTTTTTCGGACAAAAAAAGTCAAAATTTTTTTGGACCTCAAAAAGTCATAAAAAACGTCATAGTATAGTATGGCGTTTTTTTCGGACAAAAAAAGTCAAAATTTTTTTGGACCTCAAAAAGTCATAAAAAACGTCATAGTATAGTATGGCGTTTTTTTCGGACAAAAAAAGTCAAAATTTTTTTGGACCTCAAAATGTCATAAAAAACGTCATAGTATAGTATGGCGTTTTTTTCGGACAAAAAAAGTCAAAATTTTTTTTGACCTCAAAAAGTCATAAAAAACGTCATAGTATACTATGGCGTTTTTTTCGGACAAAAAAAGTCAAAATTTTTTTGGACCTCAAAAAGTCATAAAAAACATCATAGTATACTATGGCGTTTTTTTCGGACAAAAAAAGTCAAAATTTTTTTGGACCTCAAAAAGTCATAAAAACGTCATAGTATAGTATGGCGTTTTTTTCGGACAAAAAAAGTCAAAATTTTTTTGGACCTCAAAATTTCATAAAAAACGTCATAGTATAGTATGGCGTTTTTTTTCGGACAAAAAAAGTCAAAATTTTTTTGGACCTCAAAAAGTCATAAAAAACGTCATAGTATAGTAAGGCGTCAAAATCGGACAAAAAAAGTCAAAAATTTTTTTGACCTCAAAATGTCATAAAAAACGTCATAGTATAGTATGGCGTTTTTTTCGGACAAAAAAAGTCAAAATTTTTTTTGACCTCAAAATTTCATAAAAAAACGTCATAGTATAGTATGGCGTTTTTTTCGGACAAAAAAAGTCAAAAAATTTTTTGACCTCAAAATGTCATAAAAAACGTCATAGTATAGTAAGGCGTCAAAATCGGACAAAAAAAGTCAAAATTTTTTTTGACCTCAAAATGTCACAAAAAACGTCATAGTATGGTAAGGCGTCAAAATCGGACGAAAAAAGTCAAAATTTTTTTTGACCTCAAAATGTCATAAAAAACGTCATTGTATAGTATGGCGTTTTTTTCGGCCAAAAAAAGTCAAAAATTTTTTTGACCTCAAAATGTCATAAAAAACGTCATAGTATAGTATGGCGTTTTTTTCGGGCAAAAAAAGTCAAAAAATTTTTTGACCTCAAAATGTCAGAAAAAACGTCATAGTATAGTAAGGCGTCAAAATCGGACAAAAAAAGTCAAAATTTTTTTTGACCTCAAAATGTCATAAAAAACGTCATAGTATAGTATGACGTTTTTTTCGGGCAAAAAAAGTCAAAAAAATTTTGGACCTCAAAATGTCACAAAAAACGTCATAGTATAGTATGGCGTTTTTTTTTCGGGCAAAAAAGTCAAAATTTTTTTTGACCTCAAAATGTCATAAAAAACGTCATAGTATAGTATGGCGTTTTTTTCGGCCAAAAAAAGTCAAAAAATTTTTTGACCTCAAAATGTCATAAAAAACGTCATAGTATAGTAAGGCGTCAAAATCGGACAAAAAAAGTCAAAATTTTTTTTGACCTCAAAATGTCATAAAAAACGTCATAGTATAGTATGGCGTTTTTTTCGGCCAAAAAAAGTCAAAAAATTTTTTGACCTCAAAATGTCATAAAAAATGTCATAGTATAGTAAGGCGTCAAAATCGGACAAAAAAAGTCAAAAATTTTTTTGACCTCAAAATGTCATAAAAATCGTCATAGTATAGTATGACGTTTTTTTCGGACAAAAAAAGTCAAAAAATTTCTTGACCTCAAAATGTCACAAAAAACGTCATAGTATAGTAAGGCGTCAAAATCGGACAAAAAAAGTCAAAATTTTTTTTGACCTCAAAATGTCATAAAAAACGTCATAGTATAGTATGGCGTTTTTTTTCGGCCAAAAAAAGTCAAAAATTTTTTTGACCTCAAAATGTCATAAAAAATGTCATAGTATAGTATGACGTTTTTTTCGGGCAAAAAAAGTCAAAAAAATTTTTGACCTCAAAATGTCAGAAAAAACGTCATAGTATAGTATGGCGTTTTTTTCGGGCAAAAAAAGTCAAAATTTTTTTTGACCTCAAAATGTCATAAAAAACGTCATAGTATAGTATGGCGTTTTTTTCGGCCAAAAAAAGTCAAAAATTTTTTTGACCTCAAAATGTCATAAAAAACGTCATAGTATAGTAAGGCGTCAAAATCGGACAAAAAAAGTCAAAAATTTTTTTGACCTCAAAATGTCATAAAAATCGTCATAGTATAGTAAGGCGTCAAAATCGAACAAAAAAAGTCAAAAATTTTTTTGACCTCAAAATGTCATAAAAAACGTCATAGTATAGTATGGCGTTTTTTTCAGGCAAAAAAAGTCAAAATTTTTTTTGACCTCAAAATGTCACAAAAAACGTCATAGTATAGTATGGCGTTTTTTTCGGCCAAAAAAAGTCAAAAATTTTTTTGACCTCAAAATGTCATAAAAAACGTCATAGTATAGTAAGGCGTCAAAATCGGACAAAAAAAGTCAAAAATTTTTTTGACCTCAAAATGTCAGAAAAAACGTCATAGTATAGTAAGGCGTGTTTTTCGGCCAAAAAAAGTCAAACATTTTTTTGACCTCAAAATGTCATAAAAAACGTCATAGTATAGTAAGGCGTCAAAATGGGACAAAAAAAGTCAAAATTTTTTTTGACCTCAAAATGTCACAAAAAACGTCATAGTATAGTATGGCGTTTTTTCCGGGCAAAAAAAGTCAAAATTTTTTTTGACCTCAAAATGTCATAAAAAACGTCATAGTATAGTATGCCGTTTTTTTTCGGGCAAAAAAAGTCAAAATTTTTTTTGACCTCAAAATGTCATAAAAAACGTCATAGTATAGTATGGCGTTTTTTTCGGCCAAAAAAAGTCAAAAATTTTTTTGACCTCAAAATGTCAAAAAACGTCATAGTATAGTATGGCGTTTTTTTCGGCCAAAAAAAGTCAAAATTTTTTTGGACCTCAAAATGTCATAAAAAACGTCATAGTATAGTATGACGTTTTTTTCGGGCAAAAAAAGTCAAAAAATTTTTTGACCTCAAAATGTCACAAAAAACGTCATAGTATAGTAAGGCGTCAAAATCGGACAAAAAAAGTCAACATTTTTTTTGACCTCAAAATGTCATAAAAAAAGTCATAGTATAGTAAGGCGTCAAAATCGGACAAAAAATATCATTTTTCAGAACGGCCTCAAAATGTCATAAAAATGGTCATAGTATAGTAAGGCGTCAAAATCGGCCAAAAAAAGACAATTTTTTTTTGGCCTCCAATGTCACAAAAATGGTCATACGGCGGTAAGGCTTCAAAGTATGCTAAAAAGAGTCATTGTGAGGGTGTCCGAGAAACCCGGAATAAAGCAATGAATTGCGGCAGTCTGGAGCAGTTCCTAATTCCAATTTATATGTTAAAGTGGGAGTTTCTTTCAGAAACTCCACAGTAAAAATTCACATTGGGAGAAAGAGAAAAGTAAGTAAAAAAAAAATAAAGAAAACCTCACTTCTCAAGAAAAAGCAAAAGAATTCACTTAAAACTGCCTTCCTGGCCATACCCTTAAAGTTCAGGCCCACCGCAGGAGCTACATTCTGGAGCTGTGCTTCTCTTCTCTGGCCCTCAGCCACCACAGCCTCCTCACTTTTATACTGTTGGACTCCACCTTCCCAAGCATTCAAAATCAATTATGTCTTCCAGCACACTTACAATAATAACAATATCAAATGACACATTATCACATAGAAGTTCAGTTAAACTTACTTTAAAAACACATATTTTTTAAAAAACAAGATACTTACATTGGTTATTTCAGCACCAACAACGAAACACCTACCCCTCCAGTCTACCACACTTGGTTTCTTCCCCTCTGTACCCCCTATTTAACCAGATGGAACGCTCCAGCTCAGGTTTGGCTGTTCTTGGTCTGACAGAGGAAGAAGTGCAACAAAGGAGACAGGTGAACACAATTTAAATTCAGTAAATCAAATACCCAATCACAATGTGTCTTCTCCCCAGTTGTGTGGTGTCAAAGTTTATCTTACCATGAAATCTTCCCTGTACCTTCGAGTGTGTCTCAAACTTCTTCTTCTCCAAAAATAAAAAATACACATAAAAATCCAACTCTTATATAATTACCTGTAGAAATTTTGTTCCTCCTTGATGCAGAAAAAAATCTTATTATTTTTTAATTCTTAGGGAGACCCCAAAGGTTTGCATGGCTTCAATGACAAGCTGAAACAAGCTGATAAAGAATATATGAAACTGTCATGGATGTTAAGGGTTAAAGTGAAGCTTCTGTAATGTAAACGTTCGACACCTGACTGCGAAATAACACCAGTAAAAAATCTGAAGATGACACATTTAAGCCTCAACACCCAAATGAGATTCATTTAATGGCAGCAGCCTAAAATCCATAACTCCACTTCCCGGGGGTGCTGTCATCATCTGATTCACTCTCAGCTGAGCTTCACATCAATGCAACATCATACATTTGGTGGAGGACAAACTCTTGTCCCTGCTCTCTGGCTCCAGTAGACATCAGTGAATATTCACTAATAGAAATCGATCTGTGCTCAGGGCAAAATGGAAAAACATATTCTTTTTTTTCGTGTCACGCTCCTTCACTTCCTTTAGGTGGCAGTAGTGGCCTTTCTAGCAGGCTGGTGTTGGCGACTCAAAGCCAGTTCAAAGTATTTAGAAGAAAATGTTATAGAACTGAGAATTTGTAATGCAATAAATGCATGCAGGCACCTTTCTCTTTGATGTTAGAGGAGTTTTGTGCAGAAGCAGTGACTCATACCTCCTCTGCCAATCAATACTAACCCTGTAGTGATAGTAATCAAGGTCATTTTGTTATTAAAGATATTGTTAGCGGCAGCAACAGCATCTTTTTCTACTTAAATAAACGCTTAGCTGCAGCTCTGTGCATCCTAAACGAAAACATGACATGATAAGCTTCTGTATCAACAGGAAATAAAACATTTTTATTGATCATTTGTGTATATGAAGTTATATAACAACAGTCAGAAAACTCCACAGAGTGAATCACTACACAAAGTGAAACAAAACTGTAAAACACCTCGTCAAAAATGAAGGTATACACAGCAAATATAACTGTCAGCGGCTCGCTGTCACCGCGAGCGATATGGCAGGAAAAAACACCCCAAACAGTTCTACAAGATTACAGAGAAAATTTCCACACACAAAATACTCAAGCAGGCAGTTGATATACACAAAGGCAACTAGGATCTTTCTACAGCATCAGATTCTAATACTTTACACAGCTTTGTTTTTGAAAGGTCAGTGTGGCTTTTTGTCAGTGTCTGGAGAGAATCTTGAGTTCCTTGTCACACAGAGAGCTTGATAAGGTATTTTCGTAAGAGGAGAATTTGGGGATTTGTTTATGCATGCATACTTTGGTAGGAAATTGTAATAAGAGGAGCATTGCGTTGCAGTGCAGGTAATGGCTTTTGCTTTGTGGCTTTTCCACATGCCTCGCAATCCAATGGGTTCTGCAATGCTGCCCATTACTGAATTCCCTGATACGTTTATACACGTGGTCTGTCACAATTCAGTCTGATTTTCCTTCAGCTTTGATTGGATTATTCCATTAGTACAACCGTTCTTACATTAGTATTCATACTGAATTGCTCAGGCTTTTTGCCGAGCCTTTACCTTGTACTTTAATCTGTTTTTTTTTTTATTTAGATCTGAAGCTGTACTGGAATTTATGACTCTACATATGTAAAACATCAAATAAAAGAATCCCTCTGCTGAAGAGGGACTGGGAATGCAGCTGTATTAAAGTATATTCAATGGTTTTGGGATGCTATCAGACTAGGGAGGTTTTACTCCACAGGGTTATGAAATAAATTCATAATAGTTGAAAAAATATAAACAAAATGACTTTTTTTTAACAACAAAAAGTGCAAAGTACATCTAATCTCACGGTTAAAGTAATCTACATCAACACAGTCTGTACTGTACATTCAGAGTTTTCATCTCAAATATAAAAGGGGTTTTTGAATCAAAAGGGCAGTTAACAAATTTAAAAAAAATCCATGATGAAAAATGAAATAATGATGATGACATATAGAATATGGATGATAGATAGAATGATATCTGCGGCTGAATAATCATATTCATGTCACTTTATATTTATTCTAGATATACATTTTTGACACGATTATGTATATATATACATGGCATTTTAAGGGGATATTTAAATGTAGAATCTTGTTTGGTATTTAACTAATACTCCCTGAAACTTCTGATGCTGGAACTGTGTGCAAGAAGAGAAAACAAACCTGCGAAAAGGGAGGGAACCCTAAACAGAGGTCAACAGGTGTCAAGCTCCAACCTACAAGCTGAATCTACGTGTGCTGTGTCCTAACCATTTCTCTGGAAAGGAGAAAACGTCTCTCTGGACTGGAATCATCCTCTAGGGTTAGAATCTTTTTTTCTCGGGCAACGCCACCCACGTTAACACTATGGGATGAACATACAAGTATTGCACAGTGCTCAACAAAATGCTGTGTGAAGCGACCCACCTGCGCTCAGATAAAACGTCTTTCCAACTTCTCTTTTTGTTTTTTTTTTTGTCGCGTGCTGTCAGGCGACGCCACGCGCTCTCACTCTCTCTCTTTCTCTGCGTGTAGAAGGGAAAATGGCATTAAACGCTACGACATCACTACAGAACAAACTGGTTTCGCTACCTACTGATAAGTCTACATCTCTAAGCACACACGGCAGTCACAGTGATACACAAAGCAGTCCTCAGAGACTCCTATGGAATGACAAGTAGCTTTTTCATAATAGTGCTATCAACTACACAATAACATTGAAAACATTTAGAAAGTCCTCCTGAAGCTAGCATCGAGTATATGCAAGAGGTTCCTCCAAGATAAGAGACTTCATGGTTTTCATGGATTAAAACTTATTCCTTTACTAATTGGACCCGTAGTAAAGGACATGATGGACTAATAGCCTACACAGACCATTAACTTTTACGGTTATTTTGCATTCTCTTGGTGTAGTCCTGTGCCAACAACAAAATAAAAACCGATGTAACTGCTGTTGGCTGAAACGTGATTTGTCATCATTGCTTTCTTCTTTTTTAAGTAAGCCGATCAAGCAGGAGGATTTCTGGCGTGCCCCACCCCCACCCACCCACCTGCAGGTGTCCTGAAATAAAGCCAGCCAACAATCATCCAAAAATGGTTTCTAAAGAAGTCAACAAGCTAGTTCAAAGACATCCAGTGCAAAACAGCAGCCACATAAAAGTTAACATTGGCAGTAAAACATGGCTAGCTCTATTGTCACTGTGAGAAGGCAAAGAAGGCAAAGAAAGCAAAGACTGCGATTCAGGGCACCATTGCAGCCAAAGACATTGTTCCCAATAAACCAAAGCTACAACCACTAGCAAGTGGGAGTGTGCATGAAGAGAGGATCTCTACATAAGTCACCTCCCTGAAAATGGCAGTGTTTAGAAACTCGCTTCACCTCCGTCAATATTACATTGACCCAAAGTTTAAACTTTACTCTTAGATTTTTTTTTTCCTCTCCTCTGATTGAAGGCAAGGGGATAGTATCAGAAGAGCTTCCCCTGGTGTCAGTAGATCTCCCCCCTTCCCAGCCTTTAGTAAAGATTGTAAAAAAAATCATGCAGTTTACTAAAAATAGTCAAGACGTTGAATTGCTCTAAAAAATAGTCCTCTTAAAACCAGAGTCGCGACTTTTTTAAACTCCGTCTCAAAGATCGGACCCCGGCCTAAATGCGATATACTTCCAACAACGACAAGGCTGTTTAAAGTAAGCAGTTAACAAAAATATTGTTAAACAAGCTTAAGGACACAATGGCTACAGCTTGGTGCTTTTTCACACGGGGTCTGTTTCTGAAGGGTTAAGAAATGAGTCTTTTGTTTGGAGGCAAAATTTGCCAATTCTGTTAAAGAAAACAAGCCTGTATAAGTGAACGAGGACCTATTTCACTTAGAGGAAACTGCCAAAAATGGAGAAATGAAATGCTAACTGGTTTGTATTGACTATTGTTTCTGGTAACAGTGTGCATCAAGCGAAGCACATAGGTCCTCGGATTGAGAAATAAGTACAAAAAGTCGTAAGAAATCATGTGCTTGTATAATTTCCAGCAGCATAATTTTTCCCACAGAACCATAGTAGTTAATGGCCTTGTATTTTGGAGTTTTGTGTGTGTATATATTCATCTATTTGTCTTTTCTGTGATGATCCTTTGCTGAACTTAAAGCCGTCCTTTACAATGTGAATATATTTCCACTAGTGTCTTGCAGGTTGGAATTCATTATTTTTTCTGGAATGCAATAAGGTAATAAGGTAGAATTTTTAAATCCTGGGATATATAATATTGGCTTTCCTCTATATCTGCATTTACATAATTTAAAATAGAACATCTTATTAAAAACATCAAGATATACACAGATTAGGAAACGGGTAACAACATACAAACACATAAACTAGAAATCATTTTTGTCTGCATACTTATATATACAACTGTGGTACAATAAATTCTTTCAGTCATGCGCTATCTATACAGATCATATTGCTTAAAAGAAGGGGGCATTTGGTCGGGGCATTTAAGGGCTTAGAGATGGAAAACAAAAATTGCTGAATCAGAATGGAACAAAAAAATAGAGAAAGCGAGAAAATTGGAACCTGATAGAAAAAAGCAGAGGATAGGACGTCGCAGAGAGTTTCAACAATTAGGACTGTGTGTGAAACTAGGAGCAGTAAAGCTGGGAGGGGCTGAGAGGCAGGTTAAGGGCTGGGGAGGGGGGGTTTACATGGATGGACCCATATATCACTGAGGTATTTACACATACTGGCTAAAGAGTACTACAAGGCAGGTGCTGAAAGGGCCCCTGCCTATTTCTTGGTGGAAAGCTGAGCGTCCACCTCCTCCTCAGGCTTCAGCACGTGCCACTGAGCGATGGGTCTCCTGGGGTTGGCCAACATGTCAGACCAGTGGCGCAGCTCCGTCCCCGAGCTGTTGAGGCCCACAAAGACCTTGCCGATGGCATCGTTCTTGCCGATCTTGTCATAGTCCAGAACAGTTATAACAATTTGCACTTTCTGTAAAAAGGGAAGAAGTGAGGAGATACAAATAAACTGAGGTGTCGTCTGCATATATATGGACTATCTTCATCTCCTAAGAGCTGCGTTTTCTTCAATGAACAGTGGAAACAGTGGATTTACACATTTTGGGTTACTGCCCACTTTTATCACTATGATCACAAATAATCATCACTTTGTACGCCCTCTATTTTACTTATTTTTTTTCCTGTTATTGTTTTTAACTGCTCATTAAAGTTTTTGTTCTATATTTTATCTTATAATTATTTTTGTCTTTAATTTGTTGTTATATTGTAGAGAACATTGGCTAGAGAACACAGATCTTTTTTTTTTTTTTCTTTTTAAGATCTAGCAGATACAGAGTGGTTAAAGCAGTATTTTTAAATGTCTAATAAACAATGTCCAGCCCACACTCAAATGTCAGTTTTTGCAGAGTGGAAAAATGTGAGCGTTTTTGTATTAAACTATATGAAACTGTCCCTGATTATTGCTTTAAGTAGTACAGTAACGCAGAGAATGAGGAGTTCCTTCAGACATTAATGTTGATTAACAGTAACTGACATTCCAGACCAGGCCTCAGTTATTTTCAGAGCCAAACACCACAGAATGTTTGATTACTCAGAGGTCTAAGACTCAGCCTCGGCATGTGTTTATTCAAAGGGACACTGCAAAGAGGAGTGACCTGGGCATCAATCTCTGGCAGAGAATATGAATTAGTGCACAAAGAGCCCTGATTAAGTTTCGATCCACCGGCACACTGAGACGGAGCTACAGCCACCTGCGCGAGCACAGAACCGCTGCTCTAAAAGAGCATGCCTAAAACGCCATGTAATGAAATACTGAATAAGGTTTCCAGATGGCCGATTGAGGTTAGTTGATTTTTAAAGGGAAAGTTCGTCTACAAATTGCTCATTGAAACAAGACTCGTTCATGGGAGATTAGCAGGCTCTTTCATTAATAATCACTGACCAGTCAGTACTGTCCTTCATGTAACTGGTTTGCTGATAATCATCATTATTGAAAAGGGATAATTCAGCATTTTGGGAAATACAATTATTTGCTTTCTTTCAGATGAAGGGGAAGTTTTTTTTATGTAGCCAAAAATGTAGGCTAATTTTTTCTTCCTGTTTTGGCTGTAAAGTGAATGTGTCAGAGATTATAGCTGAAAATAAATAAATCTAAACAGTGTAAGAATTAGCTTACTGTGTGTGTGTGTGTGCTGAGGAGATTGTGGAACAACTTCAGTCAATAACAAACCCTCTGTTAGTGTTACGAGTTAGACCAATTAAAGGAACCATTTGTAATTCCCATACAATCTCTTAGACAATTTAAATCTTTAAATTAATTACACAAACAGTACCAAGGTCAAGTTTAACTCAAATCCAACACCCCGCCTCTGCTGATGAAAGCGGTTGTGTAGATGTGTAGCTCTCTATAAGCAGCCGGTTTAATTTGTTGTAAATGTTAACGGCATGGAGGTAAAAAAACAATCTGTCTGAGAAATCGATTAGTGAATTAAACTGTATTTGTTTCCCTTTAAAACAGCAGACGGAGGTAACACTGTGAAAGTAAGTCTGTAATTAAAAATCACCATAGCTCTGAGTGTCTTTATTTCAAATCAGATCTAATAGAGCCAGAGGCCCAAAGAGCTGTCAATGATGTCGAGGGTGTTTAAACAGTCCATTAGTTTAACATTTTACCACAACCTCTTTAAGGAGCATAGCTAGTGTTTGACTGATTGGTCACAGTCAAATTAAGTCGTTTAAGTACGTTTTTAATTTGCATAATATTCTCATTCTCGTGCCTTTCAGGAGAGCGTTCAATACACCCAATCAATGACACGTTTATGATTCCATCCGTGGCACTAATAATTGTTTAATGATCAACCTGGCTCTTGGTGATGAGATAAGAAATGCAAATTTAGCCAACATACTGGTATCAGCAGCACTAAATAAGGGCTTGATTTGGATGGGGTTGATTGGGATCAACACAGTTTAAATTGAATCTGAGGCTCGTGGACCCAAACCCGTGATTTGTGAGCTGTGACAGGCTTAATCAATTTGACTCAATTACTGTCTTGCCTGAAGAGATAATGTTGTTCATTGCTACTCCTTCCTGGCACAGTTTGTGCATTCTTTATCCTTTCTTTCAGAAGGTTCTTAAAAAAAGATTCATGCTTTACTCCTTTGTTTCGTGAAAGAATCATATACTGTCATTGTTGGTGTACGAACTTTCTGAATTTCACCTGAATCATAAAGTGCATGGCAATCACTGAAAACATGCTACGAACAGCACTGAGGTTCATGCTACAGGCAACAACAACGTGCAGAGAATCGCATCCACGGAGCAATTGGTTTGTCAAATTGAGAAACCAAGACTGATTTAAACTGAAGTGCCTTTGATTATACTGTTAAGATAAAAAGCCTCTAAACTGATTATTTGACAAATGAGCTCCCACTTATCAGTTGCTTATATGAAACCAGATGTTTGCCGGGTTTTACAGTACAATTTGTCCCTACAGTGTAGCACAATACCTTTTAGAAATCAAAAAAATGATTATTAGTTTAGGGAAATGTACCTGGATTTGTTCAAATGGGACTTCAAAGCTAAACGACTCGTTGTAGTAAGGGTTGAGGGTGTTCTTCTTGATTGTCGTCTTCTTCTTCTTCAGCCTCTTGCCGTTTTGCATCAGGTGGATCTTCACGTATGGATCTGCAGACAAAAAAATAAGAACAATTTCACACACATAAACCACCCCTTTTTTTACAAACTTGTGATTAAATCCAAAATATAAAACTATTGATTATAGCGGCTGTAAACCAGCCTTTAAATCTACAACACCAACATCAGTGATGGGTTAATATCTTCAAAACAAGCAGTGGGCAGTGGCTACAAAGCAAGGCCATGAAAATCCTGAGTGTTTCCATCACTCAGTTAACCTTCAACATTCAAGGGCCTCATTTTCATCTGTCCGAATTCCATCTCAAGCAGTGCCCAAGTGGTCTGCTTGGTCCGTCCTCATCCACTCTCTGGCAATCAGGTGGAGTGTGCGTCTGAAAACAGCTAACCACCCTTCGCTTTTGTTTACGACGTGACGCTACTCCTCCTGATTTGTTTACGTTCTCCAAATTGTCATCAAAACTAAATTGGACAAGAGGAAAGTACGGGCAGCTGAAGAACATTTACTCGTCTTATTCATGACCTAAAAAATATGACCATAAATATGATCTATCACTGTATTGTTGGTGCTTGTTGTTGTTGTTGACCAGATTGTTGAAGATTCTGGTTCCACGTGTGACGAACCACATAAGGATGCTAAATGATCTCTGATCTCAGCCCCACAACCACAAAGAATGATATAAGCTATAGGAGGAACATTAATGAAAAACACTTTGTGCCATTTATCATTTAAGACAACGCGCTGCTCTAGAAAGACAAAAACAAATAACCACAATAATCTCCGAGATGCTAATAAGGTTTCCTTTCCTGAGGATAACAACACCACATCTAAATACAGAGAGTTGTGCATCAGTACGAATAAGGAGGAAGACTTTAAATCAGAGCTTATAATTAGTTGTTGAAACACCACTTTTAGTTTGGAACATTGGTTTGGCTTTCTAACAAAGGCAAGTACTGAAGAGGTTTAGCTCCCTTAATCTTTTATGCAATTTAGGGGGATAAGGGCCTGACTGCAGACTGTTGGACTGCTGACATGAATATACAGAGAAAACCACACAAACAGAGTAAGAGAGGGGAAAAGCAGCAGCATAAATAGATGACAGAGACATGAGTGAAAAGGTAGCAGGGTCCTAATGGAGTGGGTATCCATTATTACTCTCCTGCTGTGAAGAGCTGGAGCGCTGGAATGATAGAAACGGTGAACGGGGGGTCGTGTTTGAGTGTGCTGTCGCTTTATGCATGAAATGAATACATCCAGTATTACCTAAATAAGGAGCTTCTCCAGCCACATCTGTGCCAAACAGCACAAAGAGGCTTTCATGTAATGTTATCCATCAAGTCAGAATTAGCTTTAATTTTGGGAATCTTACTCTCAGTGTTATTCAGTGGGATTTCTGTTGTATTTCTGCACTTTACTCCCATAAGCCACTTGCCAGTGCTGTCACATTTTCACCCCCTTGGGTGATTTCTGCAGGTTTTCTTTGTCTGATCAGCCATGGGTGGCTGTCGTCGCTCATAGAAACTCCTCAGTTCTTTTTTTTTCTGCTTATTCCAAACTAATCTCGCACAGACAGACGTCGGTCCCATCAGGTTCACAGAGGTTTAAAGAAAGTCAGGTACAAAAGCTCAGAAATGGAAAAGGGCAAAGAGGGTCTGGAAAAGAGATCTTTGTGCTAAAAAAAAAAAGACAAATCTAAAGAACCATCTCAAAATTGTAACACTAGACACATTTTGAAATTTGGCATTTGCAAACAAAGAACAACTCGTTTGTTGAACATTTGCTGTAGAGATTTTTGGTAAAGTTAAAAAAAAAGACGCCACCCTGCAAACTTTGAGGCCTGTTGTGAGAGGAAGTTTCAACAACGATTATCTATCAGTGCACACAGCTGTTCATGTGGAAATGTTGTACAGTCCATGTCATGTATCCTCTCATACTGGTAACTGTGCCTGAATAAACACAATCTGAATGGGAATATGCAAGATAGATCTCAGGCTAAAGAAAAAAAAAAAAAGAAAGAAAGAAAACACCTGTGGCGCCACATCACTGCTATCCAGACGTTCTTATCTTTCTGGCCAGCAGATGAGAGTTTGGCATTATTGGGTTTCGGGAGGCTCACCGTACCTCATATCCGGCCCCATTTTACCGTCTCATCCCAGACGGATGTAATCTCTCCCATTTTATGGATGAATGGCAGCGGTCCTGATGCCAGAGCACTTCCTCACATATGTGTAGAGCACAGAGGCTCGGTCCTCACTATCCTGATGGTTGCTCATCTGAGTCCTGGATCCTGGCCATGGTTTTATGAGGTGATGCACTATCAGTAGTCCATACAGTTCCCCCAGGAGGCCAGAAGTAGGTTTCTGGATAAGTGATGAGCTTTGAGCCAAATCCGCTGCAGAGTTAAGTAGAGCTAGTCTAATTTTAAAGTGGTTACTTATAGTTTGTTTTTCAAGCTGTGAATAATTGCCAGCTGTCAGAGTCATTTGGATTATTTTGGCGAGGAGGACGGTGCCTGTCACGGCTGAAGCTACAGTACTTTATTACATGCACAGACACATAACACCAAACACGGAATTTGTTTCTTCCTGAAAAGTATTTCCGTGTTCGCCGAGTGTGGCCGCTGCGGGTGCTGGCAGAGTTGTGCCAAATGAACACCAATACAAGCAGGGTTAAATATAGCCTGGCTGTCATCTTAGCTTTCCTCCCATCATTTTGGATTTGCCATGGTGGGTGCACCCAGGGGTGACTGTCGGTTTAGTTTTACACACTCAAGTCAGCGGTGAATCACACACACGCCACACAAACACAGGCGTTTACAGTGAAACTCTTCCAGCGGCGAAGACCCACATAAAACCACTTCACAAGATGTGATGCAGATCTTTGTGATATTGTGTTGCAGCCTTGTTCACACAATGAGAACCTAAATGATCTGAAAGCTTAGAAATCTTTCTGTAGCTCATCCGCTTCTTATTATCCCCATATTCGGAATTTGTTTATAATAAAGAAAAATTCTGACAAAATAAATTCTGCATTGCCTAATCACTTTAAAATTGCTTTCTTCTCTCAGGCCTGTTCATCATTTTAACGATCCCTCAGGCTCACTGCCGTACTGACCGGGAGAAAGACTCTCAGTCCGACCAGCCAGAGGAGCAAAACAAATAAACCCTCCAGCAGAGAGGCTTGATGGTGAGCCGGAGCACCAGGTCGGGGCAGAGCGGCTTCATTACCGCCGACACGGCGCCTGTGTGCTTTGATAACCTCCCCCACTGTGGGCCATTACCTGGTTATGTGACGCCTCACAGCCCTCTGGGATGTCTTCAGAGGTACAAAGAGGGTGGGACAAAACACTTTTGCTGCCAATACCCCTATAAGCCTGCATGTCCTCATTCGGAGTCGCTTCCAGACACTTAGCCTTTGTGTCCGACACACTTCTGAGTCTGACTCACCTTTGATGGTGCACCATGCCAAGGACACACTATAGTGGATTGAAATACTGTAAAAAAATAGAACCATTTAGCAGAACTACTGCACAAAATAAAATGACACATCTGTGGGAGGCTGAAAGAGTTGCTGAATCAAGGATGACTTTGCCTGCTGCTGCAATTACTGGCTTTTATAACTCACTTTCTGGTCTTTACTCTTGTTTTGTGACGCTGTAAAAATCCACCGCCCACCGGAGTTTCAAGATTCTCTGAAATCTGATTGTCTACATTCCAACACAATGGATATGTATTGGACCTATACATTGCTATGGAGGCGGCTAAAGTGGAGAGAGGAGTAACTTGTCTGTAATGAGGCCCGGATTATTTTGAGACAACAGCTAAAGAGCATGGTGCCTGGTGCATCACCGCAGTTGAATAACAGCAATCGCGAGGAGCGCCGAAAGTCAACTGCACCGTCAAAAATATTATTTCAAAAGTGTGTTTTTCTAAGAAACACAGCACGGAGGTCGATTTGGAGAGATGTTTCTTGAGGAGCCAATCAAAAGAATTATTTCTGATTATACATTGGTTAATGATAATACCCACATCTTCCTCTGTGAGCCATAATTAGGCATGGTAAACAGGATGACAATAGGGGAGAAGGCTGATCCCAGGCCATCAATTACTTGTCCTCCTCCTTAAGCTCTGGCTGAGCCACCTTGTGGAAGGAGGCTAATTATTGTTATTAGAGACCTGCCCATTTTTTCATCCATCTGCTACACTCTAAAGTCCATTCTCAGAGCAGGAAAGCAGTCGCAACTAACAAAAATCAAAAGTCAAACTGCAATTTAGAGTATATTCTGGTTGTGTGTAATTAGAAACATGCACTGTGCTATTACTGTATGCTAATAATTCACCCTGAAACTCACAGACGAGTGCACACAGATAAAACATGCTCCAATTAAATGTGACATACAGTACATGGTGTCAAACTGTCCGGCTTCCCAGCTATTTCCCTTCTCTGTAGGAGAGAAACCTGGCCCTCAAAGTGAACAGATTCACACCTTTTTCATACTGGCTAGTCGATGTGGCTGACAACTGAAAATGTTGACAATTCCACGATGCAAATGGGCACAGGTGAGAGCTAATGCCAGTAGCATAAAATGGCAGCGGGGGAGGTTTTTTTTTTCTTTTTTTCCGTCAAATGGCTGCTCGCGCCAGTCTGATAGATGAAAGGGAGCTCTGAGCTTTTAATGTGCGCTGTGTTACTGTACTGCAGGATGGTTAGGCTTATATGGAGAGACTGGGCTGTCGGGCAGAAAGTAAGTGGACCCAGGTGTATGGTAATTGCAGCAGAAAGAGTTGAGGCGGAAGGGAAGTGCACACCAGGGAATTTAAAATGAAACCACTGAAGAAAGTCAAAGGAGAGGCAGGAGGGAGGCAGAGGGGCCAGCTTATTGTGTGATTTTCTATGTGATTGTCTGTGTGCGCATGTGAGTCACTGATACGATCAAAAATTAGATACTGGTCAGTCGATACTGTCTAACTCCAGAAAGTCGAACACGATGCTTTGTTTTTGTTAATCACACATTTTATAACTGATCAATATTACAGTGACGGTCGAAGGGAAACTTCAAACTCATTATTATAACTCTGGATGGGTCTAAATGAGCCTTCGTGGGTCTGTATCATGTCAGTTTTGAAGCATGACAGGTTCTGAAATGAAAGATGTAAATAGAAAAAAAAAAGACAAGAGAAAGACATCAACTTGCGGCGTCCATCTGCACGCATCAAAAAAAACGAGTAAGAGGAGGAGCTTGTGAAGTCGGTCACAGTCACAGGGAAAATTTTGCACTGTGAGTTTTAGCTAAATGTGTTTTTAAGAGTGCCGGTGTATTCTGTGTCCTTTCACGTCATGCTGTGATTGGCTGCTTCGTTAAAATAGGCTGCAGCAGCAGACACACTGTGAGATTTTGCCTCTAAATTTCTGACACCGTCACAGTTTTGATGCAGCCTGTCTACGGTCGCTGCAGCTCTAAATTGGCTGTCGGTGGACTTTTAAAAACTGATGACCAAAGATTTTACCATGTTTCTCTCACAAATGTCAATTTTGTCTGGCACATCAACAAGTCACACAGTGTAAAGGGCCTTTTAAGGCTGGAACTCAAGACTATTCAGTCAAGTTAATGCATAAAAATACTAAAAAATGGTATATCAGAAGTTCCAAGAACTCAAGGTGGCTTTTTGCTTGTCCAACAAACAAACAAACAGCTCAAAACCCCAAAATATTTAATTAACTGTGATATAAAGGCACTAAAAGCATCAAATCAATTTAGAAGCCTGGAAGAGCAAATAATTAAATAATACATTTATTTTTCAGATTTGCTGGAAATTAATTTTCTGACAATCGTTGAAGCACTAACTTTACTGTTTCAGGACAAAATAATCGCTTTTGGCAGACCTGGTTTTCCAAAAATCCAGTCCAAGAAGAACCCCAGTGTGTGTGCATGCACGGGCTCAGCGTGCCCATTATAATTACAGAGTGACTAAGGTATGATTATATTTAAAGCTGTAATGTGCACACAGCTGGCTGGGCTACGCACCTTTGCCCAGATTGCTGACTTGTTCCCACAGGAGATTCACACTTTTGGAAAATGAGATTCTTTCATTTCTGCTTCACAGTGCGACATTAAAACTGAGACTAAGTCCCTAACTGCAAACTCACAGTGGATTTGTATAGTGTCCTGGGACTGTGTGAGACATCTATCATGCTTTTGTGTGTCCCTGAATGGATCTGTCCCTCTTTGACTGATGAAAGCAGATCGACTTGTGTTGCTTGTGTGAGTTTCAGTGACAAACTTTGCGTTTGTGGGTGCTGTATGTTCAGTTTCAACCCGACTTTTGCTCTGACAAGAGGCACATTTGGTTACCATGACATCAGACCTGCTATTCAAATTTGACTACACTGTTATAAATGTCATGTATTGATCGTAATCCTACATGAGTGTACCGTACTGCAGCTGCACCACACAACATTATGTCTGAACAGTTTCTTCAGGATCTGAAGATCTGTACAAAGATTTTTGGGGGAAAAACTTTTTTTTTCTTCGACAGATGTAATCGTGACTGGTGATGTGTTTGGGTGGTTGTTATAAAAAAAAAAAAAAAAAAGCAGTGTTGTAGGAGAGGCACAGCACAACGCATGTATAATTACAGACAAAAGCCCTGTCAGAGGGGAGTCAGTGGGCAGACACATGCAAACCCCTGCAATTCTCCTCACCTGACAGGCCTCCCACGTCCATTTTCTTCAGGTTTTTGGCCTCGAGGATGACCACGGTCAGCTTGCCAGCAGTGGGAACGTACCGCAGGGAGAAGCAAATATCACCCAGCTTCTCTTGCTGTTGGAGAGGCAGAGACAATGTAGAGGTGAGAACAGTTTTAACAGAAACTGCTAAATCCAAATTTACTGCATCACATGTTCAGAGCAGATGCTCACTGAGAGGCTGGATGAGGGGAGAAAAAAATAACTTGTAAATTCAGCTCCGAAGCACGTTGGAAATTGTTTAGTCAACCAAATGTGAAGCTCGTGTTTGCCTTTTTAACATGTGAGACATGTTGGTGTTTATTTAATTCTGCTCTCCAGAAGCAGAAAGGGTCCAAATCCTGCATTGATCTTCGAAGATATGAGCGATCACAATCACCTGGAAAACTCCGGTCCACTGCACTGTTTTAATGACATTAGTGTCTAATATGGACACTGATTATGAGAAATGTTTTTTTTTTAATATTTACAGCACAACAACTGTGCAGAACATATGTACAACGCTATAAAAATGAGTAAGATGGCTGGAGATCATTTTTTTTATATACTGTTTATCCAAAAACAGTCCACTGATGTATTATCAGGACAAGCTGGTAACAATGTTAGTCATCATGTGAGCCAGCTGTCTGCTGCTCTTTTGTATAAACGGACAAATACACAAATGCAAAATTATCAATCAATTTATAATTTGATTCCAATTTAAGTGCATAAAAATGTTATAAACAAGGGCTGATAACACAGCAGCTGCTGCTACTATAACCAGTGGAAGTGACATATATATTTAATACATTAAAAATGTACGCTATTATTATTTATAGGGTATATAGGATTGGTGTATTATGTATCTACATATTTTATATTATTCCACTCTGATATATAAATGGAAAAGAGTTTAACTTAACAGCATTAACAGTCAAGAATAAAATATATCAGGTAGAGATATATTCAATTCACAAAATACATTTATCTAACCTATGAAGTGTCTTTTACAGGGTTTCGAAGAAGGAACCACATACGCTTCATATCACACAGCATCTCTGAGTCACGGCTTCAGAGTCATAGCCAATCAATTGCACAACAAGTCCCTGCATGTTTTCAATCCTCTACTATGGATTTGGGTTTTTGTTTTGGTTTGAATGCTTTCTAATATCGGCCTCCACTTTTGTTTGTCACTCATCACTGTGGCGGAAAAGCACTGACTGCAATCACTTCACTGATTCAAACAAATCGCCATCACAACACAGCCTTATTATCATACGCTGAACAGAGAGCGATTCGCATTCCCTGCCATGTCTCTTATCAACGCGAGGAGAAGACACAGTCAATAACTCTCTCTCAGGTCACACCTGCCTCTGTGTGGCCATCTTGAAGGAAGATTATAAATCAGAGGCAAACCGGACATGAGTATTGACCTTTGTTTTACTTCAGGAGTCTTTCATCAAGTTTCAGTCAAGGTTTATTTCCTCATGTAGAATCAGTGTGCTGGAAATTTCTGCAGTGTGTTTAATACTGTAAACGACACCCACTCGTTTCATTTGTCATCCACTATTCTGACTGACGTCTGCTACGCAGAGACAATGACTAAGTCGTCTTACTTTGATGATCAGGGCTGGGTTTTAATCAGCACAAACACGCGCTCCCCTGAGGGCCAACGAGAGGAGGAGTGACGGTTAATTATACCTGTCGAGAGCAGTGACCAGGGTCTTATTTTCTATGAACTGTAAAAGGCCAACTGCTACCTTTTCAACTTAAAGGGCATTTTCGAAACTTGCCACTTCATATTTGACCTTAAAAGGATGGGTGGAGCATTGAATTTTGAGTTTTATTCACTCTGCTGCCTTCTCACTGAGCTCATTGCTAAAAGATTTATACCTGAAAGAGCTGCTCTTTCTCTGAGTGCGTGGACTGATATGCTGAGTCCTTCCAGAGCTTTCTCTGCTTTATATTTTTCTTTGCATCAAGGCCTAAAACAGGGCTTAACATCCAGCCAGGCTCACTCCACAGTATAATCTCACAATATACCCAATTACCATTCAATGCCACATAATGATCAGTCCATTTATATGATTTAATAATAATACATTTTCAGCATTTAGAAGGTGGGAAGTAGTCATTTCCAAAGTGGACCTCTCCACCTGCCCTCTGCTGAACCAGCGTCTCAAGCCTTGCGTTAAATCGTCAGGTGCGGCAGGTGTGTCCACGTGCTAAGGAAGTATAGTGATGCCCTTCAACTCCAAACAACACCACCAGCCATTCAACACTTTTATAATTAACCTTTAAATCAAACCACCGTAAAGCAAAAAAAGAGGTTCCCCTGGCAACACGTGCTATATGCCATGACATTTACCATGAAAATTGAATCCCCTGAACTGTTGCCTGGAAAGTCACACTTCTATTAATTGAAGGGGAAGTGTGAGCATTTGATTAAGTGACATTTCCAGGAGAGATGGATTACATCAGCCACGGCATCACGTTTGTCGTTCAAGCTCAAATGACTTGCTGAACACAGCCAAATAATCATGGCGACATCACATAAGCAATGAAAATACTCTTCATATTAAAACAGCAGCTGCTAGATTTACAAATCAGAGCTCTGGCACTCAGACAGGCGTCACAAAATTATTCCAAACCCACTCGTTTCCCCCTGTCGTGAGGGGTGATTGAACTTTTGGCATGTGTGTCTGCCTACACAGGCTTCATAAGTCTTACCTCCTCCTTCTCAGCGCTCTGCAGATCCCTCCACTCCTCTGTTATGTGGCTGAAGTCCACCTTATTCATGGGCACCTTGATGTCACCGATGGCGTCGTGTTTGGAGAAGCGGTCGAAATCGTACACCGTCATCACCAGCGTCTTCCCGCCAAGCTCCACGTAGGGGACCTGAGGAGGACGACAGCGGTAACAGAAGGAGAACGCCAACTTTCCCACGTACACTGCCCTTTCAAGTTGATCTCAGCTCATCCTAACAGCGGCAGATGTGCATAAAAACAGTGAAACATTTGTGTTTGATCAGTCTGGTCAGGAGTTTGTTTAGAAGAGTCTCACATGTATACATCAAACTGAATGTCAGTGCTGGCGTCTCTCTGCCAGACAAATAAACAAGGTCGCACTCGCCGACTGTTGGACTGAACAGCTGTCAGCTACGAAACTAAAGAAGCTTTGTTGAGGCTTTGTTGTTGAAAGATACACAACACTTGTATGAAAACCCAGAGCCTGCCAAAACACAGACACTTTGTGTGTGATACAAACTTGTGAGCTAACTATGGCTAACGCTCGACTTTTCTTTGTATTTACACTATTAACTCCGTAATCTACTCTTCTTCTGTTTAGAGGCAACAACCAACATCGAAGTCTGAAGTATTGCTGCATGGGACTGAACAATATTATCTCATTATATTATTCAGTTGCATTGATTTCAGTTTAATTGTTGACATTCATGAACTTCCACAGAAAAGTTTGTGATGTTTCTGTTCTGAAGTTAATTACATGTTGAGCGGAGTCGGATTTGTGTGTCTGTGAAGCGGGCGGATGCTGATGTTGTGGGCGCTTTGGTTTCCAAATCAATCACCGCTGCCCCCGCCCTGACAGACGCTGTTATCAGGCCTAATAGACAAGTGGGGGTGGGGGGGTGGGGGGCTGTCTAAGCAGTACTTGTAATCCTTGACTACATTCAATTTGAGGATGAAAGTTATTAAATGAAAATAACTTGTTAAACACAAAAAAATGAGAGTGTGGGAGAGATAAGGCATTATCTCCCAGAATCATCTTTTATTCTTGACAGTGTCACTGCTGCTCATAATCACCTGAGGTGTTTTTTTTATTTATTTATTTTTCCCCCCCCACGATGCATCACAGATTTCGAATTAAGTATTACAAAAGCTCACAAATAAAGCTGGTATTGAGATGGATATCACATCACATTATGCTTAACTTACACCAAACACCTGCGCTCTTCACTGACGGGTGAATAACAAAACTTTCCCCACTGCTGAGCAACAGCCATGCATCCATTATGGCCGAGGCAAGGCCAGGGTGTAGCGGTGCATCTGCCTGTGTTAATCCCAGTCACACTGAGTCTCACTGTGTGTGTGTGTTTGTGAGAGTGTAACTGTGTGTGTGAGAGAGATATTCTGTCAGGAGCTTGTTAATGTGCCAGCTGGTTGCTGTCTCCACACCTTCCCAGCATTCATAGCTGCATGCAAATCAGATTGTCAGTGGAACCAAAAGATCTCCGGCTACGAAAAAAAAAAAATTAAGTGCTTGAAATGCGCAAATGTTTTTGAGCACACACGACGAAAGCAAATGAAATTAAGCCTCTAATGTGAGCTGTACCTTGAAGGTGAACTGCTCGTTGAAGACGGGATTGAGGGTCTTCCTGTGGACCTTGGTCTCAAACTTCTTCTTCTTGTCGGGCAGCAGGTAGACCTTTACGTACGGGTCGGATGTGCCACCCATGTCCATAGCAGGCAGCTCTGCCGCCTGGATGATCCCCACTATGAGCTACGAGAGAAAGGCGAAGGATAGAAAAGTGAGGGAAGATGTGTCAGACTCTCTACAGATTCAAATTATCATAACTTGCACCTTCGTCTCACCACCGTCCTCATACAGAAGCTGTATCTTTGATAAAGAAATGTCTAGAAGTATTTCTTACTCATAACTCTAAGACCTTGAGGAACATTTTTTAATCACGTCCTCTCTTTTGATTTCACTGGCAATCAGTCATTCATAATGGCGACGTAAAGATGATTCAGTGTCATTTTTCTGGGATATGACGCCAATATTAGAAGGTTATGTCGGCAGAGTCTGGCAGCGGCTGAAGAGATTGTAAAGGTCAGGATGTGTCAGACTAGGACTGAGAGGGCTGTTTCTCTTCACATAAGGCTGATAATTGATAAGCACAATGGGGGGCCTGGGAGGCTGATTGACCTGCCAGTCACAGCCTCTACTCAAAGGCCTCTCAGGAGGCCCAGCTAGTCAGTCAATCAACTTCCTATCAGGTCGCCATCAAGCAGCAATCTGGAGGCTGACCAGGGCACTCAGCCACGGAGCTCTACAGCTGTCAGGAGCTGCATTAGTTTACCGTGTGGAGCTACCAGTGGCACAGCGATGAATAAAAAAAAAAGTGGGAAACAATGACCTCCGGCTGATAATCAACAGGAAGGAAAACGTGAAGGAAAATCAATTCTGCAGAACAAAAAATAGATTTATTGATGGATTCTAAAGATTTTAAGACACTAACAGTTCTCAGAGGCAGAGCTGCTTTAAAAGCTAAAATAAATCAATAAAATGAATAGTTGAATTTATCTAGTCTTCATCCATGACACTTTCAAGACTTCCACTTCCAACATAAAAAACAGCATTCACATATGTGGCTAAGACACTTAGCCTCTAGGATTAGCTTACTTTCATTTCAAAGCTTTTCAAAATAAAATCAAAGCTTTGGATGAGTGGTTAGAATAATCGGCGGTTAAAATAATAAAATAAGACACAGACACTAATTGATACTTCGGCCTTAAAAACTGTGGCTGTTTGCCTCCACACATTAATGTGCAATTCAGCTAATGAGATTATTTATGCCTCCGGAGCAGCTCTTCCCTTAGAATAACTAAAACTCCAATGAGCTAAAAAACTCTGCTGTTTCGTGCCTAACATCAGTTTATTTATTTATTTAATTCCATAAATTTATGTCAGTTTAGGTCGGTTCACTCTTCACTTTATATATAACATGTTACATCTGTTTCAGCACTAGGTACAGATTTGTATAGGCTGGTGGTGAGAGTCCAGCAGGGAAAGGTCTTCATGGAATGGATGTAGTGTTACACAGAGTCAACGTACTGTGAATGTACCACAGATACACACATGTGCACTCACTGACATCCATCACATATGACAATAATGAACACAAGTCGAGTACATTGTGGAAAGCATGGGATGTCTTAGATTAATTAAATGTTCCCCAGGTTATGCACAACACTTCCTTGGCATAAATATAACAAATATTGCACGTCAGTGTCGCTAACTGAGAAACAGTCACATACCTCAGAAGGCAAACAAAAGACGTACAATTATTCTAGCTGTCATTTACCTGAACCTCACTGTAACCATGTTTTGAACTGGAGTGCTGTGAAGCGGCACTTGGATTTTGAGTGTGGCAATTCATCCTTGCCCGCTGTCCTTCTGATTTCCACCCATCAGTCAGAGCAGGTCTGTGGCAGACACAGCATGTCATACCATCTTTACTCTGAGAGGCACTGATGCTTGAGAGCAGGTAAGAGCGGGATGTGGTTGACATGCAGCTCGCTGCTTCATCTGTCCGTATCTTTTAATGATGCTGAGACTGCGCCTGACGTCCACAACGCCAACCGAAGACAGGTTTTCCCAAAACTCTTTAGGAACACCTTTGCTCAAAATCAAGCCAAGCAGATAACACTCCTCACAGTAAAATTACAGTTAAATTCATTTTTTCTCAATTTCTCTTAGTCACCAACTGTGAGTCTGCTGAGCTTTTACAGAATTCACTTATTCTTTTTTATTTTCTCAAAATTGGCTGAAGTGAAAGGGGTGACTTTTCAGGGAAAAAAAAAAGATTACAATAACTGAGTAATTTGGAATAATACTGTAATTTTCAACTGCTATAAATTACATTGGTATGTGTCTTCAAATCGCCTGTTTTGTTCGACTAACAGTCAAAAACCCAGTGATAATCAATTTGCATCCACTGGACAAGCTGAAGCCGGCGAATGTCAGCCGACATCCTGTAAGGCGAATCCTAATGACTTTTGACCTGAAATCTGGTTCATACATTCTTGGTCCTCTTAGGATGAAATGCAAAAACTGTACCGATACTTTAAGATAAGATACTGAGCAACTGACCATCACACCTTTGAGAGTAAAAACATAAACTGAGGCTGTGTGTTTGCACATCTGTGTGGGTGTTTCTGTTTAACTAAGGACTCGGGGCCCTATCGCAGCAGAGGGCTGCTGGTATTAACCCCTCTCTGTTTGTGTGTTACTCTTCAGCCCAGTGAGCAGCATGCTGACCAGAATGGGTACAGGATGGTGATTCAGCTCTTGGCAGCTTATCTCGGAGGGCTTTGTCCCAGTGTATCATGGCTGTGCTGTGACTCCACACACACACACACGGACACACACTTCCAAAGAAAGAAGAATTCTCTTCCTGACTAATATTTACTGCAGAGGCTGAAAAATGAACTCTGTTTGGGGAAAATCTGAAATTAATGATGAAAAAGAAATAATAGGAATGTTTTGAAATTGATCCGTTTTTAATAATGAGTTTAAAATTAACATATTCTGACCGGGCGCAGAGCAATAGGCCTGCTCTTGACCTGCCGTAAAGAGCAATGAATATGGTAATGATGTTGAAAGTAGGAATGACATTATAATTCTCTTCCTGCTGTGCTGAGAGGGCTCTCTGTGGTTCATTTGCTGTGTATTTGCCTGATGTGGCCACGTCGCCGCTCCCTGAGTGGTTCGGATCTTTTAGCCAAACCTTTCGTCTCATTAGTGTATAAACCCAGTGTCATCAGCACCGGGGGCTTTGGGCATTTGTGGTGGTTAACAGAGAGAAACAAAGATGAGACTTTTTGCCACGATGACCTGACATTAATCAACACGTCTTCTCCCACTCAGCCTCCTTGCCTCACTCTTTGTACACACACACACACACACAGCGTTTCCCTTGTTTTCTTGGCAGGGTGGAGAATTCACCGACAGAGCTTTTAGGCTATTAAGGGACTTGAGTCTCTTTTTGAAACGCAATGAATTACTAAGTGGTGCTTACAGCAGGAGCTTAAAAGGGGGGCACAGTTTCATATTTTTGGGACAAATAGGAATGAGTACTGTGTGTCTGGGAGGCTCACTGCGCTGGTTCCCCCTGTTGTCACATTATTTAGAAGGGCAGCTCAGATTGAACAATAAGATTTCACCTGATCAAAAAGTGAGAGAAACATAAAAACACCATCTTCGCTCTACTCTTTAAGAGATGCCGCTTTTTCAGTAATAATGGAAATATCACACCCAGCCTTCTACTGTATAGGGGAACCTACAGCCGAGGCATGTAACCAATCAACTGTGCCAGTTCTCCCTCAGCAGTTCTGTGGTGTTCACATTGATTGCACGGGCCTAAAGCCTGAGGATTAAAAAAAGAAAAAACATTTCCTGAAGGCCACCGTGCCTCTGGACGGCTGAAAGTGGGTCAGATGAACGGCGGCCTCCCTGGGTTTCTGGGTCTGTTTCTTTAACTTCAGAGGCAGCGGTAGTGAGCCGAGCCCGGCGTCTCCGAGGTCACCGCCATAAAGCGTGAAAGCCGTCATCCATTCATTAGACTTTAGCTCCACTGCGGAGCTTATTACCAGGGTAATCAAGAACCTCATACAGAGACCTGTCACTGCCTCCCACTACATGACAGATCAACTCTGTGAAATGTAATATTGTCCACGTAATTTCTCCTTTTATGAAATGACTCAATACTTTGTCATTTCTTCTCTGAAAGAAATAAGAGCACGGTTGACTGAACGCTAATGGTATAATCTGTGTATTGATAAATATCGCACAGGTTAACTGCACAAAATTATTGTCTACTGACCAGTGAAAGGGACACAAACTTTTTTTTTTGTACTGATTAAAGTTTTGTGTATGTGTGTGTAGATAAGGATGATGAGCCTTTGCCAGTGTGTGACGCAGTGTGTACAGGAGCAGTGAGTGTTACTGTCTAATCTCAGGCTGTCAGTTCTGTTTATAATGGTGAGTTAGCTAGCCCAGAGAGGGACAGCGCTGTGTTCACGCACCGCGTCTATTATCTGTCACACAACATCTGGCGCCAGGAAGCTGATGTGCTCCCTCATTCTGCTTTTTAAAACTCAGTCGCTGGAAAAAAATAAAGCAGATGGATATCTGCAGGGGCTGTTTTCAATCAAGTAGAAAGAAGGAAACAAATTCAGAGACGACCTAAATCCCAGTAGTGCACTGTATGTTTTACAAGGCTCAGTGGCAAACGCACAAACTCGATACACCATGATATCCCTGTGAGACTGCTCTCAAGCTTCAGTGACCAAACTGTCTACAGGGGTGGTAACGAAACTCAAGGACAATGTTGTGCAAAACCTGGGCTGGGTCCTGTTTAATCTCTGGAGAGATGAAAAGTTGGACCGCCTCAGAGGTTCGGTGTGACCATACTTACGAGGGAGGACCTTTGGCAACAACGATACACACTGAGAGAGATTTGGAGAACAGATCCTTACCGTATTCTCGGTGAAATTGTAATCCAGGGAGTATTGTAATTTGCCCAGTTTCTGGTCCTCCTTGGGCTCGGCCTCTTTCTCCGTTTCAGTCAGCCCTGTCTCCGCATCCTCCTCATCCTTCAAGGCCTGAAGGAGACACCCACCAAGAGTCAGTGCCGCCTGTTTGTCGCTGGTGCTAGCACCCAGCCAGCCGTTCCCCGCCCAGGTCCTGCCAGCGGACCTACTCCTGTAAAAGCTGCCACTTGTTTTATGGTGTATAAGGGGGAAACGAGGAGGGGGAGCAAGCACTAAAACACCATAGCAGTTAACACCAGGACATGCTCTGTGATGCACTAAAGCCCCGGGCCTGGTCCCCTGATGATGCCTTTCTATCAACCTCTGGGTGTTTCTGTCTACAGGGAGAAAAGATCAAATGATGGCGCCAGAGATGAGAGCAATGGGCAGGCATTAGAGGAAGAAGGGAGGAGGGTAGAGAGACATAGAGAAAGGACAGAAAGAAGGAGAGAGAGAGATGCTTCCGGAAAAGATCACAGTAAGACAATTCCCTTGATGTTATTTCAGGCAGATCAAGTCTCTGGCAAAAACACATATCAACCGGGAAGTGTCTGAAGTGGCAGAGAGTGAGAAGTGAAGTTGCCCTTTCACTAGCCTGGCACTGAGGTGAGGGTAGCAGGTGGTGGCATTGGTGGGTGAGGGGTGGGGGTGGGGTGGGGGGGTAAGAGAGGTGGGGGTGGAGGAGTTTGTTGTAGGACCAACATGCGATTGAAGAGGCAAAGACTGGTTCTCAAGGTCATTCATTCAGCGTCAAAAGTTGCCTTCCAAGATGTCTCTGTTAGGCATGCAGAGCATTCTCTGTCGCACAAACCGGTGCTCTCGTGTGGTTTCCCCATTCCCAAGTCTGGTTACGCCCTCCAACATACAGTCACATTGTCATCATAACCCTAAAGCTTTAATGTTGACCCCTACGCCGATGGTAGCTAGAAGCATCATGCCAGCGGTGGGTGGGTAGGTGTTGGTAAAAGGGGTTGTAATGTAAATCGGGGCCTGCACCTATTCGTTCGTCAAGTTGCTCATGTGAAAGCAAAAAGCTGAACAACACTGATTGGTTTTAAAATGTTCCGCTGAGCCGCTCGGTCTCCGCCTTTAACGAGCAAATCAAAAAATGTGAGCGGTTTTTAGGTTTTCTTTGACACATGAAAGAGGAGGAAAAGTGGAGCGGGTAAAATGATTGAGGAAATAAAATCCCCACATTTATCCATAGTGGATTTTTACATGACTTTATAAGTTTGCGCAGGTGTGCTCCGGGAAAGGTATGATCTGTTTCACCTGGGCTGACTGATGTGAACACAAATGCTACTGTACGTCTAAAGCTTCCTTTTCATCACCAGCTTCAAAAGAACATTTACTTGTAGAGCCTCTCAATCATTCTACGTTTGCCCGCCGCCACTTGTTTGAAATGTAAATTAAAGATTCAAAAGGCAGGAGACTTTAGCTTGGCACAAAAATCAGTGTGGTTCAACCTTGTCAATGCGCACCCAGTGTCTCTTTCATACATATATATGTGCATATGCAGGTTGTACACACATATATACAGTAGATATACATGTACTGTATGCATAGTTACATATATTTGGTTCTATGGGAGTAAGTTGTTGTCAAGAGGCTATAAAAAAAACGTCAGAGCAGCAGGCTTAAGAAGATCCAACAGCAATTGGGAACCTACCGCCAGTGACCATCCCGAACAGTCATCAGACACAACACAGATAAGGAGGACATAGAAGGAAGAAACACAAATTAAAACAACCACACACAGGAGTTAACGCACCAGAGTCTGGGCTCACCAGGAGAAATGACCGCTTGCCTCCGGAAGTGGCAAGAGATTAGTTAACAGGGTGATCAATAACTCAGGTCTTTTACTTTGATCGATGGCTATTTGAAAATAAAAATTGGACAGTGCAAAGGCAGCGGGTATATTGGAAATTAATGGAAAAATGCCTCCTCTGCCAAGCTACGTGATGCAGCTATTCGATTCCCACTGCTCTCTGTTATATAAGAAAAAAAAGGAGTCTCGTTTAAGTCTTAATTTAAGCTTTCTTCTACAATAAGTAAGTCAAATGAAGTATGAAAACACTGTCAGTGGTTTCTGTCTATGATTCTGATCCACCTCTGATAGCCGAGGTGTTGCAGCAAATTACACGCACTTTGTACATGACTCCACCGAGGACGGCGGCGTAATGACGCTCTGCTGGTGCAATTAGTGCGCGCTAGCTCCATCTGAAGTGTCAGCGTTTCATAGCTTTCCGTTCTGTTCTGCTGAAACGCAGAGTTTAATTAGCTTTCCTCCCATTTGTTTATCGTTTGGTGATGTCATTTCTCTGGGTGGATACCACTTCATTACACGGCAACACGTTACTCACACTCTTCAACAAGTGAGCAGGTCCTCATATGACAAAAAGAAAACACTCACAGGAACGAAAAGTAGGAGAAAAAAGAGAGACTGAAACATTCTCTCTTCAATCTGAAGCCATTTAAATGACTTCCATTAACTCTCCTGTAATTAGACTGAATTCTTGTTTTGATTAAATTATCAAATATCACAGTAAGTAATACTGTATGTATGTCCTTGGCAGAAATTAAATATAATAAATAATACACACAAAATACATAAAGTAGCAGCCACTGCATAAAAATGGGGACAGTTTTTGACAGCCGGATTATAAGTGAAATTATTTTAAAACAAAACTTAATGTGTTGATGGAGCAACTGCAAATCTGATCAATAAAATCTGTCATCATATAGCATTTAGAGGCACTAAAATTATAAAAAGAAAAATATGTAAAACACAGCGAAAAAACATAAAAACACTAAACATTGTTACATATATTTAAGACATTTCTGGACAGATAAATTAAACTTTTAGCGTAATGTCATGGAAAGAGGATTCAGCAAAAAATTAACAGGCAGAGATGATTTTTTTTTTCAATTTTAGGCAACAATAGTTCAAAGTCTTTACCTCGGTTTTGGCTCCGTCCTTGACGTCCTTCATGTTAATGGCATTTTTGCCCTTGTCTTTGCCCTTCTTTTTGTTTTTCTTCTTGAATATCCATTTTTTGCAGATGCAAAAGCAGCACGCTAAGACCAGGATGATCGCCACAAAGGCGATAGAGACGATGGCCCATGATGGCACTGGCGGAAAAAAAAAAAAGCAAACAGGGAAAGGGATTGGATTAGACTTTGGAAGAAGATCTAACACTGCTGCATCTTGCAGAGAGGAAAACAAGATTTCAGTGAATTGGGCCAAAGCAGTATTTGAAACAAAGTTCCAAAAAGTAGTGATTATACCAACTGACAGGTGAGATAAAAGCAGGAAAATGTGTGCGCCTGCAGAGCTGGCTCACCGGATCAGCACCTAAGCCACAGCCTGGGTCCATCAAGAAGTGGCAGACTTAACGATCGGTCCTGACTAGTGGGACAAGACCCGACAGAGCAGCTTCAGCCAATTTAGTGGAAGTAACAGATGTTGGCATTTTCCACTTGCCATTTAAACAAAAGATTCTCAGACAGCTGACACTTTCACGGCAATCGCCGGCAACACGGAACTCGCTGGGACTGAGAGCGGTGGTAATTTTGCCGGGCGTGCTTGAGAGGCATTAACAGAGGTATGACCGTGACAAGCCAATGATGCAGTAAAACCAAACGGGTTCACAGGGGTTTGACACACATTGTTCACATGCTCTCAGCTCCCAAATTACCTTTTAAAAAAAAGTATGAAATTAATCTTTTGTGTTGAGATTTAAGGCTTTTAATTTTTTTTTTTTTTTTTTTTTACAGACTGGAGTTTTAGACTTTTCTTAAAGCCTGAGCTTCTCAGTCTAATCTCAGTGGTTAAATTAAACCTGAACTGCTCCACCATCAGTGCCCACACAGGTCAATTCGGTGTTACTACATTTAGGTTAAAGTTTTAAGAATCTAAAAAAGTCTTGATGGTGCATTCAGGTACTTGCAGGAAGGTGAAAGACACATTCAATAATTTACACTGTGGACGGATGGATTAACCAGTTAAAGTCCACATGTTGAGTCTACATAAGGTTAGAGACATAACATAAGGCCAGACGTTACAGGAAAAACAAGTTTTTTTTTAGAAAGAAAAAGAAAAAAAACCTTTCAACACCTTTTTTTCATGCTTTTCAGGACCTGCTGGTTCCCTGTTCAGTTGTCTATGATTAACACTGCTTATAAGATGATTAATCAGCAAAGGCAATTCAATGTGAGTGGCACGAGTTGTTGTTTTTCCCTCCACCACATGTTGTTGGCCTATTTTATGGACCTGGCTGCAGAAATTGGACAACTGGGAGTCGACTCTGTCACCTACAGACTGTCAGACACTCAGCTCAACAGCACAGTGATGGCTCTAACAGCCAGCTGCGAACGCACTGACACCTATCTTAACTATAGTATAATAGTCAGCTAGTGCTCCCTGGAATGGGCACACAGGCACAGTGTAAACAACACACACACACAATGATGGAAGGAGAACTGGGTTGTTTTAAGCACTGGAGACAGCAAAAAGCCCAGATGGGCTGAAAATAATAAGAGACCTCGCAACAGACTTCGCCCTTCAGCAGTCATAATCGTTGCTCCTTCATTCTACTCAGCAGACACCAAACACCTGGCAGCCCACTCGTCATTTTAATAGAGAGGAATAACAGACAAATGAGCCAATTTTAGGAGCATGTTTTTGGTTTTGTCAGTGATTACTACTCTGAAAGGCAAAGGGAATACTTCTGACTGAGGCAATTTGGGCTGTGTTCTGATCTGATGAATATGTAATCTGAAAAAAAAAAATAAAAATTTATCTTCTTCCCACAAGACAAATACAGTTCCTGTCATGGTTCATCTACAGGAATGAACCCAGCAGTGGTCATAAATCCCACAAACCCACAGATAACATAAGCCAGGTCAAACTCCAGTCCCTTGAAGACTTTATCTGGAAAACTCCACAAAGAGCCATCAAAACAGAAAAGTATATTATACTCTATCACTCTGGGGTTTTGCTCACCAGCATTCAGCTGTGGTTCCCTCGCCGAGGTCCAAGGGGAGGGAGAGAGGAGAAAAATCGATGCTCTGTTGACAAAATCAATAAGCACTCTCCTCTAAGGAAAAACAGTGAGTGATGCTCTGAAATAACTTTAGGATCTACAGCTTTGGCCTTGCCTCGGAGCGCTGTGGTAATGGAGGTGACACTGGATGAGCCTTGTTTGCGATGAGCCACCCAAAACCTGCTGCATTTCCTTTAGAAACTTGACTTTTCAAGAAAATAAACTGTGTGAGTCAGGTGGTGTCTGTTGGTTTCCACTTTGGGTGCATCAAAAAAGAGACTGAATGTCTGCACTCAGAGTCAAATCTTCCAACTTAGATTTAGACTTTTCATAAAGATTTATGGTACCATTCATAAAGGCATTAGAAGTAACCCTAACTAATGTTAGTAAAAGATTATTAATGTGACTCCAGAATTAATGGTTAGAAACCCATGAGCATTTATACATGGAGGTGTTGATCCTTTGGTGTAGTTGTAAAAGTTGGTAATCTATTTATTAATACTTGTAAATGCTAATAAGCTGGTAATGAATTGATGTTGGTGCAGAGTCTCCGCAGTGAGCAGAGGAACAGCAACATTTACCCTTCACATTCAAATGTAAACACATAGTAAGGTAAGGAGTTTTTTTAATGGAAGTGTCAGAGATGTGAGAGGTTTGTATTTCAAGCTGGCAAACCGCAGCGATAAGCAATAACCTCTCTACAGGAACTGTGATTTATTTTATTTTTTTCAAATGGAAGCGCTGATGGAATTCTGTTCAGCCGGTTACAGTATAAACCAAAATGTGAACCCAGCCCTTATCTTATTCATCAAGAGTGCGTCTTCCAGTGAAAGGCACTTGTGTGTTCCTTAATTAAAGGAACCTGAGTCCCAGAAAGCAATAAAAAGCATCCCCCTAATTAACTACATTGTCTGAGTGTCTTTTCTCGAGAGAGAAAGTGAAATACAAAGCGTGAGGGAGAACTGCCAGCGTGCACGCTGCACTTCAACTCCCAGCACTTATCTCCCGTTCCGCCGCGCGACATGCCACGGAAAATGGAGTTCCTCTAATGGGTGGGCTGCGCATGGTGAAATTCATGTTTGCCGTCCCTCACGGCTCAAATCACTTTTTGGCGCTGTCATCAAAATGGCACGGTGTGGTGGAAAGCCAGAGCAGCAAACAATGAGAAACCTTCAAAGAACACGTCTACTCCTCCTTTCTACAGACCTCAGCTCTGCAGCTGGACTTTTTACAATGGTTTCTTCTGCAGAGGGTCTAATGATAGTGGATGTCTGTAAGGAATGTAAAGCCCTTATAGGAAAAATTCTGATTTTGCGCTATAAATATAAATAAAACATGACTTTTATACCTAACGCCAAAGAGCACCTGGTTTCATTTTCATATTAAACTCGTATTACTTCTTAGAACACAAGATATTTTTAGTGGTGCCTGGCATAGCAGCAGAAATATTAACTCCACTGAATAACACCATCATAGAGTTCTGAATAGATCTGTATTTAGCCAGTGGAATAGGAAATATAATTTGCCGCAAAAGCCTCAGCCCAACTGATTTTGGCTCGGATGCGCCCCTGTGCTAGGCTCGGGTTCTCAGAGACGAGCTTCTCGGGTATCGTTTTAGAGCTGTGAAAGGAGGTCAAAGAACAGCAACCTCAGCGTAAAGCAAAAAGTCAAGTTTCACTGGATGACATTTTGTGTCCTTTAACCATACTGCAGGTGCTGTAAAATCACTCCATAGTAAGAGAGAAAAAAGTCACTCACACAGAGTGAGGTATGAGAGGCTCGAATCGATATTCAGATTTTCATTAAATCATGTTTTAGTCAACATTTTTATCTTAATCGTGGTTTTCTTAGCTTTGACCATTGTTCCTGTCACTAATCCTCCACCGAACTTGTGCACACAGTTTTTTTTTCTGTGCACTCACTTCTTGTTTTACATCAGAATAAAGCGGTTCAAATTATCCGGCTAAGGTTTTGGCTTGTTTACAAACTGTTTGACCTTCTGACTGCTCACGTTTCTGCCAGACTTCACTGTAGCCGACTGTGTAATGTCACCGTGTTCACAGACGGCGGGACTTAGTTTGGAGACTTACAACACTGTCACAACCAATTGAAACCGTGGCCAAATCTAAACAAACAAGACCCACGTTGTTATAAATCAGAACTTACGCAGGAAAATATTTCAAGATATAACATTTGAATTTATGACGTGTGTGATTAGCATTAGTTTTTGCCTCTTACATCCATTAATGCTGTTGCTGCGTTCCTCCTGTTCGACGCTCCTGGTAATACATAGCACTTTACATTCGGGAGAAAGGTTTTATGAACTGGATGGAGTTTGATGGATGCATTTAAAAAGGGTAGTGTGTGTATGTGTGTGTGTAACATTGCATCTGGGTTATATCCACTTCCAGCCGCCCACACTAATCCAATGTGACAGGACCCTGTTGGTCAATTAACCTTGACATTATATCTTGTTATGCCTACGAGAGCAACACTCTGTCCGCGCCCTTTACCCACAGCGGCTTGTTTAAGCAAACAATATGACTGCAGCGAGGAGCATCTTCCAACTGTGTGCAACAAAGCGACTGAGGGCTAATAATAATGAAAACTGTATTCAGACATCTTCTTTTTATGCCACACGAGATCTAATTTAAAATGGGCAGAGTCCACTTCTTTGTGATTTGGTTAAATTAGGTATTTCTGGTCCATTATTCTGATTCTATTATCAGAAAACACAGACCCGTCAACACAATGCACTGGAAGGAAATTCTTTCGGATGAAGTGACACTACATTAACAGGCGCATGAAGTGGATTTACAACAATAGATGTGATAATGACACGAAATAGAAGAGCACTGACTGTCGTTTTCAGGCACAAAGAAAAGTAGAGCTGTTAAATATGGTCCACAGAGAGGACGGCTCTGTTTGTTCGAGTAAAGGCCTATTCACACTGAACGCGTATAGAATGATTTTCTATACATGTTCAGGGGGTTTTGCGGTGGTTTGTGTTTCTCCTTTGGTTCAGTTCATCTGAAATCAGGCTGCACCAAACATAAGCACCAGCTCCTGGGAGCACACTGCTGAACCTGAGGAAACTGCAGAGGGAAGCTGGTGCTGGTTGAATCTGATCTGGTTTCCCGTTTGACCAGTCCTTGATGCAGTGTCATGGCGGGCAAACTTTAGTAAACGGAGGGCAGAGAGTAGACAACCAGGCTTGTCGCCAGACCAGCAGGCAGGCAGAAACAAACAGCTCTGCTGATCCACCACTGTAATCCCCCTTAATAAACCCTGCTGTCTGCTGACTGCGAGCAGCCACAGAGTCAAACAAGTTGAGACACATTAAAACTCTGATGCATCTTTTTTTTATGTTTTTCCTTGAGCTTTGTCTCAAGTTACCCCACAAAGTCTGTTAGTCTTGTACTCAGTCTTATTTTTTGTATTTTTATCTCGAACCACCAGCTGTATGACACTGTTGTCAGCCAGCACCAGAGTGGAAGTGAAAGGCACTGTCGATCAGTCCCAGAAGAGTCTGAGTCCCAGAAATGTCTCAAGATTCAGTCCCAGCCTGCACAGGAAAAAGCTTTCTCATGTATGTGCTGTTTGTGGGGAACAGCTAGTAAAAACAACATGAACTTAAATGCTGCGTCACCTTGAGTTCAGCTCAGATGGGAAGACAGACGTCAAGCTCATGTCTGGATTTTGTCAAAAAAAAAAAAAATCAACTGGCTTCAGAGAACTGTACCTGTTAACAATGCAGGTTTCAGATGTTCTTAGTTTAAATTAGGCAAAATTTGACAGATTTACATACTAGAGGGGAAAAAAAACCCCAACAGCTAACACAAAATGATTTTAAATTTGAACAACACTTTCTGCTGTTTTAAGAAACCCAGTATTTTGACTTAGATGTAAAGATTTGTTAGAGACAGAGCTGTTTGTAGCTTTTTAAAATGTTCGAGAGCTCCTTTGGTTGGCTGATGAAAAGAGAAAAAAGAAAGAAAGACCGTTATTTATTTTTTCTAAAATGTCAATCGCTCGTCTGTGTTAGTTGGAGTAATGGCTGCTGGAGCCAGCAGTCATGGATCAAACAGCCTCTGTGTTCAGAGGTTAACTGTTATCGGGAGCTAAAGCCTTGGGTGTTTAGAAAACTTACGAAGAAAGTCAATACACCAGTTTCCTTGGAGGAAACCTCTCTGCTCAACGAGAAGTCACAGTATGGTTTAGTGTGATTAAATAGTCCGACCTCAGCCTGTACATGTGGGTGTGTTTCTCCACTTCTTCAAATATTTTCATTCATTTCATGTTCAGTTTTTCGAATGTGAGGATCTTTGGGTGTTTGAGCTCTGGGAACTTGTGATGGATATTTATCACTGTATTTTCTGACATTTAACAAACTAATCAATTAACAGATTAATGGAGAAATACTCAAAAGAGAAAAATAAAAGGGCTTAAACTGGGTTTCCAGCCTGAAAGAAAACCTCCTGCAACAGCTTCTCCTCTCGCATATTCCTTGTTAAATCCGATACCTGACTTTCTCCAGACAGTATCGATATTCCTCGGAGTAAACAAGTCATCCATCATCAGATTAGCAGCACCAGGGAGCAAACTCACTGCTTTTGATGGAAGGGATGAGGTGAGAAAACAGTAATTTAAGACTCTGAATAATGAACAGGCTTTTTTTGGGGGGAATGATCTCGCAGAACTTTTCTGCCTGTGGTAGACTAAAAAACAAAAAAACAATCTACTTCTTCTCAGTGTCATAACTTGGAAGCAATAACGATTCGTCTCCTCTGTTTCTAAAGATGATGTGAAAAAGTTGTCAGGCTTGGGCTGGATGTGGTGGGAACAGCAATATGTCTCAATGACAGACTTTCAACGCTGAAGCCGAAGGGGGACATCAAACTCAGCAGCCACACACTGGAATCACAATACCGAACATTATCGACCCTGTTTGTCCACATGGAGCTAAGACTCCCTGGATGTAGCTATGAGTTATCTGAATAAAAAAAAAAAACAGGGCTTTTATTTTGGTGAATGTGCTGCCTGGTAATAAACCTTCCTCTGTGTAAGGTTTATTTTCTCACACTCGCTCCCTGTGCTATTAAATCTCTGGAAAGCAGAAATATGACTGGTGGTGTCATTTGTGCCTCTGCTGAAGACACAGGGCTTCTCTTCCACAGGAGCCATTTCCTGTTGTGAGAATTACTTCCACATGAGCCCGTGGATATATCTATATTTAGATTTCTGCTGAATGCAAAAATCCCTCGGATGATCTCCAGGCAGTGCTTTATCCTGGATGACACAATGACAACCATATTCTCGTATGCTTAATACTGCAAGATTCTCCCGGCAAAAAAAAAAAAAACAAAAACGCGCGGACGTGGAAGTGTTTGGTTGGAAGGTTTGGTGAGAAAAGGCCAGGAGGTGTTCCGTTACGCAAAAATGAAGAGACAGTTTTGACTGAAAGTGCGAGTTACACAGAAACGCAGAAAATATTAAAGCAAATAATAAAGGCTGATATGCAAAATTTGGCGATTTATCATGTCAAACACTTGAATTAATGCTGCCAGATGTTTATTCCCCACTTCAAGTGTTGTTATGTCTTTCATAAGATAATTCAGTGAGACAGTTCAATCTGAGCCATTCAGTGGATTAAATACTTGACTCTGTTACTACTTTGAATCAGAAGCAACAAAACAAAAGATGAAATAAGTCATTAGTCTACTCGATTCACTGGAAGTCTTCGTCAAAGGTCATGACTGACACTGGCGCTTTCTTGCTGCGTCACTGACGAAAAGTTCACTCACAAGCACTGCTGAATCATTTTTGAGTCATGGTTACACACCAGGATCACAGTGAATTCACTGAATGGAGCATAATTACACAAACATCACATGTATTTTGCAACGCCACTGGAAAACAGCAGCGATGAAGTGTGACGAAGAGAGAACTTCTGCTCTTTAGGATTAATGCACTTTTGAATTTTCACTGTAAACTATTTGAATTAGTCGTTGTTTTATCGCCCTTTTATCTGCATATAAATGAGTGTGGTTTTCACCTGAAGAAAATCTGACCGGGACTGAAAGGTTGTGTGTTTAAAAACATTTGTGTTAGCGTTCAGGTTCTTTTCACTGACTGACTTCAAATGAGATGATTTATCATCCATCTTCAATAAACCACAGAACTGAAACTGAAGTGATTTATGCACTCTGTTCCTGTGGGTGAATCACAGGTGTAACGGTAATTTGTCTAATTGTCTAATTGTCTAATTGGTCGAATTTGTCTAAATCATCTCATGAAAAACGAGGCATATATTCTTAGCATAAAATGTCACTGTTTGCAGAAAACACACTGTGGATGTGAAGCTGTCTAAGGCTGAAACTAACTATTTGTTTCATTATTACTGACTGTTCTGCTGATCAGTTTTGGGGATTAATTAATTGTTTCAGCAAATTAAAAATGTGCAACGTGTCTATCACAATGTCCCAGAATCTAAACTGTCAACCCAAAGATATGCACTTAATTATCACAGAAAACAAAGAAAAACAAGACATTAAAAAATGACGTCAATTATAAAAAAAAGTTGCTCGCTGATTTTCTGTTGATCACCTAATTTGACTACTTGTTTCAGCTCTAACGTTGTACCACTGTCAGACCCGGGAGGAAAGTTAAACACACTTACATGGGATTTTGTTCAGCTCATTCATGAACTTGTCCTTCAGCTTGGAAAAGGCCTCGTCCTTCTCGCCGGTGCCTGGGCCGGCCATGTTGGTGGTGTTGGAGCCAGCCGTGGAGGAGGAGGCGGTGGTGGGCATGGGCGCCGCCGCCGCCAGCGCTTCCCTTCGACTCTCGTTCATCGTGGCGATGCTGGGCAGCCAGGCAGAAGCTGCAGAAGGAGAGAAAGAGTAAACAGAAACAGAGCGGGTTAAATTTTCTTCTTCTTTTTTTTTTTTTTTCCTGCTGTGACAGATGCATGTCAGAGGCGGCACGCTCGCCTTGTCAGATGACTGAGTTGACGCAGACCGTGTGAGCAGCTGCTGGCTCAGCCTGAGTAAACATCAGCTGGGGTCCAGAATGAATTGGCCAGCGTGCTGAATTCAGAACAAAGCTACTCACTCATTGCTTAAACTCCAGATTAACATCACAGAGCAGAGATAAAATAATTATTATTCATTACTCCAAGACAACACAGGCAGTAAATCACAGCACTGCTTCTAATTAAACAGATTTTCTGTGCTTACACAGGTCAGCCTGAAGTACAGTATATAATGTTACAGGGACGAAAGGATCACCAGTCCACTCCTATCACTCCGAGCTGTCTGTACACAACAGGTGTATTTATTTTACATACAGACGCTTTTGTGGAGGGAAGAAGGAAACTATCTACCTCTCTATATTAACTCTGTGTGTGTGTGTGTGTGTGCAGTGCTGTGTAATGTGTGTTAAGTCAGGAAGCTGGTTCCACCTGAAGTTTCCACATTATTTCAACGCTGCCTCAGGACAACAAGAGGAGACACGATATATTACTATGACACTAAAGACTCTGTGGCTTTATGGTATTACAAGTACGATACTCCACACACAAAACGGAAACTTGCTCTAAATTCAAATTTCTAAGCAAACAGCGCATGCAACTATATATATATAATACTATACACACACACACACAGTTGCAGAGCTGTACATATATATATGATGACAGGTTTAGGTTGAGAGAAATTATAAATACAAATAAAACTGATGTGATTTATTTGAAAATGTAATGTTTTGGTAGGAAAAGCGACACCCGGGGTGTGTTTTTATTTTCCACTGTGTAACTGACTGTTATAAAAGCATCTTTCTTTTGTTTTCCGGTGTTGTGTACTACTTAGTATCATGACACAGGACTGTCGGGCAACGCCGAGACAATTCTCCTGCAGACAGGAACTATTTATTGTCCACTCTTTCTGTGCAGGTTGTAATTTGGCTCTGTCACCATAGCAATCCCGGAGGATAATGGCGTACTAAAGTTGGAGGGTTTTTTCCACCACACAGCGACGGCTGATGGCCTAATTCTCCTATTTTGCCAAGGTACAGTGCTCATTAAACTCATATTTTTTATAGTATTGTTTTATAACGGGCATTTCACTGGTGCTGACAGAAATACTGTTAAAGGTTTCCATGTAATGGAAAAATCTGAATGTAACCCTCAGAATGGCCTCCAAAAATATCAGCTTCTAAACCTCAAAGAGCTGAGAACAAAATGCAGTGGCAACTCATCCTAATATAATTTCTACAAAAGCCTCAGAGAGCTGAATTCTTTTCAATATTTATGCTTCTCCACTAAACTTTAGCTTGGATTTGAACACTTTAAGCTGCATATCAGCACCTTCTTTGGGCAGAATGAGAGGAACCTGTTTCATTTCCTCGGGTTACGAGGATGATCAGCTTCATAATCACATCTTGGAAAAAAACAAACAAACAAACATGATCTCTTTTGGCCTGTGTGCAGCTTCACTTTAGCAGTTGTGTAGCAGGATATTCCCTTCTTTTTTCCTGAGCTCTGACTGTAGCTGGGTGGGGGGGGACAACATGGTTTCTACTCTCTGAGATTTCCCAGCTGATCCGGGAATTCAAATTCAATCCGGCAACTTTCCAGCCACAGCCCTGTTTCTCTAAAATCTAGGTTACCGCCGCTACCGTTGAGACTGGCGCCAGCAACAACCACAGTCTGGGATTTATAAACAAAGTACATTCATCTGAACACAACTGACTGGCCATCGGGGAATATGGCCAGGAAGACTTACATCAGGAACTGTTCTTGGAGAAACTTGGAGAAAATTACTTTCCTTTATTTCACTCTGACTGACTCTGACTGACAATTATTTTCTGGTTTTTCTGAAGTTTAGTGGGGATTTGAGGATTTGATACGTTAAACCTACCTCAACTATATTTAACCACTTTGCTGCTACATTCAAATCCAACTGAGCATAAGGTCATTACGGACTGTGGACCAGGAAAAGACTATTTTCAAATAGAACATGCACGTTTATTGTGTACGTGCATCACCAAGTGTACCAACGTGACATTAATGAACACAGTTGCTGCTGTTTGGCCTTTGCTAAAGTACACTGTCATTTTCCCCATCAGTGGGTCCTGTATGTCTATCAAAGAGCAAACAGCTGACAGCAGCAAATATTACTGCTTTATCTGATAGCACACGCCAACAACCTCCTGGTCGGCACCGTGGACAGCAGTCGTTTCATCTCCACATCAAACAAACCGTAAGAGTAACGACCGACAAAAAAGCAATTAGTTATCAAAGACATGGAACATGTGGTCAGTTTGACACTGCAGGTATATGTATGGAGGATAACATACTGTAGATGTATGTAAGCAGTAAAAGGCAAAACAGGCCGCAACCCAAAAAAGGCCCATATTTTCATAGTGTTGTTACAGAGAGGCTCAGGCTGCCAGTGATGTTCTGCCATCAGGCTAGCAGCAACCATGGCCAGGCACGTAGAAGCCAATTAGGCCGGCCAAGAGCAGCAGAGCCACTAGCTGGGACAATTAACAACAGAGGCACCAGAAACCAGCAGGCTGAGCTGAGTGGTAACAAGAAACCAAGTCTCTCCTGGTCCAGCGCAGAGGTAGTGCCAATGTGTGCGACAACATAGTCGCTTAGTCAGGCACTCGTACTGGTTGGACAGGTTGCCTAAAGAAAGTAGGGGAAGATCTGAGGGGGATAATGATGGTTTTCAACAAAAATATACACATGGAGACAGATTGTGTAGCCAGAAAATTCCCTCCAGGTGTTCCTGAGATACTGTCTTCTGGAGAATGGGACGGACGGACAACTTCAATGCAAAAACATGACGTCTATGGACACAGCTCTCACCGGCGCCGAGGCATAAAAACAAATACAACTGTTGCCAAGAGAAACAAATGAGTTTCTGACTGTAACACAAAGCACCTGCATGGCCAGCGATCATTTCCTCTGTTTATGACATGGTGAGTACAGTAGCTAGGTAACAAAGCCAGTGTGAATCACCGGTTGATGATGGTGGTTCATTGTCTTCACAGCCGCACTGTATTAACAACTGTTCAGTTGTTATTTGATGAAAGAGCGCAAGTAATGTCAACTGTATTTGAGAAGCAAACAGAAAGACACGATTGGGAGCTTATAGGATAACAACCCTGATGGGCTGGTTTGAGGGGGTCTGCCTTTCAGATCCTCACCTGCATCCTAACCAGGCCATTATGTGATATTACTACACAAACATACAGAGTCTTTATTGTGTCTAGTGGGTCTTTGTGTGTTTACTCACCATGATTCTGAACTAACCTTAACCTAACTAATCAATTCTGACTTTGTGTTGCTGGCACGAGGTGGTGTTCGCAATCACTTCATGCTGCTGCTTCCCAGCATACTGTGAAAGCATGATATCACTGCGCTCTGCAGTTGTGATTTTAACACTTAGCTAACACTTCTTTAACAACATCTTTGTCTGTCGCCAACAGATATTTTCGAGACATGTCATGTGGCTAACTGCTGCAGAAAAAGCTTCAGAGGAGAGACGGAAAAATACAGCACCTTGTATAGTTTACTCAAACCTCTAATCAGAGCAAGAAAAACACGATTCATTAAATAATCTAACTTCAGGTAAAGAGTGGCAATGAACCTTCTTTTGCTCTGAACAAAGCAGCTATTGGTTACCTCGGCCCTCTCAGCCTCCCCCTTGGTTGCACGGACGCCTACGCATGTCCATGTTCACTCAGCCTCCCGTTGGTTTCCCTTTGAAATGCTGCAAGGTTAGTGTGGAGGCTGAGCCATTGAGAGGCACGCTTGGCAATGACAGGGATACTTCAGCACAGGCGAGGACTTTTAGGGAGCACAATGATGCTCTGCAGAGTGCATGTGGGAGGATTCTTCTATAGAAAAAGAATTGATCATGCCCCAAGGGAGGAGGAGGGGGGGGGGGCATAGGGTTTTGCTCGATATTTCCAAGTGAGCTTATGTCTGACATGAGGGGACAGAAACACAAGCACGATGTTTCACCACGCCTGTACAGAGATGTGTAATGTATAGGGAGTTAAATTTTGAAAAGACAATAATTACCCTACAGAACTCTGCAGACAGTGGGCACAGATTTTTATGTAAATGACGCCATTTCAGTGAATTAGAGACCTTTCAAATATGCAGCATGAGACGTGCATCTGAATAAAATAAGGCTCCAAGCTTTGATATCACATAATTTTCCTTTGGATTGTGTAACGCTGATACTTCTCAATCTCCGTACAAAATGTCAAATGGAAGACAAGCAAATATCAGCAGTGTGCGCGGCGGACCGCCCATGGTGTCTGTTATGCCTCTCACATCACTGGTGAAAAAAAAATGAAACATTAATTCAGCTCATCTTTGCACCTTAATGACTACTTGCCCATTCAAGCATAAGATGACAACTTTCAAATTATCTTCATTGTCTGCAATGCCTCACAGCAGGCGGGCCACTTGAAGAGCCGGTCTCATCTGGAGTGGATCGGGCTTACTTATCTTTATGGAAAAAACCTGAGAGCGGCGTTGACCTTTTTCCCTTTCCAAAGACTGTCAGTGCCATGTAACCAAACTGTATATCCACCGCAACACAAAGTAAATATCTGCCCTGTCGCTATTACGACCCCACTTGGAAGACAGATTTAACTAATATTGTTGTTTTTGCACAAAATGGCCGTGCTGTTACTTTTACAGTCACACTGCAGCTCGTCCTTTCCACTCCGATGATAAAGCGTCACATTTAAAGCTTCCCATCTTGTAACCTCTGGGTGGTACAAGCTAAAAGAGCTGAATGCAAATTCGATTTAAAAAAAAAAAGATTAATATAAATTTAAGAGACGCTTGGGTGAAAAGTGATCTAACCTACACTCAACATTCACAGTCATTCTTCACCACAATGCAGGATGCAATAAACTGCTTGCTTCTCTCTCTCTCTTTTTTTTTTCTTTTTTGCTCCAGCCATCTCTTTGGAGGTGTGCCGCTCAGGTGTAAAACCCCAACCCAATTACAGGGCCGCCAGATGGCACAGCAGGTCCCCAACCACAGTGACGATGCTGGCACACAGCTCCCTTCTATCACCTCTCTCTCTCTCTCCCCCCTTCTCTAACTGGGTCAGCTCACTTGCTCTCTACCTCCCTCTATCCTTCCTGCTATCTCCTCCATCATCCTTTCATGTTTATTTATTTATTTATTTATTTATTTTTTGGTGTCCCTGGTCTCTCCCAGCGGTAGATTCTCATTTCCCCAAACCATAACCATTTCTTTGCACTGAATAAAACCCGACTGCACAGATTTGGAGCTAATGTGAAAAAGGGAAGGACGTCCATTACCCCTTTCTTGAGTTCAGATTTGGACAGCATGCTGGCATCATGCGGACTGCTCTGCTCCCCACTGCTTCCAGTTTGGCCAGCTCTCTCAGTGAGCCGGGTGCTACATCTCATGCTGTTTGAGGAAGTGATGAAGCTGCCAAAATCTGCCCAATCCAGGACTAATACTGTCCATTTTGTCAGCTAATTCAATGTCACCCACAGATCATAGCAGACTGTACTGTACAGTAAGGGCAGCGAGACACACAGACAGCCATTTGCCAATATCGCTTCCCTCTCGTCATTTTATTGGGTTTCGTGAATTAATCATCCAGTAAATCACCAACTAAACCCATTTTATCAAGAATTATCTGCTAATTATCACAACATGATTTGGCAGTAGTTATATGTCAGCTTAATTTAAACCAGTTGAATAAAAATATGCACAGAAGACCCCACAGTAAAAAGGGATAGAGTCAGTAAGAGGGAACTCATCATCTGCATGTGCAAAATCGTTATCCTGATAGAGACAGTATGTGCATTATGCATAATTGGGACTGTTAAGTTACTATTTCGTAGCCTCAAGCTTATTGAAATTAAGATCAGCATGTGTTTAAAACCATAACCTGAAATTACAGCTATTCTTTAACATTTCCCATAAGGGAGGGATTGTGTATTTTTATGCAGTTCACACTACTGATGACAAAGAAACGCAAATATCTAAGAAAAAAAACGTGCCTGCACCTCCAAATAGCACAGAAACTATAGAAACTGCTTCAAAGCAAAGCTGCTCTAAAATAACTGAATCACAGTCCAAATGTAGAAACTCACTGTGTTACTTGTAAATGTCAATAGATAAAAAATATTTCAGCTTCATTAGAACTGACATATGTCAAATTTAATGGTCTAAAATTACAACGATGGGGCTGAAATTAAAAGGGCAATCAAACCTGTGTCATTTAGCAGACAGAGAGCAATTCAAAGGGACTGTTGAGTTTTTGACTTTTTAAACAGGAAGAGGCTAATTGTGGCGTAAATGTTTTGTCAAAGACAAATCAAAAGCGGCGAGAGACACACAAATGCTGCGTGCATCGCTGGGATCAATAGTCTGGATCAATAAGAAGGTGCTTTGACTGAACAAGCAAAGCCAACGCAGACTCTGATCCAGAGGCAAAAACATGAGCCACAAATAAGTGGAGCACATTTGATATGAATCCAAATTCAGTGGCTCAAAAATTCCCTTTCTAGCAGTGAAATGGTAATGAAGTCATATTATGTGTCTTCCAACACTTGTAACTGTGACGGTCGTGATCACGTACCAGTGAGCAGTTGCTCAGGGGTTTTAAACCATTCGCAGGTTTGATTACAGTTCAAAGCCCGGGAAGTCCTGCTGTTTAAAGTAATCCTCAGGAAGACACTCGGTGATTGCTTTACAAATCTGGATAAACTAATAATCATACCAAGGACACTTGTTTTGATCCAAAGGGAGTGCTAACAGTGTAATTACAATAAATGACACAGAAAAAAAAAAAAAAACGGAGCAAATTAAAGCTTGCGTTTGCATGCATAATAGAGTGCTGCATCAAACAATTAACACCATTATATTGAACCGGGGAGATATTCAGCAGATAAATTAGAATTTTTTAAGTAATTCCATGCTTTACAGACCATTTCATTATCCAACTGTTATGACTCATGCTATCTTTATTGAATGCAGTTTTCTCCTTTCTTGTGATATCAGCGGAACAAGTGCCATTCACATCTGGCCTTAGTCATCAATGCCATCCAGCTAATGGCGGTAACAGTGTTTTTTAATGAAGAGTTCAGATTATTCAAGTGACCTGGTTCTGGGATTAGACATGTTTGAATCACAAAAACACTAATTTTGCATGAAAATATCTACAGTCTCTTCACTGCTCAGCAGGATTGTGGGCACATTTTAGCAAAGCAACAAGCAGAAAACTCCTCACCTTCCTTTTGGAATATTCATTATTTTCACCCCCATTAGGAGCAAACTACTAATACCATTAAGGGGTTCTCCTTGAACGTAACCAAGCAATTTAACCTGCATTTAAAAGAAAAGACCTTAACCGAAGTATAGGCCAAGAGCTTGCTTTGTGCATATAAATGTAACTAATGAGTCGATTGGGTCGTTCTAGCAGAAAAATCAATTCACGCTTAAAGCCTCAACCTGCACCTCGGATGAACTATAGATCCTACTGTGCTCCCTCTTTCCCTCTCCCTGTTTCCCGTTTGTTTACCCCCCCCCACCCCCCAATCCAAGAAAATAACTGGTAAAACTAATTTCTGTGTCACTGCTGCTTCACAAGGACAAAGAGAACTCAATCCTATGAAGTCAACGGGCAGGAAAACATGTCAAATATCAAACCAGTTCAGCCAATAAACTGACTGGACTTCAAAAATAAAACTCCAAAACACTGTTGCACTGCACAGTGTGCAGGTACAAAGCCTGGCAGAGCAGCTAAACTTGGGTAAAGTGGATGAGTTAGTGAACTGGCACATTAATTACAGGCTGTCAGTCAAGTATCCACCACCATCTTCCAGGCGCTCATTTGCTGGAGGATAGTATTTCCAGACGGTGCGGTCACACACAAGGGAGGGTCGTTTTTTTTCTTTTATGTATATAATAAGTCGGGTAAATGAGTGTCAGGTGAGGCGCCTGCAGCGAGCAGAGATCAGAGGAGGCTGAGAAGGCCCCGTGGCCACTTCTCCTTGTCCAGTGCAGCCTCTTTACTCACCTGAAGCCAATCTCAGGGGGTAATGGAAGTGGAAAAAGTTATTAACCCCGCTTTGCAGCAAGGGCAGGACAGCTCCATTAAGCCAGCGCACAAAGATTCCCCCATTTTCAATTACTGCTTCCAAAGCGCTGAGGAAAAGTTAGAAAAAAAGCGGTGTTGTTGTCCGCCAGCCCGAAGGACTCAGGGACCGCACATCCCAGCAGCTCTTATCGTCTACTGTTTTTCCTCATACAGCGCGGGTCTGACACACTCCCTGAGTTGTTGGTGGATATTTCGGTCTATTTATACGACAAACACTGCAAGGAGGCACACCCCCTGGAAAATGGGTCCGTCAGCCAGGAGCTAAATGAGAGACTGGGAGTTAGGGAGGAGAAAGAGATCACACTAATCTAACACTAATCTAAGACTCCACTGTGGCCGTTACCAGAGGAGGATTCTCTGATCTGATTAGAGATTCTCAGATTATAATTTCTACCATTTGGTGATGATATCTGCACGATGAACAATGAAAATGAAGCTGATTTCTTTGCGCAGCATCTTCACAAAGAATCTGCCCACATGTGATAAAAAAAAATGTATGATGTGAAGTGCTGGGAATCTGTACGGGTTCCTCTGCCCCCACATTTTATAGGCAAACAAAAGGGATCAAACACCACGGTCGGCTGGCTGACCTGCTACGTTTCCTATCACCTTTGACAGATACAGTTTGAATGGCCTTGTAAAACCACCTCCCACATTTAGCAACCCTTAGCCCTGGTTGCGTGCTTGGCTGGCCGCGAGGCCGGAAGGGGGACAGCGGGGAGGTGGTTGAGGGCCGGGGCTAATATAGCAGTGCCTGGGGAGTCATGTCTGTTGGAATCAGTCTGATTTGGAGGCGAGGCCAGGGGCCATGGTGCGACTACTGGTAGGTGAGTCATACAGATTAAGAGAGGCTATTTGCTCTGCCACAGCCTGCCTCCAGGGTCAGCCGACAGGGAAATCTGCCTGACAACCACTTGCTGTGTGACGGGATCGGAGAGGCAGAAAGTGAGCGACTGAGACTGACCCTCAGGGCAGGGCAATAGATTCACTCCAAGGGGTTATAGACAGGCCTGGGCTCATTCTGTTGAGGCGAACAAGGTTTAAGATTAAGGAGCGTGCTGATAATCCTCCCCCAAAGAAAGCACAGCGTCTACCTCTAACCCTAACTCTAAAGAACCATGTAGTGTTAAAAGACATGTAGGTCAGGGTCATATATGAATAATGGACAGTATACCGTACGTAACATGACTATAAAATGACTTCCACACCTGCCTGCACTACACTGAGGCTCCATTCATTCATGGCTGACTATTATTGACTGGCTGAGTAATCGACGTGATCTGTGAGTCAACCAGTCGTGACTGGGATTGTCCCTCACTGGTGGTTGGCTGAGAAAAGGGAAGGAAGCAAGTAAATGAAGACCACAGGGAGCAACTGAGGCGCCAGTTAAAACCGATTTCACTAGTTTAATAAATCTGTTTGTAAAATAAGTGACATTCATACTCATGATAATATATTTTCCAATTTTTACATCTTTACGTCTAAACTGTGATAAGAAAGACACGAATGTTTTGCCCTGGGAAGCAGGAACAACATTAAACACATGCCCTGTAGCTTTGAATTTATTTAGCTTCCGCCCTCCAGCTTCTCTTTTTTCCTTCGTCTTGTTCTTCCCACCCACTCCTTAATGCCCTCCTCTGTAACACCCTGCCTCCCCGCAGGGCTCGGCCTCAGATATCACAAACGGCAGAGATTATCAAAGCAAATAATCAGGGAGGGAATATTGAACGAAACTGGGACTTCACAAAAGGCACCTACTTCTAAATACTCACTGCTTTTGAATGTAGATACAAATGAAGAGGTGCTCACAGAAGATGTCTGAATATCTGGGAAATCTTGATTTCCATGAGAACTTGTCTGTTATTCCTTGTTTGTTGTTTCTCTGGTTACAGATGACGTAGCAGACGGACCCGCTGCACTTCCTGATTTGTTGTTGCTGCCCTTTATTTATTTATTTATTTATTTTTTCATTTTCTGTGGCGTCCGTGTCAAAAAGACACGTCCCCGGAGCTGTTAATGTCGTTCTCAAACAGACGGCCCCTCAAGTGCTCTTTCCAGACACTTGGCAGCTGACCTTTTAATTCTGTTTAGAGTGTGGGGTGTGTGCGGTTTACTCATGATGCTGCCTCGGATTGGCTCAAACAACAAATGGTTAAGCCACTGACTAAGAGATGAATATCTGCTGTCTCATCCGATTTGTCACTTGAAAGAAATCAGATTCAAATGGGAATTATTTTGGCTAAATTGTGCGTTTAAGCAGAGGCAGCTGACTCAGACTTTTTCTTTTTTTTTTCGGCTCAGCAGCAGCACGTGTCCAAACAAATTTAACTTGCACTGACATTTTTAGAAATAAATAAATAAATAAATAAGCATGCATTGCCTTATCTGATTTTCTACTCGACAAAAATGGACGGACTGTGTGAGTTTCAGCTTCAGAGAGAGTTTATGCCGACGGGTTAAATTACACCGTATCAGAACTGATCGAGGTGGGGTGATTTTTAGGTCAACCAACATCAGCACTCCGCTGAGCGAAGGAATAAATCAGCTCGTGCGGGACCTCTTCGCCATCAGCGCCCACGCCTTGAATCTAATTGACACTTGCAACAGATTGGGGGTCTGATTTCATATTTGAGTCACAGGATCTCTGAAACACCCCTGTCTTTAACACACACACGCACACACACACTCACAAAGCTGACAGGTTGCTAATCCGATAAAGGTGTCGTGCAGTGATGTGAGAGCGTGATAAGAAGGTGACAAATAATTCAACTTCAGAAATAACAGTCCAAGTGTCACAGATCTGTCATTTCAAACAGATGCACAATGAGGGAGAGTGAGATGATCAGGATGATTAGGACAGGAGGCTTCATGCACTGGCTTTCACTTGACTTTGACCTTATTTCATGTATCTGCTCTTGCTCTTTGATGTTTTCCCTTTCTCCTTGCTTGTCCATTAGAAAGCCTCTCCCCCTGCTGGGCATCCTTTCATACGCCTACAGCCTCTCACAACAACATTTCCACCCACGCACTTTGTTTGAAAAACAGCATGCCTGCCAATGTCCAACTAGCTCAATAATTGTCACACAATTATAATTTAGCTCTGCTCATTTTTTTTTTGACCCCCCCCACACCTCCAAGCAGCACAAAGTAAACAACAACATCAAAAGTACCTGATGAATATCCAGTGAGGAGAATTTAACCTTTGTAAGGGAAAGCAGCAGCAGAAATAAAAGCTTTTCCATCTTTTCCAAGATTTTCCATCTTTTTTTTTTTTTTTTTTTTTTTTTTAACTGAACCCGAGTGAGCTGCCAGATCAGATCGTACTGGCACTATCATTTAACACAACAGCCTCCCTAAATCATACTCCACGCTGCCAGGGTGGCTTGAAGAGTGAGACTCAACTCATTGACAGTGGTGGCAGCTTGATAGATAACATTGTGAGGGTGACATTGAAATAAATAGGCATTGTGACCAACAATCTTTCAGCTTATCGTTCGCCATCAGGCTTCTGTGACACTGCATTAGCATGAGTTTTGATTTTCTCATTTGGGAGAAGCTCTCTCATTTGCAAGCTCGCCGTTATCGCTGTGACCCGAGGTTGTGAAAAGCTCCGGTGGTACCGAGAGAGACACAGCCCGGGAAAAAAAGAAAAAAAAAACCAAAACAAAACGAGGAAAGAGACAGATGTGTTTGCTATACATAAATTTCTTTCTAGTGCTTTGATATATCTCATCTTCATGGCTCAGATGTGGCTTTAGCACAGGTGTTATTGGGTTTCAGCAACAGAAACCTACATATGGCACACACTTGACAGGCAAGCTGGATACCATCAAAGAGATTTCTGTTCCTGTGAGCATCAAGTCTGCAGATTGGGATCAGATGCAGCCATATCAAGACAGGCCATGAAATTAGGTTGAAATTGCTCTTGAATAATACAGTCTGCAGCCATGATAGTGCCACACAGAGATGGAGCGCTAAGATGGATATTTGCCAGTACACAGGGGGTGAAAATAGCACAATGTGCTTGCTGCCTCTGTGCTTACAGAGGTGTCCCCTGCAGCTCGCCCTGTATTGTACAGTTTCACTGCTCTGTGCTTCCTCTAAGCAGACAGGAGCATGATGCTCTCCACTCCCGACTGGAACCAATGATTTTTTACAGATTAATCTGAAGAATTATTATTATTCTGTGAGTTTTCTTCCGCCTCTTTTCAACTGGCTGGTCAGCACATCCTCGCCCCCCCCCCCCCCCCCCCCCCCCCCCACCCCCCCAACACTGCAGCGCCTCAGACAACAGACAGCCACTATCCTCTAAATCCTTCAGCTCTGCTACAACCAACTTACTGGTCTAGACACTCGGAGACAGAATCACGATCGTGAGGTTTCCAGTATTGGCAGATGAAGCTCCAAACCAAAACATCGGTTGTAGTGGTACCTCCAGGCAACGACAGAGAACCCCCTCCACCTCCCACCACCCACATGATAATTATCACTGCCGGCTGTGGCCAAGCCAGCAGTGCACCATCCATGCTGCCATGTCCACGTAACGCCTCAGTGAATTTCGGGTACTGCATGGTCCTGTGATTAAAATAAATGAGGTCTGTGGGGGCGTATGTTGTTTGAAATCAAGCATGCCAGTTATTAATTTATTTTCATTGTGTATAACCTACAGTATTTGTAAGTATTTGTGTATAACTTCAGCACTGGTCCCTGTACTGGGAGCTGCCCATGGTGTTAGAGAGTCACCACACAAACTGGAAGAGCTGCTCTAATGACAGAAATAATTTTTCCAATGATAATCCTCATTTTTTTCCTAGATTTTGAACCAAGTTCCTTTTTTGGCGTTCGGGTTTCAGTTCGACATCCTGCACAAAGTTGTGATTTCTTGGCTCCGCCAGCTCAGTTACACAACACTTGAGATTATTTCTGCCTCCAGAGAAGCTCTGCCACAGAATTTGTCTAAGTAAACTCCAATCTGCGTACTTTGCAGAGAACTGCATCTGACACACCACCCTGTCGGCGTGGATCAGGCCCAGGCCCAAAATCCCCATACACATTCAATTGCACCAAGTACGCTGCAGAAATCTCCCCCTATATAAACCTCTCTGTCATGGCTTCTCATGAGTCACTGAGTCTTCTGACTTCTCCAGTTTCCCATTTAGAGCTGCTCCATCAACACTTTTTTTTTTTTTTTTTTTTTACAAGGAACAAGTGTGAAGATTCCACATGGATTTAAATGAGATGTTTGCTCGATCAGATGCAACACAAAAGCTTTCACAGATGACTCTGACTAAAGCAGTGAGATGACTAACAGATGCTGCAAACACTTAAGCCTTTTGTCCACATTTTTATATTCAGAACTCGACTATCAGCCACACAGTAAAAGTTAACGGGCTGTTGATTGAAAGGGGCAATAAGCATGAAATTCTTACTGCCCCCAGTGCAATAAGCTCTTCTTCAGGTGTGAAAGTTTCTGTCTTTCCAAACTAGTCTTCCTACAAAACTCTTATTTTACGCTTATTAACCACAAATCAGGAGACATTTAGGCCAAAAATGATTCTTTTAAAGCCTGAAAAGAGATAACGCCATTATTCTCTGTGCACAGGTAGATACAGCATTACATTTTCTCAGCTCTAGAATAAAAAGATAAGTCCCTTTATAAGACTGAATCTATTGAAGATTATTTAAGGTACTTGTAAGTTCAGAGACAAAGAGACAGCTCAGAAAACGGGATCATGAAGGTGCGTCTCCGGTGACGAAGCTTAAAACGGGAGTAGGAATGTAATTCCTATTGATCTCAGTCTGATTTAACACTTCACTGACTGGGGTGTTTGGCTGGAGAAAAGAGTGGCCGACCCGAGGGAGGTAAACAGTGCTGCGGACAGAGTGACAAGGCTGGTGGACTGTAATGAAATACCAGGGAAGGAGGAAGCCAGGGGAAGAAGCCTTTTTCTCCCGTCTTGTGTTCAGGTAAGATCACACAGAGCTGACACTGGACTTGTACTCAGGCTGAGGGCAGGCCCGGGAACCAGCTCGGTCAGTGAAACATGCCTCTGAGAGCAATTAGGAGGCCAATTACTCTCTTCTTATGGAGGACGGCATGTCAGGGCTTGCCAGCTCCAGTGTGGAATCCTTTCTGACATCCGTCCCCAGCAACAAACCATAGTGATGCTTTTCATTTCCCCTATTCTGCTTTGAAAGCAGAGCAGCGTAGCTGGCCAGCTGGAAAAACTCGACACCATCACAAAGAGGAAGCCTAGAGGGGCTGCAAGTCAACAAGTATCAATGTTTGTTGAACAGTTTCCAAGTCTATGATATGCTGAAAAGATCTATTATGAGCAAATGAAGCGTAAGAAAGAGCAGTCAACTGTCTTTAGCTGTTTACCACCCTGTCAGTTTTGGCCTGATTTTTTTTAAATGTCTTATTAAAACCGAGACACTTGGAAATTTAAATTAGCTTTTTAATTAACTAAGCGTGAGCACCATTTGGTAATTTAAATTATGAGTGGTGACAATGTGAGGCAGGATGGGCTGCTGTGATAATTCTTATATTTGGTAAACAGCAGGAGATTTGGGAGGCGGAGCTGGATTGGAGGGATATTTTCCCAGTGAGACGTCGCAGCAGAGAGCCAGCTTGGCACGAGCAGAATGCCAGTCGGCGTCCACCGGGCACCGGCAAACAGTTGTGTCATTCACTTGCGGCCCAATCCGATCAGACAGAGAAGAGGCCGGCGGACCGCCGCCACACAGAGCCAAACTCCGGAGCCCGGCGGAGGTCAAAGCACACAGAAGCATGCTGTCCAAATCCTCACTGCTGCTCCCCATCTGACAGGACTCATGTGGCTACAGAGAGGGGCTGGCGAAAACCAGCTTTTGGAAAACATCTCACAGTCACAGAGCACGACAGAACACGACAACACTCACACACAAATTTCTACACACTTTAACAAGCATCCTGAACTCAAACAAGTCATTTACTGAAGACAGTGAGGTGTTCTAATTAATCACACAGATATTTAAGTCCCCACGGTGTATTTTAATGTCCCAAGAGTCCAATCTTATCTTAAACTGCTTTTTTATATTAAGCACAGTGAGCTTGGAATAACGTGTGAGGCATTCCAACACTGCAATAAAACAAATTCAGGTTTTGCACCACTGGGAGCAACCTGTTCTTCAACATATAACCCTTTATGAAAAAGCTGATCCAGTGTCCTCTACAGTTTGTGTCTCTGACATAAATAATAATGAATAGGCATTAAAGTGTTTAGTGATTGAATCTGAGAGTCTTTGACTGGATGCATGAGTCATAAACATTACGTCTGTGTCTTTATGCCGCTGCTTTGTAGCACCAAGCTAAATAGCTGCGAGTTGGGAGAGACCAAGCCTTACGGCGCTTTTATAACAAGCACGGTAAAAAACTTTGTAGCTGCACTAAAGCTGTGCAAATCAGTGAAATCGGTAACAACAATCACAGGGATTAAAAACCGCTATTACTCTACTGAGAGACTGAAAGGTAGCAACAGAAGATCTGGTTGCTAAATGACGCATCAGTGAATATATAGTGAGTTATTTCCAGCCAACAGCATATCTTTCACATCTCCCCCCCCCCCCCCCCAGGTGTCTCTGATTCATTGCAGTAGTTTGAGAGGTATTTTTTTCCTCTCACATTTTTATCAACAACGCAGCCTCCATTCCCCCTGCCATGCTCTGAATCTCAGGCTACAGCCCTCTTTTGTCCTCCTCTCCTCTGCCTCTCATCTCTCCCAGTGTGCAGCTGGATGGAGCCGTGCTTATTACCTCAGATGTCTGTGATTGGACCTCCCCTGCTCCACCAGGGGGACCCAAATACTGTCAGTGCAGGCCTGGACTCTCCAGCTAAGCCCCTGTGACCTTGGAGTGAGGTGCAGCGCCCTGGGAACCCGCGGAATGAACAATATGAGGCGGGGAGGGAGCCGGGCATACAAACAGTCCATTACCATCCATAATGTGGGCTCTCTGCTGCGCCTATCCAGAAACCTTACGGCTCTACCATCTTCTTTCATTTTATCCTGCCAGGGAGGGGGAATCTCTCTCTCTCTCCCTCTGTGCCTGTGCGGTCTGACCAAAGAGGAAGAGACCAGAGCACATGAATAAAGGGACTGGTTTGCTCCAGGCAGAGCTGAAATTGGTCTATTACGAGGCTCCATTTGAGATCAGTGTGGGAGGGAGTGGCCGGGCCGAGGAACGGGGGGTTCTCCCTTTTTGCTTTCTTCTGTCTCTGCCCTTTTTAGTCTTGGACAGTATTTGTTTAAGCAAATGCTGTGACCTCCAGGCATAAGATGAAACCCACAATGAAACAGGACAGGTGGATTTTTAGCTGAAAGTACGAAGAAACTCAACAATTTTAACTCCTGTTTCCATCTGTGTGACCTAGCATATCCTTCTTCTAACAGGCTCCTTAAACGATTTCCACATTTTGCCTTGTGACAATATCACTTTAATCAGTTTTATCTCTATTCAGTTCAATGACTCAAGTGGAAAATGGAGCATGTATGATTAGCTCAAATTGAATATATGAAATCGCTGCTCATAGTACATTCAGCTCTGACTAGCTGTGATTATAGAGATGGATCACCTGCTATATTCAGCAAAAATTTGTTTTATTATTACACCATAAGCATTGCAGCTGCAGTGTGTAGTTCATCCCACACACACACACACACACACACACACACACACACACACACACACACACACACACACACACACACACACACACACACACACACACACACACACACACACACACAGAAACAGTCATAATGCCTAATCTGAGACGCCAAACGACCTTTATCTGCTCGGGCCAAAATGGCACGTAAGTGGACTGATTTGTTTCCCCCCATTTTCCATCTGCGATGTGCGAGTGGATAAGGTGAATGAGGGGGCTCAGCGGCAGGATGATTATATAAGAATGAACGCTCTCTTTGAGGTATTATCTTTGAACAAAAGAGTTTCAACTGATGCGAAGTAAGCCCGGCCCGGCACGAGCTATCTCTGGTAATGCTGAGGACCATACAATCAGGCAGCATTGTAGCTGGAGTGGGACCCTCTCCTGCTTGATCATTAGGCAAATGGAGACGCAGCGCCGGAGAGTGCGTCCTGTTATTTGCTGTGATTTTTCTTCGTTCCACGGAATTGGAAAAAGCGATGCTACTTTCTCTTTGCTGCTGTGTAATCTTTGAAATGACAGTTACGCTTGAATGACAAGTATGCAGTAATAATATAATCTACCTGGATACACCGCTGGGGTATGAGAGAAACTGTGAATGTGAATTAAACAAACCACAGGAGAAGTCTGGTTGTTATTTCTCTGCCCCAACTCCTGGTCCCAGTCGGTAACCTTGAAAAGAAAAGAGTGGAGCGAGGTTGAGGTCAACCTCTCAACTCCCGAGAAGTTGTCTGCTAAAATTATAGGAGCCGTTCTCTATAATGACTCCACCGAGGTAAACAGAATTAATCAAGATTACTGGACAGGATAGCTTGAAGGTGGCTCACTGTAGGAAGAGAGAAAGGCTGAGAGTCAGCATTAGCTGTGAGCTAAGCGTCGCTCAGATAAATAGGTGATTTATAGGAGCCATTAATAGTGAGGGGCAGCCCACACATCTCATTACACAAGTTAGATTGTTTATAGTTGGTAAAGAAGCTGTGCCTCCAGTCTTATGTGTGAGGATGTTCAATCATAAGAGCCGCTTGATGCGAAAGGTCAAACTGGGGCAAACAATACAAATCCAAACAGGTCATTTGGAGACAAACTAAAGAACTATTACGAAAAGGGCGGCACTGCATCAGCTTATGACTTGGTTTAAGACATAGTGCCTAAAAATACCCAGCCCCATGTTTGATCATGTTTATTGTCTTCAACCATCTGCAGCTGATAACCCTTGACTGAACAAGCTGTTAGTTATCCCACGAGGGGAGCGTGGAGAAATATCCGCACTTGTAGAGAAATGACTTTCCTGAGAGAAGGCAGCGCTCGGGGTGATGCACGAAAGAGCCAAACATCTACTCAGATGTCAGAAGTGATATCTTGATGTCTTTAAATTAGAAGTCGAAGCAGCTTGTGAGACGATGTTGCTCCTACGGCACCGTAGCTCTGCGACTTGCTGCCTCGTAGTGCATCAGATTTTCGCCACCAGGAAAACCAGTAAACAAAGTGACAAAGGGAAACAACGGTGAACTCAACTCTTCTGATTCCAGCACATGGGGGAAAAATAAAAACAGAAAATCAGCCAAAAGATCAGTTTTTAAAAGGTGAACGTCCAACAGGGAAACAGGGTTCGACACTGTTGCTCCCGTTCTGCACCAGCTGAACGTGTTCCTGTGACATTTAAGGGAATTACATGGTGTTAGGAAAAAAACGACAACCGCTTTGTCTCTGTTAAAGAGCTTAGCAAAGACATAGAGGACAATTTTATGTAGCTCTCACCCGAGCTTTTCAAACACAAAGGAAAATCTTTGCTTGGCTGGTCGCACTCGAGTGCGCCACTTGAAGGGTGAAAATGTGTGTAAGTGTTGCCACGACTCAGGGCTCATCATTTCCTTCTTGCCTCACTGATGTCAGGTTTACATAAACAGGCTGCAGTGCCTCTGAGTTCTGGGAAATGGCATTGGAATAGAAAAAATAAATAAAAATAACAAATAGCATGGTTTCATTTCTTGTTGTGACAAGATACTGAAGCCAAACTACCACTAGGGCTGCTGGGAAAAAAAGGGGGGGTTTCACTTGTTAAATAGGTTTTCTGAAACAGAATCTGACATTTGTATTTTACATTAATAAATGTTATTTAATAAAAATACAATAAGAGCTTTAAACACTGGTCAAGCAATCACAAACAGCCAGTTTTATTCAAACTAAAATTTCCTTAACTTCTCTCTAATTTACTTCTATCAGTGCCCTCCAGCTCCCTCCAGATGTCTCCTGGTTCCTCCATAAATCTCCACCTAAATTGGTCTGTTTTTCCATGTGGATGTAGTTTGTGTGTGTGTGTGTGTGTGTGTGCCGCCCTGCTCTGACCTTCAGCTGTGGGCCAACAGTCCAGACTGATCAGGCAAAGGGAAACCAACTGCCAGCCCTACTTCGTCCGCCATCAGGTGTTGACAACCTGCATAAACATCGAGTGAAGCGCGCGGCTCACCTGAGGGGCAACAGCCAGTATGAATGATCTGACGAGTCACTCAGATGAGAGCGAGTTGGGCCAGGCTACATCTGTGAGATATGGAAGGGTAAATCACTCTGCTAAGGACGTTCACATCCAGGAGGTTTGGGAACTTTGGATAACTCGTCCTTTAACATGGATGATGTGCAGCCTTTTTATTTAATGACTCTTTAAAAGGAGCTTCTTTAAAACAAGAGCAACCGTGTGCAAACAGTGATCTTTATGCAAATCAATTGAATCCGCTGTAAAGAGCAAGCCCATTTTGGATGATTGACACAAATATGATTGGTCTATTAGCCTATCAGTCATGCCATTAAGGTCTGCCATTATAAATCAGGCTTGATGGTTTGTGATTGGACACTAAATGCATGTTGGGCTCATTAGTCCCTACTGTTCTCAGCAGATCAGTCCAGATCCAAATCAATGAACTCCACTTTTAAAGAGGGACCGTGACAGCTGCGACCTTTGAAGCATCGAGGTCAACGTGACGTCAACTTGCCCTTAAATTGCTGAAGACCCGTCGCTGACAAAAGGAGGTGGGATTCACCTGGTATCGTGACAGTTTGGGTCCTCGTACCCTTTCACAGTATCCACCACTGTCGCTCACACACGGCTGCAAACGTGAATTATTAAACACGGCAAGTTATAGTGATCAGTGGATAATGTAGAGGGGCTTCAGGGCTTCATGTACGTAGCCGAGGTAAATGAGTCTTGGGCATCCTATCCTATCCTGTAATTCTGCATGCGGACGCTAATTTCCCACAAGGGAGAACACTGTGTGCCTGGCCTCTCTCTGCTGGCCCCTTAGTTCTATGACAACACGGGGGGGGGGGGGGGGGGGGGTAAAGCAGGGAGCGCTGCCCTCCAGGCATATCTCCTCCAGTACACAGAAAAACTTCATTATGGTGAAACAAATGTGTCCTCAGCAGCAAATCGGCCTCAGCAGAAGGTGTTCTTTTACAAACTTCAGGACATTATTAAATTATACAGAAACCCACACTGCTGCTCAGTCCACCAGTGGCGCTGGACGAGCCTCCTGATGTGTGCTGAAAGCCCAAACAAGCTGTAAAACTCGTTTGGTCAGTAAAATGTGCTTTTGATGGTTTCCCTGAGAAACAGTGCGCGGCTCGCAGAGCAGGTCTGTATTTTCTCAGAAGCGTTTTGCCATGCCTGACATGATCCTATTTTGAATGGTCCTCTGTGGTAATAAGGTCATTTGTCTTGTGCAAAGGAGAGGGGATCTATAGTTGTCATACTCTGAGCCGGAGATAAATGTGGAAGGCTAAGACTGTGCCAGTGAAAAGAATTTATGCAGTCAGCCCTCTCCTCTCTCGGCTATTGTGTAAGATTAAAAACCTCTCAATGTGTGGAAATAGAAAGGATGCAATTACAACCCCAGAGCTGAAGACGAATATCTGTTATTCAGTTACTTATTGATCCTCTGGATAATGGTGCACATCTTGTTGCACATTTTATGCAAAGCTAGAACCGAATACATGTCTGAATTTTTCCCTGTTTATATTGTCTGTACTGTACTGTCTGTACAGTCATAATGATGTTTTCTCTGCTATTTTTATGTGCAGGTGTCTCTTGAAATGGACATTTTAGGGTGTTTTCAAACCTAACCTGTTCGGTTTGGTTTGTTTGGGGTAGTGTGAAAGCCAAACAAAATTTTATGAAAGCAGATATGTGATTTTTGCATGAATTCCAAAGCGAATCTGCCGATCAGTAACTGCAGCCTGTATTAGCTGTGAATGTATTGGGTGCAGGCATTTCCCCTGATCGATCAGAAAGTGATAAGGAGTTAAAACTGTGGTGTGTGTATTGTGTTTCAGCCGATCCTTGTTAAAAAGTGATTGAAATGTGAAGTGTCTACACCGCAACTGCATCCGCCTCGTCCTGTTTCCACCTGCTCATCCTTATCCAGAAATTAGGCTGCCGACTAACGATGCTCATAACCACTCGTTATTTTTTGTGACCTCTGTGACTCCAGAGAAAATAATAATACAAATAAGAAACACAAAAATGCTGCATTGCGGTCAGTCTCTGGAACTGAATTTCACTGTTCAATCAGTGTGTTATCTGTCGGATGATTTGAATTCATGTTCACAACAAAAGCAACAAAATGCACTGCAGGATTGTTTTCCCTTTGTTCGGACAGACTGAACCAAACTACAGGTTTGAAAATCACCTTAATCTCGACAGGACTTTCACGTGGCTAAAAAAAAGGGGGAAAAAAAATGTGTGATCAAAGACAGAGCCAAACACAACATCACATAAAACTGCACAAAAACACAAATGGCTTCCTGTGCTTCTTCATTCTCCACTGTGTCGTGTGAAAGGCAGCAGAGTCAATAATGCTTCCCTTTTTACTCTTTATGCTCTTCCTCCTCTAATACCAAAGTGCACGCGTTAAAAACAAAACGGATTGTTCAGCCACCGCTGCTAATACCTCCTCAATCATTCTTGTTTAGTAAATGGCTTAGCTCCTCCACCATACTATAGCCTTTGTGGTCTACCTTGCTGCTGCAGTCATGAACAGACTCACCGAGGTCCGACCCTGCAGGCTGGCTCAGCCACAAAGCATTTCTTCACCCGGCTGTTTATCGTCACGCAGTCAAATTCCTCACCGCCGTTTCATGTCATAATTTTCTTGGATCAGGCAGGAATGAGTGTTTTCACAGCTATAGTGGGAATCCGATTATCATACAGGGATCACGGTCGTCATGGAAACCAAGGATGGTGCGTGGTGTTAAGCCGTCCCTTACACATCCTAGAACATTGGGAATTAGTGTGAAAATTCAGCTCCCTTAAAATAAAGATGTGACAAATTCCGTCTTTCGTATTAAGCACAAACAACGGACCATATTTTGTTTTCACAGCTTGCGTGTGCGGTAGGAACACAACCTGTGCTTCTTAGAAACATGACTTTGTCACACAATATCGCAAATTCAAAGCTACACTTGTAGCACACACCAATGATTAATCGGTACACTCAGGGTGAGTTCAAATACAACAATCTGACCAAGTAATTTGCAAGGCTGCTTTGTAGTTAATGAGATCATATTAAACTCGGTGTAATTTTCTGATATTTATCTACAGCTTGTTCAAAAGAAGTTCATCTAAGCTTTAAATACGCACTGGATCTGTTAATTGTAATTTATAACACACCTCAAGTGAAATTCTATCAAAAAGTGTTGGTATAATTTAGATGCTCTCCTCTTTCTCGCAGCCTGAAGGTGCCAGTAACAGCTTGCCAGACATTTTATGATCATTTTTTTGTGTTGAACTGTGTCTATTAACGTCTCTTTGTAACATTTGGGAAAGAGCTGGCTGTAACAGCTGCTGTAGCACAGACACACTGTGGGACAGATTACAAACAGATTCATGTCAGGGTACCTTGCTCTTGCTGTTGTCATTAATCAAAGCCACATTTTTTAATACAGAAAATATACAAAGCATGATTACGATAACACACCCACGGACACGCACTTTTTTCCCCCCAAAATGGGGCATTTCTGTTTGTTACTGCCTCACAATGACCCAGCGATATGTGCTGTGGGTCTGGGTGATAATTCAATATTGTGGCTTGTCAAATTTCAGATTTTGGTATTTGGTCTGTTCTGTGTTATCATTTCACAAAGTTCTGGTGTCCAAATTAATTCAAGCTCCCATGAAAGTGTAATTAAAAACTTAAAACGTGAGATATTGAATGTTTTGTATGTCTGGTATAGAAAACACTGTCTCAGCAGATAAGGCCCGGGAAGGTCTGAGGGACTTTCTCATTATCCTCTATGAAGGCTGGACTCCACTGTCTGTGAGGGACAGGAGCGAGGAGGGGAGCGCAGGTGGAGGGGAAAGTCATGCAGGAAGACGCAAACAATGCTGCGAGGAGGAGATAAATGAAGCCGGAGAGTCTTGGCCTCACCAGGAGCGGACAGCCATCTGCGAGCTCCTGCTGCGAAAAGCTTATCTTACTACCACCCCTCCAGAAGACTGAAAACTTTGTTTCCCACCTCTGTCTCTCTTTGTCTTCTTCCTTTCATGTGTCTTTTCAATCACATCCACTCTTCCTTTCTGTCACTGCCTTCTGCATTTGCTTGACAAAACAGTGTAATATTAATCCAGTGTGGCTGGAGACTTAATTAGAGCCTGTCACAGCTCTAATTTATGCCAGTTTATGAATGTGGATGGCCATCCTGTTCATTACCCTCTCAAGACATTCCTGGTTCATAAATTGAAATTAACAGACTATGTCTGAAAATCATCCAGTTTAGATTTCCACAATGTGGTGTCAGAATTTCTAATTACCACTGGGGTTAAAAAAAAAAAAAAAAGAAGAAGAAGAAATACAGACAAAACCATCCATTACTGCCCTGTCGTCCATCTGAAGGGACAGAGACAGAATTTGGTAAAGCATGCACGGAACTGGCAGAGATAATCACCACGGAAAAACCACAAAATGATGCATTTAATCATTACAGGGACACCGAATGTCCAGGTCATTCGCTCAGCACTCGGCCATGTGGCGTGGAAACACAACTCAGGGTCGCCCCTGAACCCTCGACCCCACCCGCCTGCGCGGCGATGCCTCGGGGCCGCAAACAGCTCCCGACTCACTCGGGTAAACACACTCACGCACAATATGCCTGCGCACACGACGAAAGACATGACTGCAAGCGCTGTCACCACTCATCACGCTGACACAAAAGAGGATGCAGCTCAGATACCGAGTGAGTGGTATAATAATGTGCACGCAGACATGATAGGATATTTTCTGGATGCTCTGGGACAGACAAACAGGCCCAGCTGAATGAGATCAGCGCAGGAATCAATACAGGGGTGCCCGGTGAGCATTAAAAGCACAGAGGAGCCGGGCATTTTAAGAGCCAGATGACCTGAGAGGGAAGGTCCTTGACCGGGAGAAGTGACCGGCCTCGCGGCCTTGTGAAGGAGCTGGCGCTGATAAAAGCGAGTCGTAGGAGGACATAAATCTCTGAGCATCACACAGCGACTATCATCTAGTATTTCAGTGTAGGCGTGTGATGCTGAACAGTTCGCTGCCATTTTGAGCAACATTTCTTGTAGAGACAGATGAAGGAATAGTATATGTACATGAACTGGCTAGCACCACACACTGTGCTCTGAGGCTAGATTCCCTCCTTAGTGCCAGTCAAGCTTACTAGAGCGCGATGCAGGCCGGATTGATTGATGGACTAAAGGGGAAAAGGCAGGTTGGGTGAGACAGGCACAGCAGAGAACCCGAGGTTAGACACTGTCACTGATCTCGCTGGTGCTTTCAGGGGAGGGAAAAAAAAAAAAAAAGTGCCTCAAGGGCGTAATTTAGCTCACTAAAAGCTCTTAAACCTTCAGCTGCAGCACGACCAACACTTTCCTGCTCTCGTCCAGATGGAGAAAACACGGGAAGAATAATGTGACTGACATCACATTTTGTTTCCAAGTACAGGGCCGTTGTAAACACTGATCTCCATCTTTTTTTTTTCTCGATGTATTAATTTTTCGCTGGTGTCGCTCACGATACATGAACGTCTTCAACCATTGTTTGCAAAACAAATCCGAAGAATGTAATTACATGTAAATCAGCACACGGTGCCTTGTAGCAATTTCCATCTACCGGACTGACATGAGACATAACAATCTGCGCTACGGTGATAAATAACAATTACTACTTCACCTTTTTACTCACTAAAGAAAATCATCTGTGGATGAGGTGAACTTAGTCTTAGAGTTATCAGATAAAAGCCACACCTGGCTAAACCTGTGCTGTGGGAATGAACAGAAAGGTTTCTGCTTTTAAACAGTTTGCTGTGCGATGACGCAACAAAATGCAAAATACCAGTCTGCAGTTGTGCACAGTAACCAGCTTATTATCAGGGGTTATCTCAGCCCCTGCACTCACTCCCCTGAAGACGTTTTAGTCCCGAGGGTAAACTCTGACCACGCAGAGACCATTGGTGGAAACGGTAAATTAGCACAGAGTATTCAGTGAATGTCAGACTCGAGCCACCGTAATCCAGCAGCTCGTCCTCTCTCCGTGAACTGTGCTCTCTCTGTGCATCCTGGGTAATTTGTTTCTCATGGGGGTTTATCATATCAGGAGCCAGAGAGGTTATTTCTACTGACAGCTATGGCATAGAGAGAGAGAGAGAAAGAGAGGGAGGCCTGGGTTTGGAAGAGAAGAGAAGGACTCGATTTGCACCATGTATAAGATACTGAATCACTGCTAATTTAGTTTTAATTGCACAAGTTCTGATGTTGTAAAGCAGTGACCTGGTTAAACTCTGGTACTTTTTAACTTTATTTTCCACTCCAAGGAAGCAGCCTTGGAGTGATGATAAGAAGCTGTTTACAAGATATGTTGCTAGTCTTCACACCCAAGTGGTCGCAGGTAACAGACACAAATGTGGAAGGGTGGATTTTGTTCATTTGGCTTCAAATTTTCAGGAACAACGCCCCGAAAATTCAGTCACGACTTTTGGCAGTAGGTGAAAGTGACAATGGATGAATAATTCATGAGCTCAATGTGCTGCCGTTAATCACAGTAATCTCACACAGTGCTATATCTCCTCCCAACGCACACACACACACACACACACACACACACACACACACACACACACACACACACACACACACACACACACACACACACACACACACACACACACACACACACACACACACACACACACACACACACACACACACACACACACCTCCGTCTCTCTCCTCTGATCTGAGAGCAGGTGATGTGAAATCAGGTGGAGTTATTAAGAAGCTCGAGATAAAGAAATGGAGAAATAAAAATGTGAAAAGTGAGCTTTCTTGTATTAGTTAAACATTTCAGCTCTGTCCTCACTGCATCCTGACGTACTGTGTGTGTGTGTGTGTGTGTGTGTGTGCGTGTGTTTTGGGGATAGCGGGGTGCTTCTCCACTGGAAATGCAAAAGGCACTGATTGCGTTTTACCAGGCCTTTTTAAACCTGGCTTTTGTGCAGGTCCTCGCCAAACACAGCGCAGGGAAAAGGTGAATTTAGACTCGCACCGACGCCTTTCGCATGACCCACTTGCCTCTCTGTACTCAGCAGGAAGAGGAAGGAACTTGAAAAGCTCTGAAATGTATCCGCAATGCTGCTTTTTTTTCTCCCTCGGACGTGCAATCATGGAGACACAAATCACAATTTTGCACATGAATACAGGATTCATTTGCCTGGTCGTGTATTCAGGTCTGTGCTCGGCGACCGGAAGCCCTGTGAGACACATCTGTCTTGAAATCCGTTTCTCCCATAGCGGACCTCCTTGATGGGCTGGTTGATAATATACTCCCAAGTGGACATCTAAGATCAGTGATTACCCTCCATTTACCGCTGCTTGCTCACCTTCAGGGCATGTCGATGCATCAAAGGACAGAGTTTGGAGAAAATGCCTGATCTGAAGATAACCTCCTGGCTTCTTCCTTTCTGTGACAACCTTTTAACATGATAGATCCTTTAATTGCGGTAAACTGGGATTGACTGGAAGGTTACTGAGAGGCAGTGACAACACCCAGGTGACCCCTGGTAAATGGAAAAAGGGAACTGCTGGAAATCAGATTTTTTTCAAGACACTCCCAATATGAGCACAAAGACGGTGTTTTGTCCTTGCTGCTTCATTAGGTCGGCAGGGTGAAAATCACTGATCAACAGTAACCAACAGAAGAGGGGGTGGGATAAGTGTAATGTGGTGAGGGTAATGTGATTTTATTCCCATATAAAATATACATTTCTTCTACGTCTGATCACAGTGTAACAGAATTCACCCTCATCTCCTTTTCTTGTCTTATAATCATCTACATTTGAGCTTTGCTCTGATCATATCAATATTCAGGATTTGTCTCTGATGATGGCCTCTCTGATCCAGGAAATTAAAGGACTGTCTCTCCGTTAATTTGAGCTTTGACACGGTTGAAAGCTAAAACTTTGCAATCGGCGATTTTGAAGCTGATGCTCGGATCAAAGAACATCAATCGAGGTGATGAGCAACGAGAGACTGGATGGTGTATGGTGAGAGATAAGGTCTCATATTCCCAGCACGATACCATCAAACCACAACAAGAGTAAATTATGAGACGAGTATATTCTCTTTGTCCAACAAACCCACTTCGTGAGCTTGTTAATGGTGTAAAAAATAGACATTTTCCCTATGATTTTATTCCTTTTCATTCAATCTTATGTCGCATTCTGTCAAACACAAACAAGGCCAAGGCTTAGCTGGGTGCTTCAACTACTGCAAACCACTGGGTTGTTGCTATGCAACAATTAAATATGTTTGAGGTGTGCTCCTGTCGAGTTTCCTTTTACCTTTCGGTAACCTGTGCGCTGAGGGCTGGAAAAAAAAACCCCCGACACTTTCTCGGTGCTGTCGGCTTTGCCCCCTCCCCTCTCTGTAAACAGAGGTCTCAGGTGAATATGCAGCCTTCTGCGGAGTCAGAGATGTAGTGATAAAAAGTCGCTCTTCTTTCCCGCTCAGATCGCAGCAGACAGCACACTGATTTACACAGCACAGTGACAAGGACGGCAGCTGCGGGGGAACCGAGATGGAAAATATATCTTCCCTCTGTCCCCATCGTCACCTCCTCCTTCCTCCATCCCTTCCTTCACTTTAGGTCCGATTCACATCATCTCTCTCTTCGTGTGCCCCACCTCCTGCCATCATTGTTTCTGTGGCCCAAAAACAGGGTTTGTGTAGAAGAAGGAGAGGTTATTCATGGGCCTCTGAGGTCAGATCAGAAGGTCAAACCACACGTGTGAGCTCTCTACACACTCGTCTGTTTGACACAAGGAAATGAATGAGCGGAGGCCGTCGGCCTGAGTGCCGCCTAACCTGCCATACACGTGTGTTCGTCAGCCTTCCTGCCTGTTGTCACACTGGAACAGCTCCCAGCGTATTGGTCTCTGGCCATCACAGAGTTTACAGAAACAAGGACATGTCAGCGGAGTGAAACACGACCACACCTTAGTTTTATGGCGTTGACAGTTGGCAGCGAAGAGGACCAAGGCAGGGGAAAGGAGAAGAGACTGAACGCATGGATGCCTCCCAGTCCACCACAGCGCTGAGCCAAACAAACGCAGCCAACACATGTTTGCCTCTTTTCCGGAGTGTGTTATTAACACACCAGTGGAAAACACTTAACTCATGCCTATTCAATTATGCTAATGCAAACATATACAAATGACCCTGGTTAGTTATTAGCTGTGTCAATTAGGGGACATGTGTATGGGGCTTCAGAAGAGAGAAAGGAAGACAGATAGAGAGAGGAGGGTGGGTGGGAGAGAGGAGTGACGGGTGGTTTGCTGTCCACTGGCGAGATATTAGCCTTAGGCCAAGACTTGAAGCTTTTATTGTTTCTGTTGGGCTACATGGGCGGGGGGGCGGAGATCCGCTGTGCTCGGAGAACGTGCGGCGAGGCACAAAATAGGTGTCATGTCGAGCCCCTGTATGCATATTAGCCTGGACACGTGTGCGCGTGTGCGAGGGTAAACGATCAAACAGGAGTGGCCCTTATCTTTCTGGCTTCTCTTAGTCTTAGTCCAAAGATCAGCGAGCAGGCTGCAGTAAGCTCTCGTCTCACAGCTCTCACAGGAATACAGGAGTTTTCACGTCTGATTTCACACCCTCTTACTGTGCTCACCGTTATCAAACCCAAGATGTGAAATACATCTAATTAATTCATGAAACCGGCTGATTTGCAACCAGCTGCAGAACACACAGTCCCAGTTACTTTAGAAATGTTATTGTATTGACGAGTGTACTTCACTTTACATACAGTAAGTCTGAGTCACGGTGCTGAGATCTAAAACGCTTTGCATGTATATGCATAGTAAAACCATGCATTAAAAATCAATAAAAATGGATCGACAACGCCATAACTGACTCATACATCATTTTTATTACAGCTGAAGCAGATTAATCACGATGATTTGTAGTGTGAAATGATGCATGTTGCTATGGGAAAGTGTTCATCTGGGGTATGATACACTAATGCTGAGACGGACCTGTCTGCCATGTCCTCCTGACTGGATGTGTTTCATCAACTCGACTTCAAACTGTTTGTTTACTGAAATGTCTTTGGATGTACAGATTAAAGGACACAGAGCCGCAGAGCTATAGGAAAGCCCGGCACGAGTCTGATTTAATGCTCCAGTGAATTGTACGCACTGTGGCAAAGCACATAGCCACTTTGGCAACTGCTGTGATTATTTAGCCAAGCTACCTGGTTAAGTAGCGAGCACTGCTGCCCGTGGACTCGACTGACAGTCAGTGTTGATTTGTAAACACAAATAGATTAAGGCTGGTAAATATTCAAACACTGCTGCGCCTGATCCTCAGTCACTGCTCCTTCTGCAACCAAAATGTAAAAATCTGTCGCTCCCCACAGTTTATTATCTAATCACCGCATGAATACTCTTTGCAAACAAGGCGACATTCTCCATCATTCTCCTGCTCTGGCACTGTTAGAAATGATCATTCCTTAAGTCTCCATTATTTCTGTCTGACCCTCGGCTGTATGCCACCTCTCGCTCGCTGTACAGGAGCTCTGTCCATGGTTCTGAATCAGCACCACACAGCCTGAGCACAGAGGCTCTTCCCACAGAGGGAAGGGAAAAAAAAAAAGAAAAAAAAAGAAAAGAAAGCATGAATTTTGCTGGCTGGCTGGGTGGAGCGGCTTGGACCTCGTCTCAGCCGGGTCTGTCTGTAAGAGGCAAGCAAGCCAGAGTCTCAGCAGGCAGGCAGGCAGGGAGCTCCACGCCCTGCTCGCTTCAGAGCTGTCACATGTGACAGCGTCATCTACAAAGGGATGGGGAGGCTGGAAGCCTGAATACATCCTTTAGATGGATACAAAGCATGACTGTGGTTAAGGCTACATGGAATATCACCTGTCTGAGAGAGAATGATCTCAGTGATCCTTACTTTGCTCAAATGTTTGAAAGTCTTAAGCAAGAGATGAAAGCAGACGTGCTGCCTTACAGCAATCAAGAGCGTTCCCTGCTTCATGCCCGCGCTCTAACGTGCGGGCGGACGCATTGTGAATGTGCATCCAGTGGGATGTTGTGTGAAAAGAACGGCTGATCCCCGCTCAGGAGAGGCCAGCCCCTCTTCGTCCCGTCTATCCCCGGAGTAGAAAAGCCAGCCAATCAGAGTGGAGGAGGCAATGAGTCACGGAGAGAGAGCGGACCGCATCCAGTGGACCGAAAGGAGCTGCCTGCTCTGGGCAGGAGAGCTGTAACGTCCAGGGACGGAGTGATCCAGACAGAACACCCACATACAGGAAAAGCACGTACATTCACCGATATATTCTTTTTTTTCATCCAAAACTGAGCAGCTTTAATGATAAAAGCATAATTTTCTCTCTCCTCCATTACGCTTTAAGTCCTTGGCTCTCAGTTTTATTCGATTTATGAGACAAGTCATTACTCACAAATGTCGCCACCCCTTCATAACTCACAAAACACCCACTGTAACACTGCAAGGTTGTGTGAAGGTCAGCATATTGCCTGGATCCAACTTGGGCTGAGCTGCGTTTAAGCTTGGTGGTGGTATAGTACAGTACGTGCCACTCGAGGCAGAACAGCCGTTAGATAAACAAAAACACTGTGTGAATGGGCCCCGTGAATGAGCGCCAGAGACGTTCATTAACTATTGATGCAATGGGAGATCTCACAGCTGGACACGCATCGCACGCCGCGGACACACACATGCAACGCAGACGCACACAAACGGTTCCTGAATCACAGGGCAATGCCAGCGGCTGCAATGTTTTCCAAGAAAAGGGGTAAAACTGTCCTCAAAGAGGATGAGTCGTATTCAGTAGCTCGCACAAATGACTCCAGATTTCACACGTGGATCTTATGGTAACAATTACATGAATAAGAGAAGTGAGCAGATTGTTCAGGTCGACTATTGGACGCACAAATCCATTTTCCGAGCAGCCGCAGAGGCACTGTGGATGTGAATGGGGTTTAGTGGACCTTGTAGGAGAATAAAGGATTTGGAAGGTAGTGGAAAAATGGAGTCAAAATGGAGCAGAAATCCAACTGAATTGGTTTTGCCTCTGAAAAGACTGAAGCTGCGTGTTGGCTTTCATGGCTCGCTCCCGCACAAGACAATGGAATCAAATAGACAGGGGCTATTTGAAGCCCCACAATCTGCCAACCTTCACCTCTTTCATGTTTCTAAATGAGAGAAGAAAGGAAAAAAATAAAAGTGCAAATGTTATTAAGAACAGAGGAGCTTTGTTCAGCCCCTGGCCCTCTTTTCTGCCTTTGTTTAACGGTCTACTGTACGTCAGCATGCACACACTGAGAGAGGGACGGCAAGGAAGAGAGATCGACTAGTTCATTTCAGTTGAATCTGGGATAATGAGGACAGGGAGGGAGAGAGAGGAAGAGATAAGGGACGACAAAGGGGAAATGACAAACAGCAGGGAAGGCAGTGCGCTGATTCGATTACAGTACAACTTCTCATTAAGTGACAAAGAAAGCAGGCCCTGGGTTAGGAAGCCACAGCATCGTACTATAGATACAACTGCTAAATACAGCACAGCTCCCCTCCTTTCTGTAGGGGAATAACTCTCTCTCTCTTGACTTCACTGCTGCCACCGTCGCCACGCTGAGCCTGACCCTCCTTGGGAGCGTGCTTATCCCTGCCTGTCACAGATCCTATCAGCCAACAGTCAGCCAGGTCCCACTCGTGTATGCAGACGTATACAGGTTTGCTCACGCACCGATATTCTGAGTTTTCAAAGAGCGAAGAAACACGAGTCACACAGACACCCGGGAAACTCTGATCTCTAGTGTGAGTATCAAACGCCACACTATTTAAGGGCAAAAGGAACAAGTGCAAGACAAGAAAGTGAGACAAAAAAAAGCCCCATGAGTCTTTGCTCTCTTTCTACTTTCTCCAAAATTAATCTGATTTTAGAAAATTTTCCTTTTCAGTAAGCCCTGTCGTTGTAAATCTGACATCCCCTGACATCTGTCATCCTGAATGAGCTGCTGTCAAAGACACTACACCTCCGCTGCCTCCTCCTCCTCCTCCTCCTCTATACGACCTGACTCCTCCAATCACAAATACAGTACAGTGTCCTGCGAGCCATGTTTGCTGACATGTTCACACACACATGTGCACACATCAAAAGCGGCGTGTTTTCCACATCCCATCCAGGCGTCACATGTATTATTTTCAAAGCAGCAGCAACACGAACGAGAGCTCTCATGCCATTTGACTGTATAACCATGCAATCACCATAATTCTTTCCCTCTTACCTGGCAGCACGCGGTGTCTTCCCTGGCTCCTCTTCACAATCCCAGGAAGGGGTTCAGATAAGTTCTGCCTTCGCTGAGGGAGCTCGATGTGGCACTTTAAGATGAAGGAAAGAAAAAAAAAAGAAAAAACAAAGGCTCAAAAAAAGGAATGTCCCCCCCTTTTTTTTTTTCCCCCCGACACGACGGCTCGAGAAGCACTCACGATCACACACTCGAACACCCAGTCAACAGCTCCGGCAAGCGAGCAGCTCGCTATTCCTTCCCTCTCTCTCTCTCTTTCCGTCCGTGACACTCGCCTCCTCTCTTCCCGCCCACCTACTCCAGCCCCCTCCCCCAACTTCTCTCTCTCTCTCTCTCTCTCTCTCCCTCGCTTGCTCCTCTCCTGTCAGACAAAATGCACACATCCCCTCTATCTCTCAGCTCACTATTTTCTGACATTTTCCCCCACCCACTCGCTCCTTCTGCTCCATGAAAACAAATATCAGTCGGAGGTACTATTAGACGTGCCTTTCCACTCATCATCAACAAACTTATTCGTGGAGCATTTCAGGTGATGTTTTCTCTTGGAATAAGACAAAGTGCCTTGTGAAAGCCTAATAACATCAGATTAATGACTAATGCTAATGAGACGTTCATCCTGAATCTGTAGTTCTGACTCCCTTTTTTTAAAGCTGACTGCCACTCATTCAAACCTATTCTTCTTAAGTCTCTCCTCTCCGTCCTCTCTGCCCATCATCCTGTCTCACTCCACCTGTCTCTCCCCGGGTCCCGCTGGCATATTTGATGCTACCCACGTCCCATTCTTCAGAGAGGTAGTCAAGGGCATTCCCAGAGTAAGTGTATGCTAATACGCTGCCTCAAGGAGCTGACTGGCGTCCCCTCGACTCTTGGCCTGACCAGATGTGGCACTCGGTTGTCCCAGGGAGGGGACAGCAGACGCGAAGGCAAAGGACAAGCAGCAGCGAAAACCGGCCAAGCAATCGAGCCTCATTTGACCACTTGAATGGACACAGTGAAGACAACAGCACCTGCAGGACTAACCTAGTACTTGTTCAGAATTACTAGGTTAAGCCCAAACTGACAACAGATCATAATAATGGGCTTTAGGTATTCCCTGCAGTTTAGATCTAAAGTACACTTACCCACTTACACGGTCATTCATTCATTCATTTATGCATTTGCATACTTGCTAACTCATGGCCCCAAGTGTAGGAGCTGCACATTACATCCACTGTCCAAGCCTGGCATAGAATGGGCACATGTATATTTATAGTGTCTCGAGTCTGTGTGTCCTGTCAGGACAACTTTATTGTGGTGCTGTCGAGTTGTTTATCTGCACTGCAGTATATCATCGTTATAAAAATCAACACTGGCGATGGCCTCGACAACTGTAACTTCTTTTCTAAGTGTGTCATAGTCATGTCCATTTTAGTGAGAGACAATAAGTGAGGAGGTGAGAGTCGTAAAGTTTTACTAAAGGACACGAGCAGTGCTTTGATCAAACCACCAAGTTACGTTATAGTCTGATGCTGCCTGTAACGTTAAACACTGGTCATTATGAAAGTCTGACAAAGAAAAATGTTTTCATGCGTTTGTACTGGAGTCTGTGAGTAAGAGCTCTGCGGCACCCTGCTGGTGTGTTTGTCCTCCCTGCGCTTCCTGTCTGCCTTTCAAACTACAACCAGCCACGCACTCGTTTCCTTGACGGGTCATCGTGCATCCCAATCAACCCGCTCCCCAGGAAATCCTTGAATTTACCTTCAAAGCGTTTGCTTGCTTTGTCCGCGGATTAATTACGAGGCGTGTGATCGCCATCCATTCTACTCCACGGTACATCTGTCGTCCACACTCATTTGTGGGCTGCAAGAAAACAGGAAGTCCGCGGCAAACTGTAACTCTGCAAGATACGTGACCGCGAGCGTGAACAGATGTTACGTGTGTGAGCGCTGTATGTGCACATGTGTGCGTCAGTGAAGAGACTCAGCATGTAAACAAAGTGCACAGGCTGATAAAGCACCATGCACAAACACACACACACACACACACACACACACATAAAAGCCAACAGACATATAGGCAGGACTGAGGCAAAGCAAACAGGGAGTCTGTGTTAATGATTACCAACTAACACCCTGCCTGGACACTGCACAGCTTCCTCCTCTGTACATAAGCTTTGGTTCACTGGCTCTGTGTGTGTGTCGTGTGTGTGTGTGTGTCTTGTGTTGTGTGGCTGCGGGGGGATCAATGTGATGTGGCCAGTGCAGATTTGTGGCCCAGCAGTCTTACGGTTCAACCCTAATGAGCAGAGGAAGAAGTGAGGCCATGCTGAGCGGCGCAGGCCATCCTCTACGGAGAATATCTGCTGTCTATCCCGACAAAGTCGGCTAAACACACATCCCAGCACTGCAGAGGCCATCTGCTACCACAGCTAGGGGCTGGAAATTGCACACCTCCAACACCTCTAAGCTTATCTCCCTTGCAAACGTAAATTGGCTGGAAGATAATAGTTTTGGCCAAACATTTTCGCTGGGAAACAGAGTAAACACAAGCGAGGTCTATATGCTGTATGAGCTGTTTTGAGATTAATGGTGCTCTGAACAGGAAGAATGAAGGCAGCTGTGAAATCGCTAATGACTGAGCTGGGTCTCCAGGTGCGGATTACCGTCCTCTGTGGACATCACTGAGCGGTAAAGGTGCACTGCATATCTGTGTATGTTAAAACAACTACCAGACTCACAGTAAAAGACTGACAGAAAAGACGATTTCTACTGTCTGAACATCCTATTTTCTGCTGGAAAGGTTTAATATTTTTTTCTCCTAAATGGAAACCCTGATAGCGATGGCATGCCTCGCATTCAGAATCACTCTATTTGGTATCTCTGATATCTCTGAGAAACAGTGCTAGCTGCTGGGGAGGACAATTTATTTGTAACAAAAAATAAGACCTGGGTGGTTTTTGCTTGAACAATTATAGAAACTGTGCCTGAAAAAGCTGGAGAAAGATGATAATAATCCAAAGAAACAGATGTCAGAAAATGAGAGAGCTGTTTGACTGACAAGTGACTTCTGTGCAGTGTAGAAAGACCATAGCACTGACAGCATAACATCAGCATAGGGCCAAAAATACCAACCATCTAAATATTACCCGTGCTTCCCACAGCAGAGAGAGAGATTTAAAGCCATAATTATTATATAATTAAATATACCTTTAATTTAAATGTCATTTAAATCATCTCCATCTCTAATACAAAAAATAAAATGTCAAAACTAATGAGTAGAGAACAGGTTCTAAACGGTGCATCTGAGCTATGAAAACCAGGAGCGTTCAGTGGTGAAGCTAAATGGAACAGGAAAGGAAAAAGGGAAGAAGAGAGATCAACGGGGTCAAAGAGGAACGAAAAGGGCGAAATGGCATTTAGAAGAAAAAAGGTGGGGAAATAAAAGGTGATGGGTGAACAAAAAAAAAAAGACAATTTGCCAAATGTCAGGAGCATTTGAATGGTCACCTTTGGACACTGCAAATCACTGGTCTCACTCAGCCATTAAAAGAGAGGATGTGAAGCTTCAGAACAGGAAGCAGCTTTTGTCACTCCTCCACACAAACCAGTACTGACTAGTTTGTTGTGCTGATTCCACAAACTGTACTAGTACAAACTATTTTCAAATTTTCTGACACTTTTGCCATAAACATTAAAGCTATGTATTAATTCTAACTACAACAGCAGCGTTTATGTTGCTCAATATTTGGGGGAAGCAATTAAGTCCCGGGCATATCTATTTATGATGTGTGTGTGTGTTTGTGCGGGCGTAATGACAAAGGGACATTTTCCTGATAAAAATCATGCAGCTGCATCACACATGGAAAACAAGGTGACCAGGCTGGACTTTCAATATGCAGTTTAAAAGGACACTTCTTCTGCCCTTGGCAGCATATTTTGCACTGGCTAATCTCCATATAAGTTTCCTAATAGGAAACTAACATTTCTGGACTCGACAAACTGTCAGTATGTAAAGGGACATTGCTTTTAAAGGGCACAGAAGGAGCTGATCTGGTTGCTCTGATTGTTGCCAGGCTCATTCCATTACATTCGTTTGGAAAATGCTTTTGTGTATATTAAGATAAAGATTATGAAATATCTGCACATGGCAACTATGGTATAGTCAATGTTAAGGAAAGATTTTTTTTTTCCAGTTGGGTAAAGGTTGTGGTTAATAAGGATGTGAAGGTCAGCTGACGAGAGGCAAACTCCGGTCACTGGTGTGAACGTCGGATGTGCCGGATCCACCAACCCGTGCTATACTTTCCTCCTCTCTGAAGATACACGACCTTCTGTGTGAGAATCATCTAAATTAGACGTCATTTGGAGGAATAATGCTAAACAGTGCTGTTCGTCCTGCACCTTCATTCGCAAAGTCAACAACAACAACACCAATCTCTGCAGATAAATTACACAGATTTCAGGACAGCAGTTAAACCTTACTTCTTGCCCCTTTAATGTATTCAAGTTGTATTGCTTTGACCCACCCAGAGTATCCAGTGCTAATTCTCTCTCAGACAGAGACATGCACTTCCAAATGGAGGAAAGTAGCCCTAATTACAGCTGATGCTCTCGTTTAATCTCCCTCTCTTTCTCTGGTACTTTCCTACTCATCCTCTCTCTCTCTCTCTCTCTCCATCTCTCCCTCTCTCCACCCCAGGCAGGAAGCTGCCACGAATCACTTACAGCTTTATCGGCGGATAAGTGGCTGTTCAAATATGGAGCTATTCAGAGAACTCTTTTCAATGCACACAGGTGCTCCTTTTCACCACCACCACCACCCGGTTTCCTCGCTCACATGCATGCTGCAGATACAGTACTGTACACAAGCTCCCACCCACACACGTACACATGCAGACATACAGTGCACACAGTTACACACAGAACACCTGCTAGGGTCAGTAACACTTGCCACTGATGCCACACAGATGTTTGGCTGGCATTTGAGGTTACAAGAGCAGCAGAGGAAGCCCGAGGAGCCGCTTGTTTTCCCCCAAAATTTCCATTTTTAAGCCTTTAACAGCTCCACTGGATTATTAAGTTACTTTAAGCACCAAAACTGTGGTTTCTGAATCTTTTAATCAGCTACAAACTGCAAATACTTTTTTTTCTGTTAACCACTGTTCATAACATGTCCTAAACATATTGTAAGTGCTTTACAGCATCTGGCACTTTGCTCTACAATGTTCACCAGCTACTTGTGCAGCTTTAAGTGTCTGCAATGTGTTATCCCCACTGGTGAAATGAATAGTTGCTCCCTGGAAGTTATAACATTGATCTAAGAACAATAATATGCTTCGAAAAATGGCCAACAGATATGTAAAGTCCACACAGTGAATATCGTCTGCATAGCTGACCTTATTTATGTGGCATATTACTTTCATTTAACCATAAAATGAGCAGGGGGTACGTTGATGACTCCAGTTGTTTTCTGGAGAAAGTCTGATTAACATGCTCAGCAGCCTTTATCTCGCCTCCATCTCTTCTAACTCCAGTCACCAGGCGCTAATGCTCACAGAGGTCACATCCTATTCATCCCAGCAGTGATAATTATGACATTCTTATGGAGGGATGAGTGGCCCTTTTGACCTGAGAGTCCCCTTGACTCACACACACGGGGAGGGGAGAGCAACGTGAGAGGAATTCATCGGGACTGATGACTGGAGCCCTTTGGACCGAATGACACACTGAGGCAGACACACACAAGAACACACGGTACAGTATGGAGAGTACACATCTTAGTGCCGACAGAAACAGTGTGAGTTTTTTTTTTTTTTTTTTTTTTTGGAGGGCCCCTGTCTGGGATGGGATCGAGGAGTCAGCGCTGGCTGTTAGAGCGCCCCGGGCCGATTCTGTGTGGGGGACTCAGAAGGGGGATTAGTGGGGATTTAGAGAGCAGTAATTACCCTTGCCCGTGGAGGGTCTGGTAATTAAATTACCTTAGCAACCCCGTTACTGCCCAGCCACACGGAGCCTCCAAGGTCAGCGAGAGAGGAATTTCAGAATATGCAAAACTTGCTTCGGATTGTCACTGGAAAACATCGCCTTCTGTGGGTCCACTTATCACTGAGACACATTTTTAGCATATAAATTGAAAATGTGAGAGGGGATCACATGCATTATGCATTGTGTTCAATGTAAATACTCTTATTTTTCTGTATGTTTTCCGTATGATTAAGTGAGCCGCGCAGCATCATCAGAAAACTCAACGCTCGTGCGTGACCACACAAACAGAAAAGGGTGGAGCCGCGTGTGTGTGCATGCGTTATGAGTACGAGTTAACCCTATCGTAGCAGCGCACAATGGAAATAAGCTTTTCTGACATGAAACTATGTGGAACAATCAGGGATCAATCATAAGTCTTTCATGAATCGTTTAGCGGTTAAGTGAGAAATGACCTGAGGTTAAAGACCAGTGGATTTGGAGAGAGAGAATAGAGACATGGAAAGAGAGAGAGAGAGAGAGAGAGAGAGAGAGAAAGAGATGCGTGGGAGTAGCAGCAGCTCCCACACAGGCAGGAAAGTCACGATCCACCACTGAACAGCACTCGCTCTTCTGCTCAAACTGACATATAAACACGCCAACAACAACTCCCATGCAGAAATGCAATCTCACTGCCACCGCATGCAAACGCTCTGAGCTCCCGACTCTGATAATAAGAATAAGCAACGTCCATAAATACAAACTATCCACTTTTCATCTTTGCGACAAATGCACCCCAGTGCCAGCGAAGCTTAGGGTCTGTCAGCAAATTTTATTTTAAACACAGTCATTCATTCCCCAACTTGTCCAACGTGTCAGCAAACATCAAGCTGCTTCCTTATGTCTTCTATAGATCCACGAGCTGCAGCGGCACGATAACTTCCCAAAGCCACGTACTGTACATGATGCACAGGCATTCGTGCAAACACAGATGCACAGTGACATGTGAACGTGGACACAAAGCACACACACACACACACACACACACACACACACACACACACACACAAACACATACACACACACACACACACACACACAAATGCCCTCAACCAAATCACACTCACACAGACCTATATTCTTCACCAGGAAGGGAAAATTCACTGAAATGCATTACCGTGTAATTAACTGCTATTCCAATACAATTACAGGAAATTAACTGACCTCTTTAAATTATGATCACACACACTCGCATTATAAAAGGTTTCCTTTAAATCATTCAGGCTTTATGATGAAGGCAACCGGCCTCAGCCTTATATAAACACCCACAGTTGTATTGGTGAACCTCGTGACAGTCTACCAAAATAATGATCCTACTCCACTGGCAAAGTGAAGGCAATAGATCATAGTGTCTGGAGTAATTCAGTGACTCTGATGGGTTCTCCTGTAAAATAAATCGTCTGCTGTGGGTAGTGTTGATAGACTCGAGCTATTCACTGGCACATCTACAACATTTAACTAAGCAAATAAAAAATAATCACTAACAGGGATCATGTCTCCATATAAAAAAAAAATTATTCTCATATTCCAATTTCTAATAATTAAGTAAACAACATAAAATATAATTTAAAAAAACCTGTTTACCTGTTATTACTGTTTTGTTATTGTTACCAAACATCTTTTAACACACTTATCGAGGCCATTAATGCAATGACTGTTCGTAGATGGCTAATATGTTTAAACAACATAAACAAATGAGTCATCAGTGTAATACTCATTATCTCCACAATAATGTTTAGATGTTTAAAAGTGCCATTGCTAGTAATACATTTGTAGCATTAATAGTTAGTAATTAAAAGTTAATAGTTAACAGTTCGTTAATTAATGGAACAAAACCCTTTAGTTACATATATCCATAAATGTGAGTGATAGTGAATGAGTCAGAATTAAATGTGATAAAGATTAGAACAAAGTGCATATTTAAAAAAATTATTAATAATGATTTAAGACTATGAAAGGACGCAGAAAGTCACAAGTTCCTAAAGCCCAAGGTGACATCTTCATATAGGACTGACTGTTTTGTCCAAACAACGGTCCAAAAAATCCACAGATGTTAAATTTATAATCTTCTAAGACAAAGAAAAGCATCAGATATTCACATGTGAGAAGCTGGAACGAGGCAGTTTTGAGGCACGGCTGCTTTGACGTTTTGTGAAACTTTGCTTATGAGAAATGAATACTGACAAAAGTTGTTTGGGTGGATGTGCACTTTTGTCTGCGTGCTGATTAAAGCAGTCTGGTTAGATCGCTGCCTTGCTGTGCACAACAGACAGTACAGTACATGGCAGCACAACTGCTCATTAGGCAGAATTGACTCTGTCTGTCAAGCACCTGTGTTTGGGGGGGCGGGAAGGCAGTCAGCCATATGTTTCTTGGGACTGTGGAGGATGATTGATGCCCTTATTGTACACCAGGTGCTAAAAATCTCCAACACCAAAGGTCTTCCTTTTATTTTTTCTCTCTTTCTTCATTTTTTTCCCCCTTTTCTTTTCCACTTCTTGCTTTTACTGGAAGGAAGCAAAGGAAAGCCGGGAGGATTGGCAGCTCTCCAGAAGCCAGTCGATCAGCAGACATGTATCACCTAACAGTGCCGCTGCCTTCCACTGCAGCCCACTGGAACATGTAAAGTACATGAACAGCTGGTGGCAGATACCCTCTATAGCACCTGACGGGTGTGATGCTATCGAGTTGGCAGAATTAGGCCGCCTCACGGAGCAATAATTACAACAAGAGATCTTAATCTCAACCGTGAGAATGAAAGCAAAAGAAAAGTGTGTGTGTGAGTTAGAGGTGGGGGGGGGGGGGGGGGGGGGGGGGCGGGGGGGGTCTCTCTCATGAAAATTTCCCATCACGTAGGCTCTGTGAAGTCACACCCCACCTACCAACGATCCCCCCACCCCCCGTTCAACATCCCCAGAAGTCACCTTGACAGTGCCCTTCACGGCCCTCCATCACTAGACTGCCTGCATGTGACAGAACGGATCTCACAGTCTTGTTTATTCAATTCTGAATCACAGCAAGTTGTTTATGGAAACACACTCTTAGAACCATTAGAACCAAAACACTGCTCTTCCTCCTCTCATGAGGAAAACAAAGATAACTCTTTCTTACATAGAACTAGTATTATAGAGGGACCTCATAAATTATGCTTTCACTTCAATCTTCAGAGAGAAGAAAAACAAGATGTAATCATGCCAAAAAGAGAGAAAGAGAGAAAGAAATCACGCTAAAATGACTGCAATTGATTGGCACGATATTTTTTTCACAACATAGATCCGTCTTAATCAAAACACACCAGATGATTCACACTGAAATTATTTTACTAATTACACACAAACTGTACAGACTAGAAATTCATGTGTGTTTAAAATGACTGATGGTTTCAACAAACACGACAGATCACTGAATGTCCTCAGTAAAAATAAATCCTGTGTAATGGAAGTGACAGATGGGGGTAAATGGCCGAAGTCACATCTTCATTTAGCTATTGTCCTGAACTTAGCTGGACTCTAATGCACTCTATTCTCTGGCTAGACTACAGGCCTGAAGGTAGAGTAAGTTATAAAGAGGCATGATCCTAATGGACGCCGGTGAATTGCATTGTTTTAGCACAGAAAATTGGGGCCCTGCTCAGGACGACGGAAGTAGGAAGTGGAGAGACACTCGTCCCAGTTCATCTGAGCTGCATGCTCCACACTTTGTCTCTCTCTCTCCCTTCCTCTGTCTCTCCGTGGACGGCGCTCTGCCACTTTGGATATGTCATGGGCAATAAGGATGAAAAATTGGACTGCTCTTTGGGTCCCCAGTTGGCATGCCGGCTTCGTCCTCCACCTTCACATGCCTGGAGGAGGCCAAGCTCCACGCTCACAAAACAAAATAGGATTTAACAAGGCCAGAATCACTCACAATGCCTCAGTAAATAGCCACTGAACCCTGCCTGAACCAGCACTGGCAGCTGAATACAGACTTTAACACAGAAGTGTGGATTGAGAGGAAGGTGTTTGACAGCACAGGGAGGATTGTAGAGGTTTGAATCCACGATAAAATACAAATGACGCAAGGGTTCGTATCAAAACCCATACGCCAAAGTCAAGATGAATGAAGTCTAACTCAAACTCCTGAAGATGATCAGTGATATGTATATTGCAAATATACCAAAAGTAGCACAATAGAAATGCTGAGCAGTTTACAGTGATTTCAAAGTACAGTAAATTTCATGGCTGGTCTGACAACATAATTATATCATACATTCTACAAACCTCTGTTATTTAAATGATTCCAAAATTGTATGAATTTTATTCTGCTTTATTGCTTTAACTCTAGTTTTTAGTTTCTAGTCTTTGAATTGACTCTGTTTGCAATGTGTTATTTAAATAACGCTGTTTTGTGCACTAAGCACTAATTTGATCATTTTATATGGGATACTTTGTTCGTCTGCATTTATCATATTGTCATATATACATATACTGTTACCTGATATTACCCAGCACATGTATTTGGCTTTGGAACAATTATTTTTATTATTTATAAAGCTGCTGATTATTTTCCAAAGTCGGTGTACTGCAGTGTCCTGTTTTGTCCAATCAACAGTCAAAAATTCAAAGATTTACTGTCACAGAAGCCTCCGAAATCTATAAAATATTCATGTCCTGTCAATCGACTAATCAGTTCAATGATTAACCTGTCAGCTTCATTTTGGATCATGACTGCTTTCTGAAAATAAATTTATGTTCAAGGATATCTTGAACACTTTTTTGCCTTTACACAGGAGCTTAAATACACTGTGTTTGCTTAGACTCTGGCCATAATTTATCACTGTGTAACTTAGAACCAGTGCTTCCAGTTACACACTGTGCATGTGACTTCAACACATTTCCATATTAATATTAATGTGGGCAAGTGCTGATGTGAAACAACAAAGTCCCAAGTCTTCTTCTGTACTTAGTATTCAGCATGAGAAAGAGTTGCCATCAGAGTCCCAGACAACCCATGATTCATCTTGTTTTTCTTTTTCTCCTGATAACGTGCCTTTTACGATGACAGGTGGATGCACCCTACAGTCGGCTTGTGATTCTATTCCCCTCTGAGATAAGGTAAAATCAATAAGATATTATTCAAACCACTACGTACCGGACTCATAAGCATTGTCACGGCGTGAAGACAAGCGGATGGCTCCGCTTGCCAGAGAGCAAGCTGCATAACTGACAGCTCGCCAGTTTTCCATACACTGCATCTAAACAGTGGGCGCATCCATAAATTGGTCCTCCACGCAGCACAGGGTGCTCCAGGGTCAAAGCAGACTTGCTTATTTTCTATGCATATTTTCGCAGTGTCAGCCTCTGAGTGAGTGTACGTTACACTTTGAGTTTGGCCTGAGAACGTTCCAATAAAATGAGCTTTAATTAAACCAGTAAATATGCAACTAAGCAGCTACAGCAATTCCAGCTAGAGCAAGAAACTTCTCTCGAACATATGCTGTTGCATTTTTATGAAGTAGAAAAGGTTAGGACACATTATCTTCCATGTTCATGCCTACCTTCTGAAGAATATACCCTTACAATACATAGTATAATATTCTAATGCATCCAGAAGGTTGTGATTATTATCACATAGTATTTAGAAGTGGACCGAGCTGTAAGCAGTAAGGCTGTTTATAGCAAAGATGCTAAAGGCTCAAAAGAAAACAGTGATATTCCACAGGGGCAAACCCATTTTATGGTTCATTAAATTTATGTTCCGTTGAATTCTCAAAGAAACAGAAAGCATGAACGACAAAATATCCGCCACCCCAGTGCAACAAGACAACAGTAAAATAGGTTTAAATGAATGTTAAATGATCGCCATCGAGAAACGAGCAAGTTACATCGAGAAATGGGAGAAAACATCAAAGGAAAATAGAAAAGAAATATGAGCACAGCATAATAAAATCCCACAACTAGAATTTTAACACAGACACGAGTGGACTGCTCTGAGAAGCCCTGAGATTTGGAAACACTGCAGTGTTCAGAGCAAAGTGTGGAAAAAATTAATCCTTGCATTTATTTTGCAGCAGGCCACTTGACACCTAATGGGAGCCCTGTCGCTGCAGAGCTGTGGCATCACAGCAAAAACAGATGCTTGGTGCTTTGTGTTTGAATTAGTTAAAGGAAAAGAGACTCACCTTCAATTCAACGAATGCTGCTGAAGTGTCTCTTTAAATGCTACCTCCTCACTCACCAGCAGACACTCAGATCTAGATGAAAATGAAAAGAAAGATTTGTTTGAACAAATGAATGAAACATATGCACAGTAAGATCCAGCTGTGTTATCACCAGGGGGTTTCTCAGAACAAGAACTTTTTTATCTTGTTAGCTCGGAATAATAATTCTTTTGTTGGTAAAATGGTAAATAACTGGTTATAACTTGATCAACTAGACTAAGTTGTTGTTTATGTATTGTACTGTTTATCCCTTTGGAGATCTTTCTGCTCTGAAACTATGCTGAAGGGAACAAACTGCAGGTAGACAAAGACAACAAGCCAGCTTTGCAACACAAATCTCCAGATAATCGGCGCACACAATGGGCTCAAACAACTGTATCCAGAAACCAGACGCAGACAAATAAGCCTACGTCACCTGCCCCCTGTTGATTGTTCCATCAGCTCGGTGATCAATGTATGTCAGAGGAGGGGTGGCAGATCTCCATTATCGATGGACTGTTTTCATAGACAATTGGCCATATTCAGGGAACGGCCTGTAGAGACCAACCATGTGTCGAAGAACTGGTGCATAGAGCAGCTGGGGATCTCCTCCCAACAGATGCTGCCTGCTGTGGAGGTGTGGGAAGATTTCCAGTACGGCCCTGGTGGAGAATGTGATGGGTGAGGGGGTCTGGGTGCTGTCTACACTCACTGCCTCTACATTAAAAATGAATATCCACAGCCTATTTAGTAGAAATTTGTGCTGTCAGTAAGAATCAATCCACAGGAAGTTTGAAAATACACAACAAATTTATCAGAAATCTGGCCACTGGTTTATGAGATACCTTGTTGGAAAGGATATTGCAAGATAAAAGGTCAAGAAATGACCAAAATTATTATGAATCATCCTCTGGGGAGCGAACCAAACAAAATGTCATAGCAATCTAGCCAGCTGTAAAAGATTCCACCCCTAAACCAAAACTTTGACTGATACTCAGCCAACATCCCTGTCCTGAGGCCCAAACACCAGGGGTGAAAAATACCCCGCCGGTGCAGGAGGAGCCGAAACTATCAACACCACTTTGTGCTGTAGCCGTGTGAATGTGGTGCGACTGCAAGATGATTGCCATTCATTCTGAAAAGTGTATTTACCGGCCAAACCGATGCACAGATTAAAAGCCATTACCTCTACTTGGCAGCAGCATAAAGGAAAAGTATTTGCAGACAGCACATTTATTCACATTCCAATGCAACTGTCATGCCTTATCAAGAGTATAAAATTATGATATGAAGTGAAAGGGTAAATAAATTCCATTTTCCACAACACTAGACATATTCAAACATATTCAAATGACTTATGGTAGTTTGTGGTTTTTCTCCTTTACTGCCTATAGATAATTAAACTATTGGTTTAAAATTATACCCTTTATTATGAAACAGTTCATAATATATTAGGATATATCTCCGTGCCACTGAAGGGCTGCTCTCACCGCTCTCACACACTTTCCAGCTGCTCTCACATGTAAATCACACAGAGAGAGTGCAGGCCGTGGTGGCAGCAAGCCCCGCTACAACCGTGTGCACGAATCAATGATGCGTCATCATTTGAAATGCGCTGCTAAATATGCATGCATAACAAATAGCATGATCGGAACACAATGAGCATGTCATCGTGATATTAGTCGCTAGCGACTGAGTGTTCGCCTTTGTGACTTTCGGCAGCCATCTGCACAAGTTCTTTTGTAAGGCTTCATAGAACACAGTTCCTGTTTCCTGCTGTGTTTTCACATTTTGCTCCTCCAATCCTTCTGCTCATCAGTTTTTACCACTAAACACTGGGACTCATTCAATTCTACCTCTGTTTGGAGGTATCTGTCCACCTCACTGTCACTGTCCCACATCTCCCTGGATGCATAAGACTACAGCGCTCTGCAAAGAATTCTGAAGCCCATAACTTGAAAGAAATGTAGAAATACTACTTTGGGTGACACATGACACAGAACTCGTACCAGCTCAATTAGATGGTAGACTCAAACATTAATGGCAAGTAAGGGCATCACTTTAGTCACCAATAATCCCTGAATGGACAGAAATACATCCCCGACTTTCTCTCAGAGTCTAAAGAGATTTTTTTGGACTACATATTACTTATTTTCAAGAACGTTGTTTTATTTCTCTCTACGGTAGAGCTGGCAGAATGGATTTTTGGTTATAACTGAGTGGAAAATCTTACCTTTCACAAAAGTATTTTAAGTTTGAGTAAGTCAGAGTCACGGATCATAAGGTCCTCTATAATCTTAAAGGACAACCATAGACATTAAAGACCTCCCAACTTGTATTTTACATGATGTTAGAAGAAGTTAGAAGAAAAAATATAACTCTCATCTCCACCATCCACACATAAGGCTGACACATTTCTACAGCTGATTTATCATCATGCCAGCCAGATTTATCCACTTTAAGAACGCTCTAAGAATAGAACTTAAAAGATGCAGTCCCTGAGAGGAGTACGGACCCCGGCCAGATGCTGGCCAATTTCTGAGGCTGCAATCATGCAAACACATCCCATTTCCCTTCCCCAACCCGACCCACTGATATCACTCGCAGAATTGACATTCATTTCTCTCCCAGATATGGCAAATGTAACATACAGCACAATCTTCATGCTCAACAACCTGTGCGGTAGCTTATGTAATGACATGATGAGCAGGCAAGGACACAATCTTTAGATCTGAGTGTAAACGGAGAACCAGTCGAGGAGGGTGGGGGGGGGGGTGGGAGACACTCGACAGGAGAGATATTACCACAGTAATCTACACTGAGAGGGTGCGCTGTAGAGCAAGCTGACCTTGAAGAGTTTAACCTGCCAATCAAAAGAACGTTTCTCCTCTCTGACAGGCAGCGAGGCAGAAAGCAAAGCCCCAGATATGTCAGCTGGGCCCAGATGTATAAATGATGTGGAGACACAAAAAGAATATGTGCACCACTTTCCACACTTGATCTTGGTGTGATTTAAAACACCGCAGTGCACTTTGTATTGTGTGTATCTTCATGCATGTTTCACACCGGGCGTACACCGGCCTGTGGCTTGACGGCGGTGGCTGTGGTGCTATATAAACAGATGTAATGGCAGAAAGGTGATCTGTGAATGAATGAGGAGAGTACTGTTAGATTACCTTTGTGCTTCTGTGTACCATCCACGTGTGTCCTACTACAAAATGCCACTGAAGTGCTTAGCAACTGTTTCCCAGCATGCCTCACAACAACCACGCTCCACTGTGCAGTACATCTACATAAGGCAGAGCTCTATGCGCATAGGTCTCCACCAGGTTTACCATCTGCTCCAAGGAAGATGCTTCCACTGGTCAAACAGTGACGATATTTAAAGCTTAAATTTCAAAGCCAGTGTACAGTGTGTCTCTAGACATCTTCATTGCTTAATATCACTGCTGTTTTGCTGCATCCGCCTCCTCCCTTAGATTTATATTGTCAAAAAAAAGCCAACAAAATACTTGACACTTGTATAATTTCATGCTGATGTCGCCCAGAAGCGTTGTTCTGTTATTCATAATAAGGTTTTTATTCAACACTGCACTCAGTTTGCTAAAAAAAATACTGAACTGCAGTGAATTATAAATGATACAAGGTGCAGAGATTGACAGTCGACAGTGGAACGAACAAGGAATGAAAAGAGAGAGAAAAAAAAAAAACATGACACCCAGTTAAGCTGTAACCTGAGACTGAGATTTGTGTTTTATCATTTTTACAGATCTATTTTTGCCAGGAAAACTCACTTAGTATTCCCGTGTGACTCTTACCCCCTAACCACCAACACAACACCCCGCCTGCCATTGTTCACACCAAAGACTTGGAATCAATCTTGGATGGAGACGTGCCGCACCTGGGTAAAATGCTGACTCCGTAGCAGCTGCGGGATTGGTGGATGAGTTATTCTGTTGTGACACAACTGCAATCCTCTCCTTCTGCTTCTGATGGCTGCTCACTGGGGGAGTCATTATGAACCCCAGAGATCTCTTTGAATGGTAAACTCCCCTCATGTGGAGGCAGACGTCTCAAATTACAACAGTCATGGGTTGGTTATAAAGAAGTAATTGTTGTACTTAGTTTTCATATTTAGCATTTAGCATATTGAGCATTTTAACTCTAAAGCCCATTTGTGCCTCCCACAGTTTTTGTGATGCAGCTTTGTGGGCCAACCCTCCGTCTCCAGTGACGTCACACAGATTTTGTGTGCACACATGCCAAGCCGCGAGGCCACTCCAGCCCGCCTCCTCTAAAGACAGGAAAACAGGGATCACAATATCTCCATCTCGTGGGCCTTTATCCCCGTGGCAGTGTGCCGTCCTGCACAGACACTGCCCTCTGAGTAAACAAGATTACCTTGATGAACAGAGGCAGGCTTGTTTACTTCCTGTGTCAAGGTACTTTGGGGGTGACTCACCGTCAGTGAGGACAAGAAACTTTACAGATGAGATGCAGGTCTCAGGTATCCACTGCAAAGACTCTGATTCAGAGTTTCTCAAATAACTACTGCTTCTCAGGTCGCTGTAGGGTGATCGTCAATTATGAGTTCTTATGAACTGTCTGTTCTTTTTTTGGTCTCATTTGTCATCTTATCTGTGTTTATTAATTTCTTTATAGCTCTGCCCTAAAATGACCTGCCACGATAAGTTCAATTCTCTATAACGAAGAAGAGTTTCAGAGGATTTCAGCAGCCTGTATCTCTCTCGTGAATCCTTTCTCTTACAAATTATGTTCTAATTATGTGTTAGCAGTTCTGTAGGAAATTAAATTGCCAACATAACTGGTTATGTTTAATTCCTATATTTTTTTTCAGTGGTCTATAGTGAGTACTTACAGGAGCAGGATGGTGTGTTTGGAACTACCTGAAAATAAACTACAGCTCCCATGTTCTTGATAATGAGGAAACATGGCATCCAGCTGAACGGTGCTGCTCACTGATGTGTTTTTCGTAGCATTTGGAAAACAATCAAGTTCTGTGGCACAGAGGAATAAGCTGCGAGGCTTTTGTTACTCAGAGAACACTTGTTTGTAGAATTAAGCCCCTTTGTTTTGGTCTTTTCATGGAATTTGTTGACAATAAGAAGTAAACAGAATATCACCAGACCTGTTGTAAGATGCTGAGTTTTACCAAAACAACAGTGTTCCCTAACCTTAATGAGGTGTTTAATAGCCAATATTGTAGGGACATTTATTGAAAGCTGTTGTCAAAGAATGACAGACGCATCATTAGCTTGATACTTTTCATGCACATAGGCCCTTTCATGCAAAGGTATAATGGTGTCTTCCAAACAGACAGTAAGCATGTGCCAGTTTTGTGACTGGTTAAGAACATGTTTTAATTCTCCGAACAATAAAGTCAAAGGTTTGAGTCTGTAGGAGCAACGGTTGCGATGCAACACAACAATCATGTTTCTCAAACCAGTGAATATTCCCATGTGGTAAATACATGCTGCTATACAAGCCAATGCTTGGTCAAGCAATATTTACTGTGTCAGTACATCTGTACCGCTCACTCTATATAAGTATTGTTCACGGACTAGACCAGTTTAGGTCACATATGACCATGATGGATGTGGACATGTGTCTGGTCTGCTGGAGCAGGAGAGATAGCTGCGCGCTTGGCTGGCAGACTGCCATTTGAGAGTGGGCTCCATCTTGACTAAGGATGGCTGATTCCCATCTCATTCCCTGTCATTTCCCACACTGGTTTATCCATCTACTGGAGGCAGTGCTCTCATAGCTACCTGTGGCAATATGACTGTTATTCATACATATGCCGGAAGCATCACACAGTACCTGGGAGAACCTAAACAGCCAGAATACATGAGTAGGGAAGGTGGATATATCATAAAAAAAGAGATTGGATATGGATATGGAGGTCAAGAATGAACAAGACTAGTATTACATGACTGAAGATATTCAGCGGCTTGACAGGAATACAGACAAACTCCATATCAAACAGCTGCAGATTAAAGACGTGCTCCTATAAAAAAAAAAGCCAAACGATGACCCATAAAAAGCCATTCATTGCCTCAGTAATGTTATCGTTTTACATGCAGCGCACTGCACAACCCGGAGGTGAAAGCATGTAATTTACAGGGAATGAAAAATCAGTTTGGTTCTTTACTTTAAATTCCTACCCCGTTTACACAAATTTGATCTCACAGCCGACAAATTGTGCAAAAAGTAAACCACTCAAAAGCATGTTACACTCCTTAAGCATGGTATAAACACAATAACCCAGGATATAAGGCTCAGTTGCATGAATGGTGCTACACAGACACCCCTTTCCTGACCTTCATGCACTGTACATAATGTACATAACCTTGTAGTGTAAGGCTCTATCTTCACTCGGCTACAGTATACGTCAGAATGACTAAGTGATGTCTGAGGGATCATGAATTCTACCCCGCTCAGGTTTATCGCGGCTGAATGTAAATCATGATGTCTGTGCTAGTGTGCCTGCTCTCTGCGGAGCACTGTAGTGTATGAACTGCATTCATGTTTATTTGCTAGGAAGGGCAGAGGCAAGCTAAACTAGGCCAGAGGGGGGTCGTCTCCATGGTGACAGCAGTAAAAAAAAAAAAAAAAAAAAAAAGCACCAGATGCACCTGTGTGATGCCAGCTACTCGTGGTGATTTTTGTGCAGTATTACAGGGGAACATAAATGGTTAAATCCATTTGGTGATTCATAAAACCCGCTGTCGATCCTTTCTGCTTCCTTTTCTGACATTTTTCAAAACAGGAGAGGAAGCTCTCTCTTTGCCGTGTTTGGAACAACAACCTTCTGAACGGGGAAAAATAAAAAAAGCACACTATCATTAGAGCATCAGTGTCAGTATTTAAAATGTATCACCAGAAGGGTAGTTATTATCATCACATACTGTATGTTTGCTGCACTCATTATCAAAACTCACAGCCATATCACATAATAAAAAACTAGAACTGAGTGAGCTTCTTTATGCGTGGGAATGATCTCGGCGACCTCCGATCTCTCACAGAGTGATCTAGTTGGGGAGCTAAAGGTCACAAGTTAATATCTCAAAGCTTATTTTTCACACAGTGTACTGAATGAAGAGTACATGGTCCAAAACTTAGAGAGATACCATTCATGTATTCATCCCCTGACATCTTCTTTTAATAAAAGCAATGCACTGAGGCCAAAAAATGAAACCTATTGCATTAGCATTATAAAAAAAATAAAAAATAAAAATTGCCACCCCGGTGTCTAATGCACCTCTCCAGCTTGGGCTTTCCAGTACATGATCAAAGCTGGTCTATGCCTGTAAAAAGCTTGACTCTAGGGGCAAAGGGGTTCATTGACTCCAGCTCCTCTCCCTTTGCCTTTGAGGGACCAACTGGGCTTTTATTTGCTCCTGCTGCCTCACTGCTATTACCAAGAGTAGATGCCCTGAAAAGACACATGCGGCTTTTTCATCTTTAAGTGCAAAGGGACAAGGTGTGCTTGGATACTGCAAAAATATATCTCTAAATGCTGTAATTTTCTTCATTTTTCAGGATGATATTACAAGATATGTTCAGCTAGGTGCAGGAAAAAAACACAAAGCAAAAAGTTTGGCGATCTGCAGACAGGGCCAGGCTGAAAGGACAAGACTGTGCCGTCATGTTGACCCCTGCTGCGACAGTTACTCCAGTGGGACACGTGGAGGCTTTGGTGCTTTTATGCTCTGGAGGTGAAAGCACTTTGGAATACGTTTACACTTCTGCTCACGTCTCAGGTACCATTCACAACACTGATAAATTACAGTGCACATGTCATTTTATTCTTGAACTAATTCAACTTTTCTAAGAATTGATATCTTTCAGGCTTTTATGTTCACAGGACAGGAGAAGAGTGAAATGCGTTTCTGATTATACACTGCCCTCGTGGCTGAACATTCATTTTTTTTCTTGCTGAAGAGTTTCATTTCCGTTCTCCATTTTATTTGTTACATCTACAGCAGATTTCTGTCTCGAGAAAGACAGAATCTTCTGCATGTTTGAGGACTAACGACAGTTTCTCTTATTCCCATGAATCCTAATGAATTAGATATGATGATATTTTGGCTTTATTTTGGCAAAATTCCTCAGCTTATCTGTCTAACAAAGCAGCTTGTGAGCGCAGCATTTATTCTCGGAGGTGTGAAAAACCTGACGTAGTTTTCAGAAATAACAGCACAGTCTTAGGAGGCGTTTTATTACCTAGCAACTCGACTGCAAATCTACTTTGACACAGTGCTAATGGTGAAGTTACACATTAACTAAACAGAATCTGTAACGTTGTCTGCACGGAAGACAGAGCAACGGGACAAGGAAAAAGATCATCTGCCTCATCCTTTATGGGAACGACGACGTCAGCTTGTTTCCATCCTTCAAACATGGAAGAGAGGAATTAAAAATCCTCTCTGAAGTGGGGGAGCGTTGATGAAGCCACGCAAGCAGAAGGTTCACCGGTGTTTGAACACAACAAACAGACAGCCAGAATTACACTCCCATGTTCAATTTACAGCCGACTGTGAGCCAGCGCAGCATTAAACAAGCATCTGGGTGTTTTGGCTCAGGCTGCCGTCGGTTAGGCGGAGAAATCCCTTTTCCTTTGCGTGGCTCAACACAGAGATGCGACCACATCTGAGATTAGGGCTGCCGAGGTGAAAGAATCTCCCCTGCTGTGATTTAGGGTGCTCTTAGGTTATTATAGGTAAACTATTGCTTTTAAAATGACAAAGATGGAACAATTTTAAAACAAATTAATAAATGTCACATCTTTTTTCAACTTTTATGATCTTTACAGATTATTTTGTCTCTGATGGGTGCCTTCGTGCTGCACTAGATTCCTAAATGCTGGGGAAACAGCAGTGACCTCTCCAATCGTGTTTATAAATCAGCAATCAGCCATTTTGTGACTCTCATTGGCTCTGCTCTTAAAGCACAGTTCAATAACGCGGTTTATTTCATTCATCAGAACATGATAACAGTTGTTTTTACTGTTAATAATAGATGAGTTAAGTACACAAAGTATTGATTCATGGATTTTTTTTTTTTCTTTTAATTGCATGGTTCTTTCCAGAAAACCTCCTAGATACTAATAAATAATTAAAAAATGATCTTCTGAACACGCCACCATGAACAGACATATGAAACCTGCACTGACGGATCACAAGGAGACAAAGCTTTGTTTTAATGGATGGAAATCACTGGACGAGAATGAGACACTGAAGCAAAAACCAATAACCAGAACCATTAAACCGTCCATACGGCCTTCATAGGATAGAAACACCTGAGTAAAGCTAATTATGGAGGTGTACTGCATATGATGAGTACAATGTCATGACACAGAGAATACATTACTGCCAAAACCACAAATCCACGTCTGTGGCTCACATGCTGGCAACAATTATTTTCCCTGTAGTCTTACTAATCCATTTTGGACTTTTTGGCCACGAGCTCTCATATGCAAAGTCACGAGCTGAACAGGAACCATCAGTGTGATTGAGTTCACCCCTGTGATCTGTTTAAATATTTCCCTGCCAGATTAAGTTTGCTAAACACACAATTCAGCGCAATTACGTTAGCTTCAGCGTGTGTCATTATGGCGCTCAGTAAGAAAGACGGGCCTGGGCCGCAGTGATGATGAGAGGCAACTCAATTGCTCCCGAGTCGGCCTATCAATCCATTAGCAGTCCAATTCAAAGCTGCCTGCAGGCACGAAGTGAGAGGGCCAAATGTCTGCTTTGCTCAAACTTTGGATGCACTTCAATGGCACAGAAAACTACAAAAACTGGAATTTTTAAGTGAGACAAAAAGAAAATGAAGTATGGAAGGGATGAAAACTCACTGAAATTCATCTCAGGAAAACAATATTTTTCTTTGGACGGGTTAGCCAGTATTAGTGTAAAAATAGTTTAGCTTACACATATATAATCTGGGATGTCAAACATAAACTTCTTATTTAATTAAGTGAAACTATGACACATAAAGCAGGAACTGTACCCAAACCCCTAAAGCATTACCTTAGATCCTGTCGCTGTTTCCAATTCACCCTCTGCTGACGTGATCGCAACACAGATTAACAGGTGGAACAAACACATCCCTGCTGTTTGTTGCTCTGGGAAACAGTAGTGAGTGGGAGAAGTCAGAATAAACTTCCCAGCAACACACAACTAACATTTGAATGCTAAACCTCAGAGGTGTTTCAATTTAAAGATAAGAGAATGTGGAGAGATTAAAAGCATCTTCAGCTCTACAAATGGTGACATTTCGGCTCCATAGTCTGTTCTGACTGAAGGACCGGAGTCTATCTATTATCTATTATCTGTCTTGATTTCCTAGAAAAATGTTTTTGGGTTAATGGAAGAGTCCAGGCTCTCACAGAGTCCTGTATTGTATCTCAAAGAAGAATGTGAAGACCAGATAATGTTTAAGAGCTTCATTCGTGCTTGTCTGCTCTGACTGTGCCAACAACAGTGACCTAATACTAGTCTCTGAATATTTACCAAGACACAGCTTAATCCCAAAGATGGAAAAAAAAAGAAACATACCACCCACTCTCTCCAAGGACTGGAAAGAAGAATTAAACCCACAGTCTTCACCTCACACCTACACACACCCCCACCCGGCCACTCAAACAGTATCACGTTTTCCCAACCCCAGATGTTTTAGCCTCCCTGTGGTGTTACACCAAACAAACGTTGCTTAATATTGACATTGACTCTGTGTGGAAGTGCCTTGGGCTCAGGCATTGTAGTGAGTCACCAGAAACTGATCTAAGAGCAGTTTGCGAAGCCTGCCTGCCGCGGATATTTCACACAGTCAGGGAACAGGTTAGAATGCAGCAGCTTTGATCCTGTTAATATGATGCCTTCCATCTTTTCTGCCACCTTTGGTGCATGAGACGATTTGCCTCTTTCTGCCAGCAATCAGCGGAGTGGGTTGGGACTGTGGATCTCTCCGTCTCTTTCATTCTCCCTTTTTTTTTTTGTTTTTTTTTCACACCTGCTCAGTGGCTCTCAATCACCAGGTAAAACTGTTTTACTAAGAGTTATGTTCAGTGTTTTTGAAAGCATAGAGAATGCACTGCAGTCACACCGACAGTTTGTTTTCCAGCCACAGAAATTTTTCATATAGCTTCAACCTCTGCTTCCTCTAACTTTAACCCTTAATTCCTGCTAAGAATAAATCAATAACTAGAAAACCCTCACAGAGTGCCTACGTCCACCAAGGTTGCACAGGCCTGTAAATGTGCAGACGCCATTAGTTTAATGTTGGAAAATGCCCAAAACTGAATGAGTAATGTTTTTCAGGATCCAGATCTGCGTCAAACTACCCACAACGGCAATCATGGGTGCGTGTACCAGGTGCTTTTCACTAAATAAGTGCAGCACTTAGTCAGAAAACAGCAACAAACATTCAAAGGAGCCTTATCTCCAAATGTTAGGAAATCCTTTTTTTTTAAAAATCCCTGGATCCACACCAAAAACTAATCACTTGTTCCTGGGCTCACTGCCTGACTTTCCACCAAACTTCACGGAAAATCTGTGCAGTTTTTGAGATATCGTGCTAACACACACAAAGGTTAGGCACACAAAAGGCCCAAAAATATAACCACTTTGGTGGAGGTAGTATGGACTGTGTGTCTTCTGTGTACTGTAATCACTGTGTACCAGAAGCAGACATGTATTTCTTGAATGAAATCTCTCTCTATCACTGTCAAGGATGACAACAACAATGTCTAACTGTAAGTTGGTGAGCCATCTTAGACTTTGGTCCTGAGACAAATATGGCACCCATCAAGTTTACTTTCAACTCAAGGTAAAAGAAAAGCTTTCAATTAAATAAACACCAACAGCTGGCGGTTCCCTTCCACACAGTTGCTTTTCTAATCCTAATCCCTGACATGAACAGAAAATGGACTATTTCAAAAGTTTGAAGTCTGTCTCCAAAAAAGTAACTAAAGAGCTAGTGCATGTCTCTGCACGCTGGGGGGGGCAGGTTCAATCTGTTCTCCAACCGTCTTTTTAGGGGCATTACATTTCAAAAGCACACACAGACACACTCTTTCCTTAATTGATGGAAGGACGTGGCTTAGTGAAATCTTGGCAGCGGATGCTCTCTCCAGGAAGATGTGAGGCAGAAAAAAAAAAGGCTCTGTGACTTCTTTGGTTCATTGGTGCTTTATGATGACATGCAGCTGTAACAACAGGAAAAAATAAGCCTGATTTGGGGGAGAAAAAAGTTGAAGCCTTGATGGACGTGAGCTGGAAGAAACAACCACAGCTTTGTATATGACAAGGATGAGACATCTGCCATTTAAGAAATCACACTCCCAATCATATCAATTTCAATCAAATCCTCTTGTTCAGCCTTAAAATATGCAGGTTTTGTTGCTGTGCTTGTGTCTTAGTCTAAAGGCAAAGAAAATTCTGCAAAAACTGAATTGTTTCAGTTTAAATAAGTTGAAATTTAAATGACTTTTAAATTGATTTGGCCCGCTGATCTGCACGGCAGCTAACATATTACACATTTCCATTATCAAAGCGAGACTTACTGAAATGCAAGGACACTAAGTACTTGAAATTCAACCAGTTTTATTAGAGTGTAGCTTTTTTTTAATTATTAAAGATATATGCCAATTTTCTGAAACTTAACTAATGAATGTGACAGCCTTCCAAAGAAACCACAAGTGTCTTTGACAGCTAGGCTCATACAATATCAATGAGCCACACGTTCTTCTCTCAAGGGAGAGAAGCAAACAGGGTCGGTCTTTTGTATTTGTCATATCTCCTCCAGCCCATGGTGACCGCAATGTGTCTCAGACACTTTGGCTCACAAAGGACAGATCGACACCAAGGAGCCAGGGGAAGTGGAGCATTGTGGGAAATGGCCTCCCCGTGGCCATTTTGAACACGCCAGGCCATCTTCCCCCCATGTGTTGTCTTCTCTTAAGCTTATCCAGAGGGGACTTTTTTTCCTCTCTCACCATGTAAGGATCATAGAGCTGCACTGACAGAGACAAGCCACCCCATCTGATGGTTACTAAACACTGCGTGGCAGCCTCGAGCACACACACACAGTCACTGAGAAACTGTGCTGCACATGACAAAGAGAACATACAGTTGCGAGAAAATATATGTGCTCTTTATGTCCTATTTTGATTATATATGCTGCGTATACTGTGGCATGTACAGTTTGTAAAACTGTATTTTCAAAACAAGTAACACTGTAATGATCATATGATGCAGCATATGACCACAGTAGCACTTTAGTATTTACAGGGTGGTGCTACGGTTTCAGATTCACACCCACACTGGATCTTGAGACTCTGAAAACTATGAAAGTCTGTTTTAAAGGACAATTACAGTTTATAAAGAGATTTGGTTTTGTAACTCAAGCCACCAGTTATATCAGTTATCAGTTACTGTACTCCATCCATCCATCCATCGATCCATTTTCTGCTGATTCACTCAACTTTCTATTTACCTGGACTTTGTATTGCAGCAGTGACTTTTGGAAGACCAGGCTGGATGAACAGCTGGCTTCAGTGAGCAAGAATGACCATTAAAACTGCCCAGACTGTCCCCACATGGATCATAACCATAGCAACTGCGGGTTAATGATTATTACGCTAATCATTTTTTTTCAAAATTGGTTAAAAAGTAGTTCATTTATATTACACACTTCACTGCAACTATGAACATGCAGTTCTCTGGATATTCTCCCCTGTATTCAGGGTGTAAGAACCATCACAACTTAAAAAAAATCATTTGAAGTTTTTAATTCTCTTTTTAACATGTCATCTGTCTGGAAGTATTTAAATTTGGCAAAAAGTATCTTATTTCCCTAATAAAAACGTATGAACTTGTTTTTCATAATAATGTAGATTATAAGACATCAATTAAAGAGCTACAGTTTTTGTTCTGTCAGAAAATTCCTGGGCCTAAGTGACATAAAATATGTCTGCCTGGTGTCACCCCACCATTATCGAATAGCAGGCTCGGATTTGATTCAATGAACAAGGCAGGAAATGAAATAGCAGCACAGCAAGATTAAAAAGGGGAACAAGGAGTGCTGTCTGTCCCCTCTGAAAAGGAAACATGGCTGAATACTAACCTTGACAGTGAAGGAGGAGGATTTCATTTTGTGCTGGCAATGACAAGCTAAAAGAGAGAATGAAAATCTGGCTGATAGAGGTCTAGTACGCTCTGGGAAATATTATAAATATTATCACCCCTATGAAGCTAGTATGGGAGAGCAATTGTTATGAAAAGCTTTGGCTCCACGTCCCTTTAACTCTCATTTAATACCTTCATTTTTTTCACCTGTATTGCTTGGTTTGGCCTGTTTTTTTTTTTCCATGGTTCACTTGACTACCAAACAAACACATGATTAGGTTTTACTGAAGTCTGAAAATATTAATTAGGAAACTATCTGTCACCTCCGATTAGATCTTTGAGCCGGTCTTTTACAAATAAGGTTAAACCTAACTGAGATTTGCCCAGTGGTTATCATCACCTTGATCATCATGTTTTCAAGTGAGCTGAGACTACATGCATCGGTTTAATATATATGTATAAAGTAATGAATTTCACAATGTGAAATGTGATTAAGGTTTTTATTTCAGTGAGCAATGATCCCATATCAAGACTAAGAGTCTACAGCCATGAAGGTCAGAAAGCCACAAAGCCAGAAACACGCACCATATAAGAACCGTCAAAGAACCATAATGTTCATCAAGTAGATGTAGAGATGTTTTAGTCTGTGGCAAAGCAGTGGACCGACCGAAAGACCGATTATGCCGTCCACAGAGTCATGGCTAAAGACTTCTGCTCAGCACCGAAATCTCTGAAGACTCACATCAGGGGGAGTGTTCAGCATCTATGATATTTCTAAACTGTGTGCAGTTAGCAACCTAATCATTTATCACACTGACTGAATAATAGTATCTTGTCAGTCATTAGTCACTGCTCCATTATTTCCCTGAGAATTCAGTCAAGTGACAAATTTTTTTAAATTCAGATGATGACACACCTCACGGTTTAGTGTCCTCACACCCACAAAGATACACGTTTGCTGGTTAGTCTAGTTTATTTCTGTTTTAGACTAAATTATTACTTCTCAACTTTTACTTTAAAGCCGACTCACACTCTCTCAGGTAGTCCTGGCTAAGTAAGAGCTTATCAGTTGAATGAGAGTCCCCATGAGATGAGAGTGAGATAACATCCTCTGGCGGATTCATCACTTCTCTGTAAGCAGGAGCTGTAAGGCTAATATTAAGGATCAAGGAAACAACAACAACATACTCACATATCTATTTAAGGGTGTGTCAACAAAAACATCAACCAGAGCAAAACCCAAACTAGCAACTAGTCAAAACACCAAACTTTCAGCAGTTAAATAAGGGCAGGTGCCCTCTGCAGCAGCCACAGTTGGTTTTTAAGGTAAAGCGAATTTCAAAGCGATCCAGCGTGCAAACCTTTCTCTGCTATCTGCACACTGAAAATGCCAGGAGGTTACACAGCTGTCTGGGTCGACCTCCATGAAACACTTGCAAATTAGCAGACACTAACAAAAAACTGCTGCCATAACACTAGAAAATTACTAAATGGAACATAAGTTTTTTTTTTTTTTTTTAATTCTCCATAATGATGTTTAATAGAAGTGGAGGAACAATGAATCCACTCCACAAAACAACTAAATTGTGATGCTGGAGGCACTTAAGGCTTGTCTTTTTTCACATGTATAATTTGGTCAAAGCATTTCTGGTCTTTTGCGACACAGTGGGAAACAATTCTTTATGGGGATTATCAGCGGCTGGTGAATATGAAGTTTAAAGGATATATAATAAAATCTCTGGGCTTTGACTTCCTTCAGGCAAAATGTGGAACCACGGCACACTGGGATTTTAACCCAGTCATTTGGCATGAAGGATGATTAATATGCCCCGCTAATAAGGGGAGGCTGAGACATCTCTGGATGTTAGATCAGGTATGAGACGTAAACAGCAGTGAACACTGGCAAGCGAAGGTGGGAAGTGCACAGTGCATCAATCACTGGTGACAGCTGGGACGGACACAGGGAGCTTCATCATCGAGAGAGGAGTGGGTGCTCCGCTACGTCAAATCGGACAGTGCTGCTAATTACTAATCTCTGCAAATCTACGTCTCCAACCTGCAACCAAGCAAAACCTGTCCAGCAACATTCAGCTGTAAAATACCTGTGTGAAAATGTGTTTAAACAGTATTTACTTTTAATTCTCTGCCTCATAGAAGTTAGTGTAGCCTGAGGAACATCAGTAGCACACATTGTTAGTAGAGAACTTCACCCAGTATGAAAACTGTTCCTCTGCAACATGTGTATTTGTTATTTATCAGCAGACCTTATGCTCCTTTGCTGCCAAACCTATGTTTTCCTCTTTAAGTCCAGTCCAGAAAAGGCTAATGCCTCTCATCCTTTTGACTGAATGGACACTCTAGTCCTGATCACAGCTGACTTCACTCCATTGAATTAGCACACAGCCTTCTGGGTTACAGGCTCAGGGGCCATGTTGGAGCCTCGGTGGTGAATATTAGATTGCACGCCTCCAGATCTCATTAAAGGAAGCAACAGGACAATGTCTGCATCTCAAATGAGACCAGAGGCCATCAGGCATCCTGACTCCCTGTTGGATTTACTGATTTGACTGATAGTGTGTGTATGTGTCAGAATAACAGGAGGATAAGATGTGTCCTTTTCAGTAAATATAAAGAGGCCACTTATATGAATTACACAATTGCAGGGAAATTGGAATTTGGGATTGTATAGCATGTTGTACATGGCTGGCATTATACCGTCCATTACATACGCAGGTCATATAAAAGATTCAGTGGAGACGTTAATGGCTGGACACTTACAGTATCTTCACTCAGAGGGATTTCTTCCAGTCTTCCTTTCCAATTGGCAGCTTGCTGAAAAAGAAATAGGATGTTGTCAGTGTCCACAGTGTAAGAATAAAAACATCTGCCTTTAAGACATAAGCTGCACAGAGAAATATAAGCCACTGAGTAAAGACAACATTACATAACACACACGTGGTATATTCCAAACACAGTGCTTGGTAGAATGTAATTAAACATGTCAAATGAGTCCATGAAGACATATGAATCAGGCTTCTTTGAAAGTTAAATTAATGGGTTACTGGAGGTTTTTTAACAAAGATGTGCAGCATCAGCCTCAAATTACCAGCCACAGTTTTAAATAAAAACTACCTCCGCCTGAAGGCGCAGGTTTTACAATAGTTAACCAGTGCAGTCGCCATTAATTAATACAGTTCAGTACCAGTAAAATTTTCCAGTGTCCACTATGAGGTGAAAAGAAGTAGGTTGATACTCCGGAGAGGTGGCGTGATTTCCGATAATAGTCCATTTACTGTAATTAAACTAAATGCTTCCAAACCCATCCTTCTAGAAGGACAGAGAAAAACCTTTTACCCTTTTAGTTAATACAGCAAATCACCTGACATCAACCCTCATATGCTCAAATCTCTTCCACACACCGCATTATTATCATTGATGAACATTACAGCAGGTGTCCAGGACTCAAACACAATGTAAATTTAGAAAATATAACAACACAAATTTCTGTTTAAACAGGAGCGTTGAGCTGCGGCAGTGAGAGAGAAAAGAAATGATCATTCTCAGGTAAAGGTGACTTGATCATTCAAGAAATACAGGCATAATTTTACACATTGAAAAATTCAAAACGGTTCACGCAGTATTTAACTTTCTAAAATGAGTTCTACCACATAACCACTGAGGTTGTTATCATGAAAGACTGGCTTCACCCAAACCTCAATTCCCAATTTTAAAATGTTGAGTGTTGCAATAATTGGTGACAGAAAATAGTGGTCTCATTTGCAGGAAGCAGATGGTACACCATGAAGCAGTAATACATTAACAACGCGTGCCGGGCCACTTAAATAGGTTCAAAATACCAACAAGCTATATGAATCAAAACATTTCATGGAGAACACGGAGTCCATGATAAAAATTTAATCTTGTAGAAAGGTCATATATCTTAACAAGTCTAACTAACATGACCTAAGCAGCATTGTGTACTGGCTTCATAGTGTTTCTTAATTGGCTCTTGCAGAGATACTGCTGTTAAAAGAAATCTGGGATTATTATTGGGAGTAAGGAAACTGCGGCCCTTCAGAGAGAGGAGGTGTTACCCTTCCAAATTAGATGCAAGTGGGGTGGCCAATTTCACACCATGTCAGGGGGTGTTAAAATTTGCATGCCGTTAGCAGGACTCAGAAATATGATGTAATGAAGCAAACTTCAGCTGTAAGTTTTTAAGTTCCTTTTCTGGAAATTAACAAGTCTATTTTCCAAAATAAAACACAATTTTCCTCCCAAACTGTGGACGAAAGCGACATTTTCCAATATTGACCGATTTATCACTTCTTCTCTAGATAGAAACATACAGATGGAGAGAGAGGATAGAGGAAGGTTTTGTCCATTGATTTCTAAAGGCAGAAAATCAGTACCAACGCTGGCCGGCTGTCTTCCAAAAGATGATGCCGTGAAAGATATAAACAGCCGCTAATTAGAGGCTGATATTTACCAGGAGACAGCAGGAGGGCTTTGAAAGCCAACTCGGTGCTTTTACCGAGAAGGTGTTTCATGAATGTGTAACAGTCATGTGGGTTTGAAAAACAAACACCTCACCGTCTGCCCATTGGGATATATGGTCCTAAAATAGACTTCAAATGCCTGGGGATACCAGTCGGCCTCACTGGCAGTCATTGACAGCCAATAAGCTAGGTGAAGAGGGCCTAAAGACATGTCTATTTTTAAAGTGGAGGTGGTCAAGAACAGACCCTCTACCCTGAGTGATGGGGAGTGAGGGCCCCACAGCTAAACTTCACCACAGGAGGCCTGAAAAGAAGAGGTCACTGCACTCAAATCACATGCAGGGAATACAACCTGAAATCAACCAAAGCAGTGTTCATCACCTTGGTAATTTTTTTTTTGTTTGTATGATTAGCAGAGAGTGAACAAGGCAATTACTTGTGCAACAAAGAATAAAATACAGTAAATAACTATTTTAAGAAGCATCACATAAAAATGTAAACAGATGTCAGGAACAGTTTAAATATTATATCTCTTGGTCTAAATGTCAAGAACGCATATCAAAATGCCAGTTAGCTGTGTTTTAAAATTGCAGGGAGTGGATACACACAGCGCAAAGTTGAAGCTGACATAAATGTGGCATGATGGGGTTTTTCATTTTTCATTAACCTAATCCTGACAAGGAAAATTTCCAGAAAAAAAAAAAAAAAAATCTCTCATCTGTGTGTTTCAGCCTGTTTCATTGCTTTCATAGATATTGCACCATCACAGCTTTGGTAGCCTGTCTTTCCATCTTTCATTCTCGCTCATATTCAAAAGAGCCGTCTCACGCTGTCCTGCCTTCACACTCATATCCACAGCAAACATTCATCGTGGGAGCCTGCTGGAGGTGAGCTCAAACATTATTATCACAGAGGTTTCATTGCTTTGTCTGTAGACTAAAGCCATCAGCCTCATCATCAGCAGAGTGGCCAAGCTAGAATGGATTGGCATATGGAGTGTTTTTCATGTTACGCCCTCACTCAGGCCCTTTTTATATACCACACGCACCAAACATTATGATATAAAGAGCCATGGGGCCATTTTTGTCTTTTCTCGGGTATAATTTACAAATATTCTGATGTTTCAGCCTCTCAGATACGAGGACTTGCTTCTTTTCTTTGTCAAATATGAAAGTAAATTGAATATCTTTTGGTTTTTGACAGCTGGTCGGACAAAACAAGCAAATTAAAGCCACAACCATGGGCTTAGGCAAACTGTAGGTGGCGTGTTTTCTCTAAACGACGAACTGATTAATTGAGAAAATAATCGGCAGATTAATTGATGGTTAAAGTGACAGCATCAGAGATTAATCACAAAGGAGATTAATCACATTGAACTGTTCTTGTGCCTTCAGTCAAAAGGAAAGGTACTTTATGTACATGTCACTTCCAAATAAATACATGAATCATCATCATAAATCACACAAACATAATATCCGGTCCTATCTAGCCATCTAGCTAACTCAGCAAACGATCAACATTTACTGCAAAAGATGGTCTTGCAAGTGCTACTGCATCTTTTGCATTTAGTCCCCATTACCAGACAACAACAGCAACACATACTGCATGACTACATCCAGTGCTTCTCAGATTCCAATATCTGCAATTGAGATAAACAACTGACCATCCTACTGTCCATTTATCTCGCCTCTCTAGACAACACATCAAATATTCTCCTGCGTATACAACACTGCAGTACTCATGCAATAGGACGGGCAGTCTCATGAAAAACACAAACGCACAATATTAAACTTAGGCTCATATTGGTGTTAAGATCTCAACATCTATTTAATAAGAAGCGGAGGGGACCGATGTTTAAGGAACAATGGGGGTTGCTCGGTTTAGCAGCAGGGCCACAAAGCCAATATCCGGTATGAAGATATTACCCCTGAGAAGAAAGAGCCTGCATCATTCTGTAAATCTCGTGTCAGCCTCTCCTTAGAGTTTGAAGGCTGGATTGAGTCCTCTCCATTGTTTTCTTGAAGCTGGTTGTTTCTTTCCCTCCAGACAGGCAGCCTTGACAACAGCCAGATCTGAGGCCCACTTCAATCTGGCTCCAAGAATTTGGCAGAGTGGTGCCAACCAGGCTGTTAGCAAACAGCCAAAAGATGAATACACCTCCATTCTGCCAAACCTTTGCACAGGGGCAGTTGTATTTTTGTGGGATGTAATGAGGCTGCCGTATGACAGTCTGGTATCCCCCTGTTTTTGAGCTGTTTACACATCGTGCTGATGGCTTGCTTTGTGTTTTCGAGTGACATCTGGAGCTTACACCTCTTCTCTCTGCTCCGGAAAGACTCATTATGCAGACTAGGACAGGATGTTTTGTTTCTGGTGACGAAGTTGTTATGGGTAGATAAGTAAAACCAAATGATGACATGAACTAGCCATTGCTGTACATATGTCTGGTCCTCCTACTGATTTGAGTATTGAGTAATGAATTTTACTCATTTGAGTCACAACTTCACCGACATGCAGTGTACATTCGATGAAGGAAAACATTCTATTAACAGCACTGACAGTAACAGTTTGCAGGACAACATTATAGCAATAGTTGTATGTTTGACCCTACTTTGTAAACTGAAAGTCAAAGAGCACATTTAGGAAAACTTTTTTTTAAAAATAACACAAATTAAACGCACAGGGACATCAAAGAAAACAGGACCCTTTGCTTTTCCCATAGCAGCGAGACACTTATGTTCTGACACATTCAAATTTCTCCACAATTCACCCTTGGACAAGACTGCTCCTATTGAATTTAATAAAGAAGATGTCATCAGTTATACTGAGCCTTTCTTTTTGTAATGAGAAAATTCAAATTCCCACAACAGTCAAAGTAAATGCAGCTCTTGCCCAGAAAAACAACAGACGGGCAACTTAAAACTTTACAATTATAACTAAGCTAGGCACAGTGAAGGTCAGGCCTTTTTTTTTTTTTTTTATATTCAATCCACCATCTGGCCAAAGCTGGCAGGTAGGCTTTGATGCCTCTACGCTCACGTCCAGGCCAGAACCTCAGAACTGGCATCTAACTAAAACAGATATTTTAAATCAACTTTAGCTGAGAGAGACCCAGTCAGCGCTGAGAGACGAGGCGTTTGAGTTCCTCGCAGGCGACATGAAAGTTACTGCAAAGCCAGCAGACCCAGGAAGTCTCCTGGTGCTTCTAAACAGAAACACAAGGGTAATGACTAACAAGACAAGCTCCCAATGAAGCATTCACGGATGAAAGCCGAAAACCGATATTTATTTTTCTCTGATGCAAGCACAAAAAGGAACCAGAGCATCTTAGAAACACTCAGTGTCCCGTTCCACATACCTATTATAGCAGACAGTTAGCAGAGAAGGTCATTGCACATGGACAGTGCTGCTGCTGATGATTATGCGAATAAAATCTGCACTTTTAATGGACTTTTATGATAAATAATCCTATGCCACTGTGAGATGGAGCAGTAACAGTGAAGCCGTGTAAGAATGGCCCAGCCAAACTCGTTTCTGCACATCAACTCTGCTCAGCCTCTGTCGGCTGAGAATCGAGGAATAATTAAACGTTTTGTATGCTTTGTTTTTTTGGGTTTTTTTTGTGCAAAAGAGAAAAGATGGGTCTCTGCTGTCAGTTACTGTATGATCTGGTGCTCCAGTCTGGCCAGGCCTGTCAGTCAACATTTCTCCCTCTTGACATCAAAACATTTGATAATCACTGTGCTACAGATGCTGAGGAGCGGCGGGAAAGAGAAACAGCCTGGTATGCTGTGCCTACTAATTGTGCTGCCGGAGATGTCTCTTTGTCATCAGACTAAATTGCATGACATTTAACAATAAATTGCATTTTTGCCCATTTACTTAGCTGAATGTGCAAGAGCAACAATCAAAACTGAATGCATGCAAATGAAAAATGAATCTGTGACAGGAATATACGAAACAGGCGTATCCAGCGTGGCGCATCCATGGCTTTGGTTTGATTGTTTAAAAGGACAACATAAGCTGATGAAACAGACTCGTCGCTGTGATTATGAAGATAGGTTTCTCTGGCAAACATATGTTTACTCCTCAAACTACTCCAGGCTCTGCCCGCCCTCTGCTCTCGGTGTAGCATCTAAAGCTGCAGGTAGCTGACCTCAAGCTGAAGCTGACCCTCTAAAAACATTTTGATTCTAATATGGAGTGTCTGTTTCTTTTTGATTGGTCACATGGGCCCAGGCTTATTTAGCTGCACTGAGGTACACGTAGATGTTTCCCTCTGATGGAGCCAGCAAATGGCGATTACCTTGGAGCAGCAGACAGCCTCGTCATGAACATTACCACAACTCAGCGGAATGGAGGAAATGTGAGCACTCAGCATTAACTAAATGAAGTAAATCTATTAAGGACTGAGTAAATAAAGTGAAATGTTTTTTTTCTTGTATAAATGAAATGTTGTTTGGCTCTGGTTGAGTGCTACAAAGAACATCAATAACCGTCTGGGTAGAGTAGAATGCCCTTGAAGCTGGCACTCAAATCAGACAGCATAATAACATTCAGATGGTCTCCCTGCATGATGATGACACAGCACTGGCAAGCCCCGTCTCTCCTGTGCTTTGCCCTTGAATGATAAAGCATTTACCCTTTGCATTTACACACTAACTTCACCTTCCATCACAGGCTTTTCTGCTCTATATCTGCAGAAAAAAAGAGAATAAAAAAAAACAAAAACATCACAAGCATTATTCTTGCATCCATTACTGCCAGTCTGGGCACCTGAGACACACAACTCCCTCCTCACACGGGAGTTGAAAGGTATGCAGACTTTGCATAACTTGAAGCCTCACATGGTTTATTGGAGGAGACAACCATGACCATGTGCGGCATACTGCCAGGCTCAGTGGTCACCTCCCTGGTCAGGATGACCCACTTTGAGCCGAACATCGATCAAAGGCTGTTTAATTTGAAATGGAGCATCCTAAGTCTCAGTCAGCCTGGGGTAAGCTGTTTAAGGCAATGCTCTTAAGCTTAAACCCAGATCCATAACGCAATTCCATGAGAGACAATCTGTCTTTGTTTAAGTGATGGACACTGCTGTAGCTTCTGGACTGTGAGACCACGAGCTAAACCTGGTTGCTGATGAGCTATTTCATAGGTTCACCGAATATGAGCCAATCTGGAAAGTGGATCAGGTACTCTTTGAACTGTCCCTCCTCTCTGCTTAGGGTTGATCAGGACTCAATCCTCTCATGTAACATAATCAAACTGAATGATAGCACTCAGAGTCTGCACTCCGGATAATCATGCAATCAAATTGCATTATTTGGCTTCCACAGGTGCAAAGCGAATGTGGAGCATTTGCCATTGAGGCTAATTTGAGTCGTATTTGGCTCATTCGCCTCTACAGTTCTCTGCGGAAATCATTATTCCGTGATAGGAGGGTTTTCTTCATATCTGAATGTTTGGTAATGGGATGTTACAGACTGTAATTTCAGGGATAACAATTCTATGACGGCCTTTAGCGCCACACTGTATTATTCATTTAAAAACATATACAGCCAACTATCTTCTCCAGTCCTCAGGCCATAATCACTGGGTGTGATTGCAGATGCCCAGACAGTGCAGAGAAACACTCATTTCTGTCTTTGCAGGATATTTTTTACATCTTCAGAACAGTATTTTGGTAGAGAATGAGACGGAGGGTCAAATACATAAAGATACCATTCAAAATGTATATATAAATTACTAGCTAGTATGATTTCTCCTCATCAACCATGCTGCTGCATCAAAGAAATGGCATTAGAGCCTCAAGATGGTGGCTAATTAAGAATGCAATGTAATTATGTCTTGGCAGAACAGGCCAACCTTTCTGATGTTAATGTGAAAACAGGCATTGTTTCTGCATGCAGATGGCACATGAATAGCAAGTTGAGGAGAAAAGAAAAAGATCTTGCTGAGCAGGAGTCTTTTTGCCAACGCTGACTTTACCAGCCCTGTTTTAACGGTTGCTAGGCAACACTCATTAGTGTGCTCCACTGATAGAGTCAGAGAGAGATGGGATGTAAGAACCCAAAGTTAGACTTCTGCTCAGAGGCAATTAGATCTCTTTACGGAAAGTTTGGGAACGAACCCCAACACCTCACACGCTGCTCTGGTGAACCTACAAAAAAAATCCGTCAGCCACTATGTTAAAACCGGTAACTGATCGGTAACTGATCGGTGTATGCTGTGTAGCCAAATGCTAAATCAGCTTTGCAAAGCCTTGCATCTATCATATCACCACAACTGGACCCATGACAGAGGAATATTTAATGCTAGCTTGACTCTTAGATGCCGTCTTCACAAATATATCCAACAATGGTTTTATCCTCTTTTGAAAAGCAGAACATTATATGCAATATTATATTACCCCACATTCTGGATTCAAATTTCAAACTAAATGACTTTGATATTTCCACTTCAGTCCAACTTGATTTTGTTTACTTCATTCATTCAAAGAAAAACACAGCAATATTCAATGAAACAGACCCAGTCAGGGTCAATAAGAAGAAAAAAAACAGTCAGGATTTCAAAATACTATGGAATTAGCTTGCTCTCAAATTGCTTCATTCAATAAATTATACTAATTTTGTATTTAGATAACAACCTGCTAGTGTTTTACTCTATCACAGCCATTTCATTACTGACAGAAATGCCAATTTGCAGTTTTATTGCCTTTAGATATGAAACTAACTCAAAAAAGGAGAAAAAAAAAACGTGAGAAATAAAAACAGAAAGCAGGACTACTGAAGGCTTACTGGAGAAAATCCAGTTTTTAGTGTTTGAAATGTGTGACTGTGACCTTATGATAAGCACAAATCACCCACCAGCACTCAAAACACACACACACACACACACACACTGGACCTTATTTAAATATACTCACTAACAATGAAGTTTAGTTATTCTTTTCATTCTGAGACTGGAGGAGAAAATAGCTTATAGTCTTTGAAGGGTATGTTTGCCCTTGTTACTGAGGGTACGTATATTTGATCGCGGACACATAGATCATTGCCAGATCCTGTTCATTAGTTTAAGAGTGAGTGCTGGGTATTTTGCGGCTAAGAGAGTAGAGAAAATCCAATTTTGCGCTCATCCTACTCGCCAATTCTTTCTTTGGGAATCTTTGAGGTGGCCCTTCTAATGAGCTCCCATGAAATTTGGTTTCCACACCAGACAATATTCTCCATTGTGTCCGGGCCAACATTTATTTCTCCTCTCCCCTCCTCGCTCAGAGCATGCACGTGCTCGCACACACACCAATGCAATGAGGCAATCTGAATTTGCGGAAGCTGCCAAGTGGAAGTTTTCAATCATTACCTTAAAGCCAATTGATTTGAGGATTATTCAGAGGAGGAGAATGGTCGTTTAAGTGGCACGATTTATTAGTAACATAAGTACAATACACTTTGAAGGTCAGCTGTACAGAGGGGACTTTGATTAAAGGACAGCTTCAGATCTTTTCAAGGCCATTTAAATACATTTCGTTATTGGTCGCTGTAATTATTCTGATCATTTCGCTATAGTCTCAGATCCCTTACTAAAGTTGATGAGTCAGCTGATGAGTTGGAAGAGTACTGCATAATGAAACAGACTTTTTTGCCTCTCATACTGAAAATCAACACGTTTTCCAAGTCACAAACTACAAGGGAAGTGTCTTCGAGGTGGCCGTCTGCGGCCCTGAGTGCCCTACATGCTTATTTTTGGCCCGCTGTCAGTATTAAAACGGATAAACGAAGGTCCTCTTGTACGTCAGGACATCGGGACACAAACACACACCTACGCACACAAACTGCACCATCTTGCAGCCACATAGATTAGACTGTTTTAATCAAGTTTGTCTGATGAGAGCATGGTTTGACTGGGACATGCAGCTGGCAGCAAAGGACGTAAGAATTGAATTAGTACCGCTGTAGACAATACAGTAAACCTCTGAGGAGATTTGTGAGCACTGACCATTTTCCATAAAATTATGAAAAAACTAACCACTGCAGATGAGGATTAGGAGGAATGTCATGGGCAGCATATTGCTAAAGCTAATCATGTTTGTTTTCTACAGATTTCCAGCAAAAAATACACATATTACTGAAAAGGAGCAAAATTTATGTCCCCACAGAAACAAATGCTGTGTTTACTGTATTAAAAAAAAATAAAAAAAGCAGCTCAGCGGGGTAGTCTGCAGTAAGAGCAGCCCTCTTGGGACAAACACAGCTCAGAAAATTCTTCCACAATAAAAAAATAAAGAAACAAAAGAGGGAGAAAACACGACTGACCTTTTGAGAACCCGTCTAGGTAAATAAAAATAAAGAATATATAGCTACAAACTAGAGTGGTTCTATCGAAAATGATATTTTAAAAATCAGCTTATCACCAGGATTTAATTTGTTTTGTTTTTAAAATATATGCCAATAAATCCCCAATTTTCTTCATTTATGAGAAATAACACCGCAACACAAGGAATCTTGTGTATGTTTCGTGGCCAAATGACTACATGAAAACATCTTGATTTCTAAGTCTTGTTCAGCACTGGAAAGATGACCATAATAAATACAATGTGAGAGGCGAGAGATGCTCATTTTCACAGCAGGGACACTGAACCTGTGAAAAAGGCAATCATTCACTTTGATGTGATTATATTCCCAATTCTTTACAGTATTTTTTTCAAGCTCAGCAGCGGTTTCAAGTGACAAGCCCATTTCCACCTCCATTTTAAGATAGCATTGAAGCCGGCAGGGTGCATACAAGATCTGGCTGCGGCTCGTCACAATGGCATATTCAGTATTCTATGAGTCAAGCTATTTGAACCTTTTATGACCTTTTATGTTTCATTAAGAAGTCAGAGCACAGTGTCCGGCACGTCAAAGTGGGGAAAAAAAAAAAAAAACGGCCATGGTTCCTGACAGCTCCGACCATTATTTGTGAAACATCGACTTCTTTTGAAACTTCTCTTTGAAAAGAACAGAGCTTTGAAATAATGAGGCAGTGGGCAGCGGCAGTTATAGGTTAATGGGACGCAATCAAAGTTAGCATAGTCTCTGTGAATGTGTTTTTATGTACGTAAAGACCCATTCTGTGAGCCCACAGAGCCAGCCAGCCTGTGACTGTCACTGATTGAAATTGCATATTACCACCTACAGCAGTGGATACAGGTTAGTTCAGAGCTCGGTCTGACTAGAAAGACTCTGAGGTAAGTTTGGAGGTGATATCTGATCCAGTGGAGTAATGGTGCAAGAAGAAAAGTGCAGTCAGTCTGATTGATGACCAAACAGTCGACGTCTCTTTGTGACGCAGCCTGCTCTGTCTAATCAGTTGTTATTGTTGTTCTGGCAGAAGGGACTCTACATCCCCAGCTCATGTCCATTATCCATAATTAACAGAGCAGAGGGCTGCAGATGAGGCAGAGAGGCTCAGCCTGGAGAGAACTGTGGGCTGCACTGGTGGAGCTCCTCCATCATCATTTGAGCAGATTCAAATACTCACAAGACAAGGGCTAGAAAACAAGAGCGTTCTTTAACCAGCAACAAGAAGGTTTGTGAATAATGAAGCATCATACTGTTTTGTTTTTTTTTTCAGAAAATTGAATCTATGGAATTTATCATCACAACACAGCGCCTCCTTCAGTACAAGTGATCCAGAACTTCATAAAACAATGATATTACAGGTAATCAAACCTGGTAAAATTAGGAAATGAGTATCCAGCATAGTTAAGTGCAGCCTCTGTCGACATTCTAATCAGCCACCTATTCAATGGTGAAAAGTATCGTTAGGCAGCACTTAGAGTATTGTCTAGACTCCCCGGTGCCCCAGACGGTAAGGTCTGAGGACAAAGTTAAATCAGTGCTTTCGTTCTCTCTTTAAACTTGAATCGCTCAAACATGTTCCACTAAAAACTGTGGACTCAGATGTGAAAAGAAAACGTCAACGGTTTCTCATCAGGAACACACAAAAGGTTTCAGGCATCAGTGAGAATTTGACCTTCCTGTGCCAGCAGAGACACACCAGAGTGCAACGCATTTGTCAAAGACGGAAAAACCTGCTGATTTTAACATAATACCTTGAAGGGTTACGCTGACATTTTCACACATATTTGATTTCTTACTGAGTGAGATCAGAAGATTCATGTCATCTTTGTGCATTCAGTACATTGATAGTAAAGGACTATTTAACTCCAAAACTTAGATTATTTACATGCTGTATCTTCTTTTCTATGAAGTCTTATATTATTTTATGTTCTGCACTGCCTGTGCCTTAAATGCCCCTCAGGAACCATCTTACCCCGCTTTCCTGTATTTATGTCTCTGTTCTCAGCTTTTTAATTTTCTATTCTTTTAATTTGCATTTTAATGTTTTTGTGATGTTGCTACTCTTTATTTTTCATGCATTACGTGAAGCACTTTTGAAGCACAATTACCCTTTTGTATGAAATAAACGCACAAATAAACTTGCCTTGCTCAAGTTTTGATAAAGTTCGCAAACTGTGCCAAGCTGCCAACTTACAAGGACAGGACTTCTAAGATGTTGTGTGTGCAGTCAGTCAGCTCAGCTTATTTTTGGTCAAGAAAAGATTCAGTCGAGCTAAATGCTTATTGAAACACACCTTTTCTATTTGCATATATTTTACTGTAAAAACACAGCAAAAAAAACTCCAGCTGCTAAGGCAAGATAAACACGTCCCCAGTACTGTTTGATATCAAACACACTGACAATGATATTCATCATTCATTAGACATGACTGAAAGCTTCAAAAGCGAAACCTTAAAGGTAAGATTATTTTGTTACTTAGCTAGTCACCTTACTTTCTCTTCCTAAGACAGTAAATAAGAGGATTGTCCAAAGTATTACTGTTATTTAGGTATGTGTTTCATGCAATTCATTGTAAATTCAATAACTCTCCTCTCTTCTTGTTTATATCTGTATTCAGATTTTTTATTTTTTTCCCACATAGTGCCACTTGCAGCTCCTGCTCCTGATCCGAGTTGTTTTGAACAGCAGCACCACAATTCCATTCTCTGTCTCATTTTTGAATTTGGCCTTTTGTTTTTATATGTTAAAATCCATTAGAAAAGTAAGTAAGTGACTGTGAGCAGAACAGTGTCCCTGCTGAGTCCTGGCACTGTTCCATTCAGTGAAAGGAAACGCAACACAGTCCACTCTGCTTTAGATAAGATTTAAATGTAGTGTTTAAAGAGCCTACATGTGATGGAAATTAATCAACAGCTTGCTGTGGATTTAGTGAAGATAAACACAATGAGAACAGATATACATGCATAAACATTAACAGAGCTTTATTATGGGATTAGTATGCAACACTGTTCAATTTTGATTATCATGAGTCGTATATCTGGATGCCAATTTGGAAGTTGGATATTGAACTGGTTCAGCTTTTGAATTTATATCGTGCGTATAATCAATGTCAGTCAATCCTTTCATGTCAGGATGCTTAATTTCCCCTTTTAATTGGAACTTAATGTCCATAGGAAACGCCAGAACGAGGACTGTAATTTCCCAGTGCCACTACGTTCATTATCAATGCCTGGTAAACAAAGGGCTCCACTGTTGCCATGCTCAGTCTCAGCCCATAACTTCAGAAGTGATCCTATTCCATTTGCATTTCAGCGTATTATAAGAAGCAATTACCACTTCTACAACAGACACCTCTCCAGGAAAATCATATATTGATTACTAATTTGTGCCTAATGGAAATGCAAAACAAGCCACTGTTTGGGAACTTAAATTACTCCTCTCGTTATGCTGTCTGCATATGTATATAGACAATCTCATTTTAAAAAGGTGATGAGCGCTCGGGGAGTGGGCGGAGGGACTCCTGTGATTGGCTCTTGTGGTTTTCTGCTCCAGTTCCAGCAGCGATGTGTGTTACATAAGGTGGGCCTGTTGCGTCATGGGAACTAGTCTGTGCTGGTCAGAGCTGCTGCTGCTCCTCGCTGTGCCATGTGTGCACATGTATGTGGCATGAATTCATACTTAAGGAGACATGAACAAATTAGGCAGAATTTCACAGACTGTGGACCCCCAGCAAAACTGATGCAACACAACAGCCCTGAAATGAACCCACTTTTGTGAAGCTTCTAATGTTCCAGTGAGGGTAGACAAAATATTAGAAACACCTGTTAAGGCCGAAGTTGGATCAACACATCTCTGAAACAGTTTCAACAAAAACTCAGCATCTTAACTTTTTTATTTAATCCAAGACTGTTGTATTAGACATATTAATTTTACCTAAGTGGACCTGACGAACTGGCAACTGAATTAAACACAAATTATTCGTTTTATTATTTATCTGCATGGTTTATTAGTGGCTATTTAAGTTCAAACCACAGGACAATAACAGTAACGGAAACCTCAAAGTCAGTCCTCCTGAGGACAAACATTAGGTATTTTTGAGGAGTAAAGAGAGGAGTGCAATCAAGCCCCTCTTCTGGCTTGTTATTCTTGCAAAGCAGCTCCCGCTGAGCCCCCGTTCCCCCTCAAATCGCATGCAAATGTAATTTATGTTACCAAGTTGGCCACATCAACTGCCCACCCACCACCCGGGATATTTGCATGTGAAGATTGCACGATGAAGATTGGTAGGAAGGAGATGTGAGGAGGGGACTGTTGGGAGGGGGGTGGGGGGCAGCTGAGACTGCAAAGGAGTGGTATGTACCCAAAAAAAATTCATATTCATCAGCGTGTTCGGGAAAGCTGACGGGACACCACAAATCGCAGCGTTCATCAGCCCATGAACAGATCAGATTAATGTATATGCCATAGAGCAGTGTGGTCTTCTAACTTATGTCTATAAAGTGCCTGTGGAGACGCTGCAGTTTTTTTATTAGCACACGAAAACATGGGTTTCACAGTTATTTTGTTTCTTCTACCGCTGACGGTCACTGCAGACGCAGACATGTCTCACTCATAGCAGAATGCAGTTCCTGAACATACCATACTGGCACATTTCCATTTCAGAGCTTGTGATGTCAATCACCCTTTTACATTCTTCAGTGGCTGCTCATCGAATGGATCGAGACACGGCCCGTGTCAACAGTTTGACCCAAGACTCATTGACTGGATGTAAAGAAATCAAAGGGCAAGTCTCACCAAGCACAAAATTGGCCTTAAAAAAAAACAACAAAAGAAGCTCCTCCATTTTTTGAACGAGGCAAGAAAAAGCAGGGCAAGAAATCTAAATGTTCCTGAGAAATTAAATTCAGAACCATTTTATGTAGCGATCAGGTTCAAAAAAAAAATTCAACAAGACTTATTGAACAAAACTTTTCCAGGTTGACAAGTCGGTCGCCAACACTTTGAACCCAAATGCAGCCCGAGGGCTGTCTGCTTTAAGTAGCAGCTAATGTTCTCTCGTGTCCCTTGCTCTGCAGCCTGCAATGTTAATATAAGGCTGGAAATGTAAAGTGACAGAGAGCACTTTAAAGGTTTTGTTCCTTCAGGCGACTGCCCTTCCGTGTCCAGCCTGCCTGAATTGGAAACAACCAGACCTCACCCACAGGGGCCACGGGCAAGTGCAATGTGACCAAGAGTTTCTTTAAGAGTAAGACAAAAAAAAAAAAAGATTTTCCTTTGTATTCTGGGAAATTCTGACAATGGTATCAACATCGATAATGATCTGACAAGCAGTCCTGAAAGGAAGTAATATAGATCCACAAAATGAAATAAAACTTAGCAAAAACTAGCTCTTTATCTGTCCCTTTTTTTACATTGTGATGTGGAGAGAAGGGATGTGTTGCACTGAAGTGTGATGGATGGTTGTGATAAAGGAGCTGAAAATATATTTTCAAAATGTCCAAGGTTGAAACAATGACCAATGAGGCGTTGTTGGTGGAGTTCAGATGATCGATACGGTGACAAAGCTGGCGGTCAGACCAACTGGTAAGGCTGAAACGAGCTCAGACTGGGTGGCTCGTATGTGACTCCAGTCACACCATTAAAGTAGTGTATCAATTCAAATGAATGAAGAGAAACCAGTGTGGTGATGGTAAAAAAGAATATATGTTTACAGGGTAGAATTTCAATCAAGAAATACAAACAGATCCTTAGATCATATATTCCTATTATTAGTTCAATATAGCTCACAGCTTGATACTTTGACTTTTTTTACTTAACACTACTTTATTTATACACCTCCTTTCTATATATTCTTACTCCACTGCACTCCCCACGGTGCAACATAACAGTCTCCAATATCCATTTTGTTTATCCTCACTTACAGCAAAAGTGTTGACTGATGCTGAGAAACAAAATGATGTATTGATGCATTTCTCCCCTGCTACCTTTACACCAACTCCTGTCTGAGGGCACAGACACACAGCGTTCAGGACACCCAGGGGACAGAGAGATAGGGGAAGACAGAGGGAAAGAAAGAGGGAGGGAGAGGGAGAGGGAGAGAGAGAGAGAGGCGATGGGGCAGAGCCAAGTCTCATCCTTCCTCTACAGCCGCCAGATGAGCACCCACCTGATCACCACCCCTGGGAGCCACTGAGCAGCACACAACAGCTGGCAGTGCCACGTTTATTACCTATAGATTATTCCCAAGCAATAGCAATTATCAGTCTTTCACTGACAGGCAGTAACATACTGTACGGCTCCGGTGCGTCTCTCAGCAGCAGAATGAATGAAGTAAATGACAAGAAAGAAGAAAAACAGAAAACTATCCTGCCGACGGGAGGAAGAGGACCTGTCAGACTTAGTAAAGAACCACTGAAGGTATGCCGCCATCTTGAGTCAGTGCAAGTGCCACTGCTTGCTGTGAGTCATGTTTATATTTAGATTGGGGAGGAAGAGGAGCAACCAGGCGAATAATGCACATCACCTTCCCCGATGGAAGCATTTGGCTGTGTGTGAGGGAGACAGTGAATGTTTGACTGCGTGTGTGGATGCATGTGATCCACTGTCTGACCTAGAAAAGCTGTTGCACCAATCAGAAGATTCGTGGCAGTTGGGCAAAACACTCCAGTATAAATAACTTGCCGTGTGCCAGTTGCATGCATAATTACAGAGCAAAGAAGCAGAAGCATGCAGCCAGTAAGTAATAAGCCATGATGCGTTCCCTCTCTCTCTCCTGCCCGTTCGTCTTTAACACAGCACGGACACTGTATGCTCCTGTACAGCAGGTGGGGCTACAGTATCTTGGTCATCATTCGACACATATTGGGCCATGAATGCCGGCGGCTTGAGGGTTCTAGATAATATCCTCCCAGTTTAGGACAGGATTTTAATTGCTGGCAAAAGAGGTTGATTGTACAGATGAAATCTTGATTCAAAATTCCAGTCTTCTATGTTGAAATTGAAAAATTTACATTATGACCATGGACAGAGGGAAACAACACACTATCAGGATACGATGTATAGTAGTCATCATCAATCACAGCTATCTCACGCTGTTGTTTTATGAGGAGGATGTAACCTTATCGCAGCTTTTGGGATATTGCTTTGGTTACATGAAAAATATCAGCACAGTATAAACACTGAAAGTACCAAAACATGCACTTTGCACTGTTTAGCTATAAGATCTTTAGCACAATCTCTGCTGTTCAAAGCTTCAAAATCTTTGTCTAACTCAGCTGCTTCTGTTTCTGTTTTTTCCCCACGTACATAGAGTAAAGGGAAATAAAGAAGGGATAATGAGCTCTAACTGGATTCACCTCATTACAGTACAAGACTAATTATGCCCAAATGTTTCAACCCTGTCCAGTGAAAACCATCTCTAAATTGGATGATACTGAAATGGAAAATCACTATGAAAACTGAAGGATAGGTTCTCCTGTAGTGTGTGGTGGTAGAGAGACAAATTAGTTTTAGATAGCAATGGTTTTGTGCACTCATTGTTGAGGTTCCTGCACAAAATAGAGCATCACATCCCGGAAAATACGCTGCCCGAGATTGGAGGAGAGACAGAGAATAAAGACAGCAGGGTGACATGGCTAATGAAAACAGGACACAATAAGAGTACTCCATCAGAGGTAATTCATCTATTTTGGTCGAGCAGTAGAGGCTATAATCTCAATAGTAGCCAGAGGGACCTAATGGCTGTTTATAATAGAAAAAAAAAACAAGCTAGGGTTTCCATAGTTGTTTAAAAGGTAGTGAACAATGCAGACGCACAGTTCCAATCTCATTTGCAGGAGTGCCACCGAGTTCAGCGGAGAGGGAGGGAATCTGACTGGAGGTCAATGGGGGATCTTGGCGAGCAGAAAGGGCAAATAATGTGGCAGGCAGCAGAGGATGCTTTGACCTTTTACTGCTCGTTCTGGAGCCAAAACAGGGGCAGGGGGCTGGGCGGAGGAAGCTCCTGCCTGCGGTGAAGTGGAAGCACCTCAGATCTTTGGCATCTCCTCCCCTTTTGCCAAACCTCCGCCTACTCCCACAAGTCGAACGGACGTCACTGAAGACTGTAAGGGTTATAGCTGCTGACAGGTCTGGGCAGCCGTCATGAGGTTTACCAGGGAGTGCTGTGTTCAACCACTCTTTGTATGGGGAAGTATGGAACAACTGCCTCAGACAGATTCATTTATTCTTCTCACACTGTTCCTACACACTTTGAAATCCGATAAAAGGCTGTAAGATGATGATTTCCATGATAAACACTTGTGTTTTCATATAACCAAAAAAAACATGAACAAAACCCACTTTATTTTTTCTGTACAGTGCAACAGTTAGCAGCAGTGATAACACCACAATCTGAACCATAACTGCACGACGTATCTATCCCTGACCTTATGTTTGCATTGTAGCCTGTGCCCTTTTCAATTATTAATGGTGTGGTTATCCAAGACTTTGGCAACAGCATGCTGTCTGATGAATATTAGATTATGCTATTATATTATGTGTCAAGGGGTCCAGTTTAGCACAACAAACAAAGCATAAAAGCAGCTTTTGGAGATTAGATTTGAAATTGGGTTGTGTTCAACATCAAATCCCACTACTCAGGACTTTGAGGGTGGGCTCATGTTCCACACTAACCTTCTTTTTCAACCTACAACTTCATATATATATTCTGGCATTCTGTCATAGAAAGAACCTCAGGAAATTGAAAGTGGGTTACAAAGAGGAAAACATGGCTCTCTTTGGTGCTCATTAAGGCTGCTAGAACACTCATCAAACAGATTTGAAAACTAGAAGAATCTTGTTTTCATCTTTTCTGCTAAAATGTTGAGTTAAGAAAATGCATAGATTTCTTATCCAAGGATTTTCTCAGCAGATTTGGGGCCACATTTAGACAAATCGGCTTGGTACAGAAAATTGAGCAGCAGCATTTCAATGCAATCTGAGGCAAATGTTAAAGAATAAATTTCTTTCTTTCTTTGGGGAAGCTTTCAACATGATGAAAAAGAAGTAATTTTAGAAGTAAAAAGCTGCAGATTGCTCTTCATCCACCCTTGATTAAGAACAGCCAATGCATCTTTTTACATGTAGAAAGGATAAAAACCAAAAAGCGAGGTGTAATATAACAGATGTGACGTAGGGGAGGATGAAGAAGTGCAACATTATTTAAGATTAATTTAAGACTGACACGTAAACTAAAAGCTCTTTTGCATATAAATACAAGGCAGTGATGGGTGAAGTTATGAAAGCATTTCAGGAAGACTTCTGTGGAGTTGTTGTCTGTCTGTACAGTAGATCCAGAAGCTTAGATGTTAGCCATTAACTTCAGCTGGCCAAACACAGCTGCTGTCTAGACTAGGATGGTAAATACTGTCAACGGCAGCATCGTAGTCTGAACGCACGGCAGGAGCCATTTTCCGAGGGGACAAAAAGCAAATGCACCAGCTACAAAATGTGGACGTGTCACAAACCAGGAGCCCCTTGAGAAAGATGCTAGCTAATGTCAAGTCCATGTTTAAAAGGTTTAATTTATTTCAATTCAAATGTGAGTTGGCATTCATTAACTTGCATTCCTACCTGTACTGACTTTTTTGGTTTATTTTTGGTTAAAGACGTCCAACAAATTACAATTACGGACACCACATCAGGTGTCAGAAGTCCTACTGGTCCCAAATAAAACACTCAGAAAGTATTTTAAGAGCAGAACAGGACAGATGCACATTAGCAGATTCGTGTCCTGAAAGATGTGTCCTGATCTATACACATCCACTGTAAACTTAATTTAAAATGTTTGCTCACTGTTAAAGCGATCAGAGGTTAATGCTCCCTCCTCATGTGTGTCTGTGCTTTAGCCTTTGTAAATAGTATCAATCCATATCCACTTTAGCAGCATATGAGCCCTTTGGTTTCCCATCCCATAAATCTATGAGGAGAAATGAGGTCTGCACACTGACTTTCATCAAGGCCGATTAGCCCAACAGTTTCAGACACTCTGGATGCACTGATTCCCATTTTGGAAATACTAGGCTATATTAGGCATGGTTATTTAGCTCTGGCTTCTGTTTGGAGCACGCCTGCTTGTTGCTCAATACAGGGTATTAGCTCTAAGTGAAGGAAATGGATGTTGACAGACTACACACACACACACACACACACACACACAGGGTGGAATATGGTTCTGCCATATTGCTAAATTTCAAAACCGTACTGTTTCGTTCTCCTTTGTGATTCTAGCTCTTTAGAGTCAGACAAACAGGGCAACAAATGTACAAATGACTGGGCATCAGCAACACCTCACCGCCCTTCCTGCATCCACAGTCCACTCTTACTTTCAACAATGCATGTGGTGGAGTTATTTAAGTGTGCAAAAAGTAAAATGAATCTTTTGAAAACCTTTGTATTCTGAGAATTTTCTATAAGGAAACATGATTAATGGCACAATATCAAGGTTCATGGAAGAGCTGGAATTTATAACAAATCTTAAAGTTGACAAAATGGCTTCTTTTAAGAGATTTAAAGTAGGTGGACCCTCAAATATTGTCTTAAGCTGCTTCCCAGTGAGGTTATGAGAGCCTTGAGTAAATTTAAATTTCAGTGGTCAGTGGAGGGCTGCAGTTAACCAATGAAAATGTTGGTCAACTGAAATCGTACCTGCTCTTCAACTAATTAGTTGGTGACGAGAGGGTAAGAAAAATCTGCCTCTTATCTCTAGATTAACTAAATTGGCCCCAGTGCACTGACTGCACTCTACCTGGTAGCCTTACCGGTCATCCATTTTAACAAAATGCAGCCGCACTGACGGCTTCTTTGACATGGTGTCAATTAGTTTGGAGCCGACTCTGAGTAAACATTCAGTAAATCATAATAATATAAATAAATAAGTTAGACCTAGCAGTCTCCATTAGGTTGGGCGAGGTAATATACAAACATCCTTTAGCACCAACATGTCTGAGATTAAGATTCTGGAGAGTTCAGAACTTCTATCAGAATAATAGAAGATTTATTCATTATTAATCAACACTGAGCTTCAAATTCCAGAGGGACTTCTTAGCCAAGATACTTCTCCTAAGCTTGTTATTCATGTGTAATTACCTTTGAGTTATTTCTGGCACACTATTTAAAAAAAAAAAAAACATCAGGTGTTCCAAAGAGGTTTATTCTCTCTACAATATATATGTGCACGTAACACATGTATGGTCTAACGTGTTTTCAGTCGTCATCTCATTACAAGTTTGCTGGATATCTTTCATGGAGACAGTATTGCTCAAGGTGACCTTGAACCTTAAAGAAAATCTATGGCATAATTTGAGTGCTTCCCTCCCTGGCAGCAAAGATAATACCTGTACATGGTGGGACTAAATGCAGAGGATCAATACTGTTCTTGTGTATCGATTTTGGGATTATTACATCACGAGTGTACATCACTAAGACACTCCCATGCCCTCTCCGGGTCAGCAAACTGGAATTAGCTCAAGATGCATTTTACAGAGTAAAAGGTGATACTCAGAGAGATTTTATTTCAAAAGCAGGAGAAAACTGCCTGCTATGTTGGCATTTTGTGGTGTAACCTCTTCCTTAAAATAACTCCCGATCCAAAGGACAAGTGAGAGAGGAGAAGGGCTGTTAAATGCGTGTTGAGAGGGTAGCTTTCGCTGCTCATCTTTTTCTGTGGCACGCTGCACTCCAGCCAAGTATGCAGCGGCCAAATAAACAACACCATGTCAGCTCTCCGCGGCCCATCAATCTCCGTTCAACCCCAAGAGTCCCGTCAGCAGATAAAAAGCTAATCAAACCCTCCGCCATGTCATTCATCATTGGCTGCTCATGAACACTCTTATCTTCCATTCCTTCCCTTTGCCCCTTTTGGCAGCACCTCCATTTCCCTGACAGCTGAGGTGTAATGGTGCTGACAGGCTAACAAATCAAACGCATCTATATGCAGTCATTATTGGCCCCATCAAAATATTGATGTGTGATAGTATTATTAAACATTTATCATAGGTATAATAAATTTTTATGTTTATGATTTTTAAGTCACTGCTGTCACTCTCGTGGCAAAAATTTTTCATGAAGTACTGTGTGACTTTCTGTGCGTCACTATTTTATTGTGAGAACCATCTTTGGGCCCAAATTCCCAGTACCACAGTTTCTCATCGAGTGAGGGAGGAGGAGGAAGTACGCAGAGACATGACAAAATAACTCTCTCCCCCGTGAGCTGCTGTCCCACTTCAGTGACTCCGTCAACAATCTGCCAAATTTGTCTTTTTTTCCCTGACACCTACGGTACATGTTGACCATGTTTTCTGGAGAACCCCTTAAGGATTACAAAAGCACTGATTAAAAATATGTTTGTGATGACCAAAGGGGCGAGTAACAGCTGACTGAACGTAAGATTTAAAGGTGGTTGTAGCAAGTGATGAATTTGAGAAAGATCTTATTTGAAGATAAAAGATGCTAATTATCTTTCAGTTACACATCCATCATGACTATACTAAGGAAACTGATATCACAGATGAAGGGAAATTACAGTCCTAACTTTACTGATTGATTATTCCTTTTATTTACTGACTGGATTGTAAACTAGAAGCCCATGTCAAAATACAACCTTGCATCATCCTCAGCTCTATTTGGATTCCCCTCACACAACGCATTTTTCTAACGTTCAGAAAAATGTGAGGCGAGAATACAAAGGAGACCTTCAGCTGGTTAAAGGAGGACTTAATGAATGTGAAGTGCAAAGTGCATAGCCTGGATGCAGTATTTCTGCACTCTGATGAAGGAGAAGTCATTACCATTGATGTAGGTGCAGGGAATGCTGAGGATAAAAGGGGCCCCGTCCATTATTGCAGTTGCAGTTATTGAAGGTTGCCACTACAACAGTGGTGCAATCCCATTATTGCAACTGAATGAATTACGGATATGCCACGCATTCAAATCGACTGGGCAAAAGGTGGCTGATGCCAGTGAATCGCTCTGATTTTGTATTTATGCCTAATGAATATTTAGGCATAAATACACACCCCCACCCTGAGGAAAATCATTTTATGGTGAATTAAAGGAAGACGGGACATTTTATGTTTTGGACAGTGCTTGCCTGATGCAATGGCATTTCATGGTGTGTTGTCTTTGCTCAATTTTCAAATCCTCCGACCCTCTGCAAAGAGCTTATCATCGGTTCGGCAAAAGCTCCTGATCTTTTGTTTTTCAGGACGAGTCCCTGGATCTTATGACTTTTATCTGCAGACATTTTATGAAAATAGTCCACCACAATTCATTTAAAGGAACAAAGAGCGTTTTGACTAATCAGCTCTCTCTTTGGTCTCTTCATTGCATTCTGTTTGGGAAATTTAATTAATTTTCAAACAACAGGGCCTCAATTCATTGAAAGGTGTAATTCATCCTTTGTGGTTAGAGCATTAATCTACATGTACTGGCTTCCTAAATACCCTCTGAGAGCACACCCTTAGCAACCGTTTATTTATGGTTAATCGTGGGGAGGCATATGGACCCTGATGATGTGCAACTGCAGGAAGTACACACTTTTATGTGCACACACTCAATTATTCACGTTTGTTTTTCCATTCATTTTTCATTTGGGAGGATACAATGCAAAATTTAGCAACCTTTCATTTTTCTGTCATGAGTGCAGGCTGGAGATATCCACTTGTGGTGTGATAATCAAATATGTACGTTGCCTTCGGTTCACTGGCTTTTCTTCCCTCTGCTGATATCGTCACAAAGTGGAAAAAAAAGAAATGAAAGACAGTGTGAGGGCCATCTTTCTCTGGGGGGATACACTTCAAACACATGCCCCTGAAATTCATCCAGTATCTGCCTCTCTCTGTCTGTGTGACAACATGGAAATTTTGACATTTCTGTGGCTTTAGAATTCAGCATTGGGCTATGGGGCTTTGAGACCGGTCCTCTACGGAAGAGAACGGATCCGTATTTTTTCCAACATTTCACAGAATCAAAAGACCAATAAGAAAATATTCTGAACACATTGCAATAGAACTGCGCGATATTACAATATACTATATGTCCTTGCAATAGAAAAACGTCTATCATCATCTTCACTCTTTACGAAAATATTTTTCGGCATCTGAACGCCGCTTTCCTCAGACAGAACAACACAAACAAACAAACATGGAGGAAAGTGAACGCGACACAGAACGGGGAAATTCTGTAATTGGGATTTACACCATAGAGGCTACTGAGCCCTGAGGATTGTTTACGAATCAACTTATTCATGTGGATGTCAAGAAAGTTTAAGGAAATGAAGCTTAAAAAGGGCCAGACAGAGGAAAACACACAAGCATCAACACACAAACTATGGGTTACTGTCTGAGAGTCTGTTTCCTTGGTCTAATTCCAACTGGTTCTGTCATGGTAGTTGAGCAAAGACTAATTATTACTAATTATTACAACATTAATTACGCTCTAGCAACATGTCTATAATGTGCTTTTGATGCCACATGGGCGCTACTAGCCCTCAACATCACAAACGAAGATGGATCACTTTGAAATAAACTTAGCATCACACAGAGACCCAAAAACGTTCATCAATTGAAAACCATTCTGTTCCACCATTTAAACATCGCCATATCGTCTTTGATCTTGATTCAATTTGCCCCCCAGTCTAAAACTTTCTGGTCCTTTCATCTGAGCTGAGGCTAAACGAGGAACGCTGTCTGGAAACAGGTGTTCTGGTTGTTTGATGTTAGCCTGCGGTGGTCCGGCAGGTTTGGAAACATGAAGCAATCGTGACCCCATTCTGGCGACCCACAACGCACTCAAACCCCTCCTCCTTCCTTTCTGATGAAGCAGCCAGGTGCCAAAAATACACGCAGCTGTGTTGAATAAAACATCTGACACACTGACTCCCTGACTGACGGTGGGACAGAAGGAGCCACCCCAGGGATGGACGGGTCTGGGACTCTCCGCATCCTCACACTCGACTTATTACACAAGTTAATGAGAAAGTTTCTGTGAAGTCAGCTGCTGCGACAAGGCTCGGCCTCGAATCCGACTCTGGTCCTGCCACTGTGGTTATTCCGGCATATATATAAGAGTATCAGTATCAATTAATCTGCTGGTTATAGAATAATAATTTAATTAACCAAATGTTTAAGATCTACAGTAGTTTGAAGTAGACACTGTCCTCTTGTTTTATTTATTATTCCCTTGTATAGAATCCCTAGATCATCACATTCTCTGATTCAAACAGTCAGCAATGAATGGGTGTTGAGGTGATCTTGACTTGTTTCCATTTTTAAGCGAGGCCGATCATCCCCACTGATATCATCCCCACCACGTCATCGGCAAACAGCAAACCACACACTCGGTGCACACATACACACCTCCTCTCGGTGACAGACGGCATCTCCGAGCCTGTGGAGGTCAGCTTCAAAGCAAGTGAGAACGCAGTGCACTTCCTACAAGGCTGAAATAGAACAAAACACAGCTACACATGGAGCAACTGAGCATCAAGTTATTTTTATCAACAGGCGAGGAGTCATTTTGATCCACACGCTGGCACAGCACCAAGGCCCAGCGTATTTAGCTACATATTGATTCAACATTTAAAAGACTAGTTCACAGGCTATATCAGATTACGGGAGCCACAGCCCCTTTAAGCCTCTGAACAGCACCAAATCCTGTTTTAAATAACATTACAAGAGGAGCTGGGCTTAAGTATTTGGTTAATGTGAAGGATTTGAAACACAGGATTCACTTATTCTTCAGTAACTGTGTGTGGGCCCCCTGATGAACCGAGTTCTCTTAAAAGAATCTGGGTCCCATTCAATAAATATTATGTCTGCTATGTTAACACGGGTCTGGTCGGCGTTGCAGTCATTCAAAGGGGTCTGCAGTGATGCCTCTGAGGCATCGAGCTCACAAACATGTCAAATAAAATCAAAGTAAGGTTGGTGAAACCGGTCAACAGGACACAATAATTTAGCCTTCGTCGGACAATTTTAACAGACATTAAATGGATGAAATTGTACTCCAGGGAAAAGGATGGTGCTGTTCTCTCTTCTCCTGCTGTAAACACATTCATTTGGAGCACATCCTGCAAATTCAATGAACCAGACAATGCCCTGTGGCAATGTGTTTTCCACTGAATCTCTTTATGTATGCATCCAGAGAAAGGATTACACCCAGAGCGAGACTGATGGACAGAGCGAGAGAAGCCGAGATAGCAAAAAGGAGATAGGAGGCAGACGGAGGGTAAACAGAGAACCAGTTAGTATGTAGTGACCCCAAAGCTTGAGATGGAGTCATGAGTCACTGACTGTGTTTACTGTACACAGAGACAGACAGTGAGACAACACAGAGGGACAATATCATTTACTGGCACACCACTAGCTACGGGGTCAATCAGCGACCGGTGATTTGCAGTAAGGATGCTAGAGAAGAGTGTGTTTCTGTCTAGAGAGGATAAATCCACAATCAGATAAACTGCAAACATCAACATCGAGCCCTGAGCTGAGAGCATGGCACGATGTGCAGACAGTTAAACCAAACAGCAACGTTAACAGATCATGGTTCAGGGATTTTAAACTTCCCCAAGTAAGATTCTTTCTAATTAATTTTTCACTGGTTGACTGGTCAGGGGCAAACTGCTGATCAAAGTACAACATCTTGATTTGGCCTTTTCAAATTATAACACTATTTGTGTTGGAATCCGCGTGCACCAATGTGGAACTGGGGCCAATTAAAAACTGATGATATGTCTTAGGAAATTATTGTCTCAACAGTGACGTAGTTTTTGATACTCGCCGTCTTATCCACAAGTTATTAAAAAAAAAAACTGTGGGATATTTAATTAGCGCTGATTATCTGTATGTCCAGTGTTTCTTTCAAAACAAAATGAGAAATGTTATGTCTGATTGTCCAGAGGAACATCCAGATTTCGGGTTGCAGCAATATCTAGTGGTGGTGATGCCTCATTGCATGTGCTCCTCCCAAATCTGCATTGCAAACTGTCCCTCGGTTGACCACGATGACAACAGCAGCTCACATCCCACCATGAAAGAGGATGTTGTTTTTATGGTTTCATGACAGTTTTCTATTGATTTAAAAATAAGGACACGGGAAAGTAACAGGTCCCACAGCCAGTGCAGAGACATCCGTCTGTGCCTGTCTGGAGCTCAGGCCCCACAGGGACTCTTAGCAGGGTTGGTCAGCCGGAGCGGGAGGATGGGCTCCGAAGTTATTGATTGAAGATTCTCATAATTTGTGAGCAGGTCCACAGGTGCTGCAAGGCTGAGCACAGGAGGGATGTTTGTGTGTGCCAGTGTGATGCTCTGACATTGAAGTTGCCCTTCCTGCTGCCACTGAGCAGGTTCAGCACCCTGAAGAGCTAAGGTGTGCTGTGCTGTTATACAGTGACAGAAACAGGTTCTCATATAATAAAAGTCCTCCAAAGTCATAAAGAGAGACCACAGTTTTGACTAACAGCACAACTAAACAGACACAGTAAAGGCCACTGACAAATAAGACACGGCGCTTCATTGATTTTGGACTGCAGCGTGAATAGTCTCATTGGCTCCATGAGTCCAATTGCTTGTACTGGTATAAAATATCAAATGACTGGTTGATTCTTGCTTCATTAACTCTAAAGTTATGAGCATTACATGTCTAATTGTGATAACCTGAAGCACAGATGTTTGTTTATCTTGCACAAACAACATACAAACAACAAAATGAGACCACTTGGTTAAAATATTTGCACGTGCCACTAACCTTATACAGTACAGGTGAATTAAATTTGTGGCGCTCAAAGCACCAAAAAATTACACATACAAAAACAAACCTAAGTTTTTCCACAGTTACTTGAGATAATCAACAGATCTTGATGTGAATTGTGTCTTCATTCCATTTTTGCGATTTGACAGCATTTAGGTTGAATAATATTCCGCCAGGGTACTCGTGCATCATCTACCACACATCTGGCCTGAGAAAAATACCTCCGCTGATTCGACTTCTAATTGGAATACTTGTCATTAATGGCGGCAGCCTTACAGAGTTTGTTTTGCGATGCACAATGCATGCATAATCCACATTTGTAAGTGGCTGCCTCTTCATTAACAACATTTAAGAAATGAATGTGAGGAAATCCATCATTATCGCAATTCGCAATCACCAAACCCTACAGCGGGTGCAAACTCATAATCTCAGGCAATTTGCATATGCAATTAGTGTAAGCTTCAAGGAAAGGATGTGATTGACAGGACTGAAATGTTTTGCCTAGTTGGTCTGACTGAACCCAATTTAGAGAGTAACCGTGGCCGACTTTATGGGAAATGTTTTGTACATCATATCTCCCCTGCCGTTTTGAGATGCTACAGCAGATAAAAGATCACAGTACTGTTTGATAGCTTGACCTCCAGGTCTCTGCTGCAGCAAGTATGTCCAAGAAACGGAATTTGTTCGCCAATTGTTTGGCCAACAGCACTGTATTACCTTGACACCCTCCACTTCCACTTTTCTGATGCAGACGGGGCCGACAAAGACACAATCTGACGATCAGGAAGATTTTTTCAGTTGTAAGGCACCGAATCTATTTTTCAGGACAGGTTTGAAGATTTTGCCACCATGCTAAGAAACGAAAAATCACGCTGCCTGTTTGATAGAATTTCATTTCAGAGGAGCCACAGACAGACATAGGAGGCATTCTATTTTTGCCAAAGCTCTCTTCTTCCTTTTCTTTCTCATTTTTTTGCACCCCTTCTCCCCCCCTCAAGGTTATTCATCTGGCGGTGGAGTCAAAATCAATGGCAAGAACAGGGCTGAGGTTTAAAGGCTTGCGCTGAATCTCGTGCCGTGCATATGGGACGTGAAGGGACAGCCATGTTTCATTATAAATTCAAGGCCAATCTGTTCCCAGTGAGGGAAAGCAGGATGTCAAGGTAATGAGTTAATTTGGGAGATAAGGAACAGCAAATGTAATCTCTGAAATTTCACCAGCAGCAAAATGGCTCCTCAAGCCTCAAGCCCATCCTATCAAGCAGAGGGGAAAAAAGTCACTCATTATCATGACAGTCTTAGCTCTGGGTTCTCTACAGAGCAGTAAATAAGGGTAATCATCCTCTCAAAATATGGCAAAGTTTGCCCTGAGGCTTCACTGTAAACCCTCTGGTGTGAATAACAGAGCGGGGTTGCTTCAAATACTTCAGCTTAAGCAGCAAAGCGCAGGAGTCAAACATCTTAAGAGAGCACAATAATTTCTGCCACTATCGCAGACCCCAGACTACCCAGTACGCCAGCATTATATCAAATTTAAGCAGATGCCTAGTTATTATCCCCAAGTGGGCCGGGTTGGCCCCATGGCGCTGTGGTAATGAGTGTTTTTTCGTCTGACTGGGTGGACATGTTTTGGAAGAAAGGCCTCTGTCTGCCCCCCCAAGAAGCTTGGCTCTGAGAATGAACTCCACACAGCATGGCCCTATATGCCTCCACATTTGCATCATCCTTCTGGGAGTCCCAAACATGTCCGACTGCTCCATTTTTCAAGGATGAAGGGGTTGATAGATGGCACAGTAAACAAGAGGAGTGGAAATTGAGGCCACTTGCTGTTATATCTCTCTGCTTTTTTTTTTTTTTTTGAGCTGTTGGCTTTTGCTGGTTGAGCTATTATTCCAGCAATTGACTCTGGCTGCGCCGGGTTGGCAGTCTTCTCAAGTTAAAACATTCCTGTAGTGGAGGGTGTAATGCTGTGCAGGTTTCTGAGCAGCCGGTGAAAAGGGGGATCACCTCGAGATGGCGCAGGGACAGTAGTGCGAGGTAATGAGAGCAGCTTATGAAGATAAACTGGACGGATCACGTAGGACAATGTACAGCGCTCGCACGTGTCAGATACAGTACAGTGCTAATGGGTAAGGAAGAGCATGGGGGAGGCGGCTGGCATGACAACCTACAGCAGGCAGGAGACTTGGTTGCCATGGTGACAAACAGGGATGTTTGTATCACGGGCAAATCTCAGCGGTCGGCAGCGGAGGGCACACATGCTGTTCGACTAAAAGTACTGAAGAATCGTCGGGGGCAGAGATGAGATCAGGTGGGGTGAGAGGGAGGCATGCCTCTTCCTTATCTCCCGGCGTTCCCTCGCAATCTCTTTTCCACAGCACGACCGAGCCACACTGTAGGAGGGGGTGTTCCTCTCTAACTGGGAAACGGGGACTCGCTGGTTCAACAGCTAATGTACCCTCTTGCTTTGCCGTATTAAGAGAGAAGAATGAAATCATCTTCACAGTAGGGTCACTTGAAAATATTAAGGCAGTAATGCTGATTATGTGCCGATGCATTTATTCTGTTTAATCCATCCACAGTGAATTTAATGAGCATGCAATGACCTTGATTGGTAGCAAAACAATCCAGCAATGTGACTCACTTGAGCAAGCTGCTCTCTTTAGTCAAACGTGCACTCCGTTGACAGGGGGGTGGAAAAGGAAAGAGGCAATAAGTTGTATATCTGTGGCAACTATCCACGCTTCCCGGTTGTTATTGTGACACATTTTAAATCCACCAAGGTCATTTGTGTCATGGACAGGGCGGGGCAGGGTGACACTGATTTTAATTGCTTTTTTTGTCCCACTGTATCTCGCACACGCTGCTGGGTGTCGTGTTGCTTTATGACTCATACGTCCTCCAAGGGCGCCCAGAAGCATCAAGTGAACTGTGGCAGAGCCAGTAGGCAACTTACTTGGACATAGTTTGCTCTGCCCCTCCCTTCACCACCACCACCACCCCCCTCACAGCGCTGACATATTCTGGGGACACTGACAGGCGCTGTGGAGAATTGTGAGCTTGTGCTATCTTTAAAAACACAATTAGCCTTTTCTGCCTTAGATAAGACACAGCATGGTGCTTGAGTTGCAAATGTGCTCAAATTAACGCGTTCGCCTTTGTGATGCTCGGCCCAGATTTCCTGCGTATTCAACTAAATGACCCCCAATTTTATAAACTCATCAATGGGGGACAGACTGAGGAATGGACACTAGCAATCTGAATTGAACTTCAACAACAGGGAGCCATAATGGAGCACCTCTAATCTAATCATGTCAGACAAAAAAAAAAATCCATTTACATCAACCTGGAGTTAAGGTGACACTGTCTTGATATCAGCATTTTGAACAGGTGCATCATGGGATGCCCCCATTTGTCCTTAGGGCTGGGTGGATGTGCATGACTCTTTCAGGTAAGCACAGAAAGAGAAAGATGGGTTTTTCGTTTTGTTTTTTTTTTAACCGCTTTATTACATTCATGAAACATTGAAAATGTCCTCCAGGGCCTCTTTTTTATGCCGTGTGCCCTTCAGTAATAATTAATTCACTCTTTCATTGGGCAAAGGGGATGTTTCACCCACATTGTACGGGCGAGGCTGGGTGCTCGGGAGGACAGACACGGAGCACAGGGGGCAAGGCTTGTGTCCCTCGGCAGAACCACACACCCAGATGGTATTAATCTCTAATAACTTCACCACAAAGCACCTTCGGGCGGCGGCAGGAGAAATGCTACGGGTAGCTGATGCATTTTACCAGCTCTAAGTATGATTCAGGATATTAAAAAATTGTAGGAGGGCAAAAGCAATTTCCTCCTAAAGGGGATTAGAAAATTACAGCTCTCAGACTGGAGGTAAGTTTTCCCGTAAAAATCATTTTCTCGTTCTTACCCGTCACAATGAAACACCTCCCCTCCGCCACAATCATTATATACATGTACACCTAAGATAACTTCTGTAAATGAAAACCTCTCTGACAGACAGTCATGACTGGCAGTGGTGGATGTACATAAAGAAATGGTAATATTATTATTTTCCTATAGATTTTCCTCAGGAAGACAAACCTGAATGAAGTCAATGTGACATTAATTCACTTCACTGTGAAGTCATTCACTTTGTGTGTTTTCATTAAGTCGGCAATTGTCAAATCTGCAAACAGACATATCCAACACAGGCTTGTTTTTTTTTGTTTGTTTTTTTTACTGGCTTCATTAGACATTGTTCAGGCTGTGGCTGTGATCCTTTACAACTCGCTGCGATTTAACGCCAATTGTTTTGACGACGGCGCAGCTGATAAATATGAATTTAAATGCAGCCGCATATAGCTGGAAGAATGGGCTTTTGTCGCAAACCGAACAATGCTTTGGTTCTTCTGCACAAATGAAAACACCCTTTAAGCTTTGTTCTTTTGTGACTGTCTGTACTCAGGCTCCGTTAAACTCTGCAGCTTCACACCATGTGACACGCTGTCGAATAAGCTGCACGATGGAGTTAGCTGAGAACTGAAGTGGTCAGATGTTTTTTCTTGCATCTTTGGTGCCAAATGATTGTTGTTTTGCTTGTGTACTGAGCGTCTCGGTTATCAAACAGTGTGAGTATTTTTTTCCTGGTTTGCTTTAATAAAATTTGAGGTTTCTTCACACAGCCTTCTTTTCATATAAATTACCACTTTTAACAAACAGATGCTTATTTATATGAAAATTGTTCAAATTACGATTGTGCTGCTTGTCACACAGTATAAAAGCTCTTTTTAAAAAAAATGTATGTATGTGTCTCTGTTTAGCTCTGTTGATAGAATGTGTATGAGTGTATTTGTGTGTATTTGTGAGAGCGTGTGTGTGGATTGATCATGTAATCTGAGTCTTATCTCGGTGGGTCTACAGAGATCAAGCAGTCCTGAGTTCTATACAGCCTGTCAAACACTGAGATTCAAATCAGGACTTAGACCGAGCTAATTAGCCTATCGGCATCAGGCCTTTAAGACAACGCTGATACCAGTTTTCCAAACAGTAAAAACTACGAGCAGGACCTTCTCCAATTACAGCATTATTACTTCACATGACACAATTCTGCTTGGTCTTTGCAAAACGTACAAACTACTGAACCACGCTGTGCATTCATGTTTTAAGCCATGTCCTTCAATGTTGAATTACGCACATGAAAAAGTAAGTCTATGTCCAATGTACATGCACCGAAGGCTTGGTTAACTCGCAAAACAGCACTGTAGAAAATGTTCTCACTCAGCGACGCCATGCTGGCTCACTAACGGCCGGTGTTGAGTATTTAATTTCCGTGAAGAAAATAAACACAGTTATTAAAACACCGCGTGCAGTCGTGTTTATTTGAAGGAATCAAAACACTGTGCAAGTTTATTTAGCCGGATTTCCTTCTGAATGAAGTACATTTGAGGACTTAAGCATATTAACGTTTTGTGTCATTATCTTTTTTTGTTTCATACTGAATATTACTGCTCTTCCAGCAGCTGAACATACACAGATTAAAATTTTAATGACAGACTGATCTATGGCTGACTCTACTTTGTTACAGTGTTCAATCACTGTATTCAACCTACTGTAGCTGTGGCTCAGTGACGGTGACTCGACTGGACTATAATTAATTCTCAATTAATAATCAACACCAAAGGACCTCGTTATTTCATAAAGCAACTGAGCTGCCTCGAAAATGATCCTCCTGTGATCCATTACCAAAGTATTATTCATAGTATTGATCTGTACTACCAACGATTATGATGATACAAGGATGAGCAAGAACAACTAGTCCTGAAGCATCCATCTCCTCCAGCATGAGCTGGACTGTGTGGTGGCAGTGTCACTGATCTGTGAACATCCCTCCTCACAGGCACCCACTACCAAATGGTCACACAAGGTCAAAATCATAGGAGATTCTATTTATATCCTCCGTTTTGTATTGCTAACCACCACAGAAACAAACACCCGCCTCATTCCGTTTACTGTCCTGCCTCAACTTCCTCTCCCCCCTGTTCCCCTCCATCTTCTAATAAACTGATCATAAGTGAGAGGCTTCAGCCAAATACAGAGTAATCCTGGCAGATGCCCTTTTATCCTGATGGCCTTTGGCTTTCTGAAAAGTTCGCTCAAGATAACTCAGCCCAGACAAAAGGTTAGCTCTGCTCTGACATCAGGCTCGGGACTTTGGGCCTGTACTTATCATCAATAGCTCTTTAACAAGCCTGATAAAACATGACGACACCTCTGGCGACAGCTCAGCGGCCACTTGATTAGTTTGGGAGTCAACATCTGCCCCCTCCCTCTCAAGACTGGTGTAAACAACATCAGGAGACAACGTGTTGAGCTTTTACAGCCAAAAAGAAGACTTTTTAAAAACCGTGACCCAAACTCCTATCGCACAAATCCAAACAAGCCCTGAGTGATGGCTGCAGTCAGTCAGGGTTCCTTGAAACACAAGAACATGAAAAATACCCTCTAGGTGTTTCAAAAAACTATTTCCAGCCAACAGTCCACGCTGAATCCATCAGTGCAGCCACAGCCTCAGCCTGTCTGATTCAGTTAGTGCTTATGAAATGGAGCATCTGCAGAAGCTCCCAGAGAGTATGTAAACATAAGCTCCGCCTTGGGAAATGAGCTGAGGGTCATTTAGATTTGGGTGGGGGAAGCACTGAGTGCTGCCTCGCTCACACTCTCTCTCTGTCACCTGGTAACAGTTTGACACACGGGAGCTTCCTGGCTAATGTATTCCAAGCACTAGGCTAAACAGCAACACCTGAGCAGCCCCGACACCCCCCCCCCCCCCCACACACACCTCTCCCTATTCTTTCCCTCCCGCTGCATTGGCTGATCCTGCCTCCTGAGATATTAGGTAATCCTGGAGCAGGCGAGAGGTGATAGGCCGTCCGTCTTTTAACGATGCCTTATTTGTCAGCGACGCCGCGCTACAGTCACCACGGATATGCTTGACATGTTTGCTGAGAGCCAGGAGCCATTCCATGTGCACTGTGCAGTAGCCAATCGGTGCTCTATCGCTGAACCTGTGGAAGGTGATAAGCCCCCTTTACAGCGAGGGGGGTTCCCACCAATCACAACAAGAGCAGAGATATTGGGTAACATATGGAACTCAAGTAGCTTTTCAATTGTATCTGCTCACTGGAAAGACTCCTGAGCCTTAAAGATTATGAGAGGAATTCATTATCGCTGGTGAGTTTGTATAATAGATTATCAGCACAAGGTACAGTCAGGAACAAAAGCATGCAGAGGAAAAGTCACGGACAGAGAGGGATGTCTTGCTCCCTTTTTAAATGACATTATAGCTCATTTCCTAATCAATAGATTGCCTCTTTCCTCCCTGCCCAAGATAAACCCATCACAATTGAAGAAAGGAGAAGAGTGGAGGAAAAAAATAAAAAAGGACACCACAGCTACAGTCGGCCCATTTTATCTGATGGAGAGAGGTGAACAAATAGAGGGATTAGCTTCCATGGGATGAAAGCAGCTCCTCGTCTTCCATCTCCATTCCCCTCCCCTCGTCTCTCTCTCTATCCGCCCACACATCCACACTGTGGTCTCCCCTCGCAACCAGAGGCATGCTCTATATGTTGCAGCCGATCTGCTATCGCCAGCTGCGCTCCACCCTGTACCTACAGCGGTTTTCCAGCAATCAGGCAAGCACAAAAAGCCGTTTTGGTGCACATGGCAATGAAAGGCGCGGTGAAAATGGGCGCCAAAAATGGTGTCATAGAGAGGGGCTGGGAGTTGTAGCAAAGTGTAGTTCCCCTGTGGCACCCTCAAAGCACCCACCCTTCCTGACTGTGTCGCCTAGACACCGACACATCAACACACAACCACTTTGCCACAAAAACACACTCACAAACAAACAAGAGGCATCCCATTTCTTTTTAACTTCTGGGTGGCCCAAAGAGGAAATGTGCGCTCTTACCTGGAAACAGCAGCACACCTTCAGCTCCAAATCTGCTCACCCTGACGAGGATGCACGCTCATCTGGAGTGGGAGAAGGGAGTCGTGGGAACAGAGAGAGAGAGTGTGTGTGTTATGTGTGTGAGTGTGAGGCTGGCAGAGAAAGAGAAAGAGAGGAGAGAGAGAGAGAGAGAGAGAGAGAGAGAGAGAGAGAGAGAGAGAGAGAGAGAGAGGGAGGGAGAGGTGGAGCCTGGCTCGGAGGAGAGAAAGAGGGCTGGATGATGACTCTGTCTGCCGTCTATACAGCCAGTCTTGTGGGAGCAGTGTGGATGGCGCTAGATCATCTCCTGTTCAAACACACACACACGGCGGACACACCTCGTGCAAGGCTGGGAGAAAGAAACCCGGGGGCAGAGAACAGGAGGAGGAGGAGGAGGAGGTGGTGTGAGAGAGACACCCAAAGCCAGCATCGTCACGCGGCAGTTCCTAGGAATCCCTCCAGTAAGAGGGGCACTGCATCACTAAGTCCTTGGCTGTGATTGGCTGGGTAGTGGGGAGAAGCCAAGGATGGTGGGCAACACTGTGTCACCTAAGATGACCCTTATTAAAATGCCCTGTCTGTGCTTCGCTGCCCCTCTAGGCACCGGTCACTGTGAAGGACACTTCAAAAAAAAAAATCCCCTCCCCGAGGATCCAGGGAACCTTGGGAACATGGATGTGTGTGTGTGTGTGTATATACATGTTTGTCAGTCCATAGTAAGCCATGACCTGCCCTTGCACATGAGCAAATACAAACACACACACACACGTACGCACACATGCACACACAGAGTGTCCAGCAAGAACTTGCCCATGAAGGGAAGATGATTTCCCCAGAGAAAGGCTGAGCCTGTCAACAGAAGAGCCACACAAACACCTGCAAGGACAATCTTTCATTAGACTGATTGAATATGTTGTCACTAAAACCAATGAGGTTATATAGTGAGTACAGACAGTGGCTTACACTGTCAGCTCGGTTATTTTGAAATTCTCTGAAATAAAATCCAGTTTAACACTCCTAATGCCTCAGCTGCACACCTGGGTCGATTCATGTAATTATTATGTAAATTATAATTTGAAATCTTGTAATCAATTAGCTATCATTACTTTACACTTAAATAAAATTATCATTAAATCCTCAATCTTATTAAAAGGCTTCAAATTCAAAGGAGGAAACGAACCGGCTGAGACATGGCAGTAAAGTGATCACGTGGGACGGGATTCATGAATATGGAAAGTCGCCATTTTTAGCCGCCTCAGGTAGCAGATGAGGTTTTCTATCGGCCGCATGGCATGAATAAAAGCGGTGCCCAGCTGCACTCAAAGGTCAGACAGAAACCCAGGCAGAAGAATGAATAGAGCTCTCTGTCTTATGTTTTTCCATAACATGTGAGGTGACGTGTTGCTCAGGAGATGCTCAGAGTCACCTCAGAGTCTTAATGAGCTTCAGCTTAACATTAAGCTGTAATTAGGCATTCAAATATGAACATGTACATACAAGTAGTGCACTTTGAATCAAAGATTCTGCTTAAAGATATTAACTCTGCAGGGTACGTGACACATTCCCGATGTCCAAATGAAGCTAGAAAGTCATATTTACACATTCATCTGAAAAAGTTCCTGAGTCAAAATATTATTTCAGCTTATCTGTTGAAAATACATGCTGAGATGGAACATAACTAAGTATCATCAGTAAAAAGCAAAGGCGGAAGTAGAATTTCAGCTTCTTCAAATAATAATAAATCCCAAGTCTTGGCCTGAATAACTGTTCAAATAGATAAGACTGAGTATGACTTTTGGTATATCAGCTAAAATCAATCTCAACATAAGCCGTCATGTCTTTGTTTTTACGCAATCAGCCTGGCAAAGCCTCCTCGAAAACCAAGAAAGGACAATCTGTTTGCACTGGTGAGTCACATCCTGGAGCACCCTGTGGTGATCTCTCTTTACCCAGCACTTAAAGGTCATCCTCCTCTCCAGCATAGCTTTGCTTTTTACTATAATAATGTAACAGTCGATAGACCGTTTATAGTAACAAAACATTTTCATTCACAACAGCGTGAACATATTTTGGGCCTGGTTTTAAAAAAAAAAAAAAAAAGACTTGATAACTGAGAAAACAATCTAACCACAGGGTCTATTTAGGAGCTGCTGTGGAGCTGCTCATAATTAGGAGTGAGATGATGTCAATACTAATGAGATGACTTTAAAGTGGGCAGAGAAAAATGGAAATGTGAACATCTACAGCGCCATCACAATTGGGCACACTCCATTTGCTGATGAAGATGGTGATATTCTCTGCTTCAGGCGGAGTGAGATAGTTTCGATTGGACTGAAGCTGTTTGGGAAAGTCATACGCTCAACTTTACCACATCAGTAGTTGGTGGTATTGATGGAGCAAAGTTTTGATTTAACAAAGTTTTATTGGACTGTTATTTAAAGACAGATATTGGCTCAGCTGCATCAGTCTACCCTTAATAAAAAATCCAGCTATCGTTAAACCTCTTGGCCTTGCGTGTCCCCAGCCAAGGTCCTGTCCATGGGTTTGACAGCAATTACTCTGCCTTAATGGCGGTTTGTCTTGATATAAAAGAGCTCATTTGTTCTGGAGGGGCTCCACTGGCACACTAACACTGTCAACAGCAAGAACACCAGCTGCATCCTCCCTGGTCCTGTTCAGAAATAGCTTGGCCCCAGTCGTGTCCCTGGCCCCGTCCCAGCCAACAGGCCCCACCAGGCAGGCAGCCGGCCGTGCTCCACTAGCCTGGCTCAGAGTCCTCCCGTCCTGGAGGACAGAGGTGTCTCTGAGGCCCGGAAACAACGGGGCAGCAAACATCGCCGACCCCTCGCTGTACAAGCAGTGTCCTCTGTCACGCAGTCTCTCATCTAATGAGCTCAGAACAAAATCAAAGTGACAATATTAATCATGTGATGGGGAAAATAATTAGAGGGGCAATAAAGGACCGAGCGAGTCCCTTCCCCCATCTAACAACATGCAGCAGATAACTGATGACCGCTTTATACAGTGAGTGATGAAAGGCTGCCGGGCTGGTTTTGAACACGGCCATCAGCAGCCAATACTCACTGGAGTCTTTCTTCAACATTAGTAATATCTTAAAAAAAAAATATTGCAGAGCTAAATATGCATACAATTCAAAAGGCTACATAAAGAGCATTTTTAAGAACTAATGTTAATAAGCAGAGCATTAAAAACACCAAGGGACACCCGTCCTAATTATTTAGTCCAACAAACCAATCAGACTGCTCTTTCTTAAGGTGCTGAAGCGGAAAAACTACTGTTGTTAGCTTCTCCCAGTCGAACTTACTCCCTCATCAGAAAATGTCACAAGGCCATTGATTGTTTTCATGCTTCCGATACAGCCGGTTGCATTAGTCATCCACACCTGGCTGCGTGGATCAAAACCCCGCTTTGGTCAAATCAGCTCTCTGCTGGTGTGATTCATAGAGGCAGAGGCTTGCCCTGCCCTGACTGTCTGCACACACGGCGCCCCGGGAAGCCTGGTGTTTCTCTCTCTTGTTTACAGATCGACAGCATCTCTGGGAGAAGACGGGCGACAGCCTGTGACAAACTGATGGATGATGTGACACTCGTGCACCACTGTGTCATCCCCTGCATCGGCGTCCCCCATTCTCCCCTCACCCACTCTCAGTCGCCGCCTCAGGGGGGAGGATGGAGGAGCACATGTGATTATGCATGTAGATCAACTCCAGACTTACACCTTTCTTCCAAACCACGCATCTGTATGTGGAGAAAAGCCTGCTGGGTAAACGGTGGGCGGCTGTCAGCCCGCCTGAATGTTAACGGCCAGATGACAAGGATAGAAATGCTGCAGATGATGATGCTCAGGAGCACGGAAGAGCAGATAAGATGGGTGACAAGTGGAGGTGGAAGGACACGAAAAGCGGCAAATTAATCTGCATAGAAATGAGCAAACTCGTCCAAGAAAAAAAAAAAAAAGAAAAGAAAAGGAGGGAGTTGCCCATCAGGACCGGAGAAAACTACCACCATGGTCAGCAAATGGACTGTCTGAAAGATGACATACCGTAGTCATACTCTGGAGAAAATGTCATGCATAACTGAGGGTCATCAACTCATCAGTCACTGCTGTACAATAAGTGACATCGACAAACAGCAGGATGACTCACACGGAAAATGCTCTCCATCTAGAAAATGATTGGGAACGAAAACAAAAAAAAAAAAGAATACTCGCCTGAACAAAGCTAAAAAATGTTTCTTTGCCATGTTACAGTCAATATTTAATTAGAATTCGGCTTTTGTGATTGAGTGACATGGCTAAAACCGGACATAACCAATGGACTTTTTGATAAGGCAGTCTGGGTAATGGGCCTGTTGAAATTCAAATTAAGAGCTTAAACTCTCTCAGTCATGTCTGCCAATTTCCCAGATCTGTAAAGCGAGTAAACAGCTCTAAGTAATGTTTTGTATGCCGCTGGATGGACTAATCTTCTTATATTGATTTTACCTACCCTGCCATCACTTAAACCCTCCAACTGCAGCCACATATTCACAGGAAAGATGGCAATTAGGGGAGCACTGGGCTCAGATTCAACACTGAATGACAGGAATTTCTTATGTAACGTTTCCAATCACACCTTCCGCAATTCTCAATCACAGCAGTGGGAGGGGAGAGATCAATAACGTTTCTCCACAAGACGCCATGATGCGGAACCTGCAACTTTCTGAAGTTATTATTCATATTAAAACTTTTGCATTTGCAGAAACAGACCTGTTTGCAGTGTTTTGGAAGCTAAAGATTCACAGTCAGGCCTTTCTTTTTACAAAGCTGTTTTCAGTGATCACAATTATTTGAGGCGAACAGGAAATTGACAGTGGTGCCCCTTATGGTCCTCGCGACCATTCACTTCCTCTCTTGTGAATGATTACTGTCAGAGGTCATCAGCTACTTATTTCCCAGTAAATTAGGCTCTGCTTTTGACGGAGTAGCCCCAGCACGGTCAAAGTGGCTTCTGTAATGCAACAGGTCAATGAGGCTGCAGTGCACTGCAGTTCCTTCACAAGCCTCCAACCCCTGTCTTCTCTGTCTCCAACCCCATCTAAATTGTATTGGTTGTAGCCACACCGGGAATGTCCTACTGCCAGACAGGATATGAGAATGCCAATAATGGCAGGAAGTACACAAATTTAGGTAACGATAGACTCGTGAAGTTATGTAATGTTCATAAACTGACTAAGACAGCAGTTTTGGCACTTAACTAATCCAAAACTCCTGATGGGGGGGTTGGGGGGTTGGGGGGGGCTTCTGTAATGTTTTCCCACCACTGAGCCTGCTAATGGTTTCTATTGTTATGGTAAAATTGAGTTCAGGAGATTAGTTTAAAGCTGAGACACGGTAAGGTAATTCTCTAAATACACTGAGCGCATCACTGACTAAATGGGAAGCTGTGATAATATCTACTCTGTCACATACACAGGGCACCAGGTGTGTATTTCATGACATGCAGTTGCACATGTTTAGGTCACTGAGGAGTTTTGATTTATTTTTTTAAGATAAACATACTGAGATCACGTATAAATCTGCAAATTTTAAACCAAAGAAAGCCCACAGTGTGTTATCAACTTGCAAAAATATACAAATGTGTTAGAATGATGTAAACAGATAGGCAGGATGTCCTTCACTTTCATCGCAGCAACCCTCATCCTCTCAGGGGTCACCCAAGTAGAAGGTGAGCCACTTCTTCTTATCAGTGCATCCAGACCTCCAGCCAGCCTTATCGCCCAACCTGCCCCAGAGATGTTGGGACCAGCCATGCACAGATGCCTCCACACCTACACATGATAACACCTGAGATCGTATGAACATACATCGACCCGTCTGTCAGCCCAGTCATTTTCGGGTGCTTGATAAATGGGGCTAGCATGTCTGCCTGAGAGCACATCATCTTCTTATAGAAGCCAAGATGGCTGCCTGTCTGCCTTCCAGTGACAGCGCAGCCAATTCCACATATAGTGCCTTAAAGGTAATATACAACCTGGCTGTTGGATCCACTGATATGTTGCACTGTGGTTCAATCCCCTATGAAATGACCCGTGATACATGAGATCTATTCTCTGCTCACCCAAGGGCAACAAATCATGCCCACACGTGAAATAAATCAATGCCCATGGTGTGGATATCACATGACATATTTGAGTGGTCCTTAAGTCTTACACAGATACAATCTCATCTCTCATACAAGGTTACAGTCAATGTATAAAGAGAAAACAGTCCCTGTATCTTTGTCATCTGGTCATTGCTGGTATATTGATTAGTCAGGTGCTTGGCATTGGTTCTTATCTGTACTTTCCAGTTTTATAAACACCCAGCATTATTACAGATGTGTTTTCTTCATTGCATCTTATCTAGTAGGAACAAATGTGAAAACATCAGGAAAAACACAAGTGAAAAAAGATTCGAACAAATGGACTAGTTGATACACTGATCATGTGAAGATCTGATTCCTTATTGCTGCCAAAACCTCATGTTCATCTCCTCCACCTCAAAAAGTCACATAAACCTCTCCCTTCTCCTCCTGCTCCGACGTCCAGATGACCAGTTCTCAAACCTCTGCCCACTGTTCCAGGTCAGTGCACTCCCATGGTCCCTCTACTGGAAGCTAGCAATGAATTCTCGCAGCACTGTTGCTTACACCCCGGGCTGCAAAGAGGCAAACAGCTCTTTACCTCCAGGTCAAGGTCCTGCCCCACATATCAAAGCACCTGTCTTTACTCCTATATTCAACTGGTACCAACAATCCCTTAGCTCTGTCTGCTTAGCTTTCAGGTTATTTGTTTTCCAATACCAACTGCAGATGGTCCATTCTCTGATAGAGAAATATCTTGAATGCACTCTTCTTCTTATTGATCTCCATACTATTGGCTGATCACTAAAGCGATACCTGTAGCAGGTCATCTTATTCTGCGGTTGCACTTATTGTAAGTCACCACATAAGAGCGGACAGAGGCAGCAAAAATACTGTGCAAGCCGCCTTTGTTTACTCAGCCCTTCAAGGTTACAGCAAGATTCATTTTCTACAGATCTCTCCTCAAGTCAATTAGCAGAGACGTGCGCAGGTGGGAGCGGATACAGCGCCATGTATACCTGACAGATACCAAGCAAAGGCTGTACCCAGCAAATTATTCTGTCACGGGCTTTGCTGATATCGTATCGTTTCGGGGCCAAATTATTAAATCCTTTCTTCTGTTGCACTGCAGCCTTTGCTTCACTGATGATTTACTATCATGTCGTCTTCCCTCCAGTGGGCCTATTCTTGGTCCGGGTATCATCCTCATCATGTGTTGGAGAGAGGGTTATTTATAGTCAAGCCATCACGTGATGTCAGTGCAAGTGGAGTCTCACAGCTGTAGGCTCCTGGTACAACATGCCACAGATCCACAGCTCCCAGCCTGGAACAAATGACTACCATCCTGTGGATCTCAGGATGTATTGAGTAACATCAGACAGATTCATCCACGTGTATTATTGGTACAGTCCGGCGACTGAGGTTTCCTAGAGCACGAAGGGTGAAGAAAACAAAAATTCACTTTCATTCTTTCCAACAGACGCTGACTTCACTTTGACAGCTTTCGGCGGAAAAGCGACCATGTTTTACAAATGCACTCAAGCAACTGCTCATTCAGTCATATTGTTATCCCAGCAGTCTGTTTAAATACGTAATTGCACGGTGTCAAATGCCAAAAAACAGCATTTAGTATCTATAAAGATTAGATTTGATTAAATATTTGCCTTAAAGGGCTTCAATCTGTTCAAATCTGTTTAAAAAAATCACTACTATCCACTGACTTTGTCCTGCTATGTAATTTATAATGCAGGAGCAACCCACATGCTTGATTGAGAATCATTCAGAAACAATGACAAAGAAAAAAAGGTTAATGTAATTACTGATTCTCCGAGGGTAGAGGAAATTTTCTGGTTCAGAACTATTAGCCCTTCAATAAATTATGAATTAGAACACTTTCTATGTTGCATGTACGTGGATCACTTGAAGGTGTTTGAATAATTCATTTATACAGTACGCCCTTTAAGTACCAAATGTAAGCAAAAGCCGTCGAGAAGCAAGTGAAGGGCAAAAATTTCTTATTTAAAGGGAAATATTCCCACTAGCATTGCTGAAATCACTTCTTTACTTTTTTAATTTATTCAGAAAGTTAAACAACTTTTAACATAACAAAGAAATGCTATTTGTTGAACATTTTGCGCCGAACTACAAGTCCAGAGGAGGTAGACTGATTATGAAGTATCACTCTGCAATTAACGTGTTGATTACCACCTGTGTTCTAAATAAACTGGAGCAAAACAATGAAGTTCTCGTAAAAATAAATAAATAAATAACGAGCTTTATTACAAAGCGAACCCATCCACACCTGTAGGGATCAGAACTGATCTCAAGGCCAGAACAATTAAATACAGGATGGTTACGTAGAGATGACAGGAGAGGCTGACACCCTATAATTTTCCTGGCCAGTATTATCTATAATTTAGCTCATTTCATTACACAGAGACTTCTATCATTAGTGAAATGTACTTATTTAGGTACTTTTTTTATTGTTTTTTTGAAGAAGGGAAGGTTTTGTCATGCCATCGTGCTTGACACAGCTGCTGGTTGTGCACTGTAATTTTAATCTCAGATCATCCACGGTTATCAGTCATGGTCAAAGGACTCACTCGTCCCAACTCCCCCGCCTCAGAGAAAATAGTCTGGCTCGATGATTTCAGAGAGCGGAGGAAGATAAAAGGAGGTGGACCTCAGGAAAAAAAAAAAAAGTTAGACTACAAGAAAGTGCCATCATTCTGCCGAAAGGCTGTAATTGAAAACTTTCTTCTCTCAAAGTTTTTTGGCAGAGTGTTACAACAGCAGGAGCAAAGAAAATGGGAGGTCGGGTGTCAAGATAGCATTAAGCTTCCACAAAGTGTTTGCGCTACTGGCTTTAGCACCTTCTAATACTGCTACTATTTCCCCTGAGGTTCAATCTAACTACACTGAAGTGTATGAACAATGAAGTTTATGAACAAACCATCTAATCAACATAATAACAGGGCCATCCACAGACACGGTGTTAGATTTCAATGAAACTAAGAAATTAACACGTGAAAAGTCATATTTACCCAACGTGTCACCTGCTAAAGAGCAGTATTGAAGGGTAAGACATTAATAACTGTTACCTAACCATTATGTGTTGCTCTGTTTTATACTAGTACAAGAAAAAGCCCATGACATTTGTGACCTTTTGTATCAGAGAGTAGTACTTTGACAATAAGTGTCAGCTTACACAATGCTGCTAAACATCTTGTGTCATGAGCAGTTGCACAATAATCTCTCCACTTTAACCTTCTAAACATAATTCCATATACACTTCTGAAGGTGTCCACTGTTTTAAATGCACCTCAAAACGTACACTCTCATATTTAGCTCTAAGCAGGCCAGTCTGACTGTTTCTCCACCATAACTCACCAATCATTGCCACAGCATGGACCAGTCAGAGAGGGAGGGCTGATTGCAGCTCATCAGCCTGTCAGCTGGAAGCGCATACTGAACAGAGCCCGTGGTCGAGTGGCTTTCCCCGCTGCCACATTTTCCTCACTCGACTGCAAATCAAACGGCTGTTGTTTTAGTCTTAAGATCAGTTAAGTTGTGGAAAAGCTGAGAGAAGGTGGATTATTCTGCACGTCTCAGGCCTGTTTATAGCCTCCATTCACACGCAGGAAGAGAGGCTGAGAGAGGCTTATCATTTGAAAAGCAGATGAAGACCCACTGAGGCGAATGCGATGTGTGTGGACCCACTGTGGCACGACATGTGACCAACCGCTCCTGCTCCCCTGCGCCTGCAGCTGGGTGCCATTGTACAATGCCATTATAGCTGAGTCCTCTTATCCCATACCCTCCGAGCTGAGCTTATCCTACAGATTTCACTTCTGTGAGGTCCTTGGATCCTATAGACCTATCCCCCAGCATGCACTGCAATCCTCTAGCTGCTTAACATGCTTAAAAGTAATGGAAGTTCTCTATGTGAATCCGCAGCCTCCTCAGTTTGAGAGTGAACCACTCTATCCCTTTGTACACCGCAACACTTTGGCTGTGTTTGCAAAATGAACACCCGGCTGAAAAGCCTTTCCCTTGGTAAAGTGACTGATGCAGGCTGCACAAGCTGTAAAGAATGGACATTACACGGGGAGTAGACTGAAAGAACGGCCAAACCTCAAAAACATCCATTAGTAACATAAAACAGCTCAGAAATAAAATGATACTCTGTGTACAACAAACATTTAAAAAGGCGTCAAGAACGCCTGTGTCCATAGGCCAGGGGTGGTTTTCTAATTTTCTAATTTGCCTTATAGTATTAGCTGTTCTACATTTCCAACAACTGGCAAATACACACTCTTTTATTTTTGGGGCTCCCAGGGCAATTCACTGAGAGCTAGAATATCATTTTCACACATCAATTGCTCTAGTTGCAAATAAAGCACCACATTAGCATCAAATATCACATTATACCTCTCAATTACAGACTTTTTAATTAGGGACAGTAAATGTGTTTTGAGAACGCACAGATGCACATCAATTCCAAATGTTTTTCAGTTGCTTTTCTTACTGGCTGAAAGAACTGCATTCAATCAAACAACCCCCCACAGAACTCCATACAAAAGTCCCGATACGAGCACTTTAAATGCATTTTTGAAAAGCAGTGATTTTGAAAATGACAGTGTAGGCTTAGCAGTGAGAAATGGTCAGATAGATTTAGTCTGGAGAAAATAATACTGGTATCTGGACAGAGAAAGAAAATTGAAGACAGGACAGTGAAAGCACACAGACGGGGCGAGGTCATCTGTGTTTGTGAACACTACCTGAAAAAAGCTGTGATGTACTGCAAGAAAGAAAGAAAACCACAGAGCGAAATGAGCCCTTAGGTTGCTGCTGTTTGTTTTTGTTTTGTTGTCCAACATTATCACTGCAGCAATTCAAACTCAGAAGGTTTTAGATAAGGGAACTACAAACACACAGCTCAGTCACCCAAATCACAATAAGAGCTCAAATTAGCATATTAAACTAAAATGTATGGCATAAATACACATGAAGAGCATGGTGTTCACAGTATTACCCTCTACAGGAAACCACATGGCAACAACCAATAGCTATGGCCTTCATAATCTGATCAGTGATACACAGGCTGCACTATCCATATTTCAACACCAGAGCGTCCAGCACACATCAGTCAGGAGCCAAAGAAACATGAGCTCACAACAAATACAAATACAGCGGCCACACTAACTAGACCAGAGCAGAAATGAAATAACAGCCAGCAGCTAAGTTTAGGCAACCTCCTGCTTACTAGTTTTAACCAAGCACAGAATGGAAGACTGAAAAGAAATGAACTCACTCTGTTCAAGATAACTTTGTTAGCACAAGCAGCAAATTAAATTCTTACCCTGGTGTTGTGAAGCATCTTAGGGAATCCTTTAAGAGGAACTGGAAACAGCAGGTGAACAGGGACAAGTCCAGCGTCTGGATTGAAGTGCACTGTTCGCAGCTGGGGTTCATCTAATGGTGCAGCTAGCTTGTTAGCTAGCTAACAGCAGCGCAGCGGCGAGGCTAACCATTAGCCGACACGGTTTCCACACAGAGTCCTCCCGACTTACTCACACAGGCTTGTTTATTATATGTAGCACAAACAACAGCACTATTACCAAGAGTTTCTACCATTGTTATCAAAAACAAAACAAAATAAAACAAAACACTGGGGCACGACGAGGTCAACACCGCCACCACCTGGAAGGGTGCATTCGATATATACTCCTGAGTTGCCCGGTTTTTCGCCCAGGTGAGAAACCTTTGATTTGATTGGTGACAATTTGATAATTTTGAGCTATTCGGATGATAAAGAGGTCAGGCTATATTCCTCCTCTTTTTCCATTTAGTACCACTGGGATTGACAGGTCACCAAGTCCAATAAACCACAGTGAAAAAGTTTATTAGAACTATACTGAATTTTTTTTTTCAACATCATAGCTACTCCTGTAAGTGAGGATTTTTTTGATGTAACATAATCTAAAAGATTTGGTCTTGGATTTTGTTTTATTACACAAAAAAACTACTACATGAAAAACCCTATCCAACATTCAAATTAAAAATCTGTGCTGTTTCTATGATGGGGTGGATTTGAGGCTCTGATTGGGTTACCTCGTGTATGTCAAACCTTGCAAGTGCCTGAACTAGCTCAGGCCACACTCTGTTTAAGCCACGGAAATTATTCAAGTTCATATTTCTTACCAATAACCTGTGATCAAAGCAGGCAGGTGCAATTGCAGGTGGTGGAGTGGCTATACAGTGCCTGTAAGGGTGAAAAAATGTCCACAACAAAGGCCTGGTGAGGCTCTCGCTGTCTTTCATCTGGCTGAGGCAAGAGATAAAGAGAGAGAACATGCGAGAGAGCATCATTACAAGTCCATCTACACTCTTTATCTAATCACTAATGGCTTTGGAGAGAGTTTCAAAACCATCAACACTGCTGTTTCACAATGTTTCCCGCAATACTCCAGCAACGCCCCCCCCCCCCCACCCCCCCTTACAGCCAGCCATTATGTAAACTAGAGTACAAAATATGCTGTTCCAGTCTGTTCTTGCTCCCTCCCTGTCTCTTTCCTTCCATATGCTACAGTCAAGATGACCTTTTTCTGGTGATGGATGCCAAAGTTACAGTGATCTCTTGCATGTGACAGCCAGATTTCTAGGTTATTCAAAACATATCAAAAGCCTGTCAAGGTGACCCCCATATCTGAGAAAAACAATCTTAATGTGCAGACTGTCGTACAATAAGACAGATAATAGAAGGATAATGACGTTTGGTGGAAGTATTAAGCTGACTGTCTTGCTTTTCTTTGTGTTAAAGGTCAGCATTCACATGCCTTCCGGAAGGCCACTTCATTCCAAGCAGGTACAGCACAGCTCTTCCTGGATCTATACCATCATGTGCCCAGTGGATGATTCCTGCGCATGTGGGATCATGGGTAGCACCACGTGGAGAACGACCTTTTAAGCCATGTGTCACCTGCCCGTGATGCTCTAGGTGGCCCTCTCAGCATAGTGTGTCTGAATGTCAGTGTCGTAATGCTCCAGTGAAGCAACTACAACTCAGAAAATAGGAAAAAGGAAGGAGGATCAGAGCAAAGTATTGTATATATAAATAAATATATAATTTTTTGGCTCTTACATACTCAGAGTTTTTGCTCTGAAGCATAAAAAAAATCTGGTGTGCAAGAACCTTTTTGTAATCGTTAACTGCAGGCGATTGTCAGATCTTGAACACACCAACAATAAGTCTCAGAAGCTGGCCTTCTCACAACTGTTCTCCCGTGTGAAAGTAGCCAAACTCAGAATAAAAAGAGTCAAAGTCTTCATTGTGATGGATTGCCTCCTTCAAGCAAGGTTAAAGTCTGTTCGTGTTGATTTCCACAGCACAGGGAAATGAACTGAGGCAAGAGGCTGCCTGGTAAGTAGAGAACCATTATAAAAACTCTGGAAAATGCCAAATCATAATGTAAAATACAGGCAGTTTGTGGTTTAAAACATCTCAATCCACCCACATGGCTGTTTTACACCTGAGTCTTAATCTTGTTCAGTCTGTGAGCAACAAGTCTTGAGGGGAGGTTTTCCAGGCATTCAGGGTCCAAACCCTCCAGGACAGCGCACCTTGTGCTGGAAGGGAATGAAACCTAACAGGGATAATTGCCTTGTTAGAGCTTCCTGTGAAGTCAGCTCCCAGGTGTGCTGCCATGGTGAATGGTCATGCATATATGGATGAACTCTGCACTCCTCCTACTCGGCTAGTAACCACCTGTGAGCCGTCTGGCAATGCACGTATTCCATAGATAGGGCAGGGAGCTGTGGGCGGTGATGGCTGATGGATGAATGGAAGGACAACGAGGACGGGGACGGCTACATTTAGTGGTTGACAGCCATTTTTCAGAGTAAGTGTAGATGACAGATGGATGATTAGTGTTTATCTGTCTAAACCATCTGTACAGAGTCTATTCACACTCTGTTTACATATTGCAGGGTGGCACGCAGAGGTGAAACTCCGGCCACTTTGGCTTCCACACACCCAGGATTCGACAGAAAGATTCTGTCTGATTCTCTGACAGCCCGCTTGATGATGCTTGTGCATGTTTGTGTGTCCTTCCCAGGGGAAAGCTCAGAATGAGACTCTGCTCAGGGCTGAACATGCACCTCTGCCTCTCCCCTGCTGACTTGGTAGTGCTGATGAGGAGGAGGAGGAGGAAAGGAAGAAGGAGGGGTGGGTGGGAGCGAGACACACATGTTTGTGTGTGTGTGCGTGTGTGTGCACGCATACGTGCCAAGCAGGAGTTGTTTTTTTCGCACGCATCCCAAGGCAAGTCCCCTCTTAAATCATGTGCAACAACAGGAACACAACGGCAACAACTTCTCCGAGCGAGGCCGACGCTGTCATGGTAACAGCGTAGAGTGACCTTCAGAGGTTGTTGATGCTCCCCAGAGCTGCCTCCTATTCTGCTTGGCATGGACTTTGTGAGTCATCAACAACATTCAAATTCACATGCTCCCTCTCTGGAGGTTTGGGCTTATTAAAATGGATGAGCAAATGGGAAAAATGATGGAAATAGCAACAATTGAACTGAATTAACAGCATTTTGAGCATGTGCAACCTGATTACCATAGCCAATAACAAATCTATCATAAACAAGATCTGTCATAAATGTGATTATGATAATAGCACATTCAGAATCAAAGGATGCTGTGTTCCACCATTAATCCATCAGTATTTACATAAAGTAGCAAGAGGATGCAGGCTGTTATGTAACAGTAACAGAGGTTTTTTTTTTACAGGAAGTGCATCAACAGTGACAAAGAAGAAGCTCCACTGAAATAACTGACAACAAACCACAGGTGGAATATGAAATGACCACCTTCCATCACAAGGATCTGGTGCAGGATTCCCACACAAACCTCTGCCTAGCTCATATATTACAAGGGTGTTCCACCAGGAGAGCTAGTCACCAAGGATCAGTGAGCACATAAGCCTGTTAAAAAAAAAAACACACATCAAAGCCATGATAGGCTGCCTCCTGGTGTCACACTGATGGGTTCTAGGCTGGGAACACTGCCCCCAACTGGAGGAGAACAGGAAGTGAGGCATGGTGGAGCAATCTTCCTCAGGATGACTCGCTGGCTGAGTTAGTTTCTGGAGCACGAATGCTTGTTTATCATCGCGCAGTTCAAACAAATGACGGCAGTGCATTCGAAAGATGAGGCATCGATAATGTTTCCAGCAGCCATTAAGAGTCCGTGGGTGGTAAATGTAGAGCAGAGCTTTGTCATCACATTTATAGTAAGTCTTAGTCATCTATCTGACAGTCAATACACTGACATTTTGTACACAATGTGATGGTTTTATATGCATTCTCTATGTGTGTGGTTGTCAGTGGGTGTTTTCAGGAAGAGAAGGTGTGTGTCTGGGTGTGTATGTGTGTGCAGGAGAGGGGGGAATCTTCACAAAGAATGCCCCTCAGATGGATGTGACTGAACAACAAGACGCAAATTTTGAAAAGATTGATTGGGATACACACGTTGTATCCCGTTGCCATGGCAACCCCCAGGGGCCCGGGAAGAGATCTCCGGTAACAGATGACTTAATTCCCGATGGAGACGACAAGCCACTCAAGTCTGTCATTCTCTGCCTCTGCAGCAAGGAGGCTTACCACTGTCCGTATGGTGTGTGTGTGTGTACGCGTGTATGAGTGTGTGTGAGTGTGTGCACAACAAATTGAACAGGTCTGCTGTGCTGGGTTTGTGCTTGGATTGCCTTGCTTTGACCGAATAAAATGTCCATGTGAAGCTCATGCTAATCAGACTGATAGCTGTGCGTGCAGATTTTTCTGTCTCAAGGTGACGATGGCGTTTTCACAGCACTTAATTTCAAATAGTACATTGCTCCTTTAGAGCAGAATACTGTTTTTACTCACACTAGGACACAAACACTTCTAGTTACACTTCAATAGTGCATTTCAGTAAGTCACAGCACTAACACGTTGATATGAATTTTCCAGATTCATTGCAGTATTTGGTTTGTGGTAACATCAGTGATTCTTTAACTTTCATGGTGAATTCTACTATTTCAAAAAATCCTAATAAATTAGTATTAAACCAAAATTAATTGGGGCACCATAGTGAGTTAATATAGCCATGTTTATTAGCTGGAGTCTGGGGGCAGAGCCAACATACTGCCCATGGATAACAAATACCAACTAATAGCCTATTAAATATTCACTACCAAGCAAATATCACCCTAAAACAGAGGTAAACAGACGTGTTTGTGTAATATTATTCCACGTACCTGAGGACTCTGCGTGACAAGAGAGGCTTTCAGGTGAAGTTAGAAGAGAAAATGTTTGTCTTTTGTTAATTCCAAATGCAGAGAAAAGTCAAGGCCCCCTGTATAGTCTGTCAGCTGGAAGTGCTTTGTGTTTATTCTCCAGCCTGCGGTGCTTCCTCATGAATATTGAAGTCCAAATCAAAGTGTGTTGCAGGCTAATTACATTCAGAATATTTCTGATTCACTCTGACTATTCTGTGTAAGCCAACTGGACAGAAAACCACTCCACAAGTTTAAGGACAGAAGATGAAACAAAGTTGTGGAAGTCAAACCAATTGAAACACAAACCAACAGGCCAAAGGACAGAGCAGAATATGGGTTTGTAGTGCCATCTCAAATAGATCTCTTTTTTTAGTATAATGGGTTATGAGAGGTGGAGGGGTAGACAGAAGCCATTTTGGCAAGAGAGTGATTTAGGTGACATCTGCAGTGATAAAATAGGCCAAATGGAATGGGTAGAAAATGTTGGGATATGCTTTATAGCAGCTGATAATGTAATAGCTGCTGGAACAAAGTAGTTATCACTTGTTGAAAACCGAAGATAGTTTTTTAATCTATTAATTCCTGGGTGATAAAATAGTATTATCAGCATAACATTAAAATTTTACATTTATTGACATTGTTATTATCATTTATTTAGATTTCTAAAATATCTTTAATAGGATATTTTACAACAGTTTGGTAATGCTGTTTCATTTCTTGCTGCTTCTTGGTGCTAAAACCACCGGGATCTGTTACGGTGACTCCACACATTTGTCCACTCTACTTAATATTTCCATCCAAACTTTTGCTATTACTCTGAGCCAAAGGAGTTAAACCATGCCATTCGGTAAATGTCGTGCCTTTGGACTGTCATTAGTTAATTCCTCTCTGTTTGTGAACTCTGTTAGCATCCCGTTGACTTTTACAGGGCATTTCAACAAAGGGCATCTCCACATGTGGTCCAGGTGTTGAGGGAAGTGCATGCGAGGCGTCTGAAGTCTTGTTATTGCAGTTTTCCAGCTCCAACATGGTGCTGTTTGTCTTCAGGGAAGGACTGGCCATGCAGTGTGACTTCAAAAAGCACTTTCATGGTGGCACGACCAAGAAATCTCACCAACTTGAAAGAGACAGTGAGAGATTGTTCCTTCTGCTGGAAGTACAGTGTGACATTAGGTGAGGCAAGAAGGTCTGAATGCAGTAATTTCCCATCACCAAGGACACCTCAATTTGAATACTGGCTTTAAAGTGCCACCTCACACATCACTTAGCTTTGAGATAATGAGGTATAAAAGGTGCATGGGTAGGCACAAGTCATTTTCAGACTGGTGGCTGAGAAAATGGGCTGCTGTGATAAAGTGGACCAGAAGGAACAGGCTGAGGAAATTGCACAAATATGTCCAGTATCATTCTATCCATCCCTTCTCACTCTTTCTGGCATCCTGACCCCTGCTATCTTCTGTGTGGATGAGTGCCTCCTTGCACCAGAGACCCTGGAGATTGAAGAGATTGGCTAGAGAACCAAGAGCATGAAACCAGCTGATAATGAAATATGGCAGGTTTTCTTCAACAACAAGATAAGACCTGCTTCTCATCTCTGTCCTGACTATCAGCCTCTCAGGATCTAATACACTTTGTGGAAGAGGTTATATCTATTCACAGCCGTACATACAAACAAACCAAAGTGGACACCTGCACATCATTACAATTTAGCTAGAAATCCAGTTATATTTTCTGTTGTATTTAAGATCAAAAAGCTTTTTAAAGAACTTATACTACTGTTTTATTTAACTAAAACTAAAAGCTGAAAGTTAAAATAGCTGTCTCAAAACTTTGTCTCAGATTAATGTGGTACTATATTAAATTATCATTTTCAGGAGAATTACTAAATTTATCTGTGTATTTTTGTGGCCCTAAAATTGTCGAATTTAAATATACTGTCATGCAAAATGTAAATCCACTTGCTCCAGCTTACTAAAACCCCCAAACGACCATGACTTTAGTGTCCTCAGTAGTTGCTACAACCCTACACTAACATTTTGTCAGTCCTATATATAATGTACATATTTCTCTTTTAGTATGTTAACCTCCAACATAACACAACATATAATAGTTGTTTTTCGCTTCACAAGATGACGTGGCCTGTCACTTATCTCAAAAGGTTGTAGACACGATGAAAATTTGGTGCAAAGCTTCAAATCAAAAACTGTGATTGAACCCGTACAAAGATTGTTGCGGATAAACTATGTTCACATGCAGCAAAACCTCTAATTTACTGCGTGATGATACGACAGAAATGATTCTGATATTTTCTGAACTTCAGTGGTGGCAGATATGAAATGTTGTTGCCCTCTGTGACTATTTCAAATGACAAACCCTACAACTTTCCATAAAAATGCTAATAGGGATTATGGAGACGGCCTCCAGCACTTTCGATCAACTGAAAGAGGCTATTATCTGGAAATTTAGATCCCATTGGTCCTGATATAATTCTTATATAGATGCTTCCTTCCTCAGTCTTGTCACTAGGTGAGGGAATTAATGCGTTTCAACTGTATAATGGAAGTTCTGTAGGCTGAATGGAGGTTTCATGTCCCGGTCGCAGTGATCGGCGTGTTGAATCATCATGAATGTGTGTGCATGTGTGGTGAGAGATGGGCGGAGGAACCGAACCCCCCGCCACCGTCACAATGCATTACTGACTCAGTGGCATGGTATCATCACATCAAATTAGTCTTAATGAACACAAGCGAGTTGACTAAGGAGAGAGATAATCAAACTTTATTAAATGACTTAATCTTCTGTACATGCATAATGTAATGGAAAGAGAGTCGGGTCTGTGATGTTCCGTCTGCGAGGGAGAGGGATGATCTTTACCCCAAAATCTGTGAGTGTATGTGGAAGCAGAGTCGTCTATTGACTTGTCTAAAACCTACGGATTATTTGCCACAGTGCAGGAGCTCACTGAGCAGCTCCTCAGTGGAATAAAATGATCTAAATACAGAAAGCAAAATGCCTCTACCAGCAAAACCTGTTCCCTTGAGTAAACAAAAGAGATGCATTTCAAATAGTATGTTCCTTCAGTTCATTTGGTTGTCATACAAAAAATGCACTGTAGCTCACTCCACACATCTTAGATGCCACTGACCGAGCAGCTAAACTATCAAATATTGCAAAGACCATAACTTGTAAACAAGAGCAAAATGCTTTAAAAAAAAAAAAAAAAAAAAGAGTCCACATATATACTAGAAAAGGGCTTCACCCTAAAACATTTCATCACTGACAGGTATAATACTCAGATGCTAACATTAAAATGCGTAAAGCATATAACTGATATAAAGTCCTGCTCGTGCCAACTTTATCACTTAAAATGGAAATATTTTATACATGATTTTCTTCATTCAGGTTTGTAGATGCCCCAGTGGGATTCAAATGTACCAACAAATTATTGGAAGAAGGTAAATCTGGCACTAGTGTTCATTAAAAAAAAAAAAAAAAAGCACCAGGCTTTCACTATTTTTTCAAAGAATTAACAAAAGAAATCTCACATGCATTGCAAGGCACTATGCCCACTTTGGCTGATGGTACTGTAGCAGTAATTATGTCGAATTTGGTCCAAGTGTTACTGGACAGTTGCTCTGCACTGACCTCAGACACAATTCAAACACTGCAAACACTGGAGATCTTATTAAATTTACCTGGGTGACTGCTGTGTGCACAGATGTGGAAAAGTCTAAAATGAGACTTTTTTTTTTTTTTATTTTAGCCTCTAAAGTTTGAAAAGACTGTGTGCCTTTGTTTTTGCAGCACATACATTCATTTTACTTTTGCTTTTTAAGATCTTATCAAAAATCAAAATAATGAACAGATCTAAATGGCCTATATACAAGACATTTACATTAAATATGTATACGGTGACAGACAACTCCCACAGTGCTGTCAGGACAGGAGAACGTTAGCCCCTAGTTCACTCAGCTTTCACACCAAATGGAATAAATCCTCCTCTGGGATGTATTTTAAGGCTGTGAAGCTCTGAGGACGACTACTTTATAGTTTCACCTCTGACAGACAAAGAGACAGAATCAAACAGATAAAAGGCCACACTGGTGGACTTGACCCAGGGCAGGAGGTTGGGAGAAGGGAGAGAACTGAGAGAGGGTCCACTCGTCAGGGGGGAGGCTGGATTGTTTGTGCCGGGTCCGTGCCGTGCAGAGCGGTTCTACCTCGTCAGCTGACCCACCACCTTCAGCAGAGTCTTGTTCTCCTGTTTGAGTTGCTCATTCTCATCCTCAATGTCATCCAGGTCCTGCAGGAGGGCAAAACACACGTCACTGCGGTTATCACTTTCTGGACAAACTTTACTACATGAATATTCAACATGGTACTTCTATACCTTTGAGGGGCCTGGTCAGGTTGTGAAGTGTTAGTCTGAGAGTTAAAGCAAGCATTACTTGCTGCCAGCTTTCCCCCTCAGTGCCAGACTGCCTTGATAGCAACAAATTAGACATTAACAGCTTCAATTAGTTGAAATGAGAGAGGCCCTCAGTTGCTCAGTGCTGTCTCATTAAAGCGGCACCCCTCATTTTCTGTTTCTTCCATCACTGGTCATGATTGCATTGGCGTTGGGAATAAACCTTATCGCACTGTGAGGAAAGTCAAACTAAGGAGGTTGCAAGTTTCTATCCAGCATGTTGTCTTTGCTGCAGAGAAACTCTTGTTTCTTTAAGTCGTGTATATGCTCGATATTCTTCTAATAACAATGTGAAAACTGTGATAATGTGAAAGAGGCTCACAGTGACAAACCAACAGAGACGTATCACCCAAATCTCAAAGTTTCAACAATTTTTTCTTAGTGTCTGTTGCATAACGTCTGAACGCCACCTGCTCCACACCAAATGACAGAGAGACAGAGTTCATGGCCGCTGAACATAGTGGAGCATTTAGCATCTAAAGAGCCAGAGATTTCCCCCAGGAGTTGGTGACCAAAGCCAGAGATATAAGAAAGTGAATATTAGGTCACGATTTGTAACTTCACATTGGTCCATGTCTGCGGGATGTGTAAATAACTTCTTGTGAACAAGTTCGGCATATCAACACTGAAGTTATCGTCTCATTTCCGTTGCCCTCAAAAAAATCAGTTAATACCGATTTAACCTTTGAAAATGCCTAAATCTACAACTTGCTGTTTCCTTAGATGGAAGATCTCATCAGCATGTACGGCACAGCTGCATGCGCTTTCAGGGATCTCTTTACAACACAGGATTTCTCTCTTCAAAGCGTATCGAGAGTTGAGCTTTATCTTTTCTTTCTCTCCCAAATAAACTTCTACAGTGACTGAACGTTCAATCATCCTCTGCAGAGACGCCAGACTGGATCAGCTGTTATCTCCTACTTTCCCATCAGGCCTTGCGGAAGCCTCTCTCAGGGACATTTCTGATGGCTATCAACACGTCGCCCGTCCTTACATAAAGCCGTTCTCTTATGACCAGCTTCCTGTCCATGTGATGCTATCAGCATGATGCCTCCTGCAATATTGCACTCTTTGTGTTTGCGGATGGGTTGTGGAGTGTGTATCATGATGACAACAGTGTCCAGATAATAACCAAGTAACATTCATTCGACTTGTTGCTAAAAATGTACACATCACTGACCGCTGTATTTGTTGGCAGAGCTTTATCTCTTGTTTAGATTTTATTGGCTCTGCAGGGGAGAGCTAAGATCTGTTTTTTCTGAATATTTGAGACATCAAAGTCTTTCAGATCTATCCCTACCCGCTGTGTTTCCCTTCACAGATGCCAAAAAAACAGAGATGTATTTTACCACCAGCCTCGGTGACCCAGAAAACGCGGGCAATGGCTGCGAGTTGAGGAGGGATTGTTGACAGTCTGGGCTGAAAAGGAGACGAGGGTTCAGAGGGTTCGGGGAGGTTTCACTCCAGCTGCTGAATATAAAGAGATGTCAGCTAACCTGAGTGTCCCCCGACCTCTCAACCCTGACCGCAGTGTGAGGAGGAAACAGGACCCGGACCAGCGAGGCCAAACCAAACTTAAAAACACACATGAACCCTGCTAGTGGGTTCATGTCAGTGTAAAACACTCAGAGTGTGATGGCTACAAGATTTCTCAAAAGCACTGCTGATGATAATTATAAAGTGAGGCAGGTAAGGGTTATCATCACTCATGCAGACATTATCACATCTTAACTGATTTTCTTGAGAGTTCTCCTCTTCAGGGAGACATTTTTCTTGTCACAACAGAACTCACTCAGTTTGACACTACATATACTGACCTCCATGACAGGTTTCCAAAGGTTTTCAGGCATTAACAGGAGGCAGCACCAATTACAATATCTGTCCCATTTCCACACTACATACTAATTCTGCCCATTCTGAGCATATACTGTCTTCACACTCGGAAACTGACTGGAAAAAGTAATAGGGATTTACAATTTGAGCACTAAAATTTATTAAATGTACTTGCACCAGAGTGCATATACCTGGACTGAAACAATTAAATAAATTTAAATAAAGTAAACTGATGCTGAAAATTGGCCACACTGCTTTGTGGGAGATTGCGGCAGCGTGTCCTGTCATGGGCAGAAAATTGTTACGGTAAAATAACATGGCAAGTGAGAATTCTCAATTACGGAGAAGCCAGGTAGAGAGCAGACGTGACCTTTACCGGTGGTGCAAGGCTTATAATCAACAGTTCTGTCCATTTACATGACGGGCAACTCCACCAATCATGCACAAAGCATCGCTTACAGACTAAAAATTCAGTCATAATAAATAATTGCATAACAACAATTGGAGTGTGGAAACATTAAAGTATGACCTTTGGAGTACAGCAGTGAAACACATCAGGCCACAGCTGAAGAAAACATTTAGCCTGATTGTGGATTAATTCAATCATAAAGATCAATCTGTAATCAACAGGCTCAATCCATGTGCGCACGATGAACTTCAAAACACATTTTTTGGAGGAGCCCAACTTCAAAATAAAGCCATTCTTCTAAATGGTGGCTGATGGCAATCTTTTCCTTACACCAGGGGTAGACTGACAATACCACACTGATTGGCTGAAGATGGCAGGCTTGTAATTTGGTGATCATTTAGTTTGGCCTGAGGTTCTCCTTCACTGAATGTGAAATGAGGCAGTAAGTATGATGTTCGAATTCACTTTGAGCATTTTAATTGGAGGTTTTTGAACTCTTCTTGAAGGCTGCACTCAGACCATTGTTAACTTGTACTCAGTCTCCATACTTCCTGAGAGTAAGTCAAAATGTGGAGTGAGAGATTTAACCTTGCTGAAACACACTGAAATATATAAAAAAGAAAGAAACAGGGTGTTTAAAAGTTGATTAAGGCATTTCTTCTGCTTTCAGTTGCCACTGCACAATTTATTTCTTATTGATCTCTTTGTTTTTGCTCTATACTATTAAACTATTTGCCCAAACCTTCTAAGATGAGGACCACAACAGGACTCCAGTTCTTTAAATGTTTGTAGAAAAATTTAATCTGACAAAAACTCAAAAACAGTCTTTGCCAATTTGCTTGAGACATACGATCACGTTCTTATCCAATCAATACGACATAAATGTCACCTTCCACACTGACCAGTAACGTCTGAGGCTCAAATGTCACCAAACCACTGGTGAGTTTTTGTATGCGGTTTAAAATGCAAATTGCACTTACTGTGCCTGTGAGCAAAATATATATCATTAACTTGTAACATGTGTGTAAATCCAAAAGCAAAGGTTTGTTGATGTCCAAATTCTAATGGACTGCAAGAAAATGGCTGTGGAGAAACACATAGCTATTATACAAAACTCCATTAAAATGCCAGATTATGATTTACAACCCCCACAAGCCACCCACACACGAAAACACAAAGGACCGCTCAAAATATCAGACATCAGAGCAGAACATTATGTAGGCTGGACTCACTCTGTTCAGCAAGTCAATTTCTTCCTTCAGCTTCCCAATGAGGTCGTCTTTGTCCTGGTGGGCCTTCAGCAACCTGGCGTTCTCCTGACGCTCTCTGGCCAGCTCCTACAATCGCACACACAAAATCGCCAACATGATTAGTTTCACATGCTGTATTTATGAGAAATGGTATCCAAAGCACCTGCGCTGGAGCACTGCTGCCTGAAAAGAGCAACTCAAAATTAACTTTTAAAAAGGTTAAATACATCAGGGGGGGTGGAGTTAGGATGGGTCAGCTGTTGCCCTAAGCAAAGGAGTTCAAATATCTCAGCTGAATTCAACAGCTGAGAATAATTCAGGCCTGTGTATTAATCTGTTGCCACGACTTTATTGAATTATTCCTGCCGAAAACATCTGGTTTTAAAAGACACGGTCAATGAAAAACATTCACTTTTTATGACGCGACAGTTTTAATCAAGCATGTGATTTTTTTTATTTCCTAATTCAACGTATTCTTCAAAATAACCAATCTGCAATCAGAAAATCAACACAGCTCTATTTCTATAGTGTTTTTTTATGGCACTTGGTTAAAAGCCAACAAGTTCCTCTCCGCCTCCTAATAACTATAATGAAGTAAGTGGACATTGTTTCTTGACGAGAGACACAGAGAAATTGTGTGAATGCTCTCAATACAGAAGGTTAACATGCACAAACGCTGAAACTGCTGCTTGTTTATGATGCAGAAGAAGATTTCTGTTGCAGACAAACACAAAGGTGTTTCTATAGAAACAAACTGGGGAGGTACAGTAGAGGGGTCTCAGACATTTACCTGCCAGCACTCCTGTGTCATACAAACCTCCACCTGTATGAAAGTGAAATAAACAATGTGCACAGAAATAAGTGCGTGAAACATGATTTCAAAAGCGTTTCTGGTCACTGGACCCAGAGAAACACCTCTCACTGAAGTCACCGAGGTCAAAGCGATACTTACTTTAAAAACCAGTTTTCGAAAGCCGTCCGAGTGACATTTGACTCCGAGTTGAGCTTCTACAGTGGCAGCAGTGTGAGGTTGAGTGTCTGATAGGAGCGGTGTAGGAGGAAAAGACATATCTGCGCCGTAAAAGGTCATCTCTTCAACAACACCGAGGAGAATTTCTGCCAGCGCTGAGCCGCAGTTTCCAGCCAGAAAATCAGAACCTGGGCTGCCGCTCAAAGGACTAAAAGTGGGAATTCATCTGAACAAAGTGCTGCTGATAGACGCTTTCAGCGGGGCCAAGAGAGTTTACAAAAGAGCTTATGAAACTCAGCGAGCACAGAAATGTTGATAGGATTTGCTAGTGATAGCAGATGTCAATCAAAGCGCTGATGCTTCCTCCGTGACTTTACGTTTCCATGGTGAGCTGAGGTCAATTTAGAGGGAAGTAGAGGGAAAACCCACAGATAAGGAATTGTTCTTCCTGACTAATTCACGTCCTATTCCCGGGGTGTAACAGGAAGATGAGTGAGTAGATAGTGAAAAAAAAAAACTGAACAGAATCTAAAAAATTGCTTCATTCGGTCCTTATTTCATCGCAGTGACGAACCTAATTTAAAGAAGCAGCGGGAAGAATCATTAGTGATATAATGATTTCACTGGCCAGGGTGGCACAAGCGGCAAGATGTTCCATCATGACTTCTGAGTCTCGCCTCATATGCAGGAACAACAGGCTCTGACCTTTTCACAGCGGGGAGGCGATAAAACCTGCCAACATGTGAACTCGAACTCATCTGGACAATGAAAAGAATCAGTCCGGTCTCAGAGCACATGTCTACATTTACTCAGCTCTTCATCAGCAAAAATGAAAATGTATGTATGTTTTAAGGCTCATATTTCTCTTAATTAACCTTTATGTGGTAAACAAACTCATGTGAGTTAGTTATATAACAACAGGCGTGCCATTAAAGGGATAATCTGACATCTTGGGAAATTCCTCCCTGTCTTACCGAGAGTTAAATGAGAAGCTCAACATATTCTCAGGTCTGCAAAATATTCCTTTAAAACAAAATGTAACTGGTATTTGTTTTTTGGATGATTTTATTGCAGACGTGAACAATCAGGTCACTAGACTTACCCTCTCCAGCTCCTCCATCCTTTTCTCCAGACTTCCCTGTGCTGCAGCTCCTCCATCTCTGCCATGACGGTTGTGTCGTTGCCTGCTATTCCCGCCCACCTCCTCCTCAGATCCTGGTCCTGCAGCGCTGTTACAAACACACTGTTTTCACACCGTGTACAAGTGGAGCAAACTTTTTCTTTTCCACTTTGAATTCTTCACAGGAAAAGTAACTTCAGAGAGGTATTTATGTTCGATTTCAACTATTGAAAGTGTCCTGTTCTGTGTTCACTCTGAGGCTGTTTGAAGGTATGAATCATACCCACATTATTAAACTTCAATGGGAAGACACATCCATCACCAAAAGAACAGGTGGGAATGTCTTCTGTGTGCTTTCCCTTTCAATTAGGCATGCATTATTAACACCCCTCCGCCTTTTATTCCATTAAGGGAGAAAAGGCTGTCAAGGGTCTAAAACTTTGGTGCACAAAAAGATTCTGATTAAGAAACAATTTACATATTAAACTTCAAATAGGCTCAAGAATGGCAGCGGCAACTTGTGCGTCACTGTTCTTAAGCCAGAGAGAGAAAAAAACATGGTTTTAAAAGTTTTTGTATGCAGCTTGAATTTTACAGAACATTAACCTTATCTCCTGTTCACTTCCTTGCAACTTAAAGATGGATTCTGGGGAAACTAGGAAGGAATATTAATACGCAGTTTATTTTCTTACTGATCTTATTTCAATAATTATTGAAGTGGAAACTTGGAATGACTTGCTAGCTCTGTAACCCCCCGCCCCCCAACCACCACGACCAACTGCAACAACTCCCCACTCCCCCAGCAGGAACAGACGGTGCCAGATTTATAAAACCTCCCTGGGAATCAAAGTTTTGGGGAGGCTGAATTGTCTGAAGGAGGCTGTCAGCATTTTTCCACCACTGAAACAGACAGGAAAGCTGCTGGCAAGACAAAGGACAAATATAACTCCTTTGTACCATCTGCACTCCTTTCAGGATCTGCCAAATATGATGTTCCCATTATTAGACTCCTTTACCAAATACTTTTAACTCTGTGATTGGAGAGGCAGTAGTGGGCAATATGAATGTGAACTGTCACAACAAAGAAAATGTCTTTATTTTGGTATTGTTAGCTTTTACTGGATAGCTGAGAGTGTGACAGGAAACACAAGAGAGGAAAGAGAGGAGCGCGAGATGCAGCAAAGTTGAAGATTTTAGCAGAATGTGATGAATATGTGATTTACTCAACATACTACATAGATAGAAAGAAGAATAATTTATGCTGGAGGTGCATAATTAAAGTGGGAAATGTACTACATTGTACATGAGAGTACATTTTAAAGTTATGAAAATCCTGGGTGGCTGGTTTTGCTTAGTATTCCCTGAGACTCCTGATTTATGTTTATTAGGGGAGAGATTTCAAACACCAAAATGTGCATTTCTGTTTTCCACATTAATCCTATTTAACATGAATTTTTAAGAATAACCACAAACTAAAAACACGAGCCCCATGATGTAAACATACACTTTTCGTGTATTCAATTCGAAAGCCATGTCTCATACACATGCAGAAGTAGTATTTTTCTGTACCCTGACATTTACAGAACCAACAGCTTATTTTTGCTCATTCTCACAGAGAGCGGACATCGCTTTTGATCAAGAAGGAGTCCTTGAAACGCTCTCCCCCGTGCTCGCCTACACCAAGATAAAATGCATTTCATTTGTCTCTCTCACTGTGGCTCTCCAAGGCTACTCTTCCTTTATCTGCATGAGTACACACACGAGCACACATGCAAAATGCCTGCGCATGAGCGCACACACACAGGTATACATTATAAAGCGTGACATCCCTTCACCAGGTTGCACTAAAAAGAGCCAAAATCAAAACAACGACATGCCTTGCGTGCTGTGTGTGTCTATGCATGCCACCTTGTTTCAAGAGACATATCCACTGTTGCACCCACACACACACATACACATACACACACACACACGGGTACTCTAGAGTGCACAGCAGGTGATGAAGCCAAGCCTAAACATCCATGGCCTCAATACTAAATATCACACCGTGGCCCATTAGCACCCCGCAGGATGAGGTCTGGGGGAGAGAGAGGCTGAGCCAATCACACACTCCTGGGAGCCTCAGCAGGTGGGAAGGAGAAAGCACAGACAGGAGAGCCAATAACAGCAGCAGCCAGAGGTATAACAACGTCTCTCTCACAAACTCAAGTGTCAATGTTGAATAAGTCAAAACTGCACTGGAAACCACAACACACGGTACTCAACCATCTGATTAACACCCCGCCTGGCTCTGATACATGTCATTCCTCCAAACAGAGAGGAAACATGAGGACGAACTCCATTCGGAGTCGTTCTGAGGTGGTAGTTTGAGGATGTGACGAGTAATTTCTCTCTCTTCCTTTGCACCAAATGACCACAATTTATGGGTGGAGGCTTTCTGCTCCAGCTGATCGATGCCAGTCTCTCCTTTCTTTTTTTGGCTGCTTTTCAAGCTTTCTAAACAGGTAGAGCTGGCTTGCCTGTGCTTTGGTTTTGAAAGCTACAACCTACCAGACCCCTTAAATTATCCAAGATCAGCTAAGTATGTGGTTTTAGATGATGGGGGTACAAGCTAATAAGGCACATACGTTGCTACTGGTTGCCTCAATCTCTCTTCTTGTTCTCTTCTGGGCTGAGGCTATAAAGGTGAAGTTAGCAGCCAGAAAGCACAGACATCCACACAAAGAGGAAGCTATCGAAGGGAAGATGAGAGGCAAACAGGACAAAAATACCAGCTTTTACCTTTTTTTTTTTTTTTTTTTGAGTGTTGGCGTTACACAAGCCTGCTACAAGTGGGCAGCTTATCATAATGACTGACAAGTGCTACAATTAGAACTTGACAAACTTAGGAGCAGGAGGATAGGATTGAAAATATACTCCATGCTTTGAAACAAAAAGCTGAATACTGCTGCTTTTAGCACAGTGAAATTCTACTTTTAGAAACAGCTCTGCATTGTATTCCCAAATCTATATCCAGCCAAAATACACAGTGAAGTGGAGGGCAGTGGCAAGGAATGTGAACCACATAGCAGCTGGGATATTACTTAAATGAAGTGCTGCTGTAAAATGTCTTGAGGTGAGTTTTGTTGGGCACGTTCAATTGTCGAAAAGCCAGGTGATATTAAAAAGCTAGATATTTGACTGGAATTTGGTGTGACTTTCCCATGTAAGATGGAAAATCATGTATCAGGGCCAGTTTTTAAGGAGAGCACAGACAAACTGTGCAGAAGAATGGCTTGAATCTGGAGAAAAAAAAAACAGACGAAGTGACTGATGTAGGAGGGAGATGGAGGAAATCAGAGAGACACTTATGTATAAAGTTGCTCTTTCAGCCATCTTGTGCTGCCCAGCCCACCTGGCGGGTTATCCGTTGCAGAACTGCAGAGCGTCCAAGTGTAGCCAGGCCAGCTGATGAGAGCAGCAGCCATAATTACGCGGCCAGATTGAATGTCAGCTGGCGAACTTGGCTGTTGGCGTTGGCCACAACTTCTCAATTTGGTTGCAAATAAAGCAGAATAAAAGCACGGTGGACACACGCAGAGGTTTCTCAAAGGACTTCACCACAAACAAATCGTTCATTGAACAAGTTGAACAATTTGCTTCCATATACTTCGTGATCATGTAAAATCAAAAGTGTTCAAAAAAGGGAAAAAATGCATTCTCTTCAAGAGACTATAAAAGAAATTGTGAAGAAATTCTACAAATTCTGACGATTGTTCTTATTCACTGTTGCGGAAAATTGCAAGCAGATAAACAAACCACAATGTTGAGTCTCTGGCAAAAATCACATTAAATTGTATGAAACAAAAAGCAAAAAAAAAAAAATAGCCCAGAAAAAGGTGCTGGTCCCCAAAATCAATCTTTTAGAAATTTGTGTGGAAAAAATAAGAAAAAGTTTGAAAGCCCCTCATCAAATGCCAAAGCAATATTGACTGAACTGAAACACACATTTTAGACTTCAAACCTTTCAAAGCAAATAATTTACTTCCAACACTCCCTGCCAGCCACTGCAGTAAAGTGATGGTCTGAACAGAGTGTCCAGGGTCCAGATGCTGTCCTGTCAGCTATTGTTCAAAACAGTCAACAACCATCATCCTTTCTGAACCACAAAAACCTGAAAAGAGCAGAACTGAAAAAAAAAAAAAAAAAAAAAAAAAAATCAACAGTGACGCGACAAGAAACAACAGTGACAGGAAAAGGCCCTCGGACCATTTCAGCAGAAATCTGCTCTCATAATTAATGACTCAAACTTCTGTTTCTCATCCCTGCCTCGGTTCCTTCTCTTGACATATTACTAGTGATGCTGAGGCTGATAAACTCTGCTCTTAGCGTCAGGATAATAAAATGAGTCTCACCTCTTGTGCCGGCTGCATCTCGGGGTATCCTGGAAAACAAAAAGAGAAAAAGGAATGAAAAACAAATCATAAATGCTTTGTGAGATTTATATTTTCAGAGTAGTTCTGTTAAGTCTTTGACTTCAAATAGCCATTTCTTAAAAACGGTAGATATCAAAGAGAGGTTTTAGGTTTCATGTGTTGTGTTGCTGTGCCTTGGGTTGTGTTAGTTTACCAAAGAGGAAAAAAACCCCCCACAAAATTCCATCTACAGGATAAGAGAAATTTATCAGGAGCAGCATTTATAGAAAGCCTTCAGGTTGTGTATGAGTTTTTAGGAATCGTAGCTGCTGAGCTGATATATAGATGAGCTTTGTTGCATTTAATAGTTCAGCCAGAGCCCTATAGCCTCAAGTTGTGAAAGGCAATCTTGTTTTGCAACATGGAGGTGCATGTTTATCTTCTTTTCCCATTATGGTATGATCCAAAGGTTGTTTAGATGTATACAGCAGTGATGCTCCAATAAAATCACCTTCGGTAAAATAGCACTTCCGCAAAAAATGAGGTTTGTGTCACGGACGCTGTGAGATGAATACGCATCTCGTCTTTCCTGAGGTCTTGTGCACTGAAGGGTCCCGGGTTTGATTGAGGAGCCTCGGCTCTGCTACAATCTATCAGTGCGAGCTCGGCTTCAGCGGGTGAAGGGAAACAACCAGTGCCCGACTCTTAGCATGCACCAGCCTTTCTGTCCCAGTGACACCTCATCCATTACCTGTGGGTGAAATCCTGACCCTCATCTTTTCCCAGCTCAGGCCTAGATAGATTTACTAAGACGGAGGACAGTGAGAGGGTAGTCTGCAGCAGCAGCAGGTCCTCATCTGAGCATTAGGCCTGGTTCAAGCAACACTCGGATTTAAGAGCAATTTGATGAATCTTGTTTTAGAAACTGACATTTTCTAGGATTTCGTGTGATCCAGCAGCTGCCCAACCTGCACTTGAGAGGCCAGTTCTAAGCACCTCAATCCTTCTCCACAAGCTGCCTTATCAGGAATCTAGTCTGAGGCAGATAGATGGTGCTACTTATCAAGTGAACTGTACTCCATGTTCAGTCTGGGCCTGAAACTATTAAGCTTAAAAAAAGAAAAACATTACGGCTTGAACCACAGAGTTTTTGGGGGGTTTTTTTAGAGACTTTGAGAAAATTAGAACCAGGTTGTGCAAAAATCCAAAATCAGTCACAAAAATAATAGTTAGAAATAAATAAATAAATAAACAGATAAGGGAGAACCAAATGAGTGATGTAAAGAGTAGGCAGGTTGCTCCTAAAAGAGCTCACAGTCACTACAGATCACACTATAGAAATAAAAAAAATGCTGTCTAAATGTAAATGTGGTTACTCTATTGCTTTCACAGTCCAGTATAACTTGTATAAGCCAACAGGATTCTGGAGAAGATTCTGGAAGACCAGTCTGCTCGTGTCCAGTGGAAACCTGAGTATGCAGAAAATAATTATTTGCACTCACATTTCCGCCGAAAATTCAATACATCTATTTTGTAATATCCTGCATGAGCCTACGTTTCATATTCCAAGTCCACTGGCTGACAGACAGGGGTCAGTGGAGTGGATTGATTATTTTCTGAGGTGAAAAAGGGTTGAAATATGAGTCAAAACAACAATATAAAGAAAGGTCACAGCGGTCAAGAGATGTTGTGAAGCTGTGCCAGTCGTCATTTGCATATTGTGATGTGCACAGTCAAAACAAAAGAGCAAGGATGATATGATACTGAGTGTAGACACATGCCAGAGAGATCCTTTCTAATCTTTCTGGCAGTAAATGAATGTAAAGATAAAACCCTGGTGTTTGGAAGTGACTGCTCAGAACTGCATTGACACTAAAGGGGCTTAAAATGACTCTTGGCCTTAGACTTTTGTCAATGTTAAGCTTAATTGACTTCAATAAATTAAAGGATAATTTTAAAATTTCAGATAATCCAACCTTGTCAGCTCTCACTTTTTTATCTCTAGTAGTTTTAATTATTGTTTTCGTGCATTTTCATTTCTCTTTTTGGCCTAACGTCGTTTTAATCCTGTTTTGTGAAGCACTCTGAGTTGCGCTGTTGACTGAAAGGAACAAATAAAGTTATTATTATGTCTCATCTATTTTTAATCACTTGCACTTTGACAGAATCATGTAACTCATTTTCCATCCTAATGCACATAAATAAACAGAAAATGCTATTTATGTGTCAAACTGGGTTCTGCCTACACATTTTTTTTTTCAAAGAATCTTCCTCAAGTCTTCAATCCACACAACAATAGAAAAATCAGTCGTCAAAAATTATATTGTGTTTACAGAAAGCATCCCAGATTTCACAGTGTGCGCCTCTTGTCTGGGATATGAATCTGCGAGACAAGGTCAGTGTAATTCATGTACGACTACTTCACCGCACACAATGCGAGCCTGTGCAACTTTATTTATCATGCTTGAGCTGTGCTGACAGCTCCCATAAGCCCCACTGCAGAGCTGAGAGCTGCTAAGAATAAACAGAGACAAATATCAACAATAAAACAAGTACTTCATCATCAAACCGCAGACGATTACTACTTGTGTGTTTGTGCACCTGCACCTTTCTCTGACTCTCCTCACCAAACTGAATGTGTGATAAAACACAGTCAAAAGTCTTGCTTGGACATTTACAGCTTTTAAAAATCTCCATGTGGGTAAAGGTGATCTTTGGCTTTCCATCCAGCTGCCAAACTGCACAGAGCTCCTAATATTGCTTCGTGCAAAGCTGATAAAGATCACAAATTTTTACTGGCATTTAGAAGAAGGATGAAGCGGGCACGTCAGAGACATAAACCAGTAAAGCTCGTTCAGAAAGAATCCTGGGAAAGATCAGTGGCGAGTACTGTGTGTATTCACATTCCATCGCTAATAGCAGCAATTCATTTGTGACGTCTCCGTGTTTAGATGTGTGTGTACGTGTCATGATAATTACAGGCTAAACTTGTACCTGCTGCACCTTACTGCTCTATGGGTAAGGCCGAGATGCTTTGCAGTTCTCTCACACACCGTTATAATTAAGATGCTAACCTCACCTGGCTGTCTGAGTCTTCAGTGCCGGCTGAGGAAATAGATGTCAAAATGCCAAACCTGCAACTTAAATCAGAGGCTGAAGATGAAAACAAGACTAACCACTGTAAACAGCTGGAGAAAGTTTTATTAACCTCTCCACCTTTTTGTGTCCAGTGTGCCTATTTCATGTGCAAATCAAAGGTATTCTTGTATTTCCCCAAGATTCTTAAATGTACTAGAAAAAAATTCAGGCTGATTAATTTGCAACTGTCCTTTCTTTTTTTTTTTTTATGCCGCAGTGTTTCTGGTTTGCTTTGAAAAGCCTGAAGTGTTTTTGCTGGTAGCGATCCTGTCAAAGATAAATATTGGTATGGTTTAGTTGGCTTACATTATAGTAATCCTTAAAATTTTGAATCAACAGAGGTGTGAAAGAGATCAAATATTATTTCAGGCAACAAAATGATTCAAAATCAGTCTGCTGCTAGCACAGGGGCTGCTGCTCCTGGTTAGAAATGCCATGCGATGGGGCAGTGAACATTTCCCTGCTGTTCAGACAAGATGCTCTGCATCAGCACCATTTTTGTTTGGGGCGGCTGAAAGGTGCTAATTAAAAATGCAAATGAGGCTTGTTAAAAGTGCTAGGTGGAGATCGTCAGCTGTATGTGTTCTTTCCATGTGAGAGAAGCAGTAAGAGACCTGCACCGCTCTGCTGTGGACCTGGTGCCACATTAAAAGCAGATGATCCCGAGGAATGTTCCATATGCTTCTGGCTTCTGGATCACTGGAACAGGTTTCCGTGTACGACTCGTACACCAGAGGGAGGTAAGCCTTGATAACCAGGACCACATGTACACTGAGGCCAGCACTGAGCCCACACATATCAGATACATGTGTCCTGTCACATGGACAAGAGATGCATGTCTGTGCACAAATATGCATAAAGACAGCACATATCAAACTAATTTACATGTATCCCAGGTCCCCAAAAAACACATGGAAAAAATGGACATCACTACAGAATTTAAAACATCTGATAAACTGTTTCGTATCCAAGATCCTTTTCTGGAGTTTCCATCATGTTTTCAGCAGCAAACACAGAAGAGTTACAGCTTGTTTTGGTTGCGAACTGCACTGAGACCTGGGGACAGCGTTAGCAGCTGCGCGGCTCTGAAAAGAAGCAGAACTGAGCTTCTTTTTGAAAACTTCTTGCCCGCGTTCCGAGGCCCCCGACTGGATGCTCTACATCACATCGGGCCTGACATGGCAATTGCTTGTCTCGCTGTGATAAATGGGGCCCGAGAGGAACAGCACATTTTTGGGATGCTCCGTCTTTACAGATGTCTAACTGACAGCTCTGTAGTAAATCCACTGACCACGAGCTGGCACAGGACCTCCAGCAGAATACGAATGTCAGTTTTATGTAAGTGACAGTGAGACGTCTAATGGTTAGTTTCTGCATAGCTACATCTGCTCCGTGTTAGGCCTCATGTTGTGTTGGTAAGAAGAGACGCAGCAGATATGAATGGGCATATTCTGTTTCAAATGATGGACTGCGGATGTCTCCCTCCAACCTGCAGAGAACCCATTCTACTGAATTGCTTGTTGTTTGTTTAGGCGCAGGCTACTTTGTGTAAACAGTTAAATCCTTTTCTTTTTCTTTTTCTTTTTTCTCTGGACCGCATCTCAGCAGGTGCTGTCACAACCTTCCTGTTAGTGTGGTGTTTGTGTACATATTTCATACACAAGCCTTCGTTTTGTGTAAACAGCCTCAGACGGTTCCAGCCCAAAACAAAATAAGCCCGCTGATGCATAACAGCTGATCCATCTGGAACGCGACTCTTAGCTACATCCGCAAGAGTTGTCACTCAGCAGCAGAGCCATTTGACTCATATATTTTTATTTTCTTTCAAATGGCAATTTTCATATTGGCTGGATGTGTTTTTGTTTTTTTTACAGAAATACAAACAGAGCGGAGGATTCAGTGGTAGTTACACAGCTGGATGCTTTTCATAATCTCTGTGTGCTCAATGTCTTATTGAAAATCACGGCGTGTACTTAAAGTTGAAATTACATATACTACACTACTGAATGAACGAACTTCTCATCAAAAATCAAAGACTCTGAGGATGTCGCTTCTCATTTGGCTTCAGTTTCACTCAATCATTTACGGCTTCACTCTACAGAATACCTCCCGGACTTATTTGGAGGAAGAGCAGCATCTCTTTTTCCGCACGGCTTCACTTTTATTGAGTAAACACAATATTGCTCACCGAAATTAAAAAACTCATTTTGACATCAACAGTCTCTGATTCACATTGTTAAGATGCAGAAGCCTTCTACACAAAAACAGATCCTAACGCTGGTCGCCGCTCTTCATTTCGAGGACCTGAGCCCACACAGCCACGCTAAGTGGTGTGTGAAGGGATGACACTGCTTTGTTACTACCAAAACCTTTTAGCAATAAGCAAATTACATCACCCAAAACCAGAAGCTCCTGCCTCGTGAGGTTTTATATCATCGAGTAGCTGTAACAGCTTGTAGGGTGTTTCTTTGTGCTTTTAACTTATTTCGCAGCGATGATGAAATTCAGAGACACATCTGACTTTTGCATCACTGCAGTTTTTCCACACAAACTCGGCTCCTGAGCTCAGCTGGTGTCTCCATGAGCAACAGTGTCTCTATTTGGCAGCGTGGAAGGATCAGCCTGTGCACTATTCTGCTCAGGTGAAGTGTGGAGGAAAAGTAAAACATCAAATACAGACAATACAGACTGTGAAACACTCCGTGGATATCATCTGCTCCCTCCTCCTCCTCCTTCCTGTCATGCTGCGTCTTACCATTAAGTGGTCGGTGGCAGGGTCAGCTGTCATGGCCTCGTTCTGGAAAGTGTTGGCCTGAACCAGCTCCTCCTCCTCCCTCCTGTCCTTCTCCCCCGCGTCATCGTCGTCCAGCTCATCCAGGCTCTGAGAGAAGGAGAGGTCGGTAAATGAAAAGAGACAAAAAGAAAAATCATTAGAACAGCCTGGGGTAGAGACAGCACAGTTGCTCAGACTATGTCTACATGCACGCAAGAAACCAGATGAAGTATATCATGTCCCTGCATAAAGTCGAGAGTGACTCAGTCACTTCGGTGCACGTAAATGCTCTGACGGATGCACGGTGACAAGTGAGGTCATTCCCACCATAACAGCGATGTTGACCTCTGCTCCAGCACAGCCAGGGTCTCTTCTTAATCCTCTTAAGACATGATCACATTCACTTCCAGGAATCCCTGAGGAGCTGCAGCTCAAACACTAACCAAACACTAGATAGACTCCAGTCAGGCCAACAGGATGACGGCCTGTTTGAGGGGCCTTTCACCTCCTGAGGACAGTCAGAGGGGATTTTTGACCAGTGGAATGTCCCTTGAAAACACAATAAAAGACATGTATAAACATACAGGGAGCAAACATCCCTTTCACAGAGGAGTGGGGAGTTTGCTTTCATTATTTAGGCAGAGATCTTGCACATTGCCTGGGAAAACCTCCAACTTTACTCCTCGCAATCTGGATTCTTAGCTTCATCATGAAATATTTGCACGGCCTCAGCTTCCTATTTGCATTACTTTACAGTGAACAGTGCCGCAGAGTCGCTGGGTTCAACTGTCTGGGAGCATCGAAGATCCATTGCGTAAACAGAACTCGACATTAGGATGGATGGTTGGATCGTGACGAGGGACAGAGATCAGGGCCAAGCTCCCAGAGGGGCACAATGCAAACCAGTCTTTCCTGTTTCGCGCTACAGGGCGAACAAAAGGTGCCCACTCAACAGGCCCTTAAGTGGTAAAAATAGAATCACAAGGTTAACAAGGAATGCAGTCATTTGCAAGGCCTTTCCTGCCAAACGGTTTATCAGTCATCCCTAGGGAAAACACCAGCTCCTTTGTTTTTTTTTGACTCTCACTCAGTGCCTAATGCTGGCACTCTCCTCTGTCTCCTGATGTAACTCTGTGCACACCGGTCGTTTCTTCATCTCTAACATGCGTGCCCTGCAAGAGGTTTTGATTTCACACAGTTTGTGGTATTTTTTGCATTGAATTGCACTTTGTCTTCCTGCAGCAATTTCTGAAGTGCCAACTTGACAGGGCGTCATTTCAGGTTTTGGATGAAACAATAATTGGGAAATAAAAGGGTAGAAGCTCTGAGTCAAAAGAAAAAAAAAGACATTAAACAGAAGTCCGTCTGTGTTAACACATAGCGTATTGTGCAGTGACTAACCACTCGGCTATGCACAAACTTGCCTGAAATGTGGAACTGGGAATGTCAAAGTTTATTTTGGATAGAGATGCAGCCCGTTTTGCCCTCTAGTATTCCAAACTGCTGTGCATTTTCTTCTATTCCAAATAAAGGGAAAGTGGGATCTCTGTGCAACCATATAAGGGGAGTTTCTGCTCCTGACATCATCAACATGAGTCTGTGTATTTTTTTTCGTGGGGGGGCTAGTTTCTTACCTTGGACTGTGGAAACCAGCAGATAATGTGTGGAACGAGTGCGGTTTGACTGATGGTTCGACTTTGATTGTTATGAGCAACGTGTTCACATTTCAACACTGGGAAGGATCCAAAACTAAGAGTTACTAAAAACAAAACCATTTCTTCTGAAGAACAAATAGACGGTTAGAAGTGATTTTAAATAGATCATTTTCCTAAAGTTTATAAATGAAAGAACAGCTCGTACTCAGAGCACATAGTAGCTAACGTTGACTAATATATTATTTACATATTCTGACTGAACACTTCACATTGCTGTGTTGAAAACAATAATATTCTCTAGTGTATATTTAATATTTTGCATGGTTATTTTGCACCTGTTCGACTGGGATAAAGTTGGCTCATCTGGATCAGGTTTTTAGCTGAGAAACAATCCAGAGGAAGAGCGCTGACACAGTTTGGTTTTTTTCCCCAAAATGGTCATTTTAAAATCTCCTACTCTCAATCTTACCTCTGTTCAGGTCAGACGGGTGCATGCAGCCCAGACGCAACTGATTACAGAATGCATGATGGAAATACTTTTCATATTACCTCCAGGACTTTTAGATTAATTAAAAACACACGAAACATTTCAATAATGCTGAACTATGTGATTGGTAGCTCTGGAAAATTATGTAAAATCCTGATATATGATCATTTTAAAAATGGTTTCCAACCGAGTCATAACTTAGGTAACATAGCAAATTGCAGCCAAAAGAGAATTCACATAACTACACATTACAACATTAACTCCCGTGACACGTGAAGTCAAAGAGATTAAAAACCTGAGTGTGAGCTGAAAAGAAGCAGCCAGATTTCCTGAATCGTCTCTGCTTCCTGTTTACAGCAGGACCGAGTGTCAGGGCCTCACAAGAGTGTTTACTTAACTAAAACAAGTAAAGCACATATCCTGGTCTGCTCCAGCCTCAGTACCCATGTCCGTCACTCTGCACAAAAAGAATGAAAGAAGCTACATCTGGAGCGGAGCTTCACAGTCTACTGGAATGTCTGTTGTGGTTGGAAAGTCTCTTTGGGGAGGAAAACGATCAGTCGTCTATGCTGCAGCTCCGTCTATGGCAGCAAGAATCTGAATGCATGTGATTCTTTATAACCCTGCTCTGGCATTTACCTTTTATGTGCCTGTCAAAGTGATGCTGTGTGATGGCTGAGTACATTTTGTGGTGGCAGTAAACCTGCAGCATTAGACAGAATAAATATAGAAAAGTTAAGAAGTGACGGGCTGCCAAAACCCTGATGTCATCCAAATGTTCAGCAGCAAGAATATTACAGATGGTGTACTGGTAATTTTTTTTTTATGTGAATATTTGAAAAAGACGTGAAATAGTAACCGAGTTTTAAAAGTATTAAGTAAGAGGTGTGTTAAATGTGATTTTTATTACTCTGACACAAGCTCTGACAAGGTGAACAGAGTACACAGAGTTCTTCAGAGCAATGACGGGGCACATTTTGCAATAATCTTCCCAAACATTTCACTCGCAGAGGTCAAATGTCTTTACATAAGACACAGTGTTCTTGCATAATGTGCACACCGATCGGCCACAGCATTAAAACCCGTGACTGGTCTTAATGTTGTGGCTGATTGGTGAACATGCTGCCTTGTCACCCTGCCAGTGCCCTGTCCACTTAGTCCTCAGATTTATTTCTAAACAAGCAAAGGGCACCTCCGCCGGAGGCACAACCTTATTCAGCAGGCTTAATGACTTGTGTGTATTAATCACCTGCCACTCTCCGCAGCACAGTGATTTCATTAAGATGATCTATTAGGGAAAAAGGACACTGGCACACCGATGTCCACTGTCTTTCAATCAGGACCAGCCGTCAGCTCAGACAGGCACAGCGCCGCGCTCAGGTATGGCAGAGATCAAAGAGAGGACATCCAGCCCGGAGCTGCTGGCTGATTAATGTGACACCACACACTGCCAAGGTCAGTGTTAGGCCCAGGAGAGGTGCAGCCAGCTCGGAGCAGGAGTGAGACATCATTTGACAGCCTCAAAAAGGTGTGACTGGATCTCCACTGACCTGTGGCAAGAATATTACATTTAATCCTGTAGGGAAAAACTTATATTTTCTGTGACCTGCAGTGACCTTCGTCCGAAAGATAAAACACTCTTTATTTGGTGTGTTTGAGTAAAAGGCTTAGAAGTGGAAGGTACTTGTGTGTGTCTCTGCTTTTCTCGACAAACTTAGATTTTCACTTGACCTTTATTTAACCGGCGAGCTCTGTCGAGAGCAAAATCTCTTCTTCACGCCGAGGCAAAAATGGCAGCCTAATTACATCACACAGACCAACATCCACCGAGGGAAGAAGAGTTACAAAGGAAGGAAAACAGAAAAGTTTTAAACAGAAAAATATATTAAAAAGCACAGGTGAACATTTTTAAGATTTACCACCATTCCAGTCAGGATTTATTACAACCTGGAATCCCAGTCTGGTTATAATCACCCTTCCCAAAATCTGGTGCCTTTTCATTTGATTTAAATCCCAAAATTGCACAACAGGGTTTTTTTTTGTGAGAAGGTTGTTTGGGGACAGAGTCGAGTCAAACAGCGTACAAGACATTCTCAAGAGTCAAAGCTTGTATTGGCCACAAAGCCCTGGGTTGCTTTCTTTAAAATTGTGTGTTTATCAAGTGAAAGCCTTGCACTTTTTGGCTTTGAACTTTAAGTCTGCTTGACTCTCATTTTCACTCCAAGTGAGACTATAATATTTTAATCAGAACTCAGCCAGACCTCAAAGTGAGTTCGCTTTACACCGGGGGGGTGGGTGCCGCAAAAAAAAGAAAAAAGAGAAAAGAGCTTTCGGCAAACAAACAACAGGGGTCTGACTGTGATTGTTGACCCAGAGATAGCAGCATCAGCATTCCTCTGGATGTGTCAGATGGAGCTAAGGCCTGAGGGCAGGCCAGTCGGGCTCAGCGGGGCTGGGCAGAGATCTCCGGCTGTCTGGAAGAGCTTTAATACATCTGTGGGAAACAGCTCTCATCGTATTTTAAGTTTGCCAAACTTGTTCTCTGGTCTATAACCTCCACAGTAGGTTGGAGCAGAGCAGCGGTTTTGACTGGACTTGTAAAGAGTCGGGCTGTGTGTGTGTGTGTGTGTGTGTGCAGGGCTGAGAGGACAGTGGAGTATTTGGAGCTTCAGGGGGGTTCACTCTGTATAAATGGGACTTTACACTCCAACACCACAGACCTCCACAGAAAACCACATGGCCCCTTTTTAGCCCTCTGCTCAGCGATGTCAGACTCGGCGAGAAGATGGAAACCGGAGCTGGCCGGTACGTCAGCGGGCCGATAGCAGCCTATCACAGAGGTGTCGGTGTCTGCATATTATGTTGGCAGACGTGCAAAAAGAAAATGCTTCATTGGCAGCGTTTGTACGTATATTTCTCATTTCCAGTGTAAAACATCAGCATAGTGTTACAGAGTCTGGCTCTAATTTTTAACATTCTCACGTACTGATGTTGCTATTGGCCTCTGTAATCCTGTATTGGTTTAGACTCTAAAACTGGGTTTATACTTGACGCAGGGGGTTAACAGCATAGATGGAAGAGGAAGTTTTAATTTGTAGTTTATAGTTGGATATAAAGTGCACACGTACTTAGCCTTTCATTTACTGTGTCAGAGAGCGAGGAGTGTGTCTGTTAGATGTGTGTTACTGAAAAGGAGAGGATTACTTAGCCTTTGCTGACCATTTCACCGCTCTTTTGGTCTCCATGTGGTGTCTCTCTAGCCGCTGTAGCCCTGACATGTGATTACAATGCTATGGTGGCTATGGCGACTGCACGCTCAGAGAAGAAACATCAGTAACTGTCTTTCCTGCTACGCCTTCAAACAGCTCGCTCTATACCCAGAAGAGCTCTTGAACATGGATTGCAACACATCGAAGTGTATAAGAGACCAGTGGAAGTCCTTAAATAACCGTCTTCTTCAGCTTTAAATAGGCTTACTGCAGCCCCGTGCTGTGCCTCTGACCCCCAGCGGACCATGGCAGTCTTGCGGCCGTGACCCCTCTGCAAACTGACAGGCTTTGAGAATAACTACCAAGCTTTTCTCAGCACCACTGGCAGAGTGTGAGCTCGGACTAGCTGAATATTAATCCAGTGAATCGGCGAATCAATCTGAAACACAGCCGTGTTTTACCTGTCAACCTCAGGTGCAAAACAATCATTATCAGTCAATATCAATCATTATCGAACCAGCATCCAGCAGTGGATGGTTCCTTAAGTGCTTATTGAAAGCATTAAACTCAAAAGGCAGGTGAAATTGAGAGTTGCAGGTAAGCGACACTTAATGAGTCAAACAGAGAAACGAAGGGTTACATGACAGGAAGTGTAAAACTGTAAAACACTGCTAATGGATGACATTAACTGATTATGTTTAATGCCATGAAACTGTTCAAGATCATGGAAAATTGTGTAATTACATGGTTTTGCCTCAGATCTCTGATAAATAATTAGCTATTGGTTGAATTTATGCACGACAGATTGGTTTTTACATAACTGCAGAGAAAATGCCAGATCTGTTTTGCTTTTCTAATGACTTAAGATGCCATTTATGCCTCTCATCACCTCCACTGCTGCCAGAACCAGAGGGTTTAAAACATGTTATCAAGTGCTTCATGTACTTGAATCTTAGCCTTGCATCCATGATACCTGAGTGAGGCAAAAACCTACAAAATAAAGATCTAAATGAAGACAGTTTACCAGTGTGTGAGCTCCTGGGAGTCAAACACATTTCCTCTTGCTTCATAAAATCTGACCAGTGTCTGTTTTTGTGTTTTCCATTCTGTTTCCTCCAGGTATAAACACCGTCTTCCCAGGAAACAGAGTTCAGGCTGAACTCTCCTGTCGTCTCGTGCAGGAGGTCGTTATCTTTTTGTGTATTTGCTTAAGCCTCGTCCTCACAAACACTGCTGACCCGCGTCTGAACGTAGGAGATCCAGCTCGTGGTTACAGCCCCATTAGCAGGTCAGCTGTTTGTTTTCTCTAGCGTTTGACCGGGCAAGAGATGATACACAAACCGACCATGATTCGTGCGTGTCAGAGATCGAGGCACAGCCTTCTGAGACACTTTCATCGAATGACTACTTTCATCTCGTCTTTTAGAAATTCTGATATTTTTCTTGCGCTGTTCGAGGCATCAGTTGCTTTATTCGTTTAAAAAGTTTGAAATAAATAAAATGTTCACTGAAGTTAAATCAGCATCTATAAGAAGGGACGTTTGATGAATACGGTTGTTATCCCCTGAGCGTCACACATGTTCAGCTGTCCTGATATGACCATACTGACACTCACCCCAATAACACATGACATTGAGTAATAACTGCTCTCTCCCTCAGTTAGGACAGGAGCTTAGGGCTGTCTTGGGAGAGGTAAGATAGTTTTAACATCTGTGTGTCCCGACCACAGACCAGGACGGCTGTAATTCAAGCCAGAGAGGAACGGCAGGCTGGTGGTGATGGCTGCTAGAGCGTTTATCCCAGCAGCCTCTCCTGTTTCCTGCGTCCCCATAATGAATCCTGTTCCTGCAAACCAGCAGTAATAACGGGGTGCCTGCTGTGTGCTGTACGGAGGCTGCGGGGGGAAGTGGCCCTGTGTTTTGTCTAACCCCTAATCTTGTTTTCGCCCCAGTGCTGGCATGCGTAGTACTTCTTCCTTCCTGTCCTGATGGTTTTTTTTTTTGCACAGCGCGGCACAAAGCACAAACCGTCCAGTCCTACCAGGCTGCAGCATGACAGCGGCGTTCCAACACTTTTCCTGGACATGTGTTTCTTGCAGCACTCGTGGCAGAACGGAACCGCCGAGTTACCCTGTTGTTTTCTATCTTACATCCCATCGTCCAAAAGCGGGGAGGATTTAGAAAACCACACGAGCAGCTAACAATCATACAAAGGAAGAAGAGAGGAGGCAGACGAGAAGAGAAAAGGGCAGAAAGGGAGCATCCAACATCCTGCTGCTTTTGCATTTTATACTTCATCCTCTTATCCTTCATCTGCTGTTTGTTTTTTTAAGATGCTGTCCATCTTAGAAAATATTCATATTTTAAGAAATAGACAATAAAAAGAGTCTTAGCTCAAGTTTCATGCATTAAATTTACTTATTCTGGAGCTTTTATCCACATCTCACAGTTCTTACAAACATAATGGAAGTTGCTTCACAAATCGTGGCAAACAACATATTTGATGATAACAGTGAGCCATTCTGGATTCACCTGAGCGCATACTGTGCATCTGACTGTAAGTATGTGCAGAGAACCATGACAGCAGCGCCATGGATGGATAGGAGGGATGTCTTGTCTCTAACTTAGAGCTAATAAAGGCTTATCTGTTGGGGCATTTTATCAGAAGACTACGACGTGATCCCTGACCCCGAGCTGTGGCCGACAGTCTCCACTTCTCCACAAACTTCTTTTCTTGGAATGTCTGGTATCTCCTCACGTGTACCATGCCAAATGGGTTGTTTAACATCTGGTATCCCAGGCCATTCTTCTATCCTACCACACAAAGCCTCCTGAGCGTGCTGGCCCTGGTCTATCTTGCAACCTGGCACAGACCGAGCTCATCCATTTGGCAGAGGAGGAAGAAGCCCAGCCTTTAGACAGAGAGAGGTATTGTGTCAGGAGACCCTTCTCACGACGGACACCTCACAAAGAGAAGAGATGTCTTGGGCCATTGTGGAGGTCTGACACTTGAGGAGCAGGAATCTGTCCTGCCTCTCTGCTGACTGGGTTTATCTAATGAGAAGGAGGCGGTCAGAGAGCCAAGTGCCATTCAGTCCTCGCTGCCTTTCAGTTAGGCCATCGTGTTTTTTGGCCGTCCACGCTCGATTTTCTTGGCCGACGGCTCGCGCTCATTCAGGGCCCCAACAACTCTGGGACTATTCAGGTTTCATAGACCTATCAAAAGAACCACAGACATGCTGGGCAGGAGTGAAGCCAGGTCCACAGCATCCAGGAAGCTACAAAAGTGGCAGCAGCCACCACAGTGTAAATGGCTTTCACACATTGTGGGGCTGCTCGATGATACCACTGCCCAGCTTCCTCTAAAACATGGAAAGTGACCAAACAACAGATTTTTACAAGCAAAATAACAAAACTATCCCGGGCACAGCAGCACAATCCACAGCCACGTTCAGAGCTCGACAGCATGTTTTAGAACCGGGTGCTAAGCTGGCAGCGAAGCCATCAGCCTGATTTTTAAACCTGGAGCGATAATGGTCCTGTGTAATTACGCTGCATATCCCAGTATTCAAAACATTTTATCAAGAATGGATTAAAATGGACCATTTTATGTAAGTGCACGCATTTCAAAGGTTTGCTCTCTCCATGTTTCAGACACAAACAGGTTTGGATTAAATAGATTTTACCATAAACGAGTGACTCACCCTCAGGAAAAAAGAAAAAAAACAAATGAACATCACTGGACTAATTCCAGTCGATTAAATTTATGTTACGCTTTTGCACCTTAATGTCTTACTATGGTGAATTCCTACAGGCAGAATGATTGCCTCCTGATTTTCTGCACGTGTGTCCTGCTGTAAATCTGTGCTGCTTTTTCTTGTTTATCAGCACGACTTAGCTAAGTTTTGATTATCATTCTATGTCTTTTTTTTTTATATGGGCTTGTTTCCATCAGTATTGATAGTATTGAGGAAACAGCAACACTCTCATTTAAAAAAGTGGAATAAATTTTATAGAGAGTGAGACATATCTGCATTTTTTTTGCAGGTTGACCAGACTGAGGGAAATGTCAAACAATCAGCTGATGGTAGTGCATCAACCCTAACCCTGAAATCAACGGGCCGAATCTGCATCCGATGCAATAAAATCCTTATGAAAACAACGCTCAGCCCCAGATGTGAAACCAATTACAACAACAACATGACGATGTCTACAGCAGGCCTGCGTGGAATAATGACAGACTCTTGTGCACAGCACAGAAGACTACAGCTGAGACGGACTGTACCTGCTGAGTGATTGATTATGAAGACAGCTGTTGTGAGGAGAAGTGGTAAGTCAGTCTAACCCTCAGTGTGTGTGTGTGTGTGCATTTGTTGAGGGACTGCTGGGCAGCTGGAGAGCAGTAACAGCCTGAGGGCACCTGATGGCAGTGCTTAACCATGCTGTTTCCCCGACCACCACCTGAACAACACACCTGGCAATGAAAAGGTTCTGTGGTTGTGTCACATGTCCTGGCAAACACAGCTGCCGACATCATGGAGTCTCACAGGAGAGAGATCAAAAAGTGGCCTGCAAAACACTGGTGCTATGTCTTATACAGTCTATGGTGCTATGCCGCTTTTCTAATTTTATGTCTTGATCTTTCATTTTATAAAATTGTAAGATTCGTAATTATTGCTGTTTTAGCTGGCTAACGAGCTAACAGCTGTAAATGGTTAGACAATCAGAGACTATGGTTTTCTATCAGCAGCTAGATGTTCTGTTACATCACCTGAAAAATATACTCACCTCTGCCCCCCCTCAGAGCAGCCTCAATCCTGGGTATAATACAGGATTTGGTGGCATTGTCACACGGGATCAAGCCAAAATTAACCTTGATGACTGAATTTATTAGGCAGTTTAATGAACGATAAGTGGATTAGTCTCTGTAAGTTCGTGCTTTCATTTACACAAACATTAAACTGATCATTTCCGAGGCTGTCTCCGTTATTTTTAACTTATTTCTCATGTTCGAGAAATGTTTGGCACCAATTTAAAACAAATTTGCCAGTAAAAAATATTCCTGTAGAGGTACATACTTGAGGCAGAGGGGAATGCTGTCTCTTTCAGAGGCTAGATAAATTTAGCTTTCAATCAAATACTACACAAAAACACTGTGGTCCGCTCAAGATGCCAGAGCATTTGGGTATTGGAGGTTGCTAAAAGCCTTGATCCAGTAATTAGTGAAGAATGGCTTGGAAAGCAAAGATTTCCTCCTGAGATTATTTCCTCATTGTCGTTTTGAAGAGCCTGGCCTGTTGGAGAGGAATTTCTAAGCCTAAATCACAGCTTAATTAAGGAGATAATGTCTTATAGAAACAAAACAAACACCTCTGGCAAGCAGTGTACACTGCAACTTCAGAGGAGGTCACAATTCAATTGTTAGACGGAGCATCTCGCTAGGCAACGGCCGTGTCTTAAAAATCAAATCTACCAATGGGATTAGGCCGCTTTACAGGCAATAAATTGTCTTCTTTGTCTCGTTAGGTCTGGCACATTTTGTATTTTCCACCAGATGCATTTCCTTTCTTTTAAAGAAAAAAATAAAGCTCCCAAATCCCCTTGTAATCAAAAAAAAAAAAGGACTAATAATTTTGACCGAAGAATGACACAAAAATAAGGCGCCTTCACGTTTGTAAAGACCTCACACTATTCTACACAGGAGGAAAAATGAATTTGCAAGCTCTTTATAATTAACCCCATCTGCAAAACAACCAATGCCTTTTTAACCTGTTGAGAATCTGTGCCAGTGCTGCCGTTGGTGTGTTGCTAGTGGTACAGGTGGCGGGATGAAATATCAAGCAGAAATTCCGGTTTTACGCGTGAGTGTGAGGGCTTATCAGACGCCAAAACACACCAACAACCATTTTATCTGTCATCTCGCCAATGGAGACAACGTTTCCCCTACATAGGCTCCTCTTGGCTGGTTAGATTAGGATCCACCCAGGCAGATAAAAATCACTCCGTTTCAACTCAGGTAAACATTACATCACAACGCCTGATTTCACTCTTGCCAAACGAATTTTTGGCCACACACCTGTCTGAGTTTTCTGGCATCCACCGATACCTGCACACCTGCATGCCAGGTATTTAGTGGACATCTGTAGATTGTAGCTACAAAGAGTAACCGGGGTTAAGCTCTTCCCTTCTAAACTGCATGAGTTTCTGTGTGCTGCAGTGCTAACGTTGGTCTGAACATGGCCTCGGTTCATCACTAGCAGGTGCATCTGTGGTAGGAGTACAGACGCCGTATCCACATGCCGTAAGCCCACACGCTGATATTAAATCCAAAAAGTGACAAACCGAAAATTTGCTTGACATTAAGATTTTAAGTGGTTCTTAATATCAGGTCCTCAGTTCCCACTCGTGCCTCTCGTTGCATGACAACCTGCGCGCTTGAGCCCATATGTGGAATTCACAGTTGAGCCCAGTTATAGCCCATAGGAGCAGGCCCTTCCAAACAAGTACCATCTACCTACCGCACAGCACAGCAGGAGAGGGGCCTCTGGGACGACTGTAGCTATGATTGACGCAGCTTAGAAAGAAAAACACTGAGTGGAAAACACAGGGAACACTTCTATTTAAAGCCCACGTCTGCCAGCCTATTCTCCATGCAACACCGTTCCCCCTTTTCATTTCTATTCATGACTCCTGTCGAGAGAGAGGCACCATTCCAGGTGACAGGGAGGAAAGCAGGATGAAGGATAAACCAAAAAATCATTTACAATCAAAAAAAAAAAAAAAGAGAGGAGTGACACCCTGTTTCTTATTCATGAATGGCATGAGCGGTGAAAAAAGATGCTGAAGAGGGATGCCTCTCTCAGCGTCCGCACACATGTTGCGAAGCCACAAGACGAGCGATTACATCACTTCATCAACACATTACCAAGCCATTTGGTACCATTTAAGACCAGAAGTATGCATTGTTTGCACTTGTGCATGTCTGTCTTCCCTTTGTAAACCAAGACAATTACAGACTCTTCACAAAGACTCGGCTGATTTACCCTGCTTGTAAAAAAAAAAAAAGGGTGGTGTCTACACGGGCTGGACGCAGGTGCCATATGGTGGAGTCTGACTCGAGCATATTGGGGAAACGGTAGAACGGCTTGACCTCGTTTAACATATATAGAAAAAAAACAGAGTAAAGTAAAGCATTTAAAGAAGGTGTAGAGTGGTTTAAAGTTTAAAGTCACAGATGAATGTTGTGCACAGTGTGAACTGTCTAAAAATACACATTTTCCATCATGAGTACCTTCACTTTTGATACTCACAAGCACATGTTGCCAGAGGTACTTCTGTACTTTCACTTGATTCGAACTAATACTTTCTCTCTCCTCAGAATCTCATTACATTAACTTTTTTCTTCCCTTACGTGATAAAGAAAACCTCGTTCTCATTTACATCAGAAAGATCAGTGAAGAAAGCTGAGGAAGAACAAGGTTACTTGAGTTCATGTCTCAGTGAACCAGCAGAATAAGCTCTGACAGCTCAATAACCAGCACACGGAGCCACATGACTGTGACTGTATTTCCGTGAGTGAGGAGTAATCGTTTGCAGGAGAAAACCTAGAAAAAAAGAAATGAGAAGTAAGAACCAGGGAGAGTGGCTAAAGTTTGTTTTTTCTATATGAATCAATATGAGAATGAAGCCACAGTAGCGACGGTGCATGCGAGCGCGAGCCCGTAGCTCTGAAGGAAGGAGTAATCGGTCTGAAAAACGGCCAAGCAGTTAGCGGCGAGCAAGGTTCCAATATCAGAGGAATTTGAATGAACTGCGAGTTGATCCCCAGAGCCACGGCAGTGGGACTCTCATCAAGTTTCTGTGGGTTTGCTTTGGCAAGTTCCACCACATTCTCTCCAGAGTCGGCTCCTCTCGCCAGCAGAGATGAGTAGCAGACACTTAGGGAAATAACCTCTTTTCGCCCCTGTGCAGCTGCCGAACATGGAAATTACATCTGGTGGAATGATTAAACCTGTGTGGCCGCTGACCGCTCCGGCCAATCCAGGCTTTCTATCCCGTTGCAGATGTCCGTGTACGTAGAGTAAAAAAAAAATAAAGGACTTGGCTTCTAGGCCAGGGGATCCAAACCGAGACGATACTGCGGTGCTGAGTTTGTACAGAGAGGAACACACAGTGTGAGATTAATATGACAAGACAGACTGCTGGTCCCTGAACAGAACCCGTGTTCAATAAGTGAAGAGACAGTATCTGCAAGGCCTCACAATAAAAAGACTTAGACACCAGTCTCATGTCACTGGCAGGTACAGTCTTATCTTCCTTCGACAGACACGTATCAAAACACGAGACAACAAAGACGCAGCGCAGACGATGAAAGTGAGTTGCTCCGCCTGTGCTCTGGTGGGCTTGCTCTGCATGCCATACCCTCAGGCTCAGGACAAACAAAGGATGCTTTGCCAAGACTGGCATTTAACCAACTTTGCATATAAGCACAAGACAAACACGTTCGCTCCTCTTCTTAACTGGTTGTCTGCTCGCTGTGTTCTGATGCTCTCCTGTTAGTTATGGGGGATTGAATGGCTGATAAAATCGGCCCCTGAGGCAGCGCAGATGGGGTCCATTAAAAAATCTGTCTAAACTCCAAACTACATACTAACAGATTATGTACAGTGCGTATTGTTCTTCGTGGTATACTGTTTTTGCAGTTTTTAGGATTGACTTCCAAAGGGTTGGCTTCGTGACTGTTGTTACATAACACACTGTCTGCTATTATCTACTTAATCCTTTCTTAGCATCTCTCTCTCTCTCTCTCTTTCCAGGTCTCTGTGGTACAGAGGGGGGTGGTTTTGTGGTCCAGGTCCTATCAGTGCTTGGCAGAACCTGGAAGCTGCTCTGCTCTGATCCGTGTTCTTCTTATAGGTTTCTGCACTTTGTTTAGCTCATATTGTCGTTCTGTAACTTTGCCTTTGTTATTTCTGTCTGCTCCATAAACACAACATCGATTACATGTCTGTGCCCTGGAACAGGGAACCCTCTGTTTCTCTTTCTGAGGTTTTGAGGGTCTAAGTAAGGAGGCTCTTGTGTCCTGCACAGTTTGTAAACTCCTTCTAAACAAATTTGTGATTTGTAGTTTGGGGCTAGATGAATAAAACTGACTTGACCTGACAGCCAGTTGGATTCTAGAACTAAATGCAGGTTGATAAAAACTCCTGCACCTGCACACATTTCTGTTTTTATTTATTTTAAACTTAAGACCAAAAAAAAAAAAACCAAACAAACAAGCAAACAAAGAAGAACAGCTCAGTATGAAGGAACTAATCGATTTTCCAGTTTTATACAAACAGAAAATGCAACATGTGCACAGATGTTTTGGAAAACTACGATCATTTAAACATAAAAGGGAGAAGCCTAAATGTTATTCCAAAGTTTGTTCTTTATTCTTTTGCTCTCTCAGATGTTTCCTGGAGCGCTCTCACCATTCCCCACAATTTATTTTAAGTTTGTCCAGCAGTAGCTCTTCCTGTTGCATAAAAATTTAGTGACTTTCATTTGAACACTGACATCTCTCAGTAAATTTCAATTTTGTAAACTCGAAACCTGCTTTAAATCCATATGAAGTTCAGGAACTTGGACACAGCAAAAAAAAAAAACTTCCTGCCCAAAATAAACATGTGGCACAGAGTTACTGGAAGATCTTCAACAATGAGTGGGGGGCTTTGATAAAGGCAGAAGAGGCTAGATGGGGAAGCCTACATTATGTGTGTGTGTGTGCGTGTTTGTGTGTGAAGCTGCAGCCTGTGATTATGTTATGTAATTTCCACTGGAGGTAACAAAGATTTGCCTCTTGCTGCTGCTGCTGCATGCCAGCGGCCCTCTCACCACACCGATTACATCCTTCCCGGCATTAATGGGGTCAAAACGGGCCCTTATCTTTTTGGGGCAGGGGTCTGTTTTCCCATGCAGGGTGACTTTGTCCTCTTTCCTCATCCCTTAAGGGCAAAGAACACACTGAGAGAGAACTACGAGCTACCATCTGCTCTCCTCAAGGCAAACTCTCCGGAGCAATCAGCGCTGCAATTTCAACCATAAAACAGTGGTTAAATGGATTTCCCAGCGGACAAAATGGAATTCGGACTGTAAAAACTGAAACAAGCCTCGAGTCTGGGTTTAAGTCGACTACATATCCCAGCAGGAGTGCTACAAAAACAAGCGAATGAATCAGTGGATGCGAAAATAAATCAAATGGCTTCAGGAATTTGAAATGAATTACTTTCAAATGAAGACTCCAGATGAATTGTTTACACAAAGTTCCAAGTAAAAGCGATCTGATAATGTGCGTTCACACGCAGCAAAGCACGTAATCAAAGTAAACCTCGAATACACTACAATGTATTCTGAGATAACAGGGTAAAGGTTAGAGCTATAATTAGAACAGTAATAGTTTACTGTCTTTTTAATTCCTCTCCTGCAGGACCCACTGCACACCAGCCAAACCCAGCAGGGAAATCCCACTTGGAGTCGGCCTGCCCAAAGGTTTGACCATTTTTTGCTAACGATGTTGTCTTTGGAGACGTTTTTGGTCTAAAGTTTATGACGCTGGATAAACTGGGGAAAGTTTGGTAGGTAACACAGGGTTTTGTTTCTCTAACATGCTATTCTGCCTCTTGTACTTTGCTCCTTGTGTTTCGTGTGGCTGCATTCTGTATTACATAATTATACTCTGTGATTGGCTCCGTGTATTTATAGAAGCAGTAAAAAACAGATTAAATTGGTCCTGTAACAGGCCATGATGGCAAGCTCTGCAGGGAAGAGGAAAGACAAACATTTGCACCAACATGTGAGTGTTACAGAACTCCCGTTAAATACCCGTTAACCCTTCCCTGTCCAATGGACCCACTGCTGTAAACTGGCTGCTTATTTGCTTTCAGTGTTAAAATTACTCGGCCAAGATAATAAAACAAATGGATTATTTTTAATTAGACCCCAGGGATGAATCTGGAAATAAAGTTTTCAGCTATTTCTTACGTCGTCTGACCTCCCAGCTGCTTTGATGGCAGCAGCACAACATATATTATTGTGCTGCCTGTCGCAAGAAAATAAAGAAAATAAGGTCAGTTTTGTGCCAAAGACACCAAAGAAAATATTCAGCTAACAGGAAAAGAGGAGATAAACTGAGAGGAAAAACAAACGAGCTGCTGATCATCCACCAGAGCTGTTAGAAATTATAACAACTGAGTTAAACGACTCAAACATTTGTGCAGCCAGCAGATTATTAAAATTATATCTTCACCTCCAGCACTTTCTAAATGGTCAAGACACAGATGCTAAACACAGTTTCACTCCAAAAATTCAGGAATAATCGGAATCTTTCTTAGGAACAGCAGAACTTTTAATCCCCTCAGTGCATCCAATCAGGGCCGAGGCAAAACTGAATACCCGACACTTTCCGAGCTGTAATATAAAACATCTTCTTCGCGGTCTGAGGACAGGGAGGACAGGGAACTGGACCCAGAGCAGCATGTGACACATGGAGCTTTGATCATCATGCGAGCGGCGCAGACGCTGTCAGTTTGACATTTGGAACAATCTGAGGGCTTTTGTGTTTTGACTGGTGTTTTCTCCAAACACGACATCTCCTTATCCCCTCGACACTTTGACTGAATTATTTTCGGCGGCGAGGTTTGTCTGGTAGATGTGAAGCATGATGGGAGGAAAACTAGAAGAAGAAAGTGAGGGAGGAGAGCGCAGTAACTCTTTGATGGCAGCGATAATTGGTTGTTTGACCGATAGGAGTTGTTATCTGACTCAGAAAAAGCTCTTATGAAAGCACAACAGGTATAAATTTTGGGTAGAGAGAGACGGAGAATCGCTATTCTGCACATGTGCTGTCGACAGAAGTTTAGCTGTAGTGACAGAGAAGATCCTCATCTTCCAAAAACAAAAAAGACAGACCAAAAGGAAGAAAAATAAGGTTCAATTATATTCCTGTGTTATCACACACAGGGCTGACGTTAACAAATCTTTAACAGCATTAAAACACTTGTTGTCACCTTCTATTAGTCTGTGAACAGTCATTCAACGTGGGAGTGACAGGTCTGTACTTTGAATTTTGGCAGAACTGTTTGCACCTCTGTTTAAAGATGAACGGCAGATCGTGGCTTTAATGTCTAATTCCATCAAACCCTCTGTGAACAACAAAAACCCCCCAGAAACCTTCACAACATACTGGAAAATTAGAAGAGCCAGTGATAAGAATGAATATGTAAAATTCATCAGAGGTTGATTCACTTTGTCATGAAAAAAAAAAATTGCGAAACAAATATAATTAACTTATTGCACAAAAAAAGGGAAAAAAGCTGTAATTCAATTTGATGACTGTGCCTTGAGCGAGGAATTCAGAAACTCTCTCAGAAACTCTGCTGTCTGCTCTTTGCTGTCAATCACTGATTTCCAAATGGAAAATAATCTGAAAAATACACTGGAGGGAAATAACATAAGCCTAATGAAAAATGTACCGAGCTTCTGGCCAAACCATCAAACCATGAGCAGTCCAAGATTTATTTTTGTAAAAATGCGACTGGTTTCAATATTACATCAGAACACCAGAGCCGCAGTATAGTTTTACAGCAGGAACACAGAGCACAGCATGCTCTAGGAAACAATAAGTTTTATGCTTCTGCTCTGAATAAATCTCTCTGCTATGTAAAGCATGCAGCTCCTGTGTGGAAGGTTTTTGGCTGAGTTTAGCTGTGGACTTTATTATCTCTTAAAGTACTTTTTTTTAAGTAAACACAGAGGACTTACAAAATACCCTGCTTCTGTTTGCAGGAGGAAAGTTATTAATGTCCTAACTGAACCTAAACGTTAGAAACGACGACGTTATCTGAAGATGTTTCACAAAATTTAGGACAGGTGATGAGTTCGGAGGCCGAGATAAAGTGGAGAGAAGACACTGTGAATGCAACCTATTGTTCTCTGTGGTACAGTCCGGCCTGGATTGCTGATTGTGTCACAAACATTCCCGTCATAGCAAGAGAAGAAGACAGGAATGGGAAGTTGGGGGGTTGGCAGGGGGCTTCGGCTCTTCCTGGAAGACCAAGACAACAAACATTTCCCACTCCCACAGACTCCTTCTCTCTTCACGTCACCGTGCGCCGTATAGAAAGAGAGAACGCGTCGAAGCCCGGGCAGCTTTTTTGTTTTGGTTTCCAAGTGCAGACAAAAGGCGAGGCAGCTGGCAGGGGCAGGGCAGCACGGCTGCATGATTAGTGCATTCCTCACCACTCCACCCCACCCGGTGCAACAGCGCAGACAAAGTCAGTGGACAGGCCCAGAGCAACAACAAAAATTCCCTTTTCCATTCCCTTCCAGTTCTCTCTAAATGAATGATTCAACGCGTCGCTGAATCCTTGTATTTACATACAAATAAGAGAGAGGATGTGGATAGTTATCGCTGCCTGCCACCCTCCGCGTGCCTGCATGTCAGCGGGTATTTACCAGTTTTTCACCTTTTTTTCTCCCCAAAAAGTCTGTGAGGGTGTCAGATTAGGAAAGCTACCTGGTTTGCCGAGGGCTATTCAAGCTCTAGAGCCTCCTTTATCCTGGACACGGGAACACAAAGATGATATGAATGACAAATGTAACCGTGGACTTCGGACAGCAGCCAGCAGCGCTCTGCTTTGGAGCATACAGGTGTGTGATGACAGCGGCAGGGGGATAATCGTCTTTTAAATAAAGGTTTGTGTATGCAACATCCGCTTATCATGTCACTCCTGTGAGAATCATAAATCAGGACTCATCTACACTGCCCCCTAGCAAGAATCATCTCTGTTGTGTTTGTTGCTCTGCTGTAGCAGGCAGATTTACTGCATGCTCACCACGCCGCTGCCTTTGCTTAAGTCCGGCCCGCAGAGGATCACCCAGAAATTTGCAATAAACTCTGTGGGGCTTTCAGAAGCAGCCTGAAGGTCTAAGGTGAGGAAGCAGAGAGGGAGAGAGCCAGTGTGAACTCCCTCCCCTGAGCAAAGCTCTGTTTGTTATTCATGAGAACGCCGGCTCTCCTCGTGAGACTCTGGGAAAATTATACCGCGGGTCTGGACAAATGAACTGCTTCTCTCCGGCACTGGACAGAAATGGCTGCCATCAATCCACAGTCTTCCACGACCCTGCGCCCTGCTGAGGCTTATCTTGCTTAGCAGAATAAAGAGGGGAAAAAAAAAAGGAACAGGGCTGGATTTGGTGAGCATGTGAGAGGAGGAGGAGGTAGAGGGAAAAGAAGGAAAGCAGGAGATTGAGTGGGGGGGGGAATTAGTTCAGTATTTCGATAATGGATATCCTTGGAAGAAGCCCAACCACTCATCAGGGCATGGGGGGGAAAATATGCAGGGAGGAAGAGAAAGGGATGAAGACAAAGAGTGCAAAGCAAAAGAATGTGCACTCAGGCATGTCTTGAGGCCAAACCCGAGCTCGTTGAGCCTAAACTTAATTGCAAAAACAGATTGTGAAAGAGCCAAATTTCCTTTTATCTATCCTGGACGCTTACTTTCGATGTTATAAAGCTGCTGCATCGTTATGCCTTGTTACCCGGCGCAAAGAACTTTCACACTCTGGTTTGAAAAAGTGAAAGCCAATGCCTCCTTAGTGACACAACACAGATATTCGGTTACGACGCCTGCCACATAATATACAACCACAGACAGCTGATTGTACCCTCTTAATTTTTCAAGACTAAAGCTCTTTATCTGTTCTCTGAAGCGTCACTCGAGGAGAGAATTGTAAGCCTGAAGCGAGAGAGAGAGAGAGAGAGAGAGAAAGAGAGAGAGAGGAAGAGCTTTGCATGCAAATGAGGACACCGGCTGGAAAACACAGCCAGATTAATGGAAAGCACCTCGCTCCAGAACGGCACGCAGCAGGTCCTGGACCAACGCTCAGGCACCAAGCTCACGCGTCCATCAACGTCTCCGATTCCTGCTGGAAATAATAATCCAGACTTTAAATAACACAGCTAGTGACTCACATTTGAAAATCCAAAATCATCTCTCTGATGAAAGTGACTGGCAGAGGTGCATCAGCATGGCTCCTGTGCAAGTTGCATAACGGCACATGTACTGTAACATTACGTAACTGATGTCCACGGGCAAATCGATCCCGATCGTAAATCATTCTCCGCCGAGGCCGTCGTGATTTTCTCAGAATTTTTTTGCAGCAGGCAGCAGCATCCCTGACAGAGATGGAGAGAACAGGAGGATAAGCCTCCGTTGTTTCTCCAGACTGTGCCGCCACAATAATGACGCTAATGGTCCTGAATGTGCCACAGGTCCCAGAGGAGCTCGACTTCCAGGCACCGAGTTCTGAAGCTCTGCTCGCTCACGTTTACACTTCCTGTTTGAAGAAACTTCAAATGAATGATATTTTAATAAGATCTGTTACACAGGAAGTTGTGACATTTTAGTTTTGATAATGGCAAAAAAAAAATTCAGGACACTTTTCTTTCCTTGTTCAGTCGTGAGCCATAACTCAAGATGGTTGAAGGCATTTTCCAGAGGGTCAGAGGTCAAACGGTCTATTGAAGCAGCCTGATAAACTAAAGAGCTAAAAAGACAAATGAAGTGTCCTGTGACGAGGATGATAAACACCAGCCTCAGAGCTGATCCGGGCAAACAGTGTTGACAGTCTGAAAGGATTTATTAACCACTAATAAAGTCATTAGCTACAACTTATAATCTCTAATGGGTGCTTTATCAGGAAGTGATGCCTATTTAATTATATGAAAATGTGCAAAAGCAACTAAACTTTACAACTTTAATACCAGCTGACTGGTTATTCCAATAGTTTCCAAATAAACCACTATAATATTCAACTCTGTGCCATTATTCTTAATAACGATAGAACAGTGGATCATAGCTGTTCTGTTTGTTTGGACGTTGGGGTTGTGTGGCTGAGTGCACCTTGCCGTGTAACACAATACTCAGATATACAGTATCGGAAACTGTTAAAGCATGTTTTGCATTCCACTGAGAGAGAAGCAGGACCATTGTGTACAGAGGCCATTGTGTTGGTCCGCTGGCAGACACCAAACCAGACCGTGAGTCAGGCTAAGCGCAGCCTGAACTCCCCACCAGCAGCAGCAGCAGCACCAGCAGCACCAGCAGCTCACAGCACAGGCTGGGAAACATTACAGCCTGTTCACCACGCAGACTTTGAATCAGCCCAAAATTCAAACCCGCTTCGCCTCTACACCCGACTGCCACGACCCAAGACGAGCACGAGATATGACACAAGTACATGAGTTGGGAAATGAAAAACTGGTTCACAGTACAAAAGCATGGAGTATGTAAATAGTGCTCCTGCCAAGACCATGCAACTGTGAGACAAACAGCACCGCGAATAAGAAATTCAATTTCACATGAGACGTGTGCTTTGTCCCAGTCAACAGGAACCGATTCACTGAATTTTGAGGCTGTTTACTTCTTACGGTAAAACCACTGTTTGTCCTTTTAGAGTCACGGATAAGGATCTAGTGTGTTAGTCATATAATAGTTATCCGCAAAAAGGCATTATTTAATGCTGCACTGAGCTGTACGCTCTCTCTCCACAGACAAACTTCCTTGTAACTAAGGAGGTAGCGGCTTTGTTTCCCTATAACTTTTCTTCACAGGTCGCCTTTCCTTTTCAGGCTACCAAAACCTAATACCTCTTTTACTTTACCCACAAACTGGTCACGTCTTCACAGTGTCCAACAGAGTTTTGTTGAAAAAGTCACTAAAAATTCAGTCACTCTGAGTCAAAATAATCACACAGAGACTGTAAAGGCCCAGCCTGTGCTGCCTCCTCCATGTGATGCTTCGTTCTTTAGCTCCACCTAATGATAAAGAAGGTGAATTTGGATGTGAACACTCACTGTGTCTATTATATGTTGTCCATTGTGACGGTCATGAAATTGTCGCTCTCCAGAAGAAACCTGTTTACGCTTATGGTAACATCTCAAAAGAATTCCCAGGAGGACACGCGACACTCTCTCTCCGTCCTCTAGATAATGGCGGCCCGACGACAGTTTGCACGTGATTGTGTGACCTTTCAGGCTGACGTGAGGAAGATAAATCCAGTGCTGTGGACAGACACAGGTGGTGACACTGGCCCATTCATTGTGCCCTGGACAGCTCCGCATTTGCCTACTGGACCGACCGACGGCGAAAAAGGAGAGGACGGAGGAAAAAAAGATGAGGAGAAAGAGAGAGGAGAAGGCACACAGGCCACACATGTAGCTATACCTCATGTTTACTTATGAGCTTTCAGCCTGAAATCTTTGGATGCAAACAAATGACTGGATGCATGCAGGCTCGAGGACCGATTCACTAATGAGCTGTTTGAGGAGATAGCTGAGGACGCCAGGATTTTTATTAGAGCTGGAGAAGCGGAGAGCAAATGCAAAAAGGAAAATAAAACTATATGTGTCCACAGGCCTTGAACCAGAGGAGAGATGAAATACAGAGAAAGAGGAACACGACGAAAATACAAACACAGAGCTGAGGGATTCATGACGTACGGTAAAAAGCAAAGCATACAATCAACTGAGGGTGGCTTGTGATGAAAATCCAATCTGTCACGCTGAACTGAGAAGTTTCATTGGCTATGAATCTTTTAAGAGGCCGTCAGCGCCACAGGCAAAGGTTAATACCCACTGAGGAGAGAGGGCTACGAGACACTGCTACGCTAAAAACACGAAGGCGTGACTGAAACGCCTCCACATCTGTCCATTCAACTTTCACTCGCAGATTTGGACACAGCTTTTATGGCCACACAGCAACAAGTTTAAAAAAAAAAAAAATAAAGCAATTAGTGGAAACATCAATTATGCAACATTTTTGTATGAAGTGATAAGAGAAATTAGAAAAACGGCACACGCACACAGACTCAGAGAACAAATAAAAAGTGTATAAAAATCCCCAAAACGTCGCCCTGGGGTCTGGAATATTCCATTGCTGTGATCAGCTCAGTGGGCGGTTCACAGTGCAGACAGTGGAACATGCAAAATTAAAAGGGCTGAGTGATCAGACCCCCGAGGAGACAAACATGGAGAAAATTACATGCTCTGTCTGCACATCACTGAACGAAAAAAAAAAAAGTTGTTCCCGTCTGATACGCTGCAAACCTGCGAGCTCCTCGTGTTTGTGTCACCTCTTTTCAATTACTGAGAATGCACCGGGAAGCCAAGGCAGATTTGCTGATAGTTTGTAAAGCAGTTTAAATACAGATCCTTAAAAGGTAAAAGCTGGAATTTTTCTCCTTTTTCAAACACTTCAGTATCTATGAGTCTTCAAATCATCACGACAACTAATCAGACGAAGAAGTGGTGATGGTGGGGTCGATGTGTGCAGGTCAGAGATCAGAAGAAACACAACTCCAAGTGTCCAGTTTCTGCTCTCTTGATCTTTCTTTCTGATCATGACAAGCATCTTAAAATAATTTATTGGAGTCAGGAGCCATTAGTGTAACAGCAGAGAGAAAGCTTGTATAACAGAGAGCTATCTGACAGTGACAACACGTTTTACTCTGAAAAAGAAAAGCAGACAAACAAGATATATTATTTATTATCAGTCTGTTTGTCAGCCGCCATGTCTTTCTGGGACAATAACCACTGATGACCTGATTATGAAGGTGATGTGTTGTTGTTGTAGGCTAACACCCACAGATCAGGTGGTGTCAACCTACAACAACAACAACATCTGAAGCAGTGCGAAAAGCAAACACAGGAAAGGTTAACGAGTCAGACGAGGCTTTCTCAAAAACACAGTGAACCTCTAATGATCCGTGCTCTGTGATCCGAAGAAGGCGGAGAGGCCGAGAAGGGACACGGATCTCGTTTGTTTGTTGCCGGACAGGTCTAACACCCGTCACCCTGACACGGCGGGACGAGTTTGCTGTGTCAGAACATCTGACAAAGTTTTCACAACTTCAAAAGAAAAGTTCTAAAAATTGGCCGACAATAGTCTGAACAACATCTAACCCACAAACATGAGCAGACACTCTGCATCTTCCCTCCTGATGCTCTGCTTGTAATCAGCTGGTTTTAGGTCAGACCTGGGCAGATACATTCAGCTGGCTTTCAATTGAAAACTTGATCGATCTGTGTGTGTGTTTAAGGTCGTTGTCATGGATGTGAACGCACGTCACACGTCCTCCAGTCTCTATATTATCTCTCTGTCATTGTTTCATTTGAATTACAGCGTGCCGACGTACAGAGTCACAGCGATGAAAAACACACCATTGTCCTGACAGTGTTTGCACTGTACGTGTGTGAGCGTCCACCAACAGGGTGTGCCTTCCAGCAATGTCAAGACTGACAACTTGGCAACTGGTTGTTGTTGTTGTATTTGTCTGCATGTTGCTAAAGAACAGCGTTTGCTCTGCGTGTTCATATCTCGATGTGAGAGGTCAGTCTCATGGCGTCATGATGACACTGTTTATATAGTTCAGTGATAAGATGAGTCTGAAATCACGTTCACTTATACACTGGTCCCTACGTCATAAATGTAGGGAACTGGACTGAACTGGACGGAGCTCGAACAGCAGGTTCCAGCACAGGTGCTGGCAATGGAAATACTTTAACAGGATCTATTACCCCCAGACTTCCCCATGAATTTAACGGTTGTCAGGTTTTGCTCCATATAAATGATGTAATGCTATAAAATGCATATGAAAACACAGGTGCTTTCAGAACTTCCTAGAGTTTATGTCCAGCATCCCCTCTGTCTGCTCAACGCTTCCACAGCTTTGATTTTTCAGTTTCCGATGCTTTAAAAAAAAAAATGTTTCTAAATGACAGAAATTACTTATTCTAACTAATGTGCTTCTCTGTTTTTCCTGACATTATCATTTGCTGTTTTGATTAATTACAGCAAAGCAAAGGTAGGATGTGATTACTTCCATCTTGCTGAGTACAACAGATTAGAATGGCATTTCATTTTGAGATCAGTTAATGAACTAGATGAACAGGAGCTTCGCCTCTTAAATACCATTTATGGCCCAGATACACACTTTAAATGTCTTTTGTTTTGTTCCCTTGTTCGTTGTGTGTTGTCCACATGGTGAAAACTGCACAGGTGGTATCACAGAAGGAAATGAATGCACATGTTCTGCACAACAGAGCCTCAAAACAGAGTGCCACAAGTAATTTCCCCAGTCCAGCAAGACAGAGCCAGAATGAGAAAACAAGGGAGGCACTTTGTGGGTGGCACAGCGTAAGATCGCTCCCTCCAGCATTGTGTGCAACACAACACAACACACAGACACACACACACACATTTGTGTGAGTACATGCACAAACAGAGAGACACTCGAGCTTCAAGGAATGAGCTCGACAACAGGTAGGCCCTTCTCACGACTGCAGCAGGTTTCAGGCTCCTTTGTTGGGAAGAAAGGCTTAAAGATCAAGGCTTCGTGCGTTTGGCAGTTTAGAGCCACATATTTATTCGATTTCAGGGGTTCAGCTGCATTCCTGGGCTGCCTCACTGAGCTGTGTTTTCAATACTGTGTCCTTTTGATGTACGACTTTCTGTGGCCTATGTGCAATTTTTCAAACAGCCATGGGGGGAAAAAATCCTCCATATCTATGAAATATTCAGGCAAGTCTGTCTAAAGTGGAAAATTAAATCAATCCGCTGGTGTTGAAAATATTTTCACTTCGGCCTAAATTACCACATAAATCCTCATATATCTTGTTCTAATAAATCCTATTTGTTTTCATTAAAGGGTAACACATGTGCCAAGAGCACCACTGAAGCTCGGCATTGAAACGTGTGGTGTTTTTTCTTTTGTTTTGTTTTTTTTGCAGCTCACTTTGTGTTTGTGAAAATTAAGCCCGTGGTAAGAAATGAGAGGTAAAATCGCCAAACAAAACAGTGGCGAGACTCAAAAACATCATCCCGCGAAGCCAACATTCCTCCGTCTGAGTCCCTCACTTTCCCTCTGAGCTGAAACGGGAGGAAATTGTGTTTGTTCATCGCTCCTCAAAGCGCAGGTTGGGTTACATGTGTAAAACCAGCTTGTCTGATAACAGGGATGCTTATCAGGACACAGTTTGAGTTAAATCCATGGTGACATAACACACAGAAGCAGTGCGTGAAACCTGATGGACTGCAGACAGAATCAGTCTGTTAATGTGCATTCACTCATACAAATATAACTGAGGCTTATTGTCCCTCATGCAAGAAAACGGCAGAGTGAGCAGAGCTGCGACTGCATCAAACAGGAAATCTCAGGTCGGAGCTCAGACAGAACCGGTCTGGTTTTTATCGAACGATGCTTAATAGTCAAAATGTTTGAGACAGATGGTTCAGACTGGGACTAAACCTACTGGGACAATGACTCTAACTGGTCTTAAATCCAGTAGAGGTGAGTGTGGTTGCATCTAAATTCCCAGCTGGAAAAAATCAACATTGAAATAAAATACACTGACCGGTTTAGCTGGGACACAATAGTCAAAGATCATATTTTCAAAATTTTAAATGCCATAAAGCAACAGCAGCAGTTCTTTGTTTTCTTTTATTGAGGAGTGATAGATCTTGTAACTGAATTCCTGATGTGACACTGATGATTAATTTCAATAGTCTGCAGATGTAGCAGATGCAGTGACTTCAAAACAAAATAAAACCAAAGAAAATCTTAAACATATGGTAAGCTCAAAATAATCTATAATGCAGCATTCAGAAGGGACGGGAGACAGGTGTCCCCAGATCTGTACCAGAATCTAAAATAGAGGAGAGTGGGAAAAGGGACACTGGGGTCTGTAAGTGACTCTACTTTAATGGATACAAATAGACAAGCTCCCAAATGCCTAATCATGCAGAGTGGCCTGATTAGAGCTGACTCACAAATTCCCCACAGTCGTCAGCAAACACACAGGAATGTCCAACAAAGAGGCTACGCACACAATATCTCAACATACTCTCACCCACTCCTCTAATCCACGACTCTCTTACTTAACCGCCTCCCTGCTGAGTGTGTTTGTGTGTGTGTGTCTGTGTGCTGTCAAACCAGCAAGACGCCCGGCAGCTAAGGACAGAAAGTTCCCCAACAACCGCACAACAGGAGGAGACTTATTTCCAAAAAGCGGAAGCATGAAACCGATTATCGCTTATCTCTGCAGGCCTCCACAAACTATTAGGATTAAAAATCCCAGACAGTAAATTTGTATAAACTGCCCGTCAGTTACCGCAACACACACCAGATCGCGTTAATGTTCTCAGCGTGAATGCTGTTAATGAGGAGGGAAATAACAAGAGGGAGAATTATGACAGAGCCTCTGAAAAATGTGCAAATGAACTTAAATAAAAAGGTGTAAAATTACAGAGCGAAGGTGGTTTGACTTTGCCTGAATTCAGGGTCAGACAAGGACGAGGCGATTCACTCTGACAATGTTTTGCGCCTGCGGAGAAAACAGTCAAAGTGGATTTGGTTAAATATTTACATGGGTGACGCTGCACACTGGGTTTGACCAGTTTATTCAGCGAGGCCGACGGCTGCAAATTCCACAGGATCAATCATTTCTGCTCCACTTAGGACCTTTTTTCTGAATTTTAAGTTGTCACCCATACAATAACAGTTTCACTGGTGCCAAACGTGTGTGTGTGTGTCGTGGGTATACACACACTCGGGAGTTAAAGATTAGCCAGAAACGCAGCAATTGTGTCATTCAGGCAGTGGCGGGGAAGTGAGTAACGTCAGAGCACAGATGCTTCTCTGTCAGGAAACGGCCTTAACAAGCAGCTGAGTTTCCATGATCATCCAGCCTGAAGTTGACTGTATTACCCTCAGTTGACCAGAGTTTTGGGACAGAACTCCCTGAGATCAGAGAGCAGGAGAGAGAAAGTCAGGCTGCAGGCGAACACGCAGGCTCAGGCTCACTTATTCTTGAGATGGGTTCATTCGACGCTGGTGCTCGGGGACTGTGCAGGTTTTGCATGATTGTGCGTTCCTGTGCATGCTGTGCCGTGGGGGGTCGGGGTGTGTGTGAGGGGGACACACACACTGTTCCTCAGTAATAATCTACAGTCTGCTCCACAAAGTTCCTGAACAGACATAACTAAAGAGCAGTGACCTAGATAAAAAAAAAAGACTTTGATCTTTGTGGGCAAATAACAGAACTCGAACAGTAAATATCAAACTGAAAGGACCAGTGGTGCTGCAACACAGAAGCTCATTCAATACCACTGACACCAAGACAACCCGGTGTATTCTGCCAGCGGTTATGCAGATTTAGATTCAGATCACGATGTAATGTAATGTAAAATTTTGCCTAACAACAAATCAAACTGTCCAAAATTTGCAAAGTTGTTAGGTAAATAAGAAAATACACAACCAAATAATAAGCAAATGAGACCTCAGATCTGACAGGGCCTGCATGCCAACTTTCTAGATGCTGATATTTGCTTCTCACAGCCTCTTTAGCTCTAATCAGGTGATCTGATGCCGTCTGACAGCGTAACGACTCCTAGTCAGGGGTCACTTTAATGGGAACTGAAGTTTACGTAACAACCCTACAAACTGAACAGAACCACGTGCCGTGGCCCATTACGAGGGTGCTGTGTGTTTTATGAGGTGCTGAGAGACCCCCAGGTGTCCCGATGGAAAGAGGCCAGGCTGGTAACGACTTCATCGCAGAAGCAGACGAGCAGCACTTCCTCTTTCTTCCCCTCTTTCCTCCTCCTTTGGAATTCCCTCAAATTTCTCAGAACAGCTCTTCTGGGACTTTATTTCTATTAGTCACCCCTCTGAAAAATTTCCAGTGACAGCGGCCGTCGTAAACAATCCCGAGTTCATTCCAATGAGTGAACCAAACACAATGTTCTTGGGAACGCTGCTGGTGCTTCTGGCTTGGGAAACTTCACTTTGAGAAACACATGTTTTAATTAAAGAGTTTAGCATTCCTGTTGTTCAACCAACAAGTGAAAAGAAGGAAACAAAAAACCCTGCCTAAATAGCTCCTTGCTTACCTAAGTCCATGATAAAATCCCTGTGGTATTTACTGTGATGATGATGTGACCTTGTTTGGAGAAGGTTTCAACAGCAAGTGAAACACACTCCACCCCATGTAAATTAACATTCTTGCATTCTTTTGCACGGCCATGAATTAAGAGCCTGTGATTAACAAACGTCTGCAGGATTTCGGAGCACAGTGATTCATAAAGCTCATGAGTTGCTATGAGACAGATTTCCAGCTTTATTTTAGGAGAACCTGAAAATGTGACTTTAATTTCTACTTTCACTTTGTTGCTTCAAATTTCAAACTGCTTTGGGGTAGAAGTGGATTTAATGTCCCCCAAACTCTGCTCTCAGCATCCAAACATACAACTTCACCCTTCACTAAACTTCACCACAGAACAAAATGGAGCAGAAACAATTGTGGGCATAAACAAGGCAGGGGCGTCTGAATTTAAGGCATTTGCTGATTAATGTCACTGCAGTCAGTTTTTAAAAGGGCAGATGGAAGAGTCGACGCCAAAACTCAATGATGCATAGAGACTTGTTTGATATGAGACAGATTGCTGTACACACACATTTAGATACTTTGGCCTGAAACAGGGCAACGTGTATGTAAAATTTCCAAATCAAAATTAAGCTTTAATCTAGCAGATATATATTAGAATATTTATTTACAATGCTATTGTTAGATATCAGTTTTCAGTGTAACTGTCTTTTGGACAGTGGTGTCGAAGAGGTTAAGATATATTCTAAAACATAAAACATAATTAACAACCACCTGGAGTCGCAAAGGATCAGTTTAAACAAGGACCCTCCTGTCTGCCATGTTCTCCTATCAACAGAGTGTGAACTGCCTGAGCGCTCGGCACAGTATCGCATGTTCAACCCGTTGACCTCTTCAGTGACGCTGCAGACAAATAGCTGTGTTTGGGGAGGGGGTGAGCGGGCTCCACACTCCCCAGCAGCAGAAGCCTCTGCGGGGCAGATCCAACCATCCGCGTGAGGCAGAGTTCACACTGCCCGGGCCGGAGTGTCTGACCTGCAGCCTCGTAACTCACCAAGGTCGTAAAGCGCGGCACAATGAGCGACATGAATCACCAGCAGGCCGCGTACGGCGTGACCAACGGGGAACACGCTAACATCACAACCCAAAACATTTTCAGATGACAGAATCTGAACCTCACTTCCACATTCCTGTGTTGCATAAGCATGTTGTGAGCAGGTCAAAGGTCAGCATCAACAACAATGCCCTCCAGTCTGAAGCAGCGAGCGGGGCGAGAGAAAGGAGACACCTTCCTGGAACGCTGGAGGCTGTATTGATTGATGCAGGGCAAAAGTGTCTTTTCTCCAGTAAAGCACGGAGCTTTTATCAGGCCATTATAAGCCTCAACAGGCAGAAGATTGGGTTCCCCAGATGCTCTGAAATCCCACTCAACGGCTATTATTCTGCACAGAACGAGCAGGGAGATAATCTCTATTCACACCTGTCCACTCATATTCAAGTCACAAAGGGAGCTTGTGTGAGGGAGTCTTCATTTGCATAGTTTGATCCTTTATGTATGCAACAGGAGGAGAAAGAGAAAAATCTGACAAAAGGAATATACAGCATTTCTGCTGCACTGCCAGCTTCGGAATGTTTTACGTTTTCCTACGATTTCCGAGGCTCGCAGGATCTCAGGCCATGAGATCCGAGAAATAAAGCTTCCATTATAAAAGTGGGATTAGTGTTAGCGGCTACTGTCGGCTAGTTTAAAATGATAAAGTGTGAGGTGTTGTCAAAACAGTGAAGTATCTCGGGGCTCGACGAGTCATCGGTCACAGATCACACGTCGGCAACGGGAGGAAGAATAAACATCACATTCATTCAATAAAAGCACGAAGCTGTTTTTCACAGCACCAGCTTCTGTCTCAAGGGTCGGAACCATTTTAACATATTTATCATTTAATACCAAACATCTGCTGGTTTCAGCTTTTTGAAATGTGAGTACTTCCTGTTTTTTTTTTTTTTTCAGATTTATAGCATTGTAAATGAAATATATGTAGTTACTACTGCAGGGGCCAAGTGGGCACAGGCCCAGAGGTCAAAGGGGTCAAGTGGCCCCGAAGCCAGAGCCTCTGTGTGACAGAATGATAAACTTTACTTGTTGTCAAAGGGTAAATGTCAAAGTCCTTCAGAAAAACACCTTTATTTTGAAAATATCACAAGAAGCCATCAATCGTCAAATTAACTGATAGAGTGTGAATCAGCTTTTCTTAGCTCTGAATTTCAAAAACAAAAGAGAGGGAAAAAAATAAACAAACAGAACTATCATTAAAAATAAACAGCTTGCAGAGGAGAGTGACTGAGTGATGTTAGATACCACGTAGTCCTCCAACAGAATTCACAGCCAAAATACGAAAACACTGAGACTTTCACTTTCCCGTTGAGGCATTTGCAGCATTGAGGCGAAGCTGCCAAACCGAGGTTATGAAAGATCACAGCAGCTACTAACTACATGACCTCGCTGACCTCTGGGAGCGTGACACCCAGAGGACAATCAAAGCATCAAAGTGCTGCAACAACCAACTTATTTATGGACAGAAATCTGTGTTCACATGCACCTAATTATGAGTCTTATCCTGGATTTGATCATTTGAAAAATAAAGAAACCTGGTTAATAATATCATGATACACATGATTGTGTTCTGGCAGATTCAGGTTTCTTAAAACCATTCCGAGGGCTGATCCCAGTTGTAGAAATGTCCACAGGCTCCTGATCACACCCAGGATACAAACAGGTATGCTAACGTGTTTGTCACAGATAATGCCCTGAGTGTGGGGGCATTTCTACAAACTGTACTGAGCAGAGACTTCCAGTTCCTTCTCTGTGCCTCGCTCACACAAACCAGCTCACCACTTCATCAGATTCCCTCCCACCTCTCCTCCCCCCCGTGTAATAGTGCATTCGCCCACTTTACTACATAATCAGCGGCCTATGGGCCCGATCTAACGTATCTGGCACAGCCCGGAGTGCTGAAGCCCCGCATTACAGCCTGGCTTGTGACCAGTTTTCAAACAGCTTTGCTTAGCACTGCTGAGCACCTAATAACAGGATGTGGAGCGCCAACCGACGAACTGGTCAAACTCCAAGTTGTGCTGCCCCGAGGCCACCGAGCTCCGGGTGGCTATCAAATAAGAGCGGGGGATACGGGAAACAGGGTGGTTATGGACCACTTCTGAAGGCATCACACTACCATCACATTAATGGGAAAAAAACAACGTATTCCCACATTTTTTGTATAATTTGAGTGCTTTTGAAAGTGAGTGCGGGTGCACATAATCACAGCACTTGGCTGGCACGGCTTCGTATCAGAGTTCCTGCATGTGTCTGAACCACAGGAATTAGGCAAGAGCCTGACATGATTTAAATTCAATAACAATGAACGCCCCAACAACGCCTTCCAGCGCGCGCGCACACACACACACACGCACACACACACACACATCCCCCTCCACCGCCAGCCTCTAGCCCCCCTCCCTCTCCTTTTCTCCCCAACATCTAAGAGCTGCTTTCATTTCTATTGCCACACAGGGTCGATTAAACCAGACACATGTATGGGAGGAATTTGGACACTTTGGGGAAAACAAGTGCCGTTGTTTGATTTGAATTATTTATGGATCTGCAACACACACACACTCAGAGCTACGAGGGGTAATACGTGTGTGAGAGCACTCTTCCAACACGGGTCCGAGATGTTAGAAAGAAAAACAGCCAGAGAACATGTAAGGTATAAAGTTACAATGGAGAAACAGACATCCGTATCAACTACGACACTGAAACACAACAATAACAAACTAAAGGAAGCCCTTCACAAACAACCTGCCACTCTGTGCGATAACCACTGACCTGACCTCTTCAGCTCCTTCTGCGTTTACACAGTTTGGTATTTAATAGAAAGTTGGCCCACTGCAGAGGAACCGGACAAAAGGACCAGTCTTTGGTTGCTCAGTTTACTTAACTTTAAACGAATGCACACTGGTGGTGGTGTTGCAGCCATGCTGATCACAGACCACAGTTATCTGTGACCACATCTATTCAGGTGCATGCCTGCTAATTCTGCTCTACATCAGAACATATTGATATTTGATTGGTAATTAGGAAAAAAGTCAAAGATTTACTCGTTTTAGCCTCCTAGGTGTGAGGATTTGCTGTTTTTCTCTGTTTTCTCGGTTTCTTTGTTATAAAATAAAAATATTTGGATTGTAGACCACTGTTTGGACAAAACAAGCAACCTGAAGACGTCACAATGGGCTCTGGACATTTATGATGTTCTTTTGTCCTGTTTTTGTGACAATATAAAGACTAAACATCTTATTCATTAATCAAAAATGATTGAAAATTTAATCAATAATAATAAAAAAATGTATATATATATATCTGTTTCTTTGCAGTGGTAACATTATTTTTTTAACTGCACTTTGCCCCCTCTCAGCACATACCCTGGTCATAACTCTTGACTCTGTGTTCAGACTTTACATGCAGCAGAGGTAGAAAACTCCTCACCGGCTCTTTGCATTAGTTCTGACAGGCTTCTCCATCCCAGCATGGGCCTCCATATTGTCCCACAGTGTGGCAGCAGGGTGAATGAGCCCTGACTCAAAACCCTGAACAGCATTAGGTGAATCTGCTCTGTACTGAAACTGACCTCTGACTTTCCTGTGGAGGCGAAAGCCAAGAGAAGATGCGCTCTCCCTGCAGGGGATTCGCTTAAAATGCCATCACATCACATTAAACAGGAGCTGGGCTGACTCACCTCATTGGATGGTATGCTGACAACACCTGTTGATCTCCTCTTTTCCCTCAGCTTCCTCTTCTCTATCTGTCCTTTCCCCTTCCTGGCGCTGGGACCACTGCTCTTCTTCTCCTTGCCCTTGCTGGGTGATGGAGTTTCCTTGTCGCTGTCATTGAAAGCCATGGGGCTGGAGTCCGTGGAAGCGCACTGAGCCTTCTCCGTCTGAGGCGGGGCCTTCTTCAGGTTGCTCACCGGGGTGGCCGCGGGCGCAGGAGGGTGAGCAGGGTGGTGCGTTTCCTCCTCGGGTCTCTTCAGAGCAGAGCCGGAGGAGGACCGAGTCACCGAGTAGGAGGAGGGGAGGCAGTTCCCAGAGGAGGCGCTTCGGTCCGGGTTTCCGTTGTTGGTGAGGTCGGTGCCCGGCGGAGCACTGTGGCGGCTGTTGTTGCTGGTGCTGTTTGTGTTACCGGAGCCCAGGGGAGCACCGGTCGCTGCGGCAATGTCCCCCAGCATTTTGGCTCTCATTTTCTCCCGTTTTGCCTTCCATTCCTCCAAAAAGTCTGTGGTAGCGTTTGACTTAAATCCGCCTGTGGCCATGATCCCTTCTTGATAAGTCCCTCCTCACACGCCAAGCTGGTGAAAATGAACTTAAAAGTTGAAGTTGATATGAACTTTCAGCTCTCGGCTCCCGTCCTAATGGCACCACATTCCTCAAGTGATTAACCCGGGTGCTGCTGACAGGTAGACGGAAAATAAAAGTCAGCCTCCCGACACACAAAACTTCAAACTGTCTTTTCTCGATCTTTTTCAAAACCCAGAGACTTTTCTTTAAGTTATTTACGCGCAAAACGTCAAATAAACAAAAGTTGCCAGGTTTAAAATGTTTGCGGCTTAAATGCGTAAAAGTTGCAACTTTCTGGTCTCTGAGGATTTTTTTTTTCTCCTAAAAAAAAAGAGGATCAACGTGTGCAAAAGTTGACGAGAGAAGAGCGGAGGTAGAAATCCAGGTAGAAACTCACCTGTGTGGAGCTGCTTCGGTGGCTAAACTGCTCTCCTCGGTCCGACCAGGTGTGCCCTCGGTCAGATGAATGGTGCTCGTCTCAGGCGCTGAGAGCCGCTGCGCTCGCACTGCCCTCTGGCACGCCGGCTGAGTCCGACAACGCACGAACACTTCCGACTGAAGCCGAGACAAAGACGGATCTGAGTCCGAATGTAAAGTCTCTGTAATAGTCCTTTAAAATGAGTTCATCGAAAATGTATAATTGTATTTCATTTTTATTTTCCTGTATTACTCTAATAGAAAGTTATAGGATTAGAATATTGTTTAGTGATATCAGTGGTGGAATGTAACAGACTACAGTTACTCAGTACTCTTACAGTACAAGTACTGCAGTTCACAAAAGTTTTGATGTACTTTCACTTGACAGTTTTTATTTATCCTGCTTCTTATTTCTAATCCACACCAAGTCAGAGAGAAATATTTTGGAAATTGATTTTTTTTTACCTCCTCAAAGAAACTTTTTTTGGGGAGTTTGGTAGAAGTTGAAGAGAATTTCTGCAGTGAGTTCAGTGGTAAATTTATTCCCTCGGCCACAGGTGTGTGCTTATAAACGCCTCTGTCCACCTCCAAGACTCCGTCTCACACAGACAGTGCAACGCCACTGGTTCCTAGACTTCAATAGGCCTTTTGATAATTGCACAGTGTGAGTGCAACATTTCTGCAGAGGAGCGTTCGCTGACGACTGAGCTCTCCCACGCAGATCCCTCAGACTGACTCCCTTAGGCGCTGGATGACTCATCCAACCATCCCTGATCAGAGGAGAACCTCCTGGTTGGAGTCTTAGTGCTGATGTATGCACTTGGTTCCAGCTAAAGGGCAGGTCCACGGCAATTTAGGAAGACTAACAAGTTTCGTTTTTTTTTCACACGAAAACGCTGTGGTTAATGAGAAATGTGCATAGTGACTGCATGTTGCAATCTGCTGCACACCTTAATACTCCAGGTCACAAAGGACAGATGAGTGTTTCCTTTATGTCCACATCAAATTCTTTGTGAAACATTTGCAACTTCAGGCGAAAAGACGAAATTTCTCAGCTCATTGCTGTAACTGGCTTTATTTTATGGCTTATTTGAAATTTGGTGCAGTTTAATGTCTTTGGTTTACCTTGCTCTATGAATGGACCTAATGAGAGTTATACTGTCATGTATAGTATCATAGTATTGCATTATTTTTTATTTAATTATAATTTTAGCCATTAAGGTTGGTCAGGACCTGGACAACATTTTATGACGAGAAGTTTGGAAGTGTACAGAAAAAAAGAGGAAATTTTAACGTCTACAATCCCAACAACAACTGTACAAAACCCTTCTACTGAGGAACATTATCACACACACAGTCACAGTCACACAGTCAGCATCAAGATTTCATCCCCCTTCCGGAGCTCTCCTGTGCAGTGATCCCAGCTTAGAGGAAATATAATTAATCTAACATATGGCAAGTCACTGCTGCGTGTTCATGCAAAGCTCCATTGTATTAACGCTGCACAGCATTCCAGCGATGTTCAGTCCCTGTGCGTTGTGCCATTACCTAAACTTGCTATAGGTGCTTTACTGTCAGACACCTAATTTCATGCTGGGATAATAGCACTGTGACTTAACTGCGCTGAAGGGTATGAGCCGTATGTTAGATTCCTTCTCGCTCCCTGGGACTTTCAGGGAAGTTTATCACTGATATGATAATTTCAAAATGTGCATCTGAAAAGAGGCAGTTCTGTGCGTTTGTGGACTCGTGCTATTTCCCATAAAAGGCTAAAAATGTGACACTCATCCACATCACACTGTTGAACGTGAGACCAGGCGCTCAGTCATTATCTCTCCATGTGCCAGTCCTGTTACAGATAATGAGAAAATTTGGGTGGAGCAAGGGAGTGAGGCGCCTCTCTAAAAATAAACCCTGATCTATGGACTCAGGTCACAGTGCTGCATATTTAGCATATTTCCGTCTCCTCTTGAGTAGGAAAAAAAAAAGACTGAGGGGGCATGAAGGTTGTCACTGAGTGTTTCCTTCCATGCCAACACAAATGCTGCTGTGTTGCTTTTGAATAAATCCCATTAAACATCTGAGCGACCTGTTCCTAAAGCGAGTGTGCGTGGACTCCATGATGAATGTTTGGAAAAGCCCAGTGAAAGCTCTGTAGTATTTCTTTTTAATGAATGGCTGTATCAGGCGTTTTTGTAACCCATGACACGATTGTGGCAGAGAGTGAAAAGCCAGGCTGCAAACTGAGCATCGCCAGTAACCTGAAATTTATTGTATATTAAACATAACACTGTGTAATGGCCGCTCCTGCGTTAACACATTTTCATTTATTTGACAGTAATGTTTCAGTCAGAAGCTATTAGATGGGTAATTTTGTGGCGAGAAGACTCCACCGAGCTCACTCCCCCATGAAATTGTTTATCCAAGAGTAAGTAAGTATTCAAGAAATGTTTCTCCCAGGCCTCCCAGATGTTGGGTCTGCGCACAGACGTCAGGTGAAGCCAGCAGTTCTGCTGCAGAGAGAGGCCGGAGGATCCTGTTTTCAACCATGTCAGTCAGTCAGTCAGAATGTGGTGGGTATGAAGCTAAATAACAGGATTATCGTCTGTCGCTCGGAGGAACAGAGGCAGAACTCAGGTGTCTGAGCTGGTTATGACATTTAACTTTTAGAATGCTGTGATTTAAAGTCATGTTTGTGCATCCCTTCCCCCTGAGTAATTGTTAATGTAAAGAACACTGTTTTCATGTCAGCAGACTTCTGCTTGAGTCGTGTGATTTGTGTCAATAAACCTGTGCATTCATACGTTTGCCTCCATCACTTTCTGGGAGCAGCTCAGTTTGACACGGCCATGTTTGGGACTGCAGGGGTTAAGAGCCTTGCTCAAGAGCTTGATGTGGAGGACGGAGAGCACATGCAGTGTTTTGTTCGCTTCCCCTGCCCTGATTTTCTCTTGTGATCCTGGATTTGAACTTCCTGTCACATGGCAGCTGTGGTGTAACCCTCCTCTGTGTAAACCACTTTGTGGAGCTTTGCTACGTGTTCAGCAGGAGGAAGGAAGTGAAACAGAGGGACAACAGAGAGTTTTAGGTGACACACTTCCTATAAAACACAGGGCACATGTAGATGATAAAATACAGAGAAAATTCTCTGGGTTTGATGAAAGATGAACGTGGTACTTTCCTGCACAAAAAGCCCAACTAACAGCCCTCATGTTCCCATTGGTGCTCACGTGTGTCCCCCTGTGTGCCCCACCAATGGCTCCCAGTGCCATCTGCAGCGTGCCATCTGTTGCTGATGATGGGGTGATGGTGGGGTGACTGGGTGGGTCAAAGTGCCGGCCTCCTCTCCCCATTTGCTGTGTTGCTGAGTCGGCTGTACAAGCTGCGAAAGAAATCTTCACATCGTCTAAATTCAGACTGAATCCTGAAATCTTTCCTTTCCTTCTAAGTAGAGGAACATGCTTTTCTTCATGAAGCTGCAGTGGAAGCAGCTTGATGGAAGATTTTTCCCACTTGTTTTATTTTGTTCTGTTCTGTTTCCTTATTTTTCAGGCCTGATACATTTAAGCTAAATGTGTAAATACAGAAGATGAGGCTGTTTAACTCCTCTGTGTTAGACAGACACATTTACATAAACAAACCTTAAACAGCAGGAAAAGTTCGATTTAGTTGTTGACTCCTGTTTGTAAATGTATTACAAATAAAAACCTGACACTTGTTTACATTTAGATCATGACCTGTACCTTTAAGACTCAACCCAGGATTCATGACTTGTCCGGACAGATATGGTTTTTTTTGCAGCTCAGTCCTCTGAGTGCAGGCGGGTTTGGTTCAGTTAATACATGTTGTAAATGATGTTTATGTCCTGGGCTCTTCCCACGCACCTCATTACCTTGTTTCACTTTTTTTTTTTTTTTTTTTTAAATCACGTTTTAGTTTAAAAAACACAGGATAAAAAAAAGCACAGAACAAAGGGGTAATTAGTCAGACAATAGTTCATCAGTCATCAGAGCAATCAGACATGGTTTGTTATGTTCTCTTATATTCACGGCTTTATATTAATCAGTCAGATAAATTAGGTTGCTTGTTTGGTGCATCGACTTTAAATTCATTTCCAGTTTTTATCAGTTTTTAAAAACAGCTTCCTTTGACTCTCAAAGCGCAGGTAGTACTTGGTACTTTCCACTGAGAAATTCTCCCAAACAATATCAAGCCATTACCTCCTCATCGGAGGGTCTTCTCCTAATGTTATTATTTTCATTACTGAACCTCTGATTGACTGCTCTATTAAATTACAAAACCTAATGAAAAAGACCCCTTGTAGGTTCCCAGAGCCCTTGTTAATGTTTTCAAATTGCTTGTTTCTGAGCAGCTAACAGTTCAGTTTTAACAAGCAGGACGTTTGAATGCAGTGTCCTAAAAATGCAGCTGGTGACACCACAGACAAAGAGGGAGAGACGCGTCTATATCCCCTCTTCTAGATGCATCCACAGCAATCCACGCTGCTCTGAATCGCTTTCCTCCAAGTGAGTGTGTTTGTCTTTGTTTCAGTGACAGAGCCGAGCTGTCACTTCATCAGGAGACCTCGATTTGTCATTGTTTGTCATCGGAGAGAAACCCCGCTGCTGTTTGTCCTCGGCGCTGAGGGGGTTTTGCTCATCCAGTGTGTCTAAGTCCAGTGTGTGTTGGGGGTTTAAAATTGCAATTGGGAGGAGGTTTGTTTGGGCTGCTGCACTTTACGGTAGAGAGGAGAGGGAGATTAGGCCATGGTGGAAATAAAATGAGTAGAGAGGATGAGTGTGAGTGTCTCTGTGTGTGACAGCAGTTGCCAAGATCTAATTCCTTCTTTATGGATGATTTCCAACCTAGAAAAGCACAGCACGTCATCCACTGGCGAGGCTGCTGTCAGGAATCAAAGGGACCAGCCAGCAATCATGAGAATAAAAAGATTTTTTTTTTTTTAGATCTCTGAAGCTCCTGCTGAGACTTACTGCCACATTTCTACTGCCTCAGATAGATACGAACAAACAAAGCTCTGACCATGACAGGTAGAGGCCCACACAGGTGTTTTTATTTTGAAATATTTTATTCCACTTACTGCTGACCATTTATAGGTAATCCATCCCTGGCCAGCAGACGCTGGATGGATTCCCATGATGCCCTTATTTATTTATTTATTTATTAACGTTAACATGCCAGCTAATGCATGCCGTTGTTAGCATTTAGGCAAAAGCACCAGCACTGTACTGAAACACAGGCTCATACAGCTGCTAGCATGGCTGCAGACTTTTTGTCTCCAGTCTTATACTGAGCAGGATTCATCCACAGCTGTGGTTATGACATGCATTAAAAAAAAAAAAAAAAAAAGCAATCCTGCAAGTTATTAAGTTTATTCCTCAGACATCTCGGGTCAGCGAAGCCACAGTAAATTAATCTGGTTCAAAGTGAAGTCCAGACAAAAACCTTCGGAGGAACATTCATCATCTGCAGCAGATGTGAAGTAAAAATGCAGGTTACACACCAGACTGTGGACACTGAGGAAAAGCTGGATGTAATGACAGAGGCTAACAGCCTGATGTTGTCCTCGCAGCCTTTGAGCCAGGCAGCATTAATTCAAACCATTTGTCACTATAATTACATGGGGTCACTTCTTGAGGCCAGGAATCTGTCTAAAAGCGATTATCCTCTGTCATAGTCCTGATGAAGACATTCTGCTTGAGACGGATGAGGGAGCATGTCCATGTCACAGTAAAGACACAAACCAGGCTTCTTAACCACACGCTGAGGCAATGGAAAACGGAGAAGCCAGACACTTTTGCATGTCTCTGGGCAATTACAGCAGATACCACCGCTTATCCCGAAAGCTTTATCTCAAGTTTGGAGCTCTTCACCTTAGACCGAGAAAGCAAGGCACACCCAGCAGGCTAATACTGACAGTACAGGCAAAAACAAGAGCACACAGTCAAGTTAGTTCAACTATCGCTGTCACATAAATCACATAAAGAGGAATCTGTCTCACTCGGGGGTGGAAGTTGTAGCAAATGCTCTCATACCCCGTCACTTTACGATTGTGTGTACATGTTATCTAACTCTTGGCTGCACTTTATTTGTTGCCATCTGGAATCATGATAAAAGTGAAGCAGTGCAGATTCAGGAGCCTGACGAGCTGGAAAGGGAGGACAGTCGTCTGTTTGATACTGATGTAGAACCTCAGTCTTCATGACAAGAGACAGTTTCTGTCGTTGGTGGAGAAGCAGAATGGTTCAGAGGGTCTGCTGGTTTAAGGTTGTAAAAGCAAAATATTCAGCTTTGTGTTTTACAACTGATAAACAGATCAATAAAGACTCTTACAGCATCTCTACATCCCTCCTCTTTCTGTACATTTCATTTTCAGGTATTATTGTTGTATTTAACACAGTAAAATGATGCTGCACTCTGCAAAGCTGTGTGCCATCTACTGGTCTGATGGAGCGTAGCAACGGCAGGTCCTGATGCTCAGGTCAGTCCACCTTATAAGGAAAACAGAAGAGTCAGAGACATAAAACTGGTTTATAGCTTATAACAGAAACAAATTCAAATTACACACACACACACACACACACACACACACACACACACACACACACACACACACACACAGTAGATTTGTAATGACACAAGTGATTCAACATTTCAAAGACCACCTCAACCATTCAAACAAAAAGAAGAAAATAATGAGACCTTGGAACTTTACAATGTACAAGTTTATTTTTAATGAACTCTTCAGTGGTTGGTAGTCACAGCACAGCTTGCATGTATTAAGCCACACACCTATTTTACAAGATGATGGGAAAAAAAAATAATAATAAAGAAAAACAAAAAACAAAAACAAAAAAAGTCTTAACCAGAGTAGATGGTCATTAGTCCATCTGCAGTGACTTTTTTTTTTTTTAAACTTCTTTTACTAAAATATCCTTAAAAGGCCACTGAAATGCATAAAATGTTTTTAGATGCATGGAATATTTGATGGTGGCGATTTGCTTTAACCTGACATCAAGACCCCTCACATGGCATTGACAGTGCATGTAGACATTGTAAAAAGGACTGGGTTAGCGATACCTAAGATATTCTTTTTTATTTTTATTTTTTTTAGTGACAACACCTTGGCTATAATACTACAGCTTTAAAAAATTGGAAACAAAATTAACAGCACTCTTCCAAGATACTGAATACAATGAAAGTGAAATGTAGTGAAGCGATTATTGTTTTTTTTGTTTTTTTTTAAATCTCACAATTATGTGAACACTTATTTTAAACTGGAAAGTAAAGCACTGAACACTGTCAGCCATCCCGTGTAAGAGAGAGGCTCTACTGTACTGTATCCAATGTCTTTAGACTATAAAAGAAAAATAATTAAAACACACCTTTTTGTCCTCTGGAATTTGTATACTTTTAATAGTAACAGACGGGAACCATAAACGCATGCCATGTGCTGGTCTCAAACAAATACATACAGGTATATACAGCATCACTCAGTACCTGCTAAAACAAAGTGAGAAATACAGAGTATAAACTGACTACACTACAAACTTAAAACAAAAAAAAAGAGGGGAGGAAGGTGAGCGATGGAAGCGGTGGAAGAGTGAAAAATCCTACTTGTGATGGACTCATCATTAAAGCATTTAAAAAAAAAAAAAAAAGAAATGCATATTGCACATACAGTGAAAGCTTAAATTCCACCAGGTCCGCCTCGTTTCGCTAAAGCGAGAATTCAAAAATTTTTCCCTCTTGGAGGAAGACACACAGAGGTACAAAAAAAAAAAATGGGGAGGAAGGTGGGCGAGTGTGTGTGTGCATCGGTGATCTGTGTGTGGGACGAGGGGGAAAAAAAAACGGAAAGGGAAGAAAGATGGGGGCCACGAGGAGCTGATATGGGGCAAAAGTGGCACTTTAAGGGCGGTTAAGGAGCGAGGGAAGGAGCGAGGGAGGGAGCGAGGGAGGGAGCGAGGGAGGGAGGGGGGGAGGAAACTGCACAGCACACAACACTTACACAGGAGGAGGAAACAAAAAAGAAAAATTACATCAAATAAGAGAGATTGTGGCACAAATAAAATCAGGTGTTGGATAATATCTGTTCTTCAGTGATAGCCGAGAGAGAGAAGAGATCGATGCAAGTGTTTTTCTTTTTTTCTCTTTATGTACAACTAAGGCTTATTGGTTAAATAGTTTTCAGGCTTCCCCGCCCACAATGCTTTTACATGCTGCTCACACAACCCTTTTCCTTTTGCTCTGTAAACTCAGTGGTTCTATCAGGACAGCAGCCACACAATCTAGTGGATTATAGTCGAGGAGGTGGCGCAAGGGTGGGTGGATGGATGGATGGATGGATGAATGGATGGGTGGGTGGATGGGTGGATGCTGCGGTGGTGGAGGAGCAAAAGGGAGATAAAGAGTTGGGAGGAGAAAAAGAAAAAAAAAAGGAGTCTTGTCTCTGATGTCTGTTGCAATTAATATCTAAATGTGCAATTCCATTAGTCACTGCCATGGGGGACTAGGGGGTGCAGAAGACGGGGCGGGGGTAGAAGGGAGGGGGGGGGGGTCCTGTTCTACTTGGAAAGCTTGCTAATGACTCGAATGAGTGCTCCGTTCTCGTCCTTTAGTCTCTGGTTGTCTGCTTTCAAGTCTGGGAGCATCTGAAAGGGAATAAAAGGAAACGGGGAGGGGAGGAAGAGACACAGAGAGAGACGGCTTAGACAAGTCTTGACGGATACACATGTCATTAAACCAGTCAGGCCGGTTTTACAAACTGTTAATTGCAGCTTGTGTAAGCAATTTTGTCACACAGCATCTCTCGTTTTGTTTTCTCCTTTTTTTTTTTTTTTTTTTAAAATAATCACTTACTCTAAGTCAAGAGAGAGAGAAAAGTAAAAGCGGACACACCACAGGCCAAAGATCCTGAGAAAGCCATGCAGAACCTCAACGGCTGCTCGCCGGCAACCAGGAAAATACAAAGCAGAGACAAAACTTTTTTTAAAAATTGATTTATACAAAAGTGTAAGTTGATTATTGTATGGTTTACCACAGAGAACGGCAGGTTTTGGGGTAATTTATGCTTCCGAATAATAACTTTTGTGCACAAACGAGTAATTACTGCTTTTTAACAACTTCATTTGTGCTTTAACTGAAGTGAAATCACTGTGAACAGGTGCTGAAGCTACAGGCTGTTGTGGCTAATCCACCAAGTTAAGGAGAAGCACCCAGGCTAGCAGCTTTCATTTGATAGATTTTGAGGAATCAATCCTGAATCCCATATTAAAACTGCAAAATGCAAAATATAAAGAGAACATTGATGAGGTCATGTTCTACAGATTTCAGAGGTTCTCTACTGACATACAACACTGAGAATCTCCGGCAGGAGATTTCAGTCCCCTTGAAAACAAACTTTCATTCACTGATTGCAGATGACAATCAACTGTTTCCCTTTATGCTTGATGTTGAACAGGCACAACGTTAAACCAGCGTCCGGCTGAACCTGTCGGAGCATGCGGCTGTCGTAAATCATTTTTTGATGTCATCTGTTCAAATTTAAATCAGAGGAGTACAAACAAGGGGGGGGGGGGAGGATCAGTCTCTGAAAACCTGGGCCCAAGAAGTTGATGCCAAAAAACAGGATGCCACTTCATGCAAGGAAGCCAGAACAAGCCAAACTGAGCTCCCCTCTGACGGAAGCATCACTACAGAGAGGACACTTTCCTTTACAGTACTTGAAGATGTGCTTGTGAATTATTAACATTTGGAGTAAATTTAGACACCTGTCAGCCAATCAATACTTACCTGAGCTTCTGCTCCGCCCATGTTAATCAGTTTTGTTTCTAACACTGAGAAGTGTGGAAAACACCTGACAGCCATAGTCATGTACTGTAAAAGGAGTGTCCTACTGTAAAGAAACAAAAAGACACCCTCCCCAATCTGAAAACCAAAAACTCTGGGGAGGCAGGGGAGGGGAGTTTACAAAACCAGTGATGGTTGGGCGGCTGGGCACCTGCCTGTCTATGGGTGCGGGGCAGAGCGCTAATGGAGCATGAGAAGAATGGGGTTGGGAAGAAGGGAGAAGGTGAGGAAGAAGAAGAAGAGGAGAAGGAAGAGATGGTGGCGGACAGACGGACGTGGCTTAGAGGTCGACGCTGGGCAGCTGGCTGCAGGCGGACTGCGAGAGCTTTGCCACCACGCGGGCCAGGGCCCGGTTCTCAGCCTGCAGCCGCTCCTTAACCTGCCGCAGGGCCTGAACCTGCTTTACCTGGGGGAGGTTCTGCAGGAGGGGAAAACAACAACCACAACACAGGAGAACAAAGAGAAAGAGAGGGAGGAGGCAGAAAGGATGGAAGGAGAAACGTGTTTCAAGAAACAAATTAGAGGAGAGAAAGGATTAATGAAAGACAGGACAATATAAATTAATAGAGAAGAGGGGCCGAGAGAAGGAAAAAGGGAAAACAGAAAAGGAAGACTGTTAGAAAATGGGGACAGATTTTGGAAACCGAAGGAATGATTTAGAGCTTTCCGGTTCAGCATGATGCTTGTAGACAGAATGGGAAAGCGACACTGATAAGATCAGCCAGATGCCTACGACCTAAAAATAAACACACTTGGTTATCACAGCGATGGGAGAACACTTGCTTTACTAGAATTTAATGGATTTTTTTTTTTCTCCCTCTCTCCTCCTTAAATCAGTTTTCCAGAAAAGGAACATTTAATTGGCTGTCTCAGTAGAAGAGCTTAACTGCTATGTCAACATAGATTATAACAGATGACCTGAGATGTGCCCTGAACAGAATAAGAGATGCTCCAGTGCACGTTAAGTAAGAATACAAGGAGGATGTTTGTTTTTTCTTTCTGGAAAACATGTTTGAAAGAGTGGAGGTTATATTACATTCAAGGACTAGATATTTACTTATTCACATTAGATACACGTTCTTCACTCTTTGAAGATGTGACTGCATCATGACATTTGCTTTGACTCACCTCTCCTGTTAAATCAAAAAAAGATGAGAGACCCTAATTTTATATTTAAGATGGACACTCACAGGCTGAATTTTAAGATCATAAAGTCCCAGCTGTTAGCACTATGTTGGAACTCACAAGTACCACCTACGCACTAGCTGTGATCTCGACTTCATTAATGGAAATCCTCTAAACCCCACTGTGCATCAACACAAAATATAATTCACTGTCTATGTGTGCGACTGTGTGTGGCGGTACCTTAAGTTCCTCCTCCATCTCAGAAATCTTCCTTTCTAGAGCTCTTCTTTCCTGTAGGGGTGGAGGACAGCGGGTCAACTCTGAACTCACACGCCATGGACACAATTAGCAGGAAGCACACTTTAAGTGCAGGCTCTACACACTGATTTAAATAAGAGGTGTGGAAGACGGTGAGGGCGTAGTGATAGCACACACTGGAACACACGCATGTCTCGTGAGGCGTCTGCAAGCAACAGCCAGTTCAGACTCACAGATTCAGTGACATATATGTAATTTACATGTAAGATGTACAAAGGCAAGGACGGGTCATACAAATGGGAACGTAGATGTTTAGAGGTTGTGTTGGAGGGTAGGTTAATGAAATGACTCATGGACACGGAGCTCAGAATGTCTTTTTTTTTTTAGAACAAAAAAGGACATTCTTGTATTATAAAAAAAGGCTGTGATGACAAATGACACATGGGTGATGGTCTCCAATGTGGTTTAGATCACAGCATGGACTTAAAAATAGTGGATGAAGTTCAGAAATCCAGAGGTTATGATGTCATGGCAACACAGCTGCAGCTGAAGACGCCAGCTTGAGTTACAAATGAGTGAAAAACAAAAAAGCATGAAAACACACATGCACAGGTTCTTTCCACACCAATTTAACGACCTGTAATTATTCTACTTCCTGCACAAATTAAGATTACTTTCACACACACACAAAAAAAACCAACAAAATGAGCATTCTTCAGAAGTGGTGACCACACGCTGCCTCTGAGGTTCAAAAACAGGTGAGAGAGAAGGTGGCGGTGTTCTGGGTGGCGAGGAGGGACGAAGTCCCTTTGACCCCGGCTACAAGGGCATGTGAGACACAACAGCCAGCAGCAGAGAGGAGACTGATACAGAAACTCAGGGTAAGATCATACCACCACCCAGATGATATTGGGGCCTGCTTGTTACCTTCAGACATAAACCCATTGGCAGTGTTACCGTGATGCTAAAGCAGGTCGAATTTATCAGAGTAACTTACACAAAGACTTCTCAGTTCTACAATTAGTTTGAGACAAACTTGAGAGAGACAAAAGTTATATATGTTTTCAGTAAAGTCCATGTGTTAATAAACAGACATTTGTAACAGAGCTGGATTATTAAACCAGATCAGTCATTACCCTTTTCTCCATCTCAAGCTGTGATCGGTCAGCATAGCGTTCCTGCCTCTGCAACGACAAAACAACAGAACACATAAGAAACCCGATTTTTCTTATGACGATTTTTACCAGTCAGCTGAAGCAGTGTGAGTTCATCATACCTGTGTGGCCTTCTCTAGTTGTAGCTTCAAGTCTGCCAGCTCCAGGTCTGTGTCACGTAACTGGGCCTTCAACTTCTCGTTCTCAGCTAAGATCTGCTCGTAGAGCTAAAGAGGGAGAGACAGTCAACAAGTGCAACCCAAGCAATCAAAGTAAGCGCTGAAGAAAGGAATTCGAAGTAAATATATACCTTTTTATAATCAGTGGTGTCGTCTCGATCCAGTCGGCTCGAGTATGGCCTTCGACTCTCACCATAGCTACGGCTAAAAAGAGTGTCGTTGCGATCTAAGGATGAAGTGCTCTCATTCCTGAAACAGTAAAGACAGTCACTTATTTATAAGCAAAGGTTTTAACAACACGGAGACATAGAACAGATGAGAGATAAGAAAGAACATAATGTGAAACATACCTGGACAATCTGTCACTCTGTAAGGAAACAAAAAGCCAAAGTGAATGTTAATGTCCATAGATAGTAAAGCTCTAAATAAAGCTGCTTCATCTGGTATAACATGCATCTTATCAGTCTGTGTACACTGAAGGACCTTTTATATATTTGCAAAGTCAAACAGTGAATCACATTAATATAGTTTACTTTAAGCTAAAGCATCCTCTGTGTGTCTCAGCACCTGACCTTCACTCCCACACGGTCAGCCTCCTACAAACCAATCATACACATGCACACGCTAAACAGCTGCCCTGCCTCGAGGCCTACTGCTTCTCCAGGCCTCTGTGCTTGTGCAGTGCCACAGCAGCAGCCCTGAGAATGGGGCCAGACATTAGATGGTGGGGTGGGGGTGGGGGGGGGGGGGGGTGGGGGGGGGGGTCAGGCTGGTGGGTCGCACTTCCAGCTATTTTGAAATTGCAGTTGGCTTCCTGAGGCGGACAGAGGGCGGAGACACAACAATGCTACAATCTGACCCAAGAACTCCTGAGAGCCTTCCAGGAAACCAACATGAAGTTCATCTGATCGGATCGACAGCCAACTCGGTAATATTCAATGCACGACTGCATTAAAGGGGCAGATTATAGCTGTGATTTGGCCATGAAAAAAAAAAAGAATCTGTTTTAATCAATGTCGAAAACCTCCCTTGTCCCATCATATCAGGAAGCATCCCAACATTATGTATGTTACTTTTGCAACTTAATTCTTGACAGTTTAATTTAGCAAGATTAAATAATTTGCCATCTAACAGCAACTTACATCACTCAAAACAGTTTTAAAATTTCGGTGCTTCTAATTGAGAGTGCAAAGCTAGAAAGGAAGAGATTCAGAGGCCTTTCCTGTGAGCTTCTGAACCTTCAAGCAAGATAATTGCTTGTTTCCTATTTAGCGATCTGTTGCGGCTCCACCCTTTACACTGTCCTACTGTAAGAGCTGGCTAGCAGCTGTGTGTATCCTTCACATCTCCGACTACTATCTGCTTGACACTCCCATCCAAACAGGAAGTTCATCCAGCCAGCAATATTTTCACAACACTGCCCTTTCTGCTGAGCTGTCCCACCCATGGACTGTACGACTGCACTTAATCGGTTCTGACAACTTAATAGTTTTTATTTTATTTCAATAACTAGAAAATGCACACATCAACATAGTTATTCCATTTTCTACATGTTAATATAATCACTGGCTAAAATTCTGATTTCACATACACACATCTCATCTACAAACTGCAAACCAGAAAAACTCTCCGGTAACTCATTCATGTGTGTGCTTTGACCCCAGTGGCCCAGACTTCCTTGCCTTTGTGTGTCTGCATGTTTTGAAAACCTCATGATCTACGGCAGAGGCTACTTTAGGTTTGCAAGGTCACCCCGGTAACCAGACAATCACCGGAAGATGGAAACAATAAAAATTCAAAGGCCGCAGACGGTGAGAAGAAAGATAAGTGGGAGGGGAAGAAACCACAGCAGTGCAGAGCAGAGAAGTGAATATCAAAGCCTAGTGGACCTGTCTGGCCTTGACTACATGAAAGAAGACATGAGAGAAGACATGAGGAAGGACCAGAATAGAAAATAAACGCAGAAGAGCAAAAGTCAAACAGAAATCACAGCATACAAGAAAAGGACCAGTGTGATTTGACAGTCAGGCTGGAGGCTTTCTGTTCTGTCTGTGAGTAAGCGTTAAGTTTACCTGTGACTCTCCCTTGGTGCTGCCCTCCTCTGAGTCAGACTGCTGGTCAGGGTCATTTTCATCACCCTGGGATTAAAAAAAAACAAAAAACAAACAAACAAAAAAAAGTTGAGGTTGTGCAAGTGTTATGAACTGTGAAGAGTGTGATGAATACTTCAATCCCTAATCGTTCCTACCAAAAAAAAACACCCACAAAAAAACAAAAAACAGAAAAACTTCTATCACTGTGTGTGAGTCTCTTACATCTTGGGTCCAGAAGGAGACCCCAGTGGAGCGTCTCTTCTCGCGGGGCCGCCTGCGATCCCGTATGGAGCGGGGCTGAGACTTGTCCTCTCCCTCCTTCTCCTCCTCCTTTTTGTCCGCTTCTGTGCATCAACAGGATTGACAACAGGTAAATTACAGTGCTAATCCATCCTAATTCCATAATATAACCAAAATAATGCAAAAGTCAGAGCACAAAATAGTGACAAAAGTGGTGGAAATGACACAGAGAAGTGACCTCTGTTCTTCCTGTACATCTCGAAATTCTATGCTTTTGACCTCTGTCTTGTATTTAATCTAATAACAATTTGACCCTTATTATTTTGACATCACCAGTGCAAAGGCCCATAAACTAATCCTAATAAGAATTCAAACTGTGAGATGGAAAGGTCCAGGTCAACCAAGGCAACGGTCTGACTGCACAAAGCACAATCAGGACAACAACTTGACTTGGCTGGAGTTCAGAGAAAGAAAAAAAAAAAAAAAGGCTTTGGTCGCGGGAGAACAAAGTGGTCAGTGTTTCCTGCAGTTGAACAGACTAAAGCTGCTGCCTGTTTTTTTTTTTCCCAGGGATGTTTAATGGATTTAATCATTAAGAGAAGAGCTACTTAATTTAAAAGGCAACACAATCCCTTTCTGTCTCAATGCTCTTAATCGGCATGTGGCAGTTTGCCCATGTGAATGTGGACAGGTGGAATTAAGCACCATGCGTTTTGCCTATATGCCTTTATATTAGTTATTTCAGTTTCAGGGTAGAAACAGTTAAGCTAGCCAAAGGTGGCTTTTCAGCAGTCTTTTGAATTTCATCACTTACTGACCTTTTTCTGTATCTCTGGAGGAACGGCTATAGGAGGAGGTGATCCCCGTCAGACTGTTAGGCCTGTTGAGGGAGCTGGAGGACAATGTGGTGCTAGAGTAGGATGGGGTGGAGGCAGTGCTGACTGTGGAAATGGCAGAGGTGGAGGAGGAAGATGAAGGCCGGTAGCGCTGGAAGGGAGAGAGTATGGAGAGGGAGACAAAAACAGCAGGTAAGAGCGACCGCAGAGTCAAATATTCGAGGTGTGAATTATTGTGAACTTATACAGTGACATGTCTTGGGAAAGTTACGACAAAGAGGAGAAATGTACCTCTTCGAAGCTGCGGTACTTCGATCGGTAATCATCCTCCTTGGTCTCCGTCTCCTTCTTCTCCTCCTGCTTCTCCTTGTCCTGCTTCTCTTTCTCCTCTCTTTCCTCCTCGCGGGTCTTTGTAGTGCGACTCCTGCCGATTGTTTTCTCAGCCTCTTGCAGGTCAGTCAGAGTCACACCCTGAAAGAAGAGAGTTAAATTAAACCTCTAGGTTTTGAATTTTATTTTATAACCACAATCTCATTATTTACATTCGTTTCAGCTCTGCAGTAAAAGGTCAACATTAAGAAACAGTGCTTTACTTGTTGGCTCTTTGCAAAAAAATGATGGTTTTGGTGGAACTGGGTGAAAAATTAAGTCTCAATAAAAAAAAAATTAAAACATGACAGGGTAGCTAACCTGAGTGGACCTCCTCGACTGTCGAGCCTGTCTGGAGCGAGCTTTCCTCTGGGATTCTGACTCCTCGTCTCGCACTGGCGTCAGGTATGACCTAACACACACAAAGACATAAAAAGCACACACAAGGTTAAGCATTTGGGAGTAAGCGCACAAATAATAAGTATGCTGAGATAGGGAAAGTGTCAAGATACTGGTTTCAGTTAATTCCCTTTTATAAATATGTCTGGTATAATTGTTATCATTGTGTAGGGTAGTACAGCACCTTAAAGTTATGCGAGGTGGCTTGTGATCAGAAGGAAGACCAATTTACGGACTAGTCAGGAAAGCGAGATAGTAACACTCTCCCCTCACATAATAAATACTGCACAGCGAGTATATTAATCGTACAGCACCACCAGTAAAACTGGTCAGTAGCCAAAACTGACAGACTATGATTGTATTCAGCAGCTCCCACTTGCCAACAACAAGACTGCAGATGTACTATACAGATCCAGGAGTACAGTACATTTGTGGAACGGTGTGAATGTGAAGCAGCTATCTAAGTCAAAACATGTTGGTCAAAGAGGATTTCCTGCAACGAAGACGTATGTGAAGCAGGATATTGCTGGAAAATGTTCGAGGTTAGATAAAGTTTTCTAAACAATTATTATACCTACTTTAAGTTACTGTGACAAAACAGGATTCAGATCTCCCACAATTTGGGGAAACAAAACTGTTCCAGCACTTTCTCTTAGGCTGAAGCATGCCTCTGTCGGCCGAGCAGAATTAGGAACTTTCTCAGTGCAGAGCGGCGCCTCGGCCTTGAGGAAAATGTGCAGCTTCTGCCCACCTTCCTTATAAGGAGAAGTCGCTGGAGCAGTCCAGGCTCTGAAACAGCCCTGCTCCACTCCCACCATGACAGGTGGCTTATTTCAGCGGTGCAACAGGAAGACACGCACTCGACCCTACTCAAACGCACGCGTGCAAACACAAGCTTTGTGTGACACACTCTCACACACTCCCTCTCAACACAGACAGACACAGACAAACTCTCTCTTCCTTCTCCACACTGTGTGTACAAAGCTGGAGATAACACACACACACACACCCTGTTCTCAAACAGAGGAAATGCATCCGGATTACTGTTTGACTGAGGGCGGCTTTCTAGGTTAATGCCCATATTTCTCGAAACTGCTTCCAATAAATAACTTGTACCAACATCCAAGCTATCAGAGCTTGATAATTTTATAAATATAGCTAAACAAACATAGTAAATAGTAAATAAAGAAATGGGACACTATAAGTCTCTACTAATTCCAAAATAACAACAGCAATGAACACTGAACTCAACAAAATCTGAACGACAAATTAATTCTATGCAATCAAACAAAATATCCATATCATATCTAAAGCTAATAAACATAAATGTAATCCTTTGTCTCCTCTTAATACTACAGTGTGTATTCATTATAAACGTGTGTGTCACCTGCGTCTTTCAGAGCCGGTGACAGTGCCAGTGGTGGTGGTAGTGGTAGATATGGCGGTGGTAGTGGTAGATGTGGTGGTCGTAGTAGAGCCAGTGTTTATAGTAGGGATGACCGCAGCAGATTCCTTCTCCTTCTCCCTCTCTGCACTCTCCTCTGACCAGTACCTGTTTACACAACAGCATTTTATATTTAAAAAAACATGCTTAGCTTGATAGATTCCAATTAATAAAACTGGAATTTGTGGTGGTAAGGCACTTCCAAGTGAAACCACATATCTGCTTGTAGCAATATATATAATATACTATAAAACACCTTTTAATTACCTTTAAATTGAGTAAGTTCTTCACAGAAATATGATTTGACAATTTGACTTTGCTAGCAAGCTACAAAATTTCACAAGTTTCTTAATGATTGGCATGCTGTCAAAGAATCATGGGAGATCTGTTAAGATGACAAGGTGCTAAATTTTTACTATATCCTGGGGTATTTTCATCCTTAGCTGAGAATAAAGATCAAATACCCCAGGACCATGTTCCAACTTTTCAGAAGACTGAAATAATACTATGAGACAAGCGACTGAGTTACAATATATTATATATAGATGTCTACGAGTTTTGAATTAAAACTGTATGTAATTTTTTGGACTGGTTGATGGCACCAGTTGCAAAGTCTTCATAGTGCCATTCGTGTACCTGCTGGTGAGACTGGTGGAGCCAGTGCGTGTGGAAGAGGAGCCCAGGCTGGAGAGCAGGCCACGATGGCCAGTGGGCGAGGTAACAGATGAGGAGGTGGTGGTGGTCGTGGAGGAGGATGTGGTCGAGGAGCTCAAGTCTTCATGTCTTCTGCCAAAAGAGCCGCTGTGGGATAAAAGGGCCACCAGTGAGGCTGTGTGAATGGCTGATCACAATCCTTTCGTTAGATGCTTGTTAACTGAGATCATTAGTATCAAGGCCTTAAGCTAAAATATTGGTACATCGATATTATGACTTTTGTCCTCCACATTTTTTTGCTTAATGAAATTCATTATTTTTCTATGAAGCCCAATTGTACTATAATTAATTGTGGACACAGCAAGATGAAATATGTCAAAACTTCATTTGCCTTCATATATTCTTCATGACAAGCGTGTCCTCTTTGCTCTGATGCAAACACTGGGCAGGAGACAGTTACCTTTTTCCTCCACAATAGCGCCACCTATGTTACATTCTTGGCTGCAGGAACCTGAAGCATCTTTCTCTTACAGTTAGTCTAAATGCTGCATTATAGATTTCATCTGCGGCTGGAAGAGGTGGCTCTGTACGTATTATAAACAAAAAGATCCGATGCCACATAGGACTGAAAGATTTCAGACAAACTGGTAACACTGATCCGAACCAGACTTCATCCAGAGGCTGGTTCTGAACCTATAAGGCAATAAGCATCTCTTCAATACTCATTTGTTCATTAAAGTAACACAAAAACAAAATGGTAGGCACTTCAGCAGAGCAGAGACATACAGAGAGGACAGGAGGGTGTAGAGACGGTGGCGTCCCAGTGAGGCTGGTGTACCTGCGGTAAATGCTGTAAGACTGGTAGTGGGAGGTGGGTGGCTGCCAGGGTTTAGTATTACAGGTGTTAGGGTCCAAGCTGGAGGTGGACGAAGACTTGGCTGGCACGTCCCGCGTGCTGCCGCTCCGCCCTAGCGCTAGCGTATGGGACGTGCTGGCGTGTTGGCAGGCGGGTGGGCGAGAGAGGCATGTTAGCGGTGCAGGCGCACACACACAGATACAGTATAAGAAACATACATATTTATGACTAGCTTTGACACACTATTGGTGCATTCATGTCATATGGGACTAGCTGCTGAAAAGACTGAGAAGTGCTGATGAGTTAAACAGTGTTTGAAGATGCCATAAATGATTTTTTTTTTTTTTTTTGGTGGATTATTTATATTACAATCTTGCTCAGTCAGCACATAGTGACAAATTCAAATTTCAAGTTTTGATTCTTTATTTCAACGTTTTTACACTATATTCAACGATGTTTTGTCCGGTAACATCAGAATTCAGGAACCTGAAGAAAACAAGTTCCCAAGAAACTTTTACAACCTGAAAACTTATTAATTAGTGACTCACATCCAGGATTCTTCCCTTATGACATGAATGCAGCATAAGTCCATGTCTAGGTTTTGTGCCATGACCAACCCTGGAAACTGTGATGGGTATACAGGCTTGTTAAAATGCCTAAGTAATGCAGTTACACTGAGCGGCACAGCAACCTGACAGGACAGGTACAGTCATGCAACAGACTCAGTGGCAGTGATAGAAAAAGGCGCTGGGCTGATTTGCATGGCTTTCCCAATAGCTGCTGCTGTGCATGGATGCATGTACATACAAATCTCTGGTGACATAATCCAAGCAAAGCATACAGTAGCTGACTGATAAACAACTACCAGTGTTGTCTACACTGTGGTTTTAGTTCCAAAGCTATGCAAGTCAACCTCATAATGGCTCGACATATCAGATCAGATGGAGCAGAGATCTGATGACGAGATAAAGGGTGGAAGTCTGGCATGAAGATTGGCATTGATTTCGCAGCGGAGGCTAACCTGCGCTGGTAGCTGGGGGTTCGGTTGGTAGATGCGCTTCCTTCGCTGTTCTTCAGGTCGTCGTCCCAGCGTCGCCGGGTGTAGGAGCCGCTACGTATCAGAGCAGTAGAGTCCCTGGGGATCCACAAGCTACAATAGTACCCTAGGCTTCCACAAACAGATACTGACATATATACTGGATATGTGTTTGTGACTATTCTAGTCTTCTAGTCTTTCCCCATTAAGCCCATATCTACCATTTATGAAATCTCGTCAAATCCACTGCTGCAGAACATGACAGCATAACCAAAAGCAGTTGCTTAGGGCTACACACACCATGCAGAGCACTGAGGCCTTTTTCCTGCAACACACAGCAGTGGGCAGCAGGTGCTGCTCATGCCAATGCATGTCTGCACAGAGCCACTTGGCTCCGGGGCTTCACCTGTTTTCCTTCTCGTCAATGTCTGAAGTACTGGCCAGTCTCCTGGGGATGGTGGGGGCCACATAGGCAAGCCGGGTTCCTTTGTCCTTTTCCTGTAGGCAGTGGAACAAACAGCACCCGTGTTAGCGACTGTTTATGGAGGAGATGTCAAACATCACCACAGGAATTTTCAACGTTATATAATACTGAACACGATCTGAGTTGGCATTTCAGTCTAACACGAGCTCTTAGAGATGCACAGCATTCCATGGCAAAATTTAGGAATCACATCAGCCATCTACCACAACAGGGAAAAAAAGTTGTACGCTGCTGCTGACCTTCTCTTTGTCTTTGTTATCCAGGGAAGAGGAGAGTCGAGGGCTCGAGGCTGAGCGCATCACCCCAGTTGTATCCTTCTCCCTCTGAGCCTCCTTGGTGGCCGTGATCTCGGCCAGTGCCCCGTAGCTGCCCGTCTTCCTCAAACCTAGACGCCACGACGCTGGAGACTCGTCCTTCCTCTCCTCCTCCACTTTAGTTGAGACCTTTCCAGCAGGCTGAGTGACCTGAAAGTGGGGACGGTGCAGTGGTTTAGCACACTCAAACAACCATTTAAAGGTATGAAGATGTTAAAATGGGATTTTTAGTCATCTTGGTGAGTAACACAAAAATCGATCAGGTCAAAACACTAGCAAAAAATGGCTTGGATTAATCTTTAGGGGCTGCAGTTTTTTTTTTAGGTTTTAAATGATGAGCCCAGGAGAGACATTTTTAAGGAAGGACATGCCTGTTAAGAGGTACAATCACATTCAGAGTAAAAATGTACACACTTATACCTGACTGAACACTCTGCTGGGCTATGTAAAATATTCCTAAGTACGTGCTATCCTCAAAAGATGATAACTGTCATCTTAAACAATGGATGGTGAAGGTGTTTTCAACCTGTTGGGATTTTAGGATCCAATTTACAGTTTTCACACAAGGTCCGGCCACAAACACATTTTAAATAACCATCAGAAGACGACAAGCAACTAAACAAAACACAGAAGCCACACAGACACGAGGTGAAGGCACGATTAGGGCGGTGCATTTGTCGACTACAAGTGAGAACAACACCATGTAGGGTTGATGAGTGAAAGTCAGCGATAGGGAGGTTCAGTTGGCATAACCTGGATCAGGCCGAGGTGGTTAGGGAGGTGTTAAGTACTTTGTCAGTGCACAGGTGCATGTAGGATGAGAGAACAACTCTGGTGCACACCAATGCCTCACCATGGGTTTTTTGGGCACTAGAGAAATGCCAGTTTTGCGCAAGCCTTGACGCCACAATGCAGGACAGCCTGGCTCCGCCACAGGCATGAGGGGAGTAATATATTCAAACTAAAGCCAACCAAGACAAGAGCCCGGGATGAGAAAGACGCAGAGAGAGGGAGGGAGGGCAGGGAGGAGGACAGAGAGGTTGAGACAGAAAAAAAAAGCCAGAATAAGACAGAAGCAGCAGCAAAAGAAACACACTTTATAGCAAGGACAGATTTTTTTAAGGCCTAGTCACACCACACAATGCTTACTGCCAAACCGGGGGGTGGGGGCTACCATTACTGTTCTCAGTTGGAATAAGTGTCAGATCCAACAAAACATCTGGTAGTGTCAAAACTGGACATTGTTAATGTTGTGCTCACTCTTGTTAGACAGAAGACATTGTGATGTGTGAGAACTAGGCTTCAAAGAAGGATCTGAACAAGGAGATCATTGCAAGAAAAGAAGCAGAAAAAAAGAAAAAACATTCAGAAAGCTTTGGATAGGTCACAACTGACTGACAGAACACTTTAAGAGGTTTCTACCTATTTAAGCTGCACTCAGAAGTGTAAAATGATAATGCAGTCTGCTGGTGTATGATATATCTTATTTAATGTAATGTCAAATAAAACCACACAAATTACCTGAAAATACCTTTCGAGTATTTTCGAGTCAAGTTTCAGCCTGAGGACTGAAGGAAGTAGCCTTGTGGAAATTTCCCAGGGTCCCTTTGGTTAAATGCTTCGCCTGACTTTGCCAGCAGAGGGAAGCAGACTCAAAAGGGGAAAAACACTACCAGCCCTGACAACCAACCCAATCTACTACTCTCCACACTGTAGTCTACTGGTCTCCTAACACTCTTATAGTAAACTGTAACATCATCCAGAACTGGCCACTAATCATCCCACCTGAGTGGCTTGTTGCCATGTTTGTTAAACGCCAGCGACAACCAGTCCTAACTCTCTCTCTCTCTGTGACATTTGTTAGCTTTGTGTTCACTCTATGCTGCAACATGAGGAGCAAATCACAACCAGAAACAACTATTTGTTTGATGGCCTGGAATATGAACTGCAAACTCATTTGTATAAACACCCAGTATCTTCAGCCGGCTGTGAAATTAGGTTCGTGTTCAAAGGGGAGAAAACCTAAATAGATGGTGAATTTAATTGATTTATGTACAAAATGAGGCGCCAACATGTCTCAGTAGAACAAAGTTGCATCGACCTCATGTAACAGATGAGCTGCAGTTACTATTTAGAGTATTTTCAGGGTAGAGTAGTGACACGATTACATCATGTCTGTACTGCAGCATTTAATTTCCTCCAAGGCCTTTTAAAAATAACCAGCTGCTTGCTAATTTGAGTGAAGTCCATTTTGATTTTTTTTTTTTTTTTGTCATGCCAGTACTGTGGCAGTTCTCTGCACAGGGTAGGATGACAAACACCACCAGATCATACCTTCTTTACCGGTGAAGTGGGGGTTGTGACCTGGTTGGTGGGGCTAGTTGGAGATGACACGGTGATACTGCTTGGGGTGGGCGCTGTGCTGTTGCTCACTGAAGCTGAAGGCTTGCTCTTTTCTGGAGGAGTCAAAAATAAGTGTGAGTTGCATGAGTCAACAGTTCAGTGAGGAATATACATGTATTATATGTACACGTATTATAGAGAATAAAGATTTTATGCGGTGACTGTGGTGATGTTTGATCATTACAAAGGCAGACAGTCTGCCTCTTTCTGAACATCTTGCGGTGACAAGGCACAGAGCTGACCAAATTCAATTCTACAAGAGCAATTTAACTGACAACCAGTAAATGCTTTGGTATTGGACATGATTTGTTGATACCACACAAGAAGTCTAAAATAAGACACACACACAGTACCTGCTTCAGTCTCCGACTCTGAATCTTCTTCCTCCTCTTCTTCACTCGAGCAGCTTGATTCGTCCTTCTTCCCTTCCTCTTCTTCATCCACCTTCTCCGGTTCTAAGGTCTCGATGCGTGGGGCACTCTTTTCTGGCTCCAGAAGCAGCGTTTCTTTGCTGCAACACACATATTTAACACCATTAGTAAAGAGCACTGGCATCAGTATAGTGCAGTATTCTGAACTGCAAGAGAGAATATAAGTCAAGTCAAAGATACACGGTAAAATGCTCAAATCAGAAAAGAAGTTTCAGTAGTTATGCCTGCGCTGCAGGTGGATTCATAATTGCTTAATAATTGGAAAACTAGTTTATAAGTTTCCACTGATTGTTTTTCATCAAGATACTCACCTCTTGAGTGGCTTCAGTGACTGGTTGTTATCCCCGGTGGTTGTCGTTTCAATCAAAGGAGATTTCTTAACATCTTTCTTCTCACTCATCAGCTGGAATAAAGAAAACAAAAATCAGCAGTTCTAACTGTGGAGAAGACAGCAAAGCACACAATCTCAAACACAATGAGTCTTCACTCAATCACAGGCTTTCACAATATTTTTTTTACAGAGGTCATTCAAATTTATACACCACAGAAACTGCCGATGAAGTTGTTTGGGGCAGATATGAGTCCTTATACAATTCACAGCCACACTGACTCACCAGATTTTGTTTCTTTTGTAGTTCTTCTAAGTATCCCAGAACGTCCTCGTCTGCTACATCAAAAGCTGTCTGGCCCTGAAGGACAGAAATAAAATAAGAGTTATTTAAAATATGGATTGCACAGCACTTAATGACTCATGACAGGTGAGATTCAACTTACTCACCATTTTATTAACGAGGTCCATGTCACATAGATTCTCCACCAGTATCCTACATGCCTCCTCTTTGCCCCAGTGTGCGGCTGCATGTAGAGGACTCCAGCCATCATAGTCCTTAATATTTACATCATACCCTGCTTGGATTAAAAGCCTGCACAATGAAGGGGGGGGGGGGGGGTTGAGAGAGAGGGGAAACAAAAATAGTTTTCGTTAGAATTAGCAAATCTGGTTTTCTCGGATTTGATTCTCTAAACTAATCTTTCAAGGTGCTGCCAGGGTCCAGGCTTTTAGAAGTGCGTCAGCATTGTAACCTCAGGTCAGATTTATAAAATACAGAGTCTACCCCCTAAAAACACAGAGACATAATCTGAAAATCTTGGTCATCCCCTAGCACAGCTGGATGACACTGGCAAATTTTAAAACCTTAATGTTTCAGCCAATAAATCTGCCATGACGGCGAAAACATTTAGATCTCTGTCCTGTGTATGGTAGTCACTAAACATCTTAGATATCTTAGAGCTATCTATGGCAGTAGAGTGTGCTGGCTGGCTTCCCAGACCAGATGGACAGGCGGCTGCAGTTCCTATCCTCAAGCAGTGTAGCTGTATTAACAACCCACAGAGACAATGTCGGAACAACGCATTGACAAGATGCAGAGACCAAGATATGTTTGACATTAGCAAAGAAAATCCTCGTGTTAGTCCTCACCACTGTCTTGACTATAAACAGTATTTATATAATGTAACTTACAGGCCAGGCTTTATGTAACAACAAGCTATAAACGTGTTGGTTAATGCATTTTTGCCCCAACAGGGACAAGGGTGAGAAAAAGGTTTCCACTCTGTCTGCTATCTGTGAAATCGTGTCCAATGCTTACTTTAAAACCTCAAGGTATCCCTTCGCAGCAGCTACGTGGAGCGCCGTTCCTCCAGACTTGGCATGCCGGACGTCTTGAATCTGGCCGCTGTTGAGCCACTGCCGGGCGTCCCTCAGCATGATCCGCTCCTCCTCTTTCCGGGCTGCCTCGATATCCACCCCTGACGAGAGACAGAGGAGAGACTGTTAAGAGTGGCATCCAAGGATTACCTATTACTTAGGAACAACCTGCCAACTGTAACACTGAACCCAGAGAGTGGATTAACAACAACAAGGTGCAATTATATCCAGATATTTATTATGAGTTCGTGTCTTAGGTCTGCAGTAAGGTATGTGAGTGTTTGGAATACATTACATTAGTCTTTGACTATAAATTATAGTAGACAGAAGAGAAAATATTCCATGAGCCACGAGATAAATCTTTGCATATTTAAACACTGCTATGATAATGCAGCAGAAATGACAGCTATGACGAGTCTCTGTTACACAAGATGCAACCCACTCACCCCTGTACTTTCATTAAGCCAGGCCTTGATGCTATCTATGGGCTCTACAGAGGAGAAACAGATGCAACACTATTCTGGTGACTTCTCTAAACACTAGAGGGTGTCATAAAGCTCTTGTTCTGCTTTGGAAAACAGTTTTGTGCCAATTTTCTGTCAATTTGACAATGAAATAGTGGCTGCAAACATACAGGCCTCAGCCGGTTAAGTGGGTCAATAAGCTATACGCTGCATGCAGGGAAGCAATGAAAACAGGCCTGTGCTGTATTGTTGACACCTGGCTGGAACACGAGACGGTCTGAAATGCACTGCTGCACGATTCTTTCACTCGTCAGCTGAGTGTTAACTGTGTTGAACTACATAAACAGAGATCCAAGAAGTGCTCTGGGGTAGGAGCCAAAACTTCAGCTGATCTTATAGTTTTTTGTTCTACTCCCAAGGATACACCATCACTCACTTTCTGACACCTTAGAAAGTTTGCCTTGAGCTTTTACACCAATGAAAGGGGACATCTGTGTCTGCAGGTTTGGCTTGAGAAAAAGGGCAGGCAGAGGAAAAGTCTAACTTTAGCCACAGGTTAAGCAAAAGGAGATCTGTTAATCAAGAGGAGTACGCACGTTTCCTAAACAAAGCCACCAAGATACCTGCTCGTTTGCTCCCCGCTCCTCCAAATTTCTGAAAGTTGGTCAGGCCTTAAATATCATCGTGATTGATCTATTTTCCAACACACGCAACACAGGCTTCAATTGAGCTGGGCAACAGTAAAACTCTGGCTTGTTTGAGACTGGACATGGTGTTCATTAAGAGGATTAGTAAGCTCAAGTCGAAGAAAGTGAAACCAAATGGGAAGAAGATGACTCAGTGTCTGAGTCTATGTTTGACTGGATTTCAAGTTTCATTTCAAACAGAGTGACTTTGTGACAGGAACTGGACCGATGTCTCACCATGGTTGGCTGATCAGTGGAGCAGTAACTTAGTAATGTCAACAAAAATGTTGTCACATTTCCTTAAGCTTACACAACTCAGACTAAATAATGACATACTCTGTGATATTACAATCAAGCTACAATTGAGAAGAATCACATTTTAATATGTGATCCGGCCTTGTTTGGCATCACACAGTGCTGCAGTGTTTTCCATCAGTTCCTACAAGTTTCATTTATTTGATTTATTCTAACCTGCTTAATTTTTAGACATTAAAAATACCAGGTATGTATAGTTTAATTCAAATCAAGACACACACAGAAATGCCATAATTCAAGCTTGAGCTATCATTATATAAATCCACCCTAACTTGACAAATAAGAGAAAGTGCAGTAAACATTTCTTAGGGTAGAAAACCAACCTAAACTTCATTAGGGCAGTTCAGTTCAATGTAGGGAATGGGAGCTGGCCAGGTAGGGTAATGTCCCGTGATCTCTTGGGAAGTAGCCTACACTGTGTCTATAAAAAGCAGGGAGCCTAATGGCCTTTAAGTAGGACTACAGAACAAGAGCCGAGTGAAAGAGCTGGCAGCAGTTCAAAGTCGAGTTTTTACAAGAGAACAGCACATCTTCTACCTAAGCATTAAGATAAAGAGAAAATCCAATAGACCAAAAAAGGGCTTGACTCCTGCTTCAGCTTACTGACAATATACCTACAGGATGTCTGGCAAAACGAAAATCTGCATAAATCAACCCTGTAACAAGCACCAGAATCCTCAGAGCTAAATATAGTTCCTGGCTTTTTAGAAAAGTCAAAAGAAAGAATTAAGTGTTTAATTCTGAGATGAAGATAAAGCTGCTGCCAGTCTAATCCAAATGACCCCCGGCCCTGACCCCTCAAAAGCACCCAAGCAAACAGGAACAGTGCCCGAGTTGGAAATGTGTGGTTGTCCACCTACAGTCCATTACAAGGACAGAGAGCGGCTTTCATGCAGCAGCTGATGGAGAGGGAAAGAAGGGTAGCAGGGCTGTCCAGTCACTTGACCCAATCAGGGTCAAGGAGAGGATCTAGAGGTGGTCCCAGCCAAGGGAAAACCATGGCCACATGGTAATAAGTTTAACCCCATGACTGGTATCTCTTTGAGAGGAGAAAATCACATTACAAACATACAGAAGCGTTACACAACAGCTAGTTGCATAATGCTGCCTGCTACCTCTAGCATAGAGAACTGAGCTGTGGATTGTCTGCAGCTGCCCTCAGGCCAGGATCTTTGCAAATTCGCTCCTCTGTGGAGTTTTATCTCAAAAGCAGTTTTCTGCAAGTCTGCATTTCTGAATAAATAATAAGTCCCAAACTTGAATATATAATGTCCACAAAATGAAAAACTGGTCTGGCTTTGTGAAATCCATAAGCAAATAAAATGAAGATAGTTTGGTTTTGCATCCCTCAGTGATGGATCTTAGCTGAGGCAGCGGTTGGATGCTCTGATCCAGGCAACGCATCTATCAGCAATCGGCAAATCAAAGCTGACAGGTGCCGCCGGCAGAGATGCTTGAGGTTTGGGTGGGTGCAAGTCTCACCACTGTTACATAATACATCCAAGGAGCATAAGATGTAAACAGCGCTCACTGGGTGTAATTATCACTGGATGCCATGTGCTTTCAAACACTAGGACCTTGAGTTAACTGAGAGTATCAAGAGACTCGACAGCTTACAGACAGCCTTTTTTCTCAGGGCTGCTTAGGATACTAAGCGGTTTTCAATACAGCAAAATATATTTAAAATAAGTGTGAACTAATGCAGCTGAAAGCATTTCATATTACCTGGCAATTCTACATCTTCTGACCTGGTGGACAAGGTCATCTCATATATTCTAATGCTGTTAGATGCAAGTCCAGCAAGGCTTATGTGATTGGCTACGTGTGAAAGACTTGCATTTCACACCTTACAGTAAACTATCAATCACCAAAGCTATAAATGCAGCATCTCTCACGGCATGAAAATGACATGAATGTGTGAGCGTTAGGCTTTCTTAAGGAATGCCAAAATGTGCCACAGACAAGGGCAAGCCGTCCAACTTTTATTAGTGAATATGAGCTGAGGAGCACCCCTCTGGCCCGGGGCCAGTAAACACGTCTGTGCGTGGCCTCTCACCATAGGGGAGGGCCTTTCATCATCTAAAGAATGCCCCCAGCCAAAAATAGAAAGACCCGACTTTTCAGTTTCGAATCATCACATGAGTGCTCACAACACAGCTGGATCACTGTTCTATATTATGTAAGTTTTCTTCAGGCAAGCGAGTGGAAAAACAGCAGGTGAACGACACTCAATGAGAATTCAGATCCTATTTGACAACATATTCATACATGCATGAAATACACGCAGGGCCCCCAGCAGCTATGCTGCCTTTAACATGCTTATGATATCAGGTTCTGTTTCTAGATTTGCTTGATGGGTTCAAGACGTCTGTGATACTGTACCTTGTCGGTTGATCTCATTCTGTAGCAGCTCCTCCATTGCCTCCTCTTCAGCAATGTCCAGAGGTGTCTCACCCTCACTATTCACAACTCCTACATTGGCACCCTGGCTAATGAGATACCTGCAACAAAAAGCACACATCAGAAAATGTATACATTTTTTAATGGCTAAGCCTGCAGTATATACGAGTGAATAAGTAGGTCATTTGGTAAAACACTGACAGTTGTCGGTATACTGCCTATATTTGTGGTGACTTTCATATAAAAAAATTTGAGGGTAGGTTTTCTTGCAATTTCAAGAGCTTTTATTTTAGGATTCTGTTTACAAAAAAACCACAGCTTTGAAAATGTGTCATCTACATGACCCTTAACGGGCACGTCATCTGAAAACATGGAAAATCGTGAGTTAAACAATAAAAATATAACACTGAATGTGATTTAACCCTTTATATGTTTGTCTCCCCGCAGCACTGATTCACCTTTTTAACCATTCAACATCTTTACCTCAGCTGCTTCCAATTAAAGCTGTGGTGAGACTCAGGCCATTTTCATTAGGCCAACACACCACTTGAAACGCGCTCAGTGCTTATGACTTCCCCCCAAATGGCAGCAGACTGACTGCAGTTACATTTCAAAGTTTTATATCTTCTTGATTGGACTTTCTATTCTGCCTATTTTGGGTCAGCTTTACTAGGTTTGATGGCTTTGTGGTCTGGAGTCCCACTGTGGCCTTCATAACCAACCCTGTCATTAGCTGGCTGTGGTGACACCAGGGGCTAACAGATACCGTCCTGCTTTGCTGTTCCCGTTACTGTGAACGAGGATGCTGGGATTAAAATGGGACCGCTGAGAGCTCGCCACCCACATCAGGTTGCTGAGTTTCTCTCTATGACATGATGTCTCCATTACTCACCCATATCAGGCCAGCCACTTGACCTTTTCATTCACTATGTGACAACAAAAAACTTTTTGTTTTCTGTAATACTAGCCCAGTGCCGGTGCTGTGTTCATGAGGCCCACTGGACACAGACTGGCAGGCTCTGAGAAGTGAAAAACACTTCTGAAAATTGTGCAGACACTTAAATGAAGCACCTATTATTTCACTTGTTCATATATATATACACATAGCTCAATACTGCCTATCAAATTATAACTTAAATACCAGCAGAAATATACCTGGCAACCAGTTTGAGCATAAGCATGTTTATCTTCCTACAGCCAGTTGTGCTTGTTACTTTTTGGGAAAATATCAACAGTGGGGAGAAATCTGTAGCCAGGTTCCTGTAATGTAACACAGAAGTAAAGCAGGTCACAGCACACTCCCAATATGCTGAACAATGAGCACAGCCGAGCTCCTTCAGCCCCCTTTAGCCTGTTTAAATATCCTCTGATAACATCTGTGTTGTGTACTGTGCCCTATGAACAGTCTTCTTACCTGAAAAGGACTAGGGGCAAGAAAATACTGGGGCTCAATTCCAGATATAGTGGCTGACCCTGATCTCTCCATATTTGATTACATCACTAACAATGTGTGTACAGAGCTATCAGATGGGCTGCCGCTCCTGTCAAAATGTGACGAGAACTGTGTGCTACCGCTGAAGAAAATGATGGCTCTTGGTGCTGGCATGCTATCTGAAATAGCGAGAGGAAACATGAGCCATTTGGCATTTGTTAAGAATGATGTCCCAAGCTTAAGAATCCACAGATGATCATCGGACTAATGTTAATTTCATATCAATAAAAAGCAAGAACAAATTATAAAATGTAGTTAACCACAGGAAGACACAGGGTTGCATTGTGATGCATGATCATATGTGCAACTTTAAATGGTCACAGACAACAAAACCCCCCTTTATTGAGCTGGAAAAAGCTATGGTTAGAACAATACATTAAGCCCTACAGAGTGGGCATCAATCTTGCTAGCAGCAATATAAAGACAGAGGTCACTAATGGGGGTGCTCAGAGAGGTGACAGGGCAGTGCAGACCTCAGCTGGAGCCCAGTCATGTCAACCATGCCACTTTGTGATTCACAATTAAAATAAAGCAACATCCAGACCTTTACACAGCCACCTTACAGAACATACCACTAAAGTATTTTCACGCCAACTTGAGACTGAAATGTTTAACGAGGACTGCTACAGTTACCCTTGTAAACCCTTGTAGATACAAAACAGGATGTTAGGATGAGTTTGCAGAACTCAAACCTGATGAAACCGATACTGCTGCTTCTTAGAAACTGAATAAACTGTTTTGTAAACCGGCCGGGTCAATACTTACTCTGCTATGTCTAGGTATCCGCAGGAGGCTGCAGCATGGAGGGGGATCCAGCCCTCGTTGTCAGGCTGGTTGATGCTGGCTCCATGCTCCACCAGGAAAGTCACCATGTCAACATTGTCATCTATGCATGCCTGAGAGAGAGGAGAGAGGGAAGAGGAGTCAGGCTTCCGTAAAAAGCATGGAGCATGACCTGCCCTGTGTGTTTATGTGTGTGCACAATCACATGCACACATGCATATGAGCTTATGTGAGTGGGATAGGCTGTGCCATAGTTACAAATAGCTTGCGTGGAAAGAGAATTGCACTGCGTCTGATAGATTGCCATGTGCGTCCAGAGTTATTGGGGAATTCTGGCAGCTGGAGCATTGTCAAAATGCCTGCACATAGCAGGGGTGCCTAAAATACCACATAGTGTTGTACTGCTGATAAAGGCATTGAGGTACTGCGCCTATATGCAGCTACACTATAGAAAAAGTAAAATAAGCAATTTACACTTTCAAACACAGCTTTTAGTCTAAGAAGTCAGTTTTGCACATTAGCCAAATATTTTCTCAAGTGTGATAAATTAAACCACAAAAACACACACCGTACATTCTCCTCTTACACTGAGCAGCTGATGAATCACTCAATTAAATCCACATCTGTGGTCGAACAAAAACGTAAAACAGTTTTGCCTGCCAGCTCACTTTGCATCCAGAGTTTGTCCTCTTCATTTAATCAACCCTAATCATTAGGAGCTGTGGCAGTCGCTGGTGCTGGGGACATGCTACAGATGTAAGGCCAGCCTCTTGGTTCAGGACAGGAGGCTAGCACACTAGAAGACCACCCTCCAAAATATGAAACAATTTTGATGATCAGCACATCCTTGACTGTCACCAAACAAGATCATGAACACATATAACAAAGAGCTCTCCTTTTGCATTTATGTGGGACTAGTGCAGTTTCCTGGTGGGTGCATGCTGGTTGCACTGCACTCAGATTTTCTTCACACTTTCATACACTTATGAAACCTCCAGTGCAGCAAACCAAAGCACATATGATTGATGCTGCGGTGAAAACAACAGCAATACCCACAAAAATAAATAGCATCAAGTGGGAGAGAGCTAATTTAAGGTCCTCTGACTCATGAAGTGGGAGATGTTGTGATTTTACCTACATTAAGAAACAGAATTTGCACCAGGGTGAGTGTACTTTGGCTGTCGGATATGGTTATTGGACTTGTAAAGTCCACTGAATACCCAGCATTTTTTAATGTAATGTTTTCTTTCTGTTTAAAACCTATACATTCCTGTATGATAAATCCAAATTTTTGAGCTTCTGAGCTTCTTTGTGTCATTGCATTTGTTCAGTGTGGTTTAAAACGGCTGTCTGGGTGTTTAAGACACCAACCATGTTGTTTAAGACGCAACATCTCCACTCAACTCCAGCCAGGGACATTTGTTGCGTGTCATTATCACTCTCTCTCGCTGACGGAGACAATGCCCCCACAGAAACATGACTATCATATACTTTGAAGAAGTAACATAAGCATCCAAAGTGTTGGAACTTCTCAAATTTAACGGACAGGTCATATACATGGGTAAGCATAATCGAGTAAACGCTTTTTAGGATCTTGTAAGATGGGTACATTTGTATACTGAATATATTAAATAATAGAGTATAATAAAATTCATACTCTGAAAGGGCAACAGCAGCTTTACTTGGCCACATGCCTGAGAGGGAGCAAGCTGTCACTGAGGTCACATTTCTGCTCAATCTAAAAAAAAACAAAACGGAGGAAAAGCAGCAGTGGAGAGCCCGAGGTGGACATTTCATTTGGGACACATACACACACACAGGCCCTGAGGTTAAGAAGTTAACTTACATCAAAGACACATAACAAGGTGACCTGCAAACCTTTCTTCCCCTGTGAGTCTGCAGCTATCCAACATCCTAAACAAAATACTCAGCCCTTTAAAATGAATGTCTGTGGAACCACACATTCACTCATGGACGGTCATTGTACTAAATGATCATTAGAGATAACATAAAATGCACAACAATTACCACTGAACAATATTAAAACCAGCCTTTACACCAACCCCTCACCCACATCATTGAACACTGTGCCTAGACAGCCCTGCTCTCTCTCCTGGGGTTGCTATGACAACAAAAGCGTTGACAAGGGAAACAGATACACATGAACACACAGCGGCCTCACGTTCAGGGCACACGACTATCTGGCTGGAATCCTTGTCCAAATTTGGGCCGTTTACAACGCCGTACATGGCCAGAGATGAAGAGCGCCTGCAAAGGCCTCACTGAGCTTATCTGACGGTGTGTGTGTGTGTGCTTGTGTATTATGTGGTCTGGTTGTGTGTGTGTGTGTGTGTGTGTGTCTGTGCTCAGGCACTTTGACAGAGTTTCTTCAGGTGCAGATGGACTTTTTTTCAAACAGACTGGGTTCATCTGATTTTATTACAGGTCAGACAGCAAAGCAAGATGCTACTCTAAAAGCGCTACAGTCTGCTGCTCTAATCATTAGTGAAGTGTCACCCTCATGAGTTTGTTGGTTGGACGCCATCATCACGTGAAAATAATGTGGATACTCTGTCCCAACACACAGCAGCTCATGTCCCCATCCAAGCCCACAATTTGGAAATATTAACAAAGGTAGACCTGTGGTTCATGGCTTTAAAAATCAAGTGCAGGGACACTTAAAAGATTCTAAACAGGATCAGTCAAGCCAGATTTTTTTCAGGTGTACTAGACCATCTGCATATACTGCTTAAACTCTCATCATGATACTGATAGCAATCACTTGAACAGTACCACCATATAATTATGAGCTCCGTGTGTTTTCCCTTTGAGGGTAGAGGTGGACGGGTGCTTATTTTTCCACAGGCAGTAACACTCTCTGGCTGTATCCAAGTGTCACCATGTTGCTGTGCCTGTCCTCCAGAGATTCATTATAATGCAGCCTGCTTTCTTGTGGGAATCAAAATAAAGACGAGTGGCCCTTGTCGGCAGCCCATTGAGTGTGCTGAATTGGCAACCAAGGCAGTAAGTGAAAGCAAGCTGTCTGACTGGCTGTTAATCAGTGAGTTCACCTCTTTAGTACAAGTCTACAGTCAGACAACACCAATGCGAAGCAAATATTTACAGTCTCAGCTGCTTATTTTTTAATTTGCATGACAATCATATGAAGGGAACTGATTCAACTATTTCAACCAATGATGAAAATAATTGTGTGTTGATGTAGTTTAAATGAACTGCCAGTGGAAGGACCTTTAACGAATGATGCACTGCACAAGCACTGACTCTTTGTTTAGTTTTTTCCTTTTTAAATTTGTGACAGCTATAAAATGACATGAAACAAAACTCATCTAACCCCCCACCCCAGTCATTCCCCACACACTTATTATCTCTTCAAAGTCTTCTCTCCTAATGGAAACAAGCCCCTTAAGGTGAATGCAGTGGTGCCTGTGACCTCCCTCCTTAGTGCGTCACCAGCCATCCTCCACTGGCTCCACCCAGCAGCTAGCAGCCCGACAAAGGTAATCCCTTAATGGTTGTAATTGTCTGTGGCTGACAGGTGCCAGAGTTACAGCTCGCATCAAGAGTATGCGTAGTGGCCAGAGGGACAGGAGAAAGAAGAAGAGAGTCAAGAAAAAGTGTCATAGCATCCTCTACATTTTCTGGAGCGTTTTGTCTTGCTGATGGGGTTCAGCACAATCCTCAACAACAGAAAATAATGTAAGGAGAAGTGCAGCAACGTAACAGGGCCGCAGACACTTTTCCAACACCCCGTTGCACTAATATTCACCGCCACAGTTCATATAAATCTACAAAGACAAAAGATTTGATATCTGACAGAAGGCAGCACGGATGAGTCAGACAGGCAGTGTATTGAAGGGGGATCTGACTATTAATTGAAGTTATATATGGAAACATTGTGGGCTTAATCTTTTCACAATCATCACAATCAGCCCCCACGTGACATATAGAACCTGTGCTGTGCTCGCAGTGAAACGTTCAGACATGCAGTGACTCACTTCTCAAGCAGAGACGTTGCCATTTAAACCTGTTTGGCCAGTGTGGCTGAGAGAGGGGGAGAAGAGAGGAGGCCCTGTCAAGCATTAAGGGAATAAGATGGATGGCACCATACAATAAAAACAAGAAAAGTAGGACAAAGATGTGAAATACACAAAACTTCATAATCATAACTACACAATTTCCTACATACCTGCTCAACAATAAAATAAAATTATACAGATATAAAAGACACTACACTCTGTGACAAAATGTTAGCTTTTAAAACCTTGGTTTGGACCTTTATTTCCAGGGTGATGATACATTTACTGTATTGCAGGATTTGTGTTTGGTCCAGACGGTGTGTAAATATTTATCATTACTTACTTCATCCTTAGAGTAATACCATGTAAGCCACATATACAGATTGCTAGACAGGAGTACAGGGTGAGTCCTTGCTGCCCTTTCAGATAAAAGGTGCTCTCTAATGGAAACTGAGGCTTCTGGGAAGTTGACGTAACAGCAAAAACAAAATCAAGTACTAACCTAATCAATGGACACAGGACGCTCCATTTGATTGGTCGATAGAGTTTGATGTGCATAGTGTAGCCAGCTCTGTTTATCCATTAGGTTTAGTGTGATGTGGTTAGAAAAGCAGTAAAAAAAAATCTAATTAGAAATTAACTGAAGTTGAAAAATCTAAACCTTGGCCAATAGGAGTCAAAGGTCCGATCTGATCAAAATCCATAATCCACAGAAACTGGCATCATCAAAAAATGTTCACTGAGGGGTGTAAGAGAAATGAATCCTGTCAGTGCTCCATTAAGTCTAATGGGGAGAAAAGTGAAGAGTGAAATAAATTTTACATCAGGTGAATCATGTCATGTTTAACAGTGCTGTAAAGCTGAGACATAATACCACAGGTGATCTACTGTTTATATTGTGGAAATGCACAGTGAAGCAGGATCTACTGTAATGTTTCAGCGGAGCTTATTTGATCATGCAGGTTGTGACAGACCACTTAGCATCTTATTTCACAACACAGGACTGGTCTTGCCATGTTCTTTTCCAAATCCACAAAACACTAGATCTAAATCACAAAACGTGTCATCTGTGTTTATGAGCTTGTGCACTCTGATGGGAGCACGTTAACACAAACATCAGACATTCGTCACTGGGAGGTCAGCCTGTATTCGTCAAGAAAGAACTGGCCTCAAGTGGCACTTTATGAAAGAGCGGGAAAGAAAATCCTGTCCCCTGAGTCAGCCAAAGTTAATGTGCGGCACCTGAAGGTAACACGACACAAAAACACAAATACTGGCCTTACAACTGGAAAACACGTCATCGCTCTAACCTTGCTAGATAAATACCAGTCATAAATGCTGGATATATGCAAATATTTTGCTTGTGTTTTTGAAAGAGTAGAGCTGCTCTTGGCAGAAAGGTAAGTACAACAGGACCGTGTACATATCTCCCACTTCACACACATCAATTAATTGCACCCACATGGAACTGATTATAGGCCCAATTGCCAGATTAACTTAATAAACTTTCCTAAACCAGTGGCGATAAATATGGAGCAGATTAAGGCAGAAACAATACAGTGTCCATCATATGCACCACTCTAATCCTGAAATAATAAGGAGGAATTCAAGCCCTACTCCCTACTAGCGCCGCAAAAGAAGATGGGCTAAGCCATTCTCAGAGCGGCCCAAAAATGCACCCATGACGTGCACCTCAGAAAAGAGGCCGGTCTGTTGCCGTGACAACAAAGCCAAAAAGAGAACATGGGTTCAGGCCTTGTCGGGCTTTTGTAAGAAACATAAATAAATAGAGAAAAGACTTCATTTTAAAGCACACGGGGGTTGCTCGGATAGCCCCTGAAGGCAGCGCAAAAAGCAAACCACTGTGAGACAACATCAAAAAACCAATGTTGAAAGGGGCATCTTGAGGTGCCATCTTTATTTTTTTAACATCCTGCAGGCATGACTTTTAACTGTTATTGGAGTGATTCTCATGACCTTTTATGGCAAAAAAAGATGTCTTATAGACTGGCAATGCAAGGTCTAACACTACTTATTATTATAAACTTTAGTTTATAAACAAATATATACACAGAGAGAGAGAGAGAGAGAGAGAGACAGAGACAGAGAGAGAGACAGAGACAGAGAGAGAGAAACACAAGAGCCAGTCGGGTCATATTTAGCCGCTCACTAAAACTTTAACCAATGTGTTCTCAGAATATACAACACTTTTACTTCCTTTTTCTGTTGGAGTGATGGCAAACATGATATCTGCAGAACAGCCTTTGCATTATTGTTGTAGTAAATGGGCTTAGACTAGATGACATCTATTTAAAAAAAGAATATTTTGGTCAAAACATTTAGCAACATTTAGCTACAGAGTCTTGACATTTTTTTTAACCACACGCTTCACATCAGATAGACAAGTCTGACATCCCAGACAAAACATTTTAAAAGGTGCAGGCCTCCTCCTGTTATAGTAAAGGGGTACAGCTACTGTGTGTATAAGAAGGGTAGGTTTATTATCTAGTGGGCCATCGTGCGGAGAGCTCCAAGCTTAATTTAGCAGCACTCCACATCAAGGAGACACTTGAAGACCCCTCCCCTCCTTGACTTCCTTTAGTAGCACCCTCAGATGGCCAACTCAAGCACCCTGCAGAAAGCTGTTATTGTGGCGCCTGTATTTTTTACTGCTGAGAGCAGAAACTCAGTGGCACAGGCAGGCAGCTAGGTCAATTGTGCTAGCAGCTATTCTACATTCAGTTACACTGTCAGTGGTGCACACCCATGGCAACGCCCATGTAGGTACACCCATAAGTAAGTAAGTAACAGCTTAGCCATCTTGTAACTGCTATTTTTTTTTTATTTACTATGGCAGGTGTTAGTGCAACCTGCATGCTAACAAAATATAACACTGAAGTCTACATTACAACACTTCAAACTACAACATCAACAAACCAAGAGATCATCACAGTCATGAGGGAAACTTTTTAGCTTTGGAACAGCTATTTAAACCCCCAACCTGCAGAAGGCTTGAATCACTCTCACTTCTATTGTGATCAGGACTTTGGCTGGAACCAACGCACCAACACAACCACAAGACACTCAGTGCCCTTTAAAAAACGGTGTATGGAGAAGAGATGTGATATAATGCCCATTCTAATGCATTCTAATACAAAAACACATTTAACACAAACTCATAAAAGCAAAGTCAGTTTGCTCTTTTTTGCCGTCCCTCACAATCATCTAGTGCTTTCAGTAAGGCCCTTACTTTTCCTGTTGAGTGTGATGTGGGGGGAGTGAAACTGCTGTAATTTCAGCGGTGAGATGGATGATAGCTGAAACCCTGTAGTGTCTGTCAGGAAAGCCTGAACATTATCTTGGTATTATGGTGTAAGGTTTTTGTACATTGTATGTACAAAATGGAGACAGAAAGAGGCTCGTTAGTTTACAGAACTGGTGCTCAGGGTATCCTGATGAAGCTTAATAATGCAGGGCTTGTTCTTTGTTTCACTTCACAGGGAAAGACCAGTTTTCTCCCAAATAAAGAAAAAGACAATATGGACAACATAGCAGCTTCTTCTGGAGCTCAATACTAGCCTCTCTCTTGCTTTACTTCTCTCCCTCCCCCTCCAGTAGTACAACTTCTCTCTGCAACCACCTAGCCAGTAAGCAGCAAGGCCCTGGACTAGCATACCAGTGGAGAAATTCCCAGATAAGTAATACTCCTAGCCTTGGGGCTTCAGGCATCAGCGCTCAGGCCACTCCTCATGTGCTACGTCATCAGCTCAGAGGCGCGCAGCCACTTCCACAAAAGGAATTCCTTCTTACCGCCTGCATGTAAGTATGAGTGCGTTATGTGTCTGTGTGTTAGACAGATTAGCTCAGACACAGAGAGATGGGGTGAAAAGGGAAAAATGAAACTTGGAACTAGAATAAACATGAGATGCAAAAGAGAAGAATTACATGATGACTGGTAAGACTGTATTTGCAAGAAAGACTACAGCATGAAGGTTCATTCTGTGAGGTGCTGTACATCTGTGTGTGTGTGCCTGTCTGTCTGTCTGTCTCTGTGTGTGTGTGTGCCTGTCTGTCTGTGTGTGTGTGTTTACGCCTGAGACAAAGAGCTCACAGCTTCTGCGCTATTGGCAGGGTTCAGGAGGCCAGAGGGTACGAGGGGGAGGGTTAGAGCGCTGCAGGGCGACCAGCTGGGTCCCTCCACTAGATGAGCCCTGTTGGGAGCTGTAACCAGAAAACACACACACACACACAAACGCACACGCAGCCTTTGCCTTCAGTACTCTAGCTGCTGCTGCCGCTGCTGCTACTGAGGACGACCATATATGGCCCTGGGATTCCCATGGAAAAAGAAGACCGGGATTGAGGAAGAGGGGGGAAAAATGCCGCCGAGATTGTAACTGTATGTTTCACTTGGGCTTTTGCTCAGCAGCCAAAACAACAGCCCCACTTGAGAGCCAAGTTTGTTTCCATGTGAGGGGTCCAAAGGCGAGAGGGGGCACCAGGAGGGAGAGGCAGAGAGGTCAGACAGCCACAGAGAGATGGCAGAATACAACCTCTGTTGATATTTCCATATAATAGAACCCTTATGTGGAAGCTACTATACAGAGGACAGAAGATAGCTCAGTCAGCAGTCACTGACAGTCAACTAAAGAGGCATTGAGCATGGTCCACAGTACACCCCATACAACCCCACCCCCACCCCCACCCCCTCCCCAGCGTACTGGCAGTATGTCACCGTTCATGCCAACAAGCTCCGAACCCACGAGGTTAAATGGATGGTGTGGATGCCAGGGTCTGCCTTGCAGGCATTCTACCAATTTATAGCCATTACGAGCACAAATATGGATTGTCAACAGAGTAACACTGCATCACAATGCATGCTGAATCTCTAGTACACTGTCACGCAAAGGCCAAGACCAATTCCACAGCTTTGAGTGGACTAAAATAAGCCGAGTACAGTGTAATCTACACCAAAACTATAATAACCTACGCACATGTCAAAATGTATAATAAACCTGTACGTGAACATTAGATTTGGAAAATTGCAGCTGTCGCTGTGGTGGCTTTTACATGCTTTTCATCTGTTCTGCAGTCCCAAAAAAAAGGACAAAACTGCAGTTCACAGCAAGACTTTCAACCACAAGTGAAGTATTATTCAAAAATAGCAAAGCAGTAATATAGTGACGCAATGCAGACTTCAGCCATTTCCCTATGAGATACGATACACAATTTAAAAAAACAAAGAAATCAATTTAATTCACCGTGCCATATGTAAAAAATGAGAATGCATATTTGTTTGTCGGGTTTTATGTAAATTATAAGGCAAGGCAGAGCAGATAGCTCTATGCTTACATTTGTGTACATGTGTCTATGTTAGGCTAGTGTCAGTGATAAAAGCAGAGGGAGTGGAAGAAGCAGGCTCACTAGTGGAGCCTCAAAGAGGAAATGAGAAAAATAAACAACCACTTCCTGTTCCTCTCTGGCCTGAAATCTCCAACACCCTGATCCCTCCTACCATCACCACCTCAGTGAGGAAAGACGAGCAATACCCCTGTTTGTCCCCAAGTTCTGGGCCTGAAAACGGACAGAATAAGGGTATCCATTTTAACTGAGTTTCAAACAAACCGAAAAATGATTGATGATTTGATGATTAGCCACATAATCATCAATAATCCATTTCTTACCCAACGTGAACTATAAAAAAAAACCCCAGTGCCTAGATCCCACGGGTCGTAAACATGACTGGGACTAAGAGTTGCATTGTAATGAATTCTTAGCTCTCTATGTAGCAGCTTGAATGGTTTTGGTTCATTAAATATTCATTTAACAGTCTATTAACACATCAGCTTGATTGGACTTAGTGACCTGACTTTTATGCTCTATAAAACATGGAATATTGTATGAGGACGCTGTGAGGACTTAATGACTTATTAGTTTTATGGCTAAAATTGTATGATTTTTGTTTGCCCTTTTTGAAGAACATAGGCGTTCTTATTTTCTATCACTGTCTCCAGTTATTAGTCAAAGTACTCAAGACTGTCAAGGTCCAGGCCCATTTACTGACACTGCTATTTCTCTGCAGGAAGAGCATCACTTGCACACTCTTACTCACGAGAACACTAATGGAGCAGCATCACAGCAAACAGGTTCATTCAATCTCATGACCACTCATGGATCAGCACTGACAAAAATCAATGCCAATCAAGCGTAAAGGAAGAACATTACACTTAGAGATGCTACGTTGTGTTAGCTCATTATCTTATCGGCTGATATTAGCTTTATAAGGCAATGCTGTGTCAGTATCAGTGGGTGAAATAAGAACTTCTTATATTTCTCCTACAAATATGTCATTTATGGCAACTGTCAAGTTATCAACTGAGTAATTAATTATGTATTTCCAAAAATACTCTTTACTAATAGAAATATGTGAAAAGCAAAAAGGTGAAATCCCAAAATTACGGCCATCAGTTGTTGGGAAGTTGTTCCACAACTTTCTGTGACAGGTGGAAGCAACAGCTTTTCCCAACTGACAACATAAGGATGTCATATTATCTATCTCTGGGCTTAACAATAACAAAGTCTAGATTGTGTGTGATGAGCCAATCACCGCGTTCACCTCTATCCCTTATTTCATCAGCTGAAGATGCAGCCATTTTGAGAATAAATGGAAAGAATGTAACCTCACCCTTCCACAGACGACAAATGGACATGCGCTCTATGCCTTAATTGTACTCGCTGCTCTGTAAGACAATGAGGAATTCACAGTCTCTGCGTCCAGGTGTCTTCAGTTCAAAAACAGCTCATAAAAAACACTCAGTATGAGGCATGTGACTGCCGCCGAGCAAACAACAGCGGGATGGCTTCAAGAAGACCTGGCTTAAGTAAAAGACAGACACTATGTGCCACAGGGTGGGAAAAAAAACAAGCTGAAGTCATCCCACAAACATTTCACAGCAGCTCAATACTATGCACAGCTTGGAAAAGTGGGGGGCAGACAGAAAAGCAAGTGCCATTAATGTTCCACTCCAAGTAAAACAACTAGAACCTGATGTATGGGCGATGAATACCCATTGAAGGAGCACATACTGACAACATCAAAACAAATTTAGCTAAGAGGAAGAGATTAAAAATGGAGGCCTCTGGTTTGAAATCAACTTCTCATTTTACTAATACAGAGCAGCGCTGCCATGTTGTGACAATGCAAAAGTTAATATCAAATACTTGACAAGAGGTTTGCCCGTGCGCCACGCGAAATGGGCTTCTGAGTAAGGTCAAGTCCGTGACCGTAGCCTCGCCGTCTAGTCAGCACAGCACGTGTACGTGGCAGCAGGTTTACTCTGCTGAGGAATTCTCCTTACGACCCCAGGTGAACCAGTTCCAACCTGCAGCAACGCTCATCTGAAATACTTCAGAGAACCCTCACTGTTCCAGATCCTCTGGTGGGGATGCCTCCGGCATTTCATCCCCGCTATGTATCACAGCACTGTCATAAGTTGGGATGCATAGGATCCATCCAGTCTGGAATCAGTTTAAGAGGGAATCTGTTCTACAGTCCTTTATTTAAAGGCTGAACAGTTTAATGGATAACCTCTCTGGAAACTCAGTGAGATGGAAGCATATGCCATCTTTCACTTAATTTACATGTATCTATGAACCCTGACAAGATATGTTACAGCTGCTGTAAATGGTTGTTTTATAATTATTTTTCTTACTCGGGTTATGGGTCCATCATATCTGTTTCAGCATGGCACAGCCCACACCTTCCAACCCACTTAACTTACAGTGTCTGTCTATTTTCAAAGTCATACATGTTATCTTGAAACAGTGCGCGGGGAAACTACATTTACGTGTCACAATCAGCAGATGACCTGGCATGTTGCAAAGCACTGGCGCGCAAACGCCACAAGGACTTCCTGCTGTTAATTATGGGGTTGGTAGGAAGGCTGAATGAAACAGCAAGCGAGGCCAGCCTGACAAGGAGAGACGTGCCAATTATACACAGGTAAAATATACATGTTCTGGGGCTCCAATTCTCAGTCATCAAGCATGCTGAAGTTACAATAGTGCTACAGAGATTCACTGCAAACACCCAAAGGGACACGACACCCACTGGTGCCTGCTCTGTAACTTTCAACAGCTTCGGTACTGGTCAGCCACTCCACACAAACCTACTGACTGATTTTTAAAATGAAAATGTGGTCTTAATCTAACTCCTTAATCTAACTGCACTGTCCATCTACTTTTGTTTCTGCTGTTGTGTCATGGTTTGGTTGGCTTTAATCCATGTTGATCCAGACATGCTTTCTTTCTTGTATTCCCGATATTGCTCCTACCATCTGTTTGAACTCAACAGAGAGGTTATAGTTTCCTTCTGCAGGACCTGTTCTGTTTCATGTGGTTAATAATAATCATGATGCAGTAATATTTCCCCTACTGGACCCTCAAGACTGCAATGCTGTATGTAAAACTGATCATTCATCAAAATTATGAGCAGTGGCAGCAAGAGACTAAATAAGAATACAACCAAATGAAATTATGATTAGTCTCATTGTCAGTGTAATCAGTGTAGGCTTCTTAGACTAGGTTCTGAAATATCAAACAAAGATGTGTCATTGTTAACGATGCACAATCATAACTCATATGGCAAGCAGTAATTACGTCTAAATATTAGCCATAACAAAATACCAAAACATGATAATAACCAGTCACATTCAACAAGGTTTGGCAGTTGACTATTCAGGCTAGACAAAGAACAATAAAATCTAGACTGTCTAGTCCATGAATTATTAATCTTAATCTTAATGTATTCTGCAGTATGTTAGAAATGCATGAGTGGCTAGCTGCTACTGTAAAACAGCCCCAAACCATAACAAAGAATGGATGAAACCTTTGTGCAACCCTCTGCGAGAAAAGTGATGTGAAAGCAGACTTCTTCCAAAATCCACAGATATCAAATGCTGCGAGACAGCATGGGCACTGAGATCCTGTTACAGCCTAAATACTGGAGTGCTAGACCATAAAAACCCAACAAAATATATTCATTTCATTTTAAAGGCAGTTTACCATTATCAAGTCTACCCTGAAGCCGATCTACCAACCAATAACTGTTCTGGTTACATCACAGAAGCAGCAGCTAAGAGCATCTATTCCACAAAGGAAACAGACATACTGGCTACACACACACACCAAAGCACCCTTATGCCACGTACTGTATTACATACAGTGCTCAAGCTCATCAGATCCTGTCACCAATGTAACCATGTCTAAAGAGAAGGTCATTTAGAGTACACAACGACTTAATGATACTCAAAGAAGCAAAATATATTTAAAAAATATTAAATGAAAGGCTGTGTGTTGAAATCAATCTCTACAACAAATGTGTGATTGGAAAAGCTTCCCCATACAGAAAAGAGAATCCATCTCCCTCCTAAAGCCACCTGAAAGCATGCTGATTTTAATGACCACATATATCAAATTAGCATCAATGCACCAAATCTCAGTAGGCTTCCCAATTAAACCTACAGGCATAATAGCACTGCTTTGTCATCTGGGCTAATTTTCCTAAAGCTTTTAGGCCACATGCTGTACACCACTACAAACTGCACTGAAAAACTAAAACAGCACTGTGCATTACATCTCACCCTGAAAATATGTAATTCTAGGCAGTATTTATCCAACAGTCATCAGATGTGGGCGTTATTCTGCAGGCAAATCGTTAAACGAAAGCCCGGACAGATTTTTATGGATTAAGCTTTTCTCACTAAGTCATGAACCTTTATCTCTATTGTGTGGAGTAACAAAACAGGTGAGCGTTACAGGGAGGCTCTGTAACGCAATGTGATGCACTCGTTTTGCCTGTCTCTACATGAGATGGAGGGATTTTCTCCCTCAGGCAGAAAGACAGAAGGCTTGGGGTCTGTAAGAGGATGCCATGGTGCCTTTATCAGGAAAACAGGGACATGTCTAAAGCATTTCTTTTTTGTTCCTCGCACTAGCCAACTGCAAGCATCAAGCACAGCTGAGAATTTCAAGGTTGGGGTTGTAGTGAGATCCACAGCAATTATGTAATGTGTTAATATGATGGATGCTGGTCTGGATGAAAAGAAACACAGCCACCTCACCATCTTCCACCACATGCTCTGTAATTGTTCCATTACAAAATTCATGAAGTTGATTCTCATTTCAAACTGCTGAGCACTGCCAAAGACTCTCTCGCTCTCTCTCTCTGCTTGGTCTGTTATGCAACTCCCACTCTGTACATGCAAATCCACCAACACAAGTGACTAGCAACCTTCCCTGAGTCGTTGTCATGGAGACAGTGCAAGATAATGTTCATAGACTTCAGGGCCATAATGAGGGTGTGTAATGTCAACAGAGCACAAGCATTGTAATACCCAACTCTGACATGCTAAGCTGAGTTGAATCCTGTCACCTTGGTCCTGGGGATCAGCAAAGGTCATGAATGCTAAAGAAAAAAGTTCAGGTGTAGGTCAGCGTGGAGATTTTCTTGTGTGAAGCGACAAGCCCTGGTTACCTCCACACTAATTGCCTTGATGGAGCTCAGTGGGCAACAGTCAGCTGGGCCTTGGCATCGTATGGGGAGAGGCAAGCCAGTGAGAGAATGACTAGAGGGGAGGGGTTTAGGTGACAGCTGAGGAATGTCTGCTCTCCTCTCTCTTTGCCATGGTTTCCAGCAACTGTCATCTGAAGAATGCATGGGCTAGGACGACAGGACTTGGAATGCTACCCTCTGAGACGAGTTTAGCTGACGAGATCTGGAATCTCCACTTGTCTACTGGACGCCTCTTTCACTTGTGCATCCTCTCTACCATCCACCTGAATCCAAGTAGTCTCTGTTTGGGTGAACGGCTCTGTCTCTGTCAATTACACCACGAAATGTAAATGTGATTAGAAACTACAAAAGCTGTGGAAATTCGCACTTTTCAATCCAGTGTTCTTGCAAGTATCAAAAAAACAAGAGCTGTCATATTATTACCAGTTAATTCTCCAAACCTCATCACAACAACGCCCTCATGCAAGTGAGAGCCTGTAATGGTCTTCGTCATGAATCACATTATAGAGACAACAACACAGAACATGTTTACGGGTCCTTCAGCAACAGGTCATTTTTAAAGCAACAGAAGGTTTGTGACTCACACAGACACATAACCTCTTGCCTCAATGTGAGATTATGCCAGGGGTGCACTACAAAGCAGAGCTACAGACTCTGAGTCATATCCAAACTTAGTATCATCTCCTGAAACCCAGTTAGGAGAACTTGTGGCGGTGTTATTTATAACCCAGCGATGGGTTGATATTGATGCACCCAGTGAGGAGTGAGCCCTCATGTAACAACATGGCACATGTCACAACAAAGCCAGATGTCACTCACAGAATAGGGTACTACAGTTTATTGCACAAAATTAAACTGTCAAAATTACCTGTGATGTTTTCAGTAATCAACTGTTGCCTTTTTTTGCCTTTGCAAAACTTGTTAGTTTCACAAAGTAAAAGGAGATATCATAGCATTATTATGCCCTGAGGTTTATTATCTTAAACCAACAAGAAGAGCACGACAAATACATGAACAAAGACATGTCCAAGACAACAGGTGACTGACAGTCTATCTCCTAATCTGAGCAAACTAACATCAGTTTGACCTCGCTGCAATTCTTGGATTAGCGCTTTAAACACAAGTCCCTGTATCGCCTTCTTCAACTCCTTTATATGACCCCAAAACCCAGGCATCACATGATGGCCTACAACACGCACACACAAACACACTCACAGCAGCCTCTCGTCCAGAGATGGTTAGGTCTGAAGAGAAGCACTGCAAATTCTTTCCTCACTCTAGCTCATCCCTGTACATCGGCCCAAAAAAAGGCAACGTTTCCACCCAATGAGTTTGAACAGGGGGGGGGTGCTAATTCCAGATTTAATGATAGGCGACTCTGAGCACAGAAAATGGTTGATTTAACAACACCATTAATAAACACACAGACAAAGCAAAATTAATTCATCATGTAAAGGTAAAGTGAATTACCTATCTTAGAAAACTTGCTTTTAAAACTTTTAATAGCGTGTAACAAAGTCTTGGGCAACAAACATATCATGTAGCAAGGTGGTGCACACAGTACACAGGCTAACTAAGACTTGACATGTGGGCATGAGTAATGGGGTGACATCACTGGAGATCTATGCAAGCATTAAACATTTAATTTAAGAATTCTTTAGTTAATCCTTAGACCATTTAAACACTTGCTACTCACACAGAAAACGAATCCTTGCTGGTGCAATGAATTAAACTGTGGAAAACCTTTTTTCCACAGGCAGTAACTAGAATTTTGATTTATTTCATATAAAGTACATAGGGTGTCCTCTTGCCTCTGTAGTCTAAGATGCGTATTCAAAACTGCAATGTCCTAGGTACAAATCTAGCCAGGGACTGTTGTAAAAATGTCACTCTTAAATGTTTAGTGTTACCACCTAACAAACACAAAAATTTGTTTAAAAAAGTGAAAAGAAATCTGTTATTTATTTACAACAACTGACAGTGTTTACGTAGTATAATGTTATTCCCTTTGCAACAAATTTCACTACATGCAATATCATAAAAAGTTTCATTCTGAAAAAAATCCTACTGATAAAGCCTCCAAATATTATTTCACAGTGAATGATAGAGAGATGAGGTCACATCTGGAGCACAGCACAAAATGAATTGACTTGGAGACTGTTCCAACGAATCCATAAACTACACTGACATATTCACAAATGATTATGAAGTATTTCCGAAGTCAATATTCAGCACTTTTTATGTTAACGCAAATCTACTGTATGTACAGTACACATCACTGAACGCAACCTGACCATCTCAGCGCTCTGCTCTCTGTAACTGCACTTCTTAGCTACCATAGTACTTCAACCACTTTACTAATGTTTCATGAAGCATGTAAGTCCGACATTTGCCACGTTTGATTTCAAAAAGGCTCATTCACAGGGTGGCACCTGACGTTACTGTCTAACGACAACCGACACGGGTTGCCATTTTCATTATTTGGCTTTGGAGGTACGGAGGCTAATAAACGTAGCTACCGTGGTTAGCGGGCAAACACTTAGCTTAGCACTGCTGACACTCCGGCCAAATGAAAAAGCATTTGGTTCACATGTGTTTCTGGTTAAAACCAAAAGCATCAGAATCACAAAACGTGAATTTTCGAGACCAAAAGTTGCCCGCTGACGTCGTTTCTCAAGCTAGCTAACGAATGAATTAACCTTAGCTAAACCACCAAAACAGCTAACGACAATTAGCTTAGCCTGTTAACGCAGCGTTAGCATACGTTTCGCCTGTCTGTTACTGCACTGCAAGGATTTACCTGTTTACCACTTTATCGCACTGAAACTAATGCACCAAACACTGCTGTCAACACTGAGAATATTGCGTAAATGTGATATACACTTAAGGCCTAGCAAGGATAATGTTAGCCTGCAACCGAATGACGTTGTAACTGGCTAGCTAGCCTCCGCTTCCTCTCCAGAGAGTAGCCACTGTCGCGGTGCAGGGTTATCAACAAAACGACTTTTCCTGCTAGCCAGGTTATAGCCATTGTTGTGGAATTCATTTTGCCCGGATAGAGTGTCTTAATCAATGACAACATTTGTGCTACGCCTCTAGCATGACTCGATCATAGCACCCGAAATGACTTTCATCCAACGACATCACTGAACCATAAAAACGCTGGTGATTGTACGGCTCCAGAGTAATTTACAGCATAAAATGACCCAACGCTACAACCTGAAATGCAGCCGTACAGCAATTAGACTGCACCCGTGGACTGAGGATATATACCGAGGGTAGTTTACTGAGGCAAAAAGTAGTCATGAAAGTGAAGCATTTGACTTTGTTGCTTATTAAAGCTGCATGCACAGTTAAAGCTGTTTCGGATCTGAATACTCCATAAGCAAGCTTAAAGAGAAGCCAGTGCTTCCAGCTCAACTCTGCGTCGAAAGGACGGGTGTGCTAGGTAGGTAAACAACGGGATGAGAATGGCTTCCATTTGACAGGTGTTCCAGGGCAAGCAGTTGTTAGCAGCAAATCGATATTTGTGTTTAATGGCACTGGCAGTACCATGGACTGAAGTTAAAACCTATAGCAGGCTAACACAAACCTGGTGGAGGGCGGTCAGACCGTCTACATTGGCGTAGTTGATGTCAGCGCCCCGGTCAAGCATTCGGAGCACCTCCTCGGTATCGCCGCTTGAGCAGGCGGCCAGAAACACGGCGCCATCATCGAACTTCACCTTCGTCTTCTTCTTTTTCAGAATAGGAGGCTCCTGGTCCGTTTCCGAGCCTAACCATCGCTTTAACTGCTCATTCCTCTTCTGCTTGGCGTCCGCCATCTTCATCCCCCTCCTGTCTCGGGCTTCTTATCTTTCTCCGAGAGAGGATATACTTTATAGTACCACTATCCCACAGCGCACTGGGGCGTGGGAAGGGAGGGCTGGGGAGGAGGGGGGAACTGAGAGAGAGAGAGAGAGAGAGAGAGAAGCGAGAGAGGGCGTCTGGATTGTTTTCCATAACCTCGCGAGAACTGGAGCTCAGGAGCTGCAGTATAACGTCACCATCAGCAGATTATGAGGGGAGAGTGAGCAGGGTAATCCCTTATAGACCATGAACACCAAATACGACAGGAGTACTTGAAAATATTACATAACAGTCACAAAGCTCACAAGCATTTCAGAGAGATGCACTGTTACAGTAGCAAGTAATATGTACAATCTCTACTCGGCCCTATTTTATATTGTATGTACATGTAGCTAAAGACAATATTTAAGATCAGTATTGAACTGAAGAACTTGCGCCCTCCACCCACCCAGTTATATGTCCAGATGGTAACCCTGTGACAACCTGGAAGCTGCTTACCTATGGGACTGCAGTTTTCCTATGCTTCTTCCAGCGCTGTACAACATGTCTGTATGTTATTTTTAATGGACTATATGTATTTCCCACCGGCGAATAGTGAAAACCAAACATCATGAATAAGACTAATGACAAACCAAAGATTGTATTCGCATATTACAAACTGCTTCATTGCTGTCTTTGTGTTACACAGTGTTTCTCCATTCATTCTGTTTTCAGTTTATTTATTTGTGTGCATAGAGCTGAGGGGCATTTCTATTTATTTAAGTCTTTTTTTTAGGTTGTTTGATCAGTAGTTGTGATTCAAATTAACTTCCTGATCACGACATGACCATTGTTCTTCGTTGGTAGTCTATTGTTATTTTTCATACAGATGTGACTTTTCTTTTTTTCTTTTCATTTCAGGAAGTGACATTTAGTCATGCTAAGTAAACAAACTTTCATTTTAGATGTTTTTCCCCTTTCTTTCACACATAAGCACATCAAGTGAAATTACAATGCCAATTATGTCATGTGTGACACGTTTAGTTTCCATCTAATACAAACACATTGCTTACTGAGGGAAAATAAAAAACTTCTTGCCACAAAGTACCTGTAATCATTTGATGGGTAACACTTGAAGTTCTAGGAATGTCTAGTGGACTCAAGCACTGGGGTGGTCCAGCTCAACCTGGAGTAAAAACAAGGTGGCCAGGCATAAAGTGTTTTTTATTTTGGCACCGCCATGTGTTATTGTTGGCAGGCACCCATGTGTACTCAGCAGGGGGTGCGGTATTGCCTCCTCATACGCAATTTGTGGGTATAAAACACACAGCCCTTTTTTTTACATTGAGGTGTCATTATAGATGATGATGTTATTTTTGTGTTTAGAGACATTTTTAAAGAGAAAATGATGCTGCTTATGCTTGATTATATACCACCCACCTACTGAACTTGAGGTTAACATCCTGAATAACAAGCTGTTCAAGCAGAATCATGATCCAAAACATTTATACAACAGTGATCATGAGCCATTATGTAAAGTCCCGTTACCCCCATTTTCTCATTTCAGAACCATTCTTCATGCCACTGACACTGAGTATAGACAGATTTAAATAATTTATTGTCTGCAAATGCAGCAAATGAGACTTGGGCAGCGGCACACAGGACTCTGAGCCAGAACAAGGAGGTTCAGACACAGAGATGATGAGCAGCTCAGCTGATACTGATCCTTAATGTTACTGAGAAGTCATGGGAAATTACAGTGGTTCTACTGAGTCATAGGGATAGTGGAACACCAACAGCGTCAGTGTCAGGAAGTTGTTGGCCAGAGGCTTCAGTGTGCTGATATCAGGAGGGCTGGAGGGAAAGTGATGTGTAAGCTGCTGTTCGGCGGGTAGGACTGACCTTACAGTGACTGACAGCAGAAAGCAAGCCATGTGGGCCACATCCAGCTCTGACTGCGATGAGAGTGTAGTGTGTGATACATGAATGAGTTTTAGAGCTGCAGACTGTGTTGATGCTTGCAGCATAAACTGCAAAAAATCTGTTGTTATATCAAAGTTTTGGTACAGTGGTTTCAGACTGTTGTTTTAAAGGAAGTAATTATTTTTTTCCTAACATTTGAAAACCAGGTTTCAAATATGTGATAGCATGGAAAGTAAAAATACAAAAAAACTTAAAGGGATTTGAATATTTATAGTTGTTTGCATTTTTAACCTTGCAAATCTCATCTCTAGTTTGCTTTAAATCTACAAATGTCAACATCATAGTTATGTAAGAGGGGCCCCATGTTGCACCGAGGGCACGGAAAGTGTTCAACATATATCTGCATGCTCCACTTAACACAGTAACAAACATCTTGGAACAACAGTAAAGCATCCTGTTTATGCATCCTGCCATGCCCCCTCAACAGCTGTATTTACCACAGTGATGTAAACCTTTAATGTTATACAGTACGTGGTAAGGTAAATGCAATCAGCACAAATAATTGTGGTTGTTGATTCAACGCCAGATGACTATCAGCACATCAGTGTTTGTGATAATTGATAGGACATCTGAGGATTCAGCAGGAAATACATTCTTCAACACTAGAGAACAATGGTTGTCAGCATCACCCCTGACAGGCAGTTGTGACGATTAATGCAGTCCTGCAGTATGTTATGTGTCATGAGACTTCTAGACAAGCTCCTGTCTTTTATAACACTTAACTTTGATCTCCTCTGACTGTTTGCTGTTCTTCCTGTTCCTTGAGAGGATAATTTTCTGGGAGTGACTCAAGTGTATCAATACCACAAAATTGCACTGGCACACTCTCACTGTTTGTCTTCAGCCGCTGAAACATGCCTGAGTGCGCTGATTAAAACCAAACGACGGACTTAAAAGTCACGTCGATGTATGCGTGTTCTCAGTAGCGTGACATCACTGTCAGAGCCCTCAGCACCTATGACTGATTCCTGAGAGGAAGCCCATGTTTACTGCTTTAATTAAGTGTTTCCGAAGTGACTGTTCTCCAGTGTGGTTTATGAAACCAGATGAGGTGTGCAAGTCAAGTGTTGTGGAAACCCAGCTGGAAAGGAGGAGGAGGCCTGTTTAAGTGTGCATATGTGCAAAACTGTGTGTTTCTAGGAATTGTGGACTAAATTTTGTTGATGTTGACCTTTTGAGATATCAGCCTGTTAAAATTATCCAGTTCGACTAATGCTATGTTTTTAAAAAAAATGTGATTTATAAAGTCGTTAAACATCTTTATCAGCTCGTTAGCTAGCACAATATAGCCTAGAGACATAAAGTCCATTCATTCTCATTGCATGATACACTGACTGCAATTTGATGCATTTATCAGTCTAGACTGACCCTGATATCAGCTCTCCAAATTTCACACCAGTGAGATCAAACGGGGAAAACACAAAATTTTCAGTGCACGTATGGTAACTGTATCCAGTCATACCCGCCCAGACAAGCAGCACTCACAGAGGGGTGACTGGTGATGTGTGGACAACTCAGTCCCATCTGAGAGAAGCCAGACGCCGTGCTCCCATGCTCCCATGTCACCCAAAGCCTGTTGTTGGCGCCTTCGACACTGACACACTCATCTTCTTCCTCTACTTGCAAGTCCAGACAGAAGCGCTATCGAGCAGATAGAAATAGTCATGCTTTGATGTTATCAGAGGACGTCTAAAAAGTGATGTCGAGAAATAGTCTGGTAGTGATGGCTCAGACCCTAAGACCCTTTCAATTAGTCACTGGTGGGTTTAAAATCTTGTCCTGGCCTGTGGTATCAGGTGAGAGTTATCAGGTCAACAGACGGTGAGAAGCCTGATTCCAGTGGAGCACAAAAATATTTTTCTTAGAAGGGTTCGTCCATGAAGGAACAGCCCCAAGGTGACATCGCGTGCTGGACCGGGCTCAACGTCCCACGTCCATCACTGATGAACAGGCCTCCGTTTGACTGCATGCTAACTATGTGTAGAACTTCACCTCCCCTCCAATGTCACCACGGGCTTCAACTGTCAAAGTATTTAGGGGCAGAGTGGAATGAGAAAGCAGACTCCGTCCAAGGCCAATCATATGTCAGCCAGTGAAGTGGAGGAACAGAAACAAACTTGGCAGAGAAACGGAGAGAGAGGAGAGGCAGTTGAGAGAATGGCAGGAGGGATAAAGAGGGGGGGCAGGTTGTGTCAGACCATTCTCATCAAGACGAATAATAATAGTAATCTGATCTGGCCAATAGTCACATGGCTTCTTCTCAGCTGTGGGTGCTGCTTTACATGCTTGTGTCTGGGTTCTTCTTTGTGTTTGTGCACTGTAAATCAGCACTCAAGGTCTCTTAATCATTTTGACCAAATGGGTTAAGCATTACAGCAACACCTCATGAAACAGAGTCACTACTGCAATAGTATTTTCATTTTTGGGTCACGATTGAAAGGCACAGACTGAAGCTGCTGCAGCTTCTGCGTGCGATCTCAGGGAATATGTCATATTTAGTACCACTACACCGGTGATCAGGAATGCTATGGAAACCCCTCGAAAATACCAGCTTGACAAAATAATCTGTGCCACCTGGCAGTCTGAATGCTCTGTGTTAACATGAGGAGGTATCTCATCAAGAGCACCCTGCATCCAAAACTGGGGTGCAGGCCACGGCGGGGAGGATAGTGGAGGGCTGGGGAGTGTTCATGAGGTGATCTACTCCCAGACGACAGCTGAGCTCTAACCCTGAACAGAAATAGGGCAGTCGCTCTCACTTAGCAGGGGCTGTACAGCAGGAGCATCACTTGATTCTGCTCTTTCAATCCCAGGCCATTATGCTGGCATGATAACAATGGATGTTTGATTGTGCCAATTGAATTCAAATGTGTGTATTGTGACCATGCTATGTCAGAAATGTGCATATGAACAGTGGAATCAGTGTACGATGCAGACACATTTCATTATGGGGTGGATGCGTGTTTCTTTAAGGCCGGATGAGTAGCGACAGCCTAATAAGACAAGGCTATTTGAGTGACCTTGTTTCCTAGAGAAAAGAGGCTAATAATAGGCCAAAATCTGGAGCTGTGGCAAAGCCTGTGGTAGGTTAGCACTAAAAGCTACAATGAATCATTCCATGCAAGCCATGGAAAAAAAAAGACCATCAAAAATAAATATCATGGCCCAAGCAGATGAAGATGAGCATGTTATATGTCTTTAAACCATTTACCAAGATGCTGGAGGAGCCTGTTAGGAAACAGATTACAGGTTACAAATGACCAGGCAGGACATGTGTTAAGAGAGGGGTTTACATTTTTTCATGTCTGTCTAAAAATAGACCTCACATGCCCATATGTAGATTGAAAGACTTACTGCTCATTGTATTCATTTCCTCATGCCCATACTGGTCATGAAGAGTTCCCTTCTCGGTGCAATTCCAACATTCGACACCTGATGAATGTAGCTAGCCTCCTTCTAGCTCTGGTCCTGTCTCCACTTCTGAGGGACAAATCTGGCTCTTCAGCAGCCAAAGGCTCTACTATGTTCACCAGCTAGTCGTTAAACTTTGTCTGTGTGCTGTTTGGTCCCGGGCAGTTAGCGTTCAGTGAGTTTATTAGAGCTTTTTGCTGAAAACAGCTGCCTGGTGATGCTGACGGGTTAATGAGAGCAGTGAGACTGAACCAGAACAGTGAAGTTCTGAGTCAGAAAACCAAAACAAAACTAAAATGTGCTGTAAAGCTGAGGAGAACTGTAGAGTCGGGTGATAATTCTCTATAGGTTAGCCTTTATGAGCAAACCCTTTCACATACAAGTAGACATAATGACTATAGTAGCTTTAAGTTACAAGAATATTAATTAATTATATCAAAACCACTTTTAATTTAATTAAACTAATATAGTGCAGTATCAGAGGGTCTTCAACGTGATTTCCACGAAAGCTGAACAGGATACTCCCATACTTCCACTGACACTCTTTATCTTAGATTATTTTAAGGCACTGATTCGCCTGTTTTAGAGTTCTTGATTTAGCTGTTGAAACCCTCTGCCCTCATTATTTCCATTCACCTTGATGAAAAGAAGCATGAGTGGAAAAACAGAGCCGTGTTCAGTCTTTAAGCCTCTGCCCTATCAGGTTTAAATACCACTTACACATTGTGAACTGAACTCAACCCCATGGATGATCAGGGGTGCAGGCCCAGTGGGCGCATTCTCTGAGGTCAAAGGTCACAGGCCATCCCATTTGTCATGGGCGCTACTTCAAGACACTTCGTTTCACATGTGGACAGGTTCATGTTTCAATTAACAGGTGTCATATATCTCATTTCCTAAGCGTGCTCATCTCCCACGACCTCGGTAATCCTAAAATCCACAGCAAGTTACAATGGATATCTGTTGGCCATTGTTTCCAGTGACTAGCATAAATCATATTCAGTTTATTTCAGCCAGAGGTTAAAATCTGGATCCAGGGGTGTGCTCAGATACATGAATTACATTTCTAAAGGCCATCTGATAACTCACAAGATCCATTTATCCATAGTCGTCTTTGAATCAAGAAAGTGAAGTCAACCATAGGCCTGAATTCCTTACACAACAACAGCTTTTAACTTTCCTCCATTATTCAGTCACGTGCAGTTAACTTCCATCCACACACTTCACAGAGGAAGCCCTAAAGCAGCAGCTTAAAAATAGTTAAGTGTTACTTGTGCTACTCTCCCTCTTACAGTGCCACCCACATATGATTGTTACCCTTCATGCAGCCATCTGACAGCATTTTCTGCACTAACTTCTGCAGATATCTCTATAAGCTAGACTAAAGCTTGCAGGCAAAAATGATATCATGAATTCATTGCTTCACCTCATGTTGGGACAATCAATTACGAAACACCATCTACTGCAAGTTTAGAGCGGGGCTTTTTGTCTGAACGAATTTATGCTATGCATGATGACCTGTAATGCAACATCAAAGTGATGTGTATTTTTGCAAGCTGACACCTCAACCACAATTTGTTGGTGGGTGTGAAATTCCCAGTAACACAGAAGAAGAAACAGATTTCATAGTCTTTGCAGTTAGATGTGGTCTCAATGATTTTTTATTTGCCTCCGCTTCACTCTCATAATCTTGGCCACTATTTCCTGCAAATGCAAGCACATCTTGTTTTTTTGTAATATAGATGGTAGCCCAAATACTGAAGCACTCTCTGTGATGTAGTTTAAATTTAGAGTGCACTGTAAATTGGGTCAAGGCAGTTTTAGTGCCAATATTCACAGTCCTCGTCTCCCATGTCCAGAGTGCAGCCAGAGGAATGTAAATGAAGTGCATTTTGAACACTGTGGACGAAGTTCCAGACAACGTGACACACTGAGCCTGGTGTTCAGAGGAACAGTCAACTCCAGTGACCTACCGTAGCGTTTGATTCAGCTCTGTTATCTGCTAGGCACAGGCCTCACGGCAAGCTGTGGCTGTGTCATAGCTCACAAGGTGAAGACTGACGCTGTTCATCAAATGTGGTTCCTGTCAGCAGCCTCTGTCTATTCGTACCAGAGCTCGAGAGGAGGATGACAAAAGGATAGGGGCTGATGGGAGGGCGGAGAAGTGTAGCAGGTAGTGTTGGTGTTCGCAGAGTATGGAACACAAATTAGACCAAAACCTCTAAATCCGTGTTCCATGACAGAGTATCGTAAAAGTACACGATACAGCTGAAGATGTAAATCAGGCAAAACAAGTCACCACACTGAAGCAGCCCAAAAAATTCCAGTTTGGCAGATGACTAAACACAAACAAACATGACATGAAAAGCGGGCAGGAAGTGTAACTCAAGATAAACAATCAGATTTATTTTGAAAGCCCGTGTGACATCATCATAACAACCTTCAGCGGCGGGCCGGTGCTAAAAATAGCAAAGACGTCAAAGCGCTGGTACATATATGTCCATGAAGTGTGCGGAGAGCATTCCCCAGATAACAGCAGATGTCTTGTAGATTGGAGCCTGGTGAAGCGCTCGCCCACACATTGCCTGATGCATCTCACTCCAGGCGCTGGAAGCTCACCTGGGAAAAGCCAATGCAAAGGCTCCAAAATGACTGTGTGTGGGGTTAAAGGGGGCATTGGGATCTGTTTTGGCCTTCTACGCATTGTGTACATGAGGTGGTACTTGACCCCTATCGCGGAGGCTGTGATGGAAAAAATTAGTCGGGCTTGGGGAAACAGAAAGGCCAGCAGCTGCGTGTGAAGACATGTGCTATTTGTTGAATCTGGTACATTCTGATTGGTCAGAGGATGTATGTGATAAGTGGCTAAGTAAAATGGTTTCACTGTTAGCCAAGCACAACTTACAAAAGACTACTTCTGCATCCCCTGTTGCTGTTGTGATATTGCATTTCCTCCTCATTTCTGCTTTCGCTTTGCAAATAAAGGGAACTTTGTCACAGTTCTGCAATTGCTCGTAACACTCTAAAATTTAAAAGAACCCACTTTAAGCAGCCTTAATGAAAACAGCAAGGCAGAATAACTCCCAATCTGGGAAATCCAAGCTTTCACAACAAGTCCTTCCAGCTTCTTATGGATGGAAGCCTTATTTCAGCTCAATGAAGTCATCAGTGTCGTGTGTTGCTCTGATGTGCCTGATGAGTTTGGCCAAAGCCTGGCCCTGCTCCTGCTGCCGGGCTTCTCCGCTGCTGTTGAGGGAGGAAAAAAACATAAGGGGGGAAAGGAAAGAGTCCACGACATCATCTCTCCAGGCCTTTTAAGGAGCTCTCCAGCGGAGGGCTGAGAGTGTTGGCCCACTTTCCCATCAGAGCTTCCCAGCCTTGTCTCCTCTCCCCCTGGGAGCCTGGAACACAGTGTGACTGAGCACAGACTTATAGACACACCACGAAATACAATATGGATATAATATACTCTAAAAACAGACCAAAAATACTCTAACAAACTGACTAAAAACATACTCAGACAGTAAAGATAAACTACACGTAACTCAAGACACCGGCACGAGGTGGCTCCCATTTGTCATGTGCGCTTATGAGTGAAATAGACCACAAGTTGTAGCATGTACTTACCATGTTGTCAAGGTCACACTTCATCATCTTTTGGACATTTTAATATGTGTGCAGGCACAAGCACACCGAGGGAGAGAAATGAGGGGATGCTAGTTGCTGGTAGTGATCACATTCATCATTGTATTTCCAGATGTTGTCAAAGGCCAAAGCAGTGCTGGAGCTCAGTGTTCCACAGCCCATCAGATAGAAACAGCGCAGAGAGGAGGGGAAGAAAAGAGAAAGAGCGAAAGAGGAGGAATAAAGAAGGCTTTGGTGTAGCGGTGACCCTCTCTGGTTGTATCACTGCCGATGTCAGCCAGACCCTACATGGCCCCCTTCTCACCCCACTGCCACTGTGTCATACATGAACCCTGACCAGAGTCAACCCACGCACACAGACACACACACTCATACAGAAAGGCTGCAATGGAGAATAAGTAGGGGGAGACCAGAGTGAGATGGAACAAGAAGGGTGATGCAGCAGATTGTGTGGGTGAGCTGAATGTGTGTGTGTGTGAGTGTGTGAGAGAGAGAGTGAGCGAGATTGATCGAGGGGAAGTACCGGTGTGTGTGTGTGTGACAGCACAGACAAATGGCGAGTGAAAGGCTGTTATGTTGGCAAGTTTGGCCCTGCTCGACTGCCAGATCAGCTTCACAAATTCAGCGTTTGAAGTGCAGCTCTGAGCTCCTCAACCTGCTCCATGAACAATAAGCCCTGCTTAGATACATAATGAGGCTTTTTGAGTCAGCTGGAAGGAATAATTTTGTTTTCCTGGATCACATCAGATGTTATATTACAACCCATTCCGTCTGAATAAAATCACTGAATTTGAAGAACTGCCTTTTTTCACATGACATGAAACATAGAGTCAAAATTCTGAATACTGGTCATTGTTAATCTTACATGAAAAAAACAGCTATGTAACCCAGTCAGTTAGATCGGTATCAAGTAACAAAACTTTATTTTACTTACAACAGTTGAAAAATCTGTTTAATATTTTGATAAAGCAAAGTGATTTGACAAAATTGAGAATACTTACTTTACTTAAGCACTAAAAATAATCAAAAATATTATTCAGTATTCAGGTCTTATTTAACTTTATCAGCTAATTGACTTGCTCATGTTTAATTTCCATAACAGCACAGCTCATGGTTCAACACATTTTCTTTTCTTAATTTGGCAGATGTTGTATTTTGCCTGACAGATTACACGAGTGGTTAATGTGAATCAGATTCATGCAACAAATTGAAGGAAAGTGCTGGAAAAGGAAAAATGACATAAATTCTGGGGTGTTTGGATCCAGCACTACTATTTGGGGAAAACATTGCATTCTGGGAGGAGAGACAATATGTCCACTCACTTCTGCATTATCCTGTGACCCCAACTCTAAGGCCAGATGGAAGTTGACAGAGCATGGGACAGCTGCAAGGCCCATTGCTATGTGGTAAATGCTTGCTGAAATAGCCAAATTAATGGAAGGGGCTCAAGTCCAAACTGGGGTTCAATACCGGGCCACATTTTAGTGCTATGAGCTGTCATCCAGTCAGGCAGACATCAATATTTACTGCTGCCATGGCACAGCAACAGGCAAAAAGGGGCAGTGGCAGCCATTTTGGTACCTCTCACTTCCATGGATGACTTTGTGCCAGTTTCAGGAAATCCCACTTTCTGTGGCACATTGGGATTGTTGTTTCTTAGTAAGAGGCCTGAATGTGTCAGAAACACTGGGAGGGATGTTGAACACTTTAATGATTGTGTAACTGCTGTTTTGAAAACTCTGGTGCATGTTCGACTCTCTATAAAAATTTAAGACATTTAAAAATAGCTGACAAAAAACAGTTGTTGCTCTCCAATTGAGTTAGAGGGACATTCTCTAATTCTCTCTTGCACAGTCACAAAATGTTTTGACAATTGAAAGAAACTGCAGATTTCAGGATTTTTCAGTATTGTGGTACATTTGAACATTTTACAGGAAAATGGTGGAATAGCGCAAGCTATTTATGGACCCTCGCACAAGGATATAAAAGGTAAGACCTGCTGCCTTGAATCATATTTCTCTTGACTTGCAGATTCATGAGCCTCACAGCTGCTTCTCAGAGAAGACACTTTTCTGCCTCATGAGCTGAAAAGAGTTTCCCCTTGTTGCCATGGCGACAGCACTTCTGTATACCTCACAAAACCTTTTGTGCCCCTCTCGGCCCCTCCGCCTACCAGTTTGAGCGGATCTTCTCCTTCTGCTCAGGGAAACTTCAATTACCGCCAACACTTTTTCAACCACCGCAAGGCCTATTATGGTCAAATGAGACACTATGGCCGGCCAGGAACAGGATCTCCTCCCCTGTAAATCTGAGAGCGTTGTCTCATGCTCAGGGTGCTGTGACAAGACGAGGTCAAGGGGTCACACCTCCAGGTGATGTGTTTCCATAAGGACGTGGAGAGGAGCTGCACATATATGGTGTGGTCTTTATTTATTGCCAGCCCTTTTACTGGATGACGGTAGACTCTCCTCCTTCTGCAAGCTCTGCACCTCTTCTGAAGCAATGAAGCTCAGAGTTTGCTTCTTTAAAAAAAAATGTGGGATTTAAGGTGGGATGGGATTCTGGGACCTTCTAAGATCATGATCATGATTTTATCTACCATATGTAAACAGAATAAATTATAATGTGACTGTGTGAGCTTCAGTCCTCCGTAGAGTTTGCACTGAAATACCTCTACCCAAAGCTGTAATGTGAGAGCGTTTAACCTCAAATGGTTGAGCAGTCTGGACATTGTAAAATGAACTTGACAGTTAGCAACACAAAAGGACTGTATACTTTAGGGAACTGTCGAACAGAGCAGGAAATCAGGGATGATTCAGCAGCCTTAACATGTTTCCTATGCAGACAGTGATGGGGAGGCCCCTAGTGACCCATAACACAAACACAGGTTTATCTGAAAGCTTATCATCCAGCCTGGGGTACCCACACAGGGCTTCCTTTGTCTGCCTGACTCTGGTGTAGATACTGGCACTCTCAGTCTATAGCTACATCCCTAAAATGTATCTGTTGGCTAATAACCTCTTGACTTGTCACGCATAGGCTGAAAGGAAGGGGACAATGAAAGGAGAGAGTGTCCTAGAGAAAAGAACAGGTCAGGCTCTGGACTAAGTTCTTCATTTAATGACTCTTAAGTGGAGCAGGGTCCATTTGTCACTATAAGAGCATTAGGGAATAGGTCCAAACACCTACTGTATGTCTTCATTCATTTCAACACTGACCTTTTCTTATTACTCTGCTTCCACTTTACTTCTGAAGGGAAGCAGCCTCATAAATTTAGAGACTACTTTAACGCTGCACTATACAATATTTTTAAATTAATGATGAATCCCTTCTTTTTATGAAAGGCGCACTCAAAGTGAAGGACAACTGAGAATCTCCACCTGAATACAGTTTGCCTCAGCTCTATGGAGGTAACACCATGAAAGAACGTGGGTGAATGCCATGGGTGTCTGACATAAAACTTTAAATCTATGGTTTGAACGCCACAATGGTAGGAATTTTTCTGCTGAAGTAGAGACTGCAAGCAGCAAAATTCATTATCCATCTAGAACGGCTCATCAGCAGGCAGCCCCGAGGGGAGTATGCATTCCCTCTGACAATAAAAGAAGCCAGGTGCCTGTTCACCCGTGGTCGACACTATAAACACCACTCTCGCTGCAGTAAATGTCAGGCATAGGTAGGCACTGCACACCGCACACGGCTCACGTCACTGTATACAGATTCCAAAGATGCTATCTATCTTCAGTCCTTCTCTGACCCAAGAATGGCCCTGCTTCTTCCCTCCTTTAAGGGTAAGACTGTGCCTTGATGCTGACACTTTTCTCTCGTCTCCAGTGTCGGACAAGTCCCTCTCAGGGCTATATAGAGAAGGCGCCTGGTACTGTTTTTCACCCTGACATCAATTGAGCCAATCACCACAAAGACTCCATTTGTTTTTGTCAACTGCACATCCATGATGAATCATGAGAAAACAGAGAGGGGACCGTTTGACGCAAGCTTCCTCCCACAAACTGCAGGGTCTAGTTTGGTCACATCAACATTGTCCAACATTGTGGTCAGATCAAAGACTGTCTCTTGTGTAGGACTATGGTTTGATATTTGGAGTCCAAAAAGATCCCCACTTCATCATATCCTGTCCCATTCCCATACCCTGACCCTCAGCTCCTCAGCCCCTTGCAGAGCTGAACCACATGATCTCTGTGGCTGGACTTACCACAAGCTTAAATTAGGTTTGATGAAACCAAGTGTCAGTGAGTTTGTGTAGTTTGATGCAAGCTGTCAGGTGTTAATGCCGGGCAAATGAATGCTCTGCAGTGACCTCTGCCAGACAGCCTCTGGTTGATGATACAACCTTGCCCCCAGCTGAGATGGCAATGATGTCACACTTAAAATGGTGTTATTGCTTGTACCCACACCAGAGGGTGCTGCTGGTTAGAGATTCAAAATAAGTGGATGAGGAGGAGACATGATCAGACCCTATAGTCTTACATTATCAATTCATTATCGGTTTCAAAATAATTCTTAATAATTAAAATAATTATTTATCATTTTGATGATCCCAAAGAAAAGCTGCCTACTTGTGGAACAGCCCAGATTTTTGATATAAGGTGGTAGGACTGATATATGTTGATGCAGAAGACTGTGGAGTGCATTTTAAACATACAGTAAGTCCAGGACACGAATCTCCTGTGGGCTTGTGTCAACATTACCCAACTTGTTTAACAAGTAAGTAAATAAAATTCGGTTGTTATATTTGCAACTGACATAAGATACAAGCTTTACGAGCGACACAAGAGTAAAGTTTAGTGACAGTACTGCAGGATAACCTCAAGCCTTCACAGTATGTACGGTTCAAATAAGGTCAAGGATCCTGAATGTAACTTCACTATATTTGGTGAAAAGCCGCATGTTAAAGAATTTTCTGTACTTAACGGCGTAACCGAGAGCAACGTTTGCCAAAAAAGAATATCAGTTTCTCCATTTACATCTCCTAAATGTAAAATGGAGGTAGAGCAAGGGTAACTGTCGCAAACCCTACCACCAAGTACGTCTGAAGTGTCGTGCAACAGCCCCTGATGTTCGGCGTGTGAAACCCCATCGGTCTCTCCGTACGGCACCCAAGCTGAAGACGGTATGTTCTTCAGCCTGATCCGTTAAAATACAATAAATTATACTTACTCTGTGGTCTCTAATGTAACTGTCCGTCCTTGTGTGTTTTAGAAACATGCCAGCTAAAGGTCCCCTGCAATCTGTCCAGGTTTTTGGACGCAAAGTAAGTAAATATATACAAATTATTCCACGTGTGGTACTGTGGCTAAAGGGTCTTGCTAGCGCACATTAGCTAAACTAGCTATTACGAAGTGGTGGTGTGTCGTTGTTTCACATCGATATATTCCAGTAATTAAACTTATGTAGGCCAGTGTATCTATAAGACGTACTGGAACTCCGTGTGAAGCTCTGTCATACATGATCGCTAAGCTTCCGTATGATTGTGGCTTATTTAGCCATCTGACTTAGCTTACCTAGCTAACCCGGTTGTTAGCAATGGTTTGGATTCTGATACTTAACAGAGGGTGACAACGTTAATGTTAGCTCACATGTCTCTTCAAGCGTTCAAACGTACAAATTTCTTTTTTAAAAGCAAAGGCAATTTATTCTAATCCGTCACGTGGTCACAGGAATCCCGAGTTATAATCAACAAAAGTTTGAGTTACCGGTAAATCAGGATGATGCCATGAGTTTATTCGTTAGGTGTGTAAAAGATAATTGAATTATATATTTTAATTTTTAATGCATTTGTTTTTGATGGGCTCTCATGATGATGATGATTCTGTCATAGAAAACCGCCACAGCAGTTGCTCACTGCAAGAGGGGGAATGGCCTGATCAAGGTGAACGGCAGACCCCTGGAGATGGTGGAGCCTGCCACTCTCCAGTACAAGGTGAGTTCATATAAGAAAGGAGAACATCAAAGTGGACAGGTCTGTGAGGTAGGAGAGAGGCAGGGCAGTGTCCACGACATTTAACCAGACCTTACTCAACATGCATTTTAAGGCAGTGTCACCTAGCAGCTTACAAGAATGTTAGACCACTTTGACCAAGTGTGAATTATTGCAGATGATGGCATGAATTGCTGATACTCTGCTCAGCATCAGCTGTAAGAACTACCAGGAGAAGTGTTTCTTAGCATAACTCTTTCACTAAGTTATACTTACATTTCAATGTTCTAAGAAGATCCAGGATATAAAATTGACATCATGTTCCTTTTTAGCTTCTGGAGCCAGTACTGCTGCTGGGCAAGGAGCGTTTTGCTGGAGTTGACATCAGAGTCAGAGTGAAGGGTGGTGGACATGTGGCACAGATCTATGGTAAGCCTTATTTTCGCTCTCTGTGTTGTTTCTTTATACTTACCAGCCATAAGTATGTGATTTGGGATGCTTTAACCATGCCACAAATTCTTGTCTTCCAGCTATCCGTCAGGCCATCTCCAAAGCCCTGGTCGCATACTACCAGAAGTGTAAGTATTAAAATTGCTCATTGCTATGTAGTGACATATGCATGCACACTTTGAGTGGTATATTTAAATCCTCAAGCACTGAAGGGCCAGTGTCACCTGCATGAGTTGTGTTAAGGATCACATACTGCTGTTTGCAAATATTGTGAGCAGAGGTAAATGTGATCCTGGTTCAGAATATTGGTCAACTGCATACAGTGTGATTTGATGTGAAATGTTCATAGGCAGACTCAGTGTATGAAAGATGCAGTAGGGGGCTGACGATATCTACAGGTTTAAAACAGCTCCATGATACTTTTAACCAGCTGGTTTGTTTTCTGACAGTGTGATAAAGCTTTTTTTTTTTTAATAAATAGTGCACATGCTGTATTCTGTAGAATGAAGTAACATGACCTGTGGGCTTGTGAAGAAGTAGGAGAGTAACCTCAAGTGTTTTTGTTTTGCTGCAGATGTGGATGAGGCCTCCAAGAAGGAGATCAAGGACATCCTGATCCAGTACGACAGGACCCTGCTGGTTGCCGATCCACGTCGTTGCGAGTCCAAGAAGTTCGGTGGACCTGGAGCTCGTGCCCGCTACCAGAAGTCCTACCGTTAATTGCCCTGTACATTTTCATAATAAATTGGAGGACAAAGGATTTTGTCTGTCATTTTTTTTATTCATAAAACTGTAGGAATGTCTTGCTTACAACCTCCCGTCCCTAGCTTTTCAATAGACAGGTGTGTTTGCTTGTTGGGTTGAAGTTGTTGGATGTAAGTGCAAGACACTTTGGAGTTAATGTTCTTTGTCACATGGCACAAAGAGACTTACTGTTGGCAGAAAGCGATGTATTTCTCTGTCGTGTTATGAGTGCTCCAAAACAAACTCTGGCTTTTGCAGTGAAGGGAATTATACATATACACTCACCAGCCACTTTATTAGGAACACCTTGCAAGTACCCAGGACCCACTTTCGCCTTTAGAACTGCCTTAATTATATGAAATCAGGTGTACCTAATGAAGTGGCTGGTGAGTCTGTAACACTCAGTTCATTGTGGTTGTTAGTTACTATCAGCCTGTGTGTTGTTTTGTGGGACTCAAAGAACAAAGGTGGTCACACCTATCAAAAATTAAGTCACAGCATTTACTCCTTTATATGCAGCTCTATCCTTATATATTGTGTACACCGAGAAACAGCAGGTTTTCCAATATTGTGTTTGCAGTGTAGTGATATTGTTACTTGCTATAGTTGGAAAAGCACAGGTGTTACCAATCACATTAACAGTGGCTCTGAACTAATTAAGTATCCCAGTGAGCCAGCATGAACAGAACCAGGACCCTGAAACTGGAGCAGCTAAATGAAATTCAGCCATCATGAACTGTATTACTGCTGTGAGACATGTTTATGTCCACTGTGAAAAAGACCCATTTAATGGGTTTTACATTTATATTTCCTTTTAGTCACTTTCATAAAGTCAAGTTATTGCCGCAGTCCACCAGTAGAGGGAGCTGTAAGACAGTGGTGAAAGAACAATGCAAGTACATCACTCCCTCACCAGCAGCCATTAGAAAACGTGTTCCACTGGCTTGCTGCCATTTCACAATGAGTCTCATTGTCTTACAGATCAACAAATATGTGATTGGTAAAAACACCAGATAACAATTCCTCACTTTAACTGTTTTTTTTGTGAAAATGCCTCTGAACAAAACACATGCGTTTCCTTGCTTGGGCGAATAATTTCTAGTCATAGTACCCCAACTGAATCTGCCTTGCAATCTCTGCAAACAACAAATTGGACAGAGAAACACTGATGCAAATGTTGACTATTGTTGCCCGTGTTGACTTTGTTATTAAAAAATCAGATATCGTAACCAGGCAGTGTGTTCCCCTGGTGATTTGATGGATGCTTTTTCACACAACCATTTTCAGGTGTGTGGAAGTGCATAATGAAACTGGCTTCACTGCACCAAAATTTTCGATTTCATTATTCTGGTTGGTGGTTTCGTTGTCTTTTTTTTCCAGTCTTTTCAACCCTGATAAGAATATCCTGCACACACAATTTACACTTATCAACTCTCAACACAAAAATAGTCTGTTTCCTCCTGCGCCTCCGTTATATCCAGGTTCATAGTCTTGCATCAAATTGCAGCATTCTTTCCTCATTTTCTGCTGATTGCTTGCTGCTGCTTTCTGTTTTTCCTGCCAGTGCTGATTCACAAACACACCGCTCCGCCACAACAACAGGAGCGTGATGAGGTGAGCTGAGCTGAGCTGAGGCCCAGATGTTGTTGGCCTCTCTGTGGGCAGCCAGCAGCAGCCGTTCCTGCTTGGTGAGCTCCCGGGGAGGGGGGGTATTGGAGGGGGGGATATGGCCTGTTTACAGCCCTCCAATAATCAACACAGCAGGGAAGCCCACTCCCCACTGCTACTGTTGTTTACTGCTGTTTATTTTCTGCCCCTGCCTACCGCCTCACCTCTAAAGGCCATAATGCTACACCGGTGACATTCTGCGTCCGTGGAAATGGCTGCTGTTTTTTTTTTTTCTGCAGCAAAGAATAATGACAGACAACAGAGAGGAAAATAATGTGGATAATGCAGCGAGCTGCAGGGAGCAGAGGCAGAAGAGGCACAGAGCTGTGAGAAAATTATGTTTGTGATCTCTGTCTCCATCTCTGTTTTCTCAAATTGATGTGTGTATATCATAGTATAAGTTAGAAAAGGAAGAATAAACAGTCATAACAGGAAAACTGCTTTTTTATTCAGTGAATTAAATCACACACTTATTAAAAGGCCTTCAGAATAAATTACCAGTTTAACTTTGTGCAGGAACAACTCTCTAATCAGCCACATTTATATTTGCTGATGATTTAATAACTTTTGCTGATGGCTTATTAAGAAGTGCCTTATTACTTTATATTAATGACTTTTTAACATTTGTAGCTGCAGACTCAAATTTCAGAGCACTGCGTGGTCTAATGCAATTTGTTGTTCCACATCTAACTCATTAAAGGAAATGTTCAACATGTCAGCACCTGTATTGGTTTGTTTTCCTCTCTCTCAACAAGCTGCTGCTGCTTTGATTCAGGAACAATGCTGTTTAAAAGCTGATGGGCTGTGACGGTAAATTAAGTAAAATCGACTGGGAACACAAAGGTGTGGCTTATTTTTGCACAAGTCTTATAATTCTTTTGGGGCTTAAATCATGTCATTAAGTGTGCAGGATTTATTCCTTACACACACACACACACACACACACACACACACAACCGAGCACCTGCCTTTCCTCTGTTAACACCTCTGCCTCTCTGGGTCCCAAATCACACAAACACGGAGGTGTCAGGCCAGGATGCATTTTGTCATCACTTGCACTTCATCCCCACCTCTCCTCACGACACCTTCACGAACACACACACTGCAATTAACACATGAAAGAATATGAGGAATACACCCACAGCCATACACATAAGATTCGAGCACGAGCTAGGGTGCCTGCACTTTCTATTCCAGCCTCCTTTCTTCAGAGACAAAGAGAAACGGGGAGGGATATTCATGAACATACACTGACCACAGCTCTCCTCTTCCTCCTCGTCGAGCCTCATTGCCCTGAATGAGTGAACAACAATTGGTCGAGGGTGCCAGCGGCTGAGGATCGGGGACAGTAGCAGGCAGCAGCAAATGTTGGCTTCACTGGAGAGGAAACGCAGCCCAGCCAAGCGACACGCTGCTGTTTGGGCCGAGAGTGATAATGAGGGGCTAGCTGCTTATCTGTTGCATTGTCCTTGAGGGGAGGTGATCTCTGTGAGTGTGTGTGTGTGTGTGTGAATTTGTAAGAGGATGAATATCTCAATTGAGACTAGGACTGGTTTTATTGAATTCTGACGTGCCAATTCCATGATACCAAAGTTAGGATTTTTGTGCAATCCTTTAAGAAATAAACATGTTTTGTTTTGTTTTTTCATTAAAAAAAAAAAAAACAGTCTCAATTTTTTAATGTAACAAAGTCAAACTTCCTTATTAATCAGTGTTTCATGCTTTAACTTGTACTTAAACAATTATTGGAATAATAGACAGAATTGATATACAACAGTTATGATAACTGATGAACCATTTGAATAATTTTTAGGATCAAATAAAAACGATTTGGACTGTTGGTCAAACAAAACAAGCAATTTGACCCCGACCATTTTACCACATGTTTTGACACTTTATGTATTCAACAATGAAATAAATAAAGATCAGTACAGGAGGTCACCTGGACCAGTAGCTTCCTATCTTCCTTTCACTTTGATCTTAGGCTGTTTCTGTCTCTGCGTTCCCACATACAGCACATCCCAGCAGCTAATGTTGATGAGGATGAACGACCCAACGTTCATATCAGTATCTGTAACATCTGCTTCCAACCCAGGATGTGCTGACTGAGAATTCTTCAGCATTCTTCAACAGAGCTACACTGCAAACACACACACACGCACAACATATTCAAAAATAATGAGCCCTGATAAAATGTGCAAACAGTTCAAACTACACTTTCTAAACTTTCTAGGAAGTGTTTCCTAATCTTCTGAAGTCTGTGTACAAGTGGTTTCATGCAGAGAGCACAGTGATCATCAAGGCTTTTTCATTCTTTTTGGGCCAAACTTTGCAGACAGTTAAAAATCCTGCAGGTACAGTGTGTGTGTGTGTGTGTGTGTGTGTGTGTGTGTGTGTGTGTGTGTGTGTGTGTGTGTGTGTGTGTGTGTGTGTGTGTGTGTGTGTGTGTGTCTGTATGCATAAGGCAGCTTGTTACAGGCAGCAGCTTTGAACACTGTTCTCTTTGGTCTTTGGAGAAACAGACAAAGCAGATTGGATTTGTCTGTGAGGATCTGAGTTTTCAGAGAAAACCTGGGATCACTTCTTGACAACTTTTGTCTCTCTTTGCAGAATCTTGATTGGAGAGGAAAAGCAAATAAATCTCTGGCTGCTAATGGCTGAAGTCTTTTATTGTTCCTACTTTCCTGTAAATAACACCTTTGTGTCAATTGTTTTGTGTATTTTTTTTTTTTTACCTTTTGGAGATAGTTTTTATTGTTGGCACAACACAGCTGTGAAAAAGGACAGTGATCACAAATGAGCTGCTACCTGAATGTTTGAAATAAACATTTCAGAGGTCTGGCATGAAAACTGACGACAACTACGAAGTCAGGTCTTTTCTGTTTATTCTAGGATCCCACGTTCCACTTAGTTTCAACCCCGCCTGTTCCCTTAAAGTACCCTTCGTTACCGATGAGGGTGGAGAGAGAATACGGAGCTGATGATGGATTCATCTCATCTGTTTCACTCTGCACAAAGAGGCTTCGCTGGCTCTCTTCTCAGCCTGTTTTTGGTCTGAAAGCAGCCAGAAAAGGGCTCCCTGTTACTGACCCGCTCTGTTAGTCACACTCTCAGCAGCCAGCATTGACTCATTCCCAACGCATTTAACCTAGACTTGAACTAAAGCAGAATTAGTCCCAGTGCGCTCACACCGCAGAACCTTTGTCTCCCATTAAAATCTGCCTCTACCCTCGACTCCTTATGTTTTCCTTCTCCTTTTCTTCCTCCGTCTTTGTGCAGGCGGTGTGTCGGTGGCACTGTGGCGCTGGGCAGGCCCTGCACACAGGGTGAGCCGGGTCGTGCAGGGGTTTCCCCATGAGAGCTCAGTTGTTACGTCCGAGCCAAATCGGGGGGGTCATAGGCTACCACACACACCCTTCAACCTTTAGCCTTCAGCTCTGGAAGCGGTGCTCTGATTCCCTGCGACAACCTGCAGAGGACCTGCGGTGATCCCCCTCCTCAGGGGTCAGCCAGGCCGGTCAGGATCTATTTTAGTGAAAACACACAGTTCATACAAGACGGCCTCGCCTCCTGTGCAGCAGGGGCGAGCAGATTATTGGAGTTCACAACGCTCTGAGGTGGGATTCCAGACAGCTTTGAAGTATAGAGGTTATCTTTCATTCCTGCCACGTTTGTTGTTGTTTCTTTTAACGTCATGATTAAAGGAATACGTCAGGACTGGTCAACTTAGCGGTGAAGAGATGAGAATATGTGCACCATCACCCACACTCCTTGATTTATCAAGTATCTCAGCTTTAAAGGCAGAGTTACAGATGAAGAATAATGTGTACCACTCATATTTCAAAATACAGAAATTAGGCCTTTAAAACTAATTTGTGAGAAGTGTGTCCAAGTCTGAGAGGTGTGTACGTGAGACTGGTGAATCCATCAATGCAGCTGCAATTATACAAAATAGAAAACAACATGTCAACCCATATAGAAGAAGAAAAGTTCCTTGTTTTTTGGAACTATAAAGGATCCAAAACTTTTGATCCTGCTGGTGATGTTTAATGATGGGTAATATTTTATCACTTAACAGTGAAGTAAAGTATCTGCTAAAATGTTAAAACCAGCATCAGGGGGCCAGGTGAATTTTATTGTCAATGCTCTCATCACTTAAGGGGCTAAGCTGGCAAATCTCCCAAAAACCTGTTGCTCTCCTTTGAGGGGTCTGACCTCCTAGTCAGATTCACTAAGTGCTGTGGAGCACATGAGCTACTTGACTCAGACCTGTCAGGAAGTGTTGTGAAGAATGTTACTGAGAGAGAAGAGTGTGAATTGATTGCCCTCTGACTGCTGCCAAAGCGCACTCACTGTGCCATCCTGCCTCGAGTATGTGTGTGTTTTGGTCTGTCATGCCCCCTGTATGTGGAGATAGGGGGACATGGCTAATTAAACGGAGTAAAAGTTGTTGAAAGGGGCCGGACACTGCCAGCACGAGAGGACTTGACACCCATGTGTTCTTGTTTCTAGAGAGAGAGGGGGCAAGCGTGACGGAAGCAGGAGGCCCAGGTTGCAGCACCCCGCCTGGCTGCCAGAGCTCAGTCATAGGGCAACGAATTGTGAGGAGGCGGAGGAGGTGGTAAATGGTAATGGAGGAGGGTGGTGTAAATATTAACTGCAATTCCAGACCTTCTACTACCAGTCTTTCTCTCTTTTTTTCCTCTATTTCCACTGCTCCCCAGCCAGCAGAAAGCTCTACACCCCAACTCTCTAGCCCACTGCTCCACACACACATACACACACACACACACACAGAGAATATACACACATTCCAAGAGAAAGGGATGGGAGCGTGACAATCGGGAAACAACGGCTGTTAGTTACAGAAAATGCATTACGGCGTGAGCCTGGGCAGCAGAGCGGAGGAGAGGAAGTGGTGGGATTACGCCGGGCTTGGATGAGGAGAGCACGGGGCCATTTCCTACCCCTCTCCATAGTAAACTGTCCAGATTTACAAGGCCTCCAGGGATACAGATACCCCATCCTCGTCCTGTCAAACCTCGACAGCTCCTGATTTAAAAATAATCCTAAATCAGCGCATGACAGTTGTCAGCGGGGCATAAGGAGGTCAGAGGATCTATCGACACAGGAGAAAAAGCAAATAACAAAAAAAAAAAACTAAACACATATACGCCCAGTGCATTTAAAGATCCAGTCCGTAAAGTGCTGCAAACTGCTCCATTATTAGCTTAAACATAGTGATTTGGTGGATTAATGACACTTTTCCTACACGAACACTGATTATCTGAGGTTTGAAACTAACACCTTGTATGTGACCAACAAGTTTTATATATTTTATGCCTATGAATATATTCTACTGGTATAAATTTTGATTTACGACAAGTTACTCAAGAGTCTCCTTTCCAGGAACAAGGAAAACATCTTTGTTACTCTCCTTACTCATACATTTTTAATTGGTGTGTGAAAAACACACAGCTGTGTCCAACGAGGGTTTATTACCGACATCTCAGGTGTGCTCTCCTTCAGTTTTAGCTCCAGTTAAACTGCTGGATTGTTCACTGCTTTTTTGATTGTGCCCAAGCTGTAAATGCAATTATCATTTATGGGATCATAAGCCAAGAAAGATTGGGAGCCGCTGTGCTAATGTGTCAGTAAAACTTCCCCCATCAAGCTGCAAGCAGCCCCCGTCTAACACTGTCTCTGCTTGTCTACATTCTCATAGTCTGACAGAGCGAACATATTTCTGCCTGTAGCTCTTGTAGCAGTAAATAATAGCATTTCACTATCTCCCTTCTTTCGTGTTCCAGCTACTGCTCCGTTGATGTATGTTTTTTACTGCGGCTGCATCACCTCAAACCGGATGCGCTCGGGCTGCCCGGCAGCCTCTCCTGTGATCACCGCAGGCCTCGGAAGACCCCTTCAACAGAAACAGGAAGCAGTTCACAGCACGGGTCACGACCCCTCTCATTCAGCCCCATGAGTCAAGCAGGGCCCACCCCGGCGAAACACAGGAAAGTTCCGGTCCCATCAACAAGGTGAGGAAGGATATTCAAGAGGGAGGAGGGGTTGCAAGACCACTCTCTTTTTCTCTCGACACACATCTGTACGTATGTGTGTGTGAGTCAGACACAGAGAGGTGCACATCTGTTGAGCAGTAGCCGTGTAACATTATTACACACAAGGTCCAGAGAGTCACACCTAAACACAACTACAGCTGCATCGACTACACGCCTGCATCCACAGGAGGAAACTACTGTATGAGCTGCTATTGAACAAATACTGAATGCTCACAGGTCCCTGTAGGTCTGAGCTGAGGCCCTGGGCCAGAGCACAGTCTATTAGTAAAGGGTGGACATGCACGGCTGGGTGTAGTAAAAGAGCCTTTTCCCAAACGTCAGCAGAATCCAGTGAAGTCTTAAATGTGAATACACATAACCTTTTGCAGTGTTTGAGTTTAGAGTAACTGATTTGTTCTACTTGTATTTTAAGTAAAATGTTGGTGTTTTCTATGTGTTTGGCTTGTTTATGTTCACTCATATTGCATTTAACATGACTTGGAGTAGTGTAACCTGACTTAATGCAGCACCATACATGATGTTGCCAGTGTGAAGAGAGGTAACATGACTCAATGCAAGTCCCCTGAAGTGGTGTGTGACATGACTGGACTTGCCCCGACTTGTCTGGAGATCGGGAAAACAAAAACACAAGCTGTTGGTGCATGATGGTTTTTAAGTCTGATCTGTTAAAACATGTCTCCCTCGTTTTTTTCTTTAAAAATAACAAAATAAAGTGCACAGTGTCACATCTAGCCCTTGATTCAAGTTATGTCTTTTTGTTGTGTTCCTGTTTTATTTTGTAGCTCTAACCCTCTGTCTCTTTTCAGATTTACTCCCTGCCCTCCTGTGTTTCCCACCTGTTTGATTACCTGATTCCACCCTAATGTGTCGCACCTGTTTCCTATTGTCTCTCCACCACCTCATGTATTTAAGTTGCATCTTCCCCTTTGTTCTCTCTTGACCTAGCTTTTCCCTTGTGTTTTCTTGAGTTTAAGTCCCTGGTCTGAGCCGGCCCGATACACAAAGAGCAAATGGTTGTTGCTTCCACTGCTGAAAAACAGTTTTCTGCCAAAGCATCACACTCTGCCAGTTTCTGGTGTTTATGGAGAGTTGACAACATTTATAGTCTGTGGTTGGTGCAGTTTCAAGTGCAGGAGTACATCACTTCAGTCACATGCAAGGACACTAAAAATCTACCCAGCTACAGTAGTAAGACCACACAGTTACTATACTTTCACTCTATAAACCCACAAAAATAAGGCACTTGTTGAGAGGATGTTTTTGTGCCAAAGATTCAGACTTTTTGGCCAAAACATGGAGCTGATGTCATGGGAGCTGTGTTAATGTTCATGTCAGACCACATCTGATATTTCACTTTAATAGAGGGGTGTTAAGTGGTGGTGAGCAGAGGGGAAGCAGGAGGAATATCGGAGAGAGAAGAGAGAGATCATTTGGCTGAACAAAGCAAAGCTAGCTTTATTTTTTTTTCAAAGTAAATCCGATATAGGTTTCTTCCTCAATAGCTCCGTGTGACTCCATTTGTTATCTCTTCTCTCCTGATTTCAACTTCTCAGATAATCTTTACTTAATGGCTTCCTCTTGGAGTCTGAATTATTCAGCCTTCCCAGACATCTCTAACCTCTGGCAGGTTTATTCACATCCCAGATAAAATTGTGAAATCAGTACTTAGCAGCACGGCCATTTCACACATGATAAGGATAAAGCCTATTAGAACATGTTGGCTTTATGTGCCAGCCATGCCCCCAGTCTCTGTTAAAGTGGCACTAATCAATATTTTTTATATTAACAATGGAAGCGAGTTGAAAGAGGATAAAAAGCTCAGCAGACCTGAGGGGCAGCAAAGTTTGGCAAGAATTTTCTGTGGGTTTGTTACAACGACTGACACTTTTTATTTTATGCTTTTCACTTACATGTTTTTACTGTTTTGTCTGCTCTGATAAATCCACTTTGTGTTACCTGTCAAGCGCCAAATGACAGACAGACAAAGTCAGCACAGAGCCAGAGAACATAGTGCAGAGCATGAAGCAGCTAAAGAGCCATATATGCCCTCAGGAGTTGGTGGAGACCAAAACAAAGCAAAAAGGATGAAGTATATTGGATTTACATTCATTAGATAAACAGAAACATAACTCAAATGAGTGGTAATGTTGTTCTGTGACTGCTGGAGGTTTAAGAAAGGAACTGACCTTTGCTAAGCTTAGTTACATAACCTCAATGTTCCAGGCAAAAAGTCAGTATGTTCACCAGCTGATAATCCCTGTGGAAGACATGGAAATAAAGACACAGCATTGTTCTCTGGCCAAAGTATGATGAGGAAAAATGTAAGATCAGTTGTTTTGTTGTTGGGGCATGTTGAGAAATCCAAAGCTTAATATAAAATGAAATAATTTGTAGCTGTTTGCTTTTCGTAAGTGATTTTCATGGAAAGCGGTGTTTCTCTTTGCCACACAGTCCTGTTGTTTTTAAAAGCACCTCCTCAGTAATTCTATCCTCTATCTGCTTTACGGAGATAAGAATCATCTTTTTAACAAATGTGCTGGCTTTTCTCCTGTTGAATTTATGCCTTGCCAGTTCTGGTATTTGTCCTTTTGCCAGCTGTTTTCTTTCCTGAGGTAAATCTCTATAAATCAATGAGAGTTAATCTGCTGAGAAGATTGTGTGCTCGCCCTGGCTATGGGGGCACTCTATCTCCATTGGTTACAGAGCATCCATCAAGTGCTCAATGAAGGCTCAGCGGAGCAATGACACCCCAATCCCCTCTAACCCCATCACCCCAACCCACCCCCGAACCCCTCCTCGCACTTCTTCATATTATTCTCAGGATAATTAGGTTATGAAGATCGATTTATTTTGAAGAGATAAAACTTGGTCACTTAAAGAAACGTATTGTATCAGCTGTTATCTGTTGTTAAGTTTCACACTCCATATCCGCCTCTTCTTTATCTGGATGTCCTTTGGGCCTGGCTGTGAAACAATTCTTCCTCCTGCTCTGTCTCTAAGGCGGCAGTGTCTTGCTGCAATGGAAAGCTGATCTGATTGCCCTGTCATTCATCATGTAACTTTAACTCCGGGGGCACAGTGGAGTGAAGTGAAGGCTTCTCCGCAGTGATATAAAGCTGGGGCTGCATGGGTGCAAATCATCTTTGTACTCATTGCACAGGGGAGATGGATTTTGAAATTCCTCGCATTCTGTCCAGGAGCGTCTCTGTGGATAGATCTCACCCAGTTTCAAAAACACATGCGCGTACACATTTGTGATATGCAGATACACTCATCGTTTATCGGTTACAGTCCTGCAGGGTAGTGTATCACTGTAATGGAAAAGTTTCACAGTATATGTGAGGACAGAAGTCAGAGGAACTGCTTCTGCAGCTTTTGACATATTAAAGAGGAGAGAAAAAACAGAAAATGGAGAGTCAGAAGAAGAGTGAGACAGCATGTTATTTCTCCTGGGTTTGAACCCTGGATGACCCTGTGGTGTTTACCCAGGTTGTTCTAAATCTCCTCCCTTTATACCCACCGTGCCAGACCTCCTTCATCCTGCTCCTTCTGACCATTTCCCAGGTGAGGACCTTTGTTGACAAGCAAAATATTTCCTAAACTACAAGACAAATGTTGAAAGAATACACCCAGGCCTTTACAAGCTGATCCTGTTAAGTGATGTTAACACCAGCTACTCACTGGTAGCTTGTTAGCTTGAGTGCACCCTGCTAACACCTCTGCATGTGGAGTGATAGCAGGAAAGAAGTATTATTTTATATATTAAAAAAAACCCAAAACATTTCTTCTAGTTCTAATATTAAGTTGGCAAACACGGCAGTTTTCTTGGAAATTAATTTAAAAACTGCTTTTAAAGTAAACTGATATAAAACAAAACAATTAAAAAAAAATAATGCATAAATTTACTTTTAATAGAGAATGAAAAAAAAAGCATTTACAGCTACAAACTGTGCAGCAACTTCTCTAAGGCTTTGATCTGTTTAGTCTCCTTAACTGGACGTACATCCTCCTGAAACAGAATATTACATACAGACAGTGGGATCGCTCAGAGTTGTAAACCAGTGGGATATAAGTTATGGAGGGTAAAAAATAAGCCTTGACCTGCAAATCACCAGCCCAGTGCTGCCATCATATCATTGCCACAGTCACATAAGGGTCATGTTCCTTCATATTTTCTTATTTTTATACTTAAATCAGTCGAAACATTCCTTCATCCTGCAGGAATATCCAAGCACAACATGTCATTCTATGACCAGTTTCACACAGTGTGCTGCATGTTTCAGTAGATGGTAGGTTTTTGTGTGTACGGCCGTGACGAGATAGTGGTTCAAAATTCTTCTTCACATATTCTGACATCTACAGACTCAGCTGCCGTGTTGAGCTCCTTCATCCTCGTTGCCACCTCTCCCCAGGCTTGGTAGGCGGTTTTTGAAAGCAGCCCGGCAGAGACCACACGGGGAGAGGGAATCAAGGAAAACATGTCCGACAAACACAACCAACAAGCAAACGATGCAGCTTTTCATCTGCCTCGGCCCAACGCAGAGGAGGTGGGAGGAGCAGCCAGAACAGCTCTGGAATCAGGGGGTTGCTGCTGAATTATCTCTTTCACAAGACTAAATTACGACTACGGAGATGAATGCAGGGTGCTGGTAGCCTTCCACTGTAGAGAGTAAAGATGTGCATGCCTTTGTCAAGCACTGTTAAGAATGGGTCAAGCAGGTCAGCCCTGGACACTGGTGTGTCTAAGTTCCAAAGAAAAGCAGAGGGGAAAAAAGGGGAATCACTGGTCCAAGATGACTCCATTCCCTCCTATTGTTCATCATCCTGACTGTCTTCTTTCCATTCGAGAAGCGTGAAGAAATGACTCAAAACTCAAACATCGCCCCCAAAGGAACTCCTCACTCACAAAGAATGTCCAAATGAGCGTGAGGGTCTCAAACATCAGCGCCGCTCTCTTAAAACAATGTCTGAAATTCTCCAAAGGGGCGAACACGCAGACGAAGCTGGCTTTATTTTCAGGCGGCAGCGGAACTGGGCTGGTGGGAAACTGAAATAATGTCTAATAGCAGTTTAAGGTTACAGTTTGTGTTTTAATAATTTGACTGGGAGCCAGAGGGTGGTTTAGTTCTAATGGGCTGGAGCCTTGCTCTGTGATGGGCTTGGGTATGGTGATTAGCCGGGGGGCTTACGGATGAACCCTGGGCAGCGCAAGGTTTCAGCTCCCCGCTGGTGTAGACTGTGGGTGGCAAGGAGATAAAACACAAGGCAGACTCGGCATTGTTTATGCTGCCTGTTTGTGGTCTGCATCCATGCAGGGGCGTGTGTGTGCAGCCCTTATGTCTCTGCTATGCAGCATAGAGATGCTAAAACCTCCTACACAAAGAATAAAGTGTAATAACACAGCTTTTGTTGAGTCAATACTTGCAGATGGGAAATGCAGTAACCATTAGTAACTTCTGAGGAAAGATGTTCCATGAGCCTAAAACATCTTTCTGAGGAAAGATGTTTTAGGCTCATGGAAATTGATTTATTTTTGCTGGAAATATGCCTGAGCTTTGCAAAAGCATTTGTGGGCCACAAGACGAACACACAGCACATGAAAATGTGCTTTAAAAAGTACGATTTCCTCAAAAAAAAAAAAAAACAAACAAACAAGTAATTGCATAAGAACTGCCAATATTCTAATACACCTGGGGAGACAGGACTAAGTATTCTCTACTGGAGGTCCATGGTTAAGTATGGGAGGTCCCAGTCCACCTGTCCCCATGCCCCAAGCACCCAGGGTCAGCCACCAAAGAGGTGGTCCTGCCTGGCTCCATCCACAACACGAGCCCACCCTATCAACGCTAAACAGTGTGAAACAACACAATAACCAGTAGCCTGTCCAAATGTCAGCCAGGACAAGCGCTTGCTTTTAAAAACGACCACCACACATCCAGTTATCAAGCTGTGTGGTCTCCACATGAAAACATGTTGTCAGATTTTTTTTTGTTGGGTTGTTGTTGTAAACTACATGAAAGCGTCTGCTGGGCAACATCTGAATCACTGCTTGGCAAAAAAAAAAAAAACAAAAAGCAGAGAAAGTTCCAGGAAAATCAGTTCTGGTTAAAATCGGTTAAAGATCAGAGAGGAGTTTGTGTTCGTGATGCAACAGTCGCAAAATTTAACAGAGGAATTTATGGCGGTTGAGAACGTGTTGACATCGACGTCTGAGTTATTTGGAGGTATTTTCCTGCCAATGCCATTTGTACCAATGCTTAGCAAACACATCAGGCGCTGTTCAGTCAATGATGCATAATGAGGTTCTGCCAGTTGTTTACTACAAAGTCAAGGAGACACAACTGACATCATTAGGAACAGACAGTGTTGGTGCGTGTGGAGAGAAGGAGCGTGAAGTTTGTGTTCTCGTTTGAAATTTTAACTATAAAGTTTCAGGCAAACTTTGGAGCAAAAAGTTGGACCAGCTCTCTGTCTGAGATTTCATTGCAAACGTGTTCTTATCTAGCTGTTTTCACTGACCCCTTAAATTCTTAAAGAAATGTATCAGTATTTCAACCTGTCTCCAATGAAAATCTTTCTTTTTTTCATCTTTTGGTTTCTAGTTTCCTTCTTCCTTCTTATTTGACATTCATTTTTAGAAAGTTCCTGAAACAAGTCAATTTCAGTTGGAAATGGGTTGAAATTTTCAGACAACAGTGGCATTTTGAGCTCATCTCTTTGAAGGCAATGCTCAGAGTATTTCCTTTCTATGTTACTTTATACTACATTAATGTAGGACTCATGGGGCCATTTTGTCTGCATTATGAGCAGTTTTTCTTTTCAGACTTTGCCAATAATACTTAATTCAGTGCAGGACTTTCTGTTTGCAATGCAGTAAATTCTATTTGCAGTTTTGCTACTTTTACTTTACTTTCTTTGCATAATTTAGAATAATTGCAGAGAGAAGTTGCTCATTTCTGCAAAGGATTAATATCGCGACACTTTGGTGGTATCGTGCAACCCAAACCCTCTCTACTCTCTACTGTTCCACACATAAATCTCACAGAGCGTGACTAACCCGGCGGTAACAGGAGCTGGGACTGGCGGTCCCCGCGGACCTCGGCCTGCATGTCAGTGTTTCAGACCGCTTTGCTGTAAGGACCAGCCCCAGAACCTCCTCGGGCCCCCGGAGACCCTGTGAAACCAAACAGTGAGGTCAGCTCTGGGCTCCCATCTCACAGCGAGGATTACACAGAGACACATACACATGCAAAGAGCTGAGACCACTGAGACTGAACTTGGATTAAGTCATTAAGGGTAACCGTCCCCTAAAACCTCAGCCAGGGACTTTCTCTGTAAAAAGATATTCTCTTCTCACAGCAATTGACTTTCTATCTATGAGCAGAGCAGAGCCGGCCGGCCTGTCCTGCCCTTTATTTTGGGCTGACAATTAATTTGTGCAGCGGATTACGACTCATTATATTCTTCAGTCTCTGCAAAAGCATTGCCATTGTCTGAATAAATGTCTTCCTGCTTATAAGATAATGAAATTAAATAGCTGTAAAGTGCAGACGGATGCTTCCTTATCAATTATACTAAACCAATCTGACCATTTCCCTGCATGCACCTGCACTACACACGCACCATGAAACTCAATCTGCAATAACTTCCACAACAGTAACACTAGATTTTTTATTGTATCAAACAGGTGGCGATGACCTTCAGGGCCAGTGAAATGCATGGCACCAGGCATGTTGTAAAACTCGTGTGTTTGTGTCCGCGTGCGTGTGTGTGCATGTGCATGTGAGTGGCACCTCAGATGGGACAGTCCACCCTCAGGCACGTTGATGGACCTGAGCGCCAACAACAGCAGGGCACCAACAGAATAAAACGCTATAGCATGATCATGCACACCAACACACACACACGCTTAACTTAAACTACACTGCAGACACACAGTCATCAATGCTCAATTACCCTCTCCTGTGTTTAGACAGTAATGCTAGTCCGCAGGGTTTTGGGTGCGGAGAGCAACCTGTTGGGAATAATTCATGCGAGTGTCAAAAGTGGGAATCTCGGGATTCTCTTACATTTTGTGGGCCACACACGTTCGGATGGACCCAACCCTGAGCCCATTTGTCAACATTATAGGGATCAATTGTAAATCACATTTCATTTATTGCTTTCAGCCCAGTCAGACAATCATAAATTCTGCAAATTCTGTCTGAATGTAAAGGGATAGCTGGCTGTTTGGGAATGTACATGTTACATATGTACAAAATATCTCAGATTCTAAATAAATGCTCGTCAGAGCTATTATCCATTACTGATCTCCCAAACTAAAGAATGCTTAAGCTTTAAGACACTTTAAGGGGGATGTTTTTAGCATCTTTGCCGAACAGTTTCTGTCTCTGATTTCCCAGACTAAAAGGATTACTAATAATTACGAGGTTTGAGATATGGTTTCAGAGGGGGATGCAAGTCAGTATCAGTTCTCAAAGTTCAGTGATAAGAGGAAACAAGCTAAAAGCCGTTATCTTCTACTGATTTCCCAAATCAGAGGAGTTGAAAGAGACTTGAAGAGTGGGTTCAAGATAAGCAACATGTTTTTCTGACGCACGATTCATATACATCACATGAAAGAGATGAAATAATGGTGCATAACATCATTGACGACACTACGCTCAGCAACATTCAAAAATATTAAAGAGGATAAAACAAAGATGTCCCACAAAGCCCCTGTCAGAAGATGTTGACTTTGGATGACATGCATTTGGAGGAAGGTTCATATTCACTGCACTCTTGAATCAGCAGGATAAAACACTGGCTTTTAGGTAACAAAGGTCTGTCCATTATGGCTGAGCCAGACATGGCTGTGTTCTTTACCCACTGCAGCTTTATGGCTATCATGTTATTGCCTTCATCCAGCCAAAACCTCTGTGCCCTTGTGCTATCTGCTGTTTCAATGATAGACCCCCATATAACCAATTATGCAGCGCAGCAGTTCCCCTTTTCTCACGTGTCAACGCTGACATTTATCAATATCCTATTAATTTCTCTTGGAGCCGGGCACTTTATCCTGCCCCCCCCCCAAAAAAAGTCTGCTGTTGTTTTTATTCAAGAGTCTAATGTTCATTGTAACAAAACACGCTTTGTTCTAGGCTCAGACACTTCAGGAAAAACTAATATTGGTGGATCATTGTCACTGAGGTTGCCATGGCTACAGTCACACTTGCTGATGATTGGATTCATTCTCTGTTATCGCTGGCCACGTCCCCGACTCCCAGAGGCAGTGTGATATTAATGATAGCGATGTTCCACCGTATCGTTTACAGGCTGCAACATCAAAGCAATGCAGCGAAAAAAAAAAAAAAAAACCCACAGACTGCCTCGATAAAAAAAAATGTAAAAAAAAAAAACTCCATTGATTTGGACTCTGCCCCACTCTTGTGTGCAGTGAAAGTAATTTTTGAGAAATGCCTCTCATAATGCTCATCCTGCGTCACGGGACACTTGACAAAAAGTACATGAATACGAGCTGGAGTGAAACACAGAGGTTCCAGACAGAGGCCAACGGGGTCAGCGTCTCACCTCACTGGCCAGACGAGGGTCTCCTATCGTCTGCTGCTGGGTCAAGGCCAGTGCCCCCTCTAAGTCCCGATCAGTGGCTTTGTCTGGAGGGCAGATAGGGATACACACACCAAACACATAAGCACTGAGCAGCATAGGCCTAATCCATCACTCTCCTGAATGAGGACAGAATCAATCAGTGAGGACCTTCGGATCACTCCGAACTAAATCACCATCAGCTGTCAGGTGATAAGCTACAGACGGCCATTCTCTGTGTGTATTACAATAGAGAGCTGATGAAATAACAGCAAACTGGGGATTTGAACAGCTGGTAAAATCTGCCAAACCTTTAGGTTTGTTAGAGTTTCTTTTGTCGATGCTAAACTCTCAGTTATTATTCTTTGCATCCATTTGCAGGAGCAACACTTTAAGTCCGTCTATCAATACCGGTCCATTTGCAAAGGGTTATTGACATTGCCTGACCAGGGTGCAACACTCTCATCATGTCTCCTAATGTAATGCTCTGAGGTCATACAGAGTTGGCCGGCGAACGGGCAAGTTAGCGAGCTCTTTCCCTCGCTAATTGATGCACTTCAGCCGCTCGGTCTTTGAACTGAATCCCTGCGTCGTCCACCAGAGAGAAGGCAGATGCCATCAGTGTTCCCTCCCCGTTTGCCTTTGAAACCCAAGCCCCACGTCTAACCCTCAGCTCAGGGCACGAGTGAGAGGAGCCGTCTGTTAGCTTAGCTCCAGAGACAGTTACTCCCCGCTTTGTTTGACCACCGTTGAGTCTGGCCTGTGAGTTTGAGGGAGCCAGGCCAAAAAGATTAGCTGTGTTTTCAGTGGGAGATGCTATCGTACAGGCGATAGGGCCTGTGATACTGGCTGCTCCTGACTGTCTCAGGGCCTGGTTGGCTCAAGGAGGGGAGCCATTGTTTGTGCAAGGCTTTAGCCTCGACTGGCACTCTTCCAGCCCTGCACAGTGAGGCTCTGGAGTTTTGTTGCACAATAGGAATAACTCAGCTATAACAACTTTTGCACAGTTCTTGTAAACATGAAAAATTAAAATGCCCCATGCATGACACCCCGACAACCGGCCTCATTCCCAACTCCTGCATAGTTGTTTCAGCCAAAACCCGAAACGTACGCCACAAAAAGAAATCCTGCTTTTCTAAACTTAACTGATAACCCTCCTCTGTAGCAAGGTAATCACACTGGTCATATTATTGTCGCACATTTACTGCTCGTAATTTGAGGCAGCAGTTTGAGAAAGAAGACTGAGGAGAAATAAGTAGTCAGCTTCAGTGGTAATGTGCTGAATATGAACAGAAATAGAAGCAGAAGTTTTAGGTAAGAGACATCTCATTACTGGCCAAAGTAATCTCCAAAGATGGCTTTAGCGAGAGGGAGGAATTTTTTTTTTTTTGCTAAAGAAGATTACTTTCTCAAAGGGCTATTAATAGCATGTACTGGTATGACATGTGAAATTATTTCTGTCTGGTAATGAAACTGGCAAATGAGCAGAGCCACAGAGAGAAGGAATTTCTGCTTGTAACCACCTGTTGCAGTCTTTGTGTCTCACCTTCCACGGTACATGAAATGCCTTTATTTTTTCACTTTTCCGTAATGAGTGGCTCTCCTTCCTGCCATGACTGACAGTTTTTTGGGCACATTTAAAAAAAAAATGAAGGCAGAGTTTCCTTTTACAGCGTATTACTTCTCAGACAGTTTATGATCCATTCAGCTCACTAGTTTTCTCAGTTTTTGGTTACCAAAGAGTCCAACAGTAGTAGTAGTTTAATGACACAGGGCACTGACAGTTTGGCTAATACAAATGAATTTTGAGATTTCAGTTGGAAGTAATAGTGAACATTACTGCTACACATACAGTTATTTAGGATTTAAGATCAAACTAACACCAAACTGGCTTGTAATCTTGGAAACAACAACTCCGATTTCAAACAACACATGGTGCACATGGTCTGTCACACACACTTTTCAATTGTGACAAGATTATTAGTTCCCCACAAAGGTCAGAGGGAGGTCACTCTACAAACCACAGAAATGATCCATCCATCTTTTGGTTTCTCTTTTGAATCAATCTCTGATTAAATATTTGTGACTAGTGTCCAAACATCTTTTCTTTATTGAGATATGAGCTCTTTTTTTCCCATTCATTCATCAGACTCTCTTTGCAGCAGAGTCAGTGGGCCAGTGATCCTGGAGGTCAAGAGGTCGTGATCCCAGGTGAGGCATTGTCATCGGGCCCATGACCACGGTACTTAACCCCTGATTGGCTAATTCATATCCCAGGTGTGGAGCTGGGTTATATACGGTGTGTCCGTCACGGTGCTCAGGGTTTCCTCTGAAACAGCCCAATGAGTGCGCAGCCTGTCTGAGGCAGGACGTCCAGTTAAGCCAGGGGCGGGGGGGGGGGGGGGGGGGGGGGGGGGGGTTTGGTGGGGGTGGAGAGTCGAGCGAGATGAGGTCCTGCAGTTCATGTTCATTATCAGCTCTGTTTGTGACCCCCATGTCAGCACTAGTCCTAACTGGATCAACCTCCTAACACCTGCTAGAAGGAGAAAAATCACATGGACATGACCTGTGTGAACACGCTCCTACGGGAACTGTATGAGAGCATGAGAGATGCGGTGGTTTGGGGTTTTTTTTTTAAGGCTGCGGCAAAAGTTGAGATCAGTTAAAGAGAGAGGAAAAATAAAAGTGAGGGTTTGAGAAAAGTGGCGAAAGTTAAACTACAGTAAATGGTATATTTCCAGAATTCAGCAGCACCAAACCAGCATATGATTCTATCCTCTGGGCTAAGTGAGGCATTGACCACAGACATTATCAATAGTACTCGGGAGGATAAATCCATCTGAGCCTATTTTACCCAACAGCTTATTTTCTACATTCAGGTTTGCCAGCTTAAAAATCGCTGTTCTCAAAATACAGCATTGTAACAGGAAATGTAAAAGTAAATGTAGGGCTGAATATTGAATACGTGCAAAACATAAATTCATGTTTTTATTTCTGATCAATCCAATCCAGTCTAGTCCTGTCCAAAAAAGGCAATATGTGAGATGGAACTTTTACACTCGGATTTTGTCATGAATGTCCATTGTTTAGATGCAGAGTTCAGACTGCAGAGCTTCTGTGGATTCCAGACAGATTTACGCTTCCCGCAGTCCACCCTGACTCCGCCTTCGCCTTCCCTGAGAGGCCAGATCCTATAGTTTGAGTGTCTACCCAGGCTGTGCCATGATTCTCCCTGACAGCTGAGGCGTCAGCCCCTTGACACTGACGGGAATTTATGGTCTGTTCAGGATGCGCAGTAGTCCTGGGGAGGGAATACATGCTCAGGGCACAGCAGGGACACGACTCCATTCATCTCAAAATCGTGTACGTTTCATTGCAGCTCAGTGAATGAGGCCAATTATAGTTTGAAGACGAGCTTAATTTCATATTCCATTATTTGGAGCAACGATCTATCACATGTATTTATCATAATTTTTCATTCCTCGTCATTTATCACTTTTCCTTTGCGCTGTGACTGTTTGTCTGCGTGAAAATGATGAAGTGGAAGTGACGGAGAAGGCAGTACTAGTTTTGTTTTGATTTTTATGGCAACCATGGGATGTAAACTCTTACCTGACAAACACCTCTCACTCGAGAGAGCTTAATGCACCATCTTCACAGGCACAGACACACACACACACTCCTCTCATTCCCTCTTCTATATTGTACATAACTGCCGCATGACAAACTCACAAACAGCAAAGCGGAAATAAAAGCTGCATTGCTTTCCTCAAGTGACTGCCCACGAGAACATCATTCCTCTGAATGAAAAAAACAAACTCATACATTTGCAATATTTTAACTGACAACAGATTAAAAATATTTTACTACAGTATATTCATCATCTTTATAGGGTGTTTTTTTATGGGTGTGATTAATTATACATTAATGATGCTGCATTAATGAGGCTCTCTGGTGTAACTACTGCATGAATCTGTCACTTATGCTGCATCTCTGTCTCAGAGTCTTCTCACATGATTCCAAGGGCTCCATGCTGAGATTACAAGTAGGCGGCTGGTGCGATATGATGTGCGGGCGCTGTAACTGACAATTTATAGTCACGTCTATGTAAATGAGATACCGCGTTGACTTGTCGTAGTACAGTATTTCAGACAAATGATGAAATGCACCCGTGACTCTCAATCTTCCACAACAATGTAACTGTAGCTGGGGGGGCGGGGAGGGGCATCCATAGGGTAGAAGTAAAGCCCCTGCAGATTGTGCAACAGCATGCTGTGTTGCACACCACTCAGCTAGAAGCTGCCAGTGTCTCGCCCCCTCTAAATGTGACTGAATCCAGAGTTGCTCTTCATGGTCCCATCAGTGAATAAACTGACAGTCATCAGGTTCAGAATAGTTGTCGACTGACTGTGGCTGACTAAAGCTGCTGCCTTGTGAGTCCATCTCGTTTCATTTCATAACACAAGGTCGTGCCGCCATACGAAAATAGGAATCCCTCACATTCCTGCCAGTGAAGTTTCCAACTGTAGACCTTTCAGGTTGTAACAAAAATGCCACAGGCTATATATCACCTCCTCGCAGGCTTTTATCTGTTTTATGAATCTGAGATGAACGAGCCACGCTCCTATTTATACCATCCCATACGTGTGTTGTGTTGCTGTTTTGACTCTGCACATTCCAATCTATTTATGTTGGAATTTTCTGCAAGTTACAATTGGCCGTACTGTTCCCACCGGCTAAAACAGGCACAACGCATCTCAAGTGTGTGCAGGATTAGATGGTTTCTTTATGTGAACGATATCATAATCTCAGCAGGCATAACTGCTGAACACTTTTACTTTAAATAAAATATCCCACCTGCTCACTGACCAGCATGTAAGGAAATATACTCACTGTCAGACAGGAAGCAGTTCCACTGAAACTGTTATCAGAGGTTTGAGGATGCTCTAGAGTAATGGGGACAGAAAACATGGGAACATTTTACTTTTGTCTCTCCTTCCTACAGCCTCATTTAAACACAATATAATGTTGCTGCAAGCACATGTATGTGCTTACTAATGTATTTGCCAACAATAGAAACTCCTGTTGGCACCCATTGCATTTATAATAAAATGAATATGGAAAAGAGCTTCAGGGCAATCAAACCAAAATATCCAGTATTTATAAGCAATTTTATAAGCAAGTTACTGACACTGATAAGACTGATAAGACATGATGACTTATCAAGTAAAGAAACCGTAGTTGGTGACTATTTTGGTTTGTTTGAAGACGCCAAAACACTCTGTGAAATAAACATGTCCATTGCTGTTGTCCAGAGCATCACACTGAGACAGCAGTGTGTTGTACAGGCAGATTTTGTATCGTCCTTCTGTTTTGTTTTTGTGTAAAACATGTTTTCACCATATATTTAATTTACGACATTGATTTGTTTTTCCTTGCAGCTTAAAGGTCAGCTGCTGGACGTCTTTATTTGTGTGTGGTGTTACTGTGTGTCGAGTGGAACGGACCATTTCAGGGGTATGACACACAAAACTCACAAAAGAATTCAGTCATTCAGAAGAAAAAATCAAATGGTGCTCTGAATGCATCAATCAAAAATGATTTTTCACAACCTGGCAAGGGTCTTCTTTAATCACACCATGATGATATTAACAGCACTGATAAATTATTATTTAACTATTAAAGCCATTATGTACAAGTTATAAAACCTTTATAAAGTTTGTCTTTAAAGAATGTGGCACCACTACTTCTCCATGTTCATTCACACTCAGCTTTGCCTTGATATGAGCTGGTACTTAAAGCACCTGTCATGAAACCTGAGGTAACATTTCCATACGATGTGAAGGCCTTAATGTATATTTATTCCCTACACAAAGTCAGTAGGTTGTAAAGACCCATTGAAAAAAAACCATGCTTGATGCAGTGTGACAGCCAAACTGTTGGATAGAGTTTCACATTCTATATATAAGCCTGGTGACTTGTGTCCCTGCTGCTCTATTTAAATGCCAGAGTCCCACTGTCAAAACAGAGAGAGGGGCGCAACAATATGATGGACCTTTTTGAGACCAACGCTTATCTTTTCAGTGATTTGCGCTATTTGGAGGAAGGAGATCATGGACCACTGCAGCACTTGGACATGGCGGGGGTGTCTCCTCTGTACAACGGCAATGACAGCCCGCTGTCTCCGGGCCAGGATAATGTTCCGTCCGAGACCGGGGGGGAGAGCAGCGGGGAGGAGCACGTCCTTGCGCCTCCGGGACTCCGTGCGCACTGCGAGGGCCAGTGCCTCATGTGGGCCTGTAAGATTTGCAAGAGAAAGTCAGCGCCGACGGACAGACGCAAGGCCGCCACGCTCAGGGAGAGGCGGAGGCTCAAGAAGATCAACGAGGCCTTCGACGCGCTGAAGAGGAAGACCGTGGCCAACCCCAACCAGAGGCTACCCAAGGTGGAGATTTTACGCAGCGCCATCAGCTACATTGAGAGATTACAGGACCTGCTGCAAACGCTGGACGAGCAGGAGAAAACCCAGAACGGATCATCCCATAACTCTAACTCTAAAGAACACAGTGTAAGATAATATCAGACACAGCCCTCATAGCATTCCCATAATATTCCTTAGAGTCTTTCAGCCTGTGACATTCAGGTGACTTCATAAGGACATCATGGTAACTCAGAGATGTATTTCCCTGTTGTAATGTATCTCTGATGCCTGTAATGACATTATGATGTGTTAAGTCCATGTTCATTTCTCAGTGTCACTATGATATTTTTATTTCAGCTGGGCTTAACATTAAGATACCCAGGAATGACAACACTAATATCACAAACATCTAACAAACACTTCTTTTTCTATGAACATTTCCCTGTGATCTTACAATAATCGTAATCATTTTCTTATTTTAGTCATTTTCTTTGTCTAGAATGTAAAAATGTACATGTATGTATGAAACATGTGATTTGGGTTCCTTACAGGTTTCCAGTCATGAGTACCACTGGAAAAAGTCGTCTGAGCCCTGGCCGACTTCTGCTGACCATTCCACTGCAGCGATGATAAACCAGAGAGAAGGTAAACCTGTCAAACTTCATTCACGACCGACAGAACACACAACGAAAACCAGCAGTCAGGTGGGGTTAAAGGTCAGTTTCTGTTTCTGTTTTCCAGGAACCGGTGAGTCCTCTGCGTCCTCCAGCCTCCTGCGTCTGTCCTCCATTGTGGACAGCATCACCAGCGACGAGAAAATCAGCTTCAGCGAGGACGCTTCAGAAAACTGAAACTGGAACATCAGTGAAAACCTTTGCTAGAAAACATATTTAAAATTTTAAATTTCCATTGTTTATCTCTAAATTATTTCCACAGGTAGTCAGCCGTTCTGGCTTCTGTTTGTTGTGTAGTCTTCGTTTGTACAGCAGGAGCAACACATTTGTACATATTTTATAATAATGTGATGTTTAGATTTATTTATTTTGTATTCAAAGGCAGACAAACACTTTAAAAAGCTGATATTGTATTTAAATATTTGTACATAACTGACCATGAAAATAAATGTGCTACTTTTGCAACATAGCAAACCACTGTATTCCTCATTCTTTGTATTTGACAAACAGAAGCAGCCAGCATCTGATCATTTGTAATGTACAAAACTTTGATCATCTTGAAACCTGTCACTGTTCTCCTCACTGCATCTCTGGGCTTTACCACTGGTTCAAGCTCTACCGGGTCCCCCCCAGCATTCACAGCTATTAGAGGTCCATAAACTGCACTGGAATAGTTTGCCGCCGAGCTGCATCTCTTTGTTCCAACTGGCATCCAGAAGGCCTGATCCCACAACAGTAACTCGAGTCCCCCTGCAAACACAGCGTGCCTCTGCTCTCCTCTCCGATCGTATGCTGGGGACATGGAAACTTGGGCATCAGGCATGAGTGCAAAGCCCAGCGGGATAATGAAGTTATCTGAGCCATTGGTTCTTAATTCATCATCACTTGCTTCGTCATCGCACTGCAAAGCGTTTACATGCGAGCTATTAAAATGTGTGACATGATGCTAACGGCATGGTAATCCGTGGAGTCTTGTTGTCGTGTATTGACATCAGAGGGGGCGGCGTTTGTTGATGATGTTAGGCTGCACTGGATCTCTGTGGCTGACACAGAGCCCTGGTTGACCTCTGGGACTCTGCCTCATCTCTCAGGCCTGAGGACAAGCTTTTTTGATGGTCAAAGGTTCTGTTTTACATAAAACTTCCATCCTAAACAAATGCTTACACTCCCCCGGCACACAGAGCAGTTACAGTCAGCCCCTCCTTGACCAATTACTACATTAAAATGATGCTTAGGCAACATGAAGCAACACCAATGAAATTTCCAAAACTGTAAATTACACAATAATACAACTTGAAATGAGCCATTCTGTATAATAAATACTACTTTAGATGCTCAAATGCATTTTACTGAATGCAAGACCTATTTTTTTTTTATGTCGAGCTTCTACATTTTTGTGTACTTTTATTTGAGTAAAGGAATAATGTGAATATTTCTTCAGCACCAGAGCTGAATTAAAAACTGAAAAAGATCCAGGGCTTTTAAAACGGCTCTTTTCAACAGAACAATTTGTATCGTTTACCAAATATCCTGTTTTCTGTCGAAACCACGCAGAAACACGATAGCTCCAAACAGTAATGTGATTTTAATGGGGCTCCTGCTCACTCATTCACTCACTCACTCTCTCACTGTGATTGGAGCGTTACTTCATTTGCAGCTCCACTGTGTAAGCTGCCAATTTCATGTCCGTTTGTGCCAAACACAGACCAGCATTGTGGACCTAACATCAACACTCACCGTTTGTCCTGTTTGCTTCAGTGTTGGTGCTTATCACTGTCGAAAATGTAAAGCCTTTGCTGATATAATGTAAATGAACTTGAACATTTTTGGTCTGTTAATAAAGTTGCATTTGTTGTGTTATTTTTCTGATTCCTTTGTCAGATGGAAAGCATGCACTCCCCACAAAGAACCAGCACCCTCTCAGAGCCCCCCCAGCTTTCTCTTGTCTAACTTTACAGGGATTTCGGTGTTACTGATGACACCATATAATTCTCATTTGGCTGTGAAGGCAGTGTTTTAAAAGTCAAAGCTGATGAAAGGCGAGCTGTTATGGGAGGGGGGAATGAGCCCGGAGGCTGAGTGCTCTGATTTATCCAGACTTTCCTTGAATATCCTGCTAAGAAAAGGATTCAGTGCCACAGGCCTGTCAGTGCACCTCTCTCTGCTCACTGCCAAACAAATGGTGTTGCCACTCAAAATGTTTTTTGTTTCGCTAATTCTTGTGGGTAATGTAAAACCGACTTGGATTTTATGTGGGGGGAAAAATAGCCTCAAAAACCCTTTGAGTCAGATTTTAACCCTGTTTTTATTTACTTTCCATTTCACAGCATTAAATATGATTTTTTTTAAAACCACAGTGCAGTTATTCTTCACCCAGAAAAAAAACAACATGAAAATCAAACCTCAAAAGTATTTTGACAGTTAAAATATGAAAAAAAGAAACAGAAAAGAAATTAAAAATGTGCATCACTTTGGCCAAAAACAGAATCTATTTTGCAGGAATGGAAGTGATAAATTGTGTGAGTGTCAGAGGAGCCGGTGCCGAACTAAACAAGCAGCATATTAAGTCAAAGCATGAGGCAGTTTGGAAGAAATAAGGTTTTCAGACGTGAGGGAGATGGACATAAAAGATCACCTCCTGCCCTTCACTTAACTCTGCCTCTGACCCTTGAGAACAACAAAAAAGCAAACTCAGTGAGTTCCCAAGAGACCGAGCGGGCGCACAGATCACAGCACCGGCCTGTGCGCAAAGACTGCGCCAGTATAAACCCCGCGAGTTCCTAATAACGCCATGTGCTGCGCCAATCTAACTCCAGCCTCAATTAGCCAGGTTTTCTCATCGTCGCCGTTGTTCTCAGCCCGAGCAGCCTTTGATGTTCTCAGCGGCTACAAGCGCAGGCGAGCCGATGTCTTCTTCAGCTGTGCCTAATCCAAACTCCGACGGCAATTCAGAGGCAGCAGGTACTGGTGTTTTCTTAGGTGCGCGCAGTTCCCAGAGCTGGGGGCTCGCCAAACGTTTTGACACATTGTGAGAAATATCCGCATTGTATCCGTGTAAGCTGTCAACAACATAATTACCTGAACCAGTCAGCGAACCTCAGCGTCGACCTGCAAAAAAAAAAAAAAACTCCCATTCTGTCTGACAGTCTCTGTCTGTTGTAAGACAACAATTCTGCAAATAGATAATTCAGCTTCACCTCAGTGCGGTTTATGATACCGTCTCTATCACATGTCAACAGCATGCAACAAAGCAGAGTAAGGCAAATATAACAAGGTGAACAAAATCATGTGATTAAAAGGTAAATGTCTGAAACGTTTGGAGATGATTTGATCAGTTAAAAAAAAAAGGAAAAAGGAAAAAGTAAGAGATGTTAACATTTCTGCAGTATAGTCAAACAGCCTTCAATTCCTCATGTCTCAAACCCTCTAAAACCTTCAGACCTCCACCTGAATATAAAACGGCTGCACCGTAATGGCCATCTGTTGTGTGCTGAATTGAAGTACTTGACTTGTGTCAATAACTTTTAATGGTTAAAATTTGGTCCTTGGAGGCAAAATGGTGCAGGGAATTGCGCAGTGGTGTCAATTGTGTAATTGCTGTTTTAATGAGCTTTGGCAAACAGGGATCACCTCATTCACAGCACCTTCAGTGAGGAGCTCGGGGTGTTTAGAGGGGTCTTACCGCTGTCATGTGAACTCACTGGGCTTGAAATGTTACACCTTCCATTGCAGCTGGGCTGCATCTGCAACGCTGTTGTCTCCACCGTAAAAATTGGCCTGCATACTCCTACAAGTGGTCACCCTCTTTTTCTGCACTTTATTAAAATACTTTAATATTTATGTCTCTATAGCAAAGTGTCGCTTTCGTTGTCAGCTACGACCTGATGCCTGCGGGCCAGCAAGCAGAATGAAGCGCTTATGACTACTGAAGAAAGGTCATGTTGTGGTTAAAGCTGCAAATGTTCACCCACTCTCCTGAAACATTCCCAAGCATTGTATTCATCATGGCCTTGCAGGACGAGGGCTGTTGGAAGGAGAGAGTGGTGATGAGTGGGAAAACACCAGTAAGTGCAGATGTGGGAAACTCTGCAGGGTACTGGGGGGTGAGAGGCAGCGGTTTGGGATGGGGCAGGGAGGGAGTTGAGCTAACCCCAGCCTGCCTTCTGGCTGGGCCAATGGGCCATGGTAATTAGATCTGGCCAATGTGGGCCCTGGGCTCTGGCCTGGGGGCATATAAGGGGGGCCTGGGGCAACAGACCCTTCATATCACTCAGAGGTCTCCTCTCTCTCACCCCACTCCTCTACCCGCCTTCCTTCCTCTGCACCCATCACTCCATCCATTCGGGCTCCTTTCTTCAATAAGTCATGGATGTCTTCTCACCGTCCCAGGTCTACTACGACAGAGCGTGCTCTTCATCTCCAGACAGCCTGGAGTTTGGCCCTGGCATGGAGCTCGCCGGCTCAGAGGAGGATGAACATGTCAGGGTCCCCGGAGCCCCACACCAGCCGGGACACTGTCTCCAGTGGGCTTGCAAGGCCTGCAAGCGCAAGTCCAGCTTTGTCGACCGCAGACGGGCTGCCACCATGCGTGAGCGCCGGCGGCTGAAGAAGGTCAACCACGCTTTTGAGGCACTGCGGCGCTGCACCTCAGCCAACCCCAGCCAGCGTCTGCCTAAGGTGGAGATCCTGCGCAATGCCATCCAGTACATCGAAAGCCTGCAGGAGCTGCTACGAGAGCAGGTGGAAAACTACTACGGTCTACCTGGGGAGAGCAGCTCTGAGCCAGGGAGCCCGCTTTCCAGCTGCTCTGACGGCATGGTAAGACCTCTGATCCACAGGTTCGGCCTCCTCAGGCAAACATCTGGTTGTACAGAGCCTTGCAGCCCTGTTGTGGCTGTAAATCCTTTAACATGTCCATCAGAGAAATGAGGACTACTGCATGTGAGACAGGAGTTCGTCTTATAGGAATTTCTCCAAAAAAGGCTCGACTGTGGACAAATAGTGTCCTCTGTGTCTTGAATTTAAGCCCATGCACTGTTGGCATTTCTCATTACCATGCAGAGTATTTAATTTCAATGTAGAGCCTGGATTTCCAATTTAAAAACCTCTTAATCAAATAAGCTTGTTTTGCACCAAGACCTCAATTACCACGTCTCTTCATGCGTGTCCCATAATTCTTTAATACCAACATCTATTCTGTACTCTTACATGTGTCTCTGTTCTCTGATGCTTATTACAACAGGTCAGATTGAGTTAGTTTTTCTCAGTAACACTGTGAAGGTGACAGCGCATTAGTTAATGCAAGAGAACTTACAATGCTGGATGGAATAATGGCTTTCCCACCACCGGACACTTTATAGCCCTAATAAACTGAGCTAAATCCACCGTACTGAAGTCTGGCAGGAAAAACTGGGTGCCTTTCTGCATTCCATCCTGACTGCATGTTCTGCGCCGCTGCCAGGATTTTCTGCAGATTTACTAGGAGAAAGTGTCGTCTTGCACAAACTGGTGTTGCTTCCACTGATACAATCGATTCGCCACGCTCAGAACCGGGCAGGGGAAGGGAGTGCTCGCTGCCACTTTGGCTTTAAGGTGTATGTGAAATAAAGAAGCCCATAACTTTGGAATTCAGGATTTATTAGCCTGCCCAGAATATCATGAAGGGCAATGCTTGTGTTTTGGTCTCTTTTTCTGCCTCTTCCTGTCCCACATGTATTTATGCAAACATAGCTCATAATATCTGTCTGTCTTTTTTTTTTTTTTAATGGGTTCAAGGGTAAATTTGATTTCTTATTTCCTTCCAGGCTGGCAGCAACAGTCCAGTGTGGCAACAGTTGAATGCAAACTACAGCAACAGCTATTCGTATGCAAAGACTGGTAAGACCTTTTGACCGTAACAGCAGCCTGATATGAATATGACATGCTTTCTTGCTACAATAGAGCTTTAAAAGTCTAATAATTGAATGATGACTTTAAATCTTTGAGTTTTTTGTCCCTGTGTGCCCCACAGTGCCAGGAGTTAAAAATAAATTTAAAAAATTAAAACATAATTGTTCATTTGCAGCATTTTATCAGTGCATTGTAAATTATCCTTGCATCGAGAACCTGACTGATCCCACCTGTCCCTTCCTCCTATCAGAGAGTTTGGGCGACAAAACAGCCGGAGCCTCCAGTCTCGAGTGTCTCTCCAGCATTGTGGACCGTCTCTCCTCGGTGGAGTCCAGCTGTGGACCGGCTTCTCTGAGAGACATGGCCACCTTCTCCCCCGGCAGCTCCGACTCGCAGCCCTGCACGCCGGAGAGCCCCGGATCCCGGCCCGTGTACCATGTCCTGTGAAAGAAAACCTCTCTTGGACGTGGATATATTGCCACAGGCGGCCGCTGTGCCTTTACCCAACACCAGCTGCATTTTCAACAAGAAGAGATAAGAACAAGCTTTTGTGTAAATCTGAAGGAGGCTCAGCAGAATCTGAGGACCTGTGGCAAGAAGCTTTTATATTGTACATGAGACTGTAAATATGTAATGTAAATGCCCATTTATTCTATACATGCTGTTATACCCAATGAGACATATTTAATAATGACAGTTAATGTGATGTTGCATTATTCCAACATTAAGTGGTATTTATGCAGTGTTATTTCTTACTTTTCATGTTGTTGTGAACATTAAATCCTTCACTGTTATGTATAAAAGTTTGAGCTTTTTGTATTTGTGTCTTTGGAAGTTTTTTCTTCCTGTAAATTAGGAGCTAAAATTATAAAAAAAAAGAACTAAGAGATTGGTGGTGTTCACTCTAATACATGCGAAGACACCGTAGACATGAATATCACCCAGAACACCGTCAGAAACATCAAGATGACGCCAAAAATAGAACAAACTCTGTTCATCAAAACAAAGTTAACAAAACACAGTAACACACTATCTAATGGTTTAACCAGTTACCATCACTATAACACTGATTAGTCGTAGTTTTGTGCGTTTGTAACGTAATACCACATCTGAATTAATCATTTAAGAGAGCAGATTCATGTGCATTTGCATAATAATCAACGCACCAACGAAAAAGGTGGTTTCATCAAAGTAAAAGGGCAAACTATTATGTGATGAGACTGTCTCGCGCAGGGCTCGTCTTGGACGGTCCAGGCTGTCTCCAGCTAACAAGGTGTAAAGATGACATTAGAGCCTGATAGAGGTCACCTGATACCATTAATCATTCGACGTTGCTGTAATCACCCGAGGAGGCTGCTGCATGCAAGTCATTACAGCAGTATAAAAGCATTTTATCTCCTTAAAATATAATTATTTTCAGCATCACAGCAAGGATTTGAATAAAAACTGACAATCACGTCGACGTCAGTGAAAAAACGAAAATGGGGCAGTGAGTTTAAAAAAAAAAAAGTCATTTTGTCCACCTTTGATCAGGTTTTATTCTCCCTGCACCTTTGATGTGCTGGGGAGTGTGTTTTGGGGGAGGCAGTACCTGTTTGTTCTTTCCTACCAAATGTGAGTCATCACTAACACTCTGATTATACCATCAGCACCAGAGCTGAGAACAAATGGCCTCTAATTGTTCTTAATGTGTCACTTGGAGGGAGGAGGGGGATGGGGGTGACACGTGTCATACTGCATCATTTCTTTGATCGTTCTGTCGGTGAGCTGTATTTTCTTAGTTGATATGGTCTGAGATACACACTGAAAATGTGTTTATTTTTCATGGTTACTGTTTTTCTGATTCTATTTTGACTTCCTGAAACATTTTTCCTTTTCCATTATGTCCTGTTCCTCTTGCTGTGATGTGCTCCAATGGGGGTAAATGACAAAAACTAAAAAAGTCTTGTATTGTTCAGACGTTCTTTATTTCACTTTTTTTTTTGCATGTCTTTTATATAATGCATCTCATGATGGTTTAAAATATGAACATGAAACAAAATATCATCATTTTTCTCTGGCTTGAACATCATGTTCCTTGTTATTGGTTATAAGTCCACTTGTAAGAACTGCATTTAAGTGCAGTTATGAAGTATTTGTACTTTACTTAAATATTTGTATTTTACTGTACTTAATACTCCTACTCCACCACTGTAGAGAGTGTAGCACTGTCCACAGGCAAACTCTAACAGTTCAGCCGAGCTCTGTCTCTCTGCTGTGAAACATTGTGGACATTCCCGCAGCGTCTTGTGTTTCACTAACCTCTGTGGCTGCGTACAACGCTCCAAATGTCACTGATGTCATTTTCCATGGTCACTCTATGGTTGTGATTCATGAATTGCTCACTCACTGAGCCTCCAGTGTCAACGCAGACCACACTGAGCTTTCACGTCAAGGTTGCTGAGGTCGAGCATGAAATCAGGTAAAAGTCAAGGAGCTATAAATAAATGAATTTACTTTATTTTCACTATTATCTGTTTGTTCTGAGTGAATCTTGACAGAGAATGGACATAAGTTATAAAGTAACTCAGCATGACTCAGTGGCCAGCACAGCCATTACTGTAGTGCTCAGTACGACCACAAGAGAGAGGTGTTTCTTCTATTCCCACTTCAACATGTGACTCATCATTTTAGCCTCTGGGTTTGGATTTTAATGATCAATATTAACGGGCAGGTTCACGCCCACGGGATGCGTTTTCTAAATGATCGTCCCGATATTGTGTCTATTGAAGACAGATTAATTCATACATGTTCACATATTTGAGGAGAGTACTGATCTCATACAGAGTGTTCAGCTGTGGTCTTTTTCAACTTGCCCCTGGGCAAAATCTCTGATGTAGTAGAGCTATCAAAGCCAGGAACTGTGAAGATAGAGAAGGACTTGATGTGAAGGAGGTGCACTCTGTGGATCTAAACCACTAGAAATCCTAAAACGTACATTATATTTCAAGAACTTTTTATTTATTCCATCAATAAAACAGCTGATATTTTTGATGGTATTACATGTTAGTGTCAATTCTGTTTCATCAGACCTGGAGAATAGTTGGGAATTCCTTATTATGCTGTATGCATGAAGCCAGAGGAAGTGGAAGGTGCCACTGGGGTAGAGATCCATTGTCTTGCTCGTTGGCTTCAAAAAAAAAAAACGTCAAGAAAAACAGTTTGTCTGGAGATAAAGCATTTAGCAGTGGGACACCTGCAATTCAGAGATAAAACTCTCTGCGTCCAAATAATATTTTCCTTTGGAATGAAAGAGATAAGAATTCTCAAGAGCTGGTTTTACAATTTAATCCTTCTATTGTGTGCTGGTGAAGATATTTTTAATTTTTAACCACAGTGATGCTTTTATGAACCAGGAAATATAGTGCTTTTCTAGATTGATAACCCTACAACAAGACGAGAGAGGATTATTAAGACATCTTAGTTTTGAAATTCAAACACAGAACTCTATGACCAGTAAGTGTCATAATTTTGCATGATGACACATTTTACATGTTGAACACTGTTGTTCTAAGGTGCTGTAAGTGACATTGCTGTTAGAGGCATGAAAAAAGTGTTAGCTCACACCGTTTTGCTCAGTGCTATTTCAGGCCCAGAGGTGCAGGAAAGAGATCAAGAAGGTGATGAAAACTGTTTTCACACCTCTAACATATTAAAACTTGAAAAACTGTTTAGAATATATATATATATATAGTTCTATCATCTGAGCTGAGCCTTTTGTTATCATAGAAGATGAACACTTTATTTTTGTTGTGGTTGCTATGTGATCCTGAGAAGGTGTTAGGTTCAGGCTCTCTTTCCTCCTGATTAACAGTCATAGACACTGGTGAGGGATTCGTCACCTGCATTAATGTCACCTGCGCTCAATGAGTTTCGTCACATCAGGCTTTGGTCATCAGCTGTAGAGGTGGTTATTTGGTGGAGAACAGCTCCAACAGGGATTTTATTGCACGAAACACCATGTACAACACATTGCCAGTACAGAAACAACATTGCTTCGTGCTTCTACTGTCACCGTTTGAGTTTAGTACCTTCCATTTACAAGAGTCTCTTTATTAGTTTCAGTGCCTGCTTTGTATTGAGCTAACAAAAGGCCATTGACTTTCTGTTCCGGGTCTAAAATCCTGGACAAGCTTTCAGAGGGACACTTCAGTGCACAAGGCTTAATCACCCCACCTTCAGCAGACCACTGAAAGGTGATCACAAGCTGTTGTGTCATTATTGTCAGAAATAAAAAAAAAAAAGTACTACTGTGGTTCATGGTCTATTCTCCATGAAAAAGCAGTCATAGATAGATACAGATATTTAACTTTGACTATTATTAGGCCAAAATAACAAGGAACAAGACCTGCATGCAGGTATGTTTGGGTCTACGCAGCTGAAGCAGCATCGTCAATGATTGAACACATTTATTTGTATGACTGGGCAGACTCCTGCACTGCACACTGCAGCACTCTGTTGGACTCTGTTCCCACCAAAACCTTTTATATAAATAATTTTTCGTCTCTTTGGGGACTTGGACTCAGTATTTATGAAATCCTGACTTTGGCCCTGATCAAACTTTTACAGATCTATATTTTTGATCTACTTCTTCGCAAATAATTATTCAGTAGGTAACAGATCGATGCCGCTAACCGCTAATGTCATCAGTGGGACTCCTGTTCACAGTCATATACATACAAAATCTATAAAGCTGCAGCGTCAAGGAAGGATCGACATAGTGTTCACTGTACACAAGCACATAGATTTATTTATACAAATATAGTATGTATAACAATTGCATATCAACAGTTTGTTGTCTTTTTTCATCTTCATGGTAAGTACAGGACCATCAGCTTCAAAAATGCAATCAATTAAGAAAGAGTACCTGTGATTTAACGATGCAACTCAGAATCACCGCCTCGCAGTTGTACGCCTCTGCCAACCAGACAAGTTGCAGTTTAAATCCATGTCTGTCCAGACTCAAATGATGTATGTAGTGAAAACGTATGGTGCTGAATAATGGTCAGGAAAGTGGTTTTGTGGAATATATAATATGTCACAGTGAAGTTGACCCTTGACCTTTTGGATCTAAAATGTAAAAATAATTTTATCCTATTAGACATTGGTGTGAAATTTTGTATTAATTCTTGAGTTTTGGCCCAAAAACGTGTTTTGTCACAGTAACCTTGACCTTTGACCTTTCACCACCAAATTCTATTGAGTTCAACCTGGAGTCCAAGTGAACGTTTGTGCCAAATTTGAAAGAAATTCCCTCCAGGTGTTCCTGAGATACCATGCGCATGAAATATGGGACGGACGACCACGGCTGTCGTCGCATAAAAAGAAGATGAGGAACATCGGCTGGACTCGTACAATTAGATGTACGAACTAATCTGCAACATTTTCATAAAAATGCATCTTAACAGCTTTTCATCGGATATTCTCGACTCACATCTGGTTGGATTCTCCTTGGAAAAAAAAAAATCCTCGGGCAAACAAGGAATTCTGTGTTTCATGTTTTGGATTTGGGATAAAGAGAAGAAGAAACATCGTAGGGGTTAAAGTCTGCATGGTGGAACAAACAAAGAAAAGAGTGCCATCTATAGAAAATGACAAAGAAAAAAAAATACAACAAGGAGCACTTAGCACCAATGATGAAGACGATAGAAAAGTAAACACAGACTCTGGACTCAGGTACTTGGCAGAGAACACAGGATTTCCTCACAGGTACAGAGGAAGAAAAGAAGGTAGAACATTCTACTCAGTCTCATCGTAGTCAAAACTGAAACAGAGGGAACAGATTTACATGAACTATGTGCTAGTTTTCAGCTGTTGTACAACAAATAGACTTTAAATAATAATCTGCACGTCTTAGAAGGAATACGTAATATTTTAACAGAACGATAAAACTTTATGTTAAATCTCTCATAAACTATAAAATAGAGAAGTCTGAAAAATAAACATAATTCTAGCCTATTTTGATCGAATCCCCACTCCATTCAAATGACAACTGGTGACATTCTGTTTGTAGGACACAGGCAATGTTTCTGAGGATTGATCAGAACCTCTCTGTGACTCGTTTTCTGGATAAATCTCAGCTGGGAGTAACTTACAAAGTTGGCTATGAATTGCAGTTATTGCACATTAATTGTACATGCCACCTGTTAATCAGTAATCTCTTTAAATGGCACAGAGGATAGCTTTGGACTCAGAAGCTGCCTTACAGTGCATAAGACCCAGTTTGCTTTACAACGATTTACATTTTGCACCCATCCCATAAACTCTGTGTCGGCTGCGTGTGTCAGACTGTGAATTTAGTGTTGAAATGTAAAACTGAAGAATGTCTGTTATTGCTAAATCTACAAGATAAAAAATCTTTTCTTGCTACAATATAGAAGGTAAAAAAGAGTTCACGTTTATCCAAAACGGGACAAGTCTCACACACAAAAAAAAAAGAAATCAATGGTCATTCATACAGAGACACAAGCACCAGTTGAAGAATCAATAGAAACACCACTGTACAAATGATATCTATGGCAAAATGGCAAAGGTGCCACGGCGTACTGGATGTCGGTAAGCAATCAGAAATGGATGACTGTAAACAAAACAACAAACACAAGAAAGGGAGTTTCAGTAAGAGTCACGATCGGGGAATACAACTTATAAAAGGGAATACAAAGTTAAATTGGACGACTTTCAGTGCTAGCCTCCCTCAAAGCACCAGTTTCAGGACAAACAGCTCTCGTTGTTTTTGCTCAGTAATCGGTGGTACACTGGAAGGGAGGGAGAGTACGTAAAAGAGTCTTTTACTTGTCGGTTTCCTTCGCGACGGAGAGCTTCCTTTGGGATCTTCAACACAAACAGATGGTCTTTGAGATCCACCTTCTCGCTCTCCTTCACTTTTTCTTCTTTTGGAACAACCTGCGGATCACAGCGACAGAGAAACAAGCTGAGAGCAATGCCTCAACACTCGCTGACAGTTCAGTTTTTTTATTTGAGTGGCATCAAGCTAATCCTGCACTGCCTGATGACCTTACAAATTGATCATCGCCTTTAACTGCTTTTTGATTCTCGTACCAGCTTCAGATCCTTGTGAATCAATGATCTGTGACCTTTAACGTTCCTGGAATACAACAGATTCACCTGTAACCTCTGTGCTGAGTGATAGTGAGAAAGAGTGCTGAATACCAGGCAAACCAGTGGCATGTGTTGGACTCACGTCTGCTTGTGTGTGTCACTGGGTAGGCAGCCTCTTGGCCGCCAAACTAAATCTCTGTGATCGGCGTGATGGCGTTGATAAAACATGATCCCTGCTCGGTTCCCCGTCTGTAGCTCCACCACAACACACTGTTACAAGCTCCCAAATACCTTCCAAAGCTGCGCCGTGCCAAGAGCAAGACAAGGGATATGCTTGAGGGATTTAGCATCAAACGGGCAGTGCCACAGAGATCTTGGACACATGCCCGCCTCCAATATGTCAGGGAAACGCTTAAATAATTTGAAAAGTCTGGGCTGAATTAGGCGTAGCGTGATATGATTTAACTTCAAGGTCTGATTAGTGTCTGAAAAGTTTCTTCTGGCTTTTAAGTTTTGCTATTTTCACACAGTGAATGGTGTGAGTTTGCTTTAGTTTGACGGGCAGCGCAGAGCTTTGTTCCAAATGTGCACCCTAAAATGTAAAAATACTGTGTCGAGCAGAGGTATGTAGACCCTCCATTCAGCTGTAGCTTCTAAGTAACAACACCGCAGGCTGCATCTGCTTATCCACGTACCTGCAGAGCATGAGCCACAGATGTAATCGGTTTAAGCTTCAATTATTTACAGCCCTTACATCAGAATCACTGGCGAAACACGGCAGACGCGGTAATGTTTTCACAGAGGACACCAGCCGCTCAGTTTGCAAAATATACCACTGAGGTTTCAGGGCTTCGTATTGGGATGTAAATGCCTGCTAGCTGCACCAGAGCTCCCATTACAATTGCTTGCATGACAGAGAAGGGAACAGCAAATAAAATTCAAAGGAGAGTTGAACCTGCTTCCACTTCACCTGTTTCCATCTATGTTCCTTGGCTTCGGCAACTCAAAACGCAAGTAAACAGTGTTCATAACAGCACGCTTATAAATACCATAAATTATAAATCAGCTTTCTGAAGAAACTAATAACTCTGGCAGCAGGATTTTCAGACTGAAGAAGCCCAGTCACCTTGAAACAGGAACAGCTGGGGGGGGGGGGGTCTAAGCCTGAGGCTGTGCACATCCTCATAGGGGGTAGTACTGTGTGGATTTCTGCACCCACCATCCTCCCTGATTTTGTTTTATTACATCCATTTTAGTCCAATGTTTTATTAGACTTCTAATCCAAAGGTCCGTGTTGAAGCTCAAAGATAATCTGTGCTCATCTCGATTTGACCTTAGTCAGCCATCCAGACTGAGACTGTGAGCTAAATTAGAGCAATAAACCACAAGAGCAGAGCTTTAAAGTGTCATAGCTCGCAAATAATGTTAAGTTATGTTTTTGTCTTGTCTCTCTTGTCTTGTGTCTATGTTGTCTTGTGATTTCCACTTTTATTTTGGAATTTTATCTCTTTTTTTATCCTCTTGTTTCAGGTAGTTTTCTGCCAGGCTGATTGTTTTCCCCGCCCTGATTGTTTCCACCTGTTTCCCATTACCTTGTGTCTATATAGTGTCTGTATCTCCCTTTGTTCTGGTCTTGTCTCTTGTCATATGAACCAGTGTTATTTCTCTCGTCTTGCTCTTCTAAGTCAGGTCTTGTTTTGTACTTTGTTCCTTTGTTCTTTTACTGCGCCTTTGCTGCCTTTCCCGTTGTGGACTTTTGGTTTAGTTTGTTAGTTTTGCTCTTTAAGAGTGATTTTGTGTTTTCCTCATTCTGAGTGATTTTCGGTTCATCTTTGGTATTTTTGTTTCCTTGGCTTTTTCCCAGTTTGGGTGATTATTATTTGTTACTTTATTAATAAAAGCGTTTTGATTCTGCTTCGTGGAGTCGTGCTGAGTCATGCAGTGACTTTAGAACAGATAAGTCCAGTGTTTAGTACACGATGATGAGTTCATGTTACCTTGTGTTCCTGGCGTCAGCCGTCCACCCACCCCTCACCCTTAAAGCAATGAAGCGCCTCACCTACGACATGTGGTTCTGCTGCGAGGCCAGGTTCTGCTGCTGCTGCTGCTGCATGAGGAGCTGCTGCTGCTGGCGCCGCCGGGCCGTGCGGAGCTTCTCAAAGCGAGCCTCCATCTCCTCCAACACTTTGGGGGTGTAGCGAACCACGAGCTTCACACTGTCCTTGGCCGCCTTCAGCAGCTCCACCGCTTTCTCGTGGTGCTCTCCCTCCACGCTCTGCAGGGGGTTTAGACACAGTGAGCGAGAGTGGGATTTTAAAGGAAGCCAATTTTTGAATTTGTCTTTATAGTAACCGCTCGTAGGAAAATGAATGAATATTTGCTCGACTTTGAATACGGCGTGAGACATGAGAGACATGCAGCAGTTTGATCTCACTAAAAAATCTAAAAAATATTTCATTTGAGGACACATTTTTTGGAGGCAGGCTCAAATAATAAAAAATGGGCAGAGACATTTATGTACACTCCGCCTCTGATCCATGGCTGGACCTACCACGCCGTTGACAGACAGGAGCTGGTCCCCTCGCTTTAGGCCGCCGTGCCTCTCAGCCACGCCTCCGGGAATGATACGGGAGATGTAGATAGGCGAGTTCTGTTCTTTGCCGCCCATCACGTTGAAGCCCAGCCCTTCCTCCGTCTTGGGTAGCTCCACCACCCGTGGGTGAGAGTGACCCTCGCTGGCGGCGAATGCTGCGACTGTGGCCTGAGCGAAGAGAAAAGATGGTGCTTGATGAGTGAGCACAGAAAAACACAACTTCTCATGTTTTTGCTGAACATGACCATCAGTAGGTTTTGCACCTTCATGTCAACATAAAAGTCTGCGATGGAAAAATGTGTCCCAGTATGAGCAAAACAGTTCAAAGCCTTCAAAGGTCTTCCAGTCTGCGTATTACAGTCAAAGTGACTGCAAAGAAGCACATTTTAATATTATTACACAGTGATTTGAAAGGTGGATAGAAACTGCGAACCTCTGCTGCACCTTCTCATTTCAGCGGAGATGGCCATAACAAAGCGCAGGGATTTAGTCAGGGCTGGGGATTTAGACTCCACACGAGAAGTTCTCTGGCTTTCTAAGCACATGGATTAGCACATCCAAGTTCATGCTGGAGGAGCCAAGCCAGGCAACTTTCACCCTCTGTATCTTTACCAGCTGGTTGAAGTTGCTCGGTGGCTGTGAGGTTCCTTTGAAATGCAAGCCAAGCTCCTTGCTCCTTGTGCGTTCAGAACAAAGCATCCAGGAGCTTGTTAGCCCAGCCTGGGAAAGCTAATGGCAGACGAACAGAGAGAGACAGAGAGAGAGACGCCCTGTGCCCACTGATCCACAGATGCACTGCCACAGGTGCTTCCCTGTTATGTCAGCATCATTCGCGATGTGTGAGTTCGATCGGGAAAAGGCAGGATAAAAAAGTAGAGGAGGGGTGGTTCTGTCTGAAGCTTTTGCAGATGTGCATCCAGATTCCCCGACAGAAGACGAGTAGCTTGGCACTTTGAGGTCTTTGATGCTCCCTCCAGGCAGCATCCCCATCTCTGCTCTCTCTTCCATATTCATATGCATATTCATATCCACATTCATTTTTCTGCTCAGACTGCTTTGCTCATTTCTATCTTCTTTCCCGCTGCCTGCTTTAATCTGGTTATTACATTCCCTCAACTTCCCCTCTTCCTCCTTATTCCTCACCTCCCCGTCCTTCTCCTTTTCTTCCTCTGCTCCTCCCTCCCTCCCTGTCCCACTGTGAAGCTAAAAGGCAGCTCCTCAGCATGCATACCAACGCCTCGCGGGCCTCACAGCACATTGACCTTCACAACTTTATCTGGGTTTCTGCAAACGAAAAAACAATCTGGCAGATGGCCGGCGCCTCTCAAACAAGGGAGGCATTTTAAATGAAAAGCTTGCTAGTGGATACTTCCTTAGTAGACACACTACACTGTATAAGTATGACTTAACATATCCAAAGTCACTTGATAATCGCCTCCCTTTATTTTTCTTTCTCACAGAGCCCTGATACTCCCTATCTCTATTAAGATCAGTAATAAGCGCCTCAGGCCTTGAATTAGAGGCTGAATTGATTTAATTAATGAAGCAATCAAAGAGAATCGAGTTGTTGAGGTGAAACGCAAATCTTGACTGGCGGGAGATTTGCAGTCTCACTAACCAAAGCACTCGAGAGGCAGACGAACAGAAGCATCGCCATATATTTCACATATTTCGTCATTATTGCCGCTGCAGCTTATAGACTTCGTTTCACTTTCAGCGCTACAGTATGCATCTCTCTTCCTTTCAGACTATATGTGTGACACTTATTGAATGCAATTGGCACTGTGGCTCGGCTTAGTGAATGTCTCTAGAGAGTGTAAAAACTTTTAAAAGCATCCAGTCCTCCCAGTTGAGAGTGCCCTCACAGCTAAGCCAGCTCAGGCCATTAGCTGTGTGCTTAATTGCCCGGTGGATATGCAATTTTAATACAGATTTAGGAGCAGTAATTTCTCAAAGTTTGGGGCAAAGAAAGAAAAGTAGGAGGGAGTTTTAAAGCTGCTTAAATCATGTCTTCATGGCTGCTCCAGGCTTAGAAAAAAAAAAGAGAAAGACACTTCTTTTTTTCCAGCTTAACCGTCACGGTTTCTTTGTAGAATGAAATTACTCAGATCAGGAAATGGTACCCATTTAACAAATAAGAGGAGATATTCCAAATGCAGTAACAAATATAGAATTGTAAGATCAATAAGACTGTCTTTGCTGGCTGCCTCATATTTTGTGCATCCTGTTCAAAGAATAGTTCGTCATCTTGGGAAATACAGTACACTTCCTCGCTTTTGGAGTTAGATGAGTAGATTGATACCACTTTGTGTGTTACTGTGTTAGGTACAGTTACAGTCAGCAGGCAATTTGCTCAGCTTAAAGACAGGAAACAGGGGGAAAGCAGCTAGCCTGGCTCTGTGTTGAGTGCTATGTTTGAACTTACAGTCTCCCTTTGCTCCCAGTCTTTATGCTAATTTAAGCTAATCACCCTCCTGACACACAGCTGCACTAATGCACCGATATATGAAAGGTATCGATCTTCTCAGCAATTCTCTCCAAGAAAGTGAATCAAAAATGTCGAACTATCCCTTTAAACAGGTATTCAATTGCAATTCACCAGACTCTGCAGTATTGTGCTCAAAGCAGAGTGTTAGTGGCGCCAACAAAGGAGGAACGAGCTGATCAGCAGGGCTCACGATTTGAAGCCTCGCACAATCTCTCTGCGCACGCACACACGCACACACACACACACACACACACACACACACACACACACACACACACACACACACACACACACACACACACACACACACACACACAAGACACGCTTCCCTCTGTTTTTGCCATCCTTTTTTATTCACATCCTCCACACACTCCCTGTGATGTACTGAAGAGGAGTGGACCCAGCTGGACATTGAACCACTGAAGGACCGAGAGGTGCTCTCATCTCCTCTCCACCCCCCATCTCATCATCCACATCCTCGTCTTCCTCCTCTTCACATGAAATCAGACAAGCGTTCCCTCTTTGTTTTCTTTCATAAAGGCCTGTGTCTCTTGCAGGCGAGGGACTGATTAAAAGTCCTGCTCAAGTGACCGGGTCAAGCTCATCTCTTTTGTCTACCAAAATTAGCTTAGTCCATTCATTCTGCGTTCACAGCGCACCTGGAAATTTCCCACCTGTGACGCAGATGTGATGTTTTCTAAGCAGCAGAAAACAAAATCTACCTGAAATATTACACAGTCAAGTCGAAGAAGCAAAGATGTGAAAAAGGATGAACTTTTTCATTGATTGGCATCTTATATAAGTTATATCCACAATCTATATCAATATCAAAATCTGCAATATGAATCTAAAAATCTATCTCGCTTTGATTTGGCCGTGCACTAAAAACTTTGATTAAATACAAAATAAAGAAATCAGTCTGCTACAGTTTGCCTGTCAGATGCAATAATAGCAAAACAAATATGCACATTATATTGTTTCAGTGGGTCATTTTTCATCCGGTTTGACAACAGTGCTGATAACAAACTAAATTTGTGTTTTACGGTTCTGAGCAAAACAGAACAAAGACTCGATGGAAATCCCGCGGCTGCTAATATGATGATTCAGGGGAACATTATGTGGAACTGAAGATGGATTTACAGCTCAAATCAATGACATTTAGTGACTGAAGACTGTTTAATTGAAGGGTGAAGAGCTGGGAATTCTAGTGGACTCAGTTTGAGGGGGAAATAATGGCTAAGACATTAAACTTTTAGGTCATTCAGTGCTGTAATATACTGTGAATCTTTCCTCTGGGAAAATGATGCGTTTGATACCAGTATTGATTACACGTTTGTTTGACCTTGTTTTTTTTTTCCAAACTGAGCTTTTGATAACAGAGTAAAACTTCACGTGAACTTAAAAACATTCTCAAAGTGCGTTTACCTTAAACAAAAGAATCAGTTTGAGGTTGAGACAGGATGTAGGACCTATAAATAAAACCTTTTAAAACTCAGAGCCAGACACAGATCTGGTCACAACAGAGCCAGTCTGCCGATGCAGTGCTCTGACTGCATGGAATACATTCATTACGCTAAATCTGCTGGTTTGGAATATGTGACAGAGTCTTGAAGAAAACTCAGCATCATTCAACCTGGGTCTTATTCTCATAACGGTGTCCATTACGAATTCAGGTCATGCTAACTTTGAACTCGCTGCCTCCATTTCAAAGATTCAAGAAATGTGTACAATGTGCGAGCATCCGAAGGCTCTCCAAAAAAATTCTTATTCTAAGATAAATCATTTCAAACTCTTGTCTCTGAGTCTGACTAAAAGTAAACATAGAAATTAGCCCCCATTAGTTATTGTAGCGGCGATTTTTTCCGTATAAAAGCAAAAATACCCCTGAGGTAGTACTTTAGCATGTGAAACTGGCATTCATCCTTTTGTACAAAATTGGTACTCTCACTTGTTATTGCTTAATTACACGGACACACTCTTAATGAGGGCCATTAGCAAAGTGGAACGTACTTTGTTAATTTCATTCTGTTTTGGCCAGCAGAATAGATGAGAATGATATCATAGGGTAATGTGATTAACAGATAGTTCGCCACTCATTAGTTACAGTTTTCACCCGCCATTTTTAATATTTTTAAATAACTGATGTAGAGCCAGACCTCCAAAGCAGTTCGTACCTTAGCTGTGGCCCTCGCCTGGTACTCTGGGCAGCCATTCACTGTGATTGTTTCATGCATGTACTGGTACACCTGAAAGAAATGAAGAGAGACAGGTATTATAATTATGTTTCACATGGTTGAAATCTGAAATCACCACCCTGAAACAGCTCATTTCCATAGTCAAATAATGGCGTTCCTTCACAGCTGGCTGTTCAGGCACACACTACATTAACAGGCTGACTGATGGGAAACACACGGCACTCACATGCTGTTATTTTAGGCAAGATCTAACCAAAAGAGCTAGTCAACAAGGTCTGCTTATGTTTATCTTACGAATGTAAATCATATGTAAATCTCAGTATTCTATAATACATGTACTTGTTGGTAAGGTAGTGTGCAAATGTGCCAGTTTTGAAAATTATATAATACTAGCTTTAACACAATTCAGCTCAGTATTTGTGCAGCACCTTGATATGAATGCATTTCTTAACAAATAAGAACAAATCTTAGCTTTCAGCTCGGGAAACAGAGACACAATCTGGTCCTGACTTTATAAACAGCACAGAAAGTCTCCAGAACGGGCAGTAATACATTACTGCTGGGCCTGAATTGGTGCCAGGACATGGGCTGCTTTTCCGCCTATTCACTGAGGCAGACAGAATCAATGCAGACAGCTGACCTTTCCAGTTAAGATGTGTCTTGTACGGACACCTTACAATTGAACTTGTTTAAAGAAGAAAAGAGGCAAAGACAGAGACGGTGTTGAATGAGGATGATGGGTTAATATACTGTAACCAAAGAAAAAACTTTTCAGTAAGAGCAGCCATTCAAACGTATCTCTGCGAAACCACTCTGTGCTGCAGCTTTTGGACTTTAAAATCAGTCAGCTATGCCACATCCCTCAAATGGTGAAACCGAATAATAGAACAGCCAAATAGGAGGTTGGAGAAGGAACTTTAAAATGATTGAGATGTATGGGCTTATTACAAAAAGTCTCAGAGGAAACGTTTTTGCTGAGCTGGTGCAACGGACTCGATGAAACCCATAAATTACAGCAAAGATCACATGATTTCAGTGGACATGTTTACCAAGTACAAGCACATCCGCTTGCTTTAATCCTACATTTATGGCAGTTGCAGTTAATTGAACAAATGAGCAATCAGATTTTAATCAGACAAATGATACTGTACATTACTCAGAAAAAGAAAAGTCTCGGTGCAAAACAAATTCAGAACTACCATCTATGACATATTAGATATTGTGGCTCAGAAATGAATTTTAATCATCTGTTTCCGCTCGCTGGCTGATGTCTCTCATCAAAGCATGGCAGCTTGCCTGGAAGCAAACATGCCTGGTAGCTCTCACGTACCACAGTACAAGATTACAAAGGCCTCGCTTCTCTGAATCATCAAAAGGATGTATACTTTTAGGATGCAAACCCTGAGATATTTGTATGTAGAGATCTCAGAGTGGGGAAAAAAATATCCTTGAGCTTATGTTGTTTGGTTTGCTCATGAATCTCAAAAAATGAAAGTGGCTTTTAAGAGTGCGACTCCAGATTTCAGATTGCAACACTTTTTTTAGTCTTATAGTGCTGATGTATGTAGAGAAGAGGAACCTGCAGTCTACACCCACACATTCAGCTCTCAAATTATACCTTAGCATAGGTGGACTTCTCCCACTTCTTAAGGCAGAGCACAGCTTTATAAATGCCATGAAAGGGTTTCCTTGCCTCTATCTGTCTGCAGAGTGGCTTCCGTTTCCCTCCGTAACCCTTCTTATAAAAAACTACTGCATCTACTAATTACACCTATTTATTTTGACTGCGACTGTCTCTACCACTTAGTACTCCTCAGACATGGAATCTGCAACAGTCCTGGCTTCATCTGTCTGTTAAAGAAATGTCTTAATGCCATCAAGCATTGGTCTGTGTTCTGGTAAATGTTTAGAAATGGTTCTCGTCTTTCCAGTGTGGCACATAGAGCTGTGGAGCTCATGCAATATTTGGCATCAGTTACATGAGAGAACATGGTACCATGCTGAGCTGAAAGTTAATGATTCGAAGGAAGAGGAACGTTCTCAGGTCTCTCACAGGGTGGACCAGTGATGGATTTTAAAACTTATTTTGCAGCTGAAGGCTTAATTAATGGCCACCATGAGCACGAGGGATGCCATCATCTTACTCGTGGATGAATTTTTGTATCCATTTCATAATTTATTATATAAAATATATTGCTTTTCATTCTACTTTATACCCATTTAGTCTGAGAACGGCACATTAAAAGGGACCTATTACGCTCATTTCCAACTCTATATTTTTATTCTGGGACTCGGGCATGATTCACAGATGGAAAAAAAAATCCTTATTTATATCATACCGCCGGTTATGCAACCCCTCAGATGAGCCTCTGACTGAAATAATATTGGCTCCAGGCTGTTTAAGGCCCCCCACCCTAAAATCCCACTTTCTTCTGATGGTCCAACTTCTGGAAACCTGCCGAGGGGCAGCACCCAGCGCCGACATGCTTGTGAGCACCGCCTCATCCTCTTTACTGCTATGGAGGTTCTGAAAGCAAACTGTAAAACTGTAAAAGTAACATAACAATAGATTGGAAGCGGCAACTTCTCAATTCCATTCATTCATGTTCAAGCCCGAATCCAATCCAGAATCTGAGGGTGGACAGTGCAAACATCCACAGCAACAAAGATTACAGCATACACCTTTTAGCCTATTAATAAGTGTATGTGTAGGAACTACACAAAAATACGCACTGTGCGTTCCAGCACATTAAATACCAAGCCATATATAGTCATTGACCTGTTGTTAGGGTAAAAATAATTGAATAGCGCAGCTTTAAAATGATCTCACAGTGTTACAGATGCAATATTTTCACAGATTTCATTTTCTTTGTGCGTAAGAAATGATTATTAAAATAAGGAAAAACAAGATGCACATTTTAAATCCCTCTTCATACTTAACCTGAATCCTCTGGCCTGAAAAAACGGAGCCATAACATGGAACAAATTGCTTTGTGCTTTTGAATGTCAGTCTTCTCTTGTCGTGGCTGCACTTTGCTCTAAAAAGGCCAGTTGTCCTGCAGGCATCTTTTAAATTCCCCTTCTGCCTTTATTTTTACCAGACGTGTTCCCTGACTTTCCCTAAAACACTGATACCTTCCTGTTCCTTCCTGCCTGTTTCACCAAGGAGAATCCTGGTGCACAAATGCACACTCTCCTTGATAGGATACTGGTACTGACACCTACATGCCTGAGAGAGAGAGAGCGAGAGAGAGAGAGAGAGAGAGAGAGAGAGAGAGAGAGAGAGAGAGAGAGAGAGAGAGAGAGAGAGAGAGAGAGAGAGAGAGAGAGATGCTTGTGGGGCAAACTGACGTGACACTGCAGCTTGTAACCATGGCTTTCTGCTTCCCCTACTGAATCAGAGAAAGGGGGAGGGGGATGGGTGTAAAAGGAGGCCTTAGCCTGGTTGATGTTGTGGGAAAAGGATGAAAACCAGTGCAGAACTTAACTTCCCTCTCGACAGTGCTAACCACCACACGGGGGGAATATTGAACTTGCACGGACTGACTTAATGTACCTTTCATCCTTTAACTTAATGTGATGAGGGAGGCAGAGGCTTCGGGATGGAATCAACACAAATCCTCCACCCTTGCTTGCTTTTGCTTTTATAAAAAAAACAAACAAAACAAAACAGTCTATTATGTTGATTGAAAATCTCTGCTGAAGTGGAAAATCAGCTGCAACGTTGGAGCTGATGAAATATGCGATCGCCCTGGCCCGCTTTTTGAGCTTCCTGTGTTCGTCAAATGGGACTCTCTAACCCAATATACTGCGTATTCCCACTCTCCATCATTTCCAGCTGGTTAGCTCTTCCAGTCATCTCGTCTTGTGTCCTTCCTTTCCCATTTGCAAGGCTGATTGACCCTGACAACTCTTTCGGGCTGATGCAGTGAGACGCAGAGACACAAGTTCCCCCCACCCTCATCACTGATGAACGTGGCGGGGAAAGACAACCAGCTCATCAAACTCTTTCTCTTTGTCATTTAGCCCAACTCTGCTGAAAAGGCTGTTTCCCTGCTATCCATTCTTCATACTGACAGCCGGCCTGTCATCCTCAACAAGGCTGATTCATGTTCTGTGAATTCTATTGACGTAGACGTAGAGGAGGAGCTCAGGTTTGGAGTTGGACTTACAGTAGGCTTCTTGCTTCATAGACGAGATTAGATGTAGAGAAATACATTCAAAAGATGTTTTAGAAAATGGTTGGTAGCAATATAAAGTATAGATATGTAAATCGCAGTAAATGGGCTACAAAAACACCACTGTAATGTTAGAGTTGAAATCATTTCTTTTTGTGGGTGTTCAGAGGCTGAAAATAGAGGGATGCCATGTGCGAGAGGAACAGATCATCTGGCAGGAAATTCAACCCTGTGGTCGTAAACGCTTTTTCTCTTGTCACAAACAAACACATTCAAAAAGACTTGTGCATATCAGGCCATTAAATCCTGCCTAACTGCTGCTTTCACACTGAGGTTCCCTTCCACTCTGAGTCTCTCTCCTTATTGTTTCTAATGCAAACAGTGCATCGGAGGACACAGCTGTTGAGAACCGTGATCTTCCACCACAACAACTCCTTTAATGCACTGTGTAATAACAGTAATAATCTACAGTATGCAATAACCAGCACTTATAACCTGTCCTCCAGCTGGCTCAGCACCACAGAGAGAAGCTGTTGTATCACTGGTTCTTACAAACCCGTAATCGAGTACCATAGTCAGCCTCGCTGCAGCCCACTAATCCCAGAGCATCTCTGATGGTTTCCCTGGTGACTGTGTTTAGCCAGCTCTTTGTGGGTGAAGTGGTCTGCATCTTTGCCTCTTAGCAAATGGCAGCAGCTGCTGCTGCTGCTGCTGAGGCCCTTTTCAGAGGTTTTTGAGAATCATTGTCATTGCACTCCAGTGACTGGCACTGAGATCAGTCAGCCGGTTGCCAAACGTGCAGTTGGTGCCAGGATGTGCCAGACTTCCCTGAGCAGGCCAGAGCTGAGCAGAGCTAGACCCTGTGAGAGGAGAAAGCTAGTTCTTTCTTCCTTTCTGTCATGTTTGCATGATGTCAGGGGTTTTTACGTAATGTGGTGTCATTGGTAGGGTTGGCAAACTTTCTCTTATTATGACTCGGCACTTGCTGAATACTGGATGTTGTTGTTATAATTTGTTATTGTTAATAAGTTCTGCTGAAAAGATAATTGAAATATATGGGTATGAGCCATTTATGGATCAGCTGACCTCTAATCTATCTATAACAATGAATATAAAATGATCATATGTTTTATAAGTAAAATCATAATCTGCCAAGTAACTAGTAACCACAGCTGTCAAATTAATGCAATGGATTATTCAGTACAATAATAATAATGACCTTCGATTATAGCTAAACCTTATTCGAACCAACTTTGAAGCAGTGTTTGCAGTTGTGAAAAAAGTTGCATTAGATTTTAAGACCTTCTCCATTATTTTGTTTACCCCCTATAAATATTTCAGTTACAAAGAGAAGGTACAAGAAACTTTTGGCTCAGAAAGTGACTTTTGTAAACCAGAAATCTCAGTGCCTGGGATTTAGAAATCCTTGAGTTATTGATACTGATCAATAATTCAGAACATATTATGGTTATTTTGCGCCTTGCAGCAGAGGAAACTCTCCCTCTAATTTAAAACACATCTCCCTCTAGAAAATGAAGTGGAGCTTCTCCCTGACATACTGATCAAGCCGGCTAATTGTCTGCTTTCATTCCAGGACAAATTACATGTTCCCTTTGTTTACAATTAAGTCGCAACACGGAGGCCGTTGTGGCATCTGTCATCTGTTTCCCTGTCCTTCAAAGTCCTGTTTGCTTAACAAATACATGTCACTGGGTAATGCTACAGTATATCATAATAGACAGGACACTAAATATACAAGATCTTTTGTTATCAGCCTGTGTAGTGGTGTCATGTGGAGCGAGTACTCTTGTTTGCCTTGTACTCCGTCCTCCTGATAAATGGTGTTAAGATGATGGATCAGTGGGTGGCTGTTTTGCATGCATGTGAATGAAAGCATTTTAACAAGAACTCCTGTTTATGATTCACACTTCATTCCGTCCCAGTAAAATGTGATTAAAACCAATCTCTAACAGTGATTTGCTTAATTAAAATTCTGTGTAACCAGCTTATCAAACTTTCAAGTTAATGAAATGCTCATAATGTTTTCTGGCCCTGTGATCATTTAAATGCTCTCTGTGAATTTTTCATGCAGTCAGAAATTCCCCGTGCCGCTGAGTTTTGGTGTTCGGCTCCAGCGGTAATAATGCAGAGCAACGGCCTCTGACATTTTCATTACGTGGCAGTCATTTGTTGATTGATGTAACACAACAGTAACTTAAAGGTACACGCTCTGATTGTGTTGTTATTGCCATAAATCTTCTGAGCTTGCTGTCGGGTTGATTTTCAAAGCATCAGTCGTGACCTGAGAGAACTGCAGCACCGTCAGGGAGCGTTATCTTTCACCTTTAGTCAAGTCATGAAATAACTGGAAAAATAGCTTTTGTTTGCTGTTTGAAACACTCACAGCCTGTTGCACTGGCTGTTTGAAAAGTTGATTGGATCGCTGCAACTCAAGCTAATAAATCCAGTAAGTATTAAGGTGTTGGGATGGATGCAGCAACCATGACTGAACAGGTGAAAAAGCAGCATCAAATGCAGGAAAGAGTCTCAGAGGGAAGAAAAACAATCGAAGGACATGAGTCATGTTGGTTCCCTCCTTGACGGTGACTCACCTCTCTGATGGCTGTGCAGAACTCACTCTGAAGGACCTTCTTCAGAGACTGGAGCTTGTGACCGGGGACGTCACCGGACTCCTGCAGCTTCTCCAGCAACTCGATAGCCCTCGCAACATCTGGCAGAAACAGGGAGAGAGGAGAACGGGTATGAGTGTATGTGTGTGTGGATACTCAAGCCAAAGGCACAGTGGGAAAAAATGCCCCATTCAATTACATTAACAGCACAGCCATGAGAAAGGTGCTGGAGGGAATCAATGGGTAGAATAATGGAAATAGACTCAGTCAAGGCCAGCAGTGGCAAGAAAGGCAGAATAGCAATCCTGTCCATGGATCGGTTTTGTTGGCTCAGCTCTATGCATGAGAATAAAGCAGAGGGGGAATGAGTCAGGCAGTGATTTGTTCAAAGGTTAACACTTCCTGGTAAGCGTAGGCACCGGCGGGCATTACAAAGCATTTACACTAAACCGTAAGCCTTAAGTTAGAGGCTGTGACTCTGGGGTGTGCTGGGCTCTCCTCCCCTAATTAGCTTGTGTTGAATGAGTGCGCCAGCTTGGCTGATTAATTTCTTGCCCTCTGAAACTGGTTCACCAAATGGAGATACACAACGGAAGGAGAGGGAAGTGATTTGGTACTCAATCATTGGGCTTGGATTGCTGAGTCAATAACATGTTTTATTCAGCTTGTGTGTCCAGAGACTTGTGACCACACACAGAGAGATGATTAATACAGTTTTACATTGGAGCTGTGGAGTTTCTTCATATTGTTCTTTTACCCTAAAACAGGTTTGGTTTGTTACACTACACAACTTATGCAGCAGCCAATGATTTTTCATAGATTCGTGTGTTGATTATTTATTGACTAATCAATTGTTTGGTCTGTGAAATGTTAGAACAATGAAAAAGCCAATGATTAGTTCCCAGACCCATGGTGACGTCCGTCAATCATCACGCATGATGAACACATCTTTCAGCTCTTTAAACACCAGACCACCCGCTTAGTTTTGGGAATGCTTTCAAATGTATTTTATCTACTTTAACATTATGTGCTAACAGCAACAGAACACCCACACCACGTTTGACTGACAGCTGAGCTGGTTTAGATTCAGGTCACTGCACCATGCAACAACAGCATCTTTTTTTTAAGACTCTCCGCAGCTCCAACCAGGCTCTGATGCCCAAGGGGGATCAATCAATACAGAAGAGGCACCGGTGCATGCATACACATTGTCTGTATGACAGTACATGTGTTCTATATACAACTTAGTATAGCATGTTTTCCTCTGCTGAAATTGTAAAAACAGTGAAACAAGTGGTTTGGTTTTGGACTGTTGGTCTGTGAAAACGAGCCATTTGTCTCCTTGGGGTGTGTGAAAGTGTGACAGGCAGCATTTTCTAACATTTAATAGACTAAGCAATCAACAGTTTAATCAATAATGAACATAATTATAAGTTGCAGTCCTAATCACAATTAAAGTTGATTTAAAGGACCTTACATCTACTCTGTAATGGAAAATACATACCTTCAGGGAACTAGGTGCTACTAGCAGTAAAAGGCTAATCAGTTTCTCTCAGTCATCCAGCTAGCAGTGTCTCTTTTCACAGAAAACTGGGATAAACTCGAATTGTGCTTCGAGACATGACACTCACACACGCTCAAACATACACACAATATTGAATTTTGGGAATACAGGGTAACTCAATAAAACAGACAGCAGACAGAGGAGCTTTTACTGTTTGCAGACCTGTGGGAGACAAGAAAAAAAGCCGTCTCAGGCTCTGACTGTGTGAATACCGTATAAGGCCATAAAAAGCAAACGTGAAACACACTAAGAATTTATACTACATATGAAGACAGTGGGCACGCCTCACACAAATCCAATGCCTGTTTCTATTTCAGGCCTCGTGTGATAAAGCACTGGGGATTATATTGATCCGCTTGAAATTGCAAGTTCAGTTCCCATCAAGACCGGTTATGGCTCGCAAGAACTAGTCCAGTGAGAGTTGTATTGGCAGATGAGAACCGGCAACGAGGCGAGTTGTCAGGATAATGCTAATCAGCTATTAATCAAACGCTTCTACTCATAGTCTCATATAAAGATGGTCACAGGTATGTGTATATAAAAGTAAACACAGTGTTAACCACAACTGTGGTGCAGTGGTGTGTGCTTTTTACTTTGGGCAAACTAACCTTCAATGACAGCTGTGAAAACCAGACATTTGTACACGTCCATGTGATCCCACTTATCTGTTCACTGATTTACTTATGTATTTTCATCTGACAAAATAAATCCACCATATGGGGTTTTAAAGAGCTCATATTCCGCTAAGTAGGCTGCATAAATATTTCCTATCAGGGTGAATAGGTCTTTTTTACACCTGAATATCAAAAACACAGATTCTGAATAACTTGTAATGTGCTGGTACACTTCCAAGCAGCAAGGGCATCTGTCTGGGAGGTTTATGAGCATTTCTTTCTCATTAAATGGAGGTCAAGGGCCATCCAGGAGAGATTTTTTTTTTTCACATGCTCATTAGCACCATTTTCTTTATCCGCATCAAGGACTTCTGACGAGGCATTTGGATCTTAACTTCAAAGGTTGATGTTGCAGACATTTTTGCTGGTGCTTTCATCTCGCCGATCAGAAGCGATGCCTGCCCATTTCCTGATATAATCTTTCTAACTTGAATAAGGGTAAATCTTAAATTACCTAAGCTTTACATCAAAGAGAGGACCTGCACAGTTAAAATTCAATTAAATGTTTCACTGTTACTTATAGTGACAGCGATTGTAATAACCAAAATACTCTAAGCCTGCTCCAGTCAATACACATCATGTTCCTTTACACTTTTATCCCCATGTAGCAGCACAGGGACACAGAATCCGTGATTATGAGACAGTGTAATTGCAGGTGTCCACACAAAAACGAATGGTATTAAGTGGTAATGATATAGCTCTCTAGTTCTCACTGAGCAGCTCAGGGGTAATGAAATGTCTTCTGGCACTGTACTGGCACATTTTCCTTTAGTGCTTCTTGTGATATCTAATCTCAGACATGGAAAATGCGTCTCTGAAGATTTTCTGCTTCATTGTTATGCTCTTTTGCATTCACATAACAAATCAAGGTATGGACTAAGTGTAGCATGAAAACAGGTTCGATAAACTGGCACATGTCTGCTGGATTATCTCTGACACATAATACAGCGCACAAAATTTCTCTCCCTTTTGTTTACGTCTTTAACTCTACTCTGCAACTCAAACAAGAAATGTAAATGTCCCATCAGTGCACTTCAACACCCATTGCTCTGTATGCATAACGTAAAAGTGGGCCATCAGATGAGCTGTGGCTGATCATGTGTAAAAACCCAGAGGACGAGGCACTGAAGGGTGATTGTGTTCCATGACAAAGCAGCTGAGATGACCACAGGGGATCACAGTTACGTCACGTTAACAGGAAATCAGATGTACAAATGAAATTACATATTACATTAACTAATAGTCTCGCAGAGAGAGGGGATAAAAAGCGCCTGGGTGACCTTGCGCACTCAGATAGCCCTGACATAACCGTGGCGAGAGACCACGCTCATCTCATACCTTCAGCTGAGAAAAGACTCTGACAGAACAAATGAAGCGTAGTTCAAGATAACACCAAGTGTGTGCTCAACACCCACATGGTGTGCCTGTTATATGTACGGTCTATGAATAGCTTCAGCTGGAGGGAAATACAGGAAACGTGATGCCACCCTTGACTAACCAACTCTGCTAGGTGATAACAACATGCATGAACACTGCTGGATCTGACACTTTTTACAATATGTCATAAATAAATAATAAACAGTATTTGAAGTCATGCAAACTATTGACTTCACCAGCGGTGGAACAAGAAATGTACTTCAGTGGAATTTTAAAGTCCTTGTACTTTACAGAAAAACTGTAATATGTAAATGTATATTTCACTACAGTAAATTTCAGAGGCCGATGTTGTTCATTTCACTCCCCTAAATTTATTAGACAGCCACATTGCTTCACATGTTAATGCTTTACACACACTACCTGTCACGGTATAAAATATAATGCATTGTTGAGGCTTCAGTAACGATAACTCCCCTTTCCTTCAGTTTATCACCAAATTGTCTCTTATACAACCCAGCCCTCTTGTTCCTGCCTGCCTGTCTTGTTATGTGTCTTTGCCTGCCCTTTTGGACTTTCTGCCTGCCAGGCTTGGCCTTTCTGTCCTGACCACCATTGCTCTTCCTCTACCTGTTTGCTTCTGAGCATTTGAGTCCTCTATCTGTCTTACTGAACTGTTTCATGAGTAAAATATTTGAACGCTTGTGCCACTGCTACACTTCACAGGAATCCTGACCTAATCAGTCTTTCACAGAAAATGCAGCGAAGGGAAAATAGCTTTCACCTTTGGGTGTTTTATTGTACTGTATTGATTTTAATCTAGACCCAGAGACCCACAGTTATGCGCTCTAGGGGATTCAGTGGGTCCAGATGTGTGCAACATCTGTGCAGGGTTTTTACATCCGCCTCGATGAAAACTAAAACTCAAACTTCCACACTGACAACTTTGCTTCTGCCAAATTTAGCATTTCTTTGAAGCAAACATACTGTCTGCAATTAGGCCATTCTCACTGTGCAGTTTGACAGATTCCTCTCCAAAGGAAGAGGAAAAGATTTTTGATGCTGCTGTATCCAAATGAGGGTGACACAAGGAAAAAGTAAATTTCCCTCCTATTATCTGCTCGAAAAGCAAAGAAAAACAGCACCAAGATATCATAATGTGCACAATGAGTTGTAATTACAGAGAATCTTTCTACATCTGTGAGTCACCAGTCAAAGTGCATGCTACATCAAGATACAGTAACTGGGTAATGCACTGATGCCATATTAAGCAGAATGATGACACCAGCAGAGATCCTGTCAGCAGTTAATTTCCCTCTGCTATATTTAGGTTGAAGACACTCTCAGTGGTGATACTTACTGATTGAATTAGTTAAGTTTTTTAATTACCCGACTGTCAAGACTTTCTTCGAACAAAAATTCCATTGTGTGTTGATGATGGAATCACAATATTTAGTTAAATGTAGCACCAAAGTCCTTAAACCTGCATTTTTTTTTTTAAATAAAAGTGCCCAACAGCTGGTTACTGCTGGCGCTTCCCCCAACTCTTAAGCTCTCATACCAGCAGTTCAAGGGATCTGCTGCTTCAAACAGAATTTAATGACTTGGGAAGAGGCTGTTTCATTTTCCAAAAAGTCCATCGAACGTCTCATCTCGTGTACAGAGTAAAGAAGACTGAGAAGTAACTGAAAAGTTTCTGATGGCTCCGGGTTCGTGAGAGACGATGAACACTGGCATTTTCTTCTTTCTGTTGTCTAATGAAAACATCCATTTTTGTTGACAGTTGCCTAGCAGCACTGTTCAAAAGCACTTTAATACCAAACATACAGTGTACTTGACTTCTCATATTGAAACTACGACCTCATGACATCAATTTGAAGGCAGCACTATAACGCAGAAAGGAGCCTGGAAAAACAGCCAAGCCAGCAAAACATTTAATATTAATGGACCTCAACAACTTGGATTTCTATTAAAAGATTACAATATTTTTTTTCACCACACAAAAGACAACAGCACAAGAGCTAATGTGTGACAGAAACAAAAGATGGAGCTGCATGTTTATTGTGTGTTCAATCAAAAATCATTTTGTGGTGTGGATCTCTCAAACAGCAAAAGCTCTGGTTCCTAATTTCAACAGCGGGGCAAAACATTCTGTACCAGAAGGAGGCTAAAAATACAAAAATACAAAAATACAAAGGCACAGGCATAAACACACCAGAACATAATGCAAGTACAGGGCATGGTGTGGTTTGAGTAAAGAGGGGGGTCTCCAATGTCTCGCGGCTTCTTGGGAGAAACTCTTGGATATTACAGCGATCCAAGGAACAAAAAAATCATAGACGGACTCTAACAGTGTAAGAACTAACTAACACGATGGGGGTGGAGTGCGCAGAGAGTGCGAGAGAGGGGAGATGGCACGGCTTTATGAAAGAAACGGGTTATGTAACACAACATCAGACTATATCGACGTGACTGGTATTGTTTCATCCAACATCTCGTTTGAAAATATATCGATACCTTAAAAAGTCGATACACCGTCCAGCCATAGTTGTTTGTGTGGCTGGAAACTCATTTCCCTGAGCTCCTCTGACATCGGGCTGGCTGACTAAAAAAGGTCATCCTCATCATTGGCTGATTAGAGAAAAGGCACAGAGCTGAACAAAGCCACAGTGACACGTTCTGAAGGCCTCATTGCTCGCCGAGGCTCCGCAACGCTGTTGTCGGGATGTGTTCGCACTGGGCAGCGCTCCAGTTTTCTGCTATAATTAGTCCATTTATAACAGTGGCAGAACTGAGTGTAATTCATTTTCAGTACTTAGAAGTGTCATTTTGACAAAACTGCAGCGATGTAAATAAACACGTCCACATCGGAGGCCGAGCTCATTAAACCATGCGCAAAACCTGCAATCTGAAGATTCTCTTTTCTATTTCTGACTTTGATTATTGATTAGACAGTCACGCTCCAACTCAGCAGATGACAAGAAAGGCTTTGATGACCTTTCGCTGTCTCTGCTCCTTCCTTTGTACCCGGAGAGATGCTATGTGGATGTCATGCATGCTAGAACAAATTGTCCCGAAAAGGCCTTGCCATCTGCCACCACCACTTTGACCTGGATGTCCTTGGTGCCCTTGGCAACTCTGCTGCTAATTCCAACCATAAAAACTGAAATAATCACACTCTGAATGGGTAAAAAAAAAAAAAAACAGGCTTTTACCAAGCAAGTCCTATCCCCATGCCAAAAGAATTAGCTGTAATTTGCCCTACTGTGACTATCCCGTTGAAGCTCGACAAATAAATCACTCCTCGTGGGCTAATGGCTCCTGTAGGAGCCTGTGGTGAAAGCACAGGCAGAAAACCTAATACTTTCACTGTCTCCTTCATCCTCTCTTATTACTGGACAGTGTCCCTCCAAGACAATGATAACTCTAAGAGCATTTATTTAAAAGGAGGTGGGTTGAAACATCAACAGCTATGGTGATGTCAGTTTGTCAGCAACCCTTTAATGCTTCAAATCTTTGGTGTGACTGAGAACATGTGATGGGAATGAGGTCTGGCCTCAAGTCAGTGAACTTGCCATGATCTCTCAGAGGGAAAACAGGGACTGGGACAGTAGAGTGCTGCGGTTATTCCTTTCACTCTGTTACGACAGGAGGCTATGAGCTGTATAAAAATCGCTTAACTCGCCACAAGGCTTCTTCCTGGGGTTTACCGTTGTGAACTGATGCTCTACAGCCTCAGAGAGAGAAACGCATTGTAGAGAAACCGCTTCCTCAACAGAGAAGCTATGCCCTATAGATCAGGATATGATTCAGCTACTAGACGTTGAATTCTGGATAAGGAGCACAACCTCCCTTTCCTCAAAGTGGAAATCTATTGCTTTCATGCCCCTTCTAAGGTATCAACAGGCGTTGGCTCTCTCAGTTTCTCCCGGTATAACCTACAGAATAATGCAACATGTCTACAGCTGTGTTTTGGGGTTCTCCGGTGTGATTCTGGGTCACTCACTGAAGCACATGTACTATAGATAACGTAAATCTCGGAACATCAATGACTGATCACACTTAAAGTTTGTAAGTGCAGCAGCATCTTTAATTATACACTTTAGCACAGTCTGTATGCGCAGTGTAGTTCTGCAATTACTGGATATAGATACACAGGCTGTGAGCTTTCATATACTTCAGCTGCTAAAGAATATCATGGATTTAAAGGTTTCCTGTGGAGCTGTTGACCTCTAGTAGCTCTGTGGAGCTGATTTTCTATAAGTGGGTCCCTGTTGTGTTTATCTTGTGCATTAGGATGCACATTCACTCATGCGCACACACAGATTCCACATTCCACTGATCAACAGGTGGCGGTAACACACCAAGACAGCAATGTGCCAGCAGAGGCAGGAAAGAAGAAAATAACTGTAAGATAGTAAACATGGTTGTAAACAATACAGGCATAAAACATTTATATATGAGAAAAGACTCTGCCATGAAATTTTGTACAGACGTTCGGGGTCCCCAGAGGAAGAAGCCTACTGATGTTAATGATCCTCTATGATGTTGTTAAGACTGTGAGCATGGCCAACATTATACCTACTTAGCATGTTAGCATTGTCACTGAGAGCATGTTGCATGCTGGCACTAACAGCACAACAGACCATCTCTTTTTTGGCAGAAGGGCCCACACACAACCTGTGTTACTCATTCTCTAGAAATTTCTGAGAAAATTCACCACCCACAATGACCCCTGCTCTCACTGTTTCATATCACAGAGCTTGTCATCTCTGGGACATGCCTATTTGTAGCTAAATGCCAGCTCCACAGAGGATGCAGACTGGTTTTATATTATATACAGAGGTTCAAATCTATTGTTCTTCATAGGGCACTAGCAAGTTCTTGCTTATCACAGTCATTTCCTCCGACAATAACAGGAAGGCCAGTGATGTAAGGTCTTTTCATCCTGCTGTGACCCGACAAGTCAAGTGGCAGCTCTGGAAATGAACATCTCTGTCTGTTTCCTCCCTGCGTGTGTTTGACAAACTCAGCGACTCAGCAGCTAAAGCCTACTCCCAACACGAGACGAAACTACCTTTTCATTAGCAATTATAGTGTTTTCTCCAAAGTGGCAGCAGCTGAAAAAAGGGAGCCTATAATGTTTTTCTCTCTCTCTCTCTCTCTCTCTCTCTCTCTCTCTCTCTCTCTCTCTCTCTCTCTCTCTGACAGCTCCTGTGTGAAACTATCATTACTACGCCTCGTGCCATTACAGCTGCCAGAAGCTGACTGGTCAGATTCATGGCCCAGCATGTGAATATGGATCAGTTCCCCTGCATGCAGGCTGAGGTCGCGTCTGAATCACTGGCCCAGCAGATAACTAAGATCAAATGAGTCCAAATGCTGACATTTTACGAGGATGGAAGACATTTCTCTTTGCTTATCAGTACACCTAAGCCCCTTCGTATAATTCTATAGGATAAGTGGTGGATGGGAAAAGTGTTTATCTGTTTGCCTGCTGCAATCTTAAAACTCATTTTATTAACTCTGCATGGTATGGCACTTCTGCACGCAACAGATTGTGCACCAGTAAAGCTTAACAGCCCAGAAGCATTAAACTTTAGTGGAAAAACAAATTGCACTTGAACATATGGACAAAACTCTAATTCCTCATAGCAGAAAATAATCAATTGTGGTTAATCACTCGGATTCAACAGAGCAAATGACACCTGTCATGTGCTGAACAATAATTTATGTTCCCATCAGATAGAGTGTATTTATAGTCCCCTCCTGTGGCTTGGAAGTGACTGGGGAGCCGATGCTAGCTTTACTTGGCACAGAGGAAATAGCTAAGGTGTCTTCTTTCTCTATATTTGACAGCACCCATTTGCTACGCAGGGCCTGTGCAATATTCCATTTCACCAGCGGATATGCATTTGATCTGAATGTAAGACCGGGAATTTTTCAACTGTGATCTAAAAATAGACACTTTTAACAAAAGAAGTATAAGGATTTAAAGTGAGTCTGTGCTTCTCAGGAGTGTATTAAGGACACTTTGTAGGCTTATAGGCTTGCTGGAACATTTGTCAAGTATTCTAAAATTTACTGTAGGATTAAAGCTATTTTCCATAAGCGTGACAGTACCAGAGAAAAATCTAAATTATGTGAGAATTCATCCTAGAGGCTTTACTACCATAAGAATGAGGTCAGAGGATGCACAAATATATGTTTAAGTCACATGGGCTACAATTACATGCTCTGTACCAGCTCTTAGTAAACACTACCTGTGGTGCATGAGCATAAGAGGCTGGGTAATACCACCAGAAGATATCATTACAGGCCATAATTGCAATTTGCTTGCACACTGTGTGTTTCCAACAAGAGGACAGCAACATGCGTCCTGTTCATCTTTCCTATGTGAGCACCAACCTGCCTGCTTTACACCTGTCCAATACAAATACAAAAGTTGTCTCCTTTCTAACAAAGTAGATTTTGATGCCAAAGCGCGTCAGTGGCCGAGGCTTTAAATTTACTGATGAAAAGCAAAAAGCGAGCTGTAACGGAGTAATATTACCGAGGAGGTTACATAATATAGATGCGAGTAACCGAAGTGTAGTATTCGTTTATCGGATAAATGATGGAGAATTAAGGTTTGTGTCCATGAAGAGTCCGCAGTAGCTTAACAGAGGAAACAAGCGCTCCTTTCTGCAAAATGCACGCACAGCACCGACAGACTGGACGTTTTTTTATTTAAATAAGCGTGAGCTCGTACTGCCTTGAAATAACGAACCGTGCGGACAAGCTCTAGGAAATCCGAGACGGACACAAACACCTGGATCTACCCCGGGGTTGCCAGTTCCTTGCCGAAGTTTTCAAAGCCAGAGAAAAGAAAAAAAACATCTTATGACCAGCACAAATTGCAAAGCGCCGAGCGCCTTACCTCGATCCAGAGTGAGCGGTTGGACCACTGTCGCCATGACTGCTGTTTACTGGAGACTGGAGAGACTACAGGAGCTGCAGCATCACAGAGAGAGAGAGACAGAGAGGGAGAGAGAGAGAGGTTGGGAGTGGTTGCGAGAGGGAATAATCTACCTCCATCCTCATAGTATCTAATCACCTGGCATTGTTTGCAGGAGCTTCACGTACACGGAAAAATAGAAATCTAATCTTGGCACAATACGGCGCAACAAGCCACTACCGTAATATATACGGCACTTTATTCAAGCGCTTCATGACATAAAATTAATTTACAGTGGAAACAAGTTTAATTTATATTGATCATACATATTTTGTTTTTAACCCCTAGCAATAGATAAAATGGTTTGTTAAAAGTGGGGATATAGCAGCTGAGTATTTGAGGGGATGTCATTATGATCAAAGAACTGATAACAGGCACAGATCTGCTCAGGAGTCAGATTCATGACCAGTGCCCCATATTGCCAAAAGAATGTGGACACCCAATATGGATAACGGTGCCTTGCACCCACATGTGTTTGTTGAACATTTTGTTCCAAAACCATTTAATACGCTGCTACTTCTCTTCTGGACACAAGATTTTGAAACCTGGCTGACGGGATTTGCTCCCATTCACCCACAAGAGCATCAGTGAAGTGATGTTGGGTGACAAGGCCTGGCTTGCTGATGGTGTACCAGTACATCCCAAAAGCTGTAGGATGGGGTTCAGGTCCTGGTTCTGAGCAGGCCTACCAAGTTCTTCCGCACCAAACTGGGCAAAATATTTCTTCACCACACTGGAATAAGCATGCTCCAAAACAGCTCCAGAGGAAAATACACCAAAGTATGGGAATAGGGAGTCCACATACTTTTGGCCATATCGTGTAGTTCATAAATCAGGGCTGCATGCAGGGCCAGTGTCCTCTCTAACTCACTGTGGGTCTGTAATAATTTATCCCACATGAAATAAAAAAGTCAGCTATGAATCATTGCAACACACCTACAAGATGGTCTCACCACATGCAGCAGTCAGCCAGCAGCCCTGGTTTGCATGCTGAATCTCACTACCATGTGCGCGTGTGTGTTTTTGTGCCTGCACGTGTAAATGCTTAGCCATGTATAATCCATTCATCCATTGCACTTCAGAGATCAGTTGATTGCAACCACGCTTGCCATTAAGGTTTATTGTGAACCGCTGAGCCATGCCGCCTGTTATCTCCTCTCCTGACTACATGCACTGCATGCAGCCTGATAAGGACTGAATGATGGTAGTGAACCTTAGTTGAAGGGCTTAAGGATTAATCCTCATGTTTATATGCTACTACAGAACGGAGCCAAACCACTGACTCTCTTCATTTTCTGTAGATCTGCTGCCTAATGGTGCCTGCTGCTTTGGAATATCTCATACGTGGCCAGTCATTACACTTGACAGAAGCAGTGCTAAACAAAAACAAGTAGTGAATCCCTGGCTGGGGGGAAGTTAAGGCAGCATGACGTGTCACGTGGCTCGCAAACCATGACTTCACCATGACAAATGCAAGCTGTAAACACGACAGCACACCTAAGGCAAAGACCAATATTTGGGTTTCGATGTGAGCAGCTGTTCAGAACACAATATACATTGTCAATGAAGATATTTGAATCTCATTTGTTTTGCCTTGCACGAAAAAAGTCATTCCTTCAGCCTGTACCCATTTGGGAAGCAATTATCTCACTCCTAACCCCACTTCACTGCTATGGAGTAAGTCCAGGAATTAAATTTTAAAAATGTAAAATCAGTGTACCTCTGCTGTTTTCAGTTAGATTCAATTTTCATAATTTTCAAGTATTTCAGGGAATGTTGTGTCATCATAATCTGATTGAAACTCTTACCAAACCTGCACACTTTTAATCACACAGTCTGATTAAATATGTGCTGATGAATTCCAGCTGCCCACAGTCCCACCCAGCTGCATGCAGATGTAAACTGGTAGTAAGTGGGAGGCTGGAGGGACAGATAGAGAGGGTGAGGGCTTAGAGAGAGCTCAGAAAGAGGGCACAGAGAGATTACAGGCTCCCGTCCATATGGGCTAGAATACAGTTCTGCTTTTTTAAGAGGTGGGATTATGCTGCAGTGCTGTCAAAGCCCTCAAACTGCAAATAAATTGATTTCTAAAAGGCCTTCACTCGACCAGAAGAAGACGCAGAAGGCCATGTAGACAGGACAAAAAAAAAAGACTAGACCAAATATGAATGCTCATCGCACTAATCAGTGTCAGAGCTTTATTTTGCATGCTGCGTTTCTCATCAGTGCTCATGCAAAATTAATTCAACAGGTCATTAAAGGAATATATTGGGATTTGCACTGATTCATTCGCTCTCCTGTTGAGCGTTAGATGAGAAGATCTCATGTCTGTATGATAAATCTAAAAATACTGCCAGTAGCTGCTTAGCATGATGTGAGCTTAGCTTAGCATAAAGACTGGAAACTGGGGGAAACAGCTACTCTGGCTCTGTTTGAAGGTTAACAAAATCTGTCTATTGGATTGCATTCGTACTGTGGGAGGCTGTCATCTACTTGTGGTAGTTCTGCAGTGGACAGCAGAATTGCTCTGCTAAATGAACACACAGGTCCAGGTAATAATTGTTTATCTTGTATTCATTAAAAAGGCACACTGGAAAATACATTTTGACAACCACTGTCTCAAATCCCCATGCAGCACTGACTGTTATCTGTGTGGCATGTCACACTGGGGAGAAGTGAATCTGAAAAACAATATATTTATGTATTGTAATAATTCGTGTTTAGGTTTTCCTGCATGATGTGACAGGCTGCTTTCCTACAGCAGCACTGTTGTTTATTACCAAGCTCCATCAGGCAGTGGATGACGGATCGTGAAAGTACTTCATCATGTAAACATGTGTGAGGTACTGGCAGACAGCTTAAAAATGGTTTTTATTTTTCAACAAGACAAGCTGATGCAACAAGTGTGCAATTTTCTTTATAGGAACAACTACAGTAGCTCCATGGGGATATTCACCCACCTCTCAAGGCTCTTCTGCACAGTTAAAAACTTTAACTTTCACTTTTGCAGTTACAGACTTTTTATTATGGGTGACTTAGGGTTCCCTGAAACAAATACCTAGCTCAAGGGCACAGGAAGTTAAGGCTGACAAAGAGGAGGTGCCAGCCACATTGAGAGTCACCCATATTGCTTTTGCAATGGGATTTTAACATCCAACACAACATTATTCTAACCATAAGGCTACTGACGCCCCCTTCAGGGGGACACCACCCACTCACTTTCTCAAGTGGAAATAATATGTGACCAGTGTATTTCATTAAATGATTAAGTTTTGTATGTTCAGTTTTAGGCAACTCTCAGAACAAACACACTCAGCTGTAATGATGCATCAGCTATTTTAAACTGTGAATAATGTTGACTGAAATCATTCACAAGTATCTCAGGCAACTGCTGCATCTAAAACCCATTCAAAATGTAAAACGGCAATCATTATCTTCAAACTAATTTGATTATAAATCCATGTTCAAACACTTTGTGGGGGAAAAAATGTTGCAGATTAATCATTTGTAGATGAACTCTGGTAATCTGTCTCTGACTGAATATGAAGGGCAGCTGACTGATTTCTGCCTCAAAACACTCACACTCATCACATAAAATTAGAGAAAGGGGACAAGACGGACAGGCCATGATGAGCCATCTTGGAGTCCATTTTAGTTCTGATTGGACTCTGTGAGCAACTATTAGTTAGTGCTCTGTGATAGATATTCTGCCAATAGCATCTGCACTGTTATAAAAAGAGTTATGTCAGTGTCTGGGTGATCAGCGATTTAGCGAGACCTTTTGGCCAGGCAAATTACAGCATGAGAAGAGAGGGGAGGCATCCCTTCACTGTCAGGGTTTTAATTATAGTTATATATATGAATACAGGTTGTAACTTGTATGCTTTGTTGAAATGCGATGAAACTTAGATTAATATGAGGTAAAAAAAAAAATCATCATGTCAGAAAAATAATGATAACTAAGAGGTGATGGGTTTACAAATATATTTCAGAATATATTTCAGAATATGGAAAATATACAAAAAAACATGTTGGTTCGAAGAGTACGTGCTGTGTTTTATAACTGGCATCTTTTGTCTGTAACTTGGGACAAAGAATTCACTGTTTATATTTTTCTGCAAACCAGGGTAGATGTGCAAGTTTGGTGAGGAGAATAATGAACCCAGGAAAAGGCTTCCCTGGAAAATGCATGCTACTTCCAGAATGGTCTAACACAAAACACTGCTCTGCATGTATAAATAGAAACAGATGACCTGAAATATCAGAGGGATGAGTTACTCAACCAGGGGCACTAGTGTTCAGGGGGTCACCTCCAGGGGGTCAGCTGGATTATGGGTATTTACCAGCAGTTTGGATGATGGCAGTGACGACAGATATGTACGCAACACCATCTGAGAGGACAGAGCTGCTGCTGCTGCTGCCTGTGTGGTGTCAGGGGATTGCACAAGCCACTGTTATGGAGATGAGACCAGAACAAGTAACTCAGCTTAACAAGAGAGGGAGACATTTTGTGTTGATTCCATACAATTAAGTACCCAATTAGGTTCATAAATATCTTCAAACAATCCCCTAAATGCTCTCCCTGATGGGTTTAAGCAGAGGTATTTGCATTCTTAACTGGAGAAGGGTTATTGATGCCACCCTGAGGACCATGAAAGTTTAATGCTGTTGCTAGTAAACAAAGATTTGTGATGGAAAAGAGCCTCAAGCATTTTACAAGTAAATATCAATGGCATGGATTTTTCTTGTTTTACATAACAGAAGATTTGCCATCAGCTAAACATCTATCCCTGAAAATGTCTTGGGGAATATGTTGGGCTAAAAAAAAAACGTGATTTTGATTTCAAGTTGTATGCCAACTCCAAAATGAGAAATGTAAACTTTTCTCTTCTTTGCAAGTTTTGGCAGGTTTATAGTGCTGTTTGCAGTAAGACCAGTGTATGTGTTGTGTAACAGTTTTGACTGTGGCTCAAAGCTCCTCCTGCATCAACTACATCCAGTTCATAGTTCGCATTCCTTGAGGGTATTGTGGAGATTTCTGCCGGAGGTTCCTCTCCCTTTAGGTGGCCCCCGATGACGTCGCCTAGTGTTGAATCATTCTAGCGGGTCCCTCACCTGCGGGAAAACACCGGAAGAAGGAGCAGGGCGTGAAAGTTCATTTTTAAAAATAACCACAGCAGCCATGCACTTCCAAATAAAACACGTACTGCGCCTGAATCACTGCGCTCCTGTTCAGCGTAAGAGGACACTCGGGGGGAGGCTGTGGAGTGTTTCAGCAGCACAACAACGTGGCGTGAGAGCAGCAGGATCGCATGCATCTGCAGACGTCAAGAAGTATTTCGCCCTGCAGAGCTGCAGAAACTATGCGTCCGACTCGGCGTACAGCCGAGCCTTCGCCTCAGCGAGGGACAACCCCGAGAAATTCTGGGGTGAGATGGCGCAGGACATAAACTGGTTTAAACCGTGGAGCAAAACTTTGAACGCTGAGGACCCAGTGTTCCCAAACTGGTAGGTTTTACTGTTGCAAGCGGACAAGACAGCAAGAAACAAATAATTGGAGTGCAACGCTTCTTGTACTTGCCAAAACGAAACAGTGTAAACAACCTGCCCTTGACCGCCACCTGACTCCTTACAAAGTCAATAATTTTCACAGTTTCCCATGCACATTGACGCCTTAAAAGTTAGTGAACTTGAGGAAAATAACATAAAACCTTGATGCAATTTCAAAAGGAATTTATGGCCCTTAAATGCTAACATTTTCTCGTCGTAATTCACCAAAAAGCTATATGATGACCTCAAGGAAACTGGAGTTAAGGAAGAATTTCCCCAGAATTTCTTTACATGGCAACCATGAATTTGATGAGTTTTCCTTACATTAATGCCTGTATGTAGATTGCAGTCGTGCATTTACAGATTAGGCTTCTCAGAATAACAGGAATGAAAATTCGACCTCCTGGGCATAAGGTTCTTTCATTATAGATTTACTTTGATTTGTAATTGAACAAATTTACAGAAAAAAACATTTACAAATGTGAAAATAGTAAGTAATGGAAATTTTTTTTAAATTTAAAAATTTCGTAACATGACGTCACTTCCGCCCTCCATCTTTGTTTACAATTTGGAGTTTTGAAGTTCAGCTAACAGGCTACCCGAAGAGCGATGCAACAGGTTGACTTTTTTTTTTCTTTTTTGCCTCCAATATGAGTGTTCTTCAAATGCATGTAAGTGAAACGGTGCAACATCTTTTTCGTTTCAACGGTTTTTTCAAAGTTTGTTCAGGTATTTATCTTTGGTATTCGACGCCAGCTTATCGGCTAAAGCTAGCCAAACGGGCTACCGAAAACTTAGCTGCTTCTTAAATTTATACCAAATAGCACTTGAATCTTATAGGAAGGCGATTATATTTGATGTCCAAGTAAATTGTAAAAATGTTTACAAGATGGTTAAATGTCCTTTTCTAGCTGTGAAACAAGATGTCTCTGTCTGATGTTCGGAAAGCAAACATTGTTGAAATATATGACGACATCTACATGCCCTCCTGCACTAGGAATAATGTGAAAATGAATATTATCTTTCTTTTTGTTTGTTTAATGGGTGTTGTTGTCTACCAAATTCCACCAAATAGCAAGGTAAGACAAGCCAGGCCTGCCTGAGTCTGGTACAGGCATGTTAAAATGAAGGACACAGCCACCCTGTCTCTCTGGCTTCCAAAAACAGCAGAGTCCAGACACCATCTGCTCAACCTGCTTGCTGCTCTTTATCCATATGCACAGCAACAGAACGAGTTGAAACTGTCGCCTTATCAAGTGCATTGATTTGCTGTGTGCTGCTGGAAAGGACATCTGCATATGTTCTTGCTTGAATTGCTTTCATTAAGTTGTGCTCCATTATTAAGTATAAAGAAAGGATCCTAGCAGCCAAAAATACTCACTAAGGGTCTGTTTTAGAGATGTGGATAGAGGAGGTGGCATATGATGTATTTTGTTTACCAAAAATGTGTATTTGATGTGTATTTAGAAACCTACCTATGTGTTCACATAGTTGAAAATATGTAATTTATATTTCTTTACTGAACGGTGTTACTGATTGTTTGTCACGGCCAGGTTTGTTGGAGGGAAGCTGAACATGTGCTACAATGCTGTGGATCGTCATGTAGAGAGCGGCCGTGGGGAGCAGCCTGCCATCATTTATGACAGCCCAGTGACTGGAGCTAAACAGATCATCACTTTCAGGGAACTTAAGGACCAGGTAAACAGTATATCGACCGAAGTCACGGATCATAATCGCACGAAGAGCTGCATGCAGTCGCATTGTTAAAACCTGATCTGGACTGCCAGGATGAATGGTAAAAAAAGGATTGTGAAGCATGCAAGCAACCTTTGGCTGGATTTTGAGCTCTGCAATTAGAGTTTGTCAGTGTTGCCATGACAATAAATTCACTTTCTATTCTTGAGCTGAGACAGTTGGCCAAGTTTTTCTGCTGTGACGGCTGGATTGAGCCAGCATTAGCATGGAGAACAGCAAAACATAATAACTGGGAGAAAGGGAAATAATTAACTTCACTGACACTTGGGCAGAAGCTTCAGTTCCATCAAGATTCAGTGGCATGTACTATATTGGAAATGGGTTCTAAATTAGCAGAATTATAGCCGCAGCTTTTTATTGGTCTTTGCCCCCAAAGTGAAAAGACACTTAATTTAATTTACAGAAAGATGTTGAGTTCTCTAATTTGTCAGATTTTGTCCAATTTAAATTAATCTAGAAACCATGCACTAAATCCCAGATGCACAATGAGTCTTTTTACCATCACTTGGTTGGTTGGTATGTTGATTATAGTTGTCATGAACAATTATCTAAACTTTTTTACCTGACATATGAAAATGTGCTTTGTTAAAATGCATGTTCAGAACTCTGCATCGTCTCGTCCATATCTTGACACAGGTGTCCAGGTTAGCAGGAGTCTTAGTGAAGAATGGGGTACGTAAAGGAGATCTGGTGGTCATCTACATGCCGATGGTGCCCCAGGCCATGTTCACCATGCTGGCTTGTGCTCGGATTGGTGCCCCACACAGCCTCATCTTTGGTGGCTTTGCTTCCAAAGAGCTTTCTGTCCGCATCAATCATGCCAAGGTTAGAGAATGTTCACTTTGTGATTGAAATTTATCTTTTCTTGAGCCATGATAATGGGACTATATGATCTTTATTGATTAACTGTCACACTTATGTACCCTGGCCACTCATTAAAAAGGACAGGCTGAAGTGATGACTTTTTATGCACTTATACAATATTAAGCATGAGATAATACTGCTGCAACTAATAAGTTTTCAATTTGAATTTTCTTGCACCATTAGTAATGTGCCTCAGCCATCCTGCAAAAAAAATCTGAAACGCTGAAAGCAAGTGATGCCTGAGGCATCTTTGTTTCATTAAGCTCAAAATGAATCATTCACAGTGGAAAGCCAAGTGCTTTCCACATACATTGCCAGTGCCACTGATGCCAGTGCCACTGATGCCAGTGCCATATGCAGTGAGATTTTTTTTAGCAGGGCTGCAGAGGGGTAAATGGACCAACCTGACATTTTGATAAGGAATATTTCTGACAATAATGTTGTGATGTGTTTATACAAATATAAATCTGAAGAAGTATGGTATTATTAAATATTGCCTCTGTTTTTTGTTGACTGAATGATCCTTTTTCAGCGTAGCCATAGACATTGCAATGCCCTACAACGGCCAGTATAGCAAAGTGATCTAACATTTCTTGAGTGTGTGTCACATTTAGAGGCCATCTGCTTCAAAGTTGTGGCCTGTGAAGGTGTGTGCTTAGAAGTTGTAGGAAATGCTAATTACACTCTAGCAACACCTCAGATGTGTGGTAAGCCTGCAGTTTACTTTGGGGTTGGTATCACATGCATGTTAAAAAGGCTTCTGTGAACTCCATTTGACTCAACACTGAAGTTCTGCCACAGGCAACAGACTCATACCACTAATACCCTGTTAAAAATGCTGCATAACACATTCTGAAGTATGATGAGAGCACTGGCTGCTGTTTCTAATGCAGCTATAAAACATGATAACACATCAAATTCTCGCTTGATCTTCATGTTTTTCAGCCCAAGCTGATGGTTACAGCATCATTTGGCATTGAGCCAGGCAGAAGAGTAGAATACATCCCTCTGGTGGAGAAAGCCTTGGAGCTGAGCTCTCACAGGCCCTCTAAAGTTCTCATCTACAACCGGCCTAACATGGTAAGAAGCACAAAGCACCGTAAAACTTAATTTGACAGTGTGGCGTCATTTCTAAACCTGCTGGTGATGTGACACATTGTAAGTGTATTTTGAATATGGCAGCCATATTTAAAGCTGAATTAGTTCAGTCATGGTGTGGCTGCTGTTGGTTTTCCAAGCATAGGGGTTGCAGTTTTTAACTTATATGAAAGCACTTAATCATTCAACTGAATCTAAAGTATTGGATTTTAAAGGATCGGATTTTATCGCCTGGAAATGGCCAAATATATATGAATGGTATGATAGTGTTACAAATCCTGCCTCTGAATCAAAATATGAAATGATCTATAGCTGATTCAAGAAGTTGTTGTTATCAGTTATGCCATGCGCCTCTCTCTGGCTTTGTTGTGCTCTGAAATGAACATTGCATGAGTTATTTTATTTGGTTTGCTCACTCCCTTCTTATCTATCTTTGCTTTCTCTGGTGAATGAAGAGATTGCTGCTGGGGCATTGCAGAATTTTTTGTAGACATGCGTAGTGGGCCTCAGACTGTTATCAGTGAACTCAGTGAAATAGTTTACACAAGAAATTCACTGGAAACTCAACCCATTAAAATCATGTGAAGCAGCACTTTGAAGGCGGTTGCAAGTGCTTTATCATATCCTGCTGTCAGTAAGCAAGAGGTTGTGGTTTTCTGAATGCAGCTTCTAACATGAAAGCCTTGGTAAATCAACCAGGTTTTGCTCTGGCTTGGCTTTAGGTAAAAAAAAAAAAAAAGATGCAGGTAAAAACCTGAGGCAGAGGACAGACATCCCATAAGGATGTCTGTCTTAGATTTGAGCTTGTTTCTGAGAAGCAAAGAAAGAAATGACAGAGACTTTTCTTCATCCCTCTGGGATGATTAAATGTTAATGAAATCAAAGTATCATAGAGATTCACAAAGGTTTGACATGAGACAGATGCTGGTAACAATAAATGTAAGGGTCTTAAACTATGACCCGAAAAGAGCCCTGTTGGCGACTACAAGACATTTTAATGACAGATGAGACTCAGAACAGAGTTTCAACTGAAACATCTAGTGTAGAAATATTACATAACTATGTAAAAAATATATTTATTCTGTCTGAAGTAAGAATTTATATCCCCAAGTCACTAGTAAGGCAAGCAAGCGAGAGTGAGTTTGTCATTTCCACCCAAACTGAGAAAAAGTTTTAAAAGCCACCAGCCTATCCATGTGAATGCTTCTCAATGGAATTGATCAATAACTCAAAGACGAAATTTGGAGCTGTAGAGCAGCGACAGTCTTTACCATTTTGAACAGTTTCTTTTTAAAGTAGTTTAATTAGAATGCAAATGAGAGTATTTTGCTAATTTTTCTTTTTGTTTTAGGAGAAAGTATCATTGAATCCGGGGTTGAGTCTGGACTGGGACGAAGAGATGGCCACTGCTCAGCCACATGACTGCGTTTCTGTTCCCTCCAACCATCCCCTCTATGTCCTCTATACCTCTGGGACCACTGGAGCACCAAAGGTACTGGCATTACAGAGTTGTGATCAGCAGCAGGGGAAAGTGAAAATAAATACCTCATTCACTGACGTCATGTAAACATACATTCTCACATAGACAAGCTATAGGATGTACTGTCGGCCGTGTTCGTTGAAATGCTGTCAGTTCTGTTTGGAGCTTTCGTGTGACTCATCTGCTCTTTGACTCTGCAAAACAATCCAAGCTCAATCTAAACACCATCACCATGACATAAATAAGACGGAGCTTTTCCACAGCAGGAGCTGGAGCTCCTGCAGGAGGAACTGCCTGCAGGCAGTTTCAAATGGAAAAAACCCTGGCTCCTTTCAAATAGCATCATTTTGTCTTTGGCCAACAGATGATATAAAATATCCACCTGCTGGCTAGTTCCTGAGCTTAATAGTGCTGTTATTGCCAGCTTTTTTCTCAGTGAGCTTTTGTGAAATTCTCAGCTATGCCTGTAGGGAGACCATAACTTTGAGGGGAAAACTTCATTAACTAATAAAAGCTGTAAACTAGGGCTTCTCAATAATGGCAAAAATCATAATCAGACGTATTTTAGTCAATGCTAAGATCACAGTTATTTAATGAAAGTGCAGACACCACCATGTAACAAATCTTGTTCAGTGTTTCTTGTTCCTTGTAGACAGTGTTTCCAAACAGCTGAATTGGTTTTTAGCTTTCTTGTTGACCAAAGGCTCTCTGTCTGTCAGCTTGACTGAGCTAGACATGCCACAGCCTGGCTGAGAGTGAGTTTGGGCTTTTAGGGAGTGGCAACAAAAAAAGCACACCGCTGCAAAGGAAAAGGGTGTTCTGTGCATCACGTGAAACCGAATATAGCACAATAATTGTTTTATCTCCATAGTTTTGTTTTCATAACCTTTGGAAGCCAAAATCCCAGCTGTAAATAAAATTTGATTAATAGCCTAACCCTACTGTAAACTGAAATGGGATTGAAAAGCATTCACCGGAAAACAAAGAACCATCCCCTTCTATACAGCAGGAGTGAGTGACTGTGTTTAGATTGATATCAAACCCTTGCTTCTTCGCCTTGTGCAATACCTGTCACTAGTCTGACGTTTTTCTTATCTTGTTCCCCAGGGTGTTGTGCGAGACACTGCAGGCTATGCTGTGATGCTGAAATGGACCATGTCAAATATTTATGGACTGAGTCCTGGAGATGTAAGGCAATAAAGCATCTTCTTCTGAGTTAGTGCTGCGCTTGAGAACAAAGAGCATGTAGTGAGCAAAGGCATAGATTGTTCTGAAATCAGTATGTGTGACTGTTGTTTTTTATTTTAGTAAATTAAATCTTCATTTTTACAACATATGCTGTTTGATTTACATTGATAGTGCCTACAGGTGCCATGGGTGTTTACATTTTTAACACTGAGTGATGCAGAGGGAATTAGCTGATGCAGTTCTCTCCACTTGTTGAATAGTATGATATTTAGAGTTTGCCTCCAGTTGACTTTGTACACGTTTTCACCTTTCTGAACAATTTGCAGGTTTGGTGGGCAGCGTCAGACCTGGGCTGGGTGGTAGGCCATTCATATATCTGCTATGGTCCTCTGCTCCATGGTAACAGCACCATTCTCTATGAGGTATGTCCCTGTAGACATGAATTAGTATCTAAAAGGAACTACAGTAGTATTGCAGACAGCAACAAATACCAGAGATGTACAGTAAAACCTGAGTTGTACAACTTCCAGAGCTGCGCAAGTCAGGTTTTAATCTCAACAGGGAATCTGCCTTTGTTGGCCCTGCAAGCTGAGTACATCCATATTTGGTTAATGACTCCAGTTTACGTGGACTGGGACTCTGTTGCCGTGTTTAAATCTGGCTGCTACCATCCACTGTCATGAGATAGCATTCTGTTCTTTCTGTTGAAATCCTTCAGTCCTTTTTTTTTTAAAAAACACTAATTGGAGTCAGTGCGTTTCCTGTTCATCCCACAAGAAATATACATACATTTGCATTTGATTTTTGCAGTAGTGCTGTGGCTGTATTTAAATGTTATCACAACATAAGCAAGTACCTACGGATATCAGTCTAAACCTTAAGCATACAGGGCTTCTGCTGAGCACACCATTGTTATATGGCACACTTCCTCTGAAGATGAATAGTAAAGGAATAAACAAGCATTAATTAACTATTTTCTGTGTGAATATGTGTTTTGAACTTCCACCTGACAGTGATGTATCTGATTATTACAGGTAATTTGGCTTTGCTTTGTGAGTAGTAGTGGAATACAGCCTCTATCCAAGCTGGTTATTATGTAGAGGGTTATTAGGGGTTGTTGACATGACAAAAGGAATGTGTATTATGTTGTTCATCTTTATGTTTGCTTCTTACTGTGTATTTCTTATATTTCTTATATTGAGGGCCATTCATTACATTAATACTTTGAAAATGGCACTGCTCTGCAATTAATTAGTCTGTCTTCTTTAAATCAGTGTTTGACTCCAGCCATGCTGGCTGTCTCACATAGCTTTTGTTTCAGCAGCCTGTCTTATCTTCAGGCATGATGCTGGCAATCTTTTGTCTTCCTTCTGATCAATACACAGACGCAAATATTTATCTAGAGCAAAGATGACAGCCAGAACTCACTGCTGCTGTTTACCATTCTCGTTCATCTGCAGTCGTCTTCTTGCTGTAGTGACAGGCTAGTTGAATACAAGACACACAGTGGAAATTGCTTTCGGAGGTATTTGCCTGCACGGTTGTTTTGCCTATATCTTTTCTTCTAGACAAACAATACTCCTATAGTGCAACTGTGTTTTCCATTCCATGGATTTCTTGGCCCATATGTCTGGAAGGCAGCGTGCCTCTCCATTTTAAACAGCTGCTCCGTCAAACCATGAATATTCATGGTTTGTAGTTCACAGTTGAAGCGAATTTGTACTGTGGAACATTGTGGAAATCTTGCTGTAATGTTTATGAGCTTCCACAATCATATATATATCTACTGTTCACTCTGGAGGCAGGCTGTCCTTTGATTTATATGCCTGCATGCCTGTTAGAGTTTGTGAGCTAACTAGCTGCGGCTGCACTGTCTGTTTACAGGGTAAGCCTGTAGGCACTCCAGACCCTGGAGCGTTCTTCCGTGTACTGTCTGAACACGGAGCCTCCTCCATGTTCACAGCACCCACTGCCATGCGAGCCATTCGCCAGCAGGACCCACGAGCTGACGTTGGGAAGAAATACCCTCTGTCCAGGTAGAGTGCAACACTTGACACAGCAAGAAATCCCCTTGAACTAAGACTAAACAAATTGTTTGATAGTGGTTACTACTGAAAAAGTTCTGAACGAAGAAATGCCCTTTATATTGTGTCAAGGAGATTTGATAAGGTCCCATGTTCATGACCATTTCCTGATTCACGAAATGAAACGCAGCACTAATCTCTTGTGCTTTTGAGAAACTACACAAGAGCAAAGAAGACAAGTTTATGCAGACCTAACCTTTCACCTGCAGAACGTGACTTTAGCTCAGAAAGATGTGTTAAAGTGTCTCATGGCTGATAGTGGTCTGCACAGTCTGTCCAGCCTCTCATTAGCCCTGCCATCTGTTGATGCACAGCCATCTCCCACATCCGTTGCTCACAGTCTATTCCCTTAGCACAAACCGCTTGGGTGTTAATCAGGATGGATAACAAACAATGGCCGGTCACTGCCGTCCACCCGTATTAAATCATAAATTAAATCATTGTTTCCCCGGGCTCCTGTCTCACTTTTCAGGTAAAGGTTGTCTGTAGCTCAGAGTTGAAAACAAACATTTTTCATGTTATTAATTTGGCCCCGAGAGTCAAATACTAGCTGAGATTATCACAATTGTTAATTGTTGGGTGGAATACAAAGGAACTTAGACTGGAGGGGTGGTGGTGTCAATTCACCACTTTCATTCTGTTCAGCAGTCTGAAAATGCCTCTAAGCACACAATCATAAAGCAATTCTGAGTGCAGATGACCTATGGCCCCAGTGAATCATTCAGTAACTTTGGCATTGTGTGCTGAATTCGACGATCTTTGGTTGTTCGCTGTGTTGAATGCATAGCACCTTTTTTAAATGCTGTTCTTGCAGACTGAGATTATTTTCTTCAATATTTTGGCCTCAAATACTGGTGCCACTTATCCTCTCAGGTTTTAACCTGCCACAATCAGTCATTTAAGCGACATGCTGTTTCTGTGTACCCTTTCTTGTTCTTAATGTGTCTTTTCCCCTTGGAGGAGGCAGGTTGGTGAAAGATTACTGCATTTCCCGTTGGCGCTAGGCAAAGCATGTCACCGTGACACACAGACAGCAGTACAAAGGCAGCAGTGAAACATGGCTTCATTTTAGAGCAGGGCAGTTCAATGTGTGGTGGAGCCTTTCACTTTAACTTATGATGTACTTTCAGTTTTACAGCTCCAAAAAGAGGTTCTATGGCATTTAGAAGATCAGAAATATTTTCGTGGAATTTAAAAGGCTTTCGTTTATTTATTGTAGAGGAGTAGATAATAACAGTGGGGTTATAGTTAATTTTCTACACGAGTGACAGGAAAGCAAGAAGTATCAAGATAAACTGGTCTTTCTTCTAAGAGGTCTTGAACTCGTTGTGTTGGTGATGGTAAATCATCCATGTATTATCTCTGTACATTGCACTCCGTTCACTAGGCCTGACAGACTTCTCTGGGCTGTGTGGTGTAGATGCATATAAAAAATTCACCCAAGCATATAGTGTTTGTGACAATAATACCTAATGGATTGAGCTTTAGTCTGCGCATTTTGTCACTTCCTATAACACATAGAAGTATATGTCAATACTAATAATTCTGCTTTTAATTAAAAGTGTTTTGATGGGAGTAGTAAAATCTTTCAGAAAACTCCGAGCTTTATTATCAAACACATAATTTCATGCTAGAGAGACCTCCAGCTATAATTTGATCCAGCTCAAATGCCCTGACTGGGCTTTATTGACACTGTGAGACATTTACTCCCTCTAGGGCCCGCTCAACTGTAATAGCCCTGGACCCTTATCAGCGTGCTTGAGCTGTATAACTCGTCACTATGGATGTGAAAACTACCTTGAGAGTCTGGCTGCAGGGCTGTCTACAGCTGTGATGCTCTGCATAAATGTAGCATGACAAAGGGGCTGAGATTCTGTCAGTAGTGTCTTAAAGACAGGAGGACATACTAAATGCTCAGAGCCTCGCTGATAAACAAGTGACAAAGTGCATGACTCCAGTTGATAGTGCTTTTTGGTGCACAGTCAAGGCTGGTGCTGTTAAAGGCGGTGATGGCTGCACCTTTCTTACTTACCACGTGATGCAAATGCATTTCCATATGATGTTTTTAGCTGTATTAGCCTACTCCAAGGTTGTACTGTAGAGATAAGTGTGGCTTTATCTTTACAAACTAGCATGGAAGCAGTTTTTATTGTTTAACATGTTGTGGCCCCTGATTGGAAGGTTGGGAATATATAATGAACTGCTGAGATGTAAAAAAAAAAAAAAAATAATATATATATATAAATATTGTAGCTTTATGCCGTGTAGGTATAATGTGAAATAACTCCCACCTCATCATCACTATTTTTTTTTGTATATTGTCCTTGATTCTCTGAGAATGATTTTAGAAAGGGAAGGGCATGGTATTTTTTTTTAGCGATATTCTTTTTGAAAGCAGAACACAGACTGCAGTCAAACTGCTGCCTATCCACTACTATTTCTGAGGTCACAGAGAATCCAGACTTGCACTTCCTTTGAACTCAAAAACCTGAATACCACAGAGAATCTTTATTGTCCTTAAATAACTAGAAGCATGGCGGTGGGAGTGTAATGGGCTTTTAGCTTGAACGTGAGGTCACTGACAGGACAGTGAGACGGTCCTTTATTCCACATGTTGTTTTGCTCAGTTCCTCCAGGGCAGAATATATCTGACAGCTGAATGGAGGTGCATTGTTAATCTAGATGCTTCATTATGGTCTTGGACGTACGCTGTTTATCCTCAAAGCTGTGATTATGAGTCAGAAGACTTTTATAGTTCCTGATCAGACAACACAAATGTAAGAGAGCAAGGTCAGAACGTAATAGCCAGGTATGTAGTACCCATCCATTTCTGTGCAAAAACAACAAGAAAAACAATTGTCTAAAGTCAAGATGGTCATGAAAAATTGGAAAAAGAAACTTAAACCATATTTAAAGGTAAACTACAGGTACGTGTTGCAAAACATGTCTCCATTATGGGAGGGAGAGCGTGTTATTTCAGGCATCCGTCAGTGTGTGGTGATAGGCAGCGTCACAATGTTTTGAATGTTTGCTTATTCACATGACTTCTTTGTTTTTATGGAGATGTAGCCAGTGTTCAGCAAACACAGTGTTACAGAAAACCCAGAAAAACCAGACTACATGACATCCCTGAGACTGTAGGACAATCAAGTGAGAGGGTAGTACTTGAAAAAGAGAGCAGAATATTATCCTGGGAGAGAGCTGGAATGGAAAAGATGTGATTCAGTGGGGAGATAGTGACGTGATGAAAATTCTCTTGCCTTTTACAGAAGATAGAATGTGACTTCAGGTTTGATTGGAGTTGGAAGGTCATTTCGCCATTGCTGAGGGCTGAGGCCGATGAGTGATGACCAGCAGTCATTTCTTGGAAAATGTAGTGATCAGAATAGTATCTACAGCTGCACTGTGGCCTGGACTTATAGGGGGTTATGGGTCCCCGCACAGCCTTGTAGCGAGCAACCAGCAGTGTTTTGAATTAGGTATGAGCAGCCATGGGCAGCCATCAGATGGAGTTTGGGAGAGAGTGATGGGGGAGAAATTGGGGAGGCTGAAGATAGAAACTGCTGTGTTTTGGGTCACTTGTAGGGCATGAAGGGAGGGTTTCATGAAGCCAGGGAGTAGCGGTTGTCCAAATTAGGAGGAAACTAAAGCTTGAACAAGGAGGGACGAGTAAGGGAGTGTCAAACTGTGACAGATTCAGATGTCCTTGCAAGAACTTGTTGTCTCCAGATGCTCAGCGATACAGGGTCTCATCAGTATTGACTGAAAGGCCATCTAGAGGGCAGAATAAGAGCAGCTTAGTCTTGTCAAGACTTTTATTACTGGGAGACTTGAAATGAACGTCCAACTTGAAATGTCTTTTGAGATGAGTAAAAATGCATTCAAGTTTCAGAGGAAGGAAAAAGTGCAATTTAGTGTTTTCTTCCATGACATTCAAAGTGTGAGGCTAAGGACTGAGGTCTGTGAGAGTCCAGAAAGGATTCACTTCTACTGTTCTGAAAGGTGTAACCGTAAGACGGAAAACCATCATAGGCAGACGCAAAGATCTTTTAGTCAGCGAGCGTGACGCGGACTATCTGCTTAACATTGTCAGAGGCAGTGGAAAGGATGCCTCAGTCACAGCTTGGAGCACAGGGACAGTGAAATGGAGGTTTGTGCCAATTTGCAGAACACTTCAAGCAAAGAGGTAAATCACAGTACTCAGGGTTTCTCATACAGATACAATGTGAGAATTCACAGAGATGGCCCCGATCCATGGAGCATATACTCCACAGTAGATTGCCAGAATTTTTGTCGGCCACTTGAGACAAATTATAGACAAAGCAATGCAGTTCTGTTAATTTCATACATGTTATTTATTACATTTTTTGCCTGTTTGACATTGTTGAAATCTTAAATTAAGGACTTTCTGAAAGGTTTGAGCTTGTGAACACTCACACTTCGTAAGTAACATAAAAATTATATTTTGCTCTGCACAGATTTTGACTTTTTTTTTGACCATTCCTGTGAGGGAGTAGATATGTCATGTTTCCTGAAGGTGATTGACACATGTTCTCTGTGTCCTTGCAGTTTGCGGTCGTTATTCTTGGCAGGTGAGCGATGTGACGTGGAGACGCTGGAATGGGCAAAGAGAAGCTTTGGGGTTCCTGTCCTGGACCACTGGTGGCAGACTGGTAGGAAGGATTTTACTTTCTGAACACAGAGATCTGAATTAAACTCTGTTTAAAGCTGCACTGGGAAAAACATTTAGTACAAAATAGACTTCTAATATCAGTGTCTACAATAGTCAGGCTGGCACACAGAAGCACACTGTGTCCGGTCCATAGACTTACTGTCACAGGATTTCAGGTGGTTGACATTAACATTGGTCAAACATTTGTCCCCCACCATATGATATGCTTGACGCTGCACAGTGCTGTTTTAATTATGTCAGTTTAGTAGATTGAGAAACACTTTACCCTCAAACTTCAGGGATTAAGTTCTTATGATTCAGATACTGAGAAAGAATTTCAAGGACCTCAAGTACTTTATTAGCGTGAACTGTATATGATGTTTTAATTTAACTTGATCTTTAAGACTCAGCCTCTTCTTAAGCTTATCAGTGTGAGAAGACTCTAAATGTGGTCTTTGCTGTAATTTGCTAGCTCACTGACATTAACTTGGCCTTGAGAAGAGACATAACTCAAGGAAATCCCTATTTCCCCAAAGCCTGCTGTCATTATGAAGCACATTTTATCGTATCATGCCTCTTTGATTAATCCCTTCTGTGTTTTTGTGTTGTAGACCAGGGGATTGGCCTCAAATAAAAAAAAACTTCTGGAGTAATTGTGACGTTAAGGACCCGTCAGTTTGAATTTCCAAGCATCTCTTGGAACTAATCATCACACAAAGTGACGTGTCATCATTTCCACCTGTTGTGCAGATCTCAGACATTATTCCTTTAACTTGATCAGTCAGAATTTACCAATTTAAAGGGATGAAAATGAGACAGACCCCTCAAAAGACCCCATATTTAGCCATAGCATTTCTTCACCTGGACACATTCCATGTCCAGCACAATGGATTTGATTGACATCGCCCTTCACTGAGTTCATTAATGTTTAATTGACTTTGCATCCATATGGGGCACTGAGTGCGGATACCTTATCCAACAGTTCAGGAGTAGAATCTGAAGTATGCTTTAAGTGTGACTGTTTGATGATGAGCCATTACTTTCTCATGCCTAACTTTTTTTTGGGGGGAGAGTCTGAATACACAATTACCCAGCTGTATGTACTAATGTTGATTTGTCACTTAAACACAATCACACGATTTTGTGGTTAATCAGTCTCTGTGCAGAGGGGCTTTCGTTTTGCTCTGTCCACTCTTTAAAAATTCCATTAACATGGTCAATATTTCACTGCCACATCGTACCAGTGTGCTTTGGATTAGTGTCATGTTCACAGAGACTGAGTCAGAGACTGTTTGCTGGGTCATGCTCCGTAACTCACAGCGCACTGGTTGTGTATTTGACAAGTGAGGGGAAGTTTGCAGTTTCTCAGAATCTGCAATCTCCCTTTCCTCACCTTACAATTGAACCATTATACATCATCGCTGTTGCTGGTTTAGATAATAAGAAATGTAATTGGAATCTTGGGTTCCCAGCTTTCTCTGCATTGTTTCTCAGACCTTGGTTTTTAATGATTCTCGAATGGGTAAGACCCAATTAGCCCCTTGGATTGGAGGCTTGAGTCCAGGCAGCATGCCATCATGTTAATGTCGTACCCCCCACGCCTCCCCCTTCCCTCAGTTTGACTGCTGTCCTCCCCAAGTACTAGTAAACTATGATAAATGTGCCAGCGACAACAAAAGAGCACAATTGGATGTCTCTTTGTTTTGAAATACCCTGCCTGCGCAAGTGGAGGATCGATGCCGGACAAGACGACATCTCTGTGTTAAATATGGAATAAATACTGTTGGACTGTTGGAAATCCATCGACCTTGAGTTTGTACAGGCTACACACACTGATCTAAGCGCAGATTAGCCTACTTGGCTGATTGGTCTGTCCAGGCTCAATGGGAGTGTGAAGGGCTCAATATTGCAATATTTCAGAAATGTGATTTAGTAGTTAAGTCTCTTGAGTTTGAATTGCTGGTCCGGTTGTAGGCTTATCACGTATATGCTGAATTCCAGTTCAAAGCTGCATCCTTTGGCGTCTGCATTTCAAGACTGAGGTTTGTTTTTTTTTTTATTTTAGTTGTCTGGTACATTTTGTTAGCTCTCCATCGTGTAGGCACTCTAGAGTCAGACATTATAAAACAGCTATCGGCTCACCACTATGATTTACTGCTTTGTCTGCAATTTGAGGGCAACTTCTTGGTGGGAAACTTTATGAGACACAGGACTGCCTAGATGCACAAATAGTTTTGGTCTTTGTGAGACGAGACCATCTAATTTGGTCAAGAGCTGCAAGTTGAGTCCAATTTGCGGGTCTTCCTGAAGGGGACACCTTCCTGACTGGTGTCCATCCAGTCCCTGAATGGGGACACAGCTATATATACTGTGAAACTGTGCTTAGCAGTGAGCTCAGTGTAACTAAGTCAATTTGTTGAAGTGCAGTAATGGCAGTGAATTCTCTCTCTGTCGTGTTTCTGTGCTCCGTGTGGTCTTTTGTTACATAAGGCTTTTGGATGAGAATTTACTGTTCACATGAGCAGTGTGGGAGTGGAAGGGTTTAGAATAAGCAGCAGTGCACACAGACAAACACAAGATTACGTCATTTGCAAGCTTTTTGGAGCTGTGTGACTTATTTGTTTACACTGTTACGGATAACGCATCCCGGTGCTCTTTACCTTTACCTGAATCTCAGATGGTTTCCGCCTGGCGGTGCAGATGGTTGGACTAAAACAAAGTTTCAGCACCCTGGATGAGCTGAACTGAGCTGCTGATTCGCATCTTTCTCTCTGTAGCCTCAGTGTTTGTGAGAGAACACTTAATTCTACACAGTCAAGTTTGGATCTCACTTCCTTTCTCTCCCTCACACGGCCACGCAAACAAACAAAATCCTGTCACACTTTGTGGCTATCCCAGCCAGGTGATTTATTGAGTTTGGAGAAAAACCTCTGGCGCCCTCTTGATTTCTGTCTAGATGTGTAAATCCCACTGGATTCTTCACCCCCTGCTAAACTCAATAACTGGCAGCTGGCGACCAGTGCTGCAATCCAAATATGTTCTCCACTTTTTCACGGTAGAGTGGGTCACTCGTCCTCTCGTCCTCTCACTTGCTTTCTCTTTGTGTGTCTGAGGCATTTTGGCTTTCAATGTGTGGGTGAAAGAGACTAGAAGAAAAGATACTATGCTGTGCTATACATATTCATTAAAACAGTGTTAGGTTGTAATTTCTATATGAAGTTACAGATAGAACCCAGCAACTTTTCACAGTTTATCTGTCTTAAGCTCGCCTGCATTTTCCAGCAACACCCTTTTCTCATCCATATTGTTGCAGTGGCCACAGTCGGTTACTGTTATTTTGTCTTTTTAAAAACATTTTCCTTGAACAGACTAAAACCAACAATTAATCATACTTACAAGTATTGCCATGCCTCAGTATAACTTATGCATGTGTGCATTGTTCTTGAAGTATAAAAATGGATGACATATATTGCTTCAGCCCTTCAACGCAGTGAGTGTTACTTACATATAATCAGGATAAATTCATTGTTGGTTTTAGTCTCTTCAGGAAAATTGTTGAGAGTAAAAATGCCAACCTTATGATTTAAGTGTCTTGCTCAAGGGCACCTTTATTACTTTGCGGTCACAAACTAATGGGTGTCTTCCAAAAACCTCATGCAGTGTGGTCCTCTAATGCTGTGTTCAAATTTATCAGTATTTTTATGTTGACAGACTGGTATCTAGTGTTGGTTAAAGATAACACAGTACAGTACACAGCTCCCAGGAAAAAGTGGTGTGTATACAGTTTCCTCCTGCCTGTTCTGAGTTCATGAGTCACCCTGCTGGGAGTGTCACGGTGCACTGTTCAACTGTCTCTTGTGGAGACAGGAGATCGATCAAGCAACTTTTAGCAGTGTCGGTGCCTTGACAACTCTCCTTCATCTTCCCCTCCAGCATCAGAAAAGCAGGCTTGGTCATTGGAAAGCAGTTTAGCATTCAAGGCTCGTTTACTCCAAAATGGGCATCACAGAAAGGAGAGACAGTCTGCTCTTTGAGAAACTCATTATAGTCAAAACACCTTAAAAAAAAAAGCTAGATTTGTTTGCATCTTCTTCCTTCCAGCTCTGAAGCAAGTCATTTTTCAAACTTGTGACAGTGTTTTTAAGTCACTCTCTCTCACATTTGGTTTCCATAAATATTGATAGATCCGCCCTACTACTACTACTACTACGACTACGACTACGACTACGACTACAACTACAGGACATTGCTTTTTGAAGTCACCAGCAAAATAGATAGAAATTGAACAAATCAATCACCAGTGCAGTTGCTCATTAATATTTCCTGCTGCATGCGTGTAATCCTGGAATGTTATATTCAGCAGCCAAAAGCTGTAATTGAGTCTATATATTGAATTCCTGACAATATACAGGTGTATAGTGGACATAAATTTTAATTTTTGGGTTGAGATGATCCTGAAAAACATGCAGTTTAATTTCAGTTCATTTTACCTGGGACAATCCAGGCTAAATTAATAATAAATAAAATATTTGTTGCTGAGTTTGATTTTTTTAGCACTTGCTTTAAAAGCCCTACTCTAGATGCCTCACTCTGACAGACTTTTGAAGTGTGTTCTCCAGCTCCTCAGTGTAAAGCTGCTGTATCATCACTGTAGAATTCTTTATTTATCAGAACATGTTTTTTTACAGCTCCTCTTAAAACATGCATAATCTCATTCATTATCTTTGACAGCACACCCATCTCCCCCCCCCTCGCCTACAGAGCAAACCATTCATTGCCAGGCCCATGCCTCAGAAAGTATTAAAAACAGTTCAGGGTCTGGTTTGCGTCATTTTCCCATCCATCCCCTGGAGGCTTCCCCTACCTTGCATCCAGCTGTGTATCACTTGCTGATTGGTAAACAGTCGCATCACACAAAGGAGCCAGCGGCAGTCTCTCCTTCCTAGCGGAGCTTTCATTAGATCTCCACAAGGCCCTGGCTGGAAAAATTAAAGGAAGTCATCTGATGCAAAGCAGCCAGTTTGCCGTGGTGGTGCCATGGAGAGAGGCAGCATCACGTACAGCAGAGAGGAGGTCACGAGTTCAAGCATATCTCAGGTTTACAAAACAATATTGCCAGCAGGGTTGGATCTCAGGGCATTTTCTGTGGAATACGTTGCGTTTCATTCGTCACACTTACATGTTTTTGTCGATGCTAAATTTACACGTTCTTTTCTGGACATATTTAATTGTGTTAACCAGCTGATGGATGAGAATTTGACTAATTTGACCAGTTCAGCTTGTGATTAGCTTCACTGTGCAGCACTTTGCTGGTGCAGGCAAGGTTAGTTTCCTGGTACAGAGCAGAAGTGATTGGTGTGCTCGTTATTCCCATGTGCAGCGGACTCAATCATTTCTCAGACTACCGCTGTCATCTGATGTGCTGATTCATCCTGTCTCATCAACCCAGACGAGACACTGCATTGCTTTTTTTCACCTGCACTTTCTCCTCCATCTCTCCCACTTTACCTTCACTGTCATTATAGTCAGTTTTTAACTTATGTGCTTCTTTCACACCTACACACCTGCAGTGCATTCAGAATTTCAAATTTTCACACTTTATGTCGCAGCCTCTTCTAAAATTGCTTAACTAAATTTTTTCCCTCCTCAGTCTGCGCTCAGTGCCCCATAATAACAGGGCAAAAACAGATTTTTTGCAAATTTGCTGAAAAGGAAAAACTAAAACATCACATTGATATAAGTATTCATGCCTCATGCAACCATGCTGGTGCATCTCAGACTGTGAGAAATGAGGTTTTCTGGTCCGATCAGACCAAAATTGAACTGTTTGGCCTCATTTCTAAGAGTCATGTCTGTAGGAAACCAGGCACCGCTCATAACCTCCCCAGTATCCACCATCATGCTGTGGGGGTGTTTTCAGTGGTAATGGAAACCTGTTCCAAAGCGCTCTGCCTCAGCCTGGAGTGGTGTAGGGACGACTCTGTGAGTGTCCTTGAGTGGCCCAGCCGGAGTCCTGACTTGAACCCAATTGAGCATCTTTAGAGGAACCCTGAAAATGGCTATCCACCAGAGGTCCCCATCCATCTGGACAGAGCTTGAGAGGATCTGCAGAGATGAATGGCAGAAAGTCTCCAAATCCAGGTGTGTAAAGCTCGTCGCGTCATAGCCAGGAAGACTCAAAGCTGTAATCGCTCCGAAAGGTTCTTCAGCTAAGTACTGAGTACAGTGTCTGAATACTTATGTCAATGTGATATTTTAGATTTTCTTTTTTTAAATAAACTTGCTAAAATTATACTTCAAACATAAGAAAATGTGAAAAAGGTGAAGGGGTCTGAGCGCTTTCTGAATGCACTGTAAATTAACACCAACTACTAACTCCCACTCACCCAAGACACACATATACATGCTTAGCCTATCACCCTTGAACCACCTGAAGCCAGTAGCAGTCCAGCTCACTTTCGCTTATGTGCATATGAGAAAATGCCTTCCATTTTGAAGCCTGATAATAATCTGTGTGCTATTTTAAGCCCATGTGCCACTGGCGGGGGGTGGAGGGGGTGATGAAGGTTGCTGATGTCACTGGTGTTGCCTGGCAACAAATGTGTTTTTCCAGTTGGCAGGGTTTGGCTGCCTCACCAGTGAGTGGTGGCGGACGGACTTACAGTAGTGTTTTAGCCATTTGCGTCTCTCTGTCTCTGACTGACTGTCTCTCTCCGTTTGTCTTTGTTTCTCCGGCTCTCTCTGACAGACAGCAGATGCCTTTATACACAGAATGGAATTATCTTAAAAAAGTGAACCGGACCTCCTCAAAGCATCCGTCTTGTCAAATAAATTGTGGAATTGACAGTTTCTCCCTCTGGCCTTTGCCAGATGCAGCGCTGGCACAGGAGTGTTTTCCAAACATCCTCCTCTTCTTGAAAAATAGTCCAACTCTAAAAAGGTCTGTGAAGGGGAGTTTTACAGCCTCCTTGAAAATGCCATCCACTCACTGAAGAAAAACAGAGGCTTTTAACGGCCCAGCATTCAGTAAATCAGCAGACAGACAGCACTGCAATGGATCAGGGGTTAATAAGGATTCTGAAACCAACAAGCTCAACAGGAACATTACGTTTGGTAAAATACCACCTACCGTCTCACGAGAAGTTTCTCAGTGGTCAGCTTATTAAATTCTTTGTTGTAACCCAATCAGACCTAAGTCTGTGGTACTAAGGTTGATTTTTTTTTTTTTTTTTTTTTTCTTTTTCTCTAAAAAAGTTTGCTACTAGTTTATTGTTCCCCATTAAATCCAGTTCTTGACCAGAAAATTTTGGGAACCGCTGGATTTCCATTAGACGTGTCAGCGTAGTACCTTTAGTGTGTACTTGCCTGCTTAAATGTATTAACTAGAATTGTAATAGAGCCCCCGCCTTATTGATATTCCTTTTCACCACCTCCCCAAGTATAAACCTGTCCCTCAGCTTCTTCTAAAAAAAAAAAAACAAAAACAAAACCAAAACAAATCAGAATACATTTCTTTTCAGTAAATTGTTCCTGAGTCATGTCACCCTCGTGCTCTGTTGCCCACCTTTGGGAGATGCGTGGGAGGATTGGCTTTGTGCCTCTTGTCATTCCACACCAAGCACCAGAAAGCTGCTGTCGCTCACTTGGTCTCATTACATGGCTGCAGAGACAGTAGCGCAGATGTCTTGGCTCGTGTAATTACATCTCCAAGAGCCGAAGTGCCACGTTTGTGTTACCTTGTTGTTTACTGGGGGCTGCTGTCATCAGCTCTCTAACCTGGGAATTTGTCTGGCATTCATTCCTGCCCATTGTAGCATTTGTCTGCTGAGGTTTCTGAGGCACAAGATGGGGGCTATTCATTAGCAAGTTAAGTAGTGAATTTGTATGCATAAACTTAGCTGTGAGCGAATGAGCCGAGCTGTCTGAAAAGTGATAAGGGAGGCAGTGTTTTTAGCTGATGGAATGAAATTGTCCCTTGAAGAGTCTGAGATGTGAATGGGGGGAGCACGTGCACATGTGTGTGTGCATGTGTACGTTGTACTTGATTGCTCATCTTCTGTCTGTGGTGGGTGGCATCACCAACCTTTGACAGTCGCTGCGACATACCCTTATTCCCCACACATATTATATTCTTTCCTCTCTCTCTCTCTCTCTCTCTCTCTCTCTCTCTCTCTCTCTCTCTCTCTCTCTCTCTCTCTCTCTTCACTTGTTATTTTCCTTCATTTTAACATTCAGCCCAATCAGAGTTGCTTGGGTAACCAACCTTTTGGTTTCTACCTGTGTTTGGCTCCGCAGCAGACTTCCAATGATGGTCTTAGTCTGAGCAGCCTAAGCTGTGTTGTCCAACGCAGACTTGTAGCAGAACTAATCCCACAGGTTTGTAGTCAGATTTGGCTCAGTTGTCCTTAAAGCAAGACACATTTTGTTTTGATGCGTGTATTTCTGCAGTGTGCTGCAAAACTATTATTCATGATATCCTATTTCAAATTTTCATAGTGTTTTCACTGCCATGTTATATGAGATAGCTGAAGTCTTGGTTTTATCTGAAACAAGAATCAATCAAACATGTATTATGAAAGAAAACAATGTGGGGAAAAAAATATATTTATATTTCAAAGTCTGGCCAAGAAGCTTGCAGTCTGTTCTCTCTCTCTCTCTCTGTCTGTTCTCATCCTCTCATCCTCCTCCACCACACCGTCTTTTTCAATGACCTTGGGTCGACTATCTTGTTTAGCTCCTGGCTGAGTTACCTCAGCAACCACACATCACCAGGCGGACCGTGAGCACTGTTGTGCATATGTATGATGTACAGAAAGCTGCCCCTTGGCTATTTCTGACAGCGCAGTTGTTTACTGCACATGACACATTAAGTGACAAGTGTTTGTTTGTGTGACATACCACCACCACTACTACTACTACTGCTACTACTTCAGATAAGAGTCAGCCTCCCTGCTAACCTTCCATACATCTCAGTGCCAAAGTTTTAAATTTAGTTTTTACTTTACATTTGTGCTGGTATCCGAGGTGAAAGTGAATCAGAAGCACCGTTAGAAGGAGGATGTATAAACCTGCCATCAAGAAGCAGGTGCAAGCAACACCATTCACCTGATACCTAATTTAGGCTTTTCAATGTGGCAGCTACATTCAAAGGTCTGCCAGATAAATGGCTGCCTTCAAAGCAGATTTTATGCACTTATTCATAAATATTTGGACAGCAGCACACTTTCTGTTGTGTTTTGGCTCATAGCCCAGTGCATTGGAGATGGAAGGAAACTGTGAAATGCTGCTTTTCAGAATGTTTTGATTACTTTGGGCCAGTGGATACAGGCTGTAAACACAACACTGACCTATTGTGAACTTGTTGGCATTCATTTAGGGTTGTGTTTCTGGCCACCTGGTGAATATAAGTCCAGTGTTCACTTTGTTTTGATCTCTGTTTTGGTCCCGGCCAACTCTTGAGGAAAATATCTGTCCCTTTAGCGGCAAAATATTCCATTTTACCCTCACAGTCACTGATAAGTTTCAAATCCAGAATAATGGAGTTACTGAAATGTATGCGAGCTTACAAGCTATCATCTCGGTATCATTTTGGCTTTATTGTCCATGTTTTATGTGTTTCAGCACATTTTGCACTTATGCAAAAGGATTGGATTGGTTTCTCCTGCCTTTTCAGTCTTCATATGGTAACACTGATCAGTCCCATCGTCCACTCTTTGGCCAGTAACTCCTGTCTTATGTGCACACCCTGAAGACAGAGAGGAAGGGCAGGCTTACATTGTTAGTGGAGAAGACAGTTATTTCATCTGAAGAAAGAAGGGCTTGAGCAGCTGCAGAGAGAGAAAAAAAAAAAAAAGAGTTCAGGATCACAGCGCCATCTTTTTTTATCTTGAACAGCAGTTTCTCTCCGAGCAACTAGTAATGAGCATGGCTGTTCAATAGCACCTTCTCATCTGAAACAGCGCCATCGTATCACCCATCCCGCTATTCCAGTGCATCCTCCAACAACCCCCATCCCCAACCCATTCATCACACTCAAAATGCCTCTCACTAGCCAAGCTCATCTCCAACTGGTCGAAGGAAGATTGATTTGTTTGTGTACAGAGGCAAAGAGAGCGCGAGGGAGCAAGAAGGAGCAAAGGAGAAGGAAAAGTCTGAGGTGGGAGAAGGGGATGTCTGATTCCAAGGTGTGTTTTTCTATGTGTATGAGTGTTTGCCAAAGACTCATATCACCAGTCAGTCAGATGAGCAGAGATAGACAGCCACACAGCTTGAGTATGTGTGTGTGTGTGTGTGTGTGTGTGTGTGTGTGTGTGTGTCTCACCTGTCTCAGCCTGTGCTGTCTACCTTTCTTATCAAGCATATTTAATCTTCTCTGCACATTGTGAGCAGAATAGTTACAGTGGAAGTACTCTGTCAGTTTTGGCTCTGGCAAGTTTTCAACTTGACCCTTAAATAGACATTTGGACAGATAACCCCCGTGATGAGAACTTGTCCCTGTGGGGAGGTGTTCATGCACGATACTGCTGACTTATTTAAGTGGGGTTGATCATAGTGCTGAGAGTGTCACTATTCCTGTTTCTGCATGAATATGGACAATGTCTGCCTATGGAATAATAGAATAAAACTCTTCCTCCCCTGTAGCGTGTTGATAAACCTTTCAAAAATGTCATACTGTCAGAAATGTTTCCAGGTAAGCACAATGTCTTTAATCATTTATCTGTATCTGTTCTCTCTGAGCCACAGGGTGTAGGAATGTAAATAGACAACAGCTGCTGTGTTATGATCTATTATGCCTTCACATTGTGGGCTGAGGAATGAACCTTAGGAGTTCTTGGTAAACATCTGAGTCAGCTTTTAGAAACTAAGTTCTGTTCTAGTGAGCCTACCATCTTTCATATAAATGTGAGGACAAAATGTTTTACCGATGCAACTAATTATCATTGAGAAATCTTTGCTTTGCTGAGGTTTAATTTCATGCCTGAAAGCAGCACGGCCAGTTCTGTCTTCCTGTATGCCTTGTAAAATGTCAAGGTCCAATTATACTGTCTTTTTTCATTTGGGTTTTGAATTTACTCTCTGGACCTGAATTGCCGCCAGCGAGCCCTGGCTCCTGCTGTAAACAGCCCAGTTTAAACGCTCTTCTTATGCTGACACGGTTCAGTGGTTGTGTCGAGCCCTAATCGACGCGCAGTTCACAAGTGCTTTTAAAGGACCCTTATGGCGTCCTTCAGGGTCAGACCGATATACTGGTTTGCCAGCATTGGCTTGTTATAAACACCAGATAAAACAACGTCATCTAGGTCCAATATGATGCTGTTTGATTAGCTATTTGTCATGTAACTTTATAATAATATGTAATTAGGTTCAGTTAGTTTTTGATTGTGCACAAAATAAAAGAGCTGTGACTTCATTTTTCACAAAATACTGATTATCCAAATTTCCCACCAGTCCAATCCAGGTATCAGTACTGAAGTCCTGAAACTCCACATCAACAATCTTGTTGGCTTCAAAAAAGGATGAGTTCTTTTCTGCTTTCTTATAAGTTATGGTGTTTCCCCTTTGCTCTGTTTCCATTCAGATAATGTGATGGTCATAAATGTTGTAGTGTGTTGCTACACACCTGAGGGGAAAGCAAAGGTAAAGATTGGTCAACAGGGGGTCTGTCATCGCTCGTGACCCTGCTCTCTGATCAGGTGGGTGGGACTAAATGCCCCCCTGAAGGCATAAAAAAATGTTTTTTTTTTTATCATTGGTGCAGAGTACCATCTCTGCTGACATTGATGGGGCTTTGAACCCTGCAGGGAGTGGATAACCTGCCACTGATGAATGAGGCGTTGCCAGTTCAGAGGCCACCGCAGTTGGGTAATGTGTTAAACTCTAGACCGCCCTTCTCCCTTCTCCTCCCTCTCTTCATTTGCTAACTTAATCCCTTCCTCAGCCAACAGCGACCTCTGAGCTCATGTCTTTGAAGCCTGCTGTGCTGAAGTTGGAAGCAGGTCTATGGCTGTTTGCACTTGTGTGATTAGCAGTAGAGGGAAGATATCGTCGGGATCCACTTTAGTTGGTTGAACTGGTAGCTCAGCAAGGTGCTGGAGATGATTTTGTCTTGGTCTACGTTGACCTAATGTCCGTCCCACGGTTCCCATCTTACAGAGGTACATCATGATCTGAAAAGCCTGCCCCAAAGAACTCTGTAGGGATTTCATGGATTGGTGTTCCTTATCCCAAATTCTGACACTGCATTCAGCATGTTGCAAATTATAGTTACCCCGAGGCATTTTTGACTAGTAATACCCCCCTTTTTTCTTTTTTTTTTTTTTTTTATAAATGGGTCTCAGTTCTATCCCTCTGTTTTCATGTAATTTTGGTGCTCAGGTTCTCACTGCAGCCCAGTCTTCCTGTTTGTAGCTGGCAGGTGTGTAACCCTGGTGAAGTCCTCTGTAGCTGTACCTTTCCCTCAAGGTTTAATGAGGAGCCTGAGATGGCTTTTTGCACATCACTGCTGAGCTGTCATTTGCATATCTGTCCTGCTACCTTGAATGTTTTGACATTGGCCTCTGCCCTCTCAGAAGACAGGGCACATCTGCCATCGGCAGTGTAACTGAAGAATATGTGACTGGAACTGTGTATTTCCTCCCTGTGCAATATATGATCTAATTCTGTTTTAGTGCACCTGGCCGCATAAATTTGCATATTAACATGGGAAAATGCCATGACACTCTTGGTTTGCAGAACCCTAAAAACAATACGACACCACATGCTCTCCCTGCTAGATGATCCGATTACCTTTCCGAACAGCTTGTGCATACATTTGCATTTCAGTGAAGAAAAACGGCAGCACATGGGGCAACTTAGTCGCCTCTTGTTTGTAAAAGTATCACTAAGCCCGTGGGCTGACTGTTTCTGAACAGCAAATAGAGGTTCATAATATTAAATTCGCTGTTTGTGCTGACAGGATGGATCTGCAGTGAAAACCCATAAGCAAACGGGCAAAATGATGGGAATCATGATGTCGAAGATTATTGTGCCTTGTCTGTCACCTGCTGCGTCTTTATACATCGGCTGAGTAGTTCAAGTAAAACTCCTTGTGTTGGAAAAGGGGAACATGACAGAGAGATGGAAGCATTCAGCTGCATCGTTATTTTTGTGTTTTCGTGGAGAAACCAGCTGAAAAATAGAAGGGTTTCTTCAGTGTTTTAGAACTTAAGATGCTGATCCTGGACTGGTCTGGTGCTGTGTGTGATTTGGAATGTAATCTCGCTTACTGAGCTGGATCGATTCTGTTATTCATTCTCTGGGTGGGCTAGAGGGGCTCACAAACAGGCGAGGCTTTGCTGTAAGTGGAGCACAGTTGCGGTGTGGAGTCAGGGAGAGCCCATAGGAGCTGTCATAGTTTTGCATAATGTAGGTTAATGCTGCTCACAGAAGCAATGCAACCCAATACCACACGCGCTCCTTTGATCAACCCACCAGTGGAAGATTTAGCTTTTGCATATGGTGCAGAAAATCCAGAAAACAATAAGGTTGTGTGATAATTGCAGTATTGCACCACAGATTCAGGGCTCATGTGTTTGGCTAAAACTTTAGGGGCCTCCCACACAGATATATGAGTTTTCATGAACATCTTTGTCTGTGTGTTTCTCACCAGAAACTGGCTCAGCCATCACCTCCTCACATATTGGTCTGGGGAACTCACTGACACCACCTGCAGGCCAGGCTGGCAAACCTGTTCCAGGTTACAATGGTAAGATTTAGAACTGTTGATCCATATCCCAGCCACTGTCTTTCCTAAGTGTAAACATCTTGCATTTGCATTTCTATATTTTGCTAATTCATTTCACAGTTACGGATACACAGATAAACCAAAACAGTAATGGATAAAACTTAGCAACCGCCTGTAATTCCCTGTAGAGCATTTAATATTTTTCCTCTTCCAGTTTGCCAGTGGGTAACACACCACCTCTGAATATGAATTGTGTGCTCTCCCCTCTCCACTAGTCACAGTGATCGATGATGACATGCGGGAGGTGAAGCCAAGAACCCTGGGAAACATTGTGGTGAGGTGAGCTGAGTCAATATGTTTATGTGTGAGGTGCGTAGCTATTGCTTTACCTTTCTTCTGTCACTCAACACACGCACAAACATTTAAAATGTGACATTAAAAGCGTTTTGCACACTAATCAAATTTAAACTCCAGCCGTTGAGTCATTAATCTTAATAAATCGCTGTTGGGCAGTTTACATCAGACTCCAAACCTCACTCCTTGTTTTTTTTGCTGATGTTGGAAAAGAAAATGTGTGTGTGTGTCTGTTTATGCAAGAGAGCTGCCGGTGCAAAGTGGACTCCATCAAAAGCTCCAGCAGTCACAACCCCAGCCCTCCGTGCTTCCTTATCTCCCAGCCTGCTACCTATCTGTTATCACTCTCCAACTCAATTTCCCTGTTCTTTTTAACTGCTGGTGTTGACTCAGTGCCAACACGGGGGATTTCCAGAGAATCCACATGTAGAGTGCATCCAGGGATAACGACAGGTAGAGCTGTGAACAGACAGGAACAGCTGTGTTACTGTACTTCCTGCCAGACGCCGCAAAGTCTGTGCCAGCCCCGTCCTTTGATCAGAAGCTATATCCACAGCTTCATAAAGTCATATTCAGTATTTACACAGAGTGGAGGCTGCTGTGGACAGAGAACATATCGTCTTGGAATGTGTTACAGCCCTTAAGCGTCATGTTTTAATGCGTTTTATTAGTTTGTTATTTAATTGTGCTGATTTTTGTCACACAAAAATTGTTTCAAGTGGAGCTTGTGTGCGTAGGACGAGCACCAGTGGCTAACTCTTAAAATGAAAAGCAGCCAAAGTAGTGCATTAGTAGCTCAGCTTATTATTATATATAGTTTTTCTTTTGGCACAAACAGTATTGGAAAAGAGGGTGACGATTTTGCTGCAGTCATAAACGGCAGAATGCCTTTTATCACCCTGTACCACCAGCAGATCTACTTCTCTAGCGAAACTAACCTACACAGAAGCATGTCAAAGGTTCTGACCTGGGAAATGGGACAATCTTGGTGAAGACACTGCTCGTGAAGGGGGGACGGGGGGGGTACTTGTAGTCCCTGGAATAACAAAGACTGAGTGACTTTAATACCCTGTCTGCCCTGTGTGTGTGTGTGTGTGTGTGTGTGTGTGTGTGTGTGCGTGCGTGTGTGCGTGTGTGCGTGTGTGTGTGCGTGTGCATGGAGCTTTGTGTGTTTGGGTGCCACGTCTCGCCGTGGTTCAGTCTAGCAGAGTTTGGCAGCGTCTAAAGTAGCTGCAGTGAAGTGAAACAAAGAAATATCCATCTTCACACACACTTATGGTTTTATCAAGTAAAATCTGATACACTGCGCAGCTCTGGTATCACAGTCAGTTAGTTGTTTTTTTGTGTAGAGCCACATGGAAGGCTTATTCACTGTCATGCTTTGTCATCTTTGAAAGGTCTTAAAGACTCACTTTTATAGGTTTTTTTTTATTTTAATTGCATATTTACGGAGCAATATCTTAAGTGGAACTCTTCTTTTCCCTTCAGACTTCCTTTACCACCTGGTGCAGCCTTGTCACTCTGGCAGAACCGGGATCTGTTCAAGGAGCTGTATTTCACTAAATTCCCAGTAAGTTGTGTTAACATTTCCTAACAATCCAGTGTTTGGAACATGAAATAACTTGTACAGTTGCGACAGTTTGATTGAGGAATTGCTCAATTCACTTTTGATGACACTGGGTGATGTAGTGGAGTGGGTAGTGATAAATATGTGGTAAGAGGTGGCCCTCTAGTGTTGAAATCTTTTATTACAGAACTCCTTTGTTTACAAGCACTGAGGATCCGCAAGAGTTTCGAACGAAGAGACTAGTTATTTCTGATTCTGATTAAAATTCTGAAATTAAGAAAATCAAACCCTGAACTTTAGTTTAGGTGGAATGCCTGTTACACTGTAACACAATGCCAACACTGCTCCTTGCTCTTTCTCCATCAGGGTTACTATGACACCATGGATGCAGGTTTTGTGGACGAGGAGGGTTTCCTTTACATTATGTCCCGGTCCGATGATGTCATCAACGTGGCAGGCCACAGGCTGTCTGCTGGAGCTTTGGAGGAGGTAAGAGAGCTTTTATAAGCAGAGCTAGCAAAATTATCCCAATGCAAATTTGTGGTGTTTTCACTTATGTATATGTGTGTTTTGTAGTCCGTCCTGCTGCACCCTGCAGTGGGAGACTGCGCTGTGGTGGGTCTAGAGGACACTCTCAAGGGTCATGTTCCCTTGGCCCTGTGTGTGCTCAAGAATGGTGAGGCATGTCAAATGTATGGTGCAGCATTAAAGTAATACAACACTTGCCCACATGCAAACCCATGCTTAATTCAGGGTTTTTTTTTATGTTGAGCTGTTGAAATAAGACCAGAATAAAAATTATACTTCAAAATTAAAACTGTGTTTTGTTGTGTCACATGCCTGAATTGTATCTGTAATTGTGTGTCTGTTTGTTTCAGGTGTGCAGAAGAAGGAAGAGGAGATCATTAATGAGATTGTGAAGCTCGTGAGAGACACCGTTGGACCCGTTGCTGCCTTCAGGAAAGTGCTGTTTTTCCGAGGACTGCCGAAGACACGTTCTGGCAAGATCCCTCGTTCCTCCTTAGCCAACCTGGTCAACGGCAAGCCCTACAAGGTACGACACAACTCTTAGAAATATATTTTGTGGATTGTTCCTGTCATCTCTAGTCTTTTAAAAGTTAAGTACAGCAGGAAAAAATCGCTGTGGGGAAATTTTGTTTGCACAGAACATGTTTTGTTTGTCCCCCGTTCAAAGATTTACAGTTGTTTAGAAGAGAGTAAAGCTTATTTTGCTATTTGGGATTTGAGTAATGATGGTGCATTAGCAGGCCCTGCACTCATTAAATAGAACTGAGGGCTCATTTGGGTATTTCATCCCTTTATAGTCACTGACTCGGTTTTCTGCTGATCAGGTGCCAAAGGCCCCAAGAGAGACCGGGATGACAAATTGAGGAACAATGCTTCTTAATATAGTAGTTCTGTTTGTACATGTAAACACAAGGTTTCCATGGAGACTGACTTAGAGCCTTTAAATAAAATCACTGAAGTGTAAGACTTTGAAAAAGTGAATGCATTATACAGGGTTTGTGGCACAGTGTATATCATGTAAACATAATTAATTACCTTAATCATTTAGTTATTACTTTAATTAGGTACTAATTAGCAGGATTTGCTAGCTCCATTTCCTGTTGTTTTTAAATTGCCCTTGTATTACTTCTGTGGTTGCCTTACAACGGATATGTTTCTCGCCTTAGATCACTCCAACCATCGAGGACCCAGAGGTGTTCAGAGACATCGAGAGGCAGGTACAAAAAGCTCTGAGACCTCGTGGAGCCTGAACTCATCAGTGGGACGACAGAGCAAACTGAGGTTGGACAACAAAAAGTCACTGGTGGTGCAATATGTGAGGAAGCACGTCCACGCTGTACACAGGGTGTTGCAAATGTGAACTTAAAGTAGAAATGAAGTTAGTGGTTAATTCTCCTTTTTTAAATCACACTGAAGGCAGACTCAGCAAGTTTTACCTTCTTATGAGCTGTGCCAGTTCCATGAAGCAGGGTTAATGTTTTCCATTTCTAATACTGAAATTATGTCCATTTGTATGTAATCTGGATAATAATGTAAAACCATACTGCACTACAGGCTTTGCAGATTCATAATTAATGAATGGAAGAATGACACATCTGCTGTTTACACAGTGTGATGCCCTTGAGCTGTAAACATTTTGAAAATGTTAAATAATGAGGACGACTCATTCACTGACAGTTTTTTTTTAATTGACAATGAAAATTTGTTTGCTCACCACTTAGTTTTGACCAAAGTACAAGAAGTAATAAATAAAAAAAAAATATGGACACAAAATAAAATGATTTGTTGTTCGTGCAAATTGAAGATGTAAAAACAAATTAAAAGCGTAAGACTTGTTTGGAGTCGCCCATCAGAAATAACTAAAAGACAGATAACAGGGCTGTTCAATACGTCACCCTGGAAATTCTGACAGAAACAAAGAGTCAACAGTTACACCAATGTAAGTCACAGCAAGAAACAGGTTTTTGTCATTAAAAGTCACCTCACTTCAACATGGTCATATACACTCTACGCACACTATGAGCTAAAGCAGTCTGTCTTTCAGTTATTTCGTCTGTTCTGTTAACGTAGTGTCTGAAGGGATGGGGGAGAAGGCCAGCTCGGCTGAGTGTGTTTTTGTCCTTTGTGTTAATGCATCGCCTGACAAAACATACAGTACAACAAGTGACAGGTTCTACGAACGGACCTCCTGCTTTTTTTGTTCTCTGAGAGGAAGTTTTGTGCAACTTCGGAGAGCAACAGCATCTCTTGTTTCGTCCTTGGCTACTAAATAGTCCGTTGAGTTGATGCGGTTGTATCAAAGTGCTTGTCGTGTCGTTCCAGGGCGTCGGCGCGTCCTCTTAAAATGCTCGTTTTGTGACAGCGAGTCCATAGGAAAGGATAATGAAGTCTGTTGGTGCCAGAAATGGGGACTCGAAGTGTTTTTTTTTGGACACCACTAGAGGGCAGGTTTTCACACAACATCCACAGTCTCTTCCTCTCTCTATGGTGCAGCACAGGTTCTTCATCATAATCATCATCAGCACAATGAAAAAATAAAACCATATGTACAAAATGATCTTGGGGGGGGGCGGGGTAATATGGAGACAGTTTAAAGAGCAGCATATATTAATCTATGGTCCACTAAATGAGGTGGCAGGGACATATTTTTTGCACAAACTCTGAATATCTTTTTTATACATAGATGTGTGTGTATATATTAAAAAATGGCATATTTATATTAATTTACAGATAACCTACACATCTCCTGTAGAAGAAATACACAGTACGTTATGCTTCGACAAGTTACTGTACATGTAAAAGGTAGAAATGGTGACAACGGGGCAGCCTGCGGGACAGTTTAGCACCGGCATCTGGTGCCTACATTAGAGGATGGAGCGGGCGGGGGGTCAGGGAGGAGAGCAGGGCTTCTTGGCAGTGCGTGTCGTCAGAATGGTTCGTTCCTCGGCAGCTCGGCCTGTCCAGCAGCTCCACTAGCAAATCTCCGTTCAGAACTGTACCTGAAGGGAAACACAGTGACGAGTAATGAGTCTGGAAATCTTGGTAGTGCCATAGTTGTGCCATGTTGTTTGTACCTCGTTGTGATTTGTAGCCAACTACCCATTTTCAACACTGAAGCTTTTAGGGGGGGGTCCCCACACACAGCTGTAATGGCTCGCGCTTTAACTGCAACCCCTGCGCTTCAAGCGATTTCTTTTAGACTCGCTCGTGTAACTATGGAAATTACGTCTGACCACTCAACAGAACTTTAATGGTCTTTGACTTTGCTAAGTCTGAAATGGAGGAAGGCAGAAGGTTGGAAAGGTTTTAGGCTTTTGTTGTGCACATCTTGTATTTATTGTATTGTATGTGTTTGTTCTTGGTGGCAACTGCTTGCTCTAGTGGAAAAATATAAATACTGTCAGGAACTGAGTATGGGAAAGTTATTCTACGTGCAGCAAATAGTTGAATAGAATAATTTTTTTTTCGGCGCACATGTACTGTACCAGAATCTAACCCTTTGCTCTCACTGAACTTTGCACTGTATTTTTTTTTTTTTTCTTTTTGCTGAGTGGGAGTGGGACTGGCTGCTTTGCTTTTACTTCCCTTTATCTCTCCCCTTAGCTGTCTTTATTATTTATTTTCCTCACACTCCTCTTATATGATCACCCTGCAGCCACAGCATTTCATCGTTATCTGTCTATTGTGCCTCTAACCTCCATACTTTTTACATTCTGGAGGCTTGTAATGATACTGGAATAGGACTAAAAGGTTTTTTTGGCCTGTTCTCACTGCAGCAGATGTCTAAGCCGGTAAATATGGGATAAGAGAGAAGTACAGTTTAAGTTTAAAAATTTGGATGTTTGTTAAATTTAGATTATGCTACAGAGGACAGAGGTTGCACTTTATGCTTGTGTTTTCCATTTTTGGCCAGTTGTTGTTGTTGTTTTGGAAAAGGCTGTATTCTGTGGGGAGTCAGGAGCTATGTAAGCCAGGCAACGGGCAAGGGTGGGGGCCCAGGCCTGCCGATCCATGACATCATAGACTGGTCCTAGAGACTTGTAATGTCACCTCTGTGGTCGGGAAGGACCCAGAGTTAGTGTGGGAGGTGGAGCAGTACCAACTAGATGTATTGGGGCTCATCTCCACACACACAGCACTGGCTCTGGAACCAAACCACAGGAGAGGGTCCAGACTGGGTGAGGTGTGTTGGGGGGACTGGGATTTGTCATTTTACCATATACGTAAATGCAGTTTACATTTCTTAGTCTTGGCCATCTGGGCTCTTTGTGCTCAACAACACATCCAAAGGAAAACTGAAACTTCTCTTTGTAGTTTTTGGCATCTGGTCGCCACTTCAATTTCACTACAGTAGAGATGCAAAGAGGCAGCGCAGTCAGCAGCAAATCAAAGCAAATACTTCTGAGAAAAGACACTTTTTCATTGCACCTGGGAGTGCAAAGAAAACAGTTGGAAAAGAAACCAGGGCGGGCTCTCTTTGTAATCTGTAAAGTTTGGATAACTCTCACAGTGCCTATTTTTAGGAGCCTTGAACTATCATAATCACGAATATCAACTTTGTTAACTAATCTCTGTTAAAGATATTGCAGATCTCAGTTGTTTGAAGCAGATTTCTAAAGCTCGGACCATCAGTGACTCATCTCTTTTGGACGGACATTAAAGAGGAGACATCAGTATGAGACCATGGCTCGCTGCTAGCCCTGCCGTCTCCTATCACCTTATCACAGCTACCTGGCAAAAACACTGCAGAGAATCGCCAAGCCGATGAGACAAACATGCTTATCTTGGGATACGACTGGCCCTCTTCTCTTTAATCCAGTATCTGTTTTAAGTGCTTCTGAGGAAAGCTGTGTATTTGACAGAGCGAGAGTCTGTGTAATGTTACATACAGCGTACAGTTTAAGGTCCCTCTCTTCCTCCTCTCAGCAGGAGTAGGTTCTCACCGTGGAGCTGTCCAGCCGCTGCACCGCAGAGGGTCCGACTGTAGGGGGAGACAGCGAGAGACAGAGAGAAATCTGTAAGTGTGAATGTTAAGGCTCTTACCACATCAGATGGACCCAGAGTGAGAAGGAAACCTTCCTCCACTTGGTTACCACCCCAGATAAGTGCCACAAGATGAGACGTCCTCAACGGTATGAGTGAGATCACAAGCAAAACACTTCTTCCACACAACAGAGATTATTTAGTGTCACCCTCAGAAGAGAGAGCCATGGATCACACACTCAAAGGAAGTTTTAGTTTTGACTGGACACCACCAGCAACAAGATTTGAGTGTATTGTGGACGTCACAGACCAGGGAGCACAGAGAATAGAGACAGAGGGACACAGAAAGGCTGTTTGAGTGTCACTGGGAGCACCTCGTTAGAGGAGAACACTGGCTCAAATCAGTGCAGGCGGATGATTTGCAGTCATGTATCACAACTTGTGTGGTGTAATTTGTAAAGACACAGTTGTTAATACACTCTGCATCCTTCTGAAGGATAATTCCAGTCTATTACAGCCTGTGTCTGGAGGTTCATTCTTAGCCTTGGAAACAGCTGTAGGCAAAAAGAATCTTAATACAAAATCAGTTTTACTCACTTGGAAGTGGTTTTTACAGAATTTACAAAACTGTTGTCTTGTTTACTGACTGATCTGATTGTCTGACTGCTTGTGTTTCTTGCCCTGTCCCAGATCTCAGCCGGTATTTTGGATACACTTTGATCAGAACAAACTGAAATGTTAAAATAAGAAGTAAGTCATAAGCGTTTGTTGTGGAGGAATAAGTTGTAATAAAGTAGAATTATCCTTTAATAAAAGCCTGTTTCAGCAAGTGTCCTCTTTTAACAGCAGGGGGATAAGGAATGACACAAACTGTCCGTTTGAGTTCTTGAAACATCCAAGACCTTAACTATGTAAACCTCCTGATTCAGGCCAACTTACATAGCACTGCTCAGCCACCTTTTATTTTGCTGCTGTTTCTGTAACTTCAAGGGTTACGCCAGCAAGCATGGGTCCTAATCCATAACTTGGCCCCCTAGCCTTTACCACCAGGGTGACTAGACACAACAACTATTTTGCAACTCTGCAAAACAACACCCTTGGAGTTTAATATTAGAGAGATTGAAGAGTGGGACAGTAAGAGAGAAGAAAGGTGAGGGTGAGAGACCACAAAGAGAAGGAGAGTTACAGCAGGACAGTGGTTGGCAGAGACCATGTGAAGAGGAGGGAGTGTATGTAGAATATTAATAATACACGCAGGGCCAACAAGCCCAGAATCTTCACTGGGGCATATCTGACCTTGATACCAATCCAAATACATGTCGTCAGGACTGTCATCCAGCGCCTCATAGAGGACTGCAGAGCAGCCGTCACAGAGTCAGAGAGAACAAGAGACATGGTCACAAAACAGCGTGGAGCAGCAAACTCCTGCGCTCAGCTTTGCTCCACCTGTGCAGCTGGTGGATTTAACCTTTGTTTTGTTGCTGTGTTTGAAAGCCACTCTGCAGAAGATATCCAGCTTTAACACAATTCATGTACAGTAAAGCACCAAGCCTTCACACTACTACTAAAATACTACTACTACTAAATTTGCCAATGGGCATCTGAACTGTGAAATAAGGGTGGAGAGTCAGGTACTCACCCTCAGGGGGCAGCCTCCGGGAATGACCAGATGTCGCGGTGAGACGGAAACCAGCGGGGAGCGTCTCTGCCGATCCGGGCATCATACTGATACCATGAACGTCTCGGGGCGGGAACTGCCTCCTCCACGATGGACCTCGGAAGTCTTTGTCGTCACACTGATGGACAGAGGAATGTAATTGGTTTTCAGACACGAACAGCTCTGAGTGCAGACTTAGCTTTAGTTTTACAGCTGATGTTAAGTGTAAGATGAGTTAACATGTCTAATTTCAAAACCCTTCTGTGGATAACTTTGAGGTACTGGGAACTCTGGGCCGCTGTACTATAAGGTAAGAGAAGAAAGGATTTCTGCACCTTTAACACTGAATAAGAATAATTTAGAACTATTGTACTGACAGGGCGTTTTAATATCTTGATGGTAAACATCTAATTGTTGCAAATAACTGAAATGACTGACACAAGCTTTGTGTGTTATGACATTTCACCTCACGGTGGTGTGAGGACAGTGTTGTCGGTGCTGCTCACCTCATCCAGCCTCCTGTCAGTGCCCAGGGCCAGCAGATTATTGTACTCTCGCTCCAGAATCTGACGTGCCTGAGGAAAGAAAAAAAAAAACCCCAACAACACATGATTTTCCCACCGCCAGCTATTTTTAGCAGCATGGTAACAGAGGCAGCTGACACATTACGTTATTCGCGCTGCATATTCATTTTACCCGAGTATAGATGAGCAGTGAAAATTCACAGGGCAACTTGCCAGAGTGACAGTTGGCAAATCTGCATGTTCTGATTTAGATTCCACCAGCTTTTGAAGGCTGATACCGACATACCTCTATTTTTGGACTGAAGGTGCTGACAGATGATATTTCTGCCCATATTCAGCACCTTTAAATTTGGCTTTGTCACTGCCAAAAGTAACTTCAAAAAATGAAGTGGAAAAATGTGCCCTTCACAATGGAAAACCTATGAAGTTGTATTTAGACCAGGGTAATGCTGCTCCTGCCATCAGACAGCCAAACTTTTACATTGGCCCTTTAGTTCAAATTCAAAAGTGGTCTGTGCTTGCTGTCCAACTGTCTGAGTCACAAAGGGAAACGCAGATAACGGACTGTGTTGGTGTACCTGAGTGTTTTGTGTGGGGATCTGGAGGAGCAGCGCTAGGCTGCTGTAGTCAAAGTTGTCATCCAGGGCGACCAGAGCTCCGTGCACGCCGCTCTCCAGAAGGATGTTGGCGTAGTCCCTCAGGCCTATGCTCTGCACCCAGCGGATGACCCGCTCATTACTCCACACCAGCACGTCTGCAGACACAGGTATGAAAATCCCATTTCAATCTTTATCTCAAATCTCCTTTTACTCCCAGTTTTTAACACGCTGATTTGGTTTGTTATTGCGTTGATTAGTTTTTGTTTCGGGTGTACTTGCCTCTCATTTCATGCTGGCTTTGCTCCCGGCGTCTCTCCAGTTCCTTCCTGTCATAGTTGAGCTTCTTCAGACACATGATTCCATACTGTAAACTTGTTCTGGTGTCAGAGAAGCACACATAAAGTTAATTCTGTCTCTGAAAACCCTGTATGCTTCTCTCTACCTGACAGTCACCACAAGGCAGGTGAGGTGAGTCCAGTACCTGTGGAAGCTGTCCACCATTTTGAGGTGCACCCTCAGGTCCTTCTTGGTGAGGTGGTCCAGCATGCGGGCGTCCACCAGGCACTCCATGAAGTAGCTGCGGTACTGAGGTAGTCCGAGACTGGGCAGCCACTCGTTTCCTATCCACTCATGGTTCATGTCGCCATAAGCAAGAGTCTGAGAAAAGGCATCAGTCAGCACACACTATTCCTCGTTGTTTACAGAAGAAATAAAATCTTTAACTGATGTTTGTACATGTTCATATTGGCTGTAAGATTAAAGTTACAACAACCTGTAGTGTATAAGATCAAGAAATGACAGTGCTCCCTTACCTGTGCCCAGCTCCCTTCTTCAGACTCTGACTTCTGATTAAAACACAAGGAAAAGAAAAAATGTGTATTTATGAGAGAAAATGTCATCTTACTCTTTCATTCTCAGATGTGACCTGACCTGACAGTTTGCATTTACTTAGAAATATGGGAGCAGGGGCCTTACACTAAAGCCTTAGAACTAATATTGTGTTGCTGTGGTGTGAAGGTATTGATGCAGTTTGAATCCAGTCATATATTCTGCTAATTAAGACCCAACATAATGACGCTTTCTTACCTTTATTATACAAAGAAAAACTTGGCTGCAACACCACAAATACTCACCCACATCTTGTAACAGCCTGACAAAGACGAGGCAGGTTCAAACCTCACTGCACATCAGATCTCTGAGAGTTTGTTTTTTATCTCTGCATGAGGTAACAGTTTCCTTTTTTTGGATGCAAATGCTGCATTTCACATCCAGCCTTTACAGGCTGACTCACTGATGTGCCAACTTGAGCTGGATGCAAAGTGCAGTGGAAAAGCTTTTAGAGATCTGGTGTTTGGTGAGTTCTTTGTCTGGCCCTCAGGATTACCAAACTCTAATAATGGAGATGAACTGAGTCACACTCTTTCTGAGCCATCATCAGCTACAAAAAGCTGCACATACACAGAGCTTGTGTATATCATTAAAGAACAGGCTCGTCCAACTAAATCCCGGCTTTAAATTAGTGTTAACAAGGAGGTTGACGGATCAGGGAAGGAGTTAACTGATGCATGCCTTCTCCATCAGTCACCACCTTTGGTCTTGCCTCATTCAGTCCATTTGATATGCTCACTCGCACACTTAAACACACATGACTGATAGAGAAAGAGAGGGGTGAGGGTAAAGGACACAAGGGGACTGACCGTTTTGGAAGGGGCTGCCAGGGTCTCCATCTCCTCATGGGTCACCCATACATTGCCTGACGGCTACAAGGGGCAGAGCCCAAGAGACAGAGCAGCAGCAGGGTTGGTAGTAGAGGTCCGGTAGGAGGGGCAAGCAGTGTTAAAGAAGAAGAGCAGCACCACTGTAAGCCAATAGTGTTATAGCATCACAGTCAGATGATGAACTGGCCCCAAACCCGCCAGGGGTCAAAGGGCATATACAGAGGACAAGAACACACACAGTACAGCACAGAAACATCCCAACTTAGACAGTACAGTACATGTAGAAAGAACAAAGACAGTTACCATGCATAACAGTGACGACCAAATTAATTAGTACAGTTAACAGACACATAAACCCCACATTACTCATCCCTCTCCATCTATAATTATGCCAGTAAAGGGTTATTTCACTCAAATTACAGAAGAAACACTTAACTGTAGTGGTGACCAGCCACTTGTGTTTTTCTGGTGAAATTCCTCCAGAACCAAAACTAAAAGAAGATGAATTAACTGTTGTATTTACAAAGACAAGCAGCAAATCCTCTGAATTGATGGCTGGGACCAAACGATGTCGATGGACTAACTGTTTAATTATTTTAGCTGCAAAAAAAAAAAAAAAAAAACTAGATGTTTCTGAAAATGTTTGTTTTTGTAATTTGTGTGAATAACCCTTTAAATTGACCATAACTTTTGTCCGTTTTCATGCATTATTGTGTCGCCGTAGGAGCCGTGATTGTTGTGCAGTCACAGCAGCAGGTCAAGCTGCCGTGACTCAGCCACAAGTGACTGTTAAAGGCTCAGGGCTCTCAACAGTGGACCAGTCCTTGGAGTGGAGGTAAAATGGCCGAGTCTTTTCCCCTCTCTCAATTTTCTACTCCATATACACGTCCAGCTGCGTTTACAGGGTCAGTTAACCCCCGCGTGTTAAGTGTGTGTGTGTGTGTGGGGGGGGGGGGGGGGGGGGTTTAAGCGTGACAACAGGCAGAGGGCCTGTCACAGTCGGGGGGGGGGGTGAGTTTGTGATCGGACGCGCGGAGCCGCATGCTCTGCAATGAAAATTTCATGAGGTGTGGAACTGGAGCCAAGTGATAGAAGAGAGGGCGAGGGAGAGGGGGGGACGCAGAGGAGGGTAAAAGAGTACCTGCACAGTTATTTAACAACAGGAGCAGACAGAAAAAGTGCAAGAGCTTATGAGTTACGACTCCTGCATGCACAGATAGTATTGTGTAAACTCTTACAAAAAAAAAAAAACCCTTTAATGAATATTCTCAGCTATGTTTATATAACAACACACAGATTCTGATGTCTATATGATGCATGGTCTGCACTGTCTGTGTACCTCCAATATAAAGCGCATTAGTCCTTGCTCTGCAGCCTGAGAAGTCGCTATCATTAAGAAACAGCAGAGTCCTTAGAGACCGTATGCAATTACCATGACAACAGGGAGCTGTGAAAGCGACGGTGGTGTGGACTAACGGGAGAGTTAAATTACAGTGCACACCGGTGCAATGTTTTTTAAACCAGGCCAATGACTCCCACTATAACATTCACTTACTTATCTCAAAGACTGTAGGATTTTAAATTGGTGAGATATAAAAATAAATATCACTGTGCTTGTTGTCAGCCACCTACACGCGTGTCGCCCGTGTGTGGAGGAGTTGTTCGTGTGAGCAGAGAGGAAATTTAGTGATAAAAACATTTGTCAGAGCTGCTTCGGAGGCAGAAGTTATGTCATTATTTTCATTAAAAACTACCTGCGTGTTCGCTTAAAGACAGGAAACGGGGGGGACACTGCTCGCCCAGCTCTGTCAGTAACCAGCACCTCTAAATAAAACTAATTAACACGTTCATAACTGTCACTAACTGTCCTTTTACACTTTTCTATGGATTAAAAACAGGAATCTATCCTAATAAACCCCGCTGGTTTATTGTATGACATTTTTTCAGGTATCTTTTTCTGCTTTCTGAGAAGTTTTTTATCAATTATGTGTTCACGCACACCAGGGTCAACAATGAAAACAAGCCTTGTTTTATCCCTGACAAATTCTGATATACTGTTTTTTTTAATAAAAACACAATAGGAGTTTGTCAGTAAACCAAAACCAAACAAGATAGACTTTTTTAATAAGTGATTTTTAGAGGTGCTGGTAGACAGATAAAAAAACAACAACATTTGGACAGAGTCAGGCTGTTTCCCTGTTTCTTCTCTTTATGCTGAGCTAAGCGAGTCACGGTCTGGCTCTCTATCTTTACAGCGCACAGACAAATTTGGGAGTGGTACCAATCTTCTCATCCAATTCTTGGCATAAATACAGATTTGTGCATTTCTCAAAATATCTCTTCAAATATTCAAATTGTAATCCTATTTTTTTGTTTTTTCTTTTCCATTTCTACTGTTAGACTTCTTCTTCCTCCACATGAGCTTCGCTTCCAGCAAAGGTTTGCACAACTAAAATTCCGCTCTGCGTCCGTGTTCCCACATTTTCTGCATAACTCACGGTTCTGGAGGTGGGCGGGGCGGAGGGGCTGGTGAGGGAGACCATTTCCTGGATGGCCAGGCGGAGTTTGAGCCGGTGCAGAGGGTTGCTGATACCGATCTCCCTCTGGATCTCGGTGTCAGAGAGGGCCGACATGATGGCTCCGCTCTTCACGTTGGCCCGGCACGCAGCCACGTACCATGCCGGCATCCCCAACCACAGCTTTACCACACAGAGAGGATGAGAGGAGACAAAGGAGAACCAATTGTTGAGTTTAGAAACCTGAATTTACCTTGATTATCCACACAAATATGAATTAACATGTTTTTAATCCCCACCCTGAATTTCAGCAGAGAACTTTGTCCCTTGATAGTCAACATCTTTCACGTAATTTTCCATGTTGAAAAGAATATAATTTGGCAGGAAACACTGAACTCTGGTTAGTTGGCATTAAAATGATCGGTTATAACAGTATGTAATGTTAGCTCAAAATATTCAAAGCTCAGCAGCTCAAAAAAACAAACAAAAAAAACCCCAACAACTATCAGCCCTGATAATCCCATTTGACTCTGTCCTTAATTGGAACATTGTGGTGGGGGATTAGTGGGGTCATGAGTTGGCTGGTGGTTGTGCGTCCGCCACTAAACATTAGGGGGCAGCAGTGGTTCTGTATTTTTCTACTGTTCATTCCAACATGTTGAGCTACTCCAAAACTCATCACAAATTGAGTTGAGTGTAGCTGCTATTAAGAATCCAATCTGGAAAAAAATAATCATACATGTCTCAGAGATCGTTTACCTCCAGCCAGGCTACAACTGTTGGGCCGTCCCATTGGGCGAAAGGTAAACCCTTTCTCCTGGCCTCCTCCAATAGCTCGTGTCTGAGGGCGGGGACAGAGGAGACCTGTTATGAATGTGCTTGTACATCACGATAATACACACATTTACTCACTCTTATACAGAACCATACCCTCTTTAACTCTCTCACATCCTCATCCCTGCTCACCGCTGTTCACAAATCCCTGCAGTAACAGTGTTGTCCCTGTGTAGGTGTGTGTGTCTGTGTGTGTGTAGTACATGAGAGGGAGAATACTCGCACACATTTTATCTTCCCAGTTCAGCCTGTACACCAAGAGTGTTGAAAAGGGCATAGTTTTATCATTCATCTCTGGGCTGCCAGAGAACGGAGGCAGGCGAGCACACAACTGTAGCTGCACTCAGAGACTCACACACTCACACACACACACACACACAAGGCTTTGTGTTGCTAAACTTGTGAGAGCATCCATTGACTGTATTCAACCCGAAATCCCTAATCCTGATGTTAATATTTTCTGTCATACACCTACTGTATTTGTAATGTCAGATTTACTGCAGTTTGATGGTATAACACTTACAGGTGGTGCTGCAGCAGCATAATAAATCTAAATATCACTCACTGGATATTTTGCAGAATTAATCTTTTGGGGTTTTTTTGTCTCTCACTGTGTGTTTTCATGCAGATGTGGATCCAGATGCAGATTGAAAATTGCCCAGCGGAGTGTCTGTGAGTCCTCTCTCTTGAGTCCAAACACAACAACACCTGTGTGGCTCGCTGTGCTACAGTACCTGCTCAGTGAAGCTGGACACTACATTCCTAATCTGAACACATTTGCCCGGCTCATCCCAGTTCAGCCGCTCAGAATTTATTCTGCTGAGAGAGATTTTTTTTGCACTCTTTTGTTGACGCAGCTTTTGAATCATGCAGTGTTGTATTTTTAAAGGTAACTTTTCTTCACTTTTTCTGGGCCGTGCTCCACGGCTTTGTTTAGCAGGTGTTGAAGTGTAACCTGAGAGGGCTGACTGGTATTTTGCTTCGCCTCACTCTGAGAGCTGCAGCGAGCGCCGGTGCCGACCTACTCAGCGCAATGTAAATTGCACCTTATCGACAAGGAGCAGCGAATAGATGCTCTCGGTCTGTCGTGCACGGAGCTATTTGTATTGTGCTGAATCCTCCCACACTCGACGAGACGCAGAGAACCGAGAATCAGCCTAAAAATGCCTGACAAGCAGAGGTCCAAGGAACACACTGGTAATCTCACACACACACACACACACACATTAAACAATGCACTTATTCTATTTAGTGAACACATTTCATAACAAAAAACTGAATCAACAACCCATTCCCTGAGTATGTTGTCAAAGAGCTTGACAAATGGAAAGAGTGGGCTTAGTAATAACATGACACATGTAGCACTCTCAGCGTTGAGGGCCTCAGTACAGTGAAAGGGCACTGAAATACAGCATACATGGCATACAAAAGCCTACAGGTGACAGAGGAAATGTGTTCATCCACACACAACCAGGTACATTCACTGTCTTATCTATCCAGCACATGGGGAGATAGCTCATGTTTTATGTTCAGGTCAGGTCTAATGCATGGAGAAATACATCCACTGAACATAGCTGGGGAAAGGGAAGTAAGGAAACAGTTATGACAAATCATACAAACAAAAAAAAGAACATTTGACGTTCCCATAACCAGATATTGCAGCTGGTTATTTCACACAAATAGATAGAGACACATATAAGGAGAGGAAGACATTCCGGGTATAAAAATTGGGCCCCAGCTTTAGCGGCGGCACATTCTCTGTCCAGCCATGGATGCAGCTGCCATTGAACTGTAAGAAGGGGGGAAGAAACGTCTTCAGATGATAAATGAAAAAAAGAAAGAAAGGAAGCAATGGCATTGTTAACAGCCATGAAGGATAGAGAGATAAATAGATAAAGAGACTTCAGCTTTGGCACTGGTCTTTCAGGAGAGGACGGATGGCGGACAGACAGGAGAGATGGCAGACAGGGCAATATGGCTGAGACAATGGTCATTATCCAGGAGGTCAGTTATACATCCTCACAACTTACCCGCTTTGTTAGAGTCAGAGGATGATGAGAGGGAGAGGAAGGGTCAGAGAGGAGAGAGTCAGAGAGCAAAGAGGAGGGAGAAAGAGAGAGAGAGAGAGCGACGGGGAGACAAAAGTACACAAATGTTAATGAGTTAATAGGCAATTAACGATAAGGCTCTAGACAAAAACATGTGCACTCACACACACACACACACATGTATAATTCACAATGGAGGGCATTCGTTTACAGGAGCATCTGTAGACCAGTCAAAAAATGTTGTCTTCTACAATGCAGTCCTGACCACATCTCGTGCAGCAGAGGAAATGAGAAATGCACTGAAACACAGCAAGACCCCCTCCATGGCCTTACATTCAAATGCTCAGTTACATTCAGATACCTGTCGTTACCTCTTGAAGAAAAAAAAAAAACAATAACAAAACAACTAATAAAAATCAAAACACACTAACAATGAGACCACAGCGGCATTTGATCGTTCAAGATGCTGAAATGGAAATAGTGCAGGCAGCTTAATGGCATGCAGTGTGGAGGAGGCACCAAGATGCAAGGTGGTGGTGTGGCCTTAATCCCGGACACTGCTATGAAGAAGTCAGTGCAGTGGAAGAAAAACAACACATTTGTCAACATACAACAAACAATACTCTCTATTGACCGACTACATGGGAGGCAAAGTTATTCGTCATGACAACTCAGTGTGCACTTCGAGCAAATGACATTCATCATTTGGCACTGGGGCATGGCAAATGCACGCACACACACACACACACACATTCTGCAACACTCCTGCTGAAAGATCTGATTTGCGAGGGGTTCCCCTTTTCCTGGAGGGCAGAGCACACCCGATCTGACAGTGAGTGTAATCTATGGGTGCCGTGTGTTAGGAAAGCCATCTATAGCTTCCAAATTGACGAAGTAGCTTTGTGAGATTAATTGGCTTTTCAGACCGGATCAATAGTCTGACTTTGGCTCTTTGTCTGAATACAGCGAGGCTGATCTCTGCTCCTCGATACTGATCCAGCCCCTGCTTTCTATCGATCCTGTTCTCAGTGTGGGTTACGGTATTACATACGGTCCAGTACGGCCATGCTTCCATACAGGAAGAGAGTTAAAGCACAGGAGGTGGAGGCTTATAGCTATGGTCTGTGTGTCAAAGGTCATATTAGACTATATACACTGCAGTGTAGTGCTGTGTGTAAATTCTGCAGAGAGGTCTAAAAACACACAGCCGGATGACAAACACGATGATTCTTCTTAGCATGACCATTAACTTAACATGGCCATTTGTACTGGCAGATAATTTTAAAAGGACACTGTTGTATATGAGGAGATCCTGTTAAGGGACTGCTGCTCTGATGACTAGTGAGGGGGCACTTGAATGAAAGCTTACTTCTTTTTCAACCTGCGGTCCTTCTCAGCCTGAGTTCCCAGCTTTCCCACTCCCATGTCCTGGCCCGCCATGTCTGGGTCCATCATGGTTGCTGATAAGGGAGGAGGAAAAGCACAAGCTGTCAGTGAATACAATCTGAAATTTATATGTTACAGCATATAATTTATTTACTCTTAGAAAAGTAACGATTCTTTAATAATAACAGCAATTTTTTGTATTATCAACTTGCAGTTCTGCCACACAAACAACATGGTTTCCAAAGCCTCTCCGAGCACGGCTCACCCTGTGGATCCACCATGACCTGTCTGTGTGCCAGGTGTGCCAGTCGGCCTTTCTCCTTCTTGCCAAACAGCCGTCCGATGGAGGATTTAATGCCCTTCTTCTTTGGCTGCTTATGGAGGGAATCTTGGCTGCTGGCTACACTACTCAGGGCGCTGGCCTCAGCCTCCAGAGAGGCCACGATCCTGAGGACACAACATCCTCAGCTAAATTAGACGTGGTAAGTGGGCAGTACACCATCTTATTTTCATCCAGAGCAAGAACAGGCAGAGCTAAGATGACTACACCATCTGAGGATCAGTACATCAAGCTAACATTTTATAAGAAAGAGCAGCATTTGCATCCAGGATAGAAAAGGATAAAAAAAAAAAATACAGTTGGAAAAAGCACAATTAAAATATCAGTGGTAAGAAGTCTAAACATTCAACCAAACAACGCTGCAATTTCTATTACAATAAGATTACTTCTCCCTTAAAGAAATGTTTGTACAGCTGACACCTACCCTCGTGCATCATTGTGCGAGGAGGCTGGCAGTGTGTGTGTCATTCGGACTGTGCGTGGCGTTGGAGGGGGGGATGTCTCACACTTGATGGTGGCCTTGTCCTCGCGGCCATCTTCTTCCACTGCTGCTATCTGAGGGACGAGGGCAAAACAAAAAATGGGACATGGGACATAATACTGAAAACCTAGTAAATCACCTATTTATCCAATGTGTGTTGCAATATCAGGAATTCTTGGTAAATTATGTTTTAATGATACCACTTTAAAAAATCTGTTGATACAAGGCATGATGTGTTTACCTTTCTCCTGTGTTTCCTCAGATCACTGGGCTGTTGGATGGAGAGACGGAAGAGACGATCATCAATACCCATGTGTTGAAGCACGGACAGCATTAACACTCGCATGTTGGTAACACATGGAAGACTATTGGCTCATTCATATAAATATCATACATCATTAGATGCTCATGAGCCTTTGCCCAATACCAGAGCATCAATTCACAGATCAATACAGAGGGACATTGGCAGATTGGTAAACAGGCCATTTCACTAATCAATAAAATCATAGCCATGTTCCTTTAAAAGCTCCTGGGTGTAAGAGACACATTACGTCCCTCTGTTGTTGTAACAGACAATGGGGACACACGTGAATATTTTTAGATTCGCAGTGTTCCCCATGATGGGCTCATCTGGAGCGTTTCAGCCTCGGGTCAATGTGGAGAGTTACATGTAGAGAGGAACCTGACTGTAGGACATAGTGTTGTCTATTCAAAGAGAAACTGTAAGCCATGTCTTTGACACCTGGGTTTGCACAATGACAGCTGACAGAGCGAGACAGTTTCTGTCAAGACTTTCTCTGCACGCTATTTTAATGCAGCAGGTCTTGAAAAATTAATGTTCTTTCTATCTATACAGCCTAACATGCAGAGATACTGTAAAAACCTTGACAGGACAGCTGCCCAACCCTTATTTCTTTTTGCTTTATACAAACATTTTGTTTACGACTCACTGAAACAGCCGTAAACTACCAACTCGATGCGTGAGCTGTGATGGGCATATGGCTCCCTTTACACAAGGCGGTGAGAGATATTTTATATAAAATACATCCCTCAACTTATCTACATCTCTATGTACTTACAAAAATGGTACACTCTCTAAAAATAAATCTTAAATCCCTGAAAGTGCACACTCAGGGCTCAGCTTATACTCAAACTCTAATCAAATGCTGCCGTGTGATACAGGAAGAGTAAACCCTTTATATCCTTAAACAAATTTCCTGCTGTCAGTCACAGCACTGCAAACTAAAATCAGAGACAGCTAATCAGTTTTGCATTTGCCCGCCTCACACAAAATCCTCTCACACTAGCTGTTGCTCTTGTAATGTTAATGACAATTAGGCTTTCCATCAGTGTGGCATCTCAGACACCACTTGTACAGACAAGTGTGTTATGATACATCTTGATATACCATGTTGAAGCGTTACAAAGCTAATCATACTGCTGTCTGAAGGAAAAACATACCAGTGTCATGACACCCATACGTTCCATGTCTCGAGCAGGACTCCGAGGGTCAAGTTTAGGAGTGGAGTGTCCGCTGGGTGGGGAGGAGGAGGCCAGGGAGGAGGCAGTGGCCGAGGCAGTGATGGAGGCTCCGTGGTGGTGCATTCGGGCCAGGTTGAGCCCCTCGAGGCTGACGCTGGCCACCCGATTCTCTATCTCCTCCGCCCGCAGCTCTGTCGACTCCTTCTCCTCCTGTATCAGCCTGGGAAAACCAGAGAAGAGGAGACGTGACGAGAGGTTAGCAGTTGGTTTGTTTTATATATATATATATATATATATATATATATATATATATATATATATATATATATATATATATATATATATATATATATATATATATATATATATATATATATATATATAGTATTATTAAGAATATCTTGCAGCATTGAGCTTAATCTGTAGTGAAATTGGGATCATTTCCAGCTTCAATAATAATTATCTCCAATTTACACAGTTGGTGTTAAGTGCACCTCTTGGATTATTCAAAAGATGAGCATGCTATCAGTAACACCATTACAGAGTTTAGCCTTATCTATAGAAGTCTTCGGAGATGGATTTCTGGAGATTTGCATAACTAATCACATTAAATACCTACAGTACAAGGCAAACTAATTAAAGGCCAAAGTGTAGAGATAAAAAGGCTAAAAGTCAGGTCATTAGTTTTGACCAAACCCAAGGTCTAACTTTGTAATTAGCTGAGAGCCGGACTCCTTGGATTCATGATCACTATCTGCCATCAGGTTTGAATGAACTCTTCCTGAAAGAAATGTGGCACTTGTGTCTATTGATGGTGATGTAAATTAGCAAAGACCAAAAGCCACATTAAGAACCCTTGAAATAAAGAACTGAGTGAAGTTGTGCCTGGGGTTATGAATACTTATCAGCACAAGATAATTACAGCATTAACAAGCAAGAGGCAGATCACATTTCCCGAAACAGTGAGTGCATGCAAGAACAGTGTTTGGTTCAATGATGGGAAGAGTGATTTACTGACACGCTGAGGAGACAAGTGATACCTTAGTATGAGCCTAACAGATTCTTGTATGACCGTTTGGTTAGAAACAGCGTAATTAGCCACATTATAGCATTACATACTGATGATAAGGGTGGATAGCTGGATTATTTTCATTTTTTGTGCTTCTGTAGTTTCTGACACTAATAGATCTGTACCAAAACACACAGGGTGTGTTATTTAATACTACAAATATAGATTTTGGGTGGAATATCAGCTAAGAAGCCAAGGATGGGTGTAGAAATAGGACAAAGTTAAGAAACTTTCCTAACAAGCAACGGAGACAGAGTTATCCATTGCAAACAGAGAACGATCCAACCACATAATATCACCCGAGCTCAGAAACATTTAAAGTAATCTGCAAAAAAAGGAAAGAAGGAATCCCAAAAGGCTCAGCTTTCTGAGACACCATCTTAAAAACACCATCAAGTGCTAAGTGGATTTGGAGTAAAATGGATTAACAACACAATAAGAAAAGGAAGCAAATCAATACGTCTGGCAATCCGGCCTTTTATATTAAATTTGTTCTGTGTTGTGTGTCTGGTACCGAATCTCCTTGTTGATTGCATCCAGCTGCTCCTGCAACATCATGGCCAGAGTTTGTGCATCGGAGTGACCGCTGGGTGAGAGCAGGTCCATGGAGCTAAACAATGTTTCCCTGTCGTCGTCGTCGATGTCTGACATCTCAGTGTCGCTCTCAAAGTGGTGACCTCCCAGAACCCCCAGCTGTTGTGAGCGCCATTCATGCTCCCCCAGTGATTTAGCCTGCACAAAGACAGGGACAGACTATGAATACCAGACTATGTATTGTAACTTCTACATGTAAATGATAAAGCCAGTCTAAACTCTCCTGGAGATAATATGTGTCTCCTATTAATTATTAAAGTATTAGACCCATGCTAGCCCTAATGCGCTGTGCTAGAGATCTCTGGCTGCCCCTAAATAAAGTTATACTATTAGAAGTAGAAGTCATAAAAGTAGAAAGACAAAGGCATAGACAGATTGAAGGGCAGACAAAACCTACTCTGTGCCTCACCTTGGTCTCACGCAGACCCATTCGACCCCTCCTCGGCCGGCGGATGACCTTGGCGGAGCGGTAGTGGTCCGACTGGGTCTCAGCCAAAGATCCCAAAGAGAATCGAAGCTCGGCTGACGTGTCCAGGTGAGACCTGAGAAACAACTTTTAGAGGTAATGCTGCATCTAAAGTCACCTACACCGTGCGGCTACACTAAAGCATCTGCTGGGTCTCATGTAATGAAGACAACAAATATCCAGGAGCATTAAAAACCGCTGTAATACAAATCCTAAACAGGGATTTTGCCTGAGCTGTGAGGCCGATTACAAAAGATGAGACAAATGTTATGGTAATGTTCACAGTTCTGCAGACAGTAAACCAATCAAATCTTGTGTCTGGGTCCCTCAAGCGCACCTAATAGTCACAGTGATGTGGTGAAATTGTGTACTTCTTGAAGTATCGGAGCTTGTTATGCATGCCTGCGCGGCTGCAAATTGTTTGTCTGTGGAGGAGATTAAGGCTGCTACTGTAAACACATCAGCACTGTAATATTAGAACTTCATGCGGCATGAAAGGGAAGCCAGAAGACATCCGAGAACAGATACGGAGAGGTTAGTGATGTGTGTGTTTCTAACAATAGTGCAGAGCAAATTGTTTCATCTGTGACAGACACAATAGCAGGAGTGCTACTGGAGTTTAATAAAACACAAACTTGGGTTAGTTTGGTTACACCTGGATAATTTTTGGCCTTTTAGTAAATCTCTCCTGGATCTCAGTGTGTCAACCAACCTACCTCGACAGGGTGGGTTCTGTGAGGGAGCCTGCCCTCAGTCTGAACTGGTCGAGCTCTGACCTCAGTTTCTCGATTTCCTCTGCCAGCTGAGTCTGTATCAAACAATTTGACAAGGCGTCATTACAGGACGTGTGTGTGTGATATGATCGCAGTGCATCATACACCAGTCATATTAGTGCATGTCAGCACAGTGGAGTGACGTGGCTGAGAGCCAGCGAGGCTGATTAAATTCATATTGCTGAATACTAACTGACTGAGTGATGCAGTTTAGTGTTTTCTATACTGCTTATGAAGTTCATCTCATCATCCTCCTCCACACGGGAAGCTTATGAATATTCAACATCAGAGGTTTATAAAAAATGAAACTAATGCCAACAACCAACCTCATTATTTCTCTACTATTAAGTACTTCATTAAGGCAGCTTCATTAAAATTTTTAAATTATAATTTCTTGATCTCTGCAACATACCTTTTCTTGGATCGACTCCTCATACTGTTTCCTGTAACCTTCCGAGTCTTGAATTAACAAATTCTGCAAAGGGAAGCGAAATAAAAAAATAAAAAAATAAAGGAAAAGATGAGAAAATCCATCCTTGATAGAGCTGATATTGATCGGTTTCCTTTGACATGACAGCCATATTTAACCTTCTCTTCTAGAGCCGCCATTCTCTCCTTCAGGTGAAGCTGGAGACGCTCGTTGGATTCCGTGAGGAGTCTGTCCACCGTGTCCGACAGTCGCTTGTTGTGCTCTTCATTCATCTTTTCTCTCTGTCGAGCCTGGAGGAAAAAAGAAGATTTTTATTTTGTTCTTACTGAACGACTGAAGGATAACGATGCACTATCCAGCTTTTTCCCATTAAGAGGTAAAATCAGGTTTGTATCCTGCCAAATCTTGCCTTTGGATATGGTTTGTCATACGTGTTCAGTAGAGGTTTGTGTCTCAAAAAGTTCACTAAGGTCACAAATAATCACAAAAATAGGAAAATAACCTTCATGATACTGATCATGTGATCTAAAAAGAATATGTTGTTACATCATGTGGAAGCATTTTACAAAACCATTTGATCAGCAATGATTTGGTCAAGTTTCATTGGTGATACATCAGACAGACAATATGCCATCAGTCACCGTCGCCTCGAGCTGTCACGCTCACACAGCAGAGGCTGCCTGGTTAACACTGCCTGGCACGTCGCCTCCACACTGACTCACCCGCAGCAGCTCCTGGTTCTTCTCCTCCAGCTGGCATTCCAAGTGCCTCATTCGCTCCTCAATGCTCCCGTGACGCTCTTCCGCCTACAGATGGATCACAGCAGAGACAGAGCAAAAGAGGGCACGATGATCTGCGTGTTTAACAGCCTAAAGGGCAACAAAGAAAAGCAGTGGCAACGACACAAGCCAAAGCCTCTACCCCAAAAACTCAAAGATGGAGATCTATTGTTGTAAGCGTTATCGGAGAGAGAGCTGGTTGAAACAAAGAGTGACAAGAAGAAAGATGGAGAACGAGGCCACCAAAGGACAGAATGAAAGAGGAAGAGAGCTGCTCCAGCACTGCCAAGTATGAGCTCCAGCCAGAAGTGCCATGCAGCTGTCCTATGGTGGTAGAACAGCCAGAGCAGAATCCCAGTAAACACGCTCGCCACAAAACACTAATAAGATAAATGAATGAAATCTGCTCTCTACAGGAGTTGGCAGTAGCTGTGATGCCCTGTGGGACTACCTTCCTAAGAATGGAGTTCATGTCTTGGAGTTTAGCTTCCATAACAAAGTGATAATCATCAGGGGAGGAAGAGGAGCTGGAGTCAGACTATGTGGCCGAGGAAGAGGAGAGGGACATGTTGAAACGTCATGACATGACACCATGTGCACACTTACACATAGGTAAAGAAAAATCTAGAGACGAGGGCATCTGTCAGAATGTGCTCATAGCGTGTCAGTGTACGGCTGTGTTTATATTCCCACCTTGGTGAGGGCTGCTATCCTCTGGGCCAGTTCGGCCTCAACCTCCGGCAGAGTCTCAGCCTTCCTCATGGTCTGCTGAAGCTTCTGCTCTGCAAGCTCTAACCTCTCCTGCAGCTGCCTGTTCTTCTCCTCCATCTGCACACAAACAACATTAGAGGGAAGTCATTTATAAGATTGCATACAGACATTGGATACAGTAAATTCTCCAGTACAATGCTCCAATAAAAAAATAAAAAGGTAGTAAATAACAATGGTAGGCATAAACAAAGAAAGGCCAATTGCCTACAGCAGTGCTATTCTTTGGTTCAGTGTTACACTGCTGTAAGTGACACTTCCTGCAGATGCTTCACATTAAAAGCCTGACAGGATACACACATTGTATTCGGTAGAAACCAGTAAACCTTCTTAGAAACGTACTTCTTAGAAAAGTACTTAAAAAGTGAAAGAAAATTAGAAATAATAAACTTTGTCCTGGTATATAATATAACAAAAAGAACAAAGGGTCTCCTCTGAATCTGGATCTCTACCTTCTTTTCCTGCTAATGTCAGCAGAGCATCATCTCCTGGTAGAAAATAAAACCACAGATATCCGTCTTCAGTAGGAGGACTGGCTGTTGAAGGCTCTGGCAGTGCGCCTCAACCCTTCTTTAAAATAGCACCATAACAGAGTCAGAATAGCAGCACTTCTGCACTTGCCAAGAGTGACAGTGGCAAGTTTTATTCAGCAGATACCGGTAATTGCCCTGATTAGGCATTCAGATACAGTACTTGCCATTATAAAGACGGAAATCAAACCCAGCATTCAGTGAAACTGCCACCAAGTGACTTGTATTTCCCTGTTGCATGCTAAGTCTTCTCTCCCTGCCTTGCTTGGACTCTTTTTTTCTGGGGACAGCTTGGCAGCCTTTGCCATCAGTGGCAGATGCTCTGCTCCCTGAAGCATCGGGCCTGGCAGCTCAATATACAATAATTAGACTGGAGTGGACCAGAGCTGTGTTGTGTTGTGTGTGTCAGTGATATTTTCTGTCTGAACCCGTATCACCATCCCATTGGTGTTTGAGACGACGCCGGGGAAAGCATGACAGTGTGTTTTTGTTGCAGCATCCTCCCTAGGTGCCCTTCCATCCATCTTTTTTGCCTTTTTGCTCGCCATTTCGTCTCATCTTGTCATCCCTCTGTACCCATGGCCAAGCCCCCAAACCCCCCCCCCCCCCCCCCAACCCCCCAACAACTCATCTTCAAACATCAGCGGCCAGATCCCGGGGTTCAGCTGCTGGCACAACAGCAAGTTAAACTCATTACACAGCCAGCGAGGAAGCGTGTTTGTGTGTGGTAGCAGGAGCTCAAATCCAAAGGCTTTAGGAGTTATTTCTGTACATTTTGAGTGAGTCTCTGGAGGTGTTTATTTTCTAAAGTAGAGCGGTCACGTAGTTACCTTCATGATGTGTTTAAAGTTGGTTGTGTACAAGCCAAAAGTGAAAAGCTGACACTGAAAACGTTGATAATAATTTAAAGAAGAAATGTCTTGATGTTTACTTCCTTTGCAGTTGAACGAACGGTGCTTGCATGTCTCATGGCGTCTCTATGACTACTTCTGCTTATATTAGTATGAAATTCTTTCTATCCTTCCAGAGCTCAGCTGGTGCTTAACTGGTGCTTAGCTGGTGCCTGTACTCATGAAAATGTCACTCAATCTTGTAAGGCCAGGCAATTTATCTAATTGGCTGCAAGGAATCACAAAGAATCATCAAAAGGAGAATAAATCTGTACCATCGTTTGATCATATTGTACAGCATTACATCAATTATCAGGATGACTTTGAGCCATGTGCATCTGCTCAAAGTGAACATTTAAGGAAAACCATCAAAATTCCTTCCCCAGTAGTAATTTCCTCTGACATTATTTGACACAATGTCAAGAGGTTTTCTCCAAATATCTCTTACTCAACCAGCTGCATGCCTGGTTAATTCTTTTTCTGAGCCCAGTTATACTGTTGAAAAACTGTTGGGCAATTCAGATTTGTAAGGTCCATTTCAGCCGCCACCTGGACCTTAAGACCCACAACCCAAAACACCTTGGAGTTTTCAGACCTGTCTTAAGAACGCCTCCTTATTGGCCAGCTCGTTCTCCAGTTTGTCGTTGATGTCGTGCACTGAGGTGGACTCTCGTTGGGCGCTCAGGTAGCGTTTCTCCAGCGTGACAATCCGCTCCTCCATGTCCTCCTTCTGACACATGGCCTGTGCGCGCACACACACACAAAGTCTGACTAGTTTGAGAGCAGCACAACACAACAGCAAAGACAATAATGTTCTTTAAATCTTTTTTTTGGTTGCAGCTTACTTGTCTTATATTTGAGCTTTTTTTGGTCACAGAACTAAAATCAACTGCAGCTCTAGTTCCAGTGTGTAAGAAGTATTTTGCAAACATGAATCTTGCAGTTTAATATCTGCAAATGTTTGATTTATATTTCGATAACTTCAGTACAAAACATAAATGATACAAACAATAGTTTGTGCGAAAATTTCTATTACAAGTGCACAAAATATTCTCATAACAGATTTTAGTGAAACACGAGTACAAGGGAGCTGCATCATTATCAGTACAAAACTTTAAGGATTATGGATGCTGAAATTAAAGCAACAGCTCTTTTCATCACGCCCAGAGGTCCTCACACAGTTATTGGAACCTGGAATGTGAGCACAAAGCAAAGCTGCAAGTTGACAAAATAAAAATTTTGGCATTAAATTAACCACTGTATTACAGTATAATCTACACAAGAAGCAAGTCAAATACCACATAAGACAAACAACAAACACACAGTTGTGATCTGCTGTCTCACATTGCTGCCACTCTCGTCAGCAACATTATCTCTGACGCTCTGAGAGTTAATTTCCTGTATGGAGAATTGCTGCAGACACAAACCCATGCACGCACACATGGTTTCAAAACCACACAAAAAAATAATACACGGAGAGACCTCAGAGGAGGCAGTGCAGGGTAATAACATGCGGTCGGTCTGATAAAGCCGCGTTTGCCAGGCCACAGTGGCTGCCTGGGCCCTGCATTGTTAGCAATCAATAGCAATTTCAGCTGAGGGGTATAGGAGATCATCAGCTTATATTTGCATCCAGTCCACTTCACTGGCAATCGCCTCACATAGAATACATACTGAGTGGGCTTATGATTGGGCCCTTAATTGCCAGTTTATGACACACACGCTCACATTTCTGCAGGAAAGTGGCTTTTAACTGGCTGGTTTAGTGCTTTACATGTCAACACTCCATCTTGAAGCAGTTAAGGAGAAACTAGTGGCAGATGCAGAGACAGATGCTTGTTTTGCTTGGAGGTTGTTTGTTTTTTTTAACATCACATGTTAGTGGGTGTGCTGTCTTCAAAAGTTAAAAATAATATAAGAAATAATATAAGTTCATAAGTTAAACAAGTGTTAAAAAGTATAAAAATGTTAAAGATGTATTTTTCCTTTAGTTCATGTAAATTGTGTCAGAGCTAACTTCCGCATTCTTCCGTAGGAGTTTGTTTGCTAGCCCCATTATATTTTGCGTAGTGTACTGTTGTTAAAGTTATTGTGCAGATACTGATTTGTGTTGTTTTTGCTGCTGTATTTCAGGTTTACAAGAGGCCACGACCAGACTCAAGTAAAAGCAAGAAACGTTGTCTGACTGTGTAGCCTCGTAAGGCTACGCGTGGTGCGGGCAGTACAGTGGAGAAGTGTTTATATAGCCTACTGTTGTCTGTCTGTTTGCATGTACCAATATACATTACATTTATAGGATTCATTTGCATGTGTGTGATTGTTTAACTGCGATGAAAACATGCAGCCATATTAAAGGCTTCCCATATTTTTGTACTTAAACAAATCAGTGTGCCTTGAATTGCGTGTGCATGTGTTTGTGTGTCAGTGATGTATACAGTTATAAAGAGGGAGGGAGAGTGTGAGAGTGGATGCTAATAGAAGCTTTTTTTAGGCCACTGCCAGCTTTCTTTGATGTCTCTCTTGCAACTGTTATTCCCCAGCGTATGCCTGTGTTTGTGTGTGTGCTATAACCTCTTTGATGTCCCTCTGGTACTTGTTGTTCATCTCCTCTGACTTGATGAGGTCCTTGCGGGCGGTCTCCAGCTCCTGCTCCACCTCGGAGACCCGGGAGGAGAGGGAGGACATGCGTTCCTTCATCTGGGCCAGCTCATAGTTCTGCTTCTCCAGCAGGTCCTGCAGCTCCACCACCTGACTCGCCTCATGGGCCGACTCCAGAGAGCCATTGGACAGACGCTGGGGGAAGAGAGGAGTAAAGAGGGTATAACACCATCAGCTTGAGCTTGACAACAACCTAACATCTTTTTTCACCTCTTAGAGACGTGAGTATGACCCAGTATGACTGGGCTGCAGCACTCTTAGAGGTAACACAATCTGCCTAACAGCAGCTCTAAAGCTTCCTTATAAAATGCAATGTTTTAATTAGTCAGCTTAAGTTGTTAGTAGCTGGAAGGTGAATTTTATTATCTTTGCCCTAGGGGTGGTGAAAAAAAATTGATAATTAAATTTCCAAAGATCTGTGATATCTATGACTTTTTTGGCATATTTTGACGTCATACCGCAGTATGACATTTTTTATGACATTTTGAGGTCTTACTAAAGTATGAGTTTTTTTGGCATATTTTGACATCATACTATACTATGACCATTTTTATGACATTTGGAGGCCAAACATTTTTTTTACTTTTTTTGGCCGATTTTGACGCCTTTTATGACATTTTGAGGTAGAAATTTTTTTTAACTTTTTTTTGGCCGATTTTGATGCCTTACTATACTATGACGTTTTTTTTTATGACATTTTGAAGTCAAAAATTTTTTTGACTTTTTTTCACCGATTTTGACGCCTTACTATACTATGACGTTTTTTATGACATTTTGAGGTCAAAAAAAATTTTGACTTTTTTTCACCGATTTTGACGCCTTACTATACTATGACGTTTTTTATGACATTTTGAGGTCGAAAAAAATTTTGACTTTTTTTGGCCGAAAAAAACGCCTTACTATACTATGACGTTTTTTATGACATTTTGAGGTTGAACAAAATTTTGACTTTTTTTCACCGATTTTGACACCTTACTATACTATGACGTTTTTTATGACATTTTGAGGTCGAAAAAAATTTTGACTTTTTTTGGCCGAAAAAAACGCCTTACTATACTATGACGTTTTTTATGACATTTTGAGGTCGAAAAAATTTTTGACTTTTTTTGGCCGATTTTGACGCCTTGCTATACTATGACGTTTTTTATGACATTTTGAGGTCGAAAAAAATTTTGACTTTTTTTCACCGATTTTGAAGCCTTACTATACTATGATGTTTTTTATGACATTTTGAGGTCAAAAATTTTTTTGACATTTTTTGTCCGATTTTGACGCCTTACTATACTATGACCATTTTTATGACGTTCTGAGGTCAAAAAAAATTTAGACTTTTTTTGGCCGATTTTGACATCTTACTATACTATGATGTTTTTTTATGACATTTTGAGGTCAAAAAATTTTTTGACTTTTTTTGGCCGAAAAAAACGCCTTACTATACTATGACGTTATTTATGACATTTTGAGGTCGAAAAAATTTTTGACTTTTTTTCACCGATTTTGACACCTTACTATACTATGATGTTTTTTATGACATTTTGAGGTCGAAAAAAATTTTGACTTTTTTTCACCAATTTTGACGCCTTACTATACTATGACATTTTTAATGACATTTTGAGGTCGAAAAAAATTTTGACTTTTTTTCACCGATTTTGACGCCTTGCTATACTATGACGTTTTTTATGACATTTTGAGGTCGAAAAATTTTTTGACTTTTTTTGGCCGAAAAAAACGCCTTACTATACTATGACGTTTTTTATGACATTTTGAGGTCGAAAAAATTTTTGACTTTTTTTGGCCGATTTTGACACCTTACTATACTATGACCTTTTTTATGACATTTTGAGGTCAAAAATTTTTTTGACTTTTTTTGTCCGATTTTGACACCTTACTATACTATGATGTTTTTATGACATTTTGAGGTCAAAAATTTTTTTGACTTTTTTTTCCGATTTTGACGCCTTACTATACTATGACAATTTTTATGACGTTTTGAGGTCAAAAAAATTTTTGACTTTTTTTGGCCGATTTTGAGATCTTACTATACTATGACGTTTTTTATGACATTTTGAGGTCGAAAAATTTTTGACTTTTTTTGGCCGAAAAAAACGCCATACTATACTATGACGTTTTTTATGACATTTTGAGGTCGAAAAAATTTTTGACTTTTTTTCACCAATTTTGACGCCTTACTATACTATGACGTTTTTTATGACATTTTGAGGTCGAAAAAAATTTTGACTTTTTTTGGCCGAAAAAAACGCCTTACTATACTATGACGTTTTTTATGACATTTTGAGGTCGAACAAAATTTTGACTTTTTTTCACCGATTTTGACACCTTACTATACTATGACGTTTTTTATGACATTTTGAGGTCGAAAAAAATTTTGACTTTTTTTGGCCGAAAAAAACGCCTTACTATACTATGACGTTTTTTATGACATTTTGAGGTCGAAAAAATTTTTGACTTTTTTTGGCCGATTTTGATGCCTTGCTATACTATGACGTTTTTTATGACATTTTGAGGTCGAAAAAAATTTTGACTTTTTTTCACCGATTTTGAAGCCTTACTATACTATGATGTTTTTTATGACATTTTGAGGTCAAAAATTTTTTTGACATTTTTTGTCCGATTTTGACGCCTTACTATACTATGACCATTTTTATGACGTTCTGAGGTCAAAAAAAATTTAGACTTTTTTTGGCCGATTTTGACATCTTACTATACTATGATGTTTTTTTATGACATTTTGAGGTCAAAAAATTTTTTGACTTTTTTTGGCCGAAAAAAACGCCTTACTATACTATGACGTTATTTATGACATTTTGAGGTCGAAAAAATTTTTGACTTTTTTTCACCGATTTTGACACCTTACTATACTATGACGTTTTTTATGACATTTTGAGGTCGAAAAAAATTTTGACTTTTTTTCACCAATTTTGACGCCTTACTATACTATGACATTTTTAATGACATTTTGAGGTCGAAAAAAATTTTGACTTTTTTTCACCGATTTTGACGCCTTGCTATACTATGACGTTTTTATGACATTTTGAGGTCGAAAAATTTTTTGACTTTTTTTGGCCGAAAAAAACGCCTTACTATACTAAGACGTTTTTTATGACATTTTGAGGTCGAAAAAAATTTTGACTTTTTTTGGCCGATTTTGACACCTTACTATACTATGACGTTTTTTATGACATTTTGAGGTCGAAAAAAATTTTGACTTTTTTTCACCGATTTTAAAGCCTTACTATACTATGACGTTTTTTATGACATTTTGAGGTCAAAAATTTTTTTGACTTTTTTTTCCGATTTTGACGCCTTACTATACTATGACAATTTTTATGACGTTTTGAGGTCAAAAAAATTTTTGACTTTTTTTGGCCGATTTTGAGATCTTACTATACTATGACGTTTTTTATGACATTTTGAGGTCGAAAAATTTTTGACTTTTTTTGGCCGAAAAAAACGCCATACTATACTATGACGTTTTTTATGACATTTTGAGGTCGAAAAAATTTTTGACTTTTTTTCACCAATTTTGACGCCTTACTATACTATGACGTTTTTTATGACATTTTGAGGTCGAAAAAATTTTTGACTTTTTTTGGCCGATTTTGATGCCTTGCTATACTATGACGTTTTTTATGACATTTTGAGGTCGAAAAAAATTTTGACTTTTTTTCACCGATTTTGAAGCCTTACTATACTATGATGTTTTTTATGACATTTTGAGGTCAAAAATTTTTTTGACATTTTTTGTCCGATTTTGACGCCTTACTATACTATGACCATTTTTATGACGTTCTGAGGTCAAAAAAAATTTAGACTTTTTTTGGCCGATTTTGACATCTTACTATACTATGATGTTTTTTTATGACATTTTGAGGTCAAAAAATTTTTTGACTTTTTTTGGCCGAAAAAAACGCCTTACTATACTATGACGTTATTTATGACATTTTGAGGTCGAAAAAATTTTTGACTTTTTTTCACCGATTTTGACACCTTACTATACTATGACGTTTTTTATGACATTTTGAGGTCGAAAAAAATTTTGACTTTTTTTCACCAATTTTGACGCCTTACTATACTATGACATTTTTAATGACATTTTGAGGTCGAAAAAAATTTTGACTTTTTTTCACCGATTTTGACGCCTTGCTATACTATGACGTTTTTTATGACATTTTGAGGTCGAAAAATTTTTTGACTTTTTTTGGCCGAAAAAAACGCCTTACTATACTAAGACGTTTTTTATGACATTTTGAGGTCGAAAAAAATTTTGACTTTTTTTGGCCGATTTTGACACCTTACTATACTATGACCTTTTTTATGACATTTTGAGGTCAAAAATTTTTTTGACTTTTTTTGTCCGATTTTGACACCTTACTATACTATGATGTTTTTATGACATTTTGAGGTCAAAAATTTTTTTTGACTTTTTTGTCCGATTTTGACGCCTTAGTATACTATGACGTTTTTTATGACACTTTGAGGTCGAAAAAAATTTTGACTTTTTTTCACCGATTTTGACGCCTTACTATACTATGACATTTTTAATGACATTTTGAGGTCGAAAATTTTTTTTGACTTTTTTTGGCCGAAAAAAACGCCTTACTATACTATGACCTTTTTTATGACATTTTGAGGTCAAAAATTTTTTTGACTTTTTTTGGCCGATTTTGACACCTTACTATACTATGATGTTTTTTATGACATTTTGAGGTCAAAAATTTTTTTTGACTTTTTTGTCCGATTTTGACACCTTACTATACTATGACGTTTTTTATGACATTTTGAGGTCTAAAAAAATTTTGACTTTTTTTGGCCGAAAAAAACGGCTTACTATACAATGACGTTTTTTATGACATTTTGACGTCGAAAAAAATTTTGACTTTCTTTCACCGATTTTGAAGCCTTACTATTCTATGATGTTTTTTATGACATTTTGAGGTCGAAAAAAATTGTAACTTTTTTTCACCGATTTTGACGCCTTACTATACTATGACGTTTTTTATGACATTTTGAGGTCGAAAAAAATTTTGACTTTTTTTGGCCGAAAAAAACGCCTTACTATACTATGACGTTTTTTATGACATTTTGAGGTTGAACAAAATTTTGACTTTTTTTCACCGATTTTGACACCTTACTATACTATGACGTTTTTTATGACATTTTGAGGTCAAAAATCTTTTTGACTTTTTTTGGCCGAAAAAAACGTCATACTATACTATGACGTTTTTTATGACATTTTGAGGTCAAAATTTTTTTTGACTTTTTTTCACCGATTTTGACGCCTTACTATACTATGACCATTTTTATGACATTTTGAGGTCGAAAAAATTTTTGACTTTTTTTGTCCGATTTTGATGCCTTACTATACTATGACGTTTTTTATGACATTTTGAGGTCGAAAAATTTTTGGACTTTTTTTGTCCGATTTTGACGCCTTACTATACTATGACGTTTTTTATGACATTTTGAGGTCGAAAAAATGTTTGACTTTTTTTCACCGATTTTGACGCCTTACTATACTATGACGTTTTTTATGACATTTTGAGGTCGAAAAAAATTTTGACTTTTTTTCACCGATTTTGAAGCCTTACTATACTATGACGTTTTTTATGACATTTTGAGGTCAAAAATTTTTTTGACTTTTTTTTCCGATTTTGACGCCTTACTATACTATGACAATTTTTATGACGTTTTGAGGTCAAAAAATTTTTTGACTTTTTTTGGCCGATTTTGAGATCTTACTATACTATGACGTTTTTTATGACATTTTGAGGTCGAAAAATTTTTGACTTTTTTTGGCCGAAAAAAACGCCATACTATACTATGACGTTTTTTATGACATTTTGAGGTCGAAAAAATTTTTGACTTTTTTTGGCCGAAAAAAACGCCATACTATACTATGACGTTTTTTATGACATTTTGAGGTCGAAAAAAATGTTGACTTTTTTTCACCAATTTTGACGCCTTACTATACTATGACGTTTTTTATGACATTTTGAGGTCGAAAAAATTTTTGACTTTTTTTGGCCGAAAAAAAACGCCATACTATACTATGACGTTTTTCATGACATTTTGAGGTCGAAAAAAATGTTGACTTTTTTTGTCCGATTTTGACGCCTTACTATACTATGACGTTTTTTATGACATTTTGAGGTCGAAAAAAATTTTGACTTTTTTTGTCCGATTTTGAAGCCTTACTATACTATGACGTTTTTTATGACATTTTGAGGTCGAAAAAATTTTTGACTTTTTTTGGCCGATTTTGACGCCTTGCTATACTATGATGTTTTTTATGACATTTTGAGGTCGAAAAAATTTTTGACTTTTTTTCACCGATTTTGAAGCCTTACTATACTATGATGTTTTTTATGACATTTTGAGGTCAAAAATTTTTTTGACTTTTTTTGTCCGATTTTGACGCCTTACTATACTATGACCATTTTTATGACGTTCTGAGGTCAAAAAAAATTTAGACTTTTTTTGGCCGATTTTGACATCTTACTATACTATGATGTTTTTTTATGACATTTTGAGGTCAAAAAATTATTTGACTTTTTTTGGCCGAAAAAAAACGCCTTACTATACTATGACGTTATTTATGACATTTTGAGGTCGAAAAAAATTTTGACTTTTTTTCACCGATTTTGACACCTTACTATACTATGACGTTTTTTATGACATTTTGAGGTCGAAAAAAATTTTGACTTTTTTTCACCGATTTTGACGCCTTGCTATACTATGACGTTTTTTATGACATTTTGAGGTCGAAAATTTTTTTGACTTTTTTTGGCCGAAAAAAACGCCTTACTAAACTATGACGTTTTTTATGACATTTTGAGGTCGAAAAATTTTTTTGACTTTTTTGTCCGATTTTGACGCCTTACTATACTATGACGTTTTTTATGACATTTTGAGGTCGAAAAAAATTTTGACTTTTTTTCGCAGATTTTGACACCTTACTATACTATGACGTTTTTTATGACATTTTGAGGTCGAAAATTTTTTTGACTTTTTTTGGCCGAAAAAAACGCCTTACTAAACTATGACCTTTTTTATGACATTTTGAGGTCAAAAATTTTTTTGACTTTTTTTGGCCGATTTTGACACCTTACTATACTATGATGTTTTTTATGACATTTTGAGGTCAAAAATTTTTTTTGACTTTTTTGTCCGATTTTGACGCCTTACTATACTATGACGTTTTTTATGACATTTTGAGGTCGAAAAAAATTTTGACTTTTTTTGGCAGAAAAAAACGCCTTACTATACTATGACCATTTTTATGACATTTTGAGGTCGAAAAAATTTTTGACTTTTTTTGGCCGAAAAAAACGCCATACTATACTATGACGTTTTTTATGACATTTTGAGGTCAAAATTTTTTTTGACTTTTTTTCACCGATTTTGACGCCTTACTATACTATGACGTTTTTTATGACATTTTGAGGTCGAAAAATTTTTTGACTTTTTTTGGCCGATTTTGACACCTTATTATACTATGACGTTTTTTATGACATTTTGAGGTCGAAAAATTTTTTGACTTTTTTTGGCCGAAAAAAACGCCTTACTATACTATGACCATTTTTATGACATTTTGAGGTCGAAAAAATTTTTGACTTTTTTTGGCCGAAAAAAACGCCATACTATACTATGACGTTTTTTATGACATTTTGAGGTCAAAAATTTTTTTGACTTTTTTTCACCGATTTTGACACCTTACTATACTATGACGTTTTTTATGACATTTTGAGGTCGAAAAAAATTTTGACTTTTTTTGGCCGAAAAAAACGCCATACTATACTATGACGTTTTTTATGACATTTTGAGGTCAAAAATTTTTTTGACTTTTTTTCACCGATTTTGACGCCTTACTATACTATGACGTTTTTTATGACATTTTGAGGTCTAAAAAAATTTTGACTTTTTTTGGCCGAAAAAAACGCCATACTATACTATGACGTTTTTTATGACATTTTGAGGTCCAAAAAATTTTTGACTTTTTTTGGCCGAAAAAAACGCCATAGTATACTATGACGTCTTTTATGACACCTTGAGGTCAAAAATTTTTTTGACTTTTTTTCATCGATTTTGACGCCTTACTATACTATGACCATTTTTATGACATTTTGAGGTCGAAAAAAAATTTTGACTTTTTTTGGCCGATTTTGACACCTTACTATACTATGACGTTTTTTATGACATTTTGAGGTCGAAAAAAATTTTGACTTTTTTTCACCGATTTTGACGCCTTACTATACTATGACGTTTTTTATGACATTTTGAGGTCGAAAAAATTTTTAACTTTTTTTCGCAGATTTTGACGCCTTACTATACTATGACGTTTTTTATGACATTTTGAGGTCGAAAAAAATTTTGACTTTTTTTGTCCGATTTTGAAGCCTTACTATACTATGACGTTTTTTATGACATTTTGAGGTCGAAAAAATTTTTGACTTTTTTTGGCCGAAAAAAACGCCATACTATACTATGACGTTTTTTATGACATTTTGAGGTCGAAAAAATTTTTGACTTTTTTTGGCCGATTTTGACGCCTTACTATACTATGACCATTTTTATGACATTTTGAGGTCGAAAAAATTTTTGACTTTTTTTGGCCGAAAAAAACGCCATACTATACTATGACGTTTTTTATGACATTTTGAGGTCAAAAATTTTTTTGACTTTTTTTCACCGATTTTGACGCCTTACTATACTATGACGTTTTTTATGACATTTTGAGGTCGAAAAAAATTTTGACTTTTTTTGGCCGAAAAAAAACGCCATACTATACTATGACGTTTTTTATGACATTTTGAGGTCAAAAATTTTTTTGACTTTTTTTCACCGATTTTGACGCCTTACTATACTATGACGTTTTTTATGACATTTTGAGGTCTAAAAAAATTTTGACTTTTTTTGGCCGAAAAAAACGCCATACTATACTATGACGTTTTTTATGACATTTTGAGGTCGAAAAAATTTTTGACTTTTTTTGGCCGAAAAAAAACGCCATAGTATACTATGACGTCTTTTATGACACCTTGAGGTCAAAAATTTTTTTGACTTTTTTTCATCGATTTTGACGCCTTACTATACTATGACCATTTTTATGACATTTTGAGGTCGAAAAAAAATTTTGACTTTTTTTGGCCGATTTTGACACCTTACTATACTATGACGTTTTTTATGACATTTTGAGGTCGAAAAAAATTTTGACTTTTTTTCACCGATTTTGACGCCTTACTATACTATGACGTTTTTTATGACATTTTGAGGTCGAAAAAATTTTTAACTTTTTTTCGCAGATTTTGACGCCTTACTATACTATGACGTTTTTTATGACATTTTGAGGTCGAAAAAAATTTTGACTTTTTTTGTCCGATTTTGAAGCCTTACTATACTATGACGTTTTTTATGACATTTTGAGGTCGAAAAAATTTTTGACTTTTTTTGGCCGAAAAAAAACGCCATACTATACTATGACGTTTTTTATGACATTTTGAGGTCGAAAAAATTTTTGACTTTTTTTGGCCGATTTTGACGCCTTACTATACTATGACCATTTTTATGACATTTTGAGGTTGAAAAAAATTTTGACTTTTTTTCACCGGTTTTGAAGCCTTACTATACTATGATGTTTTTTATGACATTTTGAGGTCAAAAATTTTTTTGACATTTTTTCACCGATTTTGACGCCTTACTATACTATGACGTTTTTTATGACAGTTTGAGGTCGAAAAAATTTTTGACTTTTTTTGGCCGAAAAAAACGCCTTACTATACTATGATGTTTTTTATGACATTTTGAGGTCAAAAATTTTTTTGACTTTTTTTGTCCGATTTTGACGCCTTACTATACTATGACCATTTTTATGACATTTTGAGGTTGAAAAAATTTTTGACTTTTTTTCACCGGTTTTGAAGCCTTACTATACTATGATGTTTTTTATGACATTTTGAGGTCAAAAATTTTTTTGACTTTTTTTGTCCGATTTTGACGCCTTACTATACTATGATGTTTTTTATGACATTTTGAGGTCTAAAAAAATTTTGACTTTTTTTGACCGAAAAAAACACCATACTATACTATGACGTTTTTTATGACATTTTGAGGTCGAAAAAATTTTTGACTTTTTGTGGCCGAAAAAAACGCCATACTATACTATGACGTTTTTTATGACATTTTGAGGTCTAAAATTTTTTTGACTTTTTTTCACCGATTTTGACGCCTTACTATACTATGACGTTTTTTATGACATTTTGAGGTCGAAAAAATTTTTGACTTTTTTTGGCAGAAAAAAACGCCTTACTATACTATGACCATTTTTATGACATTTTGAGGTCGAAAAATTTTTTGACTTTTTTTGGCCGAAAAAAACGCCTTACTATACTATGACCATTTTTATGACATTTTGAGGTCGAAAAAATTTTTGACTTTTTTTGGCCGAAAAAAACGCCATACTATACTATGACGTTTTTTATGACATTTTGAGGTCAAAAATTTTTTTGACTTTTTTTCACCGATTTTGACGCCTTACTATACTATGACGTTTTTTATGACATTTTGAGGTCTAAAAAAATTTTGACTTTTTTTGGCCGAAAAAAACGCCATACTATACTATGACGTTTTTTATGACATTTTGAGGTCCAAAAAATTTTTGACTTTTTTTGGCCGAAAAAAACGCCATAGTATACTATGACGTCTTTTATGACACCTTGAGGTCAAAAATTTTTTTGACTTTTTTTCATCGATTTTGACGCCTTACTATACTATGACCATTTTTATGACATTTTGAGGTCGAAAAAAAATTTTGACTTTTTTTGGCCGATTTTGACACCTTACTATACTATGACGTTTTTTATGACATTTTGAGGTCGAAAAAAATTTTGACTTTTTTTCACCGATTTTGACGCCTTACTATACTATGACGTTTTTTATGACATTTTGAGGTCGAAAAAATTTTTAACTTTTTTTCGCAGATTTTGACGCCTTACTATACTATGACGTTTTTTATGACATTTTGAGGTCGAAAAAAATTTTGACTTTTTTTGTCCGATTTTGAAGCCTTACTATACTATGACGTTTTTTATGACATTTTGAGGTCGAAAAAATTTTTGACTTTTTTTGGCCGAAAAAAACGCCATACTATACTATGACGTTTTTTATGACATTTTGAGGTCGAAAAAATTTTTGACTTTTTTTGGCCGATTTTGACGCCTTACTATACTATGACCATTTTTATGACATTTTGAGGTCGAAAAAATTTTTGACTTTTTTTGGCCGAAAAAAACGCCATACTATACTATGACGTTTTTTATGACATTTTGAGGTCAAAAATTTTTTTGACTTTTTTTCACCGATTTTGACGCCTTACTATACTATGACGTTTTTTATGACATTTTGAGGTCGAAAAAAATTTTGACTTTTTTTGGCCGAAAAAAACGCCATACTATACTATGACGTTTTTTATGACATTTTGAGGTCAAAAATTTTTTTGACTTTTTTTCACCGATTTTGACGCCTTACTATACTATGACGTTTTTTATGACATTTTGAGGTCTAAAAAAATTTTGACTTTTTTTGGCCGAAAAAAACGCCATACTATACTATGACGTTTTTTATGACATTTTGAGGTCGAAAAAATTTTTGACTTTTTTTGGCCGAAAAAAAACGCCATAGTATACTATGACGTCTTTTATGACACCTTGAGGTCAAAAATTTTTTTGACTTTTTTTCATCGATTTTGACGCCTTACTATACTATGACGTTTTTTATGACATTTTGAGGTCGAAAAAAATTTTGACTTTTTTTCACCGATTTTGACGCCTTACTATACTATGACGTTTTTTATGACATTTTGAGGTCGAAAAAATTTTTAACTTTTTTTCGCAGATTTTGACGCCTTACTATACTATGACGTTTTTTATGACATTTTGAGGTCGAAAAAAATTTTGACTTTTTTTGTCCGATTTTGAAGCCTTACTATACTATGACGTTTTTTATGACATTTTGAGGTCGAAAAAATTTTTGACTTTTTTTGGCCGAAAAAAACGCCATACTATACTATGACGTTTTTTATGACATTTTGAGGTCGAAAAAATTTTTGACTTTTTTTGGCCGATTTTGACGCCTTACTATACTATGACCATTTTTATGACATTTTGAGGTTGAAAAAAATTTTGACTTTTTTTCACCGGTTTTGAAGCCTTACTATACTATGATGTTTTTTATGACATTTTGAGGTCAAAAATTTTTTTGACATTTTTTCACCGATTTTGACGCCTTACTATACTATGACGTTTTTTATGACAGTTTGAGGTCGAAAAAATTTTTGACTTTTTTTGGCCGAAAAAAACGCCTTACTATACTATGATGTTTTTTATGACATTTTGAGGTCAAAAATTTTTTTGACTTTTTTTGTCCGATTTTGACGCCTTACTATACTATGACCATTTTTATGACATTTTGAGGTTGAAAAAATTTTTGACTTTTTTTCACCGGTTTTGAAGCCTTACTATACTATGATGTTTTTTATGACATTTTGAGGTCAAAAATTTTTTTGACTTTTTTTGTCCGATTTTGACGCCTTACTATACTATGATGTTTTTTATGACATTTTGAGGTCTAAAAAAATTTTGACTTTTTTTGACCGAAAAAAACACCATACTATACTATGACGTTTTTTATGACATTTTGAGGTCGAAAAAATTTTTGACTTTTTGTGGCCGAAAAAAACGCCATACTATACTATGACGTTTTTTATGACATTTTGAGGTCTAAAATTTTTTTGACTTTTTTTCACCGATTTTGACGCCTTACTATACTATGACGTTTTTTATGACATTTTGAGGTCGAAAAAATTTTTGACTTTTTTTGGCAGAAAAAAACGCCTTACTATACTATGACCATTTTTATGACATTTTGAGGTCGAAAAAATTTTTGACTTTTTTTGGCCGAAAAAAACGCCATACTATACTATGACGTTTTTTATGACATTTTGAGGTCAAAATTTTTTTTGACTTTTTTTCACCGATTTTGACGCCTTACTATACTATGACGTTTTTTATGACATTTTGAGGTCGAAAAAATTTTTGACTTTTTTTGGCAGAAAAAAACGCCTTACTATACTATGACCATTTTTATGACATTTTGAGGTCGAAAAAATTTTTGACTTTTTTTGGCCGAAAAAAACGCCATACTATACTATGACGTTTTTTATGACATTTTGAGGTCAAAAATTTTTTTGACTTTTTTTCACCGATTTTGACGCCTTACTATACTATGACGTTTTTTATGACATTTTGAGGTCGAAAAAATTTTTGACTTTTTTTGGCCGAAAAAAACGGCTTACTATACTATGACGTTTTTTATGACATTTTGAGGTCAAAAATTTTTTTGACTTTTTTTCACCGATTTTGACGCCTTACTATACTATGACGTTTTTTATGACATTTTGAGGTCGAAAAAAATTTTGACTTTTTTTGGCCGAAAAAAACGCCATACTATACTATGACGTTTTTTATGACATTTTGAGGTCGAAAAAAATTTTGACTTTTTTTGTCCGATTTTGACGCCTTACTATACTATGACGTTTTTTATAACATTTTGAGGTCGAAAAAATTTTTGACTTTTTTTGGCCGAAAAAAACGCCTTACTATACTATGACGGTTTTTATGACATTTTGAGGTCGAAAAAAATTTTGAATTTTTTTGGCCGAAAAAAACGCCTTACTATACTATGACGTTTTTTATGACATTTTGAGGTCAAAAATTTTTTTGACTTTTTTTGTCCGATTTTGACACCTTACTATACTATGACGTTTTTTATGACATTTTGAGGTCGAAAAAAATTTTGACTTTTTTTGGCCGAAAAAAACGCCTTACTATACTATGACGTTTTTTATGACATTTTGAGGTCTAAAAAAATTTTGACTTTTTTTCACCGATTTTGACGCCTTACTATACTATGACGTTTTTTATGACATTTTGAGGTCTTACTAAAGTATGACTTTTTTTTGGCATATTTTGACCTTCTACCGCTGCTCTGTATAGAGTATTCTAACATACTGCATCTCAGTGTGAAATAGTAGGATCTCCGCAGTGGACAGGAAGGCACTTCAGTGTTTTCTGTCCAGTGAACATCGGATAATGGGGACTCAACTTCCTGAGATGGAGGACATCTCCACCACCAGGTGCCTCAGGAAAGCGACCACGATCTTTGAAGACCCTGCACACCTTTGCCATCCCCTGTTCAAACTGCTGCCATCATGCAGATAATATAAAGCATTCCGCAGCCACACAAACAGACTGAAAAAACAGCTTCTTACCCAGAGGTGCGGCTGCTCTGAATCAGTCAAAGAAACTCTCTGCCTGACACAGTCACACCAACAGTCTACACTGGTTACATTGTCCCATTCCTCTTTTGTATGATGCTGCTATGTAAAAAAAACTAATGGCAACTTGCACAAACTGTAAACAATATGTGTACATTAACCGAACAGTAAATCTGTGGATATTTACCAATATCGTATTTCTATATATTGCAAGATTCATATGTACATATACCAGATGTAAATTCTCATCCCTAGTGCCCTTGAATTAATAATATATTTATATATAGACTGTACTTTTTCTTAAACTCTTGACTTAAACAAAATCTTGTTGCACTGTACAAACTGTATTCTGCAATGACAATAAAAAAGATTTCTTCTTCTTCTTCTTCTTTTGAATCATTAGTATACTGTGATATTTTTATGACATTTTGAGGCCAAAATCAAATATGACTTTTTTGGCCAATTTTGACGCCTTAGTATACTATGACCATTTTTATGACATTTTGAGGCAGTTCTCAAAAATGACTTTTTTTGGCCGAAAAAAAAAACGCCTTACTATACTATGACGTTTTTTATGACATTTTGAGGTCGAAAATTTTTTTGACTTTTTTTGGCCGAAAAAAACGCCATACTATACTATGATGTTTTTTATGACATTTTGAGGTCAAAACATTTTTTGACTTTTTTTCACCGATTTTGACACCTTACTATACTATGACGTTTTTTATGACATTTTGAGGTCGAAAAATTTTTTGACTTTTTTTGGCCGAAAAAAACGCCATACTATACTATGACGTTTTTTATGACATTTTGAGGTCGAAAAATTTTTTGACTTTTTTTGGCCGAAAAAAACGCCATACTATACTATGACGTTTTTTATGACATTTTGAGGTCGAAAAAATTTTTGACTTTTTTTGGCCGAAAAAAACGCCATACTATACTATGATGTTTTTTATGACATTTTGAGGTCAAAACATTTTTTGACTTTTTTTCACCGATTTTGACACCTTACTATACTATGACGTTTTTTATGACATTTTGAGGTCGAAAAATTTTTTGACTTTTTTTGGCCGAAAAAAACGCCATACTATACTATGACGTTTTTTATGACATTTTGAGGTCGAAAAAATTTTTGACTTTTTTTGGCCGAAAAAAACGCCATACTATACTATGACGTTTTTTATGACATTTTGAGGTCGAAAAAATTTTTGACTTTTTTTGGCCGAAAAAAACGCCTTACTATACTATGACGTTTTTTATGACATTTTGAGGTCTAAAAAATTTTTGACTTTTTTTGGCCGAAAAAAACGCCTTACTATACTATGACGTTTTTTATGACATTTTGAGGTCTAAAAAAATTTAGACTTTTTTTCACCGATTTTGAAGCCTTACTATACTATGATGTTTTTTATGACATTTTGAGGTCGAAAATTTTTTTTGACTTTTTTTGGCCGATTTTGACGCCTTACTATACTATGACGTTTTTTATGACATTTTGAGGTCGAAAAAATTTTTGACTTTTTTTGGCCGAAAAAAACGCCATACTATACTATGACGTTTTTTATGACATTTTGAGGTCGAAAAATTTTTTTTGACTTTTTTTGGCCGATTTTGACGCCTTACTATACTATGACGCTTTTTATGACATTTTGAGGTCTAAAAAAATTTTGACTTTTTTTGGCCGAAAAAAACGCCATACTATACTATGACGTTTTTTATGACATTTTGAGGTCGAAAAATTTTTTGACTTTTTTTGGCCGAAAAAAAAGCCTTACTATACTATGACGTTTTTTATGACATTTTGAGGTCTAAAAAAATTTTGACTTTTTTTGGCCGAAAAAAACGCCATACTATACTATGACGTTTTTTATGACATTTTGAGGTCGAAAAATTTTTTGACTTTTTTTGGCCGAAAAAAAAGCCTTACTATACTATGACGTTTTTTATGACATTTTGAGGTCTAAAAAAATTTTGACTTTTTTTGGCCGAAAAAAACGCCATACTATACTATGACGTTTTTTATGACATTTTGAGGTCGAAAAAATTTTTGACTTTTTTTGGCCGAAAAAAACGCCTTACTATACTATGACGTTTTTTATGACATTTTGAGGTCTAAAAAAATTTTGACTTTTTTTCACCGATTTTGAAGCCTTACTATACTATGATGTTTTTTATGACATTTTGAGGTCTAAAAAAATTTTGACTTTTTTTGGCCGAAAAAAACGCCATAGTATACTATGACGTTTTTTATGACATTTTGAGGTCGAAAAAATTTTTGACTTTTTTTGGCCGAAAAAAACGCCATACTATACTATGACGTTTTTTATGACATTTTGAGGTCGAAAATTTTTTTTGACTTTTTTTGGCCGATTTTGACGCCTTACTATACTATGACGCTTTTTATGACATTTTGAGGTCTAAAAAATTTTTGACTTTTTTTGGCCGAAAAAAACGCCATACTATACTATGACGTTTTTTATGACATTTTGAGGTCTAAAAAATTTTTGACTTTTTTTGGCCGAAAAAAACGCCTTACTATACTATGACGTTTTTTATGACATTTTGAGGTCTAAAAAAATTTTGACTTTTTTTCACCGATTTTGAAGCCTTACTATACTATGATGTTTTTTATGACATTTTGAGGTCGAAAAAAATTTTGACTTTTTTTGGCCGAAAAAAACGCCATAGTATACTATGACGTTTTTTATGACATTTTGAGGTCGAAAAAATTTTTGACTTTTTTTGGCCGAAAAAAACGCCATACTATACTATGACGTTTTTTATGACATTTTGAGGTCGAAAATTTTTTTTGACTTTTTTTGGCCGATTTTGACGCCTTACTATACTATGACGCTTTTTATGACATTTTGAGGTCTAAAAAATTTTTGACTTTTTTTGGCCGAAAAAAACGCCATACTATACTATGACGTTTTTTATGACATTTTGAGGTCGAAAAAATTTTTGACTTTTTTTGGCCGAAAAAAACGCCATACTATACTATGACGTTTTTTATGACATTTTGAGGTCGAAAAATTTTTTGACTTTTTTTGGCCGAAAAAAAAGCCTTACTATACTATGACGTTTTTTATGACATTTTGAGGTCTAAAAAAATTTTGACTTTTTTTGGCCGAAAAAAACGCCATACTATACTATGACGTTTTTTATGACATTTTGAGGTCGAAAAATTTTTTGACTTTTTTTGGCCGAAAAAAAAGCCTTACTATACTATGACGTTTTTTATGACATTTTGAGGTCTAAAAAAATTTTGACTTTTTTTGGCCGAAAAAAACGCCATACTATACTATGACGTTTTTTATGACATTTTGAGGTCTAAAAAAATTTTGACTTTTTTTTGGCCGAAAAAAACGCCATACTATACTATGACGTTTTTTATGACATTTTGAGGTCGAAAAATTTTTTGACTTTTTTTGGCCGAAAAAAACGCCATACTATACTATGACGTTTTTTATGACATTTTGAGGTCGAAAAAAATTTTGACTTTTTTTGGCCGAAAAAAACGCCTTACTATACTATGACGTTTTTTATGACATTTTGAGGTCAAAAAAAATTTTGACTTTTTTTCACCGATTTTGACGCCTTACTATACTATGACGTTTTTTATGACATTTTGAGGTCTAAAAAATTTTTGACTTTTTTTCACCGATTTTGAAGCCTTACTATACTATGATGTTTTTTATGACATTTTGAGGTCTAAAAAAATTTTGACTTTTTTTGGCCGAAAAAAACGCCATAGTATACTATGACGTTTTTTATGACATTTTGAGGTCGAAAATTTTTTTGACTTTTTTTGGCCGAAAAAAACACCATACTATACTATGACGTTTTTTATGACATTTTGAGGTCGAAAAAAATTTTGACTTTTTTTGGCCGAAAAAAACGCCTTACTATACTATGACGTTTTTTATGACATTTTGAGGTCGAAAAAATTTTTGACTTTTTTTGGCCGAAAAAAAACGCCTTACTATACTATGACGTTTTTTATGACATTTTGAGGTCTAAAAAAATTTTGACTTTTTTTGGCCGAAAAAAACGCCATACTATACTATGACGTTTTTTATGACATTTTGAGGTCTAAAAAAATTTTGACTTTTTTTCACCGATTTTGACACCTTACTATACTATGACGTTTTTTATGACATTTTGAGGTTGAAAAATTTTTTGACTTTTTTGGCCGAAAAAAACGCCTTACTATACTATGACGTTTTTTATGACATTTTGAGGTCGAAAATTTTTTTGACTTTTTTTCACCGATTTTGACGCCTTACTATACTATGACGCTTTTTATGACATTTTGAGGTCGAAAAAATTTTTGACTTTTTTTGGCCGAAAAAAACGCCATACTATACTATGACGTTTTTTATGACATTTTGAGGTCGAAAAATTTTTTGACTTTTTTTGGCCGAAAAAAACGCCTTACTATACTATGACGTTTTTTATGACATTTTGAGGTCTAAAAAAATTTTGACTTTTTTTGGCCGAAAAAAAACGCCTTACTATACTATGACGTTTTTTATGACATTTTGAGGTCGAAAAATTTTTTGACTTTTTTTGGCTGAAAAAAAACGCCATACTATACTATGACGTTTTTTATGACATTTTGAGGTCAAAAATTTTTTTGACTTTTTTTGTCCGATTTTGACGCCTTACTATACTATGACGTTTTTTATGACATTTTGAGGTCGAAAATTTTTTTGACTTTTTTTGGCCGAAAAAAACGCCATACTATACTATGACGTTTTTTATGACATTTTGAGGTCGAAAAAATTTTTGACTTTTTTTGGCCGAAAAAAACGCCTTACTATACTATGACGTTTTTTATGACATTTTGAGGTCTAAAAAAATTTTGACTTTTTTTGGCCGAAAAAAACGCCTTATTATACTATGACGTTTTTTATGACATTTTGAGGTCAAAATTTTTTTTGACTTTTATTGTCCGATTTTGACGCCTTACTATACTATGACGTTTTTTATGACATTTTGAGGTCGAAAAAAATTTTGACTTTTTTTGGCCGAAAAAAACGCCATAGTATACTAAGACGTCTTTTATGACACCTTGAGGTCAAAAATTTTTTTGACTTTTTTTCATCGATTTTGACGCCTTACTATACTATGACCATTTTTATGACATTTTGAGGTCGAAAAAAAATTTGGACTTTTTTTGGCCGATTTTGACACCTTACTATACTATGACGTTTTTTATGACATTTTGAGGTCGAAAAAATTTTTGACTTTTTTTGGCCGAAAAAAACGCCATACTATACTATGACGTTTTTTATGACATTTTGAGGTCGAAAAAATTTTTGACTTTTTTTGGCTGAAAAAAACGCCATAGTATACTATGACGTTTTTTATGACATTTTGAGGTTGAAAAAATTTTTGACTTTTTTTGGCCGAAAAAAACGCCATACTATACTATGACGTTTTTTATGACATTTTGAGGTCGAAAATTTTTTTTGACTTTTTTTGGCCGATTTTGACGCCTTACTATACTATGACGCTTTTTATGACATTTTGAGGTCTAAAAAATTTTTGACTTTTTTTGGCCGAAAAAAACGCCATACTATACTATGACGTTTTTTATGACATTTTGAGGTCTAAAAAATTTTTGACTTTTTTTGGCCGAAAAAAACGCCTTACTATACTATGACGTTTTTTATGACATTTTGAGGTCTAAAAAAATTTTGACTTTTTTTCACCGATTTTGAAGCCTTACTATACTATGATGTTTTTTATGACATTTTGAGGTCTAAAAAAATTTTGACTTTTTTTGGCCGAAAAAAACGCCATAGTATACTATGACGTTTTTTATGACATTTTGAGGTCGAAAAAATTTTTGACTTTTTTTGGCCGAAAAAAACGCCATACTATACTATGACGTTTTTTATGACATTTTGAGGTCGAAAATTTTTTTTGACTTTTTTTGGCCGATTTTGACGCCTTACTATACTATGACGCTTTTTATGACATTTTGAGGTCTAAAAAATTTTTGACTTTTTTTGGCCGAAAAAAACGGCTTACTATACTATGACGTTTTTTATGACATTTTGAGGTCGAAAAAATTTTCGACTTTTTTTGGCCGAAAAAAACGCCATACTATACTATGACGTTTTTTATGACATTTTGAGGTCGAAAAATTTTTTGACTTTTTTTGGCCGAAAAAAAAGCCTTACTATACTATGACGTTTTTTATGACATTTTGAGGTCTAAAAAAATTTTGACTTTTTTTGGCCGAAAAAAACGCCATACTATACTATGACGTTTTTTATGACATTTTGAGGTCGAAAAATTTTTTGACTTTTTTTGGCCGAAAAAAAAGCCTTACTATACTATGACGTTTTTTATGACATTTTGAGGTCGAAAAAAATTTTGACTTTTTTTGGCCGAAAAAAACGCCTTACTATACTATGACGTTTTTTATGACATTTTGAGGTCAAAAAAAATTTTGACTTTTTTTCACCGATTTTGACGCCTTACTATACTATGACGTTTTTTATGACATTTTGAGGTCTAAAAAATTTTTGACTTTTTTTCACCGATTTTGAAGCCTTACTATACTATGATGTTTTTTATGACATTTTGAGGTCTAAAAAAATTTTGACTTTTTTTGGCCGAAAAAAACGCCATAGTATACTATGACGTTTTTTATGACATTTTGAGGTCGAAAATTTTTTTGACTTTTTTTGGCCGAAAAAAACACCATACTATACTATGACGTTTTTTATGACATTTTGAGGTCGAAAAAATTTTTGACTTTTTTTGGCCGAAAAAAACGCCTTACTATACTATGACGTTTTTTATGACATTTTGAGGTCGAAAAAATTTTTGACTTTTTTTGGCCGAAAAAAACGCCTTACTATACTATGACGTTTTTTATGACATTTTGAGGTCTAAAAAAATTTTGACTTTTTTTGGCCGAAAAAAAACGCCATACTATACTATGACGTTTTTTATGACATTTTGAGGTCGAAAAAAATTTTGACTTTTTTTCACCGATTTTGACACCTTACTATACTATGACGTTTTTTATGACATTTTGAGGTTGAAAAATTTTTTGACTTTTTTGGCCGAAAAAAACGCCTTACTATACTATGACGTTTTTTATGACATTTTGAGGTCGAAAATTTTTTTGACTTTTTTTCACCGATTTTGACGCCTTACTATACTATGACGCTTTTTATGACATTTTGAGGTCGAAAAAACTTTTGACTTTTTTTGGCCGAAAAAAACGCCATACTATACTATGACGTTTTTTATGACATTTTGAGGTCGAAAAATTTTTTGACTTTTTTTGGCCGAAAAAAACGCCTTACTATACTATGACGTTTTTTATGACATTTTGAGGTCTAAAAAAATTTTGACTTTTTTTGGCCGAAAAAAACGCCTTACTATACTATGACGTTTTTTATGACATTTTGAGGTCGAAAAAATTTTTGACTTTTTTTGGCCGAAAAAAAACGCCATACTATACTATGACGTTTTTTATGACATTTTGAGGTCAAAAATTTTTTTGACTTTTTTTGTCCGATTTTGACGCCTTACTATACTATGACGTTTTTTATGACATTTTGAGGTCGAAAATTTTTTTGACTTTTTTTGGCCGAAAAAAACGCCATACTATACTATGACGTTTTTTATGACATTTTGAGGTCGAAAAAATTTTTGACTTTTTTTGGCCGAAAAAAACACCATACTATACTATGACGTTTTTTATGACATTTTGAGGTCGAAAAAAATTTTGACTTTTTTTGGCCGAAAAAAACGCCTTACTATACTATGACGTTTTTTATGACATTTTGAGGTCGAAAAAATTTTTGACTTTTTTTGGCCGAAAAAAACGCCTTACTATACTATGACGTTTTTTATGACAATTTGAGGTCGAAAAAAATTTTGACTTTTTTTGGCCGAAAAAAACGCCATACTATACTATGACGTTTTTTATGACATTTTGAGGTCTAAAAAAATTTTGACTTTTTTTCACCGATTTTGACACCTTACTATACTATGACGTTTTTTATGACATTTTGAGGTTGAAAAATTTTTTGACTTTTTTGGCCGAAAAAAACGCCTTACTATACTATGACGTTTTCTATGACATTTTGAGGTCGAAAATTTTTTTGACTTTTTTTCACCGATTTTGACGCCTTACTATACTATGACGCTTTTTATGACATTTTGAGGTCGAAAAAATTTTTGACTTTTTTTGGCCGAAAAAAACGCCATACTATACTATGACGTTTTTTATGACATTTTGAGGTCGAAAAATTTTTTGACTTTTTTTGGCCGAAAAAAACGCCTTACTATACTATGACGTTTTTTATGACATTTTGAGGTCTAAAAAAATTTTGACTTTTTTTGGCCGAAAAAAAAACGCCTTACTATACTATGACGTTTTTTATGACATTTTGAGGTCGAAAAAATTTTTGACTTTTTTTGGCCGAAAAAAAACGCCATACTATACTATGACGTTTTTTATGACATTTTGAGGTCAAAATTTTTTTGACTTTTTTTGTCCGATTTTGACGCCTTACTATACTATGACGTTTTTTATGACATTTTGAGGTCGAAAATTTTTTTGACTTTTTTTGGCCGAAAAAAACGCCATACTATACTATGACGTTTTTTATGACATTTTGAGGTCGAAAAAATTTTTGACTTTTTTTGGCCGAAAAAAACGCCTTACTATACTATGACGTTTTTTATGACATTTTGAGGTCTAAAAAAATTTTGACTTTTTTTGGCCGAAAAAAACGCCTTATTATACTATGACGTTTTTTATGACATTTTGAGGTCAAAATTTTTTTTGACTTTTATTGTCCGATTTTGACGCCTTACTATACTATGACGTTTTTTATGACATTTTGAGGTCTAAAAAAATTTTGACTTTTTTTGGCCGAAAAAAACGCCATAGTATACTAAGACGTCTTTTATGACACCTTGAGGTCAAAAATTTTTTTGACTTTTTTTCATCGATTTTGACGCCTTACTATACTATGACCATTTTTATGACATTTTGAGGTCGAAAAAAAATTTGGACTTTTTTTGGCCGATTTTGACACCTTACTATACTATGACGTTTTTTATGACATTTTGAGGTCGAAAAAATTTTTGACTTTTTTTGGCCGAAAAAAAACGCCATACTATACTATGACGTTTTTTATGACATTTTGAGGTCGAAAATTTTTTTGACTTTTTTTGGCCGAAAAAAACACCATACTATACTATGACGTTTTTTATGACATTTTGAGGTCGAAAAAAATTTTGACTTTTTTTGGCCGAAAAAAACGCCTTACTATACTATGACGTTTTTTATGACATTTTGAGGTCGAAAATTTTTTGGACTTTTTTTGGCCGAAAAAAACGCCATACTATACTATGATGTTTTTTATGACATTTTGAGGTCAAAACATTTTTTGACTTTTTTTCACCGATTTTGACACCTTACTATACTATGACGTTTTTTATGACATTTTGAGGTCGAAAAATTTTTTGACTTTTTTTGGCCGAAAAAAACGCCATACTATACTATGATGTTTTTTATGACATTTTGAGGTCGAAAAAATTTTTGACTTTTTTTGGCCGAAAAAAACGCCATACTATACTATGACGTTTTTTATGACATTTTGAGGTCGAAAAAATTTTTTGACTTTTTTTGGCCGAAAAAAACGCCTTACTATACTATGACGTTTTTTATGACATTTTGAGGTCGAAAAAATTTTTGACTTTTTTTGGCCGAAAAAAACGCCTTACTATACTATGACGTTTTTTATGACATTTTGAGGTCTAAAAAAATTTTGACTTTTTTTCACCGATTTTGAAGCCTTACTATACTATGATGTTTTTTATGACATTTTGAGGTCTAAAAAAATTTTGACTTTTTTTGGCCGAAAAAAACGCCATAGTATAATATGACGTTTTTTATGACATTTTGAGGTCGAAAAAATTTTTGACTTTTTTTGGCCGAAAAATTTTTTGACTTTTTTTGGCCGAAAAAAACGCCGTACTATACTATGACGTTTTTTATGACATTTTGAGGTCGAAAAAAATTTTGACTTTTTTTGGCCGAAAAAAACGCCTTACTATACTATGACGTTTTTATGACATTTTGAAGTCTAAAAAAATTTTGACTTTTTTTGGCCGAAAAAAACGCCTTACTATACTATGACGTTTTTTATGACATTTTGAGGTCGAAAAAATTTTTGACTTTTTTTGGCCGAAAAAAACGCCTTACTATACTATGACGTTTTTTATGACATTTTGAGGTCTAAAAAAATTTTGACTTTTTTTCACCGATTTTGAAGCCTTACTATACTATGATGTTTTTTATGACATTTTGAGGTCTAAAAAAATTTTGACTTTTTTTGGCCGAAAAAAACGCCATAGTATAATATGACGTTTTTTATGACATTTTGAGGTCGAAAAAATTTTTGACTTTTTTTGGCCGAAAAATTTTTTGACTTTTTTTGGCCGAAAAAAACGCCGTACTATACTATGACGTTTTTTATGACATTTTGAGGTCGAAAAAAATTTTGACTTTTTTTGGCCGAAAAAAACGCCTTACTATACTATGACGTTTTTATGACATTTTGAGGTCTAAAAAAATTTTGACTTTTTTTGGCCGAAAAAAACGCCATACTATACTATGACGTTTTTTATGACATTTTGAGGTCGAAAAAATTTTGACTTTTTTTGGCCGAAAAATTTTTTGACTTTTTTTGGCCGAAAAAAACGCCGTACTATACTATGACGTTTTTTATGACATTTTGAGGTCGAAAAAAATTTTGACTTTTTTTCACCTATTTTGACGCCTTACTATACTATGACGTTTTTTATGACATTTTGAGGTCTAAAAAAATTTTGACTTTTTTTGGCCGAAAAAAACGCCATACTATACTATGACGTTTTTTATGACATTTTGAGGTCGAAAATTTTTTTGACTTTTTTAGGCCGAAAAAAACGCCTTACTATACTATGACGTTTTTTATGACATTTTGAGGTCGAAAAAATTTTTGACTTTTTTTGGCCGAAAAAAAACGCCATACTATACTATGACGTTTTTTATGACATTTTGAGGTCAAAAATTTTTTTGACTTTTTTTGTCCGATTTTGACGCCTTACTATACTATGACGTTTTTTATGACATTTTGAGGTCGAAAATTTTTTTGACTTTTTTTGGCCGAAAAAAACGCCATACTATACTATGACGTTTTTTATGACATTTTGAGGTCGAAAAAATTTTTGACTTTTTTTGGCCGAAAAAAACGCCTTACTATACTATGACGTTTTTTATGACATTTTGAGGTCTAAAAAAATTTTGACTTTTTTTGGCCGAAAAAAACGCCTTATTATACTATGACGTTTTTTATGACATTTTGAGGTCAAAATTTTTTTTGACTTTTATTGTCCGATTTTGACGCCTTACTATACTATGACGTTTTTTATGACATTTTGAGGTCTAAAAAAATTTTGACTTTTTTTGGCCGAAAAAAACGCCATAGTATACTAAGACGTCTTTTATGACACCTTGAGGTCAAAATTTTTTTTGACCTTTTTTCATCGATTTTGACGCCTTACTATACTATGACCATTTTTATGACATTTTGAGGTCGAAAAAAAATTTGGACTTTTTTTGGCCGATTTTGACATCTTACTATACTATGACGTTTTTTATGACATTTTGAGGTCGAAAAAATTTTTGACTTTTTTTGGCCGAAAAAAACGCCATACTATACTATGACGTTTTTTATGACATTTTGAGGTCGAAAATTTTTTTGACTTTTTTTGGCCGAAAAAAACGCCTTACTATACTATGACGTTTTTTATGACATTTTGAGGTCTAAAAAATTTTTGACTTTTTTTCACCGATTTTGAAGCCTTACTATACTATGATGTTTTTTATGACATTTTGAGGTCTAAAAAAATTTTGACTTTTTTTGGCCGAAAAAAACGCCATAGTATACTATGACGTTTTTTATGACATTTTGAGGTCGAAAATTTTTTTGACTTTTTTTGGCCGAAAAAAACACCATACTATACTATGACGTTTTTTATGACATTTTGAGGTCGAAAAAAATTTTGACTTTTTTTGGCCGAAAAAAACGCCTTACTATACTATGACGTTTTTTATGACATTTTGAGGTCGAAAATTTTTTGGACTTTTTTTGGCCGAAAAAAACGCCATACTATACTATGATGTTTTTTATGACATTTTGAGGTCAAAACATTTTTTGACTTTTTTTCACCGATTTTGACACCTTACTATACTATGACGTTTTTTATGACATTTTGAGGTCGAAAAATTTTTTGACTTTTTTTGGCCGAAAAAAACGCCATACTATACTATGACGTTTTTTATGACATTTTGAGGTCGAAAAAATTTTTGACTTTTTTTGGCCGAAAAAAACGCCATACTATACTATGACGTTTTTTATGACATTTTGAGGTCGAAAAAATTTTTGACTTTTTTTGGCCGAAAAAAACGCCTTACTATACTATGACGTTTTTTATGACATTTTGAGGTCGAAAAAATTTTTGACTTTTTTTGGCCGAAAAAAACGCCTTACTATACTATGACGTTTTTTATGACATTTTGAGGTCTAAAAAAATTTTGACTTTTTTTCACCGATTTTGAAGCCTTACTATACTATGATGTTTTTTATGACATTTTGAGGTCTAAAAAAATTTTGACTTTTTTTGGCCGAAAAAAACGCCATAGTATACTATGACGTTTTTTATGACATTTTGAGGTCGAAAAAATTTTTGACTTTTTTAGGCCGAAAAAAACGCCATACTATACTATGACGTTTTTTATGACATTTTGAGGTCGAAAATTTTTTTTGACTTTTTTTGGCCGATTTTGACGCCTTACTATACTATGACGCTTTTTATGACATTTTGAGGTCTAAAAAATTTTTGACTTTTTTTGGCCGAAAAAAACGCCATACTATACTATGACGTTTTTTATGACATTTTGAGGTCGAAAAAATTTTTGACTTTTTTTGGCCGAAAAAAACGGCTTACTATACTATGACGTTTTTTATGACATTTTGAGGTCGAAAAAATTTTTGACTTTTTTTGGCCGAAAAAAACGCCATACTATACTATGACGTTTTTTATGACATTTTGAGGTCGAAAAATTTTTTGACTTTTTTTGGCCGAAAAAAACGCCTTACTATACTATGACGTTTTTTATGACATTTTGAGGTCTAAAAAAATTTTGACTTTTTTTGGCCGAAAAAAACGCCTTACTATACTATGACGTTTTTTATGACATTTTGAGGTCGAAAAAATTTTTGACTTTTTTTGGCCGAAAAAAAACGCCATACTATACTATGACGTTTTTTATGACATTTTGAGGTCAAAAAAATTTTTGACTTTTTTTCACCGATTTTGACGCCTTACTATACTATGACGTTTTTTATGACATTTTGAGGTCTAAAAAATTTTTGACTTTTTTTCACCGATTTTGAAGCCTTACTATACTATGATGTTTTTTATGACATTTTGAGGTCTAAAAAAATTTTGACTTTTTTTGGCCGAAAAAAACGCCACAGTATACTATGACGTTTTTTATGACATTTTGAGGTCGAAAATTTTTTTGACTTTTTTTGGCCGAAAAAAACACCATACTATACTATGACGTTTTTTATGACATTTTGAGGTCGAAAAAAATTTTGACTTTTTTTGGCCGAAAAAAACGCCTTACTATACTATGACGTTTTTTATGACATTTTGAGGTCTAAAAAAATTTTGACTTTTTTTCACCGATTTTGAAGCCTTACTATACTATAATGTTTTTTATGACATTTTGAGGTCAAAAAAAATTTTGACTTTTTTTGGCCGAAAAAAAACGCCATACTATACTATGACGTTTTTTATGACATTTTGAGGTCGAAAAAAATTTTGACTTTTTTTGTCCGATTTTGACGCCTTACTATACTATGATGTTTATTATAACATTTTGAGGTCGAAAAAAATTTTGACTTTTTTTGTCCGATTTTGACGCCTTACTATACTATGACGTTTTTTATGACATTTTGAGGTCGAAAAAATTTTTGACTTTTTTTGGCCGAAAAATTTTTTGACTTTTTTTGGCAGAAAAAAACGCCGTATTATACTACGACGTTTTTTATGACATTTTGAGGTCGAAAAAAATTTTGACTTTTTTTGGCCGAAAAAAACGCCTTACTATACTATGACGTTTTTATGACATTTTGAGGTCTAAAAAAATTTTGACTTTTTTTGGCCGAAAAAAACGCCATACTATACTATGACGTTTTTTATGACATTTTGAGGTCGAAAAAATTTTGACTTTTTTTGGCCGAAAAAAACGCCGTACTATACTATGACGTTTTTTATGACATTTTGAGGTCGAAAAAAATTTTGACTTTTTTTCACCTATTTTGACGCCTTACTATACTATGACGTTTTTTATGACATTTTGAGGTCTAAAAAAATTTTGACTTTTTTTGGCCGAAAAAAACGCCATACTATACTATGACGTTTTTTATGACATTTTGAGGTCGAAAAATTTTTTGACTTTTTTAGGCCGAAAAAAACGCCTTATTATACTATGACGTTTTTTATGACATTTTGAGGTCGAAAAAATTTTTTGACTTTTTTTGGCCGAAAAAAACGCCATACTATACTATGACGTTTTTTATGACATTTTGAGGTCTAAAAAATTTTTGACTTTTTTTGGCCGAAAAAATCGCCTTACTATACTATGACGTTTTTTATGACATTTTGAGGTCGAAAAAAATTTTGACTTTTTTTGTCCGATTTTGACGCCTTACTATACTATGATGTTTATTATAACATTTTGAGGTCGAAAAAAATTTTGACTTTTTTTGTCCGATTTTGACGCCTTACTATACTATGACGTTTTTTTTATGACATTTTGAGGTCGAAAAATTTTTTGACTTTTTTTGGCCGAAAAAAACGCCTTACTATACTATGACGTTTTTTATGACATTTTGAGGCCTAAAAAAATTTTGACTTTTTTTCACCGATTTTGAAGCCTTACTATACTATAATGTTTTTTATGACATTTTGAGGTCAAAAAAATTTTTGACTTTTTTTGGCCGAAAAAAACGCCATACTATACTATGACGTTTTTTTATGACATTTTGAGGTCGAAAAAATTTTTGACTTTTTTTCACCGATTTTGACGCCTTACTATACTATGACGTTTTTTATGACATTTTGAGGTCGAAAAAATTTTTGACTTTTTTAGGCCGAAAAAAACGCCTTACTATACTATGACGTTTTTTATGACATTTTGAGGTCGAAAAAATTTTTTGACTTTTTTTGGCCGAAAAAAACGCCATACTATACTATGACGTTTTTTATGACATTTTGAGGTCGAAAAAATTTTTGACTTTTTTTGGCCGAAAAATTTTTTGACTTTTTTTGGCCGAAAAAAACGCCGTACTATACTATGACGTTTTTTATGACATTTTGAGGTCGAAAAAAATTTTGACTTTTTTTGGCCGAAAAAAACGCCTTACTATACTATGACGTTTTTATGACATTTTGAGGTCTAAAAAAATTTTGACTTTTTTTGGCCGAAAAAAACGCCATACTATACTATGACGTTTTTTATGACATTTTGAGGTCGAAAAAATTTTGACTTTTTTTGGCCGAAAAATTTTTTGACTTTTTTTGGCCGAAAAAAACGCCGTACTATACTATGACGTTTTTTATGACATTTTGAGGTCGAAAAAAATTTTGACTTTTTTTCACCTATTTTGACGCCTTACTATACTATGACGTTTTTTATGACATTTTGAGGTCTAAAAAAATTTTGACTTTTTTTGGCCGAAAAAAACGCCATACTATACTATGACGTTTTTTATGACATTTTGAGGTCGAAAAATTTTTTGACTTTTTTAGGCCGAAAAAAACGCCTTATTATACTATGACGTTTTTTATGACATTTTGAGGTCGAAAAAATTTTTTGACTTTTTTTGGCCGAAAAAAACGCCATACTATACTATGACGTTTTTTATGACATTTTGAGGTCTAAAAAATTTTTGACTTTTTTTGGCCGAAAAAATCGCCTTACTATACTATGACGTTTTTTATGACATTTTGAGGTCGAAAAAAATTTCGACTTTTTTTGGCCGAAAAAAACGCCTTACTATACTATGACCATTTTTATGACATTTTGAGGTGGAAAAAGTTTTTGACTTTTTTTGGCTGAAAAAAACGCCTTACTATACTATGACGTTTTGTATGACATTTTGAGGTCTAAAAAAATTTTGACTTTTTTTGGCCGAAAAAAACGCCTTACTATACTATGACGATTTTTATGACATTTTGAGGTGGAAAAAAATTTTGACTTTTTTTGGCCGAAAAAAACGCCTTACTATACTATGACGTTTTTTATGACATTTTGAGGTCAAAAAAATTTTTGACTTTTTTTCACCGATTTTGACGCCTTACTATACTATGACGTTTTTTATGACATTTTGAGGTCGAAAAAATTTTTGACTTTTTTTGGCCGAAAAAAACGCCATACTATACTATGACGTTTTTTATGACATTTTGAGGTCGAAAAAAATTTCGACTTTTTTTGGCCAAAAAAAACGCCATACTATACTATGACATTTTTTATGACATTTTGAGGTCAAAATTTTTTTTGACTTTTTTTGTCCGATTTTGACGCCTTACTATACTATGACGTTTTTTATGATATTTTGAGTTCAAAATTTTTTTTGACTTTTTTTGTCCGATTTTGACGCCTTACTATACTATGACCATTTTTATGACATTTTGAGGCCAAAAAAATTTTTGATTTTTTTTGGCTGATTTTGACGCCTTACTATACTATGACGTTTTTTTTATGACATTTTGAGGTCAAAATTTTGTTTTACTTTTTTCGGCGGATTTTGTGGTCAAAAAAATTTTTGACTTTTTTTGTCCGATTTTGATGCCTTACTATACTATGACGTTTTTATGACTTTTTGTGGTCAAAAAAATTTTTGACTTTTTTTGGCTGAAAAAAAAACCGCCATACTATACTATGACGTTTTTTATGACATTTTGAGGTCAAAAAATGTTTTGACTTTTTTTGGCCAATTTTGACGCCTTACTATACTATGACCATTTTATGACATTTTGAGGTCTTACTAAAGTATGACCTTTTTTTAGGATATTTTGAAGCCTTACTATTCTATGATGTTTTTTTTTATGACATTTTGAGGCCTTTTTTGGCATATTTGAAGCATTTAGTCCAGGACAATTGCAGCACATAAAAACAATAAGAAAATTAAAAAAAGTCCTTCACACCACTTTCTTCTAGTTCTATGACCTCACTGGTGCTCAAAGGTTAAATAAATGGAACCTTCCTATTACTGAAACAGAAATCTGGGCTTTGAAAGCAGGAAATGATCAAAATTGAAAGCTCCCTGGGTCTCTACATGAGGTAGATTAATGAGGGGGAAGCCAGAGAGATCCAACTCACACACAGGTTCAGAGCCAAGAATAACATCAGAAAACAACTTTACTGTCACCGCTAAGTAACACGGTCCCTCTGAGAGCCCTCAATCTAACTGTTCTTTATATTAAAATGTATTTTTATTTAAAAGCAGGTGTAAGGAAAGACAGTGCTCCTGCAATCTCTCCATTCTCCATCTTTCTCTGCGTCTCTGTTGTATCAGGCCCAGCTGCCCGTCCTTGACCATCCATCTGTGAGGACAAACCTAATTGGGCTTCTCCGCCAACAGCCTGTGATCAAGGATTCACCCAAGAAGGGAACAGGACCCTGCTCGGGTGAATCACACAACTGATTTTAATACCAGCACCCCAGCACCAGGCCGCTCTCATAAAGGGACAGACTTTAAGGATTTAGCTCTACTTTATTACACAGTCTCTCAACTGTCCCACAGATAATACATGATATGACTGTGGCTCCCATTATTGTGGTCATTTTACAGCCTTATAACACTAACACACCTGCTTTTTTAGGACTGAGAAAGTTTAAATGAGCCACAGTTTATTCAGCCTGTAAGAGTTTAGTTGGGCATCTACATGGCCTTTTGAAAAGGGGGTAGGGAGAAATTACACCTACAAAATTTATCAGCAATTGGGTTTTACCACAAATATATTAGGACTAATTTCTACCAAAAGGAATAGCCCCTTTGAATTTTATTTATTAGTTTATTTATTTATTTATTTATTTATTTATTTATTTATTTATTTATTTGGCAAGCAATTTTTTGACCTTTTTTAAATGTAATTTATTAACCGTGTGAACACCACAACAAAATGCAATTAACCTTCACAGTACTTCAAGGGTTTTATTTGTCACACACACAAAAAACATGTAGTGAAATGCTGTGTGGCCTCTCTTAAGGCTAATTTGAACTAATAATAATTAGATAAATGTCAGCTGTGTCACAATTTAAGGCAAACTATGCAGTAAAATCTGGTATGGTAAATGCTCGAGTACAATCATGCAAAAGTTTTGCTCGAGTACAAAACTAAAGCACAATTTTGAGGTATTTATACTTCACTTGAGTCCTCAACATCTTATGCTACTTCACATTTGTTTTTTATTTTTATTTTCACTTTTATTGAATTTCAGAAAGATTTATTTAACAGCTATAGTTACTATCTTGTAGTTTTACAGTGTGGTTTTGTAAATTTTACATAGAATAAAGAACAAAGAAAAGAAAAAAGAATATCAATACTTTCTTTTCTTCATGTAATTTTGTTGAACTGACCTTTTGTGTAGCATTTTGTGTGACTATCACAAAATATATACTACATCACAATAAAACTAACAGCAGGGGAAACCATCTTGGAAAAATGCATGAATGTTACCAAGCTGTCTTGTCATCCTGCTGACATGGTGTAAATTTTTAAAAAATGCAGGAAAGTTACTTTATTTTCTGCGTAAAATTTTTATTATCAGTATTATCTGTTCTGGGAGTGATGGGTAATGAAACTAATGCATAAATGCTTCATATTTACTGAATGAAAAATTAAAATGGTGAAGCTACAAGCCCCATCTGTGAGAGTGATTTGAGTGGTTACCAGGCAGATCCAGGTCTCTGCTAAAGGTCTGAGAGCACCATGGGTCAACAAGCACTTCAAGAGCTGCACTTTCTTCCCACCTCTCTCTCTCTGACTTCTTCATGCCCTTTCACTGACCTCTTTCCACCTATTACATTACTGACAACCAGGGGACACGTGTGAATCGGGTGGAGAGGATTGTGCTTCCAAGAAGAAGAGCAATCTGCATATCAGCGCTGTCATTCCCCTCGACTGCAGCCGCTGCTCTGTCAATCCCTCTGACTGCAGTGACATTGAATAACTAGCCCTCGGTCTCACTTCAAGGTTAGTGGTTGTCAGTCACTGTACCACAAGAAATGTACATGATAGCAGTTCAGACTCATTGTGTACAGCATGCTTTTTCACAGCGTGCTGAAATCTTAACCAAAACACACAATTTAAAATGTTTCCATATTTTATCAAGGCTGCTCACCTTGCCGTGGACCTTCTGTTGAGCTTCACTTCCCTCCAGTATGTCCTCTCCTCCCTCTCCAGACGCCACTTTCCTCTGGATATGGGCATTCTGTTCACGTAAGGCCACGATCTGTTAACGATGGATGAAAAACAAACTCTCATCAGACTCTAAGCTGGTTTAATATGTATCACTGCTTTTCCTTCAGTGTGGCCTTGCTACATTAGTCAAACCTCTTGAAGCCTTCAGTGTTGTACATAGCTTCAGCCCTCAGCTAAACAGCCATGTTTCCTTCTTATGCAATACCAGTATAAACCAGTATGTCCCTCTCAGCAGGAATTTCTGGAACCTGACTTTAGTTAACATGAAGCTGGAAACATGCTAGTGCTGATACAATCACTGTAATTATCATGTTCTGCCTCGTTTCACAACCTTAAACAACTGTCCTAAAGTCATAATCCTGTCACAGAGGTGACCGGTAACAACAATAATTAGGTTCTTGCCTTGACAGACACCATGTGATTATCACTCTCCTCACGACAGGGAAGAGAAAGGCAGATAATGTGCTTGGCTGCTACTTGTCTCTCATAAAAAATCTGAAACCCCTGAGACTTTGCGGAGTCTCGTGTTCTAAAACAAGACTTTCCAGAACCTGAAACTTGTGGGAGTGAGACAGTAATTTGCAACACACAAACTATTAAAAGTGACCGAACAAAAACGTCATCTTCTTGTGAAACTTCCTCCTCGTAAAAGTGAAAAGTAACTTACACAAACAATGATCATGATGGCCTTTTAAAACAGAGAGTAAAAATAATTTTACCATTTTCTTTTGTTTTCTCTTGCAATAAGTGTGGATAACCTGTGGGTTTCTTTGAATCTGATATCACTGTCTGACAGCTTGTGTTTCATCACTCTCAAATCTGGATTTTCTTTCCATACAACCTTTGTATCTGTTATTTTGATAAATCACACACACACACTACAATATCCACACAGCTTCAAAACCAGTTGTAATACAGTTGCTGGATGATGATCTTTGTTTGGGTCTTGGGGTCTTGCTTGAAAATCTGTGCCTCTCTCAGCGGCAGATATTTGCTGTGATTGAAAGAGTGAAGGAGGCCTGAGGCCAGTCAACGACACGACTGTCGATAAAAGAAACAACGCTCCCAACAGACTTTGACATGATCAGGTTTAAACTCAGATACATCCATGATGGACAGGTTCACCTCACATTAAGACTGGACTGTAACTCCGCAGCCTGAAACAACAGCTTGGCTTCTTCTTCACTGTTGCACACTGAATCCAGAGCGTCTCTGTTCATTACTTTTAACGAGGGCATAATTATGCCTCCGTATGTTTCTGTATCATTATTCTGAGACTGTCTGTAATTTCTCCAGCTCAGAGATCAAACACTAACACCACCCCTGACATAAAGGCACAACAAATGATGAATGGAGCATTACAGATGCATCTCCGGCACTGAAATTACAGAAAGGACAAGTTTGCCAGATGCAAAATGAAGACAGTGCCTATCATTTCTTTTTGATGTTGCTGATGTACCTCTCATCAAAGGCACACATCTGATGGAAAAGAAGAGGCACAATTTGGGCCACAGCATCACGATTTCCTTATCTTTCTTTGGTACTTCTGTGTTGAGAGGACTGACTGAAGTCATGTGATGAAGGAGAGATTGGACAAATGTGATGAGGAGAGGAGGGGGGCGGGAGGGGGTTTCTTGGAGAATAAAAGATTGATGTTGTCAAGGTGAGAGCTGGGGGCATGCAAGTCTCTGGTGCAATGCGCTTAAATTACAATCAATCACGTGCTTTGGAGCAAATGCATATGTGAGCGCACACACACACAAACACACAGGTGAAAAGGGCATCAGTTTTGTGCGTCTAAATTTGCCTTGGGATTTCTTTGGCAAAGGCGTGAGGATTAGAGCAGGCAGTATAAAAAAGCAACATGCTTCCTCTGATAAAGTCCTCGATCTTACTTATTGTGGACTTGACTGGTCCCAAGGCAGACCTCCTCCATGCTACTAAACCGCTTTCTGTGGAGCCATAAAAGACTTGTTTTCTTGAAACAACTGAAAAAAGATTCTACCAGTGTGGTGATTTTAACCTTTTCCCAACAGACACAAATTTGTCTCAAGAATTTTCTGCATTCTGTGCCATTTAATCAGATTCTGTTCTAAAAAGGTTTACGCCTGGGTCTTACAGGAACAATGGCTTGGATTGAGTCAGGAAAAGGTGACGTCACATACATCTGGGCACCAATCAGGATATAGATAAAGTATTGGGAAAAAAATCTGAGAGATAAACTAAATATTTTCTGTTATTGAGAAATAACGTATAGAAATGGAGAGAGATTCCAACACATTCTACATTGTAGTTTGCCCCAAATTGCAATCAGCAGCAGTTATCAGTGTGTGGCCAAAAAACACCTGTGACTGCATAAAGGTCAGAGGCTGCCGATTTCATCAGGCATGGCTGTGTTGTCTAAACCCCTGCAGGGAGAAGGGACTCATACCAGGCCTCCATCCTAAATCAATTACCTATTTGCTGGCTCACAGCTCTGCCCACCTCCCTGGAGCCTCTGAAGTGTGGACATTTCTATTTGGCAAAGTCGGTTTAACAGCCTCTTCCATCGCCTCGTGGTCCAATCACTCATCTGTCCGCCGCGCTGACAAGTGTGTGGCGTTAACCATTTACGAGGGAATGCCTTGCAGACGTACTGTATGGTCTTTCTAACCTTGGCTGTGTGATGTGAGAAAATTCTTCAGAGTGCAAAGCACTCTGAAGAATTTTCAACAGTTTAATTAAAAAGCAGACTCTGTCCAAAAGCTGTAAAAAGAAAAATGAGGGATCGCTTTGGTAACCAGCTGCCTGTCACATTATTTTTTAACTGTTTACTTCTTTTTTTTTCCCCACTCTCTCCTGTCTCTCTCTGCCCAGATCCCACACCTCCCAACCTTCGATTCAGACCACAAACATCTACTTACCACCCAAACACATCATTACAGTTTGTCTGGTGAGCCTCACTCTGTGTTTTTACCTCCTTCATGCTCTTGTCTCCACACCTCATCAGATGTGCCTGACCAAATACTCCCCTGCAATCTCATTAACACACACACACACACACACACACACACACATTTCCCACCTGCCATCTCTATTTCTATATTCTGCCTCTCTTTGCTCTTTTTGCCCTTCTTCCCCTCTCCTCTTCAGATATCAATGTCTGTGTGTCCGTCCACCCACTCTGCACACCTCCCAGCCTCTCCCCCTTTCCCCCTCTGCTCCTCACTCCCCCCTCCTTCCTCCCTCCTTTCTTCTCCTTACCGACTTTTATTCTAGGCCTGAGTGTCAGACTGGCATGTCTGACAGGCTGTGAAGTGCCAGCCTGAGGGTTTTTCTCAGCTGGAACAAGACCATCTGCAGTGTGAGAGCTGCTCTGGTGCTGCTGCCAGCCTGAGCCAGGAGGTTGAGAAGGAGTTAGGCCACAATAGAAAGAGTGACCACTCTTCTGTCAGAGCTGTGCCTCGGCCACTCATGCGTACAGTGTTATTTTGTGCTATTCCCTGTAAAGAGGAGGGCGAGTGGTGTCTGCAGAGGTGCTGTGGTTGTTTCTGGGTGTTGATGCATAATTCAGGACACAAATCTGGACACATTTCAGGACACATCATCGCATCGGTATGTGCTGGATTTGCAACCACATAAACAAGCAGTGCATGTTTCTCCACACAAGTCTGAATGTACAGGCTTCTACAGTATGTGCTGTACTGCCTTTTAATGTTGTTTATTAGTTTTGAAGACCTTTAAAAACAGTAACTGTCTTGAACAGTTACTGTTCCTTTTTTTTTAAACTTCTATTCTCTTTCCTTCTTCTTTTGCGTGCACCTGTTGATCTGGGTTGCAGCCCTTACCTCCTGATTGGCTGCTGTGAGCTCCTCCTCCAAGGCGGACACCCTCTCCAGTGACACCCGTAGTCTCTCTCTTACCTGAAAACCAAAAACCAACCAAACACATATCATCACTTGCCTGTAAATCTCCTATCCGCTGAACCATGATCTTAACATGTGCAGGTTTCTGCATGTGCTCTCAGATGGATTCACACAATAACAAATGACCTGGCAGAAAAATACACTTTTGTTTTTTATTCTAAGTTTAAATTCCAATCTAGGAAATCAAGGGTTAACGCAGCAGAAAAAGGTCTCACTGCTGCTGCAGAAAGAACTGTCCTCTTTCCTCCCTTAGCCACACAATAACACTTTGCAGTGGCTTCAAAGCAGCGTTATGAGGCTTTTATTGCTTTTAAAGCACTAGTTGCTGGGAGGAGATTCCCCTCCTACGCTCCACTCTTCGTCTGTGAGCTCGGAGAAACTCAGAGAATGCTTGTCCTCTTCCAGGGTTGTTGTGGCTGTGATGGAGCAATTACTTGCACCGCACGGTGACTGTGCACCATGGCTGCTGTGGCCCAATAGGATGCCAGATCTCAGAGGAGGCTGATCCTGGATTAGAAGCTAGCTGGGGTCTGGGTCGGGATGGCCCCCCAGCTGAACAAGACAGGTTTTATTTCCTTTCCATTGGACATGCTTTATAAATAATGGCTTTTAGAGGAGAGGCTGAATGGATTACAGGGGCGGTGGTGACATCAGGGGGCTAAGGTCATAAATTAGGAGGCTGTGAGGAGGCAGGAGAAACACTGGATGGGACATGTGGAGGCAAAAACCAACAAATGATACCAGGAAAACACAAACGACACTGCAGCAGTGTTTGCTTCAGTTGGTGTTAGCTGTTCAATCCATCATTTTATAAAGACAACAATACACAATTTATACTTAACAAATAGAAAATATGTCACTATGTCTGTGATTCGATATGATTACACCTAAATGCGAATTAGTTTGGATGAACACAAAATGTAAAAAAAAAATGTTTTTTACTAACTTTATGAATGAGGATCTCAAAAGATGAGGTGTTGATCAACCTTTACAATATCAGAGAAGTGACATGCAGGGAAATCTGTGCAGTTTAAGAGACAGAAAATTTTAATTGCAACCTTTAGAACCTTAGTTATATTAGAACCTTAGTTATAATGATGTAAATGTACAGAAAAGCAGCTACAATAAAAAAAAAAAGCTAACACAATGATTCTTAATACTCTCTGTACATACTGCTTAGGCAGACAGCTTGATGGTAAAATGATGTGCTAATGGAGTCAGACTTACTTTCTCATCTAGGGCTTTATGGTGTTCAAACAAGGATTTCAGTGCTTTGAGGACTTCAACTTCACTGGACACTCCCGACGGGGACTGAGCCTGCCGCTTCACCACTGTCATACGAAGTGACCGCTCATGTCTGGACACCAGGCACTCCAGATGTTCCAGCAGTAGCTGAGGATGCACATGGGAGAAATCACAGTTATTATCAAGGCATCATGTGGAGGAACCCAAAATGACAGCGGGGCCTGAGCACAAAGGAACTCAGCTTCAGATCCATTTCATTTTCATTTTATAATGAAACCATATGAAACAATTCAAAGAATATTGTGCACTTATCAGATTTTAAAATAATTATATGAAAGGATAAGTGCTTCTTAAGGCTTGTTGAAGGAGAAGAAAGCCTGATGACGCATGTGTAAAATGCATTGTTTGCTCTCTCAGTACTTGGAAAAAATACTGACATAAATGCAGAAATGACTAAATAAACAAATACACATTAGAGGGTCTGTAGCTGTGTGTGTTTTACTATCACCACATATGATCATATTCAATTAAAGGTGAAAGTAAAGGGGTGAAATAGACTATCAACCTAAAACTAATAGTATAATACAACAACCTGCATAAAAGCCTAATGCAGCGACTGCAACCCTTCAAACTGTCTGCAAGAGGGATTCTGTATCGTGTGCTGGATCACAGACACACTGCAGCAGTTTCGTGGTGATGCAGATTTCAACACTTCAATCAGTCTCGGAAAGTCGTCCAAGGACATGATATTATAGCCCCAAGATGATGATCTTGTTAGAGGGTGAAGTTCCAGCTCAAAATGATCTTCCCATTCTTTCCGAGGAAAAACCTCACTGGCTTCATCGCTGACATAACTTCGCCTCACTAGTCTAAACATCCCTCACTGAGGCTGCACAACAAGCTGCAGCTGGATTGAATGTATTCTGTGGTTAACCACCGGTTAGGAAATCAAGTCACCACTGCTATCTCTTTTTTAAACAAAGCCCTGCTGTTCTTACTAAGAAATACACACTATTTAATTATTCAAGAAAACTGCGAAGAATTTGATGTAAGAAAACCGCACAGAGACAAAGATGAAGATGAGAGCAACAGGCAGCACCGTTGTTTCAGTGTTTGTTCTCGTATATATTCATCTCAACACAAGAAGCATCACTAGCGTCATTCACAGGTCAGCTACCAGAAATACACAGTTGGAGCTGCTAATTTGTTTTTCTCAATTTAACCATCAAATTAATGATTTTAATGCCTTTCATACACCTTCTCTCTTGATTATTGTGCCAAGGACGAGTTATAGCAGGCATTAAATTAAAGGTAAGAGCTGTGTCACACAGTCAAAGACTCGGTTTGGGATCTTACAGAATATTAATGTTGGGGATGTATTTGCAGGATATTTTTACTTTAATGCCACACACTTTCTGTAGATGTATCCAGTAAACCAATTTCCTCCATTTAAGATCCCAAAAAAGTAAAAAAAAAAAAAAAGGAAAGGAAAATTCCCCATCCATAATGGAAATCTAAAAATCTAATAGCATGAAGACTGAGCTCTGGTGTGTATCTCATAGGGACAGCTAGGGACAGATTGCTGCAATTGCGAAAGCAAAAATCACGTGTTTAATTTTCCCCACATGACAATTTTCAGCAGAAAACATTTTAGCAGGCAGAAGTGATCAAAATCTCTCTGCAGGAGGGGACGCCAACAGTTGGAAATCCTGCACGAGAATGTGGATCCTGGGCTGAATAAAGACCCGGCGCAGACCTCTACTGTAGCTGAAAGCAGACAGAGTGCTGTCTCTTCTCTTGTCTGTCTGATACAGCTGTTAGAGAGCCTAACCAGCAGCCATCATGTCCACATTCATACCCCTGCACACTTAAACAAATGCCCACAGCTGAATCAATCAGAAAATGAATGTTTGCCTTCAGTAACGACTTCGGGATAAGAAGCTGACCACAGCCACAGTCTAATCCCATTCAGCAAATATTTCCATCCTTTATCTGTTGCTCTCTTTCTTCTGTCCCGTCATGTCTCTGCACCATTTGAGCCTATGAATTCACATGCATGTCACTGGGTTGCGATGCTTATCCCAAACAACCAATAAACTTAACTTGTCTTTCCACTGTCATCACATCTGTTATCATCTCCCCAGTCCACTGACTGCCTGCACATGCCTTTGAAGATTTAATTATGAACTGTAAAAACCTACCAGTGACAAAACCAAGCTTGATTAAAGTTTGCTTGGTAATTGCCCATCGGAGGATTTGAGGTGATAATAAAGTGAGAGAGTGAAAATGACTTCTGTCTGTCCCTGTTTCTTGCACCTCACCTCCCTCCCTTCCTCCTTTTCAAGTCACTGTTGTGCTAAAATCCTGTGCCTCCACCCAGAGAAAGATAGAGCAAGACTGCAAATCCACATTTAATCAGCACTGGGATGGAAAACAGAGTCTTATCTGTCAACAGCAGAGTGTGCTTACTGCTTTAAAAAGGAAGTATTTGTCATTGAAGATACAGGACTTCAGTCCCACAGAATTGGGATGATCTGCTAATGTCTTTAGTTGTTTTATTTATTTATTTATTTTTCCAAAATACTTTGAACTGGACACTGCAGGGCATCAGTGCCATTTGGACTTAGTTTTACTGTTGAGCAGCCATCCATGTGAAGTAAGCGGAAAAATGTTCAGGCAAAATGTGGGGAGCTAATGAGGTATGCCTGGGCATTGGAAACAGACAGTGTGCATGGTTGCTTCAGTGCTTCCACAGTCTGGCCTTAAAACCGTACCCACCAGATAGCTTAAGCTTCCTCAGGATGCTGTCTATCGCCGTGTGCAGCAGGATTTTGTTTTCTGCAGCCGACATGAAAATTCTGGGGAAGGGTTCTGGGTTTTGAACCTTGTGGGATGCAAATTTACAGGGTTGAATTTGGAAAAAACAAGTGTCACCGTAAGCTTCATTTCTGGATGAAAATGTCAAAACAGTTATGATGTCGGCTTTCTTTGCCCTGAAACTTCTGAATGCCTCAAACAACTGCCTTGTTCACTCAGTGGCATACAATGCCAGGTTAACCATCTTAGGTGAGATTGACTGGTGGCAGTGTAAAGAGTTCAGTAAATGTTTCTGGATGTGTTCGGAAGCTGCCCTCACCCTGGTGTTGTTCCTCTCGGCTTTCAGCTCAGAGATCTCCTCCTCCTTCTCCAGCAGCTGCTCCCTGCAGGCGTTCAGCTCCTTGGTCAGTGCAGCAAACTCCTGAACAACAACAATAAAAAAAAAAGAGGAGATGGGTCAGCATCGCGGTCAGCATCACACAATACTCTGCAACCACCCTCCACCGAGTAAGGTACAGTGATGCAATGCAACATAAAGCAGCAGGGCGTGTTAGATGTTTGCTGCCTGTAAGCGCTGCACAGTGAAAAATATAACAAAGAAGAAAATGAATAATTTACCTCAAATATTTCTTTGGAATTTCTGTACCATCATTTCCTGCTGTGTATTGTCTACTATCTTTATGCCAAATTCAATAGATCAGCCAATACATCAGAGCAGCTGTTTTACTGGACTAGCTCTAGTTAACATGCTCACTTCTCATTGTTAATACCAGAAATGCAGACACACTGCATTTATGGTATTTTCTAAATCAATAATATATCATGAATTATCTCCTGCACCCAAATATATATTAAGTCAAATACCAAAAGGAAAACAACAAACACAAAAAGAGAACAGTTCAGTCGACAAACAAGTCAGATAATCCTATAAACACACATTAAGCTGAAAAACAGAAGCTATGTGTTTGTAGTGGACTGCTACGCAAAAAAAACAAAAACAAAAACAAAATCAAGGTTACAACCGCAAGCATTTCAAACAAGTATGACCCCAGACAGTCCCTTAGTGACAGACGCAGATGGAGGTAGTTTCCCTTCTGGCAAACACTACAACTAATCTGCATACCAACCATATTAAAAGGCGTCTCATGAAATACATTATGCCTTACTGTTACGTGTTAAGATACTGATGCTTTTATTGACTTCATTTATCTAATAAAATTATGATATTAAGAACAGGTCAGTCATGCCGCTACATCTGGGAACAAAGGTTCAATCCATCGCACAATAAGGGGGGAGGATTTAATGGTCGGTAATCTGTGGATGAAAGAGGATTGGCTCTATACAGTGGTGCAGGCACAATGCCAGGTGTAGTGGATTTACACAGGACAAGGGAGGACTGAGAGGACTGTGGTGTGTGTTGGCTGTGTAGTAGTACTACAAACGGCATCGTGAACAACAACTGAGGAGGCCGTCCGTGTGTGATGGAGCAGCAGGTGTCGAGGCTGCTTCAGGAGGGCAGCCTGCAGCTTTAGTCATACAAATATTTTCCTCAGACAGGGGTAATCTCACAAACTGAGCTAAACCGCAGTTTACAGATTAGATGAAGCTCAGTGAGAAAGAGAAAAGAGGAGGAAACTACATGTAGTAGGGTAACATTTATGAAACGTGGCACTACTACTGCTACTGCTACTACAGAGGATTAGAGAGAGGAGGAGCAGAAACAAGCAGGATGAGAAGAGAAGAGGAAGGAGGAGGAAGAGAAAAAGGAGGGTAAGGTGGAGGAGAAGAAGAAAATTAACAAAGAGGATGACGATGAAGTTGGTCTCAAAATATGGGCACCACTAAATTACATTTAATTCAACCTAAAATATTTTAGATATTTCTGTTTCAAGTTATGGGCTTTTTGCACTAAAATTCAAATAGCAGCACTAACTATGATGCATGTTAGAGATCGTAGAGAGAACATGCTCTGCTGAAGGGATGTTTTCTCTGTCACAAAGCACAAAGGGCCAGTCTCAAACAGTAAAATACAAAGCAAAGGAATCCAAACTTTTGGTTAACATGAGCTCTAAGTTTGCCTTCCCCTGCAATGCCGTGTTCTCCTCTGCCAAACCAACAGCTTTGCTCTTTGTCTGTCTCAATCCATTTTTCTGCAGATGGATACTAACAAAAGATTCAAATACGCCTGAACTACATTTATACACCAATTACAGCCTTATCACCCCGCTGGTCCTCTCCACAAAAACACTCCGCCAGCACTGTTTTTTGTCTAAACAAATTTTTAATTCACAAACTCGCTCAGGAATTCGGAGCTATATGTTGATAATGCTGTGGTAAACAAGCATCTGAGGATAAGAGACAGCCTGCCACTCAGGAGGACTTCAAACCTTCGTCCCTGTCATCCCAGGCTAAATTAAGTCAGAACAGACGTGTCTTTGGAGAGGGTCACGTCAGGCAGGTACAAAGGAATCAAACAGAGACACGACCGCCTCAGTGTGACTCCTGATTGATGGGAGGGGTTGTGCTATATTTTAATTTAGACCTGCTTGATGTGACACAATAACTAACATGCTCAGTCTTTGATTTCAGTGCAATGTGCAATATGCAGAGTATCACAGGAATTAGAATACAAAAGCCTGGCTTCTCAGTAGTAAGGGGTTGAGTTTATATTGATTTTGCTCAGTTGTATCCAGAAAACAAAAAACAAAAAAAAAAACCTCAAGGAATAAACAAACCATGAAAAAAATCTTAAAATGTCAAACATTCCTCTGATTATTTTTATGGTTAAGTCTAGAATTTTTTTTATCAATGATTTAAAATTCAAACATCTTGTTCTGGCTTTCTGAAAGTCAGGATTTTATTTATAAGGCACTACAACAAAATTCCAATGTTCTTAAGATAAAATAAAAAATATAGTAAAAGATAAATTCTCTGAAGCTGTCAGATAAATACAGGAAGTGATCTGTCTATTTGTGCACACGCTGTAATTCAGAATCTGTGCACCATCTGCCCTTCAGGAGACAAGGACAATAACTCAGGGTTTCAGACAAACTCCAGGGAGCGTGGCAATATTGTGTCTCACAGCTACAGTAGCGCAACAAATCCTTATAGACCTTATAGAGCAACAAATCCTCAGCACAATGACACCGTACACCATGAAAATCCCCAAATCACAACTGAAAGTCACTCTGTGAGCGAAGCCTTCAAAGAAGTCAAGTGGATTTCCTTCTGTGATCAGAGACTAGATTTTAGGTCTGTGGTCCCAACATGCAGCAAACACGGGCAGAGGAACATGGCCTCTCTTTTCTCAGGGGATGAATGATGTGGAATGACACAGCCGCAGGCTTCGGTCATGCTTGTCTCAGGTCCACGATGAATAATCGTGGGACAGCCAATCAATCCGCAGTGTTCAGGATCAGAGCCTTTGGGACGTTGCAGCATCTTTAAATCTAATTAATTTCCAAGTGGACCGCTGCAGGCCGCTGGAGCAACTTTCCCCTCGGAGCGGCAGCGAGGTGTGAGTGCGGTTTGAAAAACGCAGTATGGAAGCCCACACAGTGTGGGTCCTAATGTTTCTGGTCTGTTACTCTGAGATCATAATTAGATCATCACATCTGCGTTCTCATGACCGTGACTTAATTATCTCATAATGAATCACTATTTTGTGGTTCTCATCCTTTTATTGGATTCACATGTACAATCTGATTTGATCTCATACAACAGCTGAGCAATGAAAGTCCTTCTGAAGGCTGAGAAAACAAAACCTACTGTCATTTTTTCAGGCTGCTGTGTTGAGCTGCACTGTGATGAAAGGTGTTTCTAATGCTGTGTGAACCCTAATTTAAAGACATGGCATGTGCTGAATGTTAAACAGAACTTTAATCACTTTATCCTCAGATCATTCAATTACATTCTTTTCATTTATATTAAGTCTCTTGATGAACAGACAAAGTCCTTTGAATGCCGTGTCTATTCGAAAGCACACATGACAACTGGAGCAACATCAGCGGGACAATCAAGCTGGAATCTGGACAAAATCAAGAATGACGGCACGATCTCAACTTTTATGATGATTAGAACGGAACAACACTGGGGCGAGAGGCGGGAAGTTTTTATGCTGCTAATATCGAGGTAAAGCGGTTGAACTGTAACATGCTTAAGCCCACACAGACAAAAACTGTGCTTCGCTCACACACAATAAAACTCTGACCGTAACTGATCTGCATAAGTCAAGAGGCCGGAGGTTAAACTGTCAGGACAAATGGGTCCATTATGAGAAAAGGGTCCACTGAGTTAACAACTAGATTATTTGATCTGCCTACAGAGGAAGAGCAGGTCAGCTGTTAGGGCCCAGATGTTACCATAGCAACAGGAGACCGCGGGTGGGGGGGGGTTGCCTCATCTCTATAGAGATTTGACCCACAGTATAATGGACCAGTACAACAGAAGAAAGACAGTTTGCTATTATTATTATAATATATTTTTTAAAGATTATTTGAATTTGAAATCATTTCCACTGAATGATAATGAGAACAGATTGCTATATTTACACTGCTGATGCCTTACTATAAATATCTTGTATCCGCCAAATATTTTGCATCTGAAATGATCCATATTCCCCAGAGTGACCATCACACGTTCATTCATTCTTAAATTATCTTGGGAATAATCTGTAAACAAAGCTCTTGTGCCATCGCAGAACACAGTGCTTCTTTGCGTTTCCCAAACTTGTGTGTTCAGTATGTCAAAAAAAAAAAAAAAAAGAAAAGAAAGAAGCCTAGAGCTCAGAAATCTCCCTCCCAGAGGAATGCAGCTAATCACAGTCGCCTCCTCTTGAGAAAAAACCCTTCTGCAAATTGTACCATTTGCTTTAAAGCTTGTGAGACACAACAATCCCCTACTTATGCCCCGGCAGTGCTGGTGAGCTTAAATGTCCTCAGCAACAGTCTACAGTAGCCTATACTCTCTCTGGAGCTGTTCTTTAAACCAGTCGTCTCAGGGCGACTGTTTCTTGTAGAGTTGAGTGAAAGAAAAGGCGATGACCCCGGGGCGAGGAAATGTTTTTAAGACTGCCTCTTCCTAAAGGCCACACTGTCAGGACCTTGAAAGATTATGGGCTCAACTGAAACAACATTTCACACACTCTGTTCCAGAACATCTACTACATTTCTGCCCCAAACCAGTAGAATTATTAGATTTGCGCTGCAAAATGATTTATAAAGAAAGCCCAAAGTCAGTATTTGTGTAACTCAGAGTGTTGGCTCAGTTTATAACCCTTGTCCTCACACTAAGCTCAGCATGCTGACACCCATTTTAATTAACTTTTCCATGTTCTGTCAGCTAGTCTGAGCCAAATGTGGTACACACAAACAAACCCACGCAGGCTCGACAAGCAGTGTAATAATTTTAAAGTAATCAAAGGGCAGGCACCAAAAAAGACAAGATAAATCTTCAAGAAGTAAAAATCTAATTCCAACAGCCTTTTGCAAGTAAATAATGAAAGAAAAAAAGCAACAGCAGGAAATGTAGCTTTGCTTCCATTGAGTGATATTTTATTTTTCTCCATCTCTCGAGGAAAACACAACATTTTAAATTTCTATTCCCAGGAAACTGTGGCTCCAGGCACCGCTCTCATAAATAACCTGAAAATGTCCGAATGCACTGTGGCGGAAACACGATTCAGAGAGCGGAGAGACAGAAAGACAAGTCGAGTCCTAGCATATAAATAAAAGGTGAAGGGGCACACGCTGGGCCTTGCGTGACAGAGCATCTTTAATGCATCAGCTAAGTGGACTTTCACCTCTGCAGTGGTTTTACAAGTCAGATGTACGTAGGGTGGTGCAGGGTATACACACTCACACACGGTAGACTGCTGGGCCCCTGGGGACACTGGAGGACTCGCTCAGGGGCAGTGATGAGAGTAACGCTGACATTCCTCGAGGTTGCCAACTGCTGCCCTGCTGTGAGCAGTGATGGAGTTTCCTAACAAAGGCAGAGCTGCAGTTTATGATAATTAAGACGATTTTAATTCCCGAGTCGACTGTTAAACGAGGAAAAAAAGCATCTAGATTCTCTAAGCTGTGGTGCGTCGGGCTGCATACTGCAGTTTGTCTGCGCTTTCGTTCAAAATCTTATCCGAGGTAGTTTCTTCAGTGGCCAGTTTTGATGAAATGTTACTGCTTTGTTTTATGTTCCATTCAAACAGCTGGTCAGTATAAAATTCCACTTGGATGAGCTGAGGTTTTGCTCCAAGCCCCTCTCCAGCACTACTTTACCCATGACCTGCTGGACCACTACCCCTCCCCACCTCCTTCTTTTCCCCACTTCTCATTACCTGGGCAAACTGCCTAGCACTGCAATATGTCAGGTAGTGTGTGTGTGTGTGTGTGTGTGTGTGTGTGTGTGTGTGTGTGTGTGTGTGTGAGCATGGAGTTTGCCTAGAAGGTGAACTCTAAATGAAATGGTGGACAAGGCTTCCTCCTGGAGTGGGCCGACTGTCAGACAAAATTACAGCAGCAGCTAGATTTTTTATTTTTATTTTTTTTTAAATGGAGCTGTGCTTCTGCAGGGGAGTCATGCTTCCAGGCTAAAAACAAACCCTGGCAATCGTGCATCACTCTCAGGAGAAACAGAGAAGTGGTGGTGTGATTGACAGCAAGCTGACTCACCAAGTGAAACACAAAGAGCAATTTGGAGAGAAAAAAAAAAAAATCAAGAAACAAAACAAAACCAAAAAAAAAATGTGACGACGCTACCTCCATCTCCTGCAGCTAAGCCCCAGGAACCTGAACTGAGCAGTGACGGATGATGAGAAATGTCTGGAAACCGACGGCAAATTTTCAAAAAGAGTTTAGAGTGTAACCTTTAGACTCTGCTCCGAAGAATAAATCAGACACATTCTGACAACTTTCATGGCAAGAAGCCTTCAAACTGCTAAAGGAGCTCTTTGTGAAGGCATCGTGACTCTAATTTGGTGTACCAAAAAACACTCTGGGAAAGTACCAGATAATGAGCAATGAGCACAAACAGAAGTCTTGTTGTGAAATTTGTGCTTTCTCAGTTACTACAAAGCTCTACTGTAGATCTTTATTATTTGTTGAACAGTGTTATATTTACAGTGTGAGACCAGAGGGAGCACAGGGCAGAGGGAGCTGATGAATAAATGATGAGTTGAGCCTGCTGCTATCAATGCGAACATTACATTTCCCACAGTTAACAAATGTCTACGCGTGCTGGAGAGCGACGATGAACCAAAGTGGAGTAATATCACTATGATCACAGAAGTATGATGATCACTATGATCGCAGAAAAGGCTGCTGGTTGTTAAGAATCAGGGTTGGGGTAAATTAGGGGAGATGAATAAACCATGAAAGACTTTTAACTCAAGTAACTAATGTCTTTTTAGTATTATTTCTTTGATACGTATCATTTTACTGTGTATGTACTGTATAGAAAGAAAAATTAACAATAAAAAAAAGGGACGGGGTAAATCCAAAGCACCAGAGATAATGGTGCATTCTGCTTTTTTACGCTGAAACATTTCAAAATGAATTCAGTGAAATTAAAATTACTAAATAATATAAAGTAGTTCACTCATCCAACTGGAATATCTCCAAAGACAATGACTTCCACGAACATTTAAAGGGTGTTTCAATATTTGATGCCTTGAAAATGTTGAATTTGATCATTTCCCATTCAAAATATTTCCCATCAACGTAACTGTAATTTAATCTGTCAAACTTTTTAAAATCCATCTGCACATTCAGATCATTACAAGACACTGAAAATCTCCACTCTGAATTCCAGCACCTGAAGGCAAAGAGACATTAAAGTTCTTACAGACCGACTCTTCTGGGCCTGTTGGTTACAGAAAGAAGGGACCTCCATTAAAATCAAACACAACAGCAGGACTAGTGCCAGCTGGATTCTTGGCCTACATTGTACTGATAAAGAGGGATCCATCACTGAGACTCTAGACCGGACACTGAGGAGCCACAGAGACCTTGAGGAACAGCAACAGCACATGATTTTCAGCTCAGCCCGCAGGCTCATTTCCTCAGCTTTAAATATTCAAGAAGGTTATCCGCGCTGAGCGAGCCTCTCTTCTTCTTCATGGCGACATGCCGGTGAGTTGAAGGCAGACGACAAGTGTTACAGCAGCACCCAGCGTGCTTTTATCAATGAGTCCCTCTTCGGGAAACCATGTGGTTGCCTTTCATCTGCCTCCCTGTCAAAATAACACGAAGGACACCCACCGACTCAAATGACAATTGAACCGTTGCTGTCATACACTCCCACAGTACCTGCAGAACCTATGTGAGAACATTAAAGCCATGAGTATTCCCATATTTTGCGACTCCCTCGTCCTTTGATTCCTTGAAGAGAAACTGGCAGGTTGTAAAGCGATCACAACTTCAAAGAGCCGCTCGGATATAAAGCATACAGTCGAATGTTTCAATACAGCCACAGAGAAGCTATAGGAAGCTATTGTAAAACCATCAAGCTAGATTGTATTTTTATTGCTTTCCCAACACGAGCAACACATTCAACCTGAATGGCAGTATGTCTGATTTTACTTCTCTTTGTACATGTCCTCTAAAAAAATCCACATAAAGTCTAATGACACTTCTCAGAGCAAGATTGTTTATGCATAATGAACCTTGCAGAAATTAATCATTCACAATTAACCATTAACTTAAAATGAGCCAGCCGGGAGTAAAGGGAAACCAGTGAATTCTCTTGGTTGAATAATGCATTGATTTTATTCAGCTTGATTGCCTGTGATTATTTCTGGAATTGGACGGTCAAACAGTTTAATAAACGAGCCACAGAGACAAAAGAGCGAGCTGAATACACAAACAGGAGCCAGTTCTTTGAAAAGGACAATGACTGGTGGCCCTGAATGGACTTTGTGTCTTCACGCTGCTGTGATGTTACATCAGGTCACTGGACTGGTCACTGCGCTGATGCCTTTTAATGGGACCAGAGGAAAACCGCAGCAAAATGAAACACAGGCACTTGTAGATGGGAGAGGATTATTCCAGGTAAAGCACAACAGACATGTACAACAGATTATAACAAAAAAAAAAAAAAGGAAAATGAAAGGTCAGTGAGGATGTTTGTGTGAACAGATGTGTGTGTAAGAGAGAGTGCGATGGCGTTGAGGGTAGGAGGGGTGTGATTTACAATAACCTTTAGCTGGCGAGGTAAGAGGGGTCGTCTCTGTGCTGTAAAGGCCCCTTGAGGCCAAGTCATAAATCTGCGAGTGGAAATTACAGCCTGACAATTTACTGCCCTTCCGGCGCCTAATAACTAATTTTGATCCCTTTGAACTCCTGTACGAGGACCTGCCACACCCCCTCAGCCTCCCATCACATCTTTAACCACAGCCTTCAACTTCTAACCTCCAAAATCCAAGAGAATGAAAGTTGTGTAGGACTGAATAAGACGAAATTTGCATGTTCACGGGGTCACATGACAATAGGCTCTCTACAAATACAAACAAATTAAATAATATTTTAACTATTTTTTAATCACTTCTCTTTATTTCCTACTAAATTTTGGTCATTTGAAAACTGTTGTTTAACTCTGACAACCAATTTCTTTATATGTCAAAGAATCTCTGTCTCAGGAAAAAAAAAAAAAAAAGGTTTATATCAAACACCAATCTGACAAACATGTTCTATCTCTGTGTTTTATCTCTGAGTAAATGCAGTCTGGCCCAGAGGTGAGGGCAGACCTGGGAAAGCAGTGAATATCCCTGTGCTGTCTGACAGGAATAATAATTCAAATGCTATGTTTGGGAGGAAATACATAATATATGCTCTAAAAAGTTTAAGTAGTCAATCTCCCAGTCTCTATAGCATAGAATCAACTGGAATAACTGCCACAGTCTGATGTACGGAGAAAAGCACAGAGACACATGTGCGATCAGCCTGGACTCGTGTCAAGGTCAAAGTAAAGAAGCAACGAGCCTCATCTCAAGATGGATTATTTGGCTTTCATTGGGGAAATGAAACCGAGGCGATGAAAGAAAGTATCCCATAGACATCCCTTCTCCAGCACATGCCCTCTCAACTTGACATGTTCAGCTCCAGCGTTTGGTACAGTGATAAATTGATGCCACTGCAATGCATGGCTATACCGTGCCCATATTAAAAAGGTCAGGGAGGGGGGAGAGCATTTTATTACCCAATGAGAATGAGCTTACTCTCTGTTTTCCACATGTAATGTTCTGTCACGCTCTTCTCATTTGGTCCCAATAACGCTGGGCATCCAGGCAGCAACGAAGCTGCATATCGCTATGAAACACCCAAACAAGCATGGCCGGAAATGTCAGACCATCCATCATCTATTACCCATGGAGAGCAGAACGCTCCAAACGGGACAAATAGTCCATGTTTTTGTTTTTTTTCCAGGGACAAAGCAGCAGCAGGCTGGCTCTTGGTTGATGTGCTGTGACTGTCATTCACCTTGTACAGAAGGAGAAGATGACTCCCAGGGCAGACGACCCCGCGTCCTTTTATTCTAGCTTAGCTGGAAAATAGCATTACTTTTTTTTTTGTCTAGAGCAGCAACTGCCTTAGTGCTGTCAAACAGCTGCCTTTTTCCACTGCTGTTGTATTTCTCAATTCCATTTGGAATTAATGGGATGTGTTGATTTTGACGTAAACAGGAAGTCTAAAAGGAAACCATGGAGTTGTATCAGTGAATTTTTGCTGTGTAAATTGACAAAAAGATAAAAATCACAAATAATTTTTGATGAGAATCTCTGTCAATAAGCATGACAATAAGTCAATGAACTGTTTCAATAGTAGATTTTTCACATCCATTCAGAGGCTCTATGTGCAGGCCAAAGGTAAAATGAGAGGTGAGACTGCGAGCAAAGCTCCACTGAAGTACAGCCATGTTCTACAGCAGCAAGCGCCTGAAATGAGATGAATCCATTTGAAAGAAAACACATTGTTTCTGCATTGCAGTGTGAGATGAACGAACACCGCGGAGATGAAAGCCATAGAACGTGAGATCCAGGGCAGTATTGTAAATCAAAGAACGGCTGCCAGATAAACATGGCAATTTTAGTTAGGCTGATAACCAACTGAGCAACAGAGCAGTTTGGTACGGGCGAGGTGCCACATTTGGAAAATTCATCAGACAAGTGGTGGGATTTGCAAAGATTACAGCAGGGAGAGAGGGTGGGCTTTGGAGCATTGATGATTCAATCCCTGTCCAAGCAGATAACATTCGGTGACAGCCATAATGAAAAAACAAGAAAACACCCTCTGTGTTTTCTTTATGAAAAAGATTGGTTAGATCAGGAAAATCTAAAGTGTCACCGCAGGAATCTTTACAAAGGACAATGCAAAGCACTGACAACAAAAGTGTGCTGCATTCTTTTGGAGGGAATATGACAGAAAACCATTAGCATACAGTGGAACAACTACAAAGCTACAAAGCTAGATCTCCAAGCTTAGCCACAGAGAGGTGATTCCCTCTCAGCCTTCTAGTTTAGGCTCTGAATTCTCGTGACATGAAATAGGTGATTTGTACTCTCTTGACCCCGTAACATTTCCTCCTCCTCCTCCTCTCCTGCTTTGTGGTCTGGGTGTTTTGTCTACAGTGGAGGTTGAAAAGTGATCTCCAATCCTCAGGGAGTTCTGACCCCACTGACCTAAACCTTGAAAGGAAAGCCGCCTGAAACCCAAAGATTAAACTGAAAATAAAGTATAATAGTGGGTAAAGGTATGGTATTAAAATATGTCTGAGAAATGACTGAATAACCGAACAGAGACAGAAAAACCTTTAACTACATCGGCGTCTCCATAGCTCTCAAGGGGTTAAAACCCATCCATTAACTATTTGACAACACCAGTGAGAACATATCATTCTCTGATCGCACATCAAACCATCAAGGTGATAATATAATCTCAGATAACAATTTATGGTTGATTGTAAACATTGTGTGTGATGTAGTGTTAGTATCTACTTAGGTCTGAACAAAGCATTAAAGCCAAATGGCTTGTAAATATCAAACAGCATAAATTAAGAATTACTGTCTCAGCATTTTGAACGGAGGATGGTATTTTAGAGTGAGCGGTCTGCAGGGAGAGCTTATGTTACTTGCAACACTGGCTTTTCATTCACGTTCTATAGGTTATTGCTTTAAAAGGGCGTGTCCAGTCTTGAGCTGAGGAACAGTCGCTGACAAAAGAATCACACGCGGTCCTATGCAGCAACAGCCGGTCTAACTCAATCTGCTAACGAGGACCATGTGAGAGAGTCGAAACTGCTTTGTCAAGAGTTTCCAAGGTTAAGAACGAGAAGTCAGAGAGGCGCTCTTCAAAAATACACTTTAGCAGTTCCACTGAAACACAAATGAACATGATACTACACATGTGACATTTTGACAGGCCGTGCACACTCACTGCCTGGATCTACTACATCTCTTATTGAGCTACACCAACAGAGACCTTACAGAAATAGCTCATATAGAACAGTATGTCTGGGAAATTGGAGAGCTGATGGTCAGATGCCTTAGAGGACCGGTGCCTTTAAGGTCATTATTAAAAACCGTCTGATACAAAGCTTCGTCTCCTTTCTGTGCTCTTGTCTTCTCCAGTCATCTGAGCCGTTTTTGTGGAGCCGGCGTTATCATTCTCCTCCAGGCCTCTCTCCTGCGCAATCTTGTGGACACTTAAGCTCAGCGAGCAGATCACAGGGTTCCTACATGAATTATATGGACCCGAATGAAAACCACAGTCGTGGACGTGAGGCGAGATGGTATCCGAGGCATCCTGCGGGTTCTCTCATTGAGGCACTGTGACTGAGGCTGATTCAGAAATTCACATCGTCACCAAACGCTGCCAAATACTTCTAGATCATTCAAGCTGTCTTGTAGCAGATGTTGGCTTTTAAAGGTCAAACCACTTGGGATCATAAGGCTTTCATGTCATGTGGCTACTCCTTACAGGACGCTAACAACAGAATACGCAAGTAAAGACATCTAAATGTATATCTAACCACATATTCACCTGGACAGACAAGTATGTACATATTCATCTGGCAGCGGAGATAACAGAAGACGTGCTGCTACACATACGCACTCAAACATTAGTATTTCCTCCCTTTTTCTCTCTGTAGGTAAACACTGGAAGTCAAATGGCCTCTGGCGCTGTTCAAAATGAATTAGCGCTGAAGGCCTGACACTATGAATCTCTGGCATTTTATAAAAGGTCTGTAGCATGAAGGAGACCACCTGAGAGTCAGCCCGCATTCAGGAAACAGCATTCAGAGCACACCCACAGATCAAAACCAGTCTCCGTCTTTGTATATGAATGAACAATCGTTTTGTCCATTTAAAGTTCACATAACTGGGAGACTCACAACAGAATGTGGCAGCATGTTTACAACCCAGACCAAGCTTCTAATCAGTTCCCTGTTTCCTCCAATGTAATGCAGCAGCAGCAGCAGGGAGAGAGAGTCTAGCCAGGCAGAAATCAAACATTAACACAGACCGAGGCAGAATGGGATGATAATGCTGTCTGCCGGCAGGCAGGCAGAGGTGCTGAGATAAGGAAACGTGGATAGACCTGCGGGGCCGGGAAATGCAACACAAACAACTCGCAGGCGATGAACATGCAGTCCAGCCCGGTATGTGCTGACTACATACATCAAAGTTTGAGCAACGACTTGATGGTGTGATCAGTTTTCTTGTTAAAGTGATAAAACGGCTGTGATTGGCTCCAGCAGGAGATAATGATTATGGAGGATAATAGTTTTTTTATGTTTTGAATTTGAAATGAGGTGGGGAAGCTCCACATCCACACTAAACAGATGATGTGTTGTTTAGCCCCAGTGTCCCATTCCAAGCAACATCTCTCACACTACAACACAAAAGCTCACAGGCTGAAACACACAACAAATCCCTGACTTGTACGTTCATAGTTTGATATTAATCTTCAAAATCTTATTTTTCTTAGAATTGCTGTTGATGACAGTGAGTTGGGCCTACGTCTGAAGCAGCTGCACCTGCCAATTAAAGAGCCACAAAAAGCCAATTAAAAAAACAATCTTAAAATTAACTAGGTCACTTCCCAGAAGATAACTGTTCAAATAAAATGTAGAAACCACAGCGTAGTAGAAAATAAAGAGATCAAGTTTTGGTTTGTTCATGTGTTTGCAGCCCTCAGAGGAAACCTAACAAACCCATCCTAACATGCTGTGGTCACTGCAGCGACAAAGGGCACCCAGGAGTCTCAGTTTGTCTGCTGCGGCTCTGGCTCAGGCTCAGAGAGGGCTGTATTGGTGCAGAAGGATGGTTTACCTCACAGCCGCCTCTCTCTCTCTCTCTTGCTCTCCTCACCTGCCCCACATGCTTACAGAGCACAATCGCTCTCACTTTCGGTTCAGCATGACTGAGCATTGCAGAGCTGCAGTCCTGAGTCACACATTCAGAGGGCAACAGAAAATAAGGGCAATAAATTCTCTCATGGAAAATTTTGAGGCAGCAAATATGCTAGTTTGTGTAATGAACTATGCTGTGAAGCTTTTTATTAGCCTCTTAATTGGGGGAGACGCTACAAAATCCTCAGAAATGCTGTTATAATATATGCTAGTATTACAACATGCCTATGTACATTTTTGCGTATGTATATCCAAGCAGCTAAATCTCACGCTTCACTTCAAGTGAGACAAGTGAGACAGGGTATCTATATTTCAATGTCTGTGAGGTTGTGTATACCTGTGGTGCACAAGGCATATATCCCACCATACTCCAGCATACAGTGCGATATAAGACCAGAATACAGAGAGCAAAGAGGCACCACAGCAGGACAACCAGGACACAAACAAGTGCAGAGGCTCCCCAGTGGCATCTTAATGTGCTGCCGGGGTCACGTCAAGGGTAAAGGAGGAGTGATCTGCTGCATGATGCGCTGTTGAGGAACAGAATGACAGAAAACACTTGAACCTCATCTCAATAATACATATGAGGGGAGATCTTTATAAAGGGGTCAATTTTTTTTTTCTGACACTGAAAGCTGGTGATGAAATTATAACAGGGTTTAGATGATACTGAGTGACACCTGTATCAAATCCACCTGCATCAATTATATGAATTTATTTTAACACACTTTTCCACTATGCTGCAAAACAATGGCTTAAAGGAAACAAGTCAGCAAACCATCATGATTCTATGAATCTTCCCTATTGTCCCGCTGCTCCACTGCTGCCATCTCCATACAGCTCTGCTCACACTCCTCTAAGAGTCTTACGGAAGTCATTATATGATTATACACAGATTCATCCCTAATCATTATTTTCTTGAGCCTTTGATGGCACTTGCAAGGATGTACATCTGTGCAAAAATGAACATCCCTCTCGTTATGAAAGATAAAGTAACAATTGCAATTATTAATCATAGTTTCTTTGTTTCGATGGTTTGAAGGGAAAAAAAATATTTTACCACAAAGCAAACAAGGTTATATTTACATTCACTGTTTCTCTCCATAACACGCCCCTGAGGCCTAATAAACATATTGAATGCATTTCCTCCCTTTTAAAACATTTGCAGAGACGATTTCTGGAGTCATTCGAAATCTAAATATTCCACCTCCACAACTGCTCGCCAGCAATATCCTTCTTCCTTGCCTTTCTTGGCACATTGCTATATTTCTTGGCACGTTATCGCCGCCAACTGTTGACTGTGTATCGTGTAAACATACCAGATTCAGTGCATTACCATTGGAGCAACAGCAGACGACAACCGTTACTTAAACACATTTTTTCATGTACTTTAAAAAAAAACAATTAATCTGCTTTTATTCTATTTTATTTGTTTCTTTCTTTAGTCATTTGTCTAAAAGGGAGAGTTGAACATTTAATACATTATGAAACAATTCTCTCTTTTTTTCATATTGTCCCAATGCTGCTGAGTTTTTCCAATAATGCTGAGAAACATTCTATATACAGCTACATAATGCACTGTTAATTGTGAATTACTCTAAGGGTACAACTCTGTTTTCGTAGCAGTGGTTTAGATTCCAAAAGGCCACACACAAGATGGCAGAAACTGGCCAGTCCTGGGGGGTTGCCAGCTCCATCCTCTGCACCAGCCTGCTCCCTGTAGTTCGTGGAGGCTGTTGCGTTGCCAGATCGAGATGCACCATGTGGAGCGAGCCCTGGTGGGATGAAGTGTTGCCAGATATGTGTCTGAAATCTCATGGGTTACTGGGGCTGTCAGATATGTGTCAGAAATCTTCTGGGTTAGAGGGCTGCCAAGTCTGCCTCAAACCTCGACGGTTACTGGGTTGCCAGCTCTGTCCCAAACTGCAGGCATTACTAGGTTGACAGATAAGCACCAAAGGCTCGCGTGTGATGTTGGGTTGCCAGATGTATAACACAGTAGGTGAAATGTGAGCTCTAAAGCACACCACACATTGTCAGTTCCTGAAGCAACAACAAGGTTTGTTATAGCTTTATACTGGAGATAAAACCCTTTATGAAATGAAATGGATGGATTCAAAGCAGCAGAGTCCTTCATTAACTATTGGCAATTACTGTCCTGCCTGCAGGACGAAGATTTTAAAGATGATGCTCACAGATACATGCAGGAAAAACATCTCTTCCTAGAAAGAGTGCACTATATTCTGACAGCACTGGGATTTGATGGGTTCTTTGTGTGTGTGTGTTTTTTTAATCTATTGTTTATGTACCATTACAAACCAAGAAAACTCAGTAAGCAAGCAAGCAGGAGTTCTCCGGCTCAGTGCGAACATCCACGCAGCAGACAGACTGACTCCATGTACACAGTCTGGTGCTGGTTGAGGCTAAGAATAGAGGCTCATACTGTGAAAAATAATTTCTTCTGAAAGCTGGCAATCAGTGGCTGTAAAAGATATTTAGAAAGGCAAATTGTACTTCAAACTGTATGCCAGTCCACTTCCGATTCATAGACTGGCTCAGGGTAAAACCTATTTATCACAGGTCTAATTCAAAACAGATAGTTCCTGAAACCTGCTATCAGAGAGGGAAGCCAGGTCATAAGGCTACATGCTCTTACAAGCCTTAAGTGGTAGGTCAGGTTTATTTCATCGTCCTCAATGTTCTTTTAAAACACAGTATTTCCATTTATTGAGCAGACACACAAAGAAACAAAGTACGCACACATAAACACACACCAGCACAACGTTAGACACACAAGCAGCTAGAAAAAGGCATTGTTGAAGAGCCAAGGGAGAAGAAAAATCCATTGCTGCGATGACTGACTGACCTTGAGCGACTGCATTTTCCTTCAACTCAAAGAGCAAAATCTAGAGACCTGGGAGGATGTACACACCTATTCCTTCAAAGCAAATCCTCATCCCGACCTACAAATCACACATCCTGTCAAAGAAACTGCAGTGGTTTGCACAGGATAGTGTGAACTTCTGCACACAGGAAACTTGAGGTGTGTAGTTGGGAAGCAGCCATAACATATGTCTCAACACTCTGCCGCCCACACACCGCTGTGCTTTTAATCTACCACTAAATACTCTTGAACCGTTAAATAACATAAATATCTGACATTCACAGCATCTTCCTGTGATGAGCGGGTTCCTGTTATGTTTGTATCTTATGCTCTATTAATAAAACACACATGGATATTCAGCATGTGCACGTGGGTGACACAATCCATATTTCTGCCAGGTGTTTCACACTATCGACTGACTGCAATACAGTACTGCAAAACACCAGCAAAATGCAGAAGAAAAGAAGACTGCTGGCCGTTTTAAACAGGAATGTAAACAGTCCAGATTCAAAAATACTCAAAAAGTCGTCTTTGCAAATGTTTCATGAGGAATAAAACGCTTTCATTATGATACATGCAGTGGGGTCTGGTGACAAACAATTTAAAGATAACTGTTTGTTTACAAGAAAACTCCACATTGTACCTTTACCCATTCATTGTTTTGTTTTGTTTTTTACAATGCAAAAGGACCATTGTACACAATCACAAGCTCATTTGTGCTTTCCCCCCCGTTATTCTATTCTCTCCCCTCAACTGTTTTCTGTGCAGTTAATGTCGCAAGAACCTTGTTGACTGTAAACTGCAGGGACCAGCGTCCTCTCCCAGCAGCAGAGATAACTTTTGGGAAACCTGATGATCACCTGCTCATTTCATTTTAGAGGTATTTCTCTGAGAAAACTGGTTTCCATGAAAAATAAATTCTGTTAAGGTTACTGCCTCTTGAACAACATAATGCTGTATTTGGGCAAAATGCTGGGTTTTGAGAGAAACCTCAGAAGTACTTGACACCAAATCCTGATTTTACATGACATGTTCTGCCATCCGGCTGCACTGAAACTGTGCTGAAAATACCTCAGTGTGAAGCCTCCCGTTCTGTGTTTAGCCAGCTGTCCTCAGCAGTAGGACAAATGCAATAAACAACAGCAATAGGCCAGGAAACATAAGCCCACTGCTGTTTTTTCCCGTGTGTTTTAGGGTGGATTTATACCTTCCTTCCTCCTGTAACCTGATTTTTTCTGATGTGTGTTTGTGTGTGTGTGTGTAGAGTTACATAAACACACGTATAATGCAAATAAGAGCCTTGTATCTGTGTCTGTATCATGGGAAAAAAACAAAACAAAACACGTTCCTCAGTTTATTCTGTCTACAGCATCACCGAGGCACATCTGCATCCACAGCCATGGGAGCTTGTCTATGCTAATCAGCTGGCGTGATCTGCTATTAGCTTGGCTCCAACCCGACAGGGAATCCTAGCCTACAAAAGCTGCTATTTATATCCCTCCCAAGTTCTCCCACTGCCTGTCCCTTTCATTAACGCTGGTGTTGGCTTCCCCAGACAAAAGTCCTTAATTAAAACTGGGATCTTGGCAGCTAAGCAGCCTGGACATATTATGGGCTCTCGCATCATGTAATCTGTAAGACCTCGGTGTTGAGAAGGTTAAAGGGAGGAAGGCTCTCTGAAATTACACTGAACCTATAGCATGTGAGGACGGCCACCATCAATGATTCATTACCAGAAGAGGGTCAGCACAAGCACTCAGTATAGACAAGTAGATTGCTTAGGCTTTAAGGTTGACTCCTTTTTAAAAAGGTACAGTATAAGAATTCTGTTTTTCCATTCGCACACACGTAATCTTCAGGATCTCTGGATTATAATACTGTACAAAGCATCATTACGATTATGATTGAGATTAAAACTAGAAAGGGATTGAAGGAAAAAACAACTTCATGAATCTGTGTGCTCTAGGGATGATCTCTGCCTATATTTGGCTGGATGTTCCTTTTCTACACACTACAACATTTTTCTGTATTGAACTGAATTGGTGCAGAGGATAAAATTATCTTCTCTTCTTCCTGAGAGAGCCACAATCATATGATAATTTTGACACAGATTAAAGACGCGTGTTTCAATCCAAAACGCTTGAATAACACATTTTCAGGAGGAGAATGTTGTTGTTTTTTTTTGTTTTTTTAGGAATAAAAAGCCACAGTCAGATGAGATGAAGAGAAAGCAGCGTTTCCTTATGACACGACTTGACGGAGCGTGGTTTTGGAAACCGTGGCCGCCTCGAGGTGGAGCATCTTCTCATCTTCTCTACCTACATTTGCAATGTGGCAATGCGCGTCACCTTGGAAACAAGTATTCTCCTTCTCTGAGCATTGTTACCATAGTAAAGCATGTGACCTCTCCCCTCTGGTATGCTGCAAGGGTTTGTCTTCTGCATGGTGCAGAAGATAAAACCGATTATTCCCTCCACTGATAGTCAGTCATCATTGGCCTCAAATTCTCCGACTTAATAAATGATGGCAGCCAGGTGACTCAAGCTTGACTGTGTTTAAAGTTTATAGAAGGTGACAGCCTCCCTGGAAGCTCTTTGAAAATCTCCCTTCTCATGGGAGATTTGTCATCGTCACGAACAAATATTTCAAAAATGGCATAAGAAAACAGGGAATTCTGCATGAACAAACCTCTCGACACACGCCTAGATCTGCTCTATGTTGCAGCAAATAAATTAGAGCAGGGCTTCCCAACCATTTTTGGACATGTTGCATACAGTGTATGTGTGAGTGCAGATTATGGTCAGGTGATGTTTCCCCCTGTTCTTTCTGAATAAATTTTAGAGGCTGGAGAGAGAAAATGATCCAAGGACCAGCCGACAGGCTGACACTACCATCGCCACAGAACCATGAGGTCAAAAAACACATCAGTCTTAAATCAGTGAAACCTCAAATCTTCCATCTGCAATGCATACTAGTAAGTTCAGTTAAAATCTGCCTGTACAGCTTTCTACCCACCAAATCTGCCGGGTAAAAAATTTGAACAAGCTCATAAGAGTACTCTGTCAAATGCCTCCACTTACTAAACCAGCAGCAGGCTCTACATAAAGACTGGAATGAGAAACTGTGCCATCGAGCCAATTTCAGTGTCAGTGCTCAGAAACAGCTTTTACTTGTTCAGACATTTTATTTAAAACAAAACATCACTCTGGGCCAAAACGAACAAACATAAAGCCTGAGGACATATTTCAACTAACAGCAGATAAACAGTGTTTCAGACTTTGCCTACTATTATCAGGGAAAACAAGCCTTTCTACTCTGATGCATGTTCAATATTAAACACAGAGAATCACACTTGTTTGTTTCCTTGGAAACAAGTTTATTTTTTTATTTTTTTGCCACCCACATGTGGAGTCAAATGCTCCATTAGCAAAAAGCAGCTATCAATTACATGTGCAAAGTCCGTGATTCAGTCGTCGTACTTGAAGAATTACAAATAAGGTCAAAACAACAATCATCGCACTCTGAAAAATACACTCTATTTCTAGGGGGGAAAAAAGGCTAAAAAGATTAATGTTCTTAATGTGGAGGTGGCATTGAAAGGTGGTTTGAAGAAAGGTTAAGCAGCTGCAGTTTTGACAGGAGACTTAAATGTTAACACAAAAACTCAAGTAATATGGAAATTTATTACTTCACCTATAGGGAAAAGAATCAGGTTCATACAAAAGAGGACCCCTGGCTGTCAGGTGTGACAGAAGGTGAGCATAGATCCTCCTCTCTTTAAATATTTTATGTCAGTATTATCTCTGAATAACCGTGTTCTAAAAGTGGTAACTCCTTCCTCCTCCAGATCCCTTCAGATTTCAGCTGCTGTTGAGTAAATTAGGATTTTCTATATTTAGCGATGGTGTGCTGCACAGTAGGAACATTGTACTGTAGTATTGTGGTATTCAGGTACATTTTTTTATGTGCAATTGAATAAAGACTTTTTTTTTTCAAGTGAAAAAAAATCTGCCATTGAATTATAAACATTTTAACTTGTCTCCGGTACAAATCAAATCAAATTTGTTTCCACTGATTTCTGTATTTTTCTTGACTCTAGTGCAACAACCTGCCTTTTTCTTTCTTCATTCATTCATACATTCATTCATTCATTCTGTGGAGTGGGTTGGCTTCTGCAGCAGACTTCAAATTTCAAGCACCCTGAAGTGAAATCGAATGACTTGCACATTTAGTCACCATGTGTGTGTGTGTGCCAGAGGTGGAGGGGGGTCCTTCAACACACTCATGTGGCCTCATTTTCGATGCAGGATCAAACCCTTCAACTGGAAAAAGGACAATTGCTCCTTGAGAGTGAAGCGGACACCTAATAATGATCGTGCTGTGGGGCTGGATCATTAATGACAGGCCTTCGGAGTGTGTGATTACTGTGTGTGTGCCACCAGTGCTGGCCATTAGAATTACCTACTATATGACTGCCTTGAGATAATAGAGCCACCGAATCAATGTTTTGTAAACACACTGAAATCTATAAAATGGACATGTAATGAATAGTAATCGTACCATCCTTTCACCCTGACATGCTGCGAAAACATCAAAGCATGCGGCAGGAAAATCCTGTGAGCTACAACACAGTGTCCGTGTTTCTATCTTTCTCCACTAGCAACGCAAAGGTCAGGATCAGCTGCAGGGCTTGTTCTGAGGGAGGAAGGTGGAGAGGAAGTTCAATACTGTGGAGACACAGTGGAGAAGTCATGCATCAACTTGATGTTTGGTTCCACAGGGGGCTGAGAAGTTGCTCTCAGCTGCTGCTGCTGCTGCTGCAGCGTGGTGGGCAGTCACTGAGTCCAGCACTCTGCACACACGCCAGGTCTGGCAGCCGTTCTGCCTGCATACAGTATTATTAATTCATCCCTGCTAGCAGCATCGCACAACTGTGGTCAATAATGTTAATTCCTGAGTTCCTTAACACTAGCACACAACATCAAAAATATACAAGTGCAATTCTTTATTCAGTTCTGCTTCAAATCCAGCTGAAATAAAAACTACCCCACAGTTAATGAAAGAGATTTTATAGTATGTTATTTACGCAAAGGATCTGAACACTTCCTCCACTGACTACATGCAGATGGTGTTATGCAACTTGCTTGGTCTTGCAGCTCTCTACCTTAGGGGAAGATTCACTGATTAGAGTTCATCATAGGAAGAGTAATGGCACGTTCCCTTCAGCTGTTTCCTTTAGTGAGTTCAAGATGAAAAAGATGCGAGGGCGCGATTAATTTGGCACCAGTGTAAAAGTAGTTTAGTTGAGGCAAATCACCAGCAGCACTGCCTCCAGGACACAGCAGAAGTGGTTCATTCATGCAGAACCAAGCAGATCCTGCGAATCCAATATTCCAATATCTCCTCCTTTCTAAAGACAAATCCGTTCGAGCTTCACCGGACGTCACGGCTGCAGTCAAGGTTAAGAAAGAGACAAATCCTGCAAGGCAAACACTTTAACAAACTTCTGAAAAACAACATGGAGGTGAGGAAGTGCAACTTTTCTCAAAGACACACATCTTGGAAAGTGTTGGCAAATAATTTCCTGGAGGAGCCTCAGAAAGCAAACAATCCTTTTCATCTTTATTCAGAAACACAGCAGCATACACAACGAGCAGCGATGACTCACAGATACTGCATTATGGAAATCTAATTCACTAATTGAAATTCAACTTCATTTCAATTCTTTTTAACCTTTTTAACTAGGTTGTTTTTTTTTTTCTGTGACACTGCATTTGATCCAAACAAGTGTGTGATGAGTCAGAGAGGCTCTCAGAGCATCTGTATTATGTTGATTATACAGGGCCTCATTAAGTGGATCTTTCCAGAGAAACATGCTCTCAGGGATGTCGACTGAGGAGATTCCCAAATTCAGCCTGATGTAGCTGTGTAGATACACCACAGATTCAATATTTATGAACATGAAAACGGAGAAAAACAAAGTTGAAACAGTATTGATTACAGCTCAATAATTATAAATCAATAAAACGCACAGTATAACTGTAATGTAATATTCATACTGTCTTTTTAGGTTGTTTTAAAAGAAGATTAACTTGACCTGACTACAACTACTACCCTTTAGTCATGTCTCCTTTTATGGTAGGAAAACATTTATTTCTTTGTTCATGCTCACAACAACGATTAACACCAGGAATGACCTACACTACCATGCGATCTATTTCCAGTCACTGCATGAGCTAAATCCGGAAACTCCAGTGGCCTTGTTTAAACTTTTGATGGTGTGTTAATTAATGCACATGGCAAGCCAAATCCTATTATGTATTGATTGGAATATGAAACCCCATCCTGCTTCATTCTAGTCCACTGAACTCTTCCCATTAATCAACGAGAGCTGAGATACAGATTTTACACACACTGGCTTCATTCTTCTTCTTCTTACATCATTAACTGCTCTAACATTTCAGCGCATGATTGACATGTATGACAGTACTGATGCAGTCATTTCATGGGTTTACGCCATCGCAGTTTACAGTCGTGTTGTGATGTTGATGCAAGGACTGAGATTCTACAGTATTTTACTGAAGCTGAATCCAGGATCAAATTTCAAAACATGTCTAAACCTGCCTAGAAAACAAACAACAAACAATTCTGATTTACAAAACTTAGTTTTTAACTTCAATCGCTGCTGTTTTTCTTGTGAAACACTGAATACTTTTTTCTCTTCAGGGGCTTTAAAATTATTCACATGAAACAATGAGAGACAGAAGATCAATATTTGATTGATCTGCTTTATGGTCATGGTGTAGCAGGGAGACTGTGCTTTGTATTAAGAGTCACCGGTGAAAAAGGTTTGGAACGACTTTCCCAAATGATGCAGTCACTACACTAAATCTTAACTCTGCAGCGTATGGTTGGTTTTGACTTTGAAAGAACAGTTTGGTTTAGAAGAAGCTGACTTGCAAAGACTCCTGACCTCAACCTCATCCAACATCTTAGGGCTGAACTCAAACGCCGACTGCGAACCAGACCTTATCTCATGAAATCAGTGGTCGACTTCACTAATGCTCTTGTGGCTGAATGGGAACAAATACCAGCAGGCCCGGTTCCAAAAAGCCCATGCACCCAACTATACTGTCCATATACTTTTGGCTATGTTTGGTTATTTGCTTTTACTTTGCCTTTGAACATCTGAACAGGGACAACAGATGAAAATTAGAGATAATATTTCTTGGTGGCTCCTGCTCATTTTCCTTTTTTTCTATTGATCAACTGTCCATTTAAAATAAACTACCCTCACTGATAACCTCTCAGCACGTCTTCATCTCTGCTACACGAGTGTTTATTGTAAGCTGTTTACACTGACTTCAAGAAAGCACACACACATGCAGCCACACAAACAGTATGGAGTCTCCTTGGGAGTTTTGCTCGATCTCGATGCCTCTGAGACTTTGTGGCTTATCACAAGCGAGCCCGAACATCAAAGTGCGAGAGTGAAACTTCAGCGCTGCATGACCGACAGCTAATACTGCAAACTGATGCTCCCGTAGATGGGCTTGGAGGTGCCAGCAACTGAACTTTGGCTTTCATGTCATATCTCTACTTTCCTGCAAACATTACAGCACATATAAAGGAAAACCATCACTCTCAGGGTGAATGTAAAATACATGATAAAGTGCTGATTGACTGCGGGTTTAAATAGTTGATTAAAAGAGGCTAAAACAGAGGACGGGCTTGGAGGGGGACATTCATGGAGCTAGCGATTCCCTCTGGAGATCAGCTTCACTGGCGTCACGATAAAGTCACTTCAAACACCAAAAGATTTTCTCTGCACATCACCAGTGAAGCAGTTGGATCCTGCAACACCACCGCTCCTGGCTTTGAAGCATCACTTCAAGCTGGCTTCTTTGAGCTCAAATGAGCAGCGACAGCATCAAATGAAGTTGGGGAAAAAGTGGACTGTTGGACGTAAGACAACCGTGACAAGATGCTAAATGAAACCTGCTGATGGACAGGTCATTGCAAAGAGCGGCTCTGGAATATACAGGCAGGGAAATTAAGCAAACAACAGCGGGAGAAGCGACTGACAAACATCAGGACAGAGAGAGGAGAATGACCAACGGGATGAAAAATAGTGATGTGTTATTTCCTGTCTGCTGGATAGCATCATGGAGAACAGACAGGAAGTGGACCTGTTAGGGGACTGCGTGAGGAAATGAATAAGGAGACAGGCGCTCTGCTGCCCAACGCCATACATCCAGCTCCTTCATCTCTACTCACATCACACATCACACGTCCATATCTGTCCCATCATACAGCTCGTCCTAATGGGATGCATACAGGACAGTATATACCAGCTCTGCTTCACATTCCTAGAGCATCATATAAGGGAGAGGACGGTGCCTTCATGAACAGGGACTCCCTGGGAAGGACTAGTTGAATGTAATTAGAAAGGACTGTATGGGACTATAGGCAGGCCTCTGCAATTTCCATCCATTAATCAAATTGACTTTCTGGTTCTGGCTGGTCAAGGGACCCCCAACCAGACCCCACCTTCCTTCCTGACCACCACCCCAGCCTGGCAGGAGGTGATTGGTTAGGCTGCTCATGAGTCAGTGTGTCAGAGAAACACAGAACAGAAGGATAGAAATATGGATGGGGGCAAAAAGAGACATGCAGGTATGGATATACAACTTTGTATGTAAAGCACTTTGTAACTCCTGGCTCTGGTAAGTGCTACATACTGTAAATAAAAATTATTATCAGCATTTCTAAAGTCTTGTTTTTTTTTTTTTTAAATTACACAACCTTTCCACACAAATGTCTGGAGGAATCCCTGCCAGTTTTATGGAGCACCACGGTCTTCTGCAGCCAAACCACTTTCACGACTCAAATGAAATTCTAAATCTCAACTTGTAACTACAGTAGAGAGGACTTTGGTGCCCTTGAACTAGTTGTCTCAGGCTTTGAAACACTTCTATAACTGCCCGTTCTTTAAAGTTGCCAAAACAGAACTAAACCAACAATCTGTTTATAGAGTTCACTGGTTCAGTTAAATTAGAGTTTTCAAGTTCCTGGCTGACTACTGGATACTAGCAAAAATGCCCTCATGATGTCCTCATGATATCTTAAGGACTGGTATTTATATGATTATCAACACGTTTGCAGTTTACCCTGATTTTGAGTGGAAGGGGTCAACACATTTATGACAATTTTCAGTCTTTCCGGCTCACAAGAATCACAGGAAATCCATTTTAAGAAGCAGAGATACAGCACGTAGACTGTAGGCTGAGAAAGATAGAATAGAAAGTCACTAGAGATAATAAACATAGATACATAGAGAAAGTCCCAAGGGCATTAAAACAGTACTATAGAAATTGGAGTAATGGGAGCCTGAGTCACGGCAGCTGTTTGTTGGACTGCAGATCAACAGACTGATGTAAGGGATTGTTTATCCATTATTATGACTTGGTGATCCCATTACTGAACCCACAGGCTCCTACTGATGGGAATCACTGACTTTTCTCATAAATACTTATTTAATCACTCTTAAAAAAAAAAAAAAAAAAAAAAAAAAAAAATTGAAATTATCCGGGAAGCGTCTCAATGGCTTTTCAATGGCCAGGGGGCAGCAGCCAGTAATGGGTTACACGTCCAGTTGTGCTCCCACTTGATGAAGTTATTAAAACTGAGTTATTACAACGAACTGCTGCACCTCTCATGAGATTCCACCCAACAGAGGCTCGTCTGCATCTTAAACAATGAGAGGTCTGTGCAGGGTGAATGGAGCATCTGTGCACTTTTAAAGAGGGACTCACCTAATACAGTTTACCAATTTGCAGGAGATGCCAGAGAAAGAATCTCATCAGCTGTACTTTTGTGAAGGGTTATTTTCATGAGAAATGAAGGCGAGGTGAATAAAAGACCTCTTATGAGATAATGATACGCTATGTCTTCTAATTCTGTGTTTCCAGGAAATGTGAGTTTGAGCTTTTGGGAGAAAAGGTAACATTATGTTGTCTTTGATTGGAGAACAGTCTATTCAGAGTCCCACTACAAATGAATTTTTATTGGAAAGCAAAGTGATAAATTATTCTGCAAAACCCTAACAAAGTACAATCCAAAGTTTTCAAGTGACCTTATCCAGTGACCTTAATAAAGTTTTCCTCTTTTTTTTATGCTTAAATTTTTCACAATGGAGCAGCAGAGGGAAATCTATAAAGCAAGGGAACAGCTGCTGAGAAAGAAAGGGTACAACCCCAGCCTTCACACACATACACACACACACACACACACCATGAAGATGAAGGAACGTCCAGAACAAGCTGCTATGACAGGGTGAGGGTCGCTGATATCTCCCATAGATGGGATCTGTCTGCCTGTGACATTTCTGGTGGTCACAGCAGGTTCAGACAGAAAGTGATGGAGGAAGAAATAACACAAAATTGACTTTGGCGCAGAGATCGGGTCAATTTATGAGAGCAGTGACTCTATTTTCAGAAATCTCTCTATTTTAAATTCTAATTAAACTTTATCTTTCTATCCATGCACAGGGAACAGTTACAGAAATGTACAAGACTGTCAGAGAGCAAACAGGAGGAATGCTGGTTGTGTATCTGTTTACATTCCTTCAGCCTGTTATTTGTTAGGAAACATGCTAAGAGTGATTTTTCAGTGACTCATATCAAACCATGGCTCACTTATAAAAGGCCAGGAATCAAAGTAAGAAAGAAAGAAAGTTTGATTCAGCCAAAGTGTGTGTAAAACCTCTCTTTAGCACAGGCCCATTCAGTCTTTCACCCAAACTAATCTGATAACGTGCCATATATTCACTCCCACCGAGCGTTTTAATGAAGATTAACAGAGAGCAAAAAGATAACAGCGTCACACTGAAGGGCGCCACCAAGGCTTTGAAAAGAAAGGTGCTGGAAAACTGGGTGCAGCATCTGTGACAAGGCGTATGCCAAGCATGAAATCAGCATTACACAAGGATAAAGTAATCGCTGTTGCCACAAAAGTGTGAAATCTCATCAGGGAGGGAATACAGGCGGCAAAACCCCCCCCCCCCACACACACACACACACAGGTGAAAAAGACACGGACAGCGGACTGAAGCTCACTGAAAGGCCTGTGTGACAGACAGCAGTGCTCGGTGTTTTTCTGGAGACTGATTTTGAGAGAAGAGTGACAGCCACTTGTTGGAAGGAGAAGCGCACTCCAACCGACGCATCCAGAGAAGCCCGCAGGAGCATGCGGAAGACTGTGTGACGCGCTGATAGCGTTCAGCACTGAGGCTTGAAATCAAAATTTCCCTTAAAACAAATGGAAATGAAATTATCCAATTTCTCACCCAAGATTTCTCTTTCAGCCACAAAGCCCACCGCTGGTGAGACGTATTCTGATAGGGAAGTCTTCCAGACAATACTCAGACTCAACTTTCTTTATCATAACTAAAGTCTCAACTTAACATGAATTCTTGTACTAAGCCTTACCTTACCTAACGAGGGTGGAGAGAGGAGTAAAACAACCCCTGCTGCAGTTTACATGGAAATGATTCCTGTTGACATTTATTTGAGATAAAACTGCAAGAAACTGAAGGTATTACAGGAATGGGCATACAGTGGTTTGTGGGTGGGAAGGAGAGACACGGTGAGAGGGTAAAGAAAAAGAGGTGACGGATGGCTGAGGATGAAGCCTTGGAAAGACAGAAGACTGTATTTGGAGCAATTCCCATCTCATTCAAAGGTTGAGTAGCCTGTCAATCACCTCCTCAGACCATGTCAGCTGCGACACACCCAGGAGCTCCTCACTCCACTCACCTCCCAGCACCGCCCTCCCCACCCCGAAATGAACACTTGCCACAGAGAAAAAAAAAAAAATCACAGTTCATCGCTCTCTTGCACACACACACGCACACACACGCACACACACACACACACACACACACACACACACACACACACACACACACACACACACACACACACACACACACACACAAACACACATTTTCCTCCAGCTGTATGGTTTGACAGCATGGTGAAGTGCCCCCAGATGCACGGACTCTATATACAGATACAGAGTTGTATATGGAGCAGACCTTTTAGCAACTTAGCAGGATACCAGCAGGCCTCTGGTGGATCACAGGGTGCCTGCTAGCAAACACTGAAGCAACACTGAGCTCTCACTTCACATGACAGGAATCGAGGGCTGTTGATAATAAACTTAACACTGCTAACAACCCCTCGAAAGGTCGGTGTCAGATTTGGTCAAAGTTCAAAAACAGGCGTCAGGATTGTGTGTTTTTGCTCGAGTGGCTCCCTGCAGCAGGCGTAGCACTGCGGCTAGGCTCCTTCTATTAAAAACTGAATGGTTTTACGCAGCGTTAAGCACGTTGATGAGGATCGTCTGAAAGTAGCTTAAGTCGTCAGACGAGCACACGGTGGAGAAAATCCACCTTAAATCTCCCTTTTCCCCCCCAATAAATCTTACTTTCCATCCAACATGTACGAGAAACTGCCAATGATGATGGTTGTAAGACCTTTTTTCCGTGATGTAGGCTCTCGATCACTTGTAAACACAAATGCATTAGGCTACTCACTTCAACTTACACATAAAACACAAGAAGGTCAGCGCACACAACTCTCTGTTCCAGTGGCACACTAAAAGCCTGACCATTAATGTCTACGCACTACACACAACATACACTTCAACCACCGCCTAACAGAAGATTTATGTGTTGAGAGTTGTACGAGGTTGACGCAACACGCGCTGTTTCAGTGCTTTTAAGTGGGAGCACTTGCGTAAACATGGCCATGAATAATCCATTACAGTCGGACAGACAACAGCATGTCAGAGGGTCTGAATCAGGTTCCTCATTAGCTGAGCCGTAATGAGCCAAATATGACTGTGGAGCAATTTCTCTTACGCATGCAAATATCTCGAGGTTCATCCAAGTGCAGGACAGCAGATCAATGAAGAGCCAGAGCCCTTATGTTTCTCGTACTGCATTCATTTCCTGTCGGTCCGCAGATCTGAGTTATGTCATTTCTTTAACTTTATATCTGTGTCATCTTGTTATGGATTCATATGTGTACTTTGCGCTGTTTGGCTGTGTTGCCAGGTCAATGCAAATGTACTGTTCACACACTGTTGTCCAATTTTTAGGCTGCAGTGCGCGATGGCAAAAACTGTTAATGCCCAGGGAGTGATCAACTAGATTTAGTTTGTGGTTTACACCAGTTAGTATCTAATTTTTGGGGCTGATATGTAAGAAAAGATGGAAGAAAAATCGGCTCTTGTCAGATAAATGCTCCATAAATCATGTTAAAATGATTTTTATTGTTTGTGAGCAGCAAAAACACCAACATTAAGCAGGCGACTGGTTATGGAGAGCACAAATCTCATCCTGCACAATACGCCAAATCATTTTCTCAAAATCAAAGCCAACTCAGAAGTGCCTTCTCAACACTGAAGTCTAATGGGCTCCACAGTCTGACGATATCGTACACAACATCAAGACACAAGTTATGTAAGGGAACAGTCTAATGGATGTGGATAAATTGATCATCTGGCTGCCAGCCGCTCTTTCACAGCTCTTCTTGTTGAAGCTGCTCGGCAATAACACCTCTCCTGTTTTTTTAAAACAGACATCTACAGAGACGCACAGTAGCTGGTGTAAAATTCACAGTGTTCATCTTTGCCAGATCTTTCAGAGCATTTTCAAAAATAAATCTGATTCCAACTGGGAAAGGATAACACACATCAAAAAGGAGATATTTGTATGCTAAAAAGAAAGAGGTTTTAGCCAAATTATACCCATTTGATGGGTCACATAACCTTCAGTACAGTACTAGAAGGTTTTCTTCAAAGCACACCGTCAGCATGCATGATCTAATGTAAATGCTAACATACCTGGGTCAACTGCATTAATAATTCACAGCATTCTCTAAAATAACACAACTTCACTACTTTGAGATGAATTATTCAAGGCAGTACAACAGATAGGGAAACATGTATGCTATGAATATGGCACGTCAGGGTGTGGGGTATCTCATATGCTCTCTGTATATACTGTATGTGTTCTATATTAATCCAATAATCTAGTTTAGGCTCAGCTGCTTGCTTTACACACGCTCTAACAACATCATTTCTGTGAACGGCAGGACATTTATTTTAAATTCACATGTAATTATTCAGTCATTGTCCTCATAATCTAATTACAAATTAAAGTAGATCCACTGAAAGCCTTAGCATTAGCATGCATGCTAGGTTATTGCAAGGCTATTCCCAGGCCAGGGAAGGCCTCCTGGCTTTGTGAATAATGAACTGTGTTGCAGTAAAATTCCAGTTGTAATAAATCACGGCCTCGGGTTCTTTTGTGTTTACACAGGCACGGGGGAAAATCTGTTAATGTGCAATGCTCGTTACTACATAACATAACCGATGCCTGCAGCGTCATTCTCTAAGAATATTTGCAAAGATGACTTCGAGGCTGAGGAATAAATCAAAGCTAACAGATGTATCATCGTTTCCAGACATTTGGATAAATCTGATGAACCATCCCGGGACAAAATCAGAAGCCAGGACACTTGGGAAACTCGTAACGTCTTAATGCATTGCCATGTCTAATAAAACAAAATTTTCAATATTAAATTATCAGGTAAATGTTTTAAAAAACATGATTTTTTTAATCTCAAATTCCCAAAAAACTTTCATTAATCCATTAATGTATTTATTTATTTACTGTTTAAACCTGACTGAACTGAATGCATCACTGACTCCTCATCTCTGCTCATTCTCTGTTGTTCCTGCGATATCTCACAGTCCTGCCGTCCTTTATACAAGCCTGTCAGTTTGTTTTTAGCACGTTCGCTTGCAGCATCATGGCAGAAAACACTCACGTGCTGAGGAACATCCTGACCCTCTGTCAATAGTATGCAAATTTTGCCATTTGTAGTTTTCAGATTGATTAATTTCAGTCAATACATTGCCAAATCTTTGGAATCAATAGCCCTTCTTTGCACAATTCCCATGGTGCATGAGGGTCCAAAGGAGCCTTACAGGATAATGACAAACCATGTGTTGAATCCTGGCTAAAGGTGATTATTACAGAAAATATAGTATTTTCCTTGTTAAACCCCAGATTCTTTTTCTGGGTTAGAAGCCTGGTGTCTGATCGGTTGTGGAGAGCTGCTCTTCTCTTGCACTAATCTCCCTCTAAACCGTCCCCTTCTTTCATTCCAGACACCCATGGGTGTGGCAAAGCCGATCCACCAGCTTGAGTCGAGACGAGCCGCAGTTACCGTCTCCACGGCAACCAAGGGTGGATGCAGAGGTCTCTGTAGGGCGGACAGTGCCTCTGTCGCGAGTTAAAGTGATCGCCATGTAGCAGGTGGTCCTCCCTCCTCCAGTGAGGGTTAGAACAGCCTGCAGGGCCACAGGGCCCGGTCAGAACCATGCCATGCCGGGCTAGCTGTCAGCTCACATTAGCACAGATCACAGAGCTAATGCCAGTCTGTGGCCTGCTTTGTGTCGGCATCAGCCTTATTGCAGGGAGAGAGAAAGACAGCAGGCAGCTCCTGCATGAAGAGCTTCTTGAAGCCGGGGTCCAGGGACTCCCAGCATTCCTTCAAGAACCCTCCAGAAAATGAGACATTCTTTAATTTCACTGCAATTTACTTCCCCAAAACAGAATGCGCCAGCTTGATTATTGCAATCATAACTTTCCCAAGATTGTTAATTCATGGCTCAGTTTCACACTAAATTGAAGCAAAAGTCCGTCTGACAACAACTTAAAATCACAGTTGCTGAAATTAACCAACTGGAGATAGAACCCCTCTCCTCCTCCTCTGCGTCCTCACAAATCGTTTTCACAATTGAGCTTCGCTTTTACACTGAATCGTCAAACACCTGCGTGCATTCAACAGAGAGAAGACAGTGCCGCTTTTAAAGCCTTTTGGCTCGAGTCTGCTTGCAGTAGGGCGAGAGGTACTTGACCACACACTTCACCTTCAGTGCGACGCCGAGTGTTACACTCGGTTGCGGTGCTCACGGCTGTTAGACATTTAAACAGTGACTCCGGGGCTAAACTGCCAAAACTACCGTTAGAGGAACTCAATAGCCACAGCATGTAATCAACCTCTAAGGGTTTTTTTTAATGGAGGGAGAGAGAAGCACTTGTGCTTTATACTCAGCCTCCGCAGCGGGAGTCAGAGGGTCTGTCATTCAGGTCATTTATAGAAATAACTGAGAAAGATATCGGTAGATTGTCTGCACTGTATGTGTGCATATTCAGTCGTCGTTTTAAGAGTAAGAAGAAGGTACTCATAACTGCAGCTGACAGATTTTAGGAAACTGAGCTGCTGTCAAGAATATAAACTGCTGCGATACCAAAATTACCATATTATTTACAGCAGGGAGCAGGATTGTTAGCAGCTGCTACATCTGGAAATCTACAGTATATGTGGTTCATGCCACTACTACAGACTCCACACATCCACAGTGCAAATATATGTAGAAAAGCCACAAGGCATGCGATAATGACCGAGCAAGTGAAAGCAGCATGTTTTTATTATCATAATATGGAAGCTGCAAAAATCATTTGGGATCAGGATGTTAGAACAAGCAGTTTTCTTTCCATAGCTCCCAAAACAATTAGAGTAGAAGACAAACTAATGGTAAAAGAAATGACTATCATCTTTCCTTGCTCCATAAAAGAGAGGTAGCCAATCTAATCTGTCCCTTAATATTTTCCATGTTAATTGCTGTGCCCCTGGTAAACTGGCTCAGGACCTCCCTAGTGCCCTGTCTGCGAGTCCTCTTCAGTCTTATTGCCTGCTGTGACATTATACACTTTCATTAAAAATCGTGAATGGCGAGACAGTACCAGCTCACCTGCAGGGTTTTTGGCACAAATCATATCCTCCAGGAAAAAAAAATGTTCTCAGCTCCACAGTTTGGGCTGGAGCTCAGTGCCAAAGAAAGTGAAACCCACCACAGCAGGTGAAAATGTTTCTGCAACCAGACACCGGAGAGATCTCAGATAATTAAGTTCTCTGTTGGCTTTCCAAACCCACAGATGCTCATCGGTAGCCCTCGGTGAACAAGCCTGAATGATAAATATTAGGTGTTAAGGTGGTGTAGTCTCAGCAGGGAGCCTCTGTGCTGCTGCTGGATGAACCGATGCAGTTTATCCCATGTGAGCCCGCAAGCGGATGTATTGATTTCAGAGGGTTTCATTTCAATGCATGATGGGAGGCTGTTGGTAGCAGTGGGAATACAGACCTATGGGCTTCTGTCTGTTTGAAATCCCGTTTTTACATCTTATTTGACAGTCTTATTCTGGCAGTGTTGTGTAAACAGAAGACACATGTGAGAAGCAGTGAAAAACTTCAGACATACAGACGCAGACTCCACATAAACCATGACCATGAGTTCCTCCACGACCTTGTAAACTTTACAACCCTGTTGTTTTATAGACCGGATGGATTTGCTGTTACAGTCTGTTTCTACTTTGTGTGACAAACACACAAATCAATGGACATCATTCACTTCAAAATATCTGCATTCAAAGCTTATAATTAACAACTGAACTTCCTTCATTTAATAGGAATGTAGAGATGGTGGTTTCCTTGGTTAAGGAAGCTGGAGGTCAGAGGCCAGGGATGTGTAATAGCCATGCATTGACTTTCTTTCTTAGGGAGGGGTTTCGCTTTCTTTGGCATGTCTTGTTAATTAAGTACACTGTGTCTCATTTGTCTATTGACTGCAAGACAACATGCTTAAATATATGGTAAAGGTCACAGCAGAGGGATCACCAGACTAAATGGGTTTGGAAATCTACAATTTGACCAGCAGGAAAGAAAGACTGGAAAGATGTGAGATGACAGCAACACTGTGTAAAACATTGCTTTGCCTTTAAGAACTGCAGTTTATAACAGGCTGAACCACTTTTGGAGAACACTGCAGTTTAATAGAGAAATAAAGGAGAATAAATTAATGTTGTTGTGTCTTTATAGTCGGGTTCTGCTATAATCAAAGTTACACACAAAACAGAGGGGGAGCAGCAGTAAAGGAGGAGACAGCCAAAGCTGCTGTAATTGAACACAGCATAGATTTTATTGCCACTGCATTATTCACAAAGGCCACTGCATACTGTATCGCCTCATGTGAATGACTGCAGGGGAAACATAAAGTTGCAAAGAGAGAGTGTGACTGAGAGAAACACTGAGATGAAGTCTGACACAGCGGGCTGTAGAAAGGCTCGCGATGAATGAATCTCCCAGACAGCAATTTGAAAGCACAAAGTTGTCTGCCTCCAAATGGACTGTGTTCTGCCCTTTAATCAAAGCCGCACAGCGATGGGTCCCTGGAACAAATCGAGATGTTACAATCGGAGAGAAGCGGTGGGGGTTTGAGAAACAAAGAGACAGAGATGTAGAGTTGATGATAGTGCATCAGAAGGTTCCTCAGACATCCCCCACTACTCCCATTACCGGGCACGTATCAGCTATAAAAATTCAGCGGCCGTGGAAGAGTGCCTTATGGAATGAGTATACCAGTTTCAGCACCACGGACAGCGAAAGGCCATTCTCCCAGATGGAGGGTCGGAGGAAAACGATAGAAATCAGCTGAGTCTAAAACGGAGACTGTTCCATAGTCAGCTGCAAAGTGAGAGTGAGGATTTAAAAAAAAAAGAAAAAAAGAAGGCACAGCTCCTGAGTTCCCCAGTTCCATCATGTCATCCTTTCACCCTGATTACGATAAAGGCTTGAAGGCATCTTTAACCTGACAACCACAGCGGTGCCTGCCCTGTGTCCACACTGTCTGAATATCAATGGGTCCCATATCCAACAGGACACTAGTTCTGGTACTTTATACAATATTTTTTCCCCAAAATCCAAAATTCATAGACTATAAGGGCAAAAGGTTATTTGCAGTCTGTACTAATAACTGAAACTTCCATAGGGCAAAACAAAACAACCAAATAATGCCACTTCCTCACAAAAACTTATTTAAAATGGAAATTCAGTCCCATTATCAAGCCACTACGCCCCCTCTCCCATCTGAAAGGAGCGAGCTGGTGGGGGGCTGGAGGTGATGGTGGCTGGATGACAGCAGTGACGAATATGCTGACGATGTGGCTCTTGTCTGGGTGAGGCGAAGATGTGACCCTGTTCTGCTGTGCATAACAGGACAGTCAGAGGGTGAGAACACGTTATGTGGGACTATGTGTCCGTGCGAGTGTGTGTGGGTTAGAGACAGAAAGATTAAGTGATGGATGGAAATGGTCATTGCAGGTCTACTCTGCACTGTATTATGGTTGTACATCGTTTCCTATGCTTTTTTCTATCAGGTCACTTGGTAGCTGAGCACTGAATCTGGGGGGACATGACACAATGTCAATGGCTGAATGAGTCTCTAGTGAGGTGATCAGCACGGAGGTAGAGCTGCTTTTATTACTAGCCATGATTCACGACTCAACTATCTCCCCCTTTCCTTCCTTTTTTTTTTTTTTTTTTAACCACACCAACCAGTCAGTATGCTGCTTTTTAATCACGTCGCATAACCGATACCTATTGAAATGGTCCTAATGAGAATCATTTGTAAAGCCGCTGCTGTTTCACAGCATTAGCCCATTTATTAAAAATATCCAAAGTTTTCCTGAGGCTCTATCCATCCTAATAAAATGTAACCTTATTTTCTTTGGTCCACCACAGTGAACAAATTGAATATCGTGACCCTCCGGGACCGATGTCACTCTCACTGACAAACAAACGCTTAACGAGTCAGCCGTTTGACCTAAAGCTCAAAGAGTAGATTCGTCCAACTTTGATTTCACCCTGGGAAGGAAAAAATGTCAAATTCACAGCTTCATATTCTGTCAAGCCACACACTAAAAACTCTCTACCTTTCAAGTCCACTTTGTTGGATAAATGAGATCAGACTCCTGCAGTAAGCCGGGCAAAGAGTTACACCATAATTGCATCAATGAAGAGAGGTCGCTGCCACACTAGAATCTATTGAAGTGAGTGGCTCGGCCTGTGTGTGCACCCTACTCCAATTTGAAATCTCTGTGGGATCTGCGCTGTGTATGGGTGCGTGTGTGTGCAAGTGTATGAGGGTACTCGCTCTTTATCAAATATGCTTCACTGTTCAACACGTGCTGACAGAGGCTGACACTACACGGGGAGATTAAAGGATGATGTGTGATAAAGAGAGGAAGGAATCTGAGTCTCACATTAAAGGATAAGGGTGGACATATTCTGCATCTTTGCTATCGTCACAATGAGTAAGCCTGTCACTCACTTCTCTTTGACTTGCCTTTAGCTCTCAGCCTCCCGCTAATGACACACATAGGTATTGTAGTTTTTAGCAAACATTATTCAAACAGAAGTAAATAGTGCATTTACTAGGGACCATTTATAGCCATGGATTTGAAGTTCTAGTGAATATTTTGCAGCAGGATGGTGCTTTTTGGGGGATTTGTTAACAATTAAAAAAAAACTGAATAAAAATGTTTTTCTCAAAGTGTGTAATAAATTTAAAAGTGAATTCAGAAGTCTCTAGGATCTCACGAAGGCCCTGTTCATGGACATCACGGCAGGTAGTCACTAACCTGGTGCAATAAGCTAAAGAGAAAGTTGAATTTCCTAAATTTGTCCTCTAAGATGCTTCCTGCCATTTAAAGTTGCAGTGTCAGCGATTGCTGTAGAATAACAGAATTACCTATGAAATACAGGCTTTACAGTAACACATACACATCACGGGTACACACACGGTCTTCTGCTCCTTCTCTCTGTCCCTTGGTCACACAAACTAACACGCAGCAACCCACACATGTACACAGGGGCCTCTTGCTTTCGAAAGCTCACTCATCCTTTTAATCGGTGTGGAATCCATTAAAGTGGGTCAAACTCCCTTCCCCATCTGCCCTGGCCAGATTTTAAATGCACGAGGGCTGATTAAAAAAAGACCAAGAAAATAGGGCAAATGCCCACAACACACACACACATACACACGTGTACACACCACTCAGGAGACCAGCGGCAGGAAACAGATACCAAAGGGATGACTGTGTGTTTGAGCGTGTGTTGCTCAGGGTGTTGGGGGTATTTGTAAGCAATTACAGTGTGCCAGTGTAACAAATAAAAGGTCAAGCACTTCGACTTCAATCTGTCGGCCGTGTATCAATTTGCCGTGTTTGCGCTAATTTGCATATGGCCACCTTTTGTTGTTCCCTCAACCGTCCCTGAACACATGACACGGGGAGGGCGGGACACGAGAACCGAGGAGGGGAGGGGGAGTGTGTGTGACAGGCGCTGGGTTAGACAGCTGTGGGGATAAGCTAGCTCCCACAGCTGGGTGTGAGGGTACATGGACGTGTGTCTGCTCTATGTTTGAGTGACAACAGATCTTTTCTGTGTGTTTCACGGACCTGAGTGTGAGTTTGTCTTTCTTTCTTTTTTTTTTTTTTGGTTTATTTCTTAGCAGTCGTTTGTCTTTTCATGTATGACCGCATGTTGCCGTGGATACATCCGCACACACATTCACGCCGCTATTCAAATCAGGACAGAAGCAGCCCCGCGCATCAGGCAGACGCACAGCCTGCAACGACGGAGAAGCTCTCACAAAGCTTCCACATGTTCCCCTCCGGATCAACCCACAGCTCTGTCCTGGTGTCATGTGATGAGTAGTGTCACCACAGACTCTGCTCTGATGCATGTACAGAGATCATCAAAGGGGCGGGACCCTGCATTTGGCCTATCATCATGCTGCACAAATGGGGATTTCCAAGATTAAGAGTTGACATGCAGTAGATAGTGAGAGGTCACTAATACAGTAAGTTGAGCAAAGATGTGACTGAAATGCATTAAAACATCACTACAGCTGCAACTTAATATTTTGTTCCATTAAACATTTACAGGGCTGCAACGAATGATAATGTCATTCTCGATTGATCTGTTGCTAATTTTCTGGATTAATTAATAAAATGGTCTGTAAAAATGCCAATCACAAAGTCCCAAAGCATTCTGCTTATTAAAAATGACAGTTAATCAATGGTTCCTGATTAATTGTTGACAGCTGACAAGTGGGGCTGTTTCAGTTCTAATTATTTGAAAACACAAGTTTTTAGTTCAACAAATATATTCAGTTGAACTGATTATCAAGATAATCTTCACACAAGCTTTGTACAACAAACCAAGGGCACATAAAATAGGCTACTTTACTAATAAAGGCAAGAGAATTCAGCTGAGGTCCATTAAAGAATAAACACAAAGGCAGACTGTGTCCACTGGGGATAAACTGGAAGTTTAGGTGAGTCGGGAAAAATAGGTGCTTACTTGTCATTCACCTGATGAGTCATCGTGCCTCGCAGACCTTCCCTGCTCCATAAGCCTGATTGGGCTTGTGAGGGTGTTCAGGTGTGTGTGTGTGTGTGTGTCTGCACCGATTTATGCACTGGAAGATGTAGCGCAGAATAAGAGGCACTGTGCCATTCCAGCACTCAGCCTAAGTAGCACACAACACAAGTCTAAACGTCCCTGCGTGGAGGTAAGCACCGGGCTAAATGAGAAGTAGCACTTTTTAATCAGCGTGTGCAGCCGTGTCATCCGTCTTTTCTGTCAAGCCCCGGGTGCAAACCCTCAGTCAGACTGTCAGCAGGGAGAGCCAAACGAGGCACGACTTTAATGGTTTGATTAAGCGGGGCCGGCCTGGGCTGTGGCCGTGCTTACAAACAGAGCGCTGAGGACAGATGCTCACGGACGAACCCGACCCCAAACAGCCACTCTTTAGCCAAATTCCCCCTGCGGCCCGAGCTGCCGCAAACATCCCAAAAGCCAGCTCACTGCAGAGGAGAGGATTACTTTGAAGGAGAGCAGTGAGAACCAGCTCATTTCCTTCCTCTCCACTTTAACAGGGGCCAGAGGGACGAGTAAAATGTATCTGACAATCTGTCAGAAAGTTGGCTGCCAGCTTTGGTGTCACTTTGCCTGAGCTCTGATTAGATTCGGTAGTCAGTGTTACCTCGTTGTTGTTCTCCAGCTTCTTTCAATTAGCTTTACAGTATGAGCCTCCTGCTGTAACAGTACCTTCTACTGCTAGAGGTGAGAGAGGCTGAACGGGCCATGGAAAACTATGCATTTTAGGCTGAGAGACGGAGAGGGAGAGAGAGAGAGAGAGAGAGAGAGAAAGAGAGAGAGAGAGGCCTTTAGGGCAGAGACATTACAGCTGAAAAGACTAATCACATGCAGTGCTAATTTGGCAACCAAGGACAAATACTGGGCAACAATTATATCTCATTTTTCAGGTAGCTCAAGCCTGACAAACTGTTTGGCAGGGTATTATGGGATGGGAACAATGGGATATTAAACACAAGGACAGGGACAAAGCAACTAATAATCTAACAAAGGAAAGATCCAGGGTTGAACTAAATTTGAATCCAATCTCTTTAAAGTGACACTTGCAACAAACAGGGAAATATCAGTGAAATATACTGTTTCGTGATTTCAGCAAACAACTCTCTGACAGCGTCTGGAGTCTGACTCACAACACTAGATTCGACTTGTTTGAACTTTTACACTCGGTGAGCTTATTTCATAAAATCCCAAACCCCAGAGCTGCATTCATCTCACCAGAAAAATTGCCTAGGGAGCAGAAACATTGTGTGCACCGTTTCTCCAACTGACTCTCGCTAGAACAACTCTATGAAGTGTTGCATGAAGATGACATTACACGAACACTTCCTGGTATAGCGGCTTGCGGGGGTACCCAACATATCTGTTGGAATTTTATAAGGCAGAACAACAGTTGTGGTCTTGCTCTGAGCATAAGAACCTGTGTCACATTACACCGCTGTGAACCCACTAATGTGTAGATGAACATACAAAAAGGTACCAGTGAAGACACACGTCCCACTATGGATCAACACTTGTCTCATTCCCCTTTGTCACAACATAGAAACAGCCTGTAAACTCTGCTTTTGCTTCTTAGCAAAAGCTCATCATCATGCTGATAAACTGAAAAACAGTTGGTGAACATGGTCACTGTGTGCATGTTAGCTTTCTGATTTTAGCATTTACCTCCAAGCACCTCAGTGTGGATGGAGACTTTTAGTCCTGTTTGTACTGTCTCAGTCAATTACTAAGCCATCCATCACTTTCTAACCCAGACATAATTGCACAACGACAGCAAGGAAGATGTGCTTTTTTTAAATTCTTCCGTGTCTGTGCTTCATGATAATGTGCCACCTCTATTACCTCCAAATGTCCTTAAAGAGATATCGGTTAAGAGCTGGCGCAAGATACAGAGTCTGTAGACACAGCTGTGGGGCAGACTAGCGAGCTCCCAAACTAAGCAAACTCTGACACTTCTGGGTACATGTTTGCAGAGCCTGGCGGTGAATACTAAAGGAACCGAACAACTTCATCACCCTGATGGAGCCGCCGAGGCTTCAAAAGGCACCCTACTTTGCAATTTAATTCAATTTGCCCCGGCCGATTTATAATTGCAAACTAGGAAGGGCAATCTGATAAAATGAATATCATTAGGAGTTGGTAAACAATCTGCGAGGAACTGTGTTAAAAAAGGCTGTACTGAGAAAGTAGTGATTTAGCACGGCTCAATGCAGAGATGCATGCTTCTGCTTAACCACGCGAGATGGATCTTACATTACCTCAAGGGTGGAAGAAGAAGATTTGTGATTTATGTGTATTGAAGCCGCCCCAACACTGACTTTCCCTACAATTCCTTTTTATGGGGATTTCCTGGGACTATAATCTGTGAGCTGGGACGCCTTTGATTTTGTGATATCAGTGGAGCTTCCTCCAACAGGTACGAGCCCTCGGGGAGCTTTTCTTCACTAATGATTTGACATGAAAAGGCAAAGCTGAGGTTTACGAGGCCCCAGACAAACACTGAAGGGGAAAATCTTCAAATGTGAAAGTCACAGTCTCTGAAGTTAGAGGGCAGACAAACAAGATACTGGATGAGGAGATTTAAGAGGCAGAGATAATGATACTGTGCTTTTGCAGTTCCTGGCCTTTCTTTGTTGTTTGCTGTAGAAACAAGGAGACCGCACAGTCAAAACAACTTAAAAAAAAAAAAAAAAAGAACTCAAACTTGTAGTGTTGAAGTACAGAGGTGACACTCTGCTCTGTTGCTGCCCCAGATTGTGATTAGACTGATGAGGCAGGTGGTATTTCTACATAAACATCTCATCTAAAGCTAAGCTCCCATCAGCACTTCAACTCTCTCGAAAGGCAAACCACAAACCACTCTCCACTCATCTTCAGTAAAGCAGTGGCTTATGAAATCAATGAAATCATGCTGACTGCACCTGGATGCAAAAAAAAAAAAAAAAATTCAACCATCATCATCTTTTTTTTCCCCCCTTTTCACACTGAAAAAGACAACCAGCAGGTTCTTGAACACTGCTGTGAGAAAGGGAAGGAAAAAAAACAAGAGGTAGATATCTGACTTTCTGAAACATCTCCTTCCATTCTTCCTTCCACCCACAGTAAAAACAGAGCTCTGGCTTGGTTACAGGAGTCATGTGGAACACACTCGATCGATATCCACTGACGCTGCTTCATTGCCATGCATGGGCTCTGGGCAGAGCTGAAATATGCACGGGCAGCGTACAGTAATCAATGTAGGGCACTGTGCACATCTGTCCTTATTTCTCTTTAGAAGCACAGAGAACAGAGCAGAATTAGAGCACAGTGCAAATTTAGATATACAGGGGGTGAGATACAGTTGGCCAAGCACGAATAACTGAACATCGTTATACAGTACATGAAGATGAACTCTTAATTCTAGTTTCCCATGATTCCACACTCAGATGTTCTATTTAACAAGCTGAAGTGTGAAACTGTTAAAAATTTTTGCACTCTTCTTTTAGTATTATTTCTTCTAAAACCTCAGAGTGGTGTTTTATAAAGTCCTTTGTGTTATTTCTTAATGGAGTATGTGATAATACAGTGTGCACATACAGCGTACTCCTGAGCACCCACATGTGCTTTACCCTTAAGAGTGTTTCTGGCTTCATCTCTCTGTATCCACCCAGAATCCAAAACAGTGGCGGAGTGCACCGACTCTGAGGGAGTCACTCCGCACACGCAGGTAGGAAACACCCGACAATCACTGCGCTGCAGACAGTCACAGGCTACACCTGTAAATATGCCACAGCAAAAGCCACAACGCATCCTCTTTTTTTTTTTCAAAACAGTAAATCACTGACAGCAAAAAAACAACAACAACAACAACACTCAGAGACTGCATTAAAAGAAGCAGCAGGTTACAGACAGACAAAAGGACTGAAGCCACAGTTCGCTTGCCTGGAATGTGTAAAACCTCGTCCCATTCGGCGGGTGCACCTTGGGGGAGTTGGTCCCCGTACTCATGTCTGAGAAAATCATAATCTCTTTGATGGGCAAACAATCCAGAACTGATCCGGGTTTTATTGTTTTTTGTTTGGTTTTTTTTTTAAATCAGCCAAACGTAGCGTCCTTCACAGAAACTCTGAAACGATCCGAGGCAAGGACTCGGATCAGCCCCTGACCCGACGCTGCTCTCCGGGCATCAGAAGGTGGAGCGCTCCGGTGAGATGGGAAAGAAAACCGCGGCAACAAAAGTGAAAACAAGGCAACTCTCGGGTCTCCTTTGCACGTCCCCACTCGCATGCAGATGCCTACTGTATGCGCCTTCCTAGCGCTTCGCCTGGAGGGAAAAACCCGTGGAGAGACGCCGGCTCCATGGTCTCCCGTCACCCGCTGCAAGCAGCTCTGACAGCCTTTCGGACGGCTCCGTCTGTGTGTGGATTATCACCTTCCTCCTCCTCTGGCTTCACCAATAATCAGTCAGAGCATCACAGACGGGCTCAGCCAGCAGCACACACGGTGCCTGGATTGGCAGCAGCGACAAACGCTCGCTCTTTTTTTTTTTTTACACTGTAAAAAATGACCTTTTTCTTACAAAGTCGTTTTAATGGAGACAGTTAAAAACTGCATTTCCGCTCATTTCACTGGAGTGTGATTATTCAGCTTTTTGTTGCGTGTTTTTCTTTAAAGCGACAGTGTGAAAACAGTGAAATCAAATAAATAAACTTTAATTGATTTATAATAAAAACAATAATAAATGAAGACACATTTGAAAACGTGTCTATACTACTTTACTTTTTTAGGGAAAAAAGACGATTTAAAGAATCAAGTCAGGATGATTAAATGACTTCTATGCTGCGCATTGTTTTTTTGCAGTGTAGCTGCGTATTGATTGGAGGAGGAGACGGATGCTTGAATTCCTTAACTGTGGCAATTTTCTCTGTGGAACAAGATGATAAGTTATCGCCATCTAAAGCTGTGATACTGCATGAAAGATGGCCTTGTCTGTTCACTCAGAGAGCGGAAGGTTGGTATTACTGTGGCATGTCATAGGCAGAATCCCTTTGAATTCCTCTGAGCGCGTTAAGAGGAAAACTGCAAACGGCAGGAGGTGGTTAGAAGAGTAACTACAGGTCAGAGGTTAGAAGTCAGAGCTTTACTAAAAATCAGTTGGTATCCATATGATGATGGATATGAGGCAGTTTAGTGAGCGACTGTTTAATCAGTGTTGTCTGAGGGAGGTCCTTCCTTCACCTTCACGAAAGCACACAATATAAAGTTTTAGTGTGCCTTCGTCTTAAAGTTATTTGTCTGGGAACCAAACTCATCCAGCTGACAGACACACCTCTGTGATAACCATGAAATATCACCTCCGAGCGTGAACTGTTATTCAGCTTTGTCACTGAAAACTGAGAAGCACACTGATGTGTTCTTTCCACCATCCGTTATCCAGCAGAAACATTTCCACCCCGCACACTGACTCATGCTTTAGAAGCATTTCCACAGACCTGCCATGTTCCCATGCACTAGGCTTATATTGATTTGTTTTTTTTAATTTATTTTTGCTGATGCACTTTTAAGTTTTCTCTGAAATACAACTGCTTCAACCAATTTAAGACAAGTTCATTGACCAGAGGCAACTTTTACCCTCAGTTTTATATGAAGAAAAGCACTTCCACTTTAAAAGACCTCCAACCGGGAGTGACGTGTCTTTACTTTTCATCCAGTTTCTCTCATCAAGTGGCCTTTTCATGAGAGTAATCCACATTTGCTGAATGGTATAATCCAATTCTCTCAACGATATGAAAAAAAAGAAAATCCTTAAATATGAAATTATTTTCTTTGTGTCCATTGACCAGGGTTCTAGCATTCAAGTTAACGTTTTCTATCTTGATGAAGTGGACTGAAAATTGGATAACAAAGTAAAATATTGAGCTATTATTAAGATATCAAATCTTGTTTGGTCACTATAGGAAGAAGCGGAGCAGTTCATGCTCTGGTCTGATTTGGTGCTGTTAGACACAGCTCAGTAAGCTTGATTAAGCTGAGTGGGCTGAACTCACCGCTAGCCCCGCACTCTTCAGAGGGATTTGGTTCTGGGAGACTTCAAAGTATTTGCTCTTGACATAGCAGGTTAACAGCATTTCCAGCTGTGTAGCAGCGGATCCCATTAACCAGACTGAGCAGAGGTTACACTCCTGACCCAGGACTATGAACCAAAAATAATTCTGACCTCTTCTCAAACTCAACCTCAACCCTGTTCTGTAACACCAGATATTAACAGAGGGCTTATCCTCACATGTGTGGTAATAAGGTGAGATCGAATGCTTTTAGAAGACTACCAGGAATAATAATCAGCAGTAATTAGGGGAGACGACCTCAAAAGCGCCCAAAATCATCTTTCCTTTTTTCTCCTGTCACTTAAGGAGCGATGCATGCTGGGAAGTGAGAAACTATCCCCTGATCTCTGCTTTTAGAGATGTAGTGATATAAATGTTCAGTTTAGGAAAGAAAATTGTTGTAGGTGATGTTATAATGGGACAAACTTGAGATTTAGTACAATATCATTTTAGTATGAGCTTCAGAGAAATGAAAGAGCACAGATAAAGGCCCCATACCTTAGTCTTTATGCTCTGAACCAGAAACTTTGCTTCACACTGAGACGGCTTCTACTTTACTTTTCTGCTGCTCTGTGTCCTTTTCCACTTGTGACAAGCTGTGCTCGACCTGCTGCAACATTACTACAGAGTGGGAGTGTGGATGTGCAGGATCTTTGCTATCAGGGGCTGCTAAGCCCTCCTGCACATCAGTCACATAAAGAGACTAGCCTGTGTGCTGCAGTGCACTGGACTCTGACGTCATTGTACAGATGTGCAGTGGGCATGGCTTAGTGCTTCTAAATGCTCATTGGTTGGAGCCTCTCAATCCTCTCTGTGTTTTCTCCAGCTCTGATCGACACTCCTCTTTGTCTTTCAGCATTTCCAAAGCTGCCAAAGCATCACAGATGGAAAATTATATTTGAGCCAAGAGACGAATGCAGTTAAAGAGTGATTTAAAATTAATAAAAAGAGGTTACTGTTGTACACGTTAAACAGTTAATAGAATTTTTGATCAAAGAATTGTATTTAAAAAATAATATTTCTAATCAATATTTCATCAAAGTGCTTATTCGCATGGTCCCACCGAGGCAGTTTGTGCAAACGAGGAGACGGTTAGATTCTAATTAAACCAACACCTGAGTGAGTGAATGTGTGAGAAAGTGAGAGTGTGCGTCTGTGTTCATGTGATTTCATACAGGGCTGCACGTCTTCCCAAATGCATCCATCTAAATCCCTTAAGAAGGAAAACACACACAGTCCTGTTTTATCCATCAAAGAGCTCAAACAAATTGATTTTTGGTTTGAAAGCCCGTGTTTGATCAGTCCACCGCCCCAATCTATGAGGCCAGCTACAGCCTGTGACAGATATATATGTGTGACAGATATATACCAGCAGTGATAATAAACAAACTGGGATATGAAAGGCATGTGTGTGTTTCCACGGTGCAAAGCTAATGTGCATTTAGGTAGGGATGTGTGATTCTGCGTTGAGAGATCTTGTTAAGGACAGATAGGAATTCCTCATTAAACCCTGAGCTGTTCAGCGAACACACATAAAACACTTGACAATGACCCATAGCAATAATAGTGGGAGTGTGAAACCACACATGAGTACTAGCAGGGCTGTGGTAACCTGAGGATATGTATGTAAATCACACATTTTCATTTACTCTACATGTGTGCGTGAACTGTATGCCTCTAACACACAACGTAGGCTTGTGACAGAGTATTTTGCTGTAAGCCTGTTCGGTCAAACAACCACTTAAACTGCAAATGAGCTGCAAACAAGGAAAAGAAAAGAGTGACATTTTGTGCATACGAAATGAGGATTCGGCCACTGCAACTCCATCTTGCAAGACGCTGTAAGGAAGCTAAACCAGCGAGGAACAACAAGAGGCGGACCAGTATTAGCAAGTGTGGCAGACTTCTGCAACTATGAATAAATTGTTTTGTGTTTGAAAAATGCAAATCATTCTGCACGAACGTAACATCATTGGCTGCAGATCTTTTTCAGCGGTGAACACAACACAAAAGTCAAATTAATTGGTTACATAAAATGTTCGTATACAATCTCCTAAAGGCGACAAATGAGATGACAGAGAGCAATTATTCTGGGAACAAGAGTAAGAGTCTGTCCTGACATGCAGAATACACAAGTACACATTTGAAACCGAAACTGTTAAGAGATATGAAGATGGAGGGAAACATGACAATTTATTTAAAACAAACCTTTTGCACGATGAGAATGTTGTCTTGAAAATGTCTCTAATTTAAATGGTTATCCTCATCCAAAGGCTAAAACAACATTTCTTGGAACATTTCTAATGAATCTGTTAATTATTTCTGTGCAAAATTATGTGTCAGTCTGGCAAGTGACAGCCCTGGAGCCATCATGCTAGCATGGCTAAAAATGCCCACTGCAAATTCCCAGAGCCTGAGGTGACATCTTCAACGGTTTGTTCGACTAAAAGTAAACAACTCAAATACTCTTCTGTCAACTAACCAAACAGTGAGCAGATTTTAGCTCTACATGGAACCACTAATCACATTAATAATAATAATAATAATAATAATAATGATACGTAATATTGCAATGTTTGGAAAGAAACCGCTGGGATATGTTGTTATGACACGGATCATGAAATGGACTAAAAAAAAAAGAATAACATACAGCGCATAATACAAATGCTGCTGTCATTTCAAGCTATCCTAAGTTGGTAGTGCTTTAAATAGCACGGCTCCAGAGGCAGTTCATCCATGCTTCCACTACTCGCCGAGATGCACATTTGATATGCAGCACATGATAAATCACTGTGGGCCTGCAGGACTGGGGACACTTGGGGAAGATGGTGGCATGTTAGAATTAGCATACTCTGTTGTCACCATACTTGGCACACAGTGTCAAGCACACACTCTTAACAAGCTGACTAGAGACGAGGCCCTTTAAGGTGCTGAAGCTGTGCTGTCATGTACTGTAGTACCTACTGTATTATAGAGCTCCCCAAAGAGCTCAACTGTCAGCTAAAGCAATCGGCAAATCTGCACTCATCCTCTGGGTGTGGAGTCAGATTACAGAGAGACAAGGATCTATGAGTCTCAAGAATAGGCTTCACTGTATCTCCAAATACTGCAAAGAAACAGGACATATTCGAGGACAAAGCGCTGAACAAAAGGAGCTTTTCTGATCGGGTTTTCATAACATTCCTGAAAGAAAGTTTTTGTGAAGAAACTGTGAGGATTTCTCTCTTATTCTCTATGCAACTACGCTCAGTCTGTAGCTGAAGGGCCCCTCTAGGCTGCACAACCCTGTCACCTTCCATTATCAGACTTGTCGCTGCCTGATTGGGGCTTTCTCCATTGCCATACTCTGCACCAAACTCTACTGGCTGTTATTAGCATCAAAAATATTATTCCAAATTGTTTGTGGCTTCATTTTCCTCAAATGAGTCCCAAAAAATATCTAACTGCTTCATCCTTACAACCAGAATACTAATATTTCTAAGCACATGAAAACAGTATTAATTGCTATGGGTGAGTGTTTTTAGGTGGCTTTTGCTCTGAGAATGTGAGGACTGCACCTAATGCTGCCCAAATAACAAGTCTCTGGACTGGCCTGTTTTAATATCGTCCAGCTACAGGATCTTACAAGATTACCCAGTAACACTCCCACTACATCTGCAGGTGTCAGTAAAGGTCGTGGGTCCCTCCCTGCACAGAGGCATCCTGGAAAATGAAGGTCTGAATCGGAGCAGCGGAGGCATATTGATCGTGTCAACAGTCATGTGTGGGCAGACGGCCGTAATGGATGTAGCCCCGGTCCCGTCACTGCTGAAACATTAGAGAGATATTGTCAAGGGTACAGTGTGTGTGAATGTGTGTGTATGAATGTGTGTGTGTAGCCTCAACCAGTCAATAAGATGTGACTCAAGGAACAAAATGTTGGTGGAGACAAGAAAAATCAGGAGGTCTGGTTCTCAGCAGGCCTCTTAAAGGTAAAGCGGGTTGGACAAAAGCCTGCGTAGAAAAAACTGCATATAGCATAGAGAGAAGCAGCTGAACTTCACTAACCAGAAATTATGTAAGGTGCTCAACTGCTCACTATACGCTTATCATTTACCAAATAATAAATTAATTAGATTCTGATTTTATATTGAGATGCAGCATATGATGCACTAGGAGGTGTAAACTCTGGGACTCCTGTGGGTGGACATAGCTTTAATTTAGGAAAAAAAGACCAAATCTGCATAACTATTGTAGCCACATTTTTTAATTTTGGATTCCAGGATTGTTTTTACATAAACATTTGGCAGGAAACACACTTCCTCCACACGGCTTTATCTCTCCACTGTAACACACTCTCCAACGCACCCTCTGACTGTGTCTTTCTAGTCCTCTGAGCCTCTTGCCTTTTGTCCAGTGTGGTCATTTTAAAGCTCTGATTCATGTATTCTTTTAGTCTTTTGGCTGCTGTGTGACTTCTTCCAAGCAGCAGGCCAGTGATGAAATCTAAGGGACCATTATTTTCCATTTTTGATGCAAGATTTCAGAGCAGGCTGTGACATCCACTGCCAATGGAAAAATAAGCTACTGAGGCAGTCTATAACTTATGGTATTGCTTGCCATCCTCTGGGAAATTCCATGTCTTCTGAACCGTCGAGTTGTTTTATCCCCCTGAAAGTTAGTCTCAAAGAAGAGATTTTGTCAGAAGGTTGTCATTTTTCTACAGTATAGCTAAGATAAAGGCAGCCCTTTGACAAGGGAAAAAAAAACTATAAAAGGTTTACAGGAAATGGAGCTCACAGCTCTTCTATGCTTTCAAGGTCACTAAGGACTTTAGGTTTCATCCCTGTGGTCAACTTGGTCAACTCACCTCTCAACCCCACTTCCGTGAATCCCGATAGCAAATACCAAGGAAGCCTATTATCTTGACCATGTACATTCCCCATGTTCTTTTTGTCGATTTTACAGGTCTCTCAGGCCTCAAGAGTAACGCTAAGAGCGCTATAAACAATGACATCGTGATTATTTCCTGCAAACTGGTTGCTGATAATTACAAAAATGTTCCAAAATCAGTGCAGAAATGATGCACTAGAGTTAAAATGCTGCACACATTTCCCCTGGAACACAGATATTAAAAGTCTGCGCACAAAACAAAAACAAATTTAATATTGAATAAGATTTAACATCGTCCCACAGAAGGTAAAATTATATTTTGTTACTGGAGAGAAACAGTCCTTGTTTAATATCGAAATATGGCTGTTTTTCAGCTGGTCCCACCTCATGCTGTATATTTAGCTCTTCCAACACTACTACTAGTGACAGGTATTTGTTTACTCATACATAAAATAACACAGACAGAACCAATTCCAGGATGCACTTGCAGAGTCTATGGGGAAAGTAATCAAACTCAAAGCGAGCACAGAGCGGCAAAGCAGGTTTTCAATCATCTGTGAGCGAACTAACGCCGCATCACAAACACAAACACGCAGCTTTCGACTGTCCGTATCGCGTGTGCTCAGCAGTTCTAAAGAAACATGCTGATTCGGGTATATTAACTGCCAATCATTGTTTTCAGCGTAGTTATTCATGTACACACGCTGACAGGCAACATCCGAAGGTTACATCTGTTATTTTCTACATGAAAATAGAATCTGACAAAAGGAACGGGTGAAGTTAAAACCGCGGGCTGACAGGCTTATTTTACCCCCGGCTGCACCGAACATGCACATGCTCACAGATCAATAACTAACTGTACACACTCTTTATAAAGTCCTGTTGCATCTATAGGATTAAATAAGAGACACTGAAGTTATATGGTTATGTTATAACAGCATCTCAAGGTGTTAGCTGGCTAGCTGTTAGCATCTAATCACAGCTAACACTTGTCAAATGTTCAAAGATGCTATGTCAATGCATTTATACTGTAGAATACACTACAATAAAACATGTATCTGGTTAACACAGTAGAAGTGTCCAAAACTTCTTAAAGTATGTTTAAGCATCAAAGCGGTGAAATAAACACTCCTTCTTGCAGCTGCTATTTTGAGGTTTCTGAAAGATAAAACAAAAAAAACATCAGATCCAAAAAGTCATACATAATGGCTGAGTCACAAAATGCAGAGCTCTGATGTGAAGCCGCCCACATCTCATTCTTGCTAGCTGGCTCTGCAGCCTCATTAGAATGTCATGAAGCTTTTTCTGGAGGCATGAATCACTTAGTAACCACATTAGAGGAGAAATTGTAAAACTACATTTAACTGTGTTCATTTGTGTAACTGTAGATACAATCTTTAGCTTACATAATTTGAATGTATGCATTCTTTACTGTGTTTGTTGATGTTAAAAGTTCAAAAAGCTAAAAAAACAAAAAACAAATACTGAAACATATCCCTGCCATAATGTCAAACGCCGCATTGTTCATGTTTGCCAAAAACCTGCTGTTGTGTCTCTGCTGTCAGCTGGAAATTTGGCCTGGTTTATAATGGAGCACAGTACTGCAGGGGCCCTGCTGAGAGTTACAGGGAGCTTGAATGCATCTTGACTCTTTGTTTTACCAATATCATGTTCTCTTGTAAGCACCGATGTAACGTTTGCTCTTTTTGGACCAAATTACAGTTAGATTATACTCTCATGTCATTTTTGATTCAGACAGAGATGGAACCTGAAGGACAAAGCAATGCAACCAGGTTCCAGCATCAGGTCCAGCTGCCGTATTTGTCTGGGTCAAGGAATGGAGATTAACCTTGAGGAAACAGGCCACAATTCCATTTCACACCTGTGGAAAAGGCCTTTTCTCAAACCGCCCCCGTGCACCCTCTCACTGCCCACTCTCACTCCACGTTTGTGTGTTCATGTGTAGGGCTCGCCACATTAAGTGCCATCCTAAACCAATTAGTGGGGAGTGGAAGAGGATTATTAAACCCTCCAAAAGTGAGTCTATATCGACGCTGACTTACTGACCACGTGCAGCGCCTGTGTTGTGATCATCATGGAAGATGCTCCGTACGAATGTAAGATCTGTCTGACTACAGAACCCTTTTCAGTTTGTAAACATTAGAACCTGCCGCTGTATTTAAACCCTACACCTCAATAAAGCTGATTCTCATTCTACCTGAGTGAAGCTCAGAGCAGAGACAAGATGGCAGCTTACACTGACTCTGGGGATCTGAGGGATTCTGCTGCAGTCAGGCAGCCTGGGATTACACTTCCTTTAACAGGCCAGGATGACACACTACAATGTGATTACTCATGTCTCTAAAAAAACTATGACATTACACCTGAAAATAAACATAACTAATAAAAATATATGTTAACCTACCCTGACAAAACTTACCCTACTCCACAACAATGCTAATAATATCCCAAATACACCGTTTGTGGCAGCTCTGGGAACATCTACAGTGACGTGGGTTGGCTGACTTAATAGGAGTCATTTTGAAGGTGTAATGAGCACTTACACATGCACAAACATACACTACTGTCAGTCCACAGAGCTCTGAGTGGGTGGCTGATGCCTCTTAAATGGAGTCCAAAGCAAAATTATGTAGAGCAGCTGCGTGTGCATGCATGTGTGTCCGCGGTATTTTAAAACTGAACAATGTTAACACAACAGTGGTTCTGCGGGGCTGTTAGACATGGCCTTTTCATGATTAATGTTAATCTCAAAATCCAGCCCAGATCAAATCCCCAGTGTTCATTCTTGATCTTGGAGAAGAGCCTCGAATCTGTGAATGTAAATCAGTTTTTGTCAAAGTTAAGACAGTAATCTGTGGCGTCGTCAAGAAACACATTTGAAACCCAGTTTGTATTTAACAGTAGAGCGTTATGATGACCAGTGTAATTCTGGATAAAAGCTAAAGCCGTGGCTTTACTGCAGGAATTTAATTCATTTTAAAATGCAGAGAGGTCATTTGATGATAGTTCACAATGAAGTAAATCTTAACTGGTCTCATTACTATTGCAATTTGATGAGACAAAAATTGTGTAAAGTGAACAAGCTTCAATCAGCAGTGGAGTTTCTCTGCTGTTGCTGAAGGCTGAGAGTGAAGGAGGAAATCTAAGAGGAGACATATTGCACCATAGAAATGAAGTGGATATTGACACAATCAATCTTCCAACAGTATACAAGCACATCTCGTTTTATTTGGTATATGTGTATGTGTGCGTGCGTCTTTCTCCTAACCACCGTCTCCCCTGATTGTTTTTACTTTATTTGCAAGTTCAGGCTCATCAGTCTTCTCCAGCTGCACAGAGGGGGGAAGGAATAATCTCATAACTTTCTCATTACCACCCCCAGCCTCATGAAGAATACTGCTGCTGCTCACAGATAACAACAAACCTTGCTTTTGGGACGCAAAATGCCATTTCTGCAGCAGTTTTGTTTTCTGACTCTGAAACTGATTAAGTAATCCAATAAAGGGGTAAAGGAAATAAGGTTAAAGTTCTCAAGATAATGAAAAAAAAGGTTTAAGCTGTGCATATGTAATATTTAGGGTGAGTATTGGATGAAACCCAGAAAAAAAAATATGACTACAGGATAGGCATAAATCCACATCATGCACCAAATATATTATTACCATTCTTGTTCAATTAAGCCAGAAAAATCAGAATTTATGGAACAATTATGCGCCATTGCTGCAGAGAGGCAAAAAGAAACTCCTGCTTCAACTTTAGAAAGTTTGTGAGCAACCGAATCCACCAAAAGCTCATTAACAGGGCGGGCAGAAGGTTCCGCTTCTCTAAAGGCCAAATCATCACCGTGGAGGTGATGGATGGAAATGAAAGCTGTCTCAACTGTTTTACTGAGAGAACACACTGTCCCCTAACAGACTATCCATCCTCCCCGATGTGGACACAGAACACTACGTCTTCTGGCCTGTCGCTGGCAACCAGCAGAGACCTGCACTTGATCACACGCCTTAATTGGCCTCCTGACAGTGCAAACACACTCATACAGACGAACAAACACATCAAAAGCAAACAAATTAAGCTGTAGAAAACAAATTAATGCATGCACAGAATCTGAGACATCATCTTCCATTTAGGATGAAAAGTTGTGTGTTAAATCTCTGCTAACAAGGTCAAAGCAGTGGTTTCTACCTGTGTCAACACTGCGGTCATGAGAGGTAACTTCTGCAGTCAGTCCTCCTCAGTGAAGAAGGGAGGAGCAGAAAACCATCTGTTTCCATCTTTATTGAAATTGGCTGCTGCTTTTAACCTGATAAAGCCCATTATGAAGTCTGAGGGAGTTCGCTGACACAAATGACTTGTGATTTACAGCTTTGATTCGCCCTTTGCTGGAGAGCCAATTCATATTCCGCCAGTGGAAGTATCAAGAGAAACAGCCTCAGAAATGATCACAGCTGCAACATCGCTTTGCCAAGATCAATGGATTAGTTTAATGAATGCTTGAGACGTGTTAGAAGATATCGGAGAAGATGTACGAGTAATGGTCTATGCACAGTAGTGAAGGTATAGAAATTAGAGGATGAATAATGATGAGTTTGTGTTGCATGAACTGGCAAACTGGAGGCTGGAATTGAAGACTGAACAGACTTATTGTCAAACAACACCATCTGCTGGGCAAAGACAGCTGCTGCTTACAACAGTAGAAGTCACTGCTTGAAATCAAATACATGAGATCAGTGTAAATCAATAATCCTATTACAAAAAAAAAAATATGTAAGTAGGGGTAATCTCACCTGGGTATAAAAAATCATATATCTGAAAGTGAATTATCATCATGTTAAAACACTGAATTTAAATTGTGCTTTTCTAATGATTTTGAACAACACAGTAACTAAAATTGCAGACAACTGTCCACTTTTATTTAAAAAGAATATATGTATTTCTGACGCATCTTTGCAGGAAACTGTTCAGTCCAGTGACACTGAATTAGTAAAAGTTCACGTTTGACTTTTCTGCCACAATACCCTGTGGGTTTTTCCATCGTTCATCATCTATGGGGCAACAGGATTAATCTCTGTTTGACATAATTATTTCCACACCTCATCAAATCCACAAATAAAACCTTAATCTACAAACAAAACCTGAACTGTATATCATTAAAGTCTTTAAATTTCATATTAAAACGGACTCCTCCTTTACTGTAATACAGTCTCTGTTCACTGTGCTACCTGGCTTGGCCACAAGATGGCAAAGTCCTACAACAAGAAAAACTGTAACTTGACTGCAGCGAGCAAATAGAGAGAGAGGCTGACTTCCTGAATCAGGCTGAAAAAGACAAGAAAACAAAGAGCAATATAATCCTCCATTTATGTCATGCTATCAACAATAATCAGTTTTTCAACTTCACTGTTTTCCTATTTGTTACGTGCCTTTATTATATGTACTGTGTTGTTACTTGGGAGAAGCAAAAGAAATAAAACACTATATTCTCCATGAGGACCAGTTAGCATTCAGTCACACTTGAGTCCAGACCAGTAAGGCTTTTTTAAGATGGATCCTAATTTGTTTCTTTGTACCTCAGTGCACTTCATCAAAAAGTGTTCCTATAATTTTGCACTCTCCGTGCTGCTATCCATCATTTCTTCTGCCAGAAGTCAGGTATGCGCTTTGCATTTTCACTCAGACAGGAAACGGTTCTGCCTGCACGTATCTACTGTACATCCTCTTTGATCGATAGACACAAGGCATCACAAGGCCTCGCGTCAGCCATCAGAAGGAAGCATCCTCCCACACTCGAACACAAAATCCATATGAGCCGCTCTCGAGGAAGCAGCACCCAATCGGAGCAGCAAATTACAGCAGCTACTATAATCCCTCGCAACAGGGCTGCTTGGAGTCGGCTGCAGCCGGAGCCTCCAATCTTTAATGTTCAACCCAGGCCCCCAAAAAATGAGCTCTTGTAATGACTGGTTATTCCCTGACTAAGCAGGGTGTGTGATGCACAGGTTGTGGTTGTGTACGTGGTTGTGTGTTGGTACTAGGGTTGAATACAAACATGTTTGAAAAAAGAAAAACGTGTTTTCTCGTTCAACAAAATATGCCAAGACAACATTGCTGTACTGTACTTAACTAGAATTCTGGAGCATTTTTACATTGTTGTATTGAACTTTTACATGCGTGTGTGTGAATGTTTATCCTGACTGCAACGTCCACATCCTTCTCAATGAATGAACCACTCTACAGTCTCACTACACATTACCCGCTGCTCTAATTAAACTCTACAGCACTTAGCATCTCTCTCACCTTATCTCAGACCGACACTGTCCTTGGCCCACTGACCACTGCAGCTTGCTCAGTCAGAAAGCAGGCACCGCTGTTTTTCCTCGGGCACTAATGAAGTAGGAAATAACCTTTAGCCGTGTGACATTTCACAGCTCCTGCTGTTGTACAGCAAGGGCAAAATGTTCTGAGAGGAGCTGAGGGTGCTGGCCTTGTATTCCCCCGGCTTATATTAAATTTCTTACATCTAGATTAGCATATTCACACATGAGCTTTAGACTGAACTGAACTGTCAGTGCCACTGCGTTCTCCTTAAAAGAAGTTCAGATTTAGTCTAGTTAGTTGGTTTAATATGATTACACACAGGTGGTTGTAATCATATTTTACCTTGCCAGTTATGGCAGCTCCAATAAAATACAGTAAAAAACGGCTTTGAAAGAGTAACTCAGTAAAACCACCATGCCATTAATAATCTTGGTCAATGCAGTGAGCTGATGCAGACCTGAGACCTGACTTGTGATTTTTCCTCGAAGACTTTAGACCTGACACGAGACTTTTTCTCAAAGACTTAAAAACAGCTCTGGGAAATAACACAGCCAGGTTTCCTTCACTGAACTCGCCAGATCCTCTTCATCTTTTTGGGGATATTGGCTGCCATTACTGCCCACTTTTATTTACCGCTGAGCATCCTTCACTGTGTAAGCAGGCCTGTACGCTGCAGCAGTAGCTCATCTTGAGTCTGTTGCACACAGCTCTGTGGTCTTAGAAGACTAAAACTGCACTTGGCTATTGGATGAGGGAGCGAAACCTCCGTTCCCACCCCACTTCAAGCTAAGACAGTAATGAGATGCTGAGCCTGCTGCTCTCAATTTCCCAAATTAAAATGTCTCCATGGGGGCTTCTGTGGGAAGAGTGACTGGGCAACCTCAGATAGGTGAATCTTCGGCTTGAACATATGTGCACAATAAGGGATATGTTTGTGTGAAAGTGTGTATAAATGTGTGCTTGTGTGTGGATCTCCGACTCCTATGTTACCACGCACTTCTTTATATTCAGCCCTGTCTGTTCACTGTCGAGTTCTGACACATTCACTTATTCAGCAGAGCTACAGCAGAACTCAGTGGCAGTTTCACGAGATTTTGTTCTTTGATGGGAAACATTAAACAAGCCACAAAGCCCTGCATTAATCTGTAAAGGGCCAAAATTTAGATCCTGGGCTCCTTATTAACACTCCATTCCTCCATGACATTTTCAGCGCAATGTGTTTTTCCGTAGTATGCCAGACCAGTCTCTGGTGCCAGATTTGTGTGGTAATTTGATTAAACACATTAATTTAGGATTACGCAACATAAAAGCACAAAGCTGAAATAAGTAATCCGAGTTTCAAAGTTCATTATCGACTTTGAAAACAGCGGTTAAAAAAACAATCTTGCCTCAAGTTCCATTTATTAGCCAATCTGGTGCTTTTCCAGCTGCTGGTGAAGATCATGTGATGTGGCCCGAAAGCTTAAGGAGCTAATAAATAGACCCTGAGCGAGACTGTTTTGTCAACTGCTGAGGTCAAGAGCAATCTTTTAAGCCAACCAATTTTATGACCCTTATGATTTCAGTTGCTACATATCCCTGACCAAATTTTTCAAATAAGTTTCCACAAACCAGTTGGCACATATTCAGCCTGGAGCTTGCACAAAGCCGTCCATGACTTCAGCGGCGTATGTAAAACAGCACTGCACGTGTAACGAATGAAAGTAGAAAGTTATTTACCTGTGGCGCAAAGTGGAAAAAGGAAAGAGGCCGTGATCCGGTAAAAAACGGCAGCAAACAGAGAGAGAGAGAAGAGGGGAGAACAAATGACATCAGGTAAACATTTAAAACTTTGCTTACACTGGCATAAATTAAATGAACACGATAAAAGAGCAGGTGAAGAACTGTAGTGTGGAATGTAGTGGCACAAACAACCCCATTGTACTGCTCGCACTAAGATGGCTAAATTGAGGATGCTCTGCTGATTCTCTTCTGAATGACAATGTGTTTCTCAGGTTATGCATAAACCAGCTGTTGTTGCTCACAGGGACGTGTCGACAGGTTCTTAACAACACCCACACGCTCATCTTCCGGCTGGGCTAAAGAAAACCGCCGCTATTAGGAGACTCAAGGCCCGAGCCTCCCTCCACACACGAAGACGCAAATGAAGGAAATGACACGTACACAAAATGCACATGTAGACCTGCCAATGTTCGTGAGCGTCAAACAAACACTTCAAAGCGTGCTCTGCTCCCATGTAGCGATATCTTTTTTTCTCTCATCCGTCTGCACCTCTGCCTCTTTCTTTCCCTCCTCATCTTCTCCCTCTTTTCTTTGATACCAGACATGTGAATGAATCTCATGAAGAACCGTTTAGCCGTGGCAAAGTGCTGTGATACCACTGAGCGCACGTCTCCAGCACCGGAGGGATCAGCAGAGAGGTTGCTATGGATTCTCAAAATAACTCAGGATAAGGCTTCTTAGCTCAGTGATGTTAGACCCAGAGAGATGAGAGAAAGTCTCTGTTTTTTACTCTTGTCTTCCGTTTTTTTTTTTTTAATGAAATTGCTCAGCTTCTTCTATGACAGTAAACTTTGCACTCTGTTTTCCTAAAACAGCCCCCCCTCCCAACTCCTCCTCCCCTCCTTCTTCATCCTCAGTAAATTTGTGTCTTGTAAGTGCTTGTATGTGACGGTGGACAAGAGCGGCCCGTCCACAGGGGACAAGAGTGGAGAAATGGAAAGGGATGGAGAGGACAGAATCACCCAGCGGAAGAAGAGCACAAACCCGATTCACCTCTAAGGGCAAAGACACGGGGATGTGGTTTTTGAGCTGCTGTTTGTCACGCAACCCCCCCGCGTCCTACTCTCATCTCCTACTCTGGTTGTTTTGGGAATTTGGGAACAGACAAGGACAGTGATCAAATGTACTGTATGTAGTTCTAGAAGAACAATTTACTGTATGTCCGGATCTCTTTATTAATTAAAATGGTGCAGTGAGCTACAGCACATAGGCTGAAACTTTGTTTTCTAGCACAAAAAAGCCCCTGACTTTTTTTTTTAAATTTTTTGCCTTATTTTAGATCATCAGTGGTTAAAACTTCTAAACATGCTGCATCCTAACATCCACTTCCTGCCTTCCTTTCTTTTGCCAGGTGAGTAAACATTAAGTTTAGACCAATAAGAGCATTTCCTAGTAATATTTTTGGTTTGAGTCTATTCATCTGTTGGGACGTCTTTTTCTCTTTCTTCAGTTAATGAATTCCTTGATTCCTCACAATGACTTTCAGCAGCCTCCAAGGTTCAGCCTTGAACCAAGATTCAATGTGTTTTAGAGGCGCTCTTTCCTTCACAAGCTTCCAAAGGACAACTGGTGCTAGATCAACTCTACAGTCAGTTAAACTGTCATATACACACAGGTTTGTTTTAGATGGGAGTGTTTGCCAGAAAGAAGCAGGCTTGGTAGAGGAGGAAACCAGCTGTCAGCTCTATTTTCAATTCTGTGTAAGAGTTCTTCAGTCACTCAGACATGACACGCGTGACATCCATAACTGATGACCTCTATTTCTACTGCTCTGTCAGTCACATGATGAGCCCTGTTAGTCACTCACACGTCAGCAGGCAGTCACATTCTTTCACATGCAAAGGCACGTACCATCAGTGCTCACACACTTACATGAAACCCAATAAAAACATACTTGCTCATATTCACTTCTGCATGTCCATGCTCACACACTAGTGTCAGTCCACCTCCCTGCTGCAGCTCTCTCCTCCTCCTCCTCCTCCTCTTCCTCTTTCCTTTTCTCTCATTACCTCCTCTCTCCTCCTCAGAAATGTCAGCCTCCTCACAGATACATCGCTTCACATATGCTGCACCATTTGGCATTTGAATATCAATGTTGCACATAACCCGAGTCTTGGCTTCCAGGTGCTTAAGATGCAGAGTTCATATGAAAGATTTAAGGTCGCAGTGTGGTTGTAACGAGCCGCAGTGGCTCATGGGTTACCACGCATAAAGTATATGAACTAAAGAAGTGGACTCACAGAATAACCATGTAATTACATGGGTCATTGTTTTAATCTATTATTTATATAAGAAAGGTGCTGAAAGCTGGTCTGCCCTTTCAATTTATCTACTTCAGGCTACAGAAAGATATTTAAGTGTTTACTCCATGAATCACCATTTACTCCTCTTCCATTGACATGAGTTAATTACTGTGGCAACTGTGGTTTCTACTGGTAAAAAAAAACAAAAAAACTCAAGACCCAAAAGCAAAATATGCAGATCAAGCAGGGTCTTGACACGAAGAAACTAAACCCCTGCCCTAACATTAACGAAAATAAATGTGTCCTGATCTCAACCAAGACAATGAACCGTGAACTTTACCACAAACAACCACCCCTCACCTCTTCCAAAGGTCAGAGCCTACATTCAGTCAGTCAGTGGACTCTGTTCGATACTGAACATCAATCAGGATAAGCTATATCCCCTGTACCTCTTGTGTACTATCATAACGTTCGAATCTCTGAGCCGAGCATCTGTTTCAGTTCTGTTTGTCGGCTCAGATACATCCACAGCAATCTGAAAAGGTCATTTAACAACACACAGCAGTTTATCTCCCCAGAATCTTCTGTCATTCTGGATTTAATCAATTCTATCCGCTGCACAATTAAACTGTGTTAAACTAAAATTTCATTAATTCCTTTTTCAAATTTTATTTTCCATTATTTCATAACTGTATACCAAATAATGTGTTTAGATTTGTCTTGTCTAATACATAAAGAGCAAAGAGATATCCTACTTCTAGCTCCCATGTCTTTTGTTTTAGGAAAAAGAGTCATGACTTAAAAATTATTTTTACGGTGCGGTTGATGGAATATTATTTGGTCCAGGCAGTCAGAAGAGTCTTCGAAGACTCAGTAAATACTTTCAAAAAAGCAGCAAGCGCTCTTAAACAACCCTCTGGGTTTTCCAGAGAGCACAAGGAATTTAACGTTCAAGGTTTGATTTGGCTTTTGTGACTCACTGCTGCACAAGCTCAGGCTTTGATCAGAAGCACATATCCACGGATCTGAGCAGGTGGAGCTACGTGGAATATAGCTAAACTCTTTTGACAGCACAGTAGCAGCTGAGTATCTGAGTATGCAGCCGCAGGGAGCTCCATATTACAATGACTTCTGTCTTATACTCCTGACTGTTGCACACCTCTACTGGGGCAACTGGGGTTTAGCTGCCTTGTTGAGAGTCGAGGATTTTGCCCACCCACATTGTGCCAGTAGGCTGAACCAGTGATCCTTCAGCTGCGAGGTCACTTCTCTGACCACTACTAGTTCCCACCGCTCCATCAGACTTGTGTGAGCAGCAGCTCGAGAGGTTTGGTGTTTGCCCGAGGACACAGCTGGAGAGTGCTAATTTCAGCTTGGACGGGCAACGCTTGGCTTTGAATTTCTCATGCGATTATTGACCTGATGCAGAACCAGCGCACACTCGTGAGGCGAGGCGACACTACTACGAGGACCGCATACGAACGAGAGAAAGGACGCCCCAGCCAGTGCTCTCACACGTCAGCATATAGACACTGAAGGCCGCTACAACAATGTGTGAATGTATGTGTGTACATTTGTGTGTGTGACAGAGACAAAGACAAAGGCAGCCCAGTGCTTTGTGCTTTGCCCTTGTTGAAGGGAGAGATGAGATGTGTCTAAACAGAGATGGTGACATCACTTCTTGGCAGGCGGCTCCAGGGAGACCGTGATGCCTGGGCCAGGGACATGCGCTCATCCAATCACAAAATGAGCCACTGTATCTGTGTGTGAGTGTGTGTGTGTGGCGTGCTGTGACCGGGTCAGTCAGCACATACCTCCCACAGCTAGTCCTTAATCAAACAGAGGTAGGTCAACCCACAAGAAGTAATGGGAGTACAGTGCGAGTACCTGTGTGAGCTGACGTGTGAGTATGTGTATGCACGTGTAAAAGAGGGTGTGTGAACATGCAGGGTAGATATGAACCTTTGAGGGGGGGGCATGCCAGTTGGGGAAAGATTTTAAAAAGTGTGTGAGAAGTGCAAGACAGAGAGACAGTAAAGGGCTGGGAATGAGTGAGGGAGCAGTGTGTATGTGTGCATGGGACTGAAAGCGATGGAGAGAGTGCCCTGATGTGTGTATGTGAGAGAGATAGTGCTGGCGGTAAGGTGAAAAGGATAAAGACAAAGCAGAGTGAGGGAAGAATAAAAGCAGGGGGAAAGCTGGGTCATGTTGCCTTATGTAATTTACAGGTCAGTGTTGTGTGCTGCGTTTGAGAAACTAATCTCTTTGAGGAGTTTTTTTTTAAGAAAAATTGAGAAAAACTGTGTGTTTGGAAATTACATACACACAAAAAAAGAAACTTTCAGAGTGCACACAGCTTCTCGTACTCTTTTCTCACTGTTCAACATGTCTTCAAACCACATGGAGAGACAGTTAAGTAAAGGAAAATAAGCACACCTTTGATACACCAGCCCACATCAGTCACTAATGGGCTGCACTGTCTAAGAAAGCATTTGGGGTCGAGGGAACAAATGACTCAGATTTAATTCACATTTTTCATTTTACAGAGATTAAACATCCTTTTATGTGCAAAAAAGGAACAAAACTGTAGTTAAGCTTATTTCATGCATCTTTTTCTGTTGTTAGATTTAATATTGGACTCTGATCCTGATTTTGACAGTCACAGTCTATTCCTATTTCTTTTTCTTTTTACACAGAAAAGGGGCAAATAAAGGATATCTGGTTCTTATTCACTCTTTGCCTCAAAATTAGCTTCTGCATCATCAGTGACTGCTCATCGCTCACACACCTTAATGTCACACACACACATACTGACGTCGTTCTTTTCAACACACACTGCTAATGTGCCATTAGCTCATCCAGTCTACAACACTTCACAAAGTCACATTTCCCATTAGGTCCTATGGCTCAGCGTGGCATCAGAGATATAAACGGCACAGTGGATTAGACGAACTCATTAGCCTTTCAATATGACTCATCTCCATACAGCACAGAGACCAGTGTTTGAGCAGAGAATGTGTACAGTAACTCTCTGACTCTGATCGCACCCGGTACATCATCACATCTCTGCACAACAAATGTTTGCTGGTTTTAAATTGGATCACAATGGTCCTTTAGCCCAATTAGACAGATTGGACAGCGTAGCGTAAAGCTAGCTACAAAAGCTGTCTGCATTTTTGATGCATCGTATTGACAATGGAAGCCTGAAACAGCGCAGGCGATTTTCTCCTCCATTGATTCCATCCCAGAGACGCAGAGATTGGATGCACACGAAACAAGGCCACGGCAACACAAATGATGGATCAGGTGCTATCGCAGGCTCCTTTACAGCAGGAAAACATAAATGAAATAAATAAACAGAGGAGGAATAAATAGGGGAGACGACAGAGTCAGATTGGTTGGATTGGACAAGTATACGGCAAATATGTGTATATGTGTCAGCGTGTGCGTCGAAAGGATGCGTCCTTATGGCGTGCACTGAGTCGAGTCAGTGTGTGAAGGTCAAGGACACACTCTCTGTCTCTGCCCCTCTCTCTCTCATCAGTTACCCACTGGCCATCTGTGCCCCAGTGCCTCTCTGCTTTTCTCCAATGACCATGTAAAAACTCACACTGTTACAAAAAAAAAAAAAAAAAAACCTCACATCTTGAAAGTGTTACCACTCTGGAGCCGGTTGTCACAGCCAGCAAGGAGCACCACCCTGTTAGCAAAAGGACTGTGAGGCATCCAAATATGCAGGAAGGGACACAAATACAGTAGTTGGAGCTGCGGCACATGAAAAATGTCCAGACCACTGTAGAATGTATTACTGAGCTGAGAAGCCGAGCCTGTTTTGTTTATTGATCATTATTACCTTGTGTAAAGAACAAATGTTACTATGAGTTCTGAGGGTTTTCAACCTCATTTAAACTTTTTCTGTTTTAAAAAGCTGCGTTAGTTGATTTTTTTTTTTTTTTTGGCCGCTTGTTGGCAGAAGAACAGCAAGTAATAATTCTCTGTGGGTTCATCACTGTGAGTGAGCCCTTTCACTTTATGCATAGTCATTTTAATCCATTGTTAATATGAAAAATATTGATCGGTGCAGCTTTAAAGACTTCACTGAGGCGCTCAACAGCTCCACAAAGCTCGACACACATCCTCCATCAAAGGAGACAGTCAAACATTTTATTATTTTCTTTTCTACCTGTTTTGTCAGCGCATCCATCACCTATCCAGCCATCTATACACTGCCCCGCTTTTGTGTGATCTGTAACCAAGTGTATACTTCCCTGGAGTGATCCTCTCTCAGTGGTGGCTCGATCAGTCGACACAGTGTCCAACGATTTCTCATTATGATGATTAGTACAGAGCTCCTAACATTTAAGCCTTGGGTGAAATCGATGTATGTGTTGTAGTACAGAAAGAAATAAGTGTATGGATCCTGTAGGCTGTTTCATCAACACTGATCTGTACAGACACTATTTCACCTCAACTCATCTTAACTGAAGTATACAGTACATCGGCATTACCAAGCTTTAGTTGGTTAACTAAAGCCTGGTAATGCCAAATATACAGTAAACAATTTCTACTGGCAGCCATATTTGTTTCCCCTTGAGCCCTTCCCCCAGCACATATCCTTGATTATCCTCTCCTACATCCCCCTTACGTTCGTCAGCACCATGGGAACCCAGACTCTCTCCGCTCCACCCAAGCTTCCTTCAGGTCTTGTCTCTGTGGTAACCTTTAGGCGCTCTCAGGAACCCCAGATGGGCCTCCCATGCAGACAAAGATCAATCAGAGCGTGGAAACAAACAAACACTGAATGAACACTTTAGAAAGTTAAATAAACTGGATGTCAAGAAGCACAACCCCTGCAGGTCTTAATACTTAAACTAGGATTCATGATCTCTGTCAAAACCACTGGGTGATGTACCAGACCTAAAAATACAGCAAAGTGTGAGTCTCAAATCCCAGCACCTCACTCTCCTGTTTACGTGATCTCACTTTTAAACTAGTGAGAAGTCTGCAGAACTAGTGTGAAAACAGCATGTCCCTCCTCAGTGAAGACCAGAGAACTGACCAGGCATGCAAAAACCGAGGTGTGTTAAATCAAAAACCACAAGGATGACCACAGAGCACTGTCTGTCAGGTCAGCCTTTAAAAATAAAACATGTCAAACAGTACCTCAGATGGTTACTAACGTCTCTGGCAGCTTATAAATAAAGGATTCCAAGATTTAAAGTCATGTCACGTCAGTTCAAAGCGGTCTGTGTGTGGGAAACAGCTATTTTTAGACAATCCACTCAAGACATGTTAGATGAGAAGAGCTATGAAAGAACAAGAGCTATTATCAGTATGATAATTTCATGCCACATTGGGGATTGTTGTGTATATATATAAACACCTGAAAAACATTTATTTCTTCTAAAAATATTTACAGCGTCCTTTGCCTTCACTTGAACGGCTTCGGATACGGTATCTGAAGCAATTAGGCTAACCCTGACAGAGATTTGAATGAACTCTGCTTTTTATATGCAAATATTGTTTTTCCTTCAGTGTTTGTGGAAGTTGTAAAAACTGTTGTCTGCTTGTTGTGTAGCATTTACAAATACTTTACATGAAAAGTTTTACATGGTCCATTTAGATGAACAAGAAATGTTTGCCTGAAAAAGCCTCTCACACTTTAACATGCAACTAAATTACATTTAAAAAATGCATGTGTCATTTAGGCTGTGGACCAGTGTAAAATCTGTAATTTCATCATTACATTTGAAAGAATGGTATTTGTTGTTCTGCTTGTTGTGTAGCATTTACAAATACTTTACATGAAAAGTTTTACATGGTCCATTTAGATGAACAAGAAATGTTTGCCTGAAAAAGCCTCTCACACTTTAACATGCAACTAAATTACATTTAAAAAATGCATGTGTCATTTAGGCTGTGGACCAGTGTAAAATCTGTAATTTCATCATTACATTTGAAAGAATGGTATTTGTTGTGGATAAAATAATATACAGTTTTCTCTTCATTGTAATTTTTGGAGAAATTATCCCCCAGAGAATTAACATATTTATTAATTAGAAAATTAGTTGTGTTCCTCAAGGCTGAAACAGAGACTGATGAAATGTTTTGTTTACGCCTCAGACTCCTGCGTCACCAGCCTGCAGTGTAACAGAGAAAAATGATCAATTATCTATTCCACTGTGTCGGGCCCTTTACAGAAACTATTCATCCCAGAGCCTCATTTGCAAGGGCAAAACATCATATAGGGAAGTAATGAAACCTCATGCTTTAATAATTAGCATTTTGTAAAACATTTTCACATGGGATAATCATGTACAATGAGTCATACCACCACGGCGTTGATTTCACCGCATAAAAATATAAATATGGTGTGAACCTCATTACAGTTTGTTGGCTGTTTTAACAAGAATTGTCAGCCAGGAGAGCTGAGCTTTCAAATACACATGCATTATTTTAATATCTGTATCCACATCTAACATACAAAGGCACTCATTGAACATTTTGTTACCATAATAACTGCATTATGGTTGATATTAAGCACTAAACACAGATGAGGCCAGTTGAGATGCGTTTAGTTTTGCAGGCATTTGGTCACAAATCAGTGTGTTGGATAACTGGTGTATTGGTGCTAGAGAAAGAGCCAAAGAACACCAAAGTAATTAGGATTCACTGTCAGGAAATCATGAATGTCTGTGCAAAATTTTGTGCCAATCCATCTGGTAACTGTTGAGATATTTCACTGTGAATGTGACAGGTTTGACCTCACTGTGGCGCTAGAGCAAATGTCAGGGAATCACCAAAGTCAGTAGGATTCGTCCTCTGGACGCCGCAAATCTTAATTTATCCAATATCTGTTGAGACATTTCTACTCAATACATTCCAGCATGCTGCTAGCATGGCTTAAAGTGACAGCTACTGTGCTTTCACTGCGCATAGAGGCCTCAAGTCTGCCACTCCAGTCTCACTCGGATTGCTCCCTCTCCACTCCTGTCGTCTTTTTGTCTTTGTCCGCTCCTCACTGCTTCATCTGTCTCAAAATATCTCCCTTTGGTCTCTCAAGCCTCGAGGAGTGGTTGGTGATCACATTGTGTGCAGTGTGTTGGGGTCAAGAGGGGACATAACGAGTCAACGCTCTGCTTCGAAAGTAGGTTCATCACAAGTGAACACATGAAAGCGGACGCACAGCCACTTTCACAGCCAAGCCCTGTGATTTAGGACAATAACAGTACTTCATTCGGTCACAGGGTCATTTGACCACGCCTTCCTGTGTCATGACTCATTACCTAATCTGCGTCTGACGGAGGCATAGGCCAAGCAAATGACATCTGAAAACAATGTGACCAATACAAATTATTATTATTATTATTATATGTGAATTTCAAAAAAGCTAATTTGGAAGTTTCCACAGAATATCACTGATATGAGCTGACACCTGTTAAGAGCATTACACCGGCGATGTTGTACGTTTTGGGTTATTTTAGTCTTCATGTGCTCTACCTTCACTGGTATAGCTCCTCCTGTCTGTACCTCCTTCCTCGGGTCTGTCTACTTGCCAGCGTCTCACCAGAGGGGGTAGTTGGCTGCGACCTACTTTGCGAAGCAGAACTGGAGCTGTCAGTCACGCAGCTGTGCGTCACATTGCCTTACCAGCTGCTGAGAGGATACTGCTGCCTCACTCTGGACCGCTTTCTTCATTAGCACACTAGAAGCTTCCACACCGGATGATGAGTTCAGCTTTCTACCGCTGCTCTCCCCTCTGGGTCTCTTTGCCATAAACAAGACACAGGGAGAGGAACTCTTTCTAAAAAGCTAGCAGCTATTGCATAATGCTAGAAGCAGGATGTCTGGTGATTGTCAAGTGGCTCCTCGTAGGTAAAAGATGATTCTGGCCTCCTTCGCGTCCTGTGGCTCCATTAGCACAGGAAGGTGACGTTTACATCCATTAGCCCAGAATAAATGGCAGCTGATTTATTGAGACCATCAGCTCGGTGAAAGACTGCCAGTCCATTTACTAAACAGACACTGGCTGGCAGGAGATGGCTTCAACTCAACATTTCTTTTACCTACAGCTGCATTTACGTCGATTTACTCACTAATGTCTCTATCAAGCTCAAGCTGATGCCGTGACAACTTAATTTTCAAACTGTACAGGCCTTCACTTCTATTGCTGCTACTGGCCGACTCTAAGACGGAGCTAAAACTGAAGGATGACAGAACATTGTGAGAGAATTCAAAGGCTAAAACAGTTAAATGTTCTCACATAAAACTGGAATATTCAATCAGTCTTTCAGTAGAACAGCTGAAGATGAATTAGAGCACAATAAGGTCACTATAGACCAGTGTTTCCCGACTTCTTTGGCTTGTGACCCTTGAAGCAACGACTCGACTCGTGACACCCTGCCACAGACTGCACATCTGAGTTGCCAGGGGTTCCTAAGAGATCCTCTTGATGCCGACGCTGTGGCCAATTTCAGATGAATGTTTTGAGACTGAAAAACATGCGCTTTAACACCTTCCTCCTTTGATTATTTGCTCAGTCAGAAGTTTATACTTCCTCACGAATATCTCTAATTTCCTCTGTTAGTTGATTGAACCTTTATGGCGAGTTGTTATGGACTGAAAACTGAAATTGTACAAAAAGTCAATAACTATTTATGCCTGTTGTATCCAGCTGCTGCAAGCCAAGAAGCTGTCTGACTCTCGAGCAGTAAAGCTCTGACTAGAAACAAACATTCACACACTTTACAGCAACCTTGGACGAGGCTTGTGTTTGTGAGAGGTTGTGCGTGGGAGTCTGTGCACGAAAGCTGGACACTTTGTTTGAACGAGCAGAGTGAATGGGAAGCACAGAGGAGTACTGGGGAGAGGTTATATGGTGAGTTACAGCCTGGATTAGCCCATGTCTGAACACAGGGTGATAAAAGTCTGACCCCCGTGTCATTCGCAGCACATCCTCTGTTATACCATCACTTCTCTCCCTCCACACTCATTCCTCCTCTCTACCCTCCCAAGCCTTCCTTTCCTCATCACATCTGTTCTCTCTCCCTCCTTCATGTGCAAGTGAAACACACGTAACCATTCCCACAAACCAGAGGAAATCATCAATTAGCACTGTCACGTCGATGGCCAAATATAGACAAGCGTCGCAGTCACAGAGATATGTGTCATAACAACTGCACATCATGCTCAATGACAAAATGAGAACACAATTAGTTATCTCAGGGGCTAATTGTGTTCTTAGACAACTGCTTCAGTTGGATGAAAAGAAAACAGAGAGTTGATAAAAGAGCTGATACGTGGCGGTTTTTTTTTTTTTACACCACAGCCCAAGAGACAGTGTGTGTATTTCACTCAGGGCACAACCACATGATTATTTCATAAAGCTATAGATGCATTTGAATATTGCAGCTGTTTAATATTGCAGACTTAGCTGCAATTTATTCAGTATTCTAAAACTCCTCCACTGCAGTATCAATATTAATCATTTTTAATGTTTTATTTGGACTATTCCATTACATTTTTATTTATATTGTGATCTTAAATGTCATAATATATTATCCAATAATACACTACGCAGTCAAATATAGCCATGAAGTGTGTAGTTGCTTCAAACAGCCAACACTTCATGTGCATAGAGTACACATCCTCCCACCATTTATTTCTCCAGCCACCCACACAGGCATTGCACACGCTTGATACACTGGATCAAAACCCTCCAGCTCACTGATAACCTTTGAATATAGATTGATTTATACTGCAGCTCCGTGCACAAGCATCCCTGTGCCAAGCTTATTCCATCATTTTCTTTCTTTGTGAAATAAATAACCTAGACCTCTTAAGGCTTCATGATTGAAATCTTCATTGTTAGTGTTTTATTGTGGTCATTTGCAGGTCAGAGGTCATCCTATCCCGTCCCATCCTATCCCAGCATTCGGAGCTGAAGTGATTGAGTTGTTCACTCGAGTTTTGAGGTCGGGCGCTCGGCCAAGAGTCTTGACAGATGGTTGCGTCATTGCACTGCTCCATTTTATAAAAACAGCTTTTTAATTCCAGTATCAATAAACAGAGGAGAGTGACATCACACCACAAATCAATCGAATCGTGAATCAAGCAATTCATCACATCGTCCTGGATTCTTTACAGGGCTGGTAAAGATAAACACTGAGCAGACAGGATTTATCAAGCAAGCAGCACAGTGCTGATTGTAATCTAAACACAAGGCATCCAGAAATATGCCTATAAATATAACCCATAATATGGACGAAGGGACTGACATGGACCATACTTGGTTACTAATCCAAACTCCAGGGGATCTGCGATCAGCCGTGCATTTGTCTGCATATTACATGACTAATGCTGTCAGAGATGGAGGGAGATTGCCTAAGATTGGCCAATCAAGATGGTAATTAGCTGTATTAGGCATTTCAGCGGCAAGTCAGAGCCAAAGGCAGCAGATTAAAACGAACTGCTACTAATCTATATTCTGTGTGCATTTTGAGAGGTGGGAATAATAATGTACACAGAGCTATAAACTGTGAAAAGAAAAGGTTCAATAAAATCCAGTTTACTGTCCCCCTGAAGCCAACAGTCAGTTAAAGGCATCCATAAAGCATGAGACCTGTGATCCTCACATGCTGCAGCGGTGCAGGGATGGTTTCCCAGTCAGACTAGAGCCTAATGTCTTCAGTCAAATACTTCTTTGTTGGAAACAATGGAAACATTTTCCTATACACAGTCCGAGTAACTCGGTTAGCACTGTGCTGTATGAATAGCTTCAGTTTCTGCAGCACTGCAGCACTGTCTCAACGCACTACATGTCCCGCTATAATGTGGAAAAATCTGCAGAGAGCTGCTTAATGATAAGGCAGTTTAGACAACAGCGTGCGATTACAATTTTCCTGAATTTTCTAAAAGAGGCACAAATGTGAAATTCATCCACCGAGTACTAACAGGGGTAAAATTGGCTTTGATTGGGTGCACATCTGTTGTTTCCTCTATCCGTAACGTGACAGAGAATACACGGCAGAAACTGTCTGAATTTACTTGGTACATGAAACTGCAAGAAATCTAGTCTATAGAGCGTCTGCGCTATATGTTTACCACTTTAATCTTTCAGTAAAACAGGTACGATCCAACATAAGACATTGACCCAACAGGTGGCATTTTTTCTGACCTTTCTTTCTTTTTTTCGTGTAAAACACTGGATAGTTTTGCCTCTCCAGGCCTCTAAAAAATCTAAAAATGAAACAAACATACAAGGTTACCAGGGAAAAAGAACACTCCGGTCTCAGCTCACATATGCAGCTTGTGACAAGGTTTGTTGCCTGTTTTTCTGTCTGCTTTCTTGCTATTTTGCGCCCCTGCCTGAGCACCAGAAAACTATCCTTTAACAGTGCAAACACTCAAGCTCATGCTAACACTGGTACAAGACACGCTGTGCACAGTGATGCTTTTAGTCAGATGCTGGTTAGAGCGAAAACTATGACTCACGCAAACACAAAACAAAACAGTCTTCACATCCATTTCATCACTTTGTTGTTTTAAAGCTTTATTTATCTGGTGAAACTTGACTAAGTGCTGAAGCTGCTTTTTCCTTGCAAAAGCATTAGATTCACACCTTTCCAGCTACCCAGGTTAAACACAGCCTTTCACTGTTTAGTTTGTTAATTTGTAAGGGACAGTCCTCATTAATCAGCGGAAAGGAGATAATGCTTGTTTGTAAATGAGCTAAGGCTAATTTCCATCTGTTGTCCCAAACCGAATGTTAAGAAGACATCAAAATATATATATATATATATATATTTTTTTTTGTTTAACAAAAAAACGATAAAGTCTGCTGCACAGAGGACAACTTGAACTGTCTGAATAAAAGGTGACTCTACCTCTTACGAGAATTTGGCATCTACGGTGCAGCACCACAGCGGAGCGGACGTGGCCATGTTACAGCACATGATGTGCCCTATTGGATACCTGTGATAGAAGCTTGCCGGGCAGCAGCTGGCAACAGGAGGCTGGCACCAGATGACTGCTCTCAGCACAGGGAACAAAACAAGCAGCTGTGGGAGCGCTGGGTGGGTTGGCCCTGTCTTTAAAGGAAGCTAGGCTATGATTATCTCAGTGCAAAACAAGACCACAAAATGCTGTTAACATAACCAGGCCAGCTAGCAAACACTTGATGCTAATTAACCACTGCCACCTGCAGCTTACGGCTTTGCTGAGTGAGCCATTAGTCTATTGTTACGTTGCTATATATATGTTTTATATACTTAACACTCCAGTGTAAACCTCTTGAAATTAATCATATTTTCAGAGGGGTGCTTAAGATTAACAACAAAATGTTAATGAATCTGAATCTGACAAATGAGTGGATAAAACAAAATACATAACAAAAACATAACAAAACAAAAACAAAACAAGCCAACATTTTTGCAGTGGCACCTCACTTGTAACCTGCACATAACAGGATTTCACTTTTTGAGCCCAAGAAAACTGTCAAAGAGATCCAGTGAGTAAACTAAAGGTTTGTTTTAACAAGCACCAAAAACATCCGTTCAATTTTACTTTCATAAATCTCCATTAAATCTTTATGTTTCTCTGGCATTTTGAGTGACACGTCTCCTCATTACAATTCCAGAACTGCGGGTTCAACGTTTGCAGATATATAACTATAAGCAATGTGATTCTTGCTGGGTTTAACAACTTCACAGCATTTCCACACTGTGGTGGCTGGACAGAAGGAGTACATGCTTCCATTATCAGTGCAATTGTGCTAGTTCAGCTTTGCCACCGTGCAACTCTATGGACGGAGGATTTGTCTGTGTGTATTAAAGGGACTCCAAGAGTTTTCTAATAAAAAGATTTTTGTCTATGCTGTGCTCTCCTACAGGTCCCAAAATTCCTTTGACCAGCGTCAAAACCTGCTGCATTCAGCTGTAAATTATACGTGCAGACAGTAACAGTGACAGCAACAGTAAAAGCCAGACAGCGGACACTTCCAGCTGAGAAAAACTCTTCAGAATGCAATATGTCATGTAGCTCCACTGCGTTCTTGTGTATTGAGGCTGCTGTCACTTGGAAACTGATATCTCTGCTGCTACTATGATTTATTCAACATGCTGAATATTAGTGCAAAATGGTGTGTCTAACGGGACTCCCTTGCTGTTTGATTTTGGAGAGGCTGACACCAGAATGCCATTTACAGTTATCCAGAAGACATTCACGGTTTGGTTTTACATTGCTGGACGATTTTCTGCTATCACACTCTGCAAATATCTGGAGGTGATGTCACGTCTACATTTGTGCAGCTATCTGCAGGTAGACATGGAGATAAAAAAAAAACAACAATAAAAAGCAGCAACATTTAACACTTTTTCCTGCTTGTGCAGTTTTTAGGAATTCAGTCATTTTACCAGACGGTCAGAAGTTCAGTGTCATGTAAATCTACGTTCACATTCAAACTGCAAATGTGAGTGCCGTTGAAAAGCTGGGATACATTACATCACGTGAGTGATTAAACATTGTGACATACCAGGCCATGATTTAATTATATCAAGCATCTCTGGCTCATTGACTGCATAACAATGTCAGCTGTGAGCCCCCCGCCCTCCTCACCACAGAGAGGAGGAAGTTGCAGGACGGCACTTACACTTTGGAAAGATGCGGTTATGGAGACACACCGAGGATCAACTGCTTGGAGAGAGTGAGCGAGTTATTATATTTCACCTTCAAAACTAAAGATTTTATTCCTGTCCTTGTCACACAATGCTTTTGGTGGAGGAGTAAAATCATATATAGGTCGTTTATTGATGCTATAAAAAGCTCTACTGTTGAACTGAAGCTCATTTGAGTGAATGCATATGTGGCCTTGGAGGTAGCTGGGGGCAGAGGGGGACATCTGCTTTCAGAGACTCACTCAGTGGCTTGATGACTGCACTTCCTGGATAATATTGGTAGTATTAGAAATCAAAATCTGACGAGTCGTACAGCTCAGTTCCCTTCATGTTTTTGACGTATCCTGCCTTCATCTGGTATATTCAGTTGTTTCTGATTTCTTAGTAGTATAGTATTTCTTAGTTTAGTGGTTTGCGCTTAACGTGGTGCAACGCTGAAGATATTTTAGAGAAACGCTGCAGAGTTCGTCTCGTCACATCTTAGGTGGGAGCTGTGATGCAGCGAAGCAAGCAGGACATCATGGGATCGGCTCTCTCAGGAGTCCTTGAACAAGATTCTCAGCCGGCGCCAAGAGCCAGTGACATCATGCTCTATTTCTGGCTTTCAAGTGGAGCATTCAGAGGCTGAAAGGTATCCATTAATGGGGACCAGCTGCACGGTCAAAAACACCAGTCCAGTTCCAGAGACCTGTTCTGAGGAGTCAAGTGCCGCTGCCAAACCTCGCAAAAAATGAATTACTGCTGATCCTTTTTTTAACGTTTCTTCAGGATATTGTGTCAGCAGTGTGAGAAATGAATGTCAGTCTAATTCCTCATCAGTCAGCCTACATTTGCTGCAGTGTGGGACATGTTTGGGTTGCTGTTAAATAATCAGGTCCTGGCTGGTTATTAAAGGGAACACCAGCTGATTCAAGCGTTTCATTGGCTGCAAAGAGCAACTGGTAAAACTGAGGAGGTAATATTCATGAATGGTGGAGGCAAAATAAACAGATGTAGTCGCTTTTGGAGGGAGGATTACATTTCCAGATCAGCACAGCGAGGAGCACTAAGTATTGGTCATAACCTCATTTCACTCTGCTCACTTAAGTGGCTCTCAAGGGACCAGTTCTCTAATTCATTCAGGCAAAGCCAGCAAGCAGTGTGAATGCGCGTGAGTGTGTGTTTGGGTCTGTGTGCGTGTGGACTAAGATTTGAAATTTTCTGTATTTCTTGCCTCAGGGTCTGAGTCATACCCAAGTTCTTCCCACAGTGATGCAAACTCTAATACAACTCCGGTCCTTCCATCCCGCCCACACGAATACACACTCACACACACGTGGATCTTCGCTCTCTGGAGGAGATGACATCAAAGTGTTCAGAGTCTGCCTGCCTACGCTTTGTCACTTCCTAAACGCGAATGATTCTTCATCAAATGTTTTTGGGGGACATTTGAAAAAAAAAAAAAAAGAAAGAAAGAAACACCTGGAGAATCTGCAGCTTCTGTCACTGCTTGCTTAGAAGTAGAAAAGGGACTCGCATCCACACAAGCTAGAGGCTCAGTTAGATCACCTGACGCACTAAACATGCTTGGTAGCATAGAGGGGCAATAAATATTTCATGTCTTAACCAGACTTGGTACAGACACTGATTTCATTAAGGGAATTAAACCACTAAACCTAAACCACCTTATCACCATCGAGATAGAGAATGCAGACATGGTCATAGCCAAACAACACAACCTCATACGTGTACATGTCTGCACTGCATAGCTGCAGCACTGCAACAGTCCATGGGCTAAATACTACTAAGTCTAATCTCTGTGCCACAGGCATCTATGGAGTAACCACTGCAACACGAGGCCAAAGACATCTGCAGAAACTACTCCCTATTAAATATTGAGTTTGCAGGTACAAAGTCAAAAGCAACAAATTTATAACCAATGTCCTGATGGGTGTGCATCTTTACTTACACTCCCAACTTCCCCGTCCGCTTTGCAGCTTAATGTTGAACACTATGGACCAGCAGCAGTTTCGTTTATACAGATATTATCTGGGACTGACAGTGAATCCAAATCTAAAAGATTTATAGCTCAATCTTGGACTGAATGGATCAACTACATAAAAACTCAGATTTCAGGTTTCCACTGTACCCCCTGCAGATGCTGCTGCTATTCATTTCTACAAAAGACGAGCCAAACGCGAGCCTCTTTTGAAAACTGATGTGGTATGTGAAGAAACCTAGATTAAAAATGAATACCTTGCAATTGCCGCTTGAAAGCAGTCGCTTAGCAGTACCAAATATTTCATTCTACAACTGGGTCTGTCATGCTTGAGTAATTACTTCCCGTCTGTAGAGCCATCTCCACAATGCTGCAGACAGCCTGAATGACTGGGGCTGCATGGCTGCCCTTTTCCCCCAATAAGTGTACTTATAACTTACATATTAAAGAGTTAACATATCACTATCCAGGCATCAATAGGATTTTCAATCTATGGCATAATAACTAATAGATTCTAGGTTCTTAGGGATCTTTTCCAAACAGTGAGCTTGTTGCTTATAGTCATTTAAACTAAATTTATCTTCTCCTTTAAGGGATTTGTTAGTTTTCAGAAATTTGCTATTTTATTTAAAACATTTTTATTCCAACATTATAGTAGCTTTACCAGTTAGGGCACATGGCAGACAACAGTGTACATCACAATGACTGGACGATGCTATTTACCAGGTCAGTGAAACAGAGTGAAACATACCTCCCGTGTTTTGAGTTGAACTGGACCTGGACAGAACTCACATGGTAAGATACTCTGCTTGCCAGTCGCCAAAATTAATTCACATATTAACCCAGTTAGACCCACAGTCAGTCTGAGGTGATATCCAACGGGTAAATTCAATCCTGCCTTGCAATGTGGCAGTGATTAAAGTTTTCAGAGGTATTTAAGTATTTTGCAGCATCAGCTTCATTATGTCATTAGAGACGAGTGTGGTTAGTACACTGGTTTTCTTCCAGATATATAAATCAGGTGAGCTACAGTGAACCAAAGCTGAACTAGTTAAAAACTCTTTGTCTGCGGTGACTCTGGCGCCAGCGTGAGCTAAGTGAAACCAGTCTCGTGCACGAAAAGATGCTTAAGGTATGTAGCAGCTCAGAATGTTCAATTTATTTTCTCATGTGCGGTTTTACATCTGCTTGACTTTAAATTCTTCGTGTGATATTTGAGCACACTAACCCATTAAAAAAAAAAACAAACAAGGAAGACTTTGTATGCGAACAGCTGCTGTCTCCTTGTTAGGCTGATGTACTGTTCCTGCTACTTTCTGACTTTACAGCTCTCTGGTGTCCTACTGTGCTGTTCATTAGAGAGATAATTACATCTGCAGGAGATCCTTCTGCACTGTCTTGTCACCTTGGCATGTCTGATCAGAACCCCTTCTTCTGTTTCCCCCGCCAACCCACTGTCAGACAACGGTCACCCAGGATCCAGCGTTTGGCATCGGCACTAGCAGTGATGATTCATCTGGAGGACTAGGAGGGCTAGATCTGTCTCCCTAATCAGACCCTAACCTTTCAAGGGTATTGATCAAGCATCTCTGTCGGAGACATTACAGACACCCGATGGATGCGGAGTGTGCCAAGGGCCCATCCCTGCTTCCGTCAATCTGGAGAAGATTAAACGGAGAGAAGAATTAAGGGAGGGGAGGAAAAACAAGGCTTCGGGGGTAAATTGAGCAGAAAAACCAGAAAGGCTTCAGTTTGCACATCAACGTTTATGAGACAGGAAGATTGGAAAATAAGCTGCTGCTGTCTATTACAATGTATGTTGGACAAAACGATGACTTTGCCAAGGACATCAGGGAATGAATACCAACATTTTCCAGTGTTATTTTTATCAAACGCACATGTACAATCTACAGACAAAATCGTGTTATTCGTGACGCATCACGTATTCTGAAGCTAAAAGTCTTTACTGGTAAACTCCTGTGTATCCCACTGTGGCTCGTCTTTGCACAGTTTCCTTCTCCCTTCCTGCCACGCATCAACCACACATCTAGCCTGCAGGCGGCGTGAACTGGGGCACAAACAATAACAGTAATCATGGAAAATCATGTGCTGCTCTGGCGGAGGAGACCAGCTGACTGGCTGACTGCTGGAGCCCCGAGGGCCTCCTGTACAAGCAACAGAGAGACAGGGAGGAGGGGCGGAGGAAGAGGAGCGGTGAGGAGGAAGGAAGAAAAAAAAAAACCATCAGAAAGCAAAGACGAGAAGGATTCACCTCTCATCCCCTCATCTCATCTCCGTTCCCACACTCTGCCCTTGTCAGGGAGCTTCACCATCTCCCCTCCCTCCCCCCTCCCTCACTCTTACTGCTGTACCATCCTCTGTTGGTTCACCATTCACCCCCGTGGAGGTGTTGAAGTGGTACATTCCATGACTAAAAACACTCATTTGGCAATATTGGCTGAAGGAAGGGAGGACGTGGCTGTGCGCCTGTGGTCAGACCCTTTGACGAATGGTAGTGTCATGTTTGATTAATAAAAAGGGGGGGATCACTGACTTAAAGCACGCTTCTAATGACCACATACCAGAGATGTACATAATACTTACCCTTTAGATAAATCCACTGCTGCCCTAATTACTAATCTTTAAATGAAACTGTAATTGCTGTGTGAAATCAAAGCATGTTTCCAGGCTCAATCACCCCTTTGTATAAGAGACGTTGCTCCTGGAATTTCTACTGAAGCCAGTAGGATGGTCATGAATGAGCAAACCACAGATCAATTGGCTGCTCTGTAGAGTGATCTAGTGCAGTCTTAGCTTTCTTACAACATCGGTGTGTGAGTGATCAATTGCTTGATATATCATTACTGTCTGGCTGCGAAGAGAAAGCACTCGGATCAACGTCTGGGGATCTGAGGCTGTGCTGTTGGTCCTGAGAGTCCTGCAGGGGCGGTTTACACATCCACAGTGACCGAAATATTAATTTGTGATTTAATGTTATTGCTAGACGTTTCACTGTAAGATTTCTGAAATAAATGTGAATTAAAACAATAAGAGAAATGCAATTTTTTTATGATAACTCAAAGTAAATCAACCCCTCCAAAAGGAAGATTTGTCTCCAGAGCGTCTCGTCCTCTGAGACAAATCTAAATGACTACAACTCGAATTTGTGTTTATCAAAGACTACAGCTTGGTGCCACTGACCAGGATCAGCAGGAGCGGAAGCTGCTGTGGAGAACATCATCAGCAGCAGCAGCCTTCATGAGACCGTGTTTGGCAACAGTAAATAAACAGCACGGGGAGAAGGCTCCCGCAGTCCCTCAGGGCCCTTCGAGTACAGTAACGCACAGCTGAGTGCTCCGGAGAACGCTGCCTGTCTGCCAGCTTGGCTGCCTGTGTCACGATGCAGGGGGCGTTGGGGGATGGGAGGAGGGTCACATGTGTGCGGTGCTTTAGGCTTTTGGGTTCTCTGCATGCTCCACATGTCTTTCCCCATCTCTTTCTCTGAACTGAGTCCATCGAGTACTAGTGGGGTGTCTTTCTGTGAGCAGATTCAGAGGAAACAGAGGAAACAAGCCAGAATAATGCGAGACAAGGAAAAACACCAGGCCCCTCATCTCCCGGAGAGGCTAAAAGTTAGAGGCCAGAAGAAACTGCTCACCCTTTGCAACAAAATGCATGTTGCATCAGCCACAGAGAAGTGGCTGAGCGTAAATCCATTGCTTTATTTGCTGAGAAGAGTTTACCCACCTGTTAAACAGTGCATCATACAAATATCATATCAAACTGGGGGCAGTTAAAGGAGGACACTGTGTCTTCACAGTGCCATTATAATCTTCAGTAACTGTTAGGAATCCAAGCTACAACCTTTCCAGACCTACCACAGCTGAGTCACTGATACTCTAAAGATGGACTTTCTGTGGACTATTCCTTTAAATATGACGCTGAAAGTCTGAAGCATCAATGTACAATGATTGCATGACACATACACAGCTAATGGTTGCCTCTGTTGTTCTTCTGCTCTGTAACAAAATGGCCTGATAAAATGCAGAAAGAGAAGACAAGGGACAGTGGGCGAGGATGAAGGAATCAGGGAAGGGACAGTGGCTGTGTTGCATTGTTATGCATGTAAGGCGGGATGCGGTGTTGCCCGGAAGCGTCGAGCGGGGACGGCGAATGTCACTCTGATCAGTCGAAAGTGTCATGATGTGAAGCGGAGCCGTGACCTCCGATGGAGAGAGGGGAAAAAACGGAGGAGAGGAGGAAGACATAAGGCAAAGTGCAGCAAAACAGAAAAGGCGGTGACAGCAGAAACGGAGAGGGAAGGAAATGAGGAAGAAGAACGAGAGGGAGGGAAGTTTGTGGCGGGCCAACGCCTAATCCTGCCAGTGCTCGGGGCTTCGAAGGAAGTGAGGGGGCTTCTGAGGAGTGATATCAGTAAAGACACATTCACAGCTTGCCTATCGCCTAAATGAGGCCACTTCTGTCTTTAAAAGAGAAGCTCTGCTGCTTCTCTTCTCATTCACCACCTCCTCTGCCATCACACACACACACAGAGTGGAGAAAGACCTGGAAGCTATCTGCTGCCCCCCTTTAAGAATCCCACTACATGATTATCTGAGCATTGTTCCACACTGCTGGCCCCCTAAAATTGCTGCAAAATTACACCTATATTAAAGAAGTGCCGCTATAAAAGAAGTGTCAGATGAAGTAAAATCATTACAGCCTAATACATTCATAACACACCAGCACAAAGGTGATGACTCCGTCTGTGAAATAAGCTCATTCTTATTGTCCAAAAAAGGCAGAAGCTGCAAGCACAACTCTTATCTGCTGCATATTAAGCAGAAGCACAACGGGGCCACTTTCCCTTGGCTAAATGCCTCCGTATAATTACCAAGGTCTAACAAACCTCTTCATAAACCATTAGAGTTATGTTGATATCATACAGACCAATAAGACACCATCAGATTAATTAATGAAATCGTTTGTGCCAGGATGTCGCTGGGAGGATCCCAATCACGGGAGTGACATCTAATTTAAGCCGGGTGCCAGGAAAAGCACCAGAACAGTATGTCAGCTCTGTCATCACACAATGACAACCAATACATCACCACAGCGCCACCACAGAGCCTTTACGGAGGATGGACATGAGTGAAATTGTCTGATAATGGAAATGTTATTTCACTTCAGCAGCCCTGGATGCGTTGTCTGGAAAATGGAGTGGTGGGAATGTTTGGACTGGAGAGGAAGATGCTCAAATTTGCTATTCCAGCAAGAACGGGGAAAGACATGCTTTCTTATATGGGACAAGAGGGGCAAGACTAATGTCTTTTTTTTGCTCTGCTCTACTCAGTGCGTGTAAAATCTATGAACAGTGTTTTGTACTGCTTAAATTTTCCCTGTTTTGTCTTGTACTCTCAACTGTATATCATGTCCACTGTGTAACTTCTGAGGAAGATAAAAGCCCCGGGGCTAAAGTATGAGCTGCAGAGACCACATAACCCAGAGTTCAAAACTACAGTCTGAGACGAATCCAAGATGAAAACATAGTAAAGGCAGACTCTGATAAAGGCCTATTTATACCATCTCAACACGCGCTCTCCAACAACCTGTTCCACACATCAGAATGAAGAGGTGTAAGTGGGTTAATTCAAATTATTCTAAAGGCCATGGGGCAGGAAGGAAAAAAAAAAACAGATATTGAAATCGTTTTCTGGCTGGATTAATTCAAAATAAGAAGTATCATTTTAACACTTCAAACCCCTTTTAAGCATTAATGTGAGATCACACCAAAGCTAATGCAGGCACAGTGTGTGCCCCGCCTGTGTCTCTGAAACCATGCGGATTACTGTGCTATCGGTGGGCACCGCCTGTGAACAAAGTCCTCTCCTCTTCACCAGCAAACCTCCAGAGTCTTGTGGAATGAGAGTGGGGAGAGCGTGTGACTAGAATTACTGACACACTTTTAGAAAGTGCTAATCTGCGCTTACTGTAGGAATTATTACGTAAGACTTTTCTTTTTCCACATATTGCTAAAACATTAACAAAACACACCACAAATTCATGCATACAAAGGCAACTTTGAAACGTTTAAACACACAAGTCCTCTACATGGCAAAAGCAATAACGATCTACATGCTCTGGGAATCCAGTTGGTAATTAGTCTCCACTGCCCAAATGCTTAAAGGATGCAAAAAATACCCCAAATTCACATTTTTAAATCTCCCTTAAAGTACAAACTCTCTTGCATGATTTAGTTTGGAATTAATGAGAATCGCTGACTTGGAAAATTTTCCAAAGTAATGGTACTGGAAGACTCGGTGTTTGTGCCATGTTCATTTAAGCATAATTAAATCATGTACTGTAAATTAAAAGTTAATTACACAAAGTTTCAGCGAGGGATACTGCAGGGGTAGAATATACTTTGCACTGCTGTTGCACATCGCGGTTCATCCAATAAAAGGGAATTAAAATAAGAACAAAGAGATGTAGCCTGTCGTGGAAATTCTTCTTGTATGTTTGAGAGTTACTAGTTCTTTGAAGAATCAGAAACTTGGCGTGATCAGTCATAATCATTTTAATTCATGCAGCACAGGGAGAAGGACTCAGTAGTTGTTCTCTGAGAAGGCTCTTAAGAATGTCTTCGTACACCACAGCCATCAACCTCAACACCTGTGATCTCATTATAAGGGAAAACACCCCAAAAATATCACCCTGGGATCTCTCCCAGTCCTCCTCCACCTCCTATTTCCTGACAAAGCATTCGCTCTTCAAATACCGTACACAGCATTCACGTATACGAGGGGACACATCAAATCTAAGGTGCTCATTTCCCGCAAACCACAAACTGTATGCAACAAGACACAAAAGCAGCAAAACAGGAATATATATAATGATAACGTCCCTTGTTCAATTCCAGCCACCTGTCTTCCCAGTTTCCTATGTATATCTGACAAACAGCCAATAAGAATAATCTTTTGAAAAAGTCAAAAGGAGCATTGGTGTGGCTTACCTGTGGCAGGGCGGAGCTGAGCTGGCGCTGCAGAGAGTCACGGTCGTAGATGACGTCCTGAAGATGTTGCTGTGCCAGTCCGAGGCTCTCCTGGGTTTCCCTCAGAGTGTCCAGCAGCCGGTCCCTCTCGTCCAGCATGTTGACCATCAGCTGCTCAAAGTGGGAGTCTGGGTCCGAGGCACTGCTCTGAGAGCCGCGCTGGCTCAGCGCTGTGTCCTCGCTGATGGTGGGCATCACCTCGCACATCATCTTGGCTCTGCCCAAGATGAAATCAAATATAACAAATATAAGATCAAATATAACATACAGAGTTACTAGCACTTATATTGCATACAACTCAAAGGACAGACTGCAAGACGCACACCTTCAAGGTGAGTTCATGATTCTCTGGTATGTATCCTTAGTATCCTAATTATATTCAGGCCCAAGGTAAGAATTAAGATTACATTAATGCTAAAGCTGAAGATCTTTATATTCATAGCAAAACAAATCTGTGTCTGTGTCAGTGTCTACTGCATGTGTGAATATCTACTATTACCGTTTGTATGGCTATGTGTATGTGACTGGGCCTGACACAGTTGGAGCTCGGCTAAGCGTCAACCCGGCGTTTCAAAGCTGCAGAGACGTCTTGGGAGGCTGGGCGTTCTGCCCTAGATTTCATGCTTGTGCTGTTTAATGGGCCAGCCCAGATCGAGTTGCATAACACACCGTATCTATGCTATAGTGGATGTGTGAGGCCATATTCCAGATTCCCTGAGGGACCTCAGAAAGCCTCAGGAGTCATCCTAACTGGATGGACTAAAAATGGGTTTGCATCATCACACATTTGTGTCATGTGCTGAAGTAATAAACAGCAACAAAAAGGAAATGGTTGTAAGGATGTAAACAGGTAGGGGTGTGCCATCTAAGTCACCTCACGATTCGATTACGATTCACAGTGCTACGATTCGATGATTCCCCGATTATCGATGCATCTCGATTAATCTTTTTTTTCCCCACATAGAATGTTTCTTTTCTCACAGTTACTTGTAAAATAATGTATATTTTTACATATCCATTCATTGAAGTAAAACACGTTTATCTCTTTTATTTTCTAACTCCTCTGATAAAAGAAGAAAAAAGCATTAGCTCGCACATGTAATGCCTGTTTCATTTATTGATGTAGATTAAAAACAATAATAATACTAAAAATATATATTGTGTGGCTGTACTGACATGATTCTGATTTATTTTATTATGAACATGTACATGAAAAAAATATGTTAAAAAAGAAAATAAAATAGGGAAAGGAAATTGACAATATTTCCACTTCTATTACAATCTGATATCTTGATTTACATGTCCAGACAGTAATCCTTTTAAATCTTACTGTATGTGCATGTCAGCCAGATTGTTTCTCATATGGATTTTGGACACTGTGTGGTCACTGCGCGTATTCTTACGTTTCCGGTCAACGGAGTGTTGACAGAATATGCAACACTCGGCGCTAACCCCTCAGTACAGAGCCGAGCAGTTCGCGTCGAGTTTCGCAGTTTTTTCGCCGACGAACACAGAGCCGTACGCAGCCGCTTCGCCATGTTCGCATTGTTTTGAAGGGGGAGGGGCTTAGTCTGTGGAAGGGGCTTGTTGTGCCACCCAGATTTGCTTCCCTCCGTGCAGTTTTCCCCAGACACACGTTCCTCTTCCACACGAAAACAGCATTGCACTCAAATTATGTCAAATTCCGCGATATTCCGCGTTAAAAATAGATTCCGTTTTAGTCGGCCAATTCCGCGATTCAGTGATCGCGGAAATCATAGGGCCCCATAATATGTCCGGGGGGAACGCGCTGCTGTTTTTTTTTCGTTCCGACCGCTGCACTTTCCTTCCGGTATTAAAAGAATCTGTTTTCGAACATTTATGAATCGATTCTGAATCGTCAAGTGTCGCGTCACGATTAATCTATGAATCGATGAATCGGGCACACCCCTATAAACAGGTGAGATTAACATAAAACTTGAGAGAAGATAATTTGATGCTCCACTGAAAGAAATGTCATCAGTTTGGAAAATGCTCGTTGAAGCGTGGCGTCTTATTTTTTGTCTCTACACATGTAAAATACAAGACATAGTATCTGAATGTGGCAGTTTCTAAATTGTTGGAAGGCACAAAAATTTCAGCCTTTGTTTTAAGCGAGGCTAACAAGGCCTTGGACCAATCCCTTTACTGCATGCAGAGATTACACAGAAATAAATCTTCTCATCTAACTCCCAGTGCAGCAAATAAACATAAACATTTTCCTTTAAGGTTTGAGAATTTATTTCTGAATAGCTAGATTTACCACAATGTCACCAAAATACAGCGTGCAGTCATTTAGCAGGCCCCTCTGCCAACAAACACTGACAAAAATCATGAGTGATGCTATAAGCTAACATCAAAAGGAAAGCGAAATATATTTTTGATTCTTCCTTTATTCAGTCTCCCACAAAAAAAAAAAAAAAAAAAAAAAAAGCCTGCAAAAAAGTGCAAGCCACCTGTTCAGTCTTCAGGCAACAAGGTTTGAAAAGCCTACCAAAACAAACATTTACAGGTTTATGATCACTTTGAATTAACCTCAGCAGTGGTTCCCTTGCCACTCAGTGTGCTGACCTGGACCAGGTTTATTTTGTGGGATTTCAATAACCCACTGCCTGGACTAGGTCCCCTCTGGGTGGGTTACAATGGCAGGTCTGTGTCTCAGCATGTTCTGGCAGTAAGCTGGGGTCTCCCATATCTTCTCCAGGCACCCGGCCAGGCTCCCACCAGTTCACCATTCAGCCACCATCCGCTGCCGTTTAGATCTGAGAGACCGAGCCTGCATGCTGCTTGGCTGGACACGCTGCACATGCCAGCCTTCACTCAGAGAGCAGGCCAGCCGGTGGACAGACTGGGACATCAGTGGTGCATTTTAAGTAGAAGTTGGTGGTTTATTCCTGACTGTAGTTCAATACATGTTATACATTGTGTACAGGGAGGAAGGTAGTGGTTTGTGTACCTTCTGACAACTAGTGAAAAAAAATCCTTTATACCTTGAGTAATCTTCAACTACTTTTCTTAGTAATTTAGTTTCTGGTGTTCTCATTGTCCGTCAAACTGATATATTAACTTTAGTTAGTGATTTCCACATGATTTCTAAATGCAAAATGGCAGCTGTGGTTGGTCCTGCTTCCAGTTTTAGAGGGGTTAACTGAAGTTTGACCTTTATGTTTGATCTTTCACATTACACACAACCTCTCCTTGAACACACTCTGCACAAAGATGCCCTGAAATACCAGGCGCATTTTTGTTGCTTAATGGGGCTTCATTTCTCCTTTAAGCTGCGAGGAAAGCAAAGTGTATTGAGGATGTCTTTCTGCTTCATGGCACATACAATCCCCTTTTGTCCTGTTCGTGCAACTTCTGCTTTGATCACACCATGACAGCCCCTTAAATCATTTCTGTCTATGAAAAATCAGTAGATACGCAGAGACAAAGTGCACCGACTGATCTGCTTTTGTCTGCACCCTTAGACGTATAAAGCATCCTGCCTGAGCACTGAAAACAACACCATATCACTCAGTGAAACATTTATCTGCTTAATTGTGCCATTCAAAAGGCATCAGACCTGTCTCTTTTGCTAATCTTGAGACTCAGAAAAAGTACAGAAATATATCTTGTCTACAATGCCTGGAAGCAAAATGAAGAGATAAACAGCCACCGCTTTCCCGAAAAAAAATCCTTTTTTTTTTTTTGTGGGAAAAACTCTGCTCCTCTGCTGCTCAGAGTTTGTCAAATGATGTTTGAGGAGGGCATGTTTGAGCAGCAAGTCAGTGGTGTCTCTCTAGTGAAGTGCAGGCAGGCAGAAGTGATGACAGGTAAGAGTTACTGTGATCCTCTTGCATAGATAAACACTAATCACCCACAGTGGGCAGTGTGAAGAATGTGCAGCCTGAGAGCTCTTATTGCCAGCCGGGATGCAGATGTCGCCTAGATCGCGCTCGCTAACAGTGACAATACTACTTCCTCACAACTGAGAAGCCAGTTTGACCCCCATTAAAACAGCGATTTGGTCAATAGATATTCACAGAGCCTGAAACTGAATGACTATTGATAGAGTGTCGTTCTATGAACATTTCCTCTGCAATGCAACATCACGGCACATTATGATAATGTACACCAGGAAATCTGCCCTCAAATTCCACAAGCATGTCAGACTTTGGCTTAGCATAAATGCATGTCTAATAATGAATATGTAAGATTTTATCTGTCAGTATGATTTACGATGATAGTAAATTGGTACTTGTAGCAATAGACCTAGGAATGTTGTATAAACAAGATGAAGCTTAAGTGACTGAATTTACTGCGGCTGGTTAAAGATGTTAAATGTGAGGCTGAAATTATGCAGGAATCACGGGAGGGAGGAACAGCAACACGCTCAATTGAATACATTGTGGGCCACAGATGCAGTAAGAAATGCACACAGACAGGCAGGGATCACTGGGCTTTTCTCTCCATGCCATATGCCAATCAATGAATTATTCAGGGGGGTAGGAGTGAGGTTTTATCCCCAATCAGTGCAAAAAAAATCCAGAGCCCCTTTTTTTTTCTGCCTAGCAGCCACATCCAAGCTCGGACACCTGGCTGCAGACTCAAGTTTAGCTGGCAGCATAAACCTGCGACAAGCACAAAAGCAGAGCCAATGCTTAACGTGATCAAATCATAAAGAGATCCAGTCTAACACAGCAAAAGCTTAAATTATGCATGGTCCTTTTATGGGAAATTCCAGGAGACAGGGCTTATAAAACCCATTCCAACTTATTTGTATTTATAAGCACGTATGTATCAAAAAGTAAAATTCCCTCAGTGTAATCAGTTTTTTTCAGTAGCTCACTGTCCCTAGGAGTCATGTCCAGTATTATGTGATCCTGCACCTAACAATTAACATCAGTGGCAGTGCATAAAGTCGTGTGCCCTACGTGAAGCATCTGACTTTCATGCAGGAGACTGGAGTTTGCGTCCTGCGAGTTACAGAAAGTTGCAGAAATTGTCAAACACAAGTGTTAATTCCAACAGTTGAGGCAGTGGGGTTCAAACACTCACACTGCCTTCAGCAGATATTGTAGAATTTTAAAAACACTGGACAAAGTTATTTAAAGACTATTGTCTGGTGACAAGGTTGACTGCTGTTATGTGCTGTACTACTTAGCTAATCCTATTTTCTACCAAAATGTAAGACTATAGAAACTGATTTCATTTTACCTCAACAACAGTTCAACTCAGTGAAATGAGGGAAATATGACAAAGTGAACAATGAATCCCTGATACTTTCCCCTAAGTAAAACTGAAGCAGGCAGTGAACTATCTATATGGGACAGATGTAAATTTTTGCCACTTATGTAGAACCTCTCCATTCTGGCAAGAACAGATCAGCAAGCTGCAGCTAATTTCCTGAATTAGTCTTTAGTTAATCTCATTAATGGGAACAATTGTGTGAGTAGATAAGGAGCAAGCACAAAAAAAAAACACAGCAGTATGTTCCTGAGCTGTATATGGCCATGTGAGACAAATTCAGCACTATTCACCACCTGGGAAACATCAAAAGACATGTGGAGCGCGAGCGTGTGCAGAACAGGCAGAGGACTGAACGTGACACGCTGTGGCTTTGGAGATAAGCTGTGCTACTGTATGCTTGTTGAGCTGACTATGGAGAGACTAAAATAAAACCGGCATTACTTAATAGTGTGTTTAAAGCTTTGTTATCATCAAGCATGTAATTCATAACTCTTTAATTTATTAAGCAAGGAGATGGTGATTTAGAAATGAGGAAAACAAAACAAAGTCGGTCCAAAAAAGCCTGTTAAGGACCTCATCTGTTACCAAATGTGAGGTCAACATTTCAAACATTTTTAACGCCCCGTTAGGCTCATTCAAGCTCAGTACCTCGCAACATGACTAAGAGTCTACGACAATACTGTATTGATGATAATGCACTTCACTTGCATCACTACCAGAAGCGATACGCTGATTACACACGTCGCTTTGTGGCCGCCAGGGGAGCTGACTACTGAGAAATTCCACTTTTAAATCACGCCTGTGTTTGATTTCTTGGCATGCTGCTGAGCGCAAAGTGCATCTACAGGCTGCACTGATGAGCTGGAAGGGTAATGGAAAAACTGTTGCGCGCCACTCTTTCCCACTTTGGCATCCATATCAGGCCGACAGTTGGGAAAAGAGTGACACAGCATTTTTGTGAATGGAATGGGCCAGATTGCATGGTACACTCATAGTGCTGAGAAATCCCGTTCATATGGCTCCCTGCACCAGGGAGACTTCTAACAACCAAGACGCAGCCTGCCAAGAGAAAAACAATTCATGTCTATTCAAGTTAATCACTGCCACAGGAACATACAACTGCACTCACACTGGAATCTGCTGAGAAGATGGAGCAAACTATGAACTCATCACCAACACTGGAAATCTGACCTGCAGCACTGTGACACTCTGAGGTGATGCAACGGCCACATATGATGAAAAAGTAATACTGACGCTAACTGATGTGATCGGTCAATCACTGCAGCGTAATGAAATGCACCTAGATATTGGAAGAACAATAAAAATTCAGCCTGTTCTCTCATAAAAATGTGACATGAGGCTGTGATATCTGCAGTGTCATGTAAGCGGGCCATGGCTATCCACTGAGGACACAGAGGTCACTGGGTGTTTTGGCGGCGGTGGGGGGGTTGAAAGGGTTTTGTGAATTGGAGACTGCAATCTTAACTGATTGATGAAAATTTGAAAAACAGGTTTTTACTAAACAAGTATATGGTGGCGCTACATTTTTTTAGATAGTTTTTTATTCTAATATTTCTGGGCCAAGGAAAAGGGGGAAACATGATTCAGCAATCCCCTGTGAGAATTTTCGCCCTATAATATGCAGAAGGCATTCAGAGAACAACATTTAGACGTCGCATGTAATGAAACCTTGAGACAAATTTCATTAAAGAAACATCTAAATGTAAAGTAGGTTTGAATAAATGAAACGAAAAATAATCTCCACAATCTGTGAACAAAAGCAGACAGTTCAATATGTTTTAGTAATGACCTTCAACGAGCATTTCATTTAGCATGAGCACATGAGCACATGCTGTATGTGTGGGGAGCAGACACCAGAGAATGGGGCAGGGGAGGAGAACGATTTTTAAGGCCAATCCAGATAAGCCTCACATTAAATTACCAATAAAAGTTTAAACATGATAATCCCCAGGGGATGTTCATTAACCAAAGGAGGAGCAAAAACAATCAATCTAGAAACAAAAAAGAAAAAACACGATTAATTCCCAGGAAAAAAGCTTGATTCCAACTGACTGTAGGAGCTGAACTTATTTTTGGTTAAACATTCTTCTTATTTTGAAAGGTACATGTCAGTCATCTGTGCGCCTACTACCAGCTCCATGATCTGGAATGGATGCCACGGGTGCACTGGTATTTGTCTGCATCACTGTTTTCCACAGCAGTCTGAGAACACCATGTGTCCCAATGTCACTGGCAGCGCACTGCCAGCCTAAACCACCAATTTATCTTAGTTATGTATGCTCTGTTAATGGCACACCATCTGCAACAATCCAGATATTTACAGCCACACTCACAGGCCTAAAATCTACTGATCACTGTCGCTTTGTTTCCTTAAATATTTAACGAGTCCAGCTCCTTATAGCAGAAAATAAATGAAGATAAGTCCAAACGTTATTAAACCGCAAAATATGGTCTTCACGTATTCTACGGTCATTGACTTCCACATGTGGACACTGATACTCTGAGCAGGAAAAAGTGAATGAGACAGAGATGGGATGAAGAGGATGGCATGGGTGTAGAGTTACACCCAGCCTGCTGCCATTAGGGAGGCGGGAAAGGGAGAGGAGGCTGTGCATCAAGTGTGTGTGTGTGTGCTTCTCCATTTGTCTTTGAGTGCACTTTACCTCTACCTGTGTGTGAGCATCTGTGAAGGGGAGGAGAGAGGAGTGGTGGTCCTCTGATGCGTGTGTGTGTGTGTTCATTGGCTGTGTGCTCAACTGAAAATAAGTCTGCATGCACATGAAAGGATGAAAGGACAGCGTGTAGCCTTTAACATCTCCCACAATCTCCTGCAGCAAGGTCATGCAAACCATCAATCGATAGAGACTGAATAAGAGCACAGATCCAGGTGAAAAAAAAAAGAAGAAGAAGCAAAGAAACGCTCAGCTTGTAACTGATTTGAACCACGCCGGTCGCCACCGAACTGCATTTTTACCTTCCTCATTACAGAAACTCTGGCACTAGTCAAACCTGGCCCACAAAAGATGCCCTTAAACCATCATTTTATAGACATAAAAGCTTCTGCCACAGGTAGCCACCCATGTGCATGACACCTCAAGGCACTAAAAGCTTTGTCTGCACACCAGACACATTTGGCAGTGGAGTTTATTTGTACGGTTGAGGTGCAACTCTGGAGAGTCGCACACTTAAATGCACAACCGTTTAATTAAGCACCCTGCCTTTGCATAATACACCTGTATCACACTTAGAGATAGTGCATGCCACAACTTCAGCCAGCTGTAATCTATATGGTCACGTTGTGTACTGCCATGGTTGCAAATGTTAATATTAATTTACAAGATCAGGGGGAGATCATGGCTTTGCCTGCGTCAATTAACCTTCTGCCATTAAATGAATCCGGCACCTGCATGTGTGAGCCTTTTCATTCATTCATTCATTCGTTCATTTACACCATAAAAAGTCTGTGTGGAGCTATGGTAGATAGGTCGCTGGGTGGATGACAGCGAGACAGAGAGGCTGTTTCATGCTGTCGCCCTCCTTGCATCTCTATAATAGCCGGTAATAATATTGTTTATAGGAGGGGCAGCTGTTCCTCCTATGACAGCTCCTCTTTTTATTGTCATTAACCACACACACACAGACACACACACACACACAGAGAGAGGCGGCCTGACTGCGGCGCTGATCGCGTCTTCACACCGCTGTAACGTCTCCTCCACATTCTCTGAAATGATAATTGGGGAGAATCCTTGGCTATTGTCTCAAGTGCATTACATCATGCCAGCCTCTCAGTCTGCATCCCGCCCCCCTTTAACTCTCTCCTCTGTCTCTCCACTGTGACAACCGGCCGTATTTGTTTTTTTCTTTCTCCTGCAGAGCCTCACAATGTCAACCACACACATTTAATGTATAGGTTATATACACCATGGAGCCTCCTGCTCCTCCAATATCACCCGTCAGTCCAGGGTTGAGGAAGCGAAGAGGGCAGCGCAGAAAATCACCTTGAGCCCGCAGGAACAGGGCAATGTAGGTCAGAGCAATACCGTCGGCAACAGTGTGTGCATACTCACAATTTATTCCTTTACTATCAGGAGAGGCTCTGGCAGCGGATCAATGACAACTGCAGTCTCTGCAAGCTACACCATGAAGCGGACTATCCTAGGAGGCTTCTTCAGAGCAAACAAGCAGCGACGCCGAGGATCCGATCGTAAAGGTGCGGCAGGTCCCCGCCGCTGGCATTGTCCAAAAACAAAAGAGCAGGAACAAGCGCCAAATTAGCCGCGTCGGGTAATGACATTTGATTTCCGGGGCTACACACACCGGCTAAGAAATTATGGCATGTTACAAATTCTGCTGTGATAAGCGGAGCTGGAAAAGACCATTGTCGGAGCTGACGGAGGGGAGGCGTGCGGAGTCTTAAAGTTGCAGCTGTGCAATTCTTCCTCCTCTGCTTGTGCAGACCCATAATAATAAAAATAATAATAATAATTCTAATAATAATACTACTACTACTACTGCTGCTAATAATAATAATAATAATATCAGATTTCTGAAGTAATTGTTCAGTTGTGAGAGACAGGAACAGGAATTGAATGAATAGAATGGCGAAGATAAAACAAATTGAAAGGTATCTACAGAACCAATACTTGCCATATAAAAACAGCAAAAATAAAATGTCTTTGTTCTGAGGGTAGAAATAAATGTATTTTCTGTCCATAGGCCGATAAGGTTCTCTTGCTCCATTCAGAAGAAACTGATTTTTTTCCGGAGTCAGTAAAGCAGCCACCACTTGAAGCTGTGCGCACCTTCTCCTGGCACACAGATGGTCTCTGCCAGGTCCCAAGCGTTGAAATTTGGATTTTTTTCTGGGGTTGTTGTCGCTGACTGTTGCATTTAGGCCGGTTTTTGCCCAGATGTCCAGTTCACCTGAGTCGGTCATGTTTTTGTCCTGCACAGGGTCTCCTTTGACATCAAGGCTCCTCATTCGGATTGAGACAGATTGACTCTTTTAAAATAAGAGTTTGCTGAATAGTATGCTGGAATACATCTCCACTATTAGTCTTGAGATAATTTACACAATATGGCCAATAGTATGTGAACACTAACACTGGGTGAAAACAAGACACTGGCATTGGGTCAGTACTAATGTTGTCTTTTTGGTCTCCATTTCCTGGTTTGGTCTCCAGCTCAGGGAGATTATTTCAGCATTATTTTAGAGAAAAGTGTGCTTCCACCTTTGGAAGTTTTGAGCAGGGCCTTTACTGTTTTAAAACAACAAAGAGATGCCCATGTAGAAACGTTTTGAAACTATGAGCATGCCCAGAGACACACTGGCCTCGTAGTGCGAGCACAAAGAATGAATGAAATGGTAATACATTCAGTCTCACATTATCATAAATAAATATTGCTCAGAATAACAGCTGTGGTAAGCTAGCAACACTGATTTGTCGCCTTGCAGTGGATATCCAGCACCTGTGGCTACTTCCCTTGCAAGAGAAATGACAGAAAGGCAGAGGAGACTGCTCTGCAGTCAATGCTGGTGATGATTACTGGCATAAGGATTAACCATGAAGCGGCTCTGAATCACTCCATCTTTCTAAAGCGACTGCGTTTGGCCCTGTAGGAAAATAAAACACTGAAATGTCACCAGCTGATGAGTCCATACTTAATCTTGTCCTTAAGAATCAATTTCCTCTTGTGACTGAAAATATACAAGTCAGTTTGAATGCTAAGAATTTATAACGTGCCTTAGACAGATCAATATGAGGAAATTAAAGTAAATGAAGGAACAAACACTGGGGTCTTTTCTTGGTCATTACTTTTTGTATTAAATATTGTTGAGTATTTCATTATTTAGTGGCTTCAGGAAGGTCTGATCAAAGGTAGTTAGTCAACCATTACTCTAATGGTCACTATGAGCAAAATTAGACAACATTAATGTTATCCTGTACAATTCAGCCATCGACCCACAGTGAAATATTACCCAATGGCTCTGTGAGAGTGTGACCACTGAAAGAATAACACCATTTTTACGCTCATTAAATATTAAAGAACCTGAATAAGTTGTGTCTGGGTGTCACTGAGTCCAGTATTATTTCGATTTATAAAACAAGGATCTTTTCAAAGGAAGGCATTAATGTTTCAGCAGAGCCCGTGTGCTCTGTGTGTTTCCAGGAAGTAGGAGATTGTTCAGAAGGATTTAAATCATACAGCTTTTCTTCATGCTCTCGTTTTAGACGTGTTACTTTTCACATCTGACTTTTTTGTGGCCAAAATTCGATCCGTCTGACCAAGAGAGTCCTCTTAACTAAAACGTGCAAAAAATGAATCTCAAAGAACTCATATTATGATATAATGAAACTGATTAATCAACCAAACATCTGTTGATTAACAGACTATAGCTGGTAGACAACAAACTTTTGTTATCTATTGGTTTTCCCTGTTTTAATTTATTTTAGTTTTATGTCTGTTTTCCTTACTTTACTTGCTGTTATCGCTTATTGTTTTTCCAGCTATTGAGTGTTAGTCGCTCTGACTGATATTTGTTTTTTTTTTAAATTCTATTTCACTGATGGATGACTTTGTTTTGATGTGTGTGTTTTGCTGCAAGCCAAATTTCCCAGGCAGGACTGAACTAGAACTGAGCAACAATTTCAATTTATCATTTTAGTCTCATGTAGCAAAAAATGCCAAATAAACATCGGCTTCCGATGTGAGACTGTGTTTTTAATCATTCTAAACATAATATGTTTGACTTTTGAGCTGTTAGTTTGATAAAACAGACAATTTAAATATTCCTCTTTGGGCTCTCACAAGTTACAGAGGTAATTTTCTGACATTTTTTGCTGAAATTTCTTGAACAATTACTTGAATATTCAGAAGGAAAAAAAATCAGATCAGTCATTAGTTAAAGCTCTGAAAGTAGACATGCAATTTTGAGTCATGGCTTCTTCACTTTTAAGGTCCTTGACACTGAAGCCACCTCTACCCTTGGCCCTGTGCAGTCACCTCATTTCACTCTTCAACAAATCTTAAATGCAATACTCAATAACCTGATGGCAGGTGGGACCAGGAACACGGAGATAAAGATACACACACATCCACCCACATATGCACACAATGGGTGGCTGGAAAAAGTGAGTACATAGACACCAAATAGGAAAACGGCTGAACACCTCAGTCACAGCTCTCTGCAGCAGCGTGGGCTCGTGACAGACTGTTGCCTGTAGACTGACCAGAGGTGGGTGTCACTGTCCATGGTGCTGAAGCCTGTCTGTGCTGTACTGCACTGCTGCGTGTGGAGATTTTACCGCAGAGCATTGCAACCAACTGTTGCGGCTACACTAGACCTTTAATATTGTCTCTTGAAAAACAAAGACCATGTAAGATCTATGGACTCGGGTCTCCGTTCACAGGAATCTGCTGCGCCTGGATTCTGGGAAAACATCCACCTTGGTTGATTTATCTTTTGGCTGCTTGTCTTCTGCTAGGATATTTAATTAACACACATTAGTTTGGTGTTTCCTGTCTCATTCTCCTCTTTAGCGGGGACTGAATCCCACCTGGGACAATGCTTTCAGATGGCTCTTTTCTCTGTTCCAGTCCCAGCTTACTTCCCCCTGTTCTTTTTTCCTCGTGTCTGATAAATTACCAAAACAAACGCTGCGCTAAGTTGCAAAGTGGTGCTGGCTGTCCCCTGAAGTGGAAAAATATTCTGCTTGCAGGTCATAAAGCCTGCATGAAGACACTCTTTAGGTACTGACACACCCAGAACGTGATGCTCAAGGCTGGAGAGCAGTCTCGTTTTTTCAGACGTCAGCTGTGAAGAGTGATGAATCCTAGTGTGTTTTTAAAACAGAGGGTTTGTTTTGTGGAGTAATTATTCATGGACAAATGCTCCTCATGACTATTACAGTGATAATAACATCATTACAGTTGTCTGTTTATAATGCAGCTGACTGCTCCTATAATATCCCACCCACTATATTGACCTACCATATGCCTGCTCTGCTACTACAGTGTCATATCACTCAGTTGTTCCATATTAATTTCCCCAGAGGAGCCAGGAGAAGCCTCTGCATACGAATGCTTTTAATGCAGCCAGGTGACGATAACCTTCTCATATCTGAATGCCTTGAAGCTGAAAAGTCACATAGATTGACTGGTTTGTCTCAGAGACAGTTGCAAAGGCAACGCTTAAACCTGGGATTTGTACAGTGCATCTTCCGACTGCGCTATCACTTGAAATGATGCTAAAACAGGAGCCAGTTAAAAGGCAATGATCAAAGCGATAAGGGAATCAAGAGGAAGCTATAAAAAGAGACCTATAAAAGGAAAAGAGACCTGTGACGCTGCTCAAATCTAATCCTCCTCCTCATAGCTTGACACGCTAAATGTGTGAATGTCATTAAGCGAGTCACCCTTCCCCCCCCTTTCGTCATGCAAATGGCCCTCTTTTCATGCGCAGGGTTAGTGCATGCAAATCTCACATCAAAATCTCAATGATCTCAAAGGCTAAGCAGTTGAGCTCCTCACGGCCAATTAAAAAGACACACACATTCACTCGCCAGGCTGCAGAAATGCTGATGCAAATGTTTGCCCAGGATGATGGAGGGACTGTGCACTGGTTAATATTAATGAATAAATGTTAAAATAAACAGCCATCCATATGATGAGACAGCTGAGAAAACGCTCTGATGAACTCGAGGGAGAGTTGTCTGTGTGCTGGCTGGCAGGACGCCCTGCCTCTCCAGGTTGTTTCACAGAAGATCAAAGAAAATGTGTATTATCAGGCCTGACATTTTCCACATCTGTTAACATGTTGTTTTTGCAGGATTCCCCATTTAAAAGTCCACCATCACAGCCTCCATTCCCGCTGTCGTTCTCCTGCAGGGGGCTAGAAATGCCTCCCACGATTTACCCCTCCCAAAAAGCACACATCCACATATATCAGGTGCAGACTGTACAAAGCCAGAGCTGCCAGAGGTCTGCTATCTTTATGACTTTCTTGAACCTCTGTTTTTTTTTTTGGGGCCTGGCTGGAATCATAAATGAAGCAGGCTGCCAACGTCTCGCTGCTTGATACACTGATAACAGAGATGAGCTCGGGCCGGGGTGAGAGATGCATTACAGAGGCCGAACTGAGAGGGATTAAATCTTTTTATTTGCCAGTCCCACCCCCTGAGAAAGTAATGTTATTGCACCTTAGCACACATCTCCTCTGTCTCTCGGCATGACAGCACAAAGCGCAGAAGCCATATCCCCATGTTAAACAGTGCTAATGCTCTTTTTTTTCAAAGCTCTGTGTAGTGAGAGCCTGAATGGCTCGGCTGAGATAGCCCCGACTTTTAATGGGTCAAACTGCAAACACCCCCTTGATCCTACAATTCCCCTCATGCAACTTGATAGCATCTTCTTGTTCGACACTCCCTGCCTGGTAAACGCTCTTTAAAACTTCGTGCCTCCAGGCTTCCTGTTCAAAATTTGTAGTCAAGATCAGGGAAGTGGTGTCACGATATAAAACTGTTTTCGCAGGCTGAGTGGTATTCCCTCTGACTGGTACATTTACTGTGGCATGTAAAATCCTCGGGGTTCCCCTTTACATGTGATAATATGATCAATTTAAAATGACACACCTGCTAAAAACCAGGCTCTAACCGATATTTTCTGCTGTGCTTCTTCTTTTAATATTTCATCTTTCGCACACATACTGAAAACAAATGACACCTTACAGCTGCTAATGACTCACACAGCGTTAAGACTTGACCTGTGCTGTATAACAGCTCATACCATAACAATTATTACACTACCACCATATGCTCCCATTTCTTGAGAATCTAAATGGGACAGAGCTTAGTTATGGCCACGTTCACATTTACTACCCTCGCGAGTGGCCTTTATTTTTTAATGACAAACACGGGGACAGTGCAGAAAAAGGCCTCTAACTAGGCTGTTAAGCTGTTTGAATAAAGAACAGACAGGCTGGATGGCTTTATAGTTGCAGAGTATCTGAGGATAAACGGCTTGCTGAGTAAGCGGGTGAAAGTAATTTTCATACAGGGAAAACGTTCACAGTAAAAGTTAGAGCACATGTGCTGTGCAGGTTCTGGTGAATGTTTTCAACTTTCACTGCCACCAAAGGGAAAACTTACTGTACAAACAGCAGTGGTGAGGGAGTCAAACTGGACCAGAGTCTCAGACTTCCCAAAACTGTTCACTCTCCAGTCACTTTAGCATCACTTCACACCAGCATTGGGTTCTTTATCTTCTCTCTGTCATTTATGAGACAAAGGGACAGTCCACCCAGTGTGACAGCATGGAAGTGATGGCATCAGAAAATTCAGCTCAGACCTCGATGAAGCCACGTGTCAGAGGTCCAAGGCCACATGTGTCGCTCTCACCATACCTCGCACGGACAGAAAGACGAGCACGGCTAGCGTCACCATTAAGTATTAATCCAGTGTGCTCCTCGGCAAATTGAAATCCAATTGACTTTTTGTCGCAGGATGGCAGGGGGAGAGAAATGGAGGGAGCTCTGGATGTTCGGAGAGAAAGCCCTGCCTTGAGCTGCTGCGGGGATCAGTGGGGCTTTGAGACGACAGCAACCCCCGGCGTGATGTAGTGTTCGCCAGGAGCAATTCCAGTCTTATATGCCACCACATTCCTGTTCAAACTCTTATCTATTTTTAATGCTGCCGGGCTTTCAACATTGATACATGGTGTTGACGCAATGAAGTTACTGTTCATATAGCAAATGCACCAAAGGAGATGGTGTGAAACATGCTGGAAATGGATGTGCACCAGAAAGGAAAGGATTCAGTGAAGCTTCAAATCTTTACAATGGAATAAAAATTAGATGAGCGCATCGAGTAGATCTTCCAGGCATGAGATGGACCCTCGATCATGCTATGGAAATATTTTAAATAATTTCTCATTTTAATAATGAACAGAAATTCATTCCCACCCACCTCGGTAAGAAAGGGAGCCACAGGTGATTTAGTCTAAACACAAGAAACCCTTTTAGAATCATGACAAGGTAAACATGTTGAGTATGGACAGAGATGCACTTTTTTTTCTAACAATATATGGACATCTGTGCACATGTAGATAATCTTCTCCCATGCTAAAGGCAAAATGGAATTCTTTTCTGTTTGTGTCACAAGATTTAACCCACTGAAAATTTTTTGGCTGTGGTTAAACTGTTCTTCACTGCAGGAATTTGATCACACATTTCCACACTTTCCCATGACTTCAGTGGTGATGAACACACCAGAGATAGAGAGGCAAAGTGAAAAGGGAATCTGCTAGAAAAAGAAAGTAGAAAATAAAAGTCTTTATTTTTTATGGATTGAAACAGATTCTGTTATTTGAAAAACAAACCCAGACGAATGTAGAGTATCATCTGAACCGCAGGGAGAGAACTGATGCAGCTCAGCTGATAAAGAGGCCGGGAGGCTTGTGGTTTGAATCCCACATTGACAGGCAAACTAAAACTGGACTTTGCAAGTAGAGAAATGGAAAATGAAAAAGTGATTGGGTTTTTGTTAGCCATCTGTTGCATGTTGCTGGGCAAATGCCTGTTAACAGTGAGAAAAAAGGCAGGTCTATGAAAAAGGCACTAAAAACCCTCCAAGCTATGGTTAGACTTGTTTGCGTAATCATTCCACAATATGGAAAACAAAAAGCAGATGCAACGATTTACCAAAGGTATTTCAGACATGTGGGAGGATCCAGTAAAAACTCATCAGTCTCTTAGCAACATCAGCAATGGTAGACCTTTGAAAAAAAAAAATAAAAAAATGAAGATGCATGGTTCGGCTCCACATGTAATTGGAACATATCATGTAGCACCCCTGGAAAAGCTCCACTGTCGTTGTGCTTAAGTGCAGCATGACAGAGAGAGGAACAATGCGACAGAGAGGAGAATGTGCGGGATCAATGAACTGGGAGACCAAGAAAACCTTAAAAAGGTGACAAAGGGAGAAATGTGTCATGATATTGGTCTTTAGAACAATGATGCATTACCCGTGTTCCTCCTCCCGGGCCTTTAGCTGCTGGCCGTGGTTAGAAATGATTCACCGGGCGCAGGAACAGTTTCTCTAATGGCCGCCTTTGCCATCTTATCTACAGGTGCATTATCCAGAGCAAATGGTCTCGGGCGCTTATTTATTACCATAAGTCCCAGATGAATACTGCAGGGATGTTTTGCCCTCTGCCTCGCTTTGCTTCGGCTGCTGTGCCTCACATCACTGATGAAGAGCGGGGCTGCTTATGTGTGTGTCTCACATCCATCAGGTGGGAAGAGCAGCGGAGGGATTCGCAGCTTTCCCTCCTTGCCCTTTAGGACGCAACGGGGCTCTTTCTTGAGGAATTGTTCATGAAGGTTACAGAAATGCCCATGACAGTGCTGACTCCAAAGAATCTCTCCCAAATGGCCCCTGGTGACAAAAGTTTTGCTCTGTGGAAGGGCCCCACATCTGCTCTGCGCTTGTAGTGAGTGACACTGAAGCAAAATCAGTTGAAGTGGAGGAGAACTCAATCTCTCTCTCTCTCTTTCATGTGTCAAGAAGAGAACTCCTGTTGCATCCGGTCCTGATTGGCCAAGCAGGGTCCCAGTTGCCAGGCAACCATCCAGCGGTGTATGGGGCCTTGCTGACAGACAGCTGCTAATGAAGCCGGGGCGGCGGGTAGAGGGAGCGTGCTGCAGAAAAGGGCTATACGACCTTTTTCTTATGCCACACATGTCCCGGGGTCCTGCTGCACTCAGGTATACGGGTGTAAACCTACACCCCTACAAACACCAGCGCTCGCATGCACATGTACACACATTCATTTACTTCCTTTCTGTGTGTGTGTGTGCAGCGTCCTCCCACAGGGGCCAGAGTCAGCCGCATGAATGCAATCATGTCTTAGACGTGGCCCAGCTCTTACACCATCACCATCCCCCTCATCACCCAGTGACTATTTACACAGCAAAGAAAAGAGAGGCACGATACATGTTCAGAAGGTTTCAGAGAGAGGGCGACTGAAGCCTCGTTTTCATTCCATTATATCTGAGGTTTTGAAAAGCGGAGGATTCAAAGGCGTAAAGACGCAGATGGCATCCACGCAAATGTGACAACTACAGGGTGGAGTGTTGATTGCTGTGCATGAGTCACGCTCGGGTCACACATACAGATCCTGCACAGTCTCAGTCTGCTCGGACACACTGGAAATTCAATGGGAATAGAAGCTACGGAGGAATATTTCTATTTTATTTCCACACATTACAGCATGTCAGATCACAAACATTTCCAGCAGAGCGTGTGTGTGTTTTCAGGCAGTTTGGTGGCTGTAAGGCAAATCTTTTCCCCAAAGTATCTCATTGTGCTTCAAGCTTTGTGATACTCCATGCACTTAATGTTACAGTGATGATGCAGCGTTGTACTTAACTTCCTCTTTATTGTCTGTCTCGGTGCTCCAGGTGTTGCTGTAGCACATTTCGGTGATCCCTAGTAAAATACGCCATTCATGTGCTGACTATGTTCCTCTGCAGAGCACTTCAGAAGCCATTCTGTGCTTCCACTGAAACAGCGACACTGGGCCGCCGGGCCCCCAGTGACTCGCTGCCTCGCCTGCTTATGGTCCAAATGGATCAAAGCTCAGATCTCGAGGGGAATTCTCACTTTGCCAGAAAGTTTCTAAATAATGTCAACCTGTGGAGGCACTGGAAAGATGTCTGAGAGTCAATCAGCAAACAGGCAATATCAGTTTCTGGACGCGTAGATGACATTCATTCACTATCTGCTCTGTAGATTTGTATTTTGTCACATAATCTGCACTGTTTTTGTGCCAATTGTTCTATAGCACAATGCCTTTGATCCTTAGTGTAGAAAATTAAGTGTAATGAATATATTAATAAACACTTTGGTGCATCAAAAAGCAAGTAGAACATGTAAATAAATGTGATTAATGCGGTAGCTGATTTTAACTATCAGTCAAATCCTTCCATAAACCCTTTTTACAACAGTGTGTGTCCATCTGAGCCCTCTTCCTCATTTCAGAGTCTGTCCCACAGAGGGACAGACACCCAGGATCAGCCCGTCGCATCATGTCTGACATCTTCCATAAGCAATGAATCTTGATAGATAAGGACCTCCCCTCAAGGTCTTTCAGCGCTCTCTCTCCAGGCAACAACTGATTGATGGCGCCCCATAAAGGTTTTATGAGGCCAGTGTCAAAGGGCCTTGTACTCTCACCTGCTGTGATTCCTATGTTTGAGAGAAATGATGGACCACCTGTCCGGTTTATCATGGGAATATGCAGTGAGGGAAGGAATTGTTACCCACTGAAGTCACGTCATATATTTCTGAGAAACTGGAGATATATTTTTCATTCTGTTAAAAATCCAGACAATATACAACAAAGTGTACAACTTTGATGTATAACTAAAAAATTATCCCCCCGACTGTGGTTTTTGTAATAACATCACTACCATTAAATCTCAAACTGCTTAAGCTGACTGTGATTGCTTGTCTAACTGACAGGAAATGACTTTTTCAGCAGATGGCGTGTATATAATGCACCAGTGGCCCCATCCTGCTGTCTTCTGAACAATGCATTATTTCCTCCTGAATGTGTTGTGCTCTCTGTTTCAAAGGCAAAGTGTCTTGGGCCTGCTGAGAGGCCAGATAGGCGGCGGACATAAATAATTCAAGCGGCAGCAAGGGCAAGATACACATCCGGTCCTGAGAGACTGGAAACCAGAACATCTCACCAGTGCTAGACTGGTTATTTAGGCTGGTGCATGGTAAGAAACTTTGACATGGTCCTCTGGGGGCCAAAGGAAGGTTTTGATGCAGGATGGTTCTCAGGTTGAAAATAATACTGCTGAGAATCTCTGGAGTTTATTAATGGAATGAGAGCTGTGCCAACAGTTGAGGCTGTAATTGGCTGGAGTTAAAGACCTGGCTAGAGAACAGGCTTGGTACTACAAACAGAAAAAGGTGCCTGCAGCGACGTGATTATCTACATGTGAGAGAATGAGTGCTGCTTGAAGGAAAAGAGGTGCAACGTCTTGATGAGAAGTTTCCAGTTGCTGAAATGAACCCGTATTTCTTTGTCCTGAGGGGACTGATGAAAATCGTTTTTAAATGAAGGTGGATCAAGACGTCAAAACATTCAAATGAGCTGGGCGAAACAATCAGAGGAAGAAGAAGAAAAGAAGAAACACTGGGAAACAAGGCTGATGGAGCAATGAGTGAATCAGTGAGTTAATTAATGAGCTGATAATCATGACTCATCTGTAACACCAGGGAAGCGTTCCTCGAATCTGCTGCCAAGGAACTTCCATTCCCCTCCAACGGACCCAAGGAGTACATCCCTCCTCCAGCATCAGCAGCACTGGACACTCTATATTTAGTACTCTCAGCGGAAGTCTAAATAACACGCCCAGGCAGGCTGATTAAGTCTTCTCAAGAGTGGAAAAGTTTAGAATTAAACAGAAAGGCTAATTAACCAAAGCCTTCAGGCATGAAATGAGAGTGAAGCCCTGTACAATGCGTGACTCAGTACATGCATGCATACAAAAACTGCTGTCGACATGTAATCAAGAGATATCACCGCGGAGGGTGATCAGCAGTGGCAGGAAGCAAACCAGCGAGTCAGCGCTTATTGATGTTTGGTTTGCAGAGCCCTCAAGACCTCGAGGTGAAAATCAGACCGATTGTTCCATTTCATTTCATCGGGGTTAGAGAGCTCTGAAAGGGTTCAGTTAACCCAAATTACAAAAACAGATTTTATCACGTGACCCTTGTGGTTTCTACCCATGGTTAAAAAGGTAGGTGAACGGAGTTTTGTTTGTGGTGCTCACCTCACAGCACTGAGAAAAAAAGCTGTCAGATCTGAACAGTTTTCATTGACCACTGCCTAAAATGATGTTACACAGTTTCCGAGCTCAATACGAAGGAAAATCCAAACTTTATTGACTCTGGCAGTTTGGGCTTTAAAGTCCGTTCTTCACATTAGAAACAGTCTTAAAGTTTGAACATTTTCAAAACCGTGACAAATGGGGCAAACCCAAGCTACCGATGAAGTATAAGGATCAAAAGCTCCCCCACCCCATCCACTGATGTACGTGGGTCAAAAGATCTGGCTGAAACTTAAGCAGAGATTTTTGTTGTTGCTGTTGTTGAGTTTTAACCGTGGACAGATTAAAACTCCAAACCATGAGTTTTTCTTTAACAGGTAAACTAAACCTCATCAGCAAATTACACTGCACATACCTGTGAGAGCAGGCAGCGTGTTGTTCTCTCCATTGTTTGCCCAAACCTCATCATATACTGTAGCTGTCTGGCTGACAACAGAGATTCTGTCTCTCCAACTGTCTCTGGAGCTCCCCGTGCTGTCTACGCCAAGAATCTGACAGATACCCTGGGCTTAGATTACTGCCTAGGACTCCACGCTATCAGTCACTTCCCAGTCTAAACCCCAGTGTCCCTCTGTCATCAGCCTGGACCGGATCCACAAAAAAAAATTCTGAGTTTGATTCGATAAGGGAAAACGACTTTGAGTTGTTGTTCCCATCGCAGTCACCCAGAACCAGCTGAGTGATTTTAAACCCTTTAACATAGACACCTCGCCAAAATACATCATCTAAACACGGCAGTAGGTAGTTTAAAGCTACAGCTCGGGATTATACTGAACTTATTCAACGGCATTAAAAAAAAAAAAAAAATCACATTACAAACCGTGTATCCCAATGGGCGCAATAATTCAGGAGAAAGAGACAATTAAGGGGAGGATGACAGCGACAGCAGCCTGCATCTGATATGTTCATTTTACGGATGCAGATGCATTCAAGCAATTTAACATGGCGTGAACATTATATGCCATGATTTCACACATGCATGTAATATCTCACACTCAGTGATGAGACTAAGTGCGTCTCCTTGCTCAGCCGTGCCAACACACACACAGCCTACAACACTTTTATCCCCACGGTCACGGCACTTACACCTTCCACATACACACCAGCATTTCAATTCCCCACATCAAATTTAGTCTTTCTACCACAGGAGATGCTTTTCTTTTCCCCCGTCTCCTTTTTTTTCTCTTACCTGTGTGAGAGATGTGGGTATACGAGTGAGGATGTAGAAGGGGCTCCAGGCGCTGTTTAAAGAGCAGGCCGAGAACTCAAGATGGAGCCCACTTCTGTCTGCGGGCTGTGTTTTAAAAATCTACAGTAGCTTCACTAATGTAACGTAACTGTTTCTGAAGAAACACAAAAAGTAAGAAAATGACTCATTTTTCCTCTTGAAGAAACTGTTTGACAGCTTGGGAAATATGTTTTTTTTACTTTCTCATCACAAGTTAGACGAGAACATTGACACCACTCTCTTTTCTGTGCGTTAAGGAAATAGCTTAGTTTAGAATAAAGACTGTCAGAAGGGAAGAAGATCTAAACTGGGTCTCTCAAAAGCTAAAAAAAAAAATACAAAAAGAATTATAAAACTGGCCGACTGAAGCCCCCTACCATGCATCCATTTGAATAAGGGGTGACAGCTTTCAATGCTTCAACACTATGACTTCCAACAATGGATTTGGATTGAGACAGATTGAGGCCTAGCGCCAAACCCTCAGGACAACACTGGCTTCAAAGTCACCTCCTCCAGAGGTAGAAGGTCGTTTCAGTAGCCCCTCCCTCGAGAGTATCCAGGAACACAGCAGGAAGAAAGCTAAATGCATTTTAAAGCCCTGAACATTTCCCACTTAATCATGGCAGGTCAGACTTTATCGACCCGTGGCGGCATTCGACCAGGGTCGGGCTCGTTCCAGTGGATTTATACCCTGAGCTTGTACCTCCCACCCAGTCCCACAGTGACCACACTACATATATGAGCGGATACTGATAGGCATTGGTAAAGGAGTAGTACACCTGGTTTAAATGCTGTATTTTACCGTCATTGGAGATCATATGTTAGATCATATTTCAGCAACTGACCTTTGTAATTAGCATGAACATTATTTCACACCTTTAGTTTGGAGCTACATAGGACGATAAGCTATTAGCCTCTTGATCTCCTTTTCTGGCTGACAGAAATCCCTGACTGTGCGCTGATCCAAGCGGTTGGCTGCTGTCCACACTTTCAGGCCAGCGTTGTGCAGGGACTGCAGCTCGCCAAGTGAAAACACATAGCGCCGGGAGTGGGATGAAATCGACTTCCTCCTCATTAACAGCAGAATAACGTATGGAGAAGCAAAGGTCAGCTGCAGTGGCCAAGCTGAATGTCAATAACCCACCGGCGTACTCCGACCCGGCATCGAAGCCCGGGGAGAAGCCTGTTGAACACAATCACACAGAACTCCTGGCAGGATTTCATCAAAGAGCACAACTGTAGCTCAACAGCAAACCTTTAAATGCAGCTCTTCTCAATCAACCCCTCACAGGCGGATCTGACCAGATGATCCCATTGAATCAGAGAGAACAAAACCGAAGCAGCCTTCTGGGAAAGTCATGTTCTGTGCTGGAAGCCTCCGAGTGCGTACAGGAGAAAAAGAGAAGTTAGCAGATCTTGCGCAGATCTGTTCACCTTTAGACATCTGAGTCCTCATTTCAATTTTTCTTTCATGCTTTGCTGCCCCATGATTAATTCATGGCTACTTTCTGGATGGGCCATCCTCGCAGGAAGGCCTGGAGGAGAATCAATAGAGGCTGGCGAGAAGAAAAGCTCTCACTTTTCTTTCCAAATTTATTCACCTTGCTTCTCCTGTGGATGACTTATTCCATTATGTCAGCCGTACTGCCCTCACCAAGCTTTACTGCCCTCACCAAGCTTTACCCCTGCGAGGCTAGACAGCCAGATAACGTCCAATGAAAAATGCGAGGCGTGACTTTTCGTAGTCACAAACTCTCATTCATGTAAAACTGAAATACAACAGAAGGAAACAACACAAAACAGTATCCGTACAACAACATAACAGTACACTACGCAAAGTATAATGGGGTTAGCAAAGAAACTAAACTAAACAATAGGCAAGTTAGCTCGTTCAAATATTAGCCGCTAACATAAAATGCTAAAAACACAACACAATAAACATACCACTTAGAGAACTACACACACGCACACAATACTCACAGACTGTAGCGGCCACAGGCTGAAGCGTGTGCAAACACATTTACCAACTTTAACAGCAGGTGTCCACATTTCTGCTTTAACGTTTTCACTGGAGTAACGCAACAGAGCGGAGCGGCGAAGACGCGAGTTAGAATGTTTTACGGGAAGAGCGCTCACTCTGTCGCCGCTTCCAAAACCCAAGAAAAGAACAGAACACTCACTCGGACGCAATTTCCACGAACATTTTAACTTGTGAATTTTAATATTATGTTTAACCTTTAAAGACAGCGCATCAGCTATCCGACTCAGAATACCCCATCCTTTGCCTGTGAGTGCTGCTTGGCCAGTTTCATGAGAACTTTGAGGTTTTACTTGAACTACAGTCAAAAAGCAGTTTAAACTGCACAACAACACTCTTCTTCACACCTTACGCTAAATTAAGTCCCTTCTAGGTGATTACAGCTCAGAATTGATTCCACAGATTACAACATTAGCAGAAAATACAGGTGTATTTTTGTCACGGAGTCTCTTAAAGTAAACTACAAAGCAATAAATGCTTCGCCTAAAGGGAAAAACAAAAACTAACAATAATGATTGTTTTCTCTGATCTGGTCAGATCCAGGTATAGCAAATCCTTTGTGAAATCCCCCTGCAGGTGAATACAAGCTGCTGGTTTTTTAGATATCCACAGTGCAGTCAGTTTGCATTCATAGCAGTTATTTGAAGGTTGAACATATTCTGCTGTTTCACAGAGACCTAAGAAAAATGTTGACTTGAGGATCGATCAGTCTGAGAGAAGAGGTAGCGTCGTGAATCACTCTGAATGTTCTGGTCATTTCTTCTTTTACTAAACAAGGCTTGAGATGGTTTAAAATACAAAACAGGAAAACTTGGTAAAAGAATGTTAAATAAGAAAAAGCCGCAGTTCACAGGTTAGTCTCATGGAACATGAAAACAATGAGCTGATCAAATCGGCTCCACCTACCTCACCCTCACAGTGTGAGGTAGGTATTGATTGTGGCGATAGACGTCTCGCCAACTGTCTACCAGTCCACGTGTGCTTTATTTTCCCAGACTGACACTCCAACACAGCGAAGATGGACAGGTAGTCAGAATGTCCATCAACCAGGGCACAGCAGACAGAGATGGAGTTCAAACAGCTGCGTTATTGATCTGAAACTATGGGCTTGGTGACAGCTTGTCAACTTGTGAGAGCAAATCTGAGATGGACAGCACTGATGCTGTATTTAAGAGTCTGTGTGTGTGTGTGTGTGTGTGTGTGTGTTTGTGTGTGTGTGTGTGTGTGTGTGTAGTTATAGGAAGCTTGCCGGAGGCTGTCACAATCAAAAATGTCTTTCAAGCTCCAACTCTTATTTTTTTTCTTTGACATGATCATTTTTATGATAAAATTTATTGCATCTCAGTCAGTGTATTTGGAACGTCTGTAATGCTGGTAAATTAAGAATTGAAACACATTCACATGCACAGAATTATGCACTGTCTTGTGTTGTTTTGGACATATTCACACATTCAGTTGTACATACAGTACACTATTTTCTTTAAAGTCCCAGCTTCTGTGTGGAGATAGTGGTGGTTTTGTAACAAAGAGGCTCTGTGAAAGAGTGAGTCAGCACACAGGGTCAGGGTAAGAAAGTAGGCTTTAATCCGTGTAGGCTGAGGGGCAGGCAGAAAGAATTGGAGAGACATGACAAAACTGGAATTAGGAATGAGCTCTTGGCTGGATCACACCCAGCTCCACACAAACGGTGGTGAACCCCGAAACAGTTTAATCTCTTCCTCTGTGAAAGAAAAGACTCTACAGTATTAACGTTATACTTCATATACCGTACCATTCGGTTACAGGCAAACATTCACACTTGATACTATTCTTTTCTTTTGACTCAATACTCTATTGATCAGCTCCCCTAGCTTTGGTCAATAAGATTTGTTTTTTTGTTTTGTTTTTTTAAATCAAGTTTACAAGTCTTTCTTTGATAGATGATATATCACCATGGGTTTATCACTATGACCAATCCTTGTTCCATATAAATGTGTAAAAATTATTCAGTTAACAGGGACACAAAGGCTGTAAACACTGGTCGAACACAACATGAAAGCTAGACTCTGTTCTCACGTTGATTAATCAACAGGATTTCAGAGTGTTTAGCGAAGCCGAGGACTTCGACAGAGTGTATTTGTTAAAAGTGGTTTGTTGCTGTGAGCTTCACCATAGAAACTGTGATTTAATCTCTGTTATCAGGTGTGTGTTTGATAATGGTGCTCTCTGGATTTTATGAGCTCAGTCCTCTACATCAAAAACATATTTCATTAAAAAAGAAATCTCTGCTGTGTCTTGTCCAAATAATAGATAATTCAACCTCTGTCGTCTGTCGATGGAATCAAGATAAGGAGCTGCAGTGGGAATATCTTGAAAATAAATATGATCTATACTGCACACCATGTTCAGAGATCATTTGAGCTGCACTGTGGGCCCCACAGAAATTTAATTGTGGTTAAATGGGATAAACACAGAAAAACACTTTCTGGTTCCACATATAATATCAGCCAAATTACCTGAGAGGCAGAGAGGAAGTGTGCTGATAGGAAAAGATCACTTTCTTTGTAAGACTGAATCAAGAGGTCACACATATGACGACAGCAGCAGCCCACACGCACTTCTGCATCTCCTCCCACTGCCCATATGCACTCTACGGGCACGCTGACTTCAGGACAGACTGCAGAAAAGCTTTTACTGCAGTTAATCCAGCAGAGACCATTTGTTAGAGTAAACCACTACTTCACAGCATCGCGTGGCAACAGAGGAAACCGATGCAGCGTATGAACGCGCACACACAAACACACTTACAAGGATCCATTCAAAAAGATCTCAGACACACAGAAACAGGTAACAAGAGGTGAGTGTTTGAAGATAACAGTGAGCAAAACTTCTTGAAACAAGGTTACTGACAACATAGGAGAGTCTAAATAAGGAGAATAAGGAGATTTAATGTAACTTAAACACGTTTTTTTCCCACTCATAAGCAGCCAAGGTCAGGGCGGCTGAAAAAGCGTTTCCTTGAATGATGTCCAACAAGGCACTGAAGTTAGGTTTTGCTCATTGTTTGCGTTTACAGTGAGCTCTGGGTTTTCTCTTCGTGCCTTTGCATCCTTACCACCTCAAGCTTCCAAATCCAGCAGAGAAAATAAGGAAAAGTCATTTCAGAACATTGGATTCGGCTCCAGATGTTCATTTTTCGCTTCTGCTGTGTCGTGTTGCAGGTGATTTGCTCTCTTTGGAGCTTCACCCCAAAATGTGTGACTGAGCACTTTGATTTGTGGCTGGACCTGTCTCATTCCTGCCTAGGTACACCGGACAGCCAGAAATTTCTTGTGGCAGCATTAACTCATGGGGCAAGTATTGCTTGTAACTGAAATTATTTGAAAATTTCCTCAAAAAGCAAGGTAATATTTGAGTTTCAGTGTCAGTGAAACATTTCATCTGTGGTTTTATTTGTTTACAGAACTGCAATTTCACGAGTAAGTAGTACCAAACTCTCTCTCTCTCTCTCTCTCTCTCTCTCTCTCTCTCTCTCTCTCTCTCTCTCTCTCCAACCACCCCAGACATCCGCTGGGCAGGGAAGAGGTGTCTCCTAGCAACTGGTTCTCAGCTGAAGCAGTTGGTCAGCCAGCATTTTCTGGAGCAGAGTACACTGGCACAACACTGTGGTGGGCCTGATGAACTGTCACGAGGACGGAGACACTGATTCAACACCTGTGCGAAAAAAAGGAAGAAAATAAAGATTGCAAAATTAAAATTAGGGGACACAAGTCATTTGGAGAGCTAAACATAGACCCTGACAAACTGGACAAATGGTAGTGTGTTGAATGACTTATGCCTCACTTATTATTCTTGGCAATGAGTGAAAATGGTGTCGTTGACTACAGCACAGCTCCGTCAAATTAATGCAGCACAGTAAAGCAAAGCACTTCATCATGTAGGGCATAAATTCCCCGGCTAGACAGATTTACATTGATTGAGCACACTGAGATGAGCTGAACACGCCCCCTTAGGTAATAAAGTGCCACAGTGAATCACCCATCAGACTCTCATCACAGCTGCACCCCTGCCACCCCGGCCTATCAGGCAGGTTTCTGTACAAGCTGTCCTGCAATATGTGGAGTCTGTGTGAAGTGAGAGGAATGCAAAGCCAGGGCCTATTGTTTACAGGTTCCATGGTTTTTGGGATGTGTTCAGGAGGAAAAGAGCTTAGCAAAATTTGGAGATGGCATAGTTGAGCTCCACTGGCAGGATTTCACAGAGCAGCATGTGAAAATCCTCCGCAGCTATCTTCATCAATTTATGATGTTCAGTGTTTTTCAGAATTCCAGTACAGGCCAGAACAACTGGGCTGTAAAAAGGACACTAAAACCTGAAGCACAAACCTCAGTCCAATGATTACAAAGTCTACTTTATCATGGTGTACGGACAGTAAACCTGTGGAGCATGTTTCATTTTTACAGAAAAAAAAAAACCTTCAATGAGACAACAACAATCGCATGAGAAAAGATGCTGATTTTGGCTTTAAAATCGTGTAAAACAGATTATTTATTTCCTTCCTACACATTAAGTCTGCTTTTCTCAGGAGATGTGGGGGTGATTTTTACAAAAAGGTTTTAAAGGAGGTGTTAGCCTACTGAGACTCTGAACAGAACAGAGTGTTATTTGGGTCTAATCCAGAGTGAAAGAACAACCCTGTCTTCAGAGATCCATTCACAGGAGCCAAAACTCTCTTGACTCTCTCCCTCTCTCCTTCCCTGTCTCTCTCACAGCGGTCTGTCTCAAGCAGTTTGGGCCTATATGATCTACCTGGGCAGATAAGGCAAGTCACGAGCACCGGCAGAGCAGACAGCTCCTGTGGAGGCCGCTCACTCCCGCTAAGCTGGACTGCAGCCCAGTCAGTCGAGCCTCCGCAGCTCGAGAGAGACGTCCCGCAGTTGTCATCCATCAGTGGGATCTGCTGGGTCAGCCGTCATCCAGATGAATGCAATAAGTATGCTCTCATGCATCTGTCCGCTCCACACTTCAGACCCCTTTCAGAGTGCAGATTACAGCTTAGCTGGTCTCTCCCTCATTGGGCAGGGGGTTGTTATGTTGCTCTGGGTGGCAGGAGCTGATTTTTGGCTTTTATCAACTCATTAGGAAAAGAAAAGGGAACCTTTTCCAACACTCAGCTGCATTATTGAAGACAATCAAAGCCGCAGCAACATCACCATGGTGACTTCTTAGCTCTTCCTTTAGCAAATTTTCCAGAATGAGACATTGATTAACCCTGACAAAAGCAGAAGTTGGAGTGTATATTTAGCTTTGGCAGTTATCTCAGATCTATGTCAAAGTCATTAACTGTGCTGGTCTTGAGGACTGTTTGTGAGCTCAATGCATGTTTACTCTCAAACTTAATTTAATATGTCTATGTACATCAAATTCAAAAAACGTGTTTATGTCATGTGAGTAGCTCATCATCAAAGCTCAGGGTGTTTACCAGGAATGCAACATGTTTCACGGCTCCATGAAAGAATTTATGCATGTTGTGAATGACACGCAGTATATCCTGCTTGTACATATAACGGTAGCCATACAGTCATGGTCGTTTCTGGCACATATATGGTGTCCAGATTCTCCAAACGGCCACGCAAGTGGTCGTTTATCACCAAGTCACATACTGTCACATATCTGTACCACCTGTAAAACTGTGATAAATGACCTGTTTCATTGCACTGCTGTGGTTATTCAATGCACATAGCAGAAAAGGTCAGAAGTAAACCAGACAGAATGTGATGTGATTTGATTAAGCTGCTGTTTCTTTTTTTCAAATTGAACTACTTCAGTGTCCCTTCATTTATTTCAGTTAAAAGTGCCCTTTGTTAACAAACAACTTATCAGAGCACATTCAGTCAGTTTTTATTGTAGCGTTTTAAAGTGCATACGTACACCTTGAAATCTAGCCATGTAGCTTACATTACTTGTAGCTTATCACCACGGCTTGGCATTGGCAGCATGAGAGGAGGTCAGCAGAGTCGAGTCTGCCACCTCACAGTCCATCACAGTGTAAGTAATACGACGTAATTACAGTTTTACTCAGGCCAAATCAATATCTGCTGAATGAGAATTAGCTTTAACGAGCAATTTATTATGTTGCAATGAAATGGACACTGTGGATTCATTCCTTCTTTAATGCTCTCGTAAATTCATGAAGGAGTCCCCTGAGGAATACAATGCATGATGGGAACATTTCCTTCACGTGCACAAGCTCTAAAATAAAATGAGGTCCTCTTGAAACCTCATTCCTGACTTCAGAAACAGTGGCTTGGAAATTCCAATCCCAACTCCAGGTCCACTCAGTCGCTTTTTCCACAGCTTTCGATGACATCTCACAGTATTCTTGTCTCTGTCTTTAGAATATTGTGTATCTCTGAAGTCTTGAAATTTCAAAATTCCCATAAATGGCTGAAAGGCTTCCAGTCAAACCAAGGCTGCCAGAATGAATAGACATGATAAGATGACACTACTGACCTGCAGGGCAACATGTAAACTGTGAGACCACTGTCGATATCTAATTTGACCATACTTCAACTTGTACAACTGTTACTACAAAAACAGATGCATTTAGGCAAGAGAGACTATGTTAAGGACTCTAAATAAACCTGAAGACATGTCAGAGTCAGTGCCAGCGACTGATGACACTGACACAGGCTGATGTATTTAAAAACGGTGCAAACATTTAGACAAGACAATTACATCCATAATTCATGGTGCCATCCATGACAGCAAAGTACATTCACAACAAATGATTGCAGTCAGTGTTGGCCATTTCATAGCGAAGGTGATGAATTATTAATTGTATTCATTATTTTTGACTGACTACAGTGCACTTGAATCACATTTTTTAATGATGATTGTTGGTTGTTTAGAGATCTTCTGATGCGGTTCTGCAACATAATTAAGACAAAGAAAAATGTCTTCTTGTAGTACTTCACCTCATGTCAGTAAGATAAACCAGGAGATTTGTTAAAATAATCTTTCTCGGTGTAAGGAACAGCTCAGTCGTCCTTTTAAAAGCCACGTGCACGGTGAAGACAAAGGTTGGCAGCATTGTTGCGGCACCAGATCTCAAGATAACTTGCCACAAATCCTGCAGACAGGTATGAATGTCTGTCCGGGACTCTAAACAACCGGGATATGTGTCTCTGTGTCTGTGCAAGGAGAGGAAAAGAAAAGATGATAAAGAAAGAAAAAGAGATTAGAGCAGCAGAGAAAGAGAAAGAAATTTCCTTCTGGGAGCCACTGAGTCATAGGAGGATGATGTATTGTTCCTCTTTCTGTATTTTAAAACTGGGTTCTTTGCGTCTTGGCTTCCGGACTGTGGGGGTCTGTATCACCATACTACAGAGAGAGTGGTGTTTATTTACACTTCAGACACTGGGACCTCAAAATCCCAAAGGAGGCTTTGAATCGCAGCTTTTCTTGTTTGTCTACGGGCTAAAGAACCCATCGCCTCAAATTTGCAGTGAAGTGCACCACAAAATATTATGCTGAACAACGGCTCATCACAGCCTCTTTACATTTCTGTCCCTTATGTCTCTGTATGTCTTCCTTTCCTGGGAACAACTGTAATATCAGAATGTACTGTAAGCCACTTAATCAAACAGCACACTCCAGTACTCTGCTGTTACCTGTCGGCTGGTTTTATCCATGTAGCATCACCCTCCCCATCCATCATGTGTAATGCATGCCATCTAATGTGATGACCCTGTTACACACTCACCCCCCCACAACTCATATTTGAAACACCCTGTAAGGTGAAGTGTGTACGTGCGAGGTGTGACAGAGTCAGAGCAATAACAGATGGGCATTCAGGCATGACCTGACTGCTAAAAGCAGCGTTCAAGTCTGCGCCTCCTGACTGTCAATTCAAATCTCACACTGAGGTTCTGGAAGATTTTACATCTTTAGATTTTAATTCATAAAAACCAGCTTTGTGAAATTATTATTCATTCAAAGCTGGAGGACCAGGCAAAGAGGGCCATTGCCTCAGGGATCCACACTCCAGCGGGGCTCCAGGCCACGACGCGGCCCTAAAGGTCCTGTCTCATGAGACCTGCATGAAAATGCAGCTTTAAGATATTCATATTCATATTTCAGTGGATATTACGCTTACATGGTGCATATTCCTTAGTTTCTGCCTGTTTCAAATTAAGACACCACATCTCAAATTAGCACACAACAAACCTAAGGCTGCGTAATATTTCACCACAGAAACGCTTTACAAAATTTAGATAGGGAAGATCTTGAGGTTAATAAGGGCCCAGGAGCTTATTTTAGCCCCAGAGCTCCAAAGCAGGTTAATGCGATCGTGTATTTATTCATTCTGAAAAGCAGAATAATATTAAGCACAAATGTAATGGCTAATGCCTTCCTCAGTGTGCTTGCTCAATGACTGTCACATCACAACCTATCTGAAACCGTCAGGAGGTTCAAGGCCAAACAATTACAGCAAACCAAATACTGGCATAGGAAATGGCATGGAGAACAGGTTTAAAAGAAAAAGGCCTGATACACAGAAATGTCTTTCAATATATATATATATATATATATATATATATATATATATATATATATATATGACTGATTGAAATTGCCTTTTGATTGACCTTGTCTTTTTCTGCAAAGGGACAGAGCTTGTGTACTCTGCTCTGCTAAGATAGCAACACCTGATGCGTATGGGTGCAAACGTGTGAGCGTGTTTTTCTTCTGTCTCCATATCTCTGAATTCTCATGAGTGCTGGTGAGGGTTAATTAATTCCCAGGACAGGGGCACACACACACACATACACGCTCTTTATGTGATAATACGGCTTGTAATTTGGGGATTCAAGACACCGCGACTTGTTCTGTGCATGCAAAGACCTGGTTGCCAGGGGCGATGTCTCTATGAGGGGCAGTATGAAGGATGACTTTTCTCTCCTTGCTTACCTTGAGGAGAATCATCCATAAGGAGAGGGATGAATAATATTAACCACTCAGTGTGTTTTCTTTTATCATAGGTGAGAATAAATCCTGTAATTAACAAGGCCATTCCTTTACATTTTCTAACTGGGGTATCTGCTTAGGGAAATCATATTAACTTAAAATTAAACCTGCTTTTGCTGGGAAGCCTTTATTTGCTTTTACATCCTCAAACCTCACTTTGACAGCTGTTGATTTACAGAATGGAAAAACCTTGAGCACCCTCCTGTGAATGGCTCATGGTGAATGTCACAGAATATTTCCTTTGTATTCTACTCCATGTGAGATGAGCCTATGGGAAAATGATTGGGAGTGAGCATTTGAGGCTGGTTTGGCCTCCACTTGACTGGGCAGGGATCCTGGGAGGTCATGTGGAAAACAGCAGGGGAACTGGGCTCACATCTCGTGGGATGAGTGTGTGCCGCAGATTTTATATGGCTTGAACTCTTGCTCTGCGCCCCTGGGAGTCCTTTAATGTGAAAGCCCAGGTAAAGACGAACAGTTACCTGGCTCTGAAGCTCAGTGATAACAGATGTGAGATGAGAATCGCCATCTTCTGGAGAGAAAACAAAGTGCATCCGTCTTGAGGAGGGAAACATTTAGCAAATAAAATGGTTCCATCTGCTGGCCAAAGGAAGAGGAACACCCCAGTAGTAACAGCTCAGGGTTGACACAATAATGTGAACATCTGTACAACGTAATGTAGTTTAATATAAAGGCTTGAAGCTGGAAACTCTTTAAACTCAAAATTCAACTTGTAGAATTTGTGTTTATTGGTTTTAACAGCAGGAATTCCCCACAAACATCCCCCATCTGCATCCACCAGCTTCTTGATCTTCCAGCCAAACAAACACATCACGTGATCCTGTTATGCTGAAGCCTGGACACATGAGGGACATAACACACTACAAATTAAATTCCACCAGTCTTGCAATTTCTTCATCTGTTTGTTTTCGGCTTTGAATGCATCCAGATGACATCTGAGCTCTGACTGCTGATGCAATCATTCACACAGCATAATTTCTTTTTTTTACCAAAGAAACATCTTGGTATGTACTGTGTGTAGAGGAATTTTAACAAGCAGAGCTATCGCTGATGAAGTGAAGCTGACATGAATACAGTGGTCAGCCAAGTGAAAATAAGGAAAACAAGCTAATAGAGTGGCCTCTGTCATTTTTTTTTTTGTTTTCTGCTGCCTGCTGTTCTGAGGCCTGTTTGATCTTGGCAGAAATATTAAAGTATTTTAGGTCCAGCTAAAGTCATGTGTGTTTGAAAGCTGAAAGAAAGAGTGACGAAAAGAATTCAGCATCAAACCACTTACAAATTTGAAAAACAGAGTTTTAGAGAGGGCAAGATGAGAATGTGTGCTGTAGTTGAAAGCAGCCCTCCTGCAGTCCGTGCAGCTGCCTCCACAGCACCCTGACCCTTTTCCCTTTGCACCCGAAAGGCCTCTGTCAAGCTGTCCACAAATGTAAGAGCACATGCACATATGCAAACAGTACAATGCAGGAACACGTCAAGCCTTTAAACTGTCATGATTACTTGCTGAAGCCTGGAAGAGTAGTGGCTTTGTTCCCTGCTCAGGCTGGGCGGGTGGGGTAACAACCAATGAGGGGAGAAAAACATGCAGCTAGGAGACTGTAGGGGGAGAGGGGGCCATGTTGTGGCCAGGGTTGTCTCTTCTCTCTACCACAGCTCCATACGCAGTCACTGAAACTGCTGTGAAACTGTGTCCAGAAGGATTGACAGGAAGCATAGAGAGGACTGTTGATTACGGTTGAAAGCATCAGAGGGAGAAGAGGTAAGGATTCGACTGTTTGTGCTGCCGAGCGACATCAGACAAAATTCTCAAAAGAAGACCAAAAAGAAGTTCACTTTGTAAGCCTCAAGATTAAGCAGAAGAAGGTTCGTTTGGAGGGTCCAAGTGGAGCTCACAGCCACAGAGAGATGGACGGGACACAGATGAAGAAAGAGGTAGATGACAAGAACTCAAAGACAGAAGAGGAGGTGGTACACCTTCGGAGAGAGATAGGCCTGCTGCCGGCTGTGTCCTTCATCATCGGGACCGTGGTGGGCAGCGGCATCTTCATTGCACCCAAGGGGGTCCTGATGAACAGTGGGAGCGTGGGGCTCTCTCTGCTGGTGTGGGCGCTGTGTGGAATCCTCTCATTGTTTGGTGAGAGACTTCATGGAAAATTAATTTTACAGCACAACGGGAAACAGGCTAAAGAGACAAGTAGAATCAATAGCTGTTTACATGATACGCAATATCTGAGGCCATGTATAGAACAGGAATTGTGCAAGCTACTAATTATGTGGGTGTGATATTAATGTTTGTAATTTTCACTAAGACACTGACTTTCTCCAGAAGCTGACGGCCCTTGAAACTGCGGTAATGCACTTTCAGATGATTTTTTTTTCTTTTGTCTCCGTCATTAGGGGCTTTGTGCTATGCTGAACTGGGCACCAGTTTTACAAAATCAGGGGGCCACTACACTTATCTCCTGGAGACACTGGGGCCATTGCCCGCCTTCTTACGACTCTGGGTGGAGTTCTTATTCATCAGGTTAGTTTTGTTACCCGAAAAGAAAACCGACTTCAAGTGAAAACATAAAATACAACACACGTATTTTCCACATCCAGGCCGGCTGTGGCTTCCTATGTGTCCCTGGCTTTCGGCCGCTATGTGGTGGAGCCGTTCTTTGCACCTTGTGCTGCCCCCACGGTGCTAATCAAACTCGTCAGCATCCTCGGAGTGAGTGAGTGGTTTATACCTCCTCTTTCTACCCACAAGACCATTATACTAAACAATATACCCATTTAGTGCAAGATGAGGATCTATTGTCTCCAGTTGTTTGTCTTTGTGTCTCTGTAGCATTTGTTGTGGCCGTCAACTGCTGGAGTGTGACCATGGCCTCTCGCACTCAGGTCACATTGACTTTCATTAAGATGTTTGCTCTGGTCCTCATCATCATCCCTGGTGTCATTGCATTGGCCAAAGGTGAGCGGATGAACTCTCATGTCCTATCGAAGGGCCTTTTGGTTGCTGCTAATGCTCAGTTTCTCTCTCTCTCTCTTTATCCCTTTATATACAGGAAAGACAGAAAATTTCCAGAATGGTTTTGAGATCGACTCATTAACACTGGATAGATTACCACTGGCCTTCTACAATGGTCTATATGCCTATGGTGGATGGTAAACAAGTCTAGTGTATCATGTTTCCTTTTATCACAAATGAAACCCTTTTACACAGATTGATACAGTACATTAATCAATAATGTTAGAACTTAAATGACAGACAAGGTACCAACATACATACAACATTCAGTGAGACCTAAGAATTTGTCCTTTTCCCTCCAGGTTTTATCTGAACTTTGTCACAGAAGAGGTCATTAACCCAAACAGGTATTTTACATTTGACATCAGCTCTGCAGTTAATCCATTTTTAAAAGCCATGGTGCATTGAACATATTATTAAATCTCTCTGTGTGTATCCTGTCTTGTCAGAAACATCCCTCTGGCAATAATCTGCTCCATGGTGACAGTGACAGTCTTTTATGTGCTTGTTAATGTGGCCTACTACACCATGATGACACCCGCTGAGCTCCTGCTGTCTGATGCTGTGGCTGTGGTCAGTGCTACACGGACATGTATTCTGAAATCAGAAGGTATGTTGGAGTGTTGGTCACATCCTGTGTTTGTGTTTCTGCAGACGTTTGCCAACCGTGCTCTCCAGGGATTAGCCTCTGTGATTCCAATTCTTGTGGCCCTGTCCTGCCTCGGAGCACTTAACGGTGGCTTCTTCGGATCACCCAGGTAATTGTGGGTGAAGGAAGATTATTATTGTCCTTATTGTGCGTGCTTGAGTACCAAGGGTTTACAGCCTGATTGCGAATCGTACCCGCTCACTGTGCTGCAGGATGCTGTTTGTTGGAGCCAGGGAGGGCCACTGGCCACCAATCTTTTCCATGATTCACATCCGCAGACATACACCTTTGCCTGCTGTGCTGTTACTGGTAAACTACTCTCTACACACTGTAAACCAGAGCTATAAAACAGCTGATTTCTTATTTTTATTTATTAGTAAGAACTATTGTCTTCAGTGGTGGCCAAATACATGATAGAAAACAATTTTCTAGGTGTTCTACCAAACCGCTATGTATAGCAGTCACAACAGAAATAGACTGAGAATGGATTTGTCACTATAGCTGAATTGTCTGCCTTCAGTACCCTTTGGTGGTGTTGATGTTAATCACTGGAGAGATCTACCAGCTCATCAACTTTGCCTCCTTTGCTCGCTGGTTCTTCATCGCCTTGGCAACCTTGGGGATGCTCATCCATCGCTATCGCTTCCCTCTCCACCCAAGACCCTTCAAGGTCAGAGTGTCTGCCTTGTGCTGAACTGCATAACATTTATTTTTATCCTTCTGTGCACTAATCTGACCAAACACTGTCATATTTGCTCTTTTCAATGACCCAAAGGTCCCCCTGGCCATCGCAGTCACCTTCACAGTGGTCTGTTTCTTCATCGTGGGCCTGTCTCTGTATTCAGACCCCTGGAACACAGGGCGAAGCTGCATTCTCACGCTGACTGGAGTCCCAGTTTACTATGTGACCGTCCACCGTTTTCGTTTGCCCCGTAGATGGAGACGCATCTTCGGTAGGTCATATCAGGATCTGCCAACTTGTCATTGTGGAAAATGTTCCATAAGAAAGTTTATTAATATGACTGTATCCATTTTCAAGACTTTGCTAGAGCTAAAGTGGTTTAATATGCCTGCTCATTTTGGAACAAAGCCGACATATTCACAAAGAACTAAATGATTCAAATTGAGCATGGACAAGTTTGTTTATGACACTGAGAAGGAAATATGCTTCTCACACTCCAATTAGAAAAGGACAAAGACCCTGCTAACCCCAGGTTTACAACTGTGCTGAGGGTTTGGGTTAAATCAGGGGTAAGAAAGGCAAGTATGAAAAGTCTTCTCAGCTCTTTCATAACTCTGACTCTCTTCCACATTTCCAGACTACTGCAGCAAACAGCTGCAGATCCTTCTAGAGGTGGCTCAACAGGAAGTCCAGACGTACTGAAGACATCCCACCTTCTACTGACAGACATGCTGAATTCCACTGCAATGCATCCTAGGACCTTCTTTGTTCACAAGCATAGTATGCTGGAAACAGGAGGAGTATCTGTCTTCTCTTGTAGAATCTGACATAGAAAATGGGATTTTACTTTTCTCATAACATTTAATACTCTGCTCAAGTTCTCGAAGTTCTGTAAGAACCAATAAAAACATTTTTGAATCACGATGTGTTTATTTAAAGATTAAAAAAGGCAACCTTGCTGTGTAGGTTCTCAAAATAACTGCATCGTAGCTTGTGTTGAGGTTGTAGAAATTGCACCTTATTTACACTGATTAAATGTGAGCTGATCGAGGCAGATGAGGCACCAACACCAACAGTTTTATTGTACAGTCATAGAAACACCAACAAGGCACATGTTGTGAAAGCTATTTGCCAGAAGCCACAACATTCCACTCTTCTCTACCATTCAGCACCAACTGTAAACAGATCAAGCTACTGCAGTGTAACAATGCTCATGCACGAACACACGTGCTGTCAAACCTACATTATTTTGAGGCGTCGTCAAAAAATGGGTTCACATCTCATTCAATCCTCCAAAGATGGTGCTGCAAACACTGTTCTGCAAAACATTTTCCCCTGTTTTCCTGATTGCGCTTCAGGACAAAAAAAAAAAAAGGCAGTATGAATTCTCACTGAAAACAAATACAATCTGTGCTAGATAGATACAAAATATCAAGCATTTGGTTTCCAAAAGACGATGCAAAATGTTGTGCTGACGGCATGCAAAATGTCCCTCTCTCAGGTACAAAGTGCCCTGAAGTTGATACTGGCAAACTGAAGAACAATTACTGTGATGAAGAGTTTTACAATAAACATAACAATTATATAACATAACAATCCTATTGCTGTTAGTGCTATCTGTATTACTTATCCATTTCTTTATTGCTAACAATCCTGCTTCACAATCTAAAAGTCTAAAAGTTGATTCCAGGAAGCTGACTGCACCAAATGGCACTTAAGCATCTCACTGGCTGATCGGGCAATATAATGTCTTACCATTTACATGTAAAAGCTAAATTATATATTAAAAATGTGCAAATCAACGTACATATACACTTAGACACATTTCTTTTCTTTCGCGATTCCTTCAAGAGTACAGAAAGGATGTGACAGGTAGGACAGATGATAAAAGAAAACAGGACCATGTGTAAAGTTTTACAGACAGAAATAAGAGTGACACTGAGGCTGTTCAGCAGTGATGCAGCCAATGAAAAAATGTAAGTCAGAGGTGGAGAGAAACATCCAATGTGAGTAGCGACACATGAGCAGCTTGCTAATTTGACCTGGTCATTAAAATTAAAGTGTCCCTGTCATTCTTTTAAAAAAAAAAAAAAAAGTTACTTAATTTCCGGCAGTCAAAAACATCCCAACAAAGCAAAGCAGATGCAAAAGAAAGCAAATCATATGAGGCTGGAATATACTTGAACATTAAAGGTATTAAAAGGCTCATATGAAAGACTACGGAAATCAAATGGAAGGTTACATCCTTTATATTACAGCTACAATTCGCAAATTTAAGCACATTCAAACTACGAAAGCATCTAGTGTTGCTTTTGTTAAGTTTCATTTTGGTGTTTTTAAGCAGTGAATATGAGTACTGATCAATCGACTACTGAGGAGAAGAAATTTGCTTCTGTGAACCAGACAACCACAGTAAAAGTATTTTTCTTGGCGCTCTGTCACTTTCTACCAGATGGACAGAAAAATATATTAAATTATAAAACATTTTGGATTCTACCTTTAATCCATGTACAAGTCAGTTATTTAATATTTATCTCCGAGACAAATCAGAGAGTATGCTTCATATTTGTGACTTGCCTTACTATGTTATCTACATTTACTTGTACTTTGTGTCTCAGTCTCAGGTTGAATAATTTCAGTGATCATCATGAAACAATATAATGTTTCTTTTAACCCAGTTGTTACAGTCCCCAAATCTGAAAATTTCCACAGTAAATTTCAATTTCAATTTTTCCTAGATTTGCACCTGCTTTGCCGTTTCTGTGTGGGCTTTCCCAACCATAGTGTTCTGGAAAACATATGAAACTGCCTTCAATCGAAAACATAAATAAAACGAAATGTGTTTTGGCCCTCAGGCTACTTAAACTGTGGGATGAACTCGGACCAGCTGATGTTAGCCATACCTAGGTCGTCATCATCCAAACCAGAGAAGCTGATGTCCACTAGTATCTTACTCAGGCTGTCGTTCATGGTATCGAGGACAAGGCCCTCTGTGATTGAGCGGTTAGCGGGTGTGGCACCTCCTGCCTGAAGCAGCTCTCTGGAGAAGCTGCTTTGAAGGCATTCGATGGGAGAGTCTGTTGGTCTGGTTGCTCGGGGGGGAGCAGACGTGAGCAGCTCTCTGGGGGAGCTAAACAGAGGCCAGTCTTTAAAGGGAGTGCTGTTGAAACTAAACGTGGTGTAGTCATGCCGTGGGGTGACAGCGGGACCACCCGGTGTGCGAATAGGGCTGAAGTCCAGAACGTTTTGGCTCCCTTTTCCCACAGGGGTCACTTTCCAGGGCTCGGGTAAGACACTAGATGGGGGCTTGCTGGGGGTGGAGGAGGTCAGATGGCTGCTGCTCTTTATGGGAGTCTTGAAGGAAAACTCCCGGTCCGGGCTGTGCTGCTCATGCTGGTGATCATCCAGCTCAGTATCTTGCATGTCGTGGAAAGTCGAAGCGTCAGAGGCTACGCCAGAGTCAAAGAAAGTATTGTCAGGACAGAGGAGGACGGGCTCCTCATGCTGAGAGTGAACCAGGCGTTGTTTACGTCTAGAGCTGCTGGCCTGTCTCTTTGGAAGGGCTTTAGGAGTCTCGCATTTTATTGGCACACATGCTGGCTCCTCCTTCATCTCTTCCTTCTGGTCTTTGTCCTTCTGTGGACACACTACCACAGCTGGGGCATCGCTTTGGGTCACCTGTCAGACATACAGTACAGCCATGCACTTTAAAACTCAACCAGTGAGTGTCCTTCAAACACACAAGTCAACGTATACATATTAAACCCAGCCCACTCTAACAAATATTTGTCATGCAAAGCAGATCCCATGTGACTATACATGCCAAAATATTTAAATACATTGATGAAATTTACAACTTAAAAGCATGTGCGTTTGGATTGAGCCAAAATTCTGCAGTGGATGACAGAACTTTTACCTTAGGAGCTATCCGCACTCTCTTGGCTCCACGTGACATGTTCCGTTTCTGTTGTGGGCAAGAGGGGGGAAATGGGGCCGACGAGGACGGCAGGTAAACAGAGGAGCTGACAGGGAGCTGGATCGGGACCAAGTAAGAATCGGTTCGAGGGAGAAGAGGCTTCATCCTTCTCTCTGAACAGAGAAAAGACAGCAACAACTCAGAGGATGGCATCTTAATGACCAGTTTTCTAACCTAAAAACACTCTTTCTGTCATTTCTGTCCATTTCCCAGCTTCAAGCTGCTTTTTCCACTCACTCTTTATTTAACCATCTCTGTTAACTCACCAGAGCCAGCTGGTGTCTTTCTTGCATCAGGAAGCATCCTCTTTTGTTGCTGTGAAAAATAAAACAAGTATAAAATAAGTATACTGTCTTAGTAGCGTCAATCAGTCCTGACTGCACTACAAGTTCTTTGTATTGCTTTAAAACATGAGAAAGCAGAACAGAGAAAAGTCAAACTTAGCGCTCTTATGACTGTCCCTACTTCATAAAGGAATGATGGATAGATTTATGAGAGTAAACATTCCTTTTTGGACAAAGAAAGTTGCCTGAAAGCAGACTGGTCTGTCAGTATGACAGTATGACCAGCCTCTGTGCTACTCATGCCAACAATCTTCATCATCTCCTCCTGCAACAAAAAGACTTCCCTAGACTTTAGACCACCAATTGCAGATCAGCTCTTTGGGTCCAAGAGTCTGGTGACAAACAGGCAACTGAAATCTTCTGATTTTTCTGTCCCTTCTTTGCTTTCTGTCACCTGACTGCAAAGGTGACGACTCTTCCTAGAGAACTGAGAGAAGGGTAAATCAATCTTACTTGGTGGGGTAATAAAAGCATTGGCACCGGGACAGGAGCAGTCATTGGGTCACAACCAGGCTGTAAAGAGGCATGTGAAGTGAAAGGGACAAAAAAATAAATAACAAGAAACAAAGTTTACCCTGAAGTACCATGGATGACAATAACAATGATACACAAAAACACTTCACATTCAAAGCCTCCGTGAAAAGAATAAAAGTGATAAGAAGTCAGTTGTACCTTGTACACCTGATCAAGAGTGAGGCATCGATTTGCCTCAGGCCGGATGGTCCAGAAAGAGATTTTACCATCTGGTGACGTCTCGCGAATGAACATGTCGTGAAGAGAGAGGTTATGGCGGATGGAATTCTGAAAAAAATAAACGAGTAAAAAAAAAATCTTTAATGCAGGTTTCAGTAAAACTCAAAGGTTCATAACTCAGGGGCTTAATCTGTTATAGTATATGTGCCGGTGAAAAAATACATCATATTTTTCAGTTGTAAAGCACCTTCCATCCTGGTTTGGCAACCTCTCTGAAGTAAGGGAAATGGTCCTCAATCCACATGTATATCTCTTTCAGGGTCATCCTTCTGTTCTTCCTACTGTTGATAGCAAACTGGATCATGGCCATGTAGGAGTATGGTGGCCTCTCTGACATGGGTTGTTGAACAGCTTCTGCACTGATTTGTGTATTGTGTGCCTGTACAAAAAAGACAGATACAATACATGTTTGTTTGAGATGGGCGTGAACAAAGTCTAAGTCCAAGAGATTTCTACATGTAAAAATGTGATTTCAGTCAGGTTTATAGATGTGCAAACTGTACCAAAGCTGTCCAGATGACTAACAGCACTGGAGACTTTCACATCTGCAGACTTTAGTATTATTACATAAAAACTTGCAACTAGCTGATGTAGGTTTTCTTACATGTAAGCTGATACTACTAGTTTGTTCACTACTGGAAATTGTAAACATGTGGAAACATGTACTTCTGCAATTACCTTTAAACTAGAACAATCAGAACTTTTAATGTAACCTAACCATTACCTGACCTTCAAATCTGGTAGCACTGTAACTGAACTGCAATGCGAATACAATGTGAGTGTAAATGTCATTGTAAATCACGCCGTGGTGGCATTTTAGTGGGTCAGCCTGGTCAAAGGATGGTGATCAGTGTCCCCTCCACATGGGCATCTGTTTGCACATCAACAGTAACAATCACACTGAGATGAAAAGAAGGAACAGCTGACCTGGAACAACTGTGGATTTGGGTTTTGGTTCTCCTTGTTGGTCATCTGCTTGGTAGGATCTGCTTCGAAGGCACATGTGCTCATTCTACCCAGCCACTGAATGTTGGTGAGGCTGTCATCTAAAGGACCACACTCCAGATCCTTGTTCACTAGTAAGAAAAGCAAAAATCAGTATCGCTTAAAGAAAGGAAAGATTAAAGATAGCTAACCAAGTCAGTGCTACTAAACAGGTACAAAGAATATTAAGACTCTACACTTTTACTTGAGATACCATCTAAGAAAAAAAAAGCATTTTTTCCATACGTGGTTTAATTCCAGTGAGATGTTTAACATCAGGGGAGTTGTGCATGGCTTCTGTTTTCTCTGGCTGTCCATCTGTACAACATGTAGAGATGTCATCCCCTTCAGCAGCAGTCTGACAAAAAGATCCATTGTCGCTGCTACCATTCTCACTCAGAAGGATGAACTTGTTTGGTCCCTGGACACCACACTCTTTGCCTTTGGCAGTGAGGGCCCCAATGACACTTTGAAGGTCTGCTGTTTTAGGAATGACAACAACCTGAGTGTGAGACATGGAGGGGTGATTCATTATGCGGATCCCATCAGGGAAGCACTGACTCGCAGCTGATTTTGAAGGTTCTTTGGAGCTGGATGCACCAAACTGGCTTTGCGATTCAGCTGCTGTGGGATCATTTTGCTGAAAAGGCAACTTTCTTCTTTTGAGGATCAGCGGTCTCCTTGGGCTGCGTCTCATGGTCATCAAATCACTGAAAAGCACCTTGGTGTTTACTGGTATCCTGTACAAAAACAACACAAAAAAATACAAATAGCTGACTGAACAGTATAAATCAAAACAGTTCCAAAGCCAGCTAAACACTCTGATAAAATATTCTTTTGTCACTGCCTATTGTGTATCGCTCCAAGTAACCAAGCTAACTGGAATTACCGGTAGAATAACGTTTACCTGACAGAAGGGAAGTCGATCCTAAGTTACAGGCTAGCTAGTCAAACTGTTAACCTTGAAGAAATTCATATCAAATACCGGTCAGAACATGCTGTTCATGCTGTCACTGGGGAGCCAGGCTAAATGTTGAAATGGGCCTTAAGGTGAAATTCAGCTCCACATCCTCCGTGTTTCAGGTTTTTAGCTCTGCCATTGTTAGCAGCCTATTTTCAGGTATCAGTTGGTGATGTTCCCTTACTCCTTCTAGAACAACAGTCGTTAGACGCCTGCAGTTTTCTTTTTGCAACGTTTACCGCTAACTTTCTGGCAAGCATCCAGAGCTAATATGGATCTATATCTGACTTTTTCCAAATATAATGAAAATCCTACTCAAAAAACCCTGGGTCGATAATCCACTACACAGCCTTCCATCTGAAAGAAATTCAAATTGCACAGCTCGTTCACACTACTTTCTATCGCACACTAGGAACAAGGAACGGTGCCATTAATGGAGTTGTAATTGTATTAGAACAAGCTTTGCATTGTATGTGTGAGCTATGCCGAATTAAAGACTTGTTTGTAACTGCTGATAAAACATTTCAAATGGTTTTGATTCCAATGTACAATTAAAAGAAAGGGTAAGGAAACATTACAATATTATACTGAATAAACTAAGTTCAGTGTGCTATTCCTACAGCACACAATGGCGTGAATCGTGCTACTAAACGGAACTGAGATTTGGAGGAACACTGCAAGAAAGATCTGTTTTTGTCTCGATAAACCCGGAGAAAATACAGATTAGCTTTTTCATCTAGCGAAAGGAACTTAGCTAACGTTAAAGCTTTCTCTCGGCTAAAGTTAACGTGAGCTAACTGTGGATAGAAGCTAGGCTAAGCTAGCTGGGTGGCTAGTTATGTACGCTATTGTAACGAAGAGCAAATCAAGAAAAAGCCAAACCTTCATACTACTGCGATATTTCAGGCAATAGCGCTTGACTGGTCGGCTACGGGTGGTTGAAACAATCTATTCATATTCGAGGCTGAATCAAAGAATCCATGATGAAATACTGTTTCGTTTAGTGTTATTTACATGCCATCTGGTCGATTCAGAAACGTTTTTGAATTTTGGCGCTGCGGGTACTGCCCCCGTCAGTTCGATCACGTGGTATAAGAGTGCACCAATAACATCTTGACAAAAGAGTGCAATGGAACCAATCAGAGGCGACAATGGCGGAAACCAGGAAATGATAAATCACAAGAGGACGGAAAATCAAAAAGTTAAGAGTACACCGCGATAATGCAATACCAAAGTTTTTACATACATAATAATTGCATGTAATGATGGCTGTGTCTTACGCAAAGAACCACAAGGTGAGTATAAAATAGGGCACGTGGCTACGAACGAAAACGTAACGTTCAAAGGTACACAGCTGGTTGTGGACGTAAACAGTTGTAGGTCTTGGAACAGTAAAAGTCTAGTATTTGAATGAGGCCTTTTTATTTATTTACTGATGTTTTTATTCTACTAGGTGTTCGGGAATGATTTCTATTAATGCCCCGTAAAGCCAGAAAGGCAGAGAAGCCTCCCCTGCTATTTCTGGAGCGGCCTACTGGTGGAGCCAGACTCCAAAATGTGCCTGAAGTCCGAGCAGCACTCAACCCCAGAGAATTTTTCACAGAGACACAAGCACACAACAGCTCATCTCTTAATTCATGGGTGAGTTGTTAGTTCATTTTGAACGCGTTTTGAGGTGGGGCATGGTGGCAGTGTCCTTGAGCGTGTCACTGAATCAGTTCTACCTCTAAGGGTCTGCTGATAAACCTTAACTTCATGTACAGTTCCTTCACAGCACAGTAATTCATATATGACTCGAATTTTATCCCCCCCTGCTTATTTGCTGTGCTTCTAATCTTTCAGGTAAGCCCACAGTTTGACAATTCAGTTGCAGCTGCACCTCCACTGAGACGAGGGAGGAGAAAATGCCAGTCTGCCACAAGCATACTTGACCGTTGCAGTCAGCTGTCCGGGAAAAACAGTGTGTGCAAATTCCCCTCATTATCGTTTCAGACAAGGTCAAGAGACCAGTCTCATCAGCCCAAGAGTACACGCACAAAGAAAGCTACACAGTCTACTGTTGTGTCTGATGCAGGAAATCAACCACAGGGATCATGCCAAATCAAAAAGGCAGTTTCAAGTGCACAGTACTTAGACACACCAAGGAGACCGTCGGCCTCAATCAGGAAAAGGAATGTGGAGAGATTTTCTGGTGGTGCTGCATCCTCCAGCAGATGTTTGGATCAACCTGAAACTCTGTCTATTCAGGGGAAGAAATGCAGAATTCCAGCAGATGGTACTTCAACACCTGCCTCCAGTGAGTTCAGCACCGGTGAGGTCAGCAGTGTTGGTCCACCACCTGATGTGGACACTCCAAAAGTAATACAAGAAGGGAGTAGTTGTACCTCCTCCCCCTCTGTACACTCGCTGCTGGCTCAACCATGTACACCACCATGTAATCGGCCACCTGAAATTTTGGTGGCTGACACACCAGAGAGGGATTATGGGTTGAAGGTGACATGGAGAAGAAGGAGGGGTCTGATGTTGTTGTTAAAAGAGAGGGGCCATCTCTCTGATTCAGATGTGCTGATTCACAGCTGATGTTGAGGTTTTCTAACGGTAAAGAAACAGTTATTATTCATTGGACCACTTCTACGATCTGAATTCTTTTTATTGAACTGAATGCATTCTGAAAGGATTGTCACATTTCATTTCACTGACTTTTTAGTTTGAACCTCATCATGATAAGCCGAGGATGTAATGAAATAACTCTCTCACCCATCCCTGGTAGTTATTATTGTAAGAATCCAATCAAATACGGAATAAATTAATTGCCGTAATATCCAAAAAGCAGTCTTTTTTCCATAAGAGGGAACGTGTTTAAATTCCAGTTATGCTGAATAGATTATGTTGCAAATCAGAGGCAATTCCTATATTCAAACCCAATTCTGACCTCTAGGAAAACAAGACTGGCTTGTTATTTTTATGCTTCTGCATTTTGAGTCACTGGTTTAATAAAACCAGGGTTTCTGCAGAGGGATTATTTGAACATTGTTTTTGGTGACTGTAAGCATTGCTGTGTGACTTAGAAACATGATGTCTGTCAACTGTGTTGCAAAAAAGATGAATGAATTTATATGTGCAAAGAGAAAATTGAATTCTTGGTCTATTCAGGAGGCAGCAGCTATTTTTCTGCATGTAAAAACTAAACACAAAACAGTGTACACTGCTTAATAAAATATCCTAGGTAAAGGATTTGTTTCATGCTTTCAGAAATGATTTTTTCCCCCTTCAGAGATGAAGGACATGAGCAATTGTATCAGATGCAGAACTGACGTCTTGATGGGTACCTTTCTCGAACTAGTTGTTGTCATGGTTACCGTTTACTGTGGCCGACCAAACCCTTTTTATATTTATCTTTTCTGCGACAATAGGTTTGTTTTTCATGCTTGAGAGGTAAAAAGGGGGAAAAAAAAATCAAGAGCCCTTTGGAATGTCCTCCAATCAACTTCCACCTAAATAAATGGCCGACCAATAGCAACGCCGGTTCTTAGTGTGTTCGGTTACTAAGGACCGAGTAACAAGAGTTCTCCTCAGCCGCGTCCACGAAAAGTGTACTGCCGCACGAGGATCTTCCTTAGCAACCGTGGACAAACATGAGTTACTACAGCATAAGGTAAAATAAAAGATACTTTACTTTGGCGTTGTGTTCGTGTTTGTTCTGTTTGGCCGGCCGTGGAGTGAGAAGCTAACCAGGTTGGCTCTCCTTTTTCTTTTACCCGAAAAACTTGAACTGTCGCCCGCAACTTTTATAAAGGCACCGCTGCGTTGAGCGGAGGCTGGGCAGAGTCAGCTAACGTTAGCTACTAACGGTAATAAGCTAGCTACAACATTCCACAGCTGGAGGAAAAAAAACAAACGACAGTAATCGTGTCTAATTTTCTCATTTGACGATTCGTGTTACTCTTTGAACGCCAAGTTTAGTGAGCGAGCTAAGAGTCGTAACATCACAGCACAGCAGAATCGCTTCACGAATTAATGACCGTTTCAGCTGCACAATAGAAAAGGAAAGCTTTCGTCTTTAACCACAAGAGGCCAACGTTCTTAATTAGCCCTCCGATAAATTTATATATGCTCACTCCTATTCGGATGGAGCAATGATCTGGAAACGCAATGGTTTTACACAACAGTAGGCGACCTCATCGTATCTAGTTCTATAAAACACGATTCGTGTATGCTTTAGTTACATTTCTACCCATCACTCACATTCTTTATTTATTTAACCTCTAGAGAGTCGTTTTGTAACAAATGAACGCATCACTGTATTTTGACGAGCAGTGTCATCAGCATTTCCTTCCATAAAATTTAGGTAAAATAAGTACACCCCACGTTTCTCAGTATGTCGAATTTAAACGTAAAACAACGAAGAACACAAACCCAGCACGGTCTGTTTAATTACAGTGTGTCAAATGATTTGCAGCACAGGTCGTGGTATTCAGGCACTCAGCCTCTTCACAGCTCTGAATAGGCTTGGTTTTGACTGCAGTGAGTGAGAAGCATAAGAAAAAAAAATGTTTGCATGTCATGTTTGAGCATGCCTTTCTGTAGCCTCCGTCTTTAGAGTGTCAAGGCAGTCCTCTAAAGTAGCATTCATGCTCACCACCAAAATGAGCTATAAAGCTGTGGACCCAATAGTAATAAGTAAGTAAGTAAGTAAGCCTGTCAGTCATTAAATGTGAAACATGATTTTTTTTCTGTCATGTATTCTTCATTTGAAAGCAACAGGAGGGATCAGTCCACACTCACAGAACACCGAATTTGCTCCAGCATAATGCACCGTAGTGCTTCCTTTCCTACAGCTTTCTTCTGAGGTCCACTCTGCTGGTCATGCAAACAGGTGCTGGGCAAAAGGGTCATATGTGTTTTTGTGTGGGCATGATGGAAGCTACTTTGAGCAATTTCAGACACTGGAGCAGGGGTCTGCTTTCATTTTGCAGGGAGATAAAAATCACAGTAGCTTCCACCCTTTCCTGTTGCAGTCACAGTCTGATTATTTGATTTTATCCGTTTGTAGACAAGGGCTGTCATTCAACACACAGGCACATAATGCTAAATTATGTTTATAACAGTTACAGTGATGTTTAAAAGCTTAAGCTTACTACATAAATCCATAATCTGAGTGGTAAAAGTCAGCTTTAGTTAATTCATGAGACAGAAAATGACCTAGCCTATACTACCCCGCTTATGTTTTCCACAGATGTCTAACAAGCACTGCAGTTGTACACAAGGAGAATGCTTGGCTTTGTCACTGTGTCAGTTTAGTAATGTGAGACACAGCAATGGACTCATTCCTGATCAGCACACCAGCTGTGATGCAGTTTGTGTTAAAGTTCACAGAGGTCTGACTCAGCATTTGTAATGATCAACCTTGAAATATTTGAATAAGGGGCTTTTTTCTACTTCTACTTGTGTTCTCACAAATGTATTAATTATTATTATTCCTAGCAGTAGCACTGCAGGATTTCTTTATAATTTACTTGTTTTCTTTTCAACTGGTGACAGAGTGAAGCAATTACAGATCCCAGACTGCTTGCTGAGATGACACATCTGAGGAGTGACAGTTTTCATAACAGCTTCACAAGTGTAATGTTGCAAATGTAGTCTTAAAAGTGGGAGGATGATGAAGTTTTCTTGTACTTTGCTACACTACACCAACATTGCCAGAGGAGTGAATATACTGACACACGACCTAAATGAGAAAACGGGACATCTGTTCTTCAGTGGCATTTGAAGAACTCCAGTGTCAGCCTAGAATCATCAGCTAAAAGGTAATGATAATTAACAGTTTCTAGGTTATTATTGCTGACAGCTGAAAGTAGGTCCAAGGCTCTTTTGAACTAAGCAAAATTTTCTCTGCTAAGATTCTGGGTATGGCTGCTGTGCAGTATAATATCACTGTCTTACATCAGCGTCACAAAAACATCCGTTAATACTGTCCAGGATGTCTTGCAGAGTGCAAAGTGTGTCTTTGCATAGTACATTATTGAACAAGGTCAGAAAGATCACTAATAAGCTTCCCCATTGCCACAAGCGTTAGAGAGAACTCTGTTGCTTTCTAGCAGAATATTTATCAGTGGTTTACAGGAATTGTGAGCACAGTTAGAACACGTAGTTGGCCAACTAGGGTTTGGCTGAACCTGCTAGCTGTATAATGTGTCAAGCCCCCAAAAGGAAATTGGTATGATACTGGAATCAGCATTTCATTGTGACATTGTCACACCATCGTCATAAATCAGTCAATTAAAAAAAGTTCTCCACAAGTATAGAGGTTGACCTCTGAAGCTACAAGCAGGGGTTGTGGTTGAGTTGTGATTTACTGTGGTTGTCCAGTGGATTCCAAACACATATGGCCCAGCTGTCCTGAGCAATACTCACTGTTTCTCATGCCCTGAGAGACTGAAAAAAACATTTCTGGTATTTGTAATAGACTCCTTTTCCTCTTTTTGAATGCTACAGCATCACACAAATTTGACTGAAGTTATAGCTTCTGCTGTGTGTTCATGATGAATCAGTGTTTTTAGATTTTGTCTTTGGCGTGTTCATTGCAGAGTGGCTACTTTTGCCATAAGAAGGCTCCAACTGCCTGACATTTAATGGGCAGCGGCTCACATTTCTTTATGGATGCGTAAACAAAATAAAGTTTTATTGAAGGAGAGCCATGAGAAGAGTGTCTCCTTCGAGGTCCCCAAGGGAAATTGTATTGTTATAATACTCTTGTAGTATATTTCCATCATTTGTTTTGAGCTCAATAATTACTCCCTCTGGTGAATGATTCCCCTGCTTATCATCCATTGACTTCTGTGACATTTTACCGCTGTCTCTTAGGACAAACATACACAAACATACTCTTCATTTTCTCTGTACTTTCTTTATCTCGCTCTTGCAAATAGGCACAGAAAAACGATTGGGAGGCTTTGGTCTCCTAGCAACCAGATCAAGTACCCCACACTGTCTGTTTTTAGACAGGGTAATCTATAGGTTTCAGTTTATTGAGTTACCTTTATAAAACAGCATGTGCTTTTCACTATTGTTATGGGGAACACAGACCGGAATATCTCAGTCATGCTGACAGTGCAATATACAGTATTCCAGTCATTTTAGAGGAGATTTAGGCTATTTTAAGCTCAATAAATTTCCCTTATTGCGTATGTAACTCAGATGCCAGACAGAATGTGTATCTGTGGTTTGATATACGCTGTGTCCCCTTTATGAGTCACAGGAAATGAGCTGGAACAGATTGCTTAGTCTCACAAAAAGTTACTGGAAAGTTGTCGGGGAATAAAATATAGGAACTTAGGTGATAGCAACTAGTCTAGTAAATATTTTCTGCTTCTGGGCTCCGGCTGCTTACCTCGTGGTATTAGGCCTATAAAACTTTGCTGAAGTTCAGAGAACATTCAGACTTTGCTCTGTTAAGGCTGATCTTTGCGATAAACTAGCATTCGGGCTTGTCACTTTCATACCTAACCCTTAGCCGAATCCTTGTGCGTTGCCTGAAGAGTGAAGTCATGGTAACAGCTCCAAGCCTCCCGACCTCAGTCTGCCTCAGCACTGGTAGATGTCACTCCCCTGGGTTGGACACAGCTACTCTTTCTCAGTGACATAATAGGGGAGATCTTGGAGCCTGCAGGGCTTACTGCTGGATAGGACTGCACAGCAACTCTGAGCTCCAGTGTAAATGAGTATTTTTGTGATAAAGTAGATAGGAGAGCCCTGGACTAGCATTCCTGAAGCCACATCCATGGACACTGTAAAGAATGGGGGATCTCAGCCTGTCTACAGTCGCTGGTCATACAGGTAGCTGCACACATCCACATATTATTAACTTTGTTGTAGAAGCAGTTGCTTTAGAGTCGCTTTTCTGTTGTTTGCCCTTCAAGGATTTCAGTTTGTTTGTTTGAGTAGGATATCTGACTCCTTCATTGGCTCATACACACATAGACACACATTTTGGCTTTAGTTCTTCAAGCTGTATTGGGTTTTCAGGATTGAGAATTGCAGAGCAGCCTCTGCCAGGATGGAGGTTAGGTCTACTATAATGTTTCTTCCAGTCACTGCTCCATCCCTCCAGCCAGCTGAATGGCTGACCTGCAGTCAAAGATGTGCCTCTTGCTCATGTTTCTGCCACCATGTCTTTACTTATTCAGAGCATCAGGCTGTGACAGTGTGTGCTGTAACCAGAGTTGGTGATTTGTGTGCGTGTCTGTCCAACTTGTTTTTCTTTTTTTTAATGCTATTGGCTTCTTGATTGGAACACTCATAACACTCAACACGTGTATCTAAGTACGTGCTTAGAATATCTTTCCAACTGATTACTAAAACAGCTGAAATTACTTTGACTACTAAATGTTTCTTCTTAGCATTTTCTTTGTCAAGGCTCAGTGATGTCCAGAGTCTACTCTAATGACAGTGCCACCTATGTACTGCTCTTAGTGTCTCGTCTTTATTTGTGATCCAGTTAGGGAATAGTTGCCTTAGGGCAACAGCTTTAAGTTTTCCTCTCTTGTATAGATCTATAGCATCAGCAAGTCCTTAGGAAAAAGAGTGAGAAAGCATTTGTGATCAGATCCCTGTTCCACATCTCTAGAAGTTGCTTCACAGTAAAACCCAGAAGTGTTAAAGGAGAAGTTCAGTATTTTAATAAATGCACTTTGATAGTGAGATGATGATGTTGCATTTATTTTCTTTTTATGAGAGTGAGATGCGAAAATCAACATTAATCTTTGGTGTTTTTGCTTGAAATAAACAATTATCAAAGTGGTTTCTTTTTTTTTGTTTGTTGATTGACAGTTAATAATCGACTGATTATTTTCACTTTATCTGTATGTGTAGCACTAAGTAGCTGAGTGCACTGACTTTTGGCTCAACAGAGTCTTGTTGTCACAATGAAGTTGCCAGGTTTGGAATGAGGCATTTTATCAGCCCCCATTTTGTTCTGTAAGCTGGAATTGCCTGTGGCAAAAATTAAAGCTAATTCAACTTTCAAATTTCTTTTTAAAGTGGCAAACTGGAAGGCTTTTAATTAAAACGTACAACAGGCAAAATTGACTAGGTTCCGATAATAAGATCCCCATTTTAATAGCTCTGATATTGTTTTCTGAAAAAGTCCCTGGTCAACTTGTCCTCTTTTGTTCACTGAATTGACAGTGTAATAAATAGTTTGATTTTGATGTGCAGCTCAAAAATAATTTCATGCCGTGGCACCACCCTCCCTTTGTCACTCACTAAATCCTTACAGCACAGTGCACAAGGTGTCCAGTTACACTGAAGCTGTGCTGAACTGGCTGCAGGTTTTTAATCAATGCTGGTGGAGGTGCGCTGTTGACGGAGCCAAAATCTCCATGGTTACCTTAGTCTGACACATAAGGAAGGGACAACAGTGGTGTGTCCTCCTCTTGTCACCCAAGCTGTGATGGACCAATTAAACATTGATCACTCACAGCTGTGATGAGGCACCCTGTAAGTGTGTTTGTGTGGGTTTCTGTGTGTGTGTGTGTGTGCCATTCTCTTGACCCCCAACAGACTGAATTTATGATAATACTCTTGTCTTGTTGATAAGGATCTCGTCTTTAGTTTTACTTTGCACCTGCTCTACAGCCGTCCTCTGACTTCATTATCAGCTTGTTTGACTTTAGTAGATGAAAAAAGAAAATATTAAGTGAACAGACAGCTTTAGCTTTCTTGTTGGATACAAGCAACAACAACAAAAAAAATCAATAAATCTATATATGGATTTATTCATACTATTCATATCCCATAGATTTTTTATCTTGTTAATTTGTTTCACTCTCTTATTTTCCACATGTCCTTTCAATGAAGACCCTCCAGCTCTGCCAGTTTCTCCTCTAATTCAACAGCAAGGTAAACAGCAATACACATGCTCACACACATGCCCTCTTCTTTCATATCTGTCAGTTGAATTACCTGTTGGTTATGGACAGACAGAAGGGTGGATTGAACCCCTGCTGTTTTAATTAAAGATTATCATAAACTGACGGTGGGAACAGAAATACTGTCACTGAAAAAACATGTGGAGAAGAGGCATTTTACCCATGATGTAAACAGCAAATTTGTCTTTTCATATTTTGTCTGAATTTGAATTTTCGCAACATCTTCCGACACATGACAATCCAAGTGCTTCACAACATGTCAAAGACGTTTTGCAGCTATGAGTCCTTCATCAGTTATGATTGGTCTCTAGGCTACAAGCAAACTCAGTGTGCTTCATCTGCCACTAACAAGTGGCATGTCTTTATCTGGGAAAGCATTCTCTACTGTTTTGGAGCTATCATAAAAACGCCCTGAAGCACAGTTTAATCACAATATTCAGACAAAGATTGGCTCATGTGTATACCTCAGTTCCATTGAAGCAGAATGATTGTAACAGCAAAATTAAAGGAACAGCCTAGTGGGAAATCTCAGTAAACATTTTAGTTTTTTAATGCCATGGTCTGATTATTGGTTAATCACATTAGTTTGAGACAAACGGTTTGTAAATCTGTCAGGCCACCATGGCAGAAGTTACCTAACTTAAAGACTCGAGCCTCCAAAGCTCACACAACACACAACAGCGACTTTTCCCAGGTCTCTCTGTTCAGTTCACCAACACAACTTTCACTCCTCTCGTTCCTCACATCCTAAATGACAGTCTAGTATGTGCAATTAAAAACTATTATCATCCTCCGCTCTCTAGCCCTTCGCCCTGTCACCAGCACCTGTTCTCAGGTGCCATAATGGCCTCCCAGGGGACCCATCTGTTTGTCAGTGAGGGATACTTGGAGAAAGATTTACAAATGATGAGATGACACAGTGGTATACAAGATGACTCATTTTGACGTAGAATGAACAGATCATGAGTCAAGCTCATACAGGCTGTTGGGCTACAGATGACTATGTTAATTGTTGGGCTGTGGGCTTAGCAGGAGTGGAACAGGCTTATTGAAGCGCTTGTGTTCTTCTTGGTATTAATGAGTTTCCGGCGCTTGTCACCTTTTGGCATACAGTGACTGTCCTTCAGACATGAGCTGTGATGTCAGTCAACACCGGGCTTCAGCTCCTCAAGTAATGTGTGTCATCACCTACACACTAGAGCTGTGGAAAGGACGTGAGAGTGACTGAGGGAGATGGGGATGAGGATGAGCGAGTCAGATATCTGATGAGCTTGCCTGAGTTCATCTCTATAAAAACCAAATTTCAGCCCAGCAGAACTTGTAATATTTAAAGATTTACTCAGCGGGGAAAGACGAAAGATATGAGAAATGTCATTAAATCAGCCAGTGTGACTGAATTGTGTGTGAGTACGTGTTTGACAGAGAGACAGGAGCAGAGATACTCTAGGTCTCTGACTCAGACACTGATAGTACAGACTCCTGCTGTTGCCCTTCTCTCTCCTCACTGTAACTAAGCAACACAGGCCCGGTCCCTCCAGATAGGTGTCCAGGGTAAATGCCCAGAGGACCCAGAGTGGAAGGCATTCTCTCAGCTTGAGCTTTGTCCTTCTTTTTCTCTTTCTCCTTCTCTTTTTTGCACAAACTTACTTTCTTTTGTTCTTTCTGTCATTATCACAGAGCGAGTCATGCCACGCTATGTTTCACCAGCTTTTGAGTTTGAGTTTTTTGAAGTTTTGTGTTCCACTCTATATAGCGTCACTCTATGGGGTTTTAATTATACTTTAGACTAGATATTTAAATTCTCTTTACATTGCTTCCCTTTAAAACTGGCACTAGAAGACCGTACAGGATAGAGTCCTTATTGTTTTGTATTAATGCAACAGCAGTGGTGCCCTCTACTGGTTTGAGAAGGAAAATAAAATCTGTGACGCTTGTAGAGATGAATGTGTGTGAAATCTCTAATTCTTTATGTTTCTGCTTTTCTCCACAGTGGCATTGAAGATGACAGCGCCAGTCTAATGCAGCAGAAGCTGGAAAAGCAGGTAGGAAACCAAACTTCGCTCACCAACAAACACAAACAACTCGCCTTTTACAATTCACTATGTTGTTGTACCATTTTCAAAGAACATCTGGTGTAGTTCATAGCTTTTATGTTGCAGCAGTAATGTGAATACAAACTCACACAGATAATGTTTTAGGTTGAGGGCTAATCTCTGTTGCATGTATAAGCCTTGTGTTCTGCTCGTTTGTCACCAAGGGGTGCCTGCTGTTTGCAAGAGTAGCTTCAACATCAAGCAGCTGTGTGCAATTTAGTGATTATTGTTTTTCACCTGCCCAGTCACTTGGAATTTTAATGCTTACTTACTCCTCTAGCTGAATTGTTTCCTTTTGTAACCCATTACCTGACATAGCCCTTCCTCTGCCACACATTTGTACTCTTTTCATCCTTTCCTCCTGAGGCTCTGTGAGACGCTTTATCCCAAACCGTGCTGTAGAGCTGCGGTGTAGAGCTTTGATTTAAGCTGCAAGCCGTACTTCACTATCTCGCACATTAGGGAGAAAGAAACAGGAGGGCCAGATTGGTGAGTTCAAAGAGAGAGGAGAGGATTTAGTGCACGGTGCCTGGCTTTGTGTGTGTCTGTGTGTGTGTGTCCCATGGCCCCACTGTGGCTCAGTTGTGCTGCACACTTTCAGCTGAGTCCAAACAACCTCACTCGAGAGTCTTCCGTTCTTACATAACTCTTGAGGACAAACACACATGCACTTATGCCCAGAGGGGGATGGAAAAAATGAAAAATAAATAAGTATTAAAAGTAAAAGTAAAGTTATATCCACCTTTTGGCATGTTTTTACTCAATTTAGTGTTTTCCCATCTGATTTCAAATACTTAAATGAAAAGCATTCAGACTAATTCCAGGATAACTGTGACTGTGACCGTATCTCACTTGGAGCACACCTCACAGTCCCCCTCTCTCTCTCTTTCTCTCCCTCTCTCTCTCTCTCTGTCTCTCTCTCCTGCTGGAGTGCTAATGACTGCTGATTCAGTTAGCAACGGTGGCCGCGCATACACACATACACACACACACACACTCTGGCGCTCAGTATTTGGCTGAGAGACAGACCTTTTTCTGCCAGAGGATCACATAGTGCAGAGGAGACTGTTGGTTTATTGATCCTCAAACTCAGCTCCAGAAGAGGAATGAGGGACAGGGAGACAGAGTCATGCCCAGCAGGAATGCTGCTGTTTGGAGGAGAACATAGCTTCATCTGACCTCAAGACAAATGGGACCTGTAATGTTATTTATATAGAGAAACCTGTTAACTTTGTCCCACGCTTGTTCAGGATGTCAATGGAACGGGTTTGTAACTTCTAATATTTCTTTCTCTGATATATTTTCTTTTTTCATCTACGTTTATCTCATACATTTGCATGAGATAAAGGTTTGTGGCTGTTTATCCAGTCCTCCTTTCTGTTTACAATCATATAGGAGGATAGTCTGTCTTTCCGAGGCAGGAAACAGGAATACAGACAAAACTGAGACACAGTATTATCCAGCAGACAGCACTCAACCTTAACTTAAACTTCTCGGTGTATGTTGTGCATGGCCTCATTTTTTCATCTCATTTTGGTTATATAGTTGTTATCAGATTGTTTGCAAGGACACATTATTATACAGTATATTAAGGTGTCCTCTATTTTCCTATGTTTTTGCAGACAAAGGAAGGACTGTAACAGCCTGAATGAAGTCACATCCTGGTCTGAAAATGCCATGCACTTTACAGAAGAAGGGAGAATTACAATTGGCTTAAAATAGCACACGGGAAGGGAACACAATTCATACTGGTCAAAGTTTGATTGTATGAAGAATTAGTCCAGTGCGTAGGCTTATGGTGCAGGTATTCTCATGTTTCTTTCAAAAACCTTGTTGTGGTTTCACATCATTCAGTATTCAGTTTCTTGATAAAAAGTGGAATATGTCAGAGCACATCAACACATTAAAAAAATATTATCTTTAACTGCACAATAAAGACCAAAAAAATTGTGAGGAAATTTGTAACCACCAGGAAAAACGTGGAACTTTTTTTTCCCCGGCACCATTGATATGCTTCCTGAAATTTGGCAGTATTTCCACATTCATTTATTACACTAAGAGTAATTATGATGATTATGATAATCCTGCTTTATGTTTTATTTATCTGTCGCCTTTATTTATAAACATCAAGCGAGCATGCAAATGCTGGTCCTCTTAAAGCCAGGGCTCCTTTGAAATGATAACAGATCTAGGTCTGGATTGTAAAGCTCCCAGACTTCTCATGAGCTTGTACATTAAATGTATACAGTAATATTCTTTCTTTTGCTTAAAATCTGTTTTGTTTTTTACTTATTTCCTTTCTTACTTCTTCTGTGTTGCTCATTTTCCCATCTGTCATCAGTGCACTACACTTTTTATTTTAATCACAATCTAGTTTTTCACTCATGTGTCATAAGAGTGGTAGCAGATGTTGCTGTGGTTGTACAGAGGGGAGGAAACAGTGGAAGGGATTTCTTAGAGGCATTTATTTTTCGGAGCTCCAGCACAATGACTGATGAGTTATGAAAGCTTTTTTGGTCTGACCAATATGAGACGAGGCCTCCTGTTGTCTTCCAGCTCACTAAACAGCATCACGAAACAGGACTTGTTGTTGTCCGTTTGACGCGCTAATTAATGCGCTTGCGTAATCCATCGGCTGCCCTGACCACAGAGACTGGAGCTCAGGGGGAGTGGATACAACATGACCAGAGTGAATTTACAACGAAGTCATTGTACACTATATTACAGTAGCTAAAAGCACATGTCAATCATTCAGACGTGGAATTTTAGTCATTCTTCAGTATAAAATATAGCATGCATCCTAACACTCTCACAGAACCCATTATTTTGGCCATTCTTCAAACCCATTCAGTGCACTCAGAGGTATTCGAGCCTTGGCATGATTGTTGGGTTTATGGTTTTATTTCCCCTCCCTCTCTTTTGCCTTCACTTTTTAGGTTATTTTTCTGTTGTGTGAGTCATCCAGTGTTCACAAAACATCATCTCTGCTGTACGTCTGCATTGTCCGTGCAGTGTGGTTGTTGATCACTATACTCATGGTTTCAGTAAAACTATTTCCACTTTTCTATACCCTGAAAGGATTTTTCAAGGTTTCCATTTCTGTTGTGTAAAATATTCATACTTTGAGTCACTTATTCCATCGTGTAGCTATACAAGATTTATCCTGCTGCCCAACAGGTCTAGGCAGGATATAGTTCTCTTTCATCTTACTGTAGAATCAGGTTTACAAAAGCTCTGTATTGTATTATTCTGTGACCAAATGGCTAGTGGTTTTGCTCTTGAGACGGCAGTGTGGTTTGTCTGTCGGCACTACACTTTCCTCCAAAGGGAAAAGTACTGGATGGATTTCTATGCAGTTTTGTACAGACATTCATGGTCCCCACTTTTCACGCCTTTTCTGTTGCCACGTTTGGTCCACAGAGGGCATTGCTGGAACAGAAGCAGCGGCGGAAGCGTCAAGAACCTCTGATGGTCCAGCCCAACACAGAGGCTCGGCCTCGGCGCTCCAGGACACGGCGCAATGAGGAGCAGGCCCCACTGGTGGAGTCTCAACTCAGTGTCATCAACGATGTCATCATGGATGGTGAGGGAAACACAAACACCTGCCGGAACTAATCATCAAACACCCACTGCGGTTTTTCATGTTGAATCAGTTGTGTGGGGTGTTTGGTTTGAGGATTAAAAAACTCGATATTCTCCATTTTCTACCTTGTTGCTGCTGTGTCTGAACGGAGGGTGAAATGTTTGTCTGCGAGGGTAGGATGATCACAGAGATAGCCGCCAGAGTACCGCATCACTTAAAAGGGTTAGTTGTGAGATCAAGCAACAATAAGCTGTTGTTTGCTGCTCTGCTACACAGCATGATGAGGGGAATATATTAAAGATAATGCAGTAAAGGGTAGTGCTGTGTTGTACAATGTCAGTGCTCTCACTGCAGTACAGTTTTATACACCAATCATGTATTACGTACCTAACAGAAACACCACAGGCAAGTCTTTAATTAAAGTATTGCAGCTTTGTCCAGCAGAGCTCAGACACTGTTCAGCGTAATTTGCACAACATGAAAACATCAGCAACTAAGGTTTCATCTGACTGACTTACAACTGTCTTCACTGACTGTAGGTATTGATGGCCCAGCAGCCTTCATGGGCTCAGAAGCCCCTGATCTGGGAATGAAAATCCAAATCCTGTCTGTGAGCCAGTCCCAGTCCCAGCCCCAGTCCCAGTCCCAGTCTCAGTCTCAGTTCCAACTTCAATCCCAGCCCCAGTCTCCTGCTGCTGAGGAACCCGAGCGAGATGGAGACACTGAGACATTGCTAGAGCCCAAGACGGATATCCATGAATTACTGCAGAAACAAGGTGAGTCCTGGCAGAGCTTAGCACCTGGGCTTTAAACAAAGGGTTAGAGCACATGGGAGACGATGGAGTTTTTCCTTGGCAGTGAAGCTGATTGTGAACATATTTGAACAACAGCAAAACAAGAAAAAATATCTTTTAACAAACTCTTGGATTTTGGTCATAGTCTGAGGCTGAATTCTGTGCACTTATGTGACTGTGCATGTATGCGATTGGCCAACGCATTGCCTTGCCTGGATGATGCCATGTTGCATCATGTTTGCTGTCCTCCAGCAGAGATAAGAGACGGGAGAAGTTATTCAGATCAGGATGACAGTAATTCAGATAAACAGTCATCATGATGAGTGCATTTAGTATTAATCTGCTTTTTGTCAAACCACTTTAAACCACTCCAGATTAGCACCTATTGTTAAACAAAGTCAGACTTTTTGACATCCTTAGACTTTGAAGCACTCTCCTGCTGCAGTATGAAATAGGGATACAAACAGTGGTGTGATTGATGGTGACGCAGTGAGAAATGGGTCATTTAATAATAGGCCAGAGCATTGTTCACACTGCTGTGCTCATCTATGGCATCATTATAGCTACTGCCACCCACACTCACCAGCCAGTTGGCAGGGATTTATAAAGTTTATGGAAGGTGTATTAAAATCTAGCCCAGAGTGGTTGTGTACTTTTTTTCTGTCTACTTGCCACTGCACAGCAAAAACAAGTTTCTCAGTCCTAAAAAATGTTAACTATCAATGCTACTGTTAAAATGGTTCTACTCGTGTTATATAATTTTGGCATTTTTGAACCACTCTGTCAACTGGAGTTGTATCCAAAGGCTGAGGATATGAAATTAGAAGGCTGTTAGGTATTTTTATTCAAACTGAATCATGGGTCAAATGATTAAAAGCTGCCCTAGTTACCATATCTTTCTCTGGGCTTTAGTATGATGTGATGTCGCAGTGGAAAATGTCATCGTCCCTCTCAATAATGCAGGGCCTCATTGTTAATGTCAGCCCAGTTTAGCATAGGAATATGTCCTCAGGAGTTCCAGCAGGTATTTTTGGCCTGCCGTCCTTGCATATCACTCTGACCCCCGAGGAAATGGAAGAAATAGAAATTTTGAGGTACATTCATATTTGATCAGCTCATTCAGTCAAAATCTGTATTTCTGGCTGTGAACTAAAAGTTATAATATTCTTGCTGCTTGGAAATTATAATGTGGATGTGTGTCTTCTTTGGTTTTATTTAGTGGGTTCTTGGTTAGTCCATTATGAGTCCTCTCTGACATTTCCAGATGGTTGATTTCATAAGCCACTGGCTCACACAAGTTTGTTTGGTGTTTTAATTGGAGCCCTGGAGTCACTGTTAAAGTGAAGCTAACATTTGCAATCTGTATTTCATGATAACTCGTACTTTCTCTCAGGGATAGCTGCATATCCAGGGTACATCTCTTGTAAATACCCCAGTATAAATATTGTGTTTGGCTGTGTTCTCTGTTGCATTATTCACCTTGTGCAATATGGCATGGGCCAGTGCCTTCACACTCTTAGCTCATTCTAATCTGCCAAAGATATGTTAGTCCTGGTGATTTGTATCAGGAGGAAGTGGCAGAGATGTCTGGGGTTTTGTGGGCTCAGAGCTGAAGATTGGCTTATATTAATTAGGCAGACTTCTGCAACATGCTCTATGGTTTTATATCAGCCACATTAATATCATTAATGTAATTTCTGGTCAAGCATTTGATTCACAAGTTACATTTTAATCACAGTTAAAAATGTTCCAACAGTACAAATTCTTAACACTTCTTAAAACACTTCAAAATTTTGGACGACACAATTTCCCCTGCTTACCGAGATGTTTCCATGCCAGTGGACTGCTGTCGCTTTTTGACAGCACGTTCAAATGGACTAAAGCTGCAGCCAAGAGTTGCATGCTGGCTGATAAATCCAATTATCAGTGAAGAGACAGATGTCTCAAGCAGTCTAAACTGGCTGCAGTCAGCTAGACCCATTTTACATCTGCATGACTGTGTGACTGCATGGAGCTGTCTCTGCACAAGTATATATATATATGTGTGTGTGTGTGTACAAGCCATGGAGGGACGTTATCCTTGCAGGAAGTGACTAATAAAAAGATGTACTGCCTGTGACAGGTAGCGCTTCAGTTGAGGCCATTAGCCAAATGTGACCTTTTGGTAGGGTGAGCAGAGCCTGACTGAATTATAACGTTGTTCTCAGTTAGATTAACAAGTCTTCATTCTTTCACTTTCTTCCTCTGCTGCTAAAGAGTTGAAACCAGTCTCCCCCGTGTAAAGAAATACCCCTCTGAATATTTCAGAGAAAAATAAAAGGGAGTGATTGTAGCTGTACAATGCACTAATTTATGCTTCAGCTATTGCTTAAGCATTGCATCAGTTCTTGAGAAAATTGGCATCACATATCAAAGACCACAGATGAACCACAAAACTTGAAATGTACCTTAGGGACAATGTTGTACCAAAACTGAACAAACCCTTGGGAAGAAATAAAATGAAGTCTTTGAGTCTCTTTTGTAGTTGGGGATATACACAGAGCCTCTGGGATTCGTTTTCCTTCTCTGTCTTGTGTGAAAAAGCTTCGTATCTTTAAAGCTTTCTCACACTTTTGCCTCTACTCCCTCACCAGGTCTGTCTGGCAGTATGAACTTCGATGAAGCCAGCGAGCATGAGGATGATGTGGAGGAAGAACGGTCACGTTCTCTGTCCCCTCACACGGACACCACAAGACCTGCCTCTGCTGCCAGTGGCAAGGATGTTTCAGTGAGTTGCCCAATAAATCTACTCACCAACAAGGCTATAATATAACACACCTCTGCATAATATCAATCCAAATGCCAATCTCTTATAATTTGCAAAATACCATGTGAAAAAGCATCTTCACCAACGTTCACGTGTCTCACTACCCAGGAGGTTGTAACCCCAGGATCACCCACAGCAGAGAGCTCGCTCATTGATGTGGCTAATCTGGAGGAGTTTGTCCTGCGTCCAGCTCCACGTGGCATCACTGTTAAATGTCGAATCACTCGGGACAAGAAGGGTATGGACCGTGGCCTCTATCCCACCTACTTCATGCACATGGAGAGAGAGGATGGCAAGAGGGTGAGTGTGGGCCAAGTCATTGTAAGGAACTGTTATGTGGTTATTGTTATGTACGCGAGGAGCATGTTTTTGAAATATATACAAAAAAAAGCTACGATACCTAAAAACACAATACTTGAAATTTAAAGGGAAATCTCTCTCTTTCCAGGTGTTTCTGCTGGCAGGAAGGAAGAGGAAGAAAAGTAAGACGTCCAACTACCTTATTTCAGTGGATGCCACTGATCTGTCACGAGAGGGAGAGAGCTTCATCGGTAAACTGAGGTAAAGCCACAGTTACTCTTAGATCTACCTATGTCAATGGAGGATTACATCGTCACTTCTTGCTGCTGCTTTGATTGGGTAAACTGGGTACAAAGCATTGAATTGCACCTTTTAGCAGGCATGTTTGGTTGGTTTTTAAGACAAGCCAAGCACAGCGCTTTGACTTCTGTCTTTCCACATGACTCAGATGTTAAAAATGCTGCCAGCAGCTGAAAACTGTGAAGTGAACGTTTCATCACCAGTGTGTGTTCTCAACAGGTCCAACCTCATGGGCACCAAATTCACAGTTTACGACAACGGCACCAATCCCTGCAAAAACCCCGGGGCTCTGCTGGAAGAGAGCAACACACGACAGGAACTGGCTGCCATCTGCTATGTGAGTGAATGAGAAAGACAAGCTGTGTGTGTAGCGTGTCCCCTGTTCATTCGTTATATTAAGGGAAATTGTCACACTCTCACACTTCCATTTGGCAGGAAACCAACGTGCTGGGATTCAAGGGACCACGCAAGATGACTGTAATCATCCCGGGCATGAACATGAACTTTGAAAGAGTTCCCGTAAGACCTCAGAATGTGAGTCGATGGTCCTTGAATACACCTTAATATTTTAAATATGTATATGAATGTATTTTCAGCTTTAAAAACCTATACAAACATGTTGTATAGCTGTTTACCTGCAGTCAGTTGTATGTAAAATATGCGTGTATGACAGGAGCAGGAGAGTCTCCTCAGCAGGTGGCACAGTCACTCACTGGACAACCTGATAGAGTTACACAACAAGGCCCCGGTGTGGAACGATGACACGCAGTCTTATGTGCTCAACTTCCACGGCCGTGTCACTCAAGCTTCAGTCAAAAACTTTCAAATAGTTCACGACAACGACCGTAAGTATCTCCCTCTCTTGGTACATTCCTTTTACACCAGCTCATGTTTCATTCGGACATCTTTGTTGCTGAGCAGTTTATTCCTTGGTGCCCCATATAAGTTAGGATCTTTGGCTCAGTTTAATTTTTTGGGTTGTTCAGTCAGTTGACTTCTGTCAACATATTTCTCTTTTCCTCTCATTACATATTTTCTGCACTGTTCGTGCTCACATTCGTAATCAGTGTATGACTGACTCTGTTTCCCCTCACTCTAGCTGACTACATTGTCATGCAGTTCGGCAGAGTGGCTGAAGACATCTTCACGCTGGACTACAACTACCCCATGTGTGCTCTTCAAGCCTTTGCCATTGGCCTTTCGAGCTTTGACAGCAAGTTGGCCTGTGAATGAACCACGAGTTTTACTTCCACGCCCGCACCTCTCCCACCTGTCCTCAGATCTCTTCTCACGGAGAAGTCGACAAGCCACACTGCTTACATCATCAGGAATCAGTTCACAAAAGGTGAAAGGAAACACACGAGGCTGACACAAGGACGTTTGTCAGGTGCTCTGTTGGCAAATCCAACAACTCTCTTTTTTTCATGCTATTTTACACTTTTACTGCATTATTTCAATATCATTTATACATGATGGGTACATCATGTACAGTATATGTGTATATGTACATATGTATACAAACTAAGAGGGAAAAACAAAGTAAAGCACATGGCTCTCATCTGTGCTGGAGACAGGTGCTCTTATTAGACAGTGCACAAAGATGTTAAAGGCTTATGTTAAATGTATGGCCCTGTTTGAAGATATGTGATAGCTGTGTTAATCGTATCATTTCTGTTGCCTTTAAATTTCATCAGCGAATTTCTAAGATGTTAATGGCAGCTTAGATGTCACTCCACAAAGCATAAACCATTTTGAATCACAAAACAACAGGACCTCTCCTCTGGTGCCACCTGCTGGCCAAACTTTAGATTGTTTTTTTTGTTTTTTTTTAAAGTAATGATGAACTAAGAAAAGTGTTGTTTTGTTTTTCATCCATCCAACATTTCCTTCTCTGGTGAATAATGAACTTTACAGTCTTGCCGCCAGTGTGGCTATAAAATTTTAATCTTGTTTACGTCTTCAAATGTGACTGTATAATTTAATCTGCCATCTACACCATCTACTAATTTTGACATCATTCTCTATTATAATGTTGTCATCCTTCTTTTTTATTCTTGTGTGGAAGGTGCATTATTCAGAACAGACCTGTCTTATGTTTGTTTGTTTTTTTGTTTTTGTGATTGTGTAATTTTTATCTTGTGACTGTGATTTGCCTTTGTTTTAAAGTGGGATTACCATAAAAAGAAATCTAACATGGAATTGCACAATTTAAGAGAAGATATATATATATACTATATATAAAAGACAAGGTAATGCCTTCTTATTTGACTTATTCTTGCTGTCCTTAACATAAAATGCTAAGTGTCATTTCAAGATAAGAAATTTTAAAATAAAGGATGGAACTTATGCATTGATACATTAGCTATATCATATTAATGGCTACAGTACAGTACAGAGATCGCCTGACTGTCCACATCTCGACTGGCTCAACATCTAACTCTTCATCTGCTCCCTTTTGAATTATAAAAATTAAAAGTTAAGGGAAAAACAATAAAGGGAAATCAGTAAGGGGCAGTATAGTTTACAAGATGTTACGTCACCATTTAATGTCTCTAATTGTCTATTCAGTGCACTGTGTGTCTGTGATAGATGTGATTGCTTTTGGGGCAGGCCTTCTCTGCTCTGGATGGCCTGTCAAGAGCCTTACATGATTTATACTGCTCCTTTACATACAAACTCAAATATCTGGTTTTAAAGGAATTAATGTTATAAATATTTTCAGAATAACTGTGTGCCAGTAGTTTCTGGAAATCCTGTTTTTTTACTCAAAATATTATGAAGAAAGAGTGCAATGGAGTTTTGAAGAGAGAAAAAAGATGTGTATATTTTGAAATATATACTTTTACTGCAAGAGACTTTGGTGAAACACATTCCAGTCTGACATTTGAAAACCATACAATCAGGTATGTGGCTGTTTTTCAACAGATAAAAAATATGACAAACTTGTTTATCATATTAATACAGTGAGAGATGAATGTATTCAGTGAACACTTTATTTTCATAAACGTGACAGATTTGAACACCAGAAAAACAAAAGTGCTTATTTCCATCAATGTAAAACGTTTAAATAACCAAAATAAAGACATTTTGAAAACTAAAATGCTTCACGTTTTGGAATGCATATGAACGTTTCATGTGTCTGCATACATTGCTTCTACACTTTCAAGTAGAACTTCATTGCACATAATCTATATATTGCACATTTTACGTGAGAAAACTGAACATTTGCTGCAACTGCACATGACAACATTTGATATCTTTGATAACATTTCAGGTCATCGTACAACTGGACACCTTTAACACTGTCTGAACAAGTAACATCACCTCACACCCCTGCTATCCAGCCCTCTTTTTCCATCAAATATCAATCTCTTTGGGCAGGTCTTTGTACTTGATCAGATAGTATGGGTAGCACTGGCAGCTATCAAAAACTACAAACATGGTGGGGTTAGCCATGTTGTCCACGCAGGTATCATAGAGACAGTATTGCCTCGTCTTGGAGCTGAGCGGTGGGGGGCGGCGGTAGCCATTCCTTCCCAGACTCACCTTCCCCACCAGGACTTTGGCCAGAAACATGTGGCGAACCTCATCTGGCCCCACCTTGGCTGAGAAGGTGTTGGAGATGCTGGCAGTGATGGCAAAGTAGGAGCCAAAACCATAGGACGCTCCGTTGACCCCGGCCATGCGGGGGTCAAAGTTGTTGTGGCAGATGTCTTCGGCAGCGTCTTTGGTTGTCCCGTGGAAGAGATGTCTCTCCAGAGGCTCCTTAGACTTGGTGTGCTGCTTCTGCATGTATGCCTTGTACCTGCAATACAATGCAGATACAAGTGTGTTGAGATGTAGCTTATGTCTCCTGTATGTTTTCCATGTCTCAAAGTGCAAAAGCTGGGCCCTGATGGATTTTAATAGTTATGGGGGTTATAAGAGAATAGATAAAAACAGCAGCTGGACCTTTGGTACTTGTCCCAGTGGAGGAGGTTCTGAACCTGCTGGATGCTGATTATGTCCACCCTGGTCTCAGGCAGGCTCTCATAGAAGAGGTTTTGGACCCTCCAGTAGGCAAGTGTCCCCACCGGAACATCTAACAGCCTGTACTCCTCCTCTGAGGCCCGACACCACACCGGAGGATACCAGGAGCTGAACTTCTCCAGAGGGTCCACATTGAAGTTTGCCCCTGGTGGATCACTAGCAGGCACAGTGGTGTCAGTCTGGATTCCTGTCCTGGGAGTGGGGAGCAGACGAAGGATAAGATAAAGTGGAGATATGGGAGCATTTCAAAGGACCTTTCTTACAGCTTGCCTTTATCATTTACATGAATTAAAGCTGCAAACATGTTTGTATTATTACTGTATCATTCTGCCTGCACTGATATTTCTGTGGACTTCATTTGTGAATCAAACAAAGATCCAGGATACCAACTGCAGGTAAGGCTGCATGGAATCAGGAGAGCGGTAGACGGGTCTGCAGCGAACTTCTCTCTGGAACCCGGTGGTGACGTTGGTCTGGGTCATGGTGGTGAAATCCAGCTTGTACTCCTGAGAGCTGATGTAGAAGAAACACTCGGGCTCCTTTTCACTCATCTGCTTTAGCAGAAAGCTGGACACAATCTATGAAGAGATGAAGAAGGAGCTGGGGTAACTAAGGGAGTGCTTAGAGGCTCTAAATGCACCAAAGAGCAATAAGGGAACAGAAAAAAGAAGAAACATTAACCTTGTTGTACTCCTGCCAGTTCAGGTTGTTCCACCAGTAGATTTTCCATTTGCTGGGAAAGTAAGGGTTCCTGACCACACTGTCGGAGTTAGTCAGCCGCCTCACTCCGTCATACCTCGTTGGGTTGTCCAACTCCATGGAGTTAAAGTTCAGACTGTAGAGCATTTGTCTACATGGTTTACAGCACAAAAAAAAGAATCAGGAGATGGCACTTAAAATCAACTAACTTCTGTTTTTGGTTGTAATGGTTACGCAGTAAAGCTAAATCCAGACACCTGACTTCTGGTTCTCCCTCTTACTCACCCATCCTTGATGAAAATCACCTCTTGGTTGATATCGCAGTAGAGCCTTTCTAGTAAGACCTGAGAGCGAAGGGAGAAGTCGATCCACTGGTGGGTGGTCACACACCACAGCTGCCAGTGAAACGGGTAGGGCGTGTGGTGCATCTTACAGTTTTTTCCTGCATGACACATGCTTAACAGGAAGCTGTCGCAGATCTGGATGTTAGAGGAGCTCCTCGTGTGGAAAGGAGAGGGGACAGGTGTTTTGGACGGGACTTGTATCTTGGTGGGCGTGGTTGTTGGGGTCTGGATGGTGGGTAGGACCCCCTTCTTGGTAGTGGTGCTAGGCAGACAGGCAAGCTGGGGCTGGGTGATGATGAGAGGCAGGGAGACGATGATGGAGGTGGCTGGTTTAGGGTTTGGAGGTATTTCCTGTGGCTGAGGTGACTGGGCGCCATTTTGGGAGAAGGTGAGCAGGACGCAGGAGGTGCCCTGGGAGGCGCCATCTTGCTGAGTGATGGACTGGATGACCATCTGAGGCTGCAGGATGCTGGAAGAAAGCACTGAGGTCTGTGCGACGCTGGAAGTTGTACCCTTCTCTTGCTTTGAGGTCATGGGGGTTAAATGAACACTGACGCTGTAGGGATTGACCGTCCAGGCGATGTCGACATGCTGGGATCTCATGGCCTCCCACACTGGGAGGCTGGTGTTGGTGTCAGCGGGGATCTCCAGGAGGAGGAGGGATGGGCTCAGGAAGGTGACTCTGGAAGATTTGGATGGAGACTCTGAAACACTGGCTGCCATCTTTCTCTTCGTGCCTCTTCTGGATGAAACATCAGACATCTTGAACTGCCCTAAAACTTTTATAACAATATGTTTTTTTAATAAACTGGCATCGAAAACATGGTGGAAAGTTAAAGTTAAACGGGTTTAGCTTAGTGTGAGATGTTGCAATGAGATGCTGCACTGTGCAATTCATCTGAAGCATCTGAGATTCACAGTAAAGATTTAAGCTGCATTATATCTAGGTTGCGCTGATGTCCATCGACGTGAGGTCATTATTTATATAAATTTAACTTTTCTCAGCAGCTAAAAACCGAACTTTGCTAACTTTGCTATTAGCTACACGCGCATTTAGCATAACATTATAACCGGATTTGAAAACCGATCACCTTCACTCCTGATGCGGCCTGAAGCGTTAGTGAGTCGGTCTGCTGGGGCAAAGAAAAGGGTAAAAGTAGATCAGCTGCAATCCGAAAATTATGAAGGCAAGTTTCTTGATTTCCTCGGAGAACAAAAGTAAAGATTTGCGCATCGATCGAGAAGAGGAGGAGGACCAGGAGGAGGACGAGCCAGCGGAGGTGGGTGGGTGGGTGGGTGGGGTGAGGTGGAGGCATCAAAGTGATGCTGAAGTGCCAATTTAAAAAAAACAATAACTACACAGAGATCAAATCTGTAGCATACTGACTTATATAATATTTATAGGGTATGGATGAACTTATGAAATGAATAATGCAAAGGACCAATTAAAAATACAGTCTCCACATTCCCCTATAATTTAACAGTTTTTGTAACAGAGAGATAAAAGTTCACTGTAACAGCATTGTGAAAAGGCTGTTTCTCATCTTTAGTTATTACAATAAAATTGTAATTAGCTTTTAGGCCCAAAATGCCCAGCAGGTCTAGACTGTAGCAGGGACTTGCTGCTAGCACAAAGTCAAGGGAAGCCATGATATTTGCAGATTATTTATTTATAAATGAGCACTCTCAAATTTCAGTAACACCAGTAGTATGTGCACGCAAAGCTAGTTAGTGTTTGCCACAGATCAGTAGTTATAAACACAACTGGGGTCAAAAAAAAAAGGGACCAGCATCTAGAGACTGACATGCAAATGTAGAATCATTATGAAAACTTGAATCCATAAAATAAGTTTTCTTTAGTGTTTTTTTTTTTCATGTTAAAGTTCACCAAAATACAAAGTGCAAGTTAAACTATGCTGCCACATTCTGTTATCTCAACAACTCAGACAATAGTTTCTAGGGAACAGTGAGACCTTACAAGTGCAGATATTAAGTTCAAGTAACAAATCGCTTAATTCTAAGTGTGCAGATAAGGCATTCATTGTATTTAAACTGAAAAATAAGGCTGGAGGACATTGTACTGAACCAGGAAAGCAGATATGATGCAATTTGATTTCAGACTCTTTCAGACTCTGATTTTTATTACGTGGGCTTCAAAAATGTTACCCATCCCTTTGTGCTGAAAAAAAAGTTGCAGAGTTGTGAAGCCGCAATGTTCTCTCAGCAATACTCAACAGCCCTCACAGACACCTCCTGTGGTTCAACTGTCAAAGGACACTGCTGACAGCCCACCCAGAAGTAGGGAAAGACTTTCTCAGTGATGGTGTGCTTGAAGGTGTAGATGTGTGTGTTGTCATGTGGGCTGTAGAAAGACACCTTGCCCTTGTCACAGTCCAGCATCACTCTGATTCTCTGTGGGTTCTTCTTCAAGTTAAGTCGTGTTAGAGGAGAAGTTCCCGCAAAGTACATTTTGTGGTAAAAGTACACACACAGGTAGCCGTTCACCAGCACGGAAGACACCTTCTCTTTCCTCTGGACAGATTCTTTGGCCACACCGACAACCCAAGCTGTATTATCTCCCACACTGACGTCCCAGGCATGTTTGCCTGAGGTGAAGCCCTCGTTGCCCAGCACACCGGTGTCGGGGTCGAACCTCTCAGGGTTGTCAGGCAGCTTCTGCTTCTCATCACTGTCACAGACGCTGGCGAGGTCATCTGACAAGACGAGCCACGGGGCGGCAGTGTTTGGGTCCAGAGTCACTGGGGCTGAAGAAAACATGGCAGATTGTCAGCTGTCTGCAGAAACATACTTTGACTGTAGTTCATTCAAAATCACAACCTTTTCTCCACTTTGGGAATCCATGAAGTGAGTGAAACTGCAGCTAAAACTTTCAAGAATAAACCTCACCATGACCTGAAAAGTAAGCTATAGCATGCACTCACTATATTTGACAACTTTATGCATCTTCTCCCACACATGGAACGCCAGAGAGCCCACATATTTGGCCACATCTATGAGAGCTCCTGGAGCCATCACTGGATCCTCAACTGGACAGTTAACGCTGCAGACAACAGAAAAAAAAAAATACTGCAATTTATGTCTCACGTTATGAAACAAAAGAAAAACAAAAGTTTAAAAGATAAAAGCTTTTTCTACCTCGCCAGTGTGCTCTCACATTTCTGAAAAAAAAAAAAAAAATCATAAATTTGAAGAGGACTGTTTTTTTCTGCAAGTATCCATGAACATATTCAGTTTTCAAACATTCACAAACGTACATGAAGGACAGAGATATCCTCTGAGGTTAAATCCTCCTCCAAGATTCTGATGGATGCACACACAGATGTTATATTTCTCTCTATTTCTTCAATCTTCTGCCTCATCTCTTGATTTTTCTTCTCTTCCTCCCTCCTCAACACCTCCATCCTGGCTTCCTCCTCTGTTCGAAGGAAGCGGTGAAGTTTCTCAAACTCCTCGCGGGTTCGCCGCTCCACAAACTGAGCCTGGACCTGACATTAAAACCTGCATAAGCATGGCTTGGTAATGATAGGCATGGAGAGTAAGTGGTATGATTTTTTTTTTTTTTTTTTACCAAATTTAACCAAAAACAGCACTACACCTGAATATATGCCACAGTGTCCTCGTAGTTTTTCTTCATTTTGTTAAACGCGTCCCTCTTTTCCTGCAATGAGCTGAGGGCTGACTTCATTTTCTCCTGAGTAGATAATTAAGAGAAATTAATTTAAAGCCTTGTTGAACAGAGACAGATTAACCAAACTTCGGCCTGGTAACATCATTGAACATGACAGCTCATGAAATCTTTTCAGGTAACTTAGATAAACAGCCCTGAGGAAAAGCACTATCATTATTCCACCTTAGTTCGGTTTTTATCTTGAACTTTTTACCTTCACATCTGCTGCAGCCTCACTCACAGGGCAACAGTCATGCTGTTTGTGCTTCTTTGAGGTATGGCAAACCACACAGATGGGTTTCTTGTCTTGCAGGCAAAAAAGCTTAAGCCTCTCTCCATGAACAGGGCACATCTCCCCTGGATCACAGTACAGCTCCTCCACCTTTTCCTCAGACCCCACGCTGTCCTGGGTGATGTAAGACTCACACAGGTTCTTCAAAGTGAGACTGGGTACAGGATCATCCAGAGCCTGGCTTCTGCACAGGGGGCAGTCGCGGCTTCGTACCCGTTGACTCCAGTACTGCTGCAGGCAGGGTGCACAGAAGCTGTGGCTGCACTTGAGGACCACCGGGTCCTTGAAGATTTCACAGCATATGGGACATGAGAGGTCCACCTCTGGGAGCGAGCGCCTGCTTGCCATGCTGACACTTAGCTCCTGATTTACCCTGAAAACAAAAGTAGGGCAAAGGTGCAGATACTGATCAAACAGCTCTTGTTTACACCCACAAACACTTGCTCTGTAGTTTATTTACTTCATCGTATGAAGACTACTGAACACAAGGCAACCTGAGTAACTGCCAGTTTCACATAAAAAGAGTTAGAGCCACACATACCTGACAATCAGAGTCTTGTAACAGAAATACGTGGCTAATTGTTAGCACTTCCTGCTTCCTGTTATGCTGAGTCACCCAAAGGAGGTGGAGTCTTAGAGGCAGAGCAGGCAGTTTTAACCCTTTAAGTAACCCCAGCGTTTCATTTACAGTTTAAATCTATGATTTCCAACAGAGGAAGAAAAATTTGAAGTGCTACATATCATCTGATTTTATTAAAATGCTAATAAGAAAACATCACTGTAAATTTATGATTTATTAAGTCTGTTGTCATGGTAAAGTCCTCAGACTCTCTCAGGCATTTCTCTATGTCTTTCAGGACTCTTTTATCGTACAGTAACTGTCCAGCATGCCTTGTTTGCATTTTTTTTTATGCTTAAAAGTCTGAAGCACAACAACAAATAGACAGAGACAAATAGTGTCAGTTCAGTGGGCTTCTTCCTCCTTGATACACATGTTGTACAACTTCAGAGCATCAGTGTGCAGACTCTATTTATCTTTATTTTTCCATTCTGTCCACTTGGAGTTCAGTTGTGTCTCCAACCACTGCATGGCTCCTGTGATTGTAACTTGATTAACTGGAGGCAGCAGAAACTTTTGATTGGAAGCTCCTCATCAGGACCGTTTGACATCAGTGAGTTCAGGCCTGATAACGTGCTGTGTTTGGCCCTATTGTGCCTCTCTGGTGTCTGATTAGAGCCCCTGACTCCTCACCAGGTCAGCACTATAATCACTTGAGTTATAGTGAGTTATAGTAAGTCATCACATTCAGGGATCCTCCTTCCAACTTTGCATTTAAATGCAGGGACATAAAGGGCTGTTCTTAGAAATGTGGACCCATGCAGAAGATGATTTTACTGATTAACTGGCATGAAAACCTGCAGTCTTACTCCTGACCGATGGAGTAGCCTGTTCTGTACTTGACCCATCCTGTCACCTTCAGGAGGAACATGAGCATAAAGTCAGTGTTTCAAAAAGTTTTTTTAGTCTTAGTTTTTTAGGCCATTTTGATTGAGCTTTACTTTCTTAAGTTGATGGCGCTCATGGCCTCTGTGCTTTCTTGACATTAGACTGGCAACACAGATGGTCGGTTTGTCATCCATAAAGGAGGATTTGAGTTTCCAGCAGATGTTCTGGTTGTTCATTTCTTCACTTCCCTTCTGGAGTGACTCAGAGTTTTTCAAAGACATGCTGAGCTCCGCTTCAGTTGTGCAACAAAGCTTTAACTTTGTTGACAGTTGAAGTGGGAAATCACAAACTATATATCTTTTCAAGCCTGTTTGCATTGAGTTTCACCAAGGTTTCAGTGGTCAGAGGAACTCTGTGACAATCTGTGTTGAAAATGAATTCTAAAACTCTTTCTAAGCCACATGGTAAATACATGTGGAGCAGCTGTCATCATCATGTATGCAGTTGCAAGTTTTCCGCTCACTTTCCCGGAGAGAAAGTTAAACTTTTTCTAATCCCACCGTGAAACAGTGGACAGTAAAATGTGACACCACCTTTATACTGAAATGAAAGCAGTGAAAGCATCTCCATGTTGTAATTATTTGATACCACTAGATGTCAGGATATACCCACCTATGGAAAAGTCACCTAAAGTGCCAAAATATACAGAACTTATGCTGCAGCATTCGAGCACACGTGTGACCGGTTTGCATCAAAACTGAGGTAAACAGACAAAAATCAGGAGATGAGATATAATCTGTCGTATCTGCCCATCACAGGGGCTTTGAAAATACCTGTTACCTCAGGATAAAGAAGTTAAATGCTCACATTTACCTGGATGTCACTGTCTGCAGCCTCTCCTACCCTGTAAATTGGTTGTCAGCCATTGTGACCCAGGCTAATAGTGATTCATTATTGCTCACACCCAGCTAGTGTTCACAGGGCTTCATCTGGGCCGAAGGGGAAAGGGAGAGGAGGGGGCTGTGTCAGTCTCTCACCATCTAATGAGGACAGGCAGGCTAACACACAGCAGAGACAACCCCAGTCCGACCTGTCTCACCGCCTGATACTTTGCGGGGAGCATCAGAACCGCTCTGACACCACTTTAACGGAGATGAACTGCAAAAACTGTCTGTGCTCGGAGCTTCCTCTTTGTAAGCCGAGGGAAGTATTGATGACTGCAGCTGAGAAGGTGCATTAAAAACATTATCGGTGAAGCACGACTGTTTCATATTTATTTCACTCTTGCAAATATATATACAAAAATATATATGCCTATTTGCAATTAAATGACAAAAAGTCAATAGACTATTACTCTGCTGTGGTATGCAGTTAAGCTGGACAATAAAAAGTGAACTGAAGCCAGTGAATTACAGCAGGCATAAGAGGCAGAAATGAGGGGGGAGGAATGACTTCACTTTGTAGTTTTACATTTACATTTGGCTGCATTGTGAATGAGTAAATCCAATTTTGAAAGATCCTGATCGACCACGCACGTGTCCCACTGTGCTTTTTTACTTTAGCCATGCCCATACGTTTATTGGCTGATTAATATTTGCTAGATAACAGCATTCAACTGAATATTGAAATTCCTGCAGTAAAACAGATTACAGTCAGTAGGCAGCGGCTGAGTCAGTGTGTAGTGTGGAGAAGACATTACGAGATTAATCTCCAAGTGTAGTCATAATTGTTATTCCTACCAGGGAGACAAGAGAAAGAGAGAGGGACAAGGACACCAGAAGTGAATTATACTTTCGGCCAAATCAATATTTGATCTTTTCAGATTAAAATACTTGTGGCGCATTGACAAATCATTTTCATGCTCTTCACATCGTGACTCATGAACAGCGAGCTCCATCGTCGTCAAAGGGAAATACTGCACATCCATTTCATCAGCGGATGCTTTCATTTGGTCTCTTCTTTCACACATGAATTGAGTGCTCCATATAAATTGGATTAAATGCACAATTTCACTATGGCTTGCAAGGCACTCACTCACCAAATACCAGGTGCCTTTTTTTGGTCACATATTGATTTTTCCCTTTGGTTATGGCTGAGAAACTTCTCACATACTGTAAGGCATGTGTGATGTAGTAAAAAAAAAAAAAAAAAAAAAAAAACCCTGAGTAACAGAGTTTAGGTCTTTTCCCTGCAAGCTATTTTCATTGTGTATTCGGACGTGTGTGGGAGGGGTTGACTGAAAAGACACACTTGCATGTTGCTCACGCATTCCCACACATGAACGTGTATGCAGCAAAAACCTACACATGAACACCTCAACATTTTCACACACAAATGTACACTGAATTGGAGGTAAATTCAATCTTGCTGGAGAGGCTGCTGGAAAGCCTCGAGCTCAGAAACCTCCTTGAGTCTCTGGAAGGTTGCCAGGCCCTCAAGATTCACAGGGAAACCACAGTTATCAGTGTTTCCCTCCCTCTCTCCTTCTCACACACACACACACACACACACACACACACACACACACACACACACACACACACACACACACACACACAACCACCCAACCACCCACCCCCCCACACCCCCACCCAAACCCCCACCCAAACCCCCACCCAAACCCCCACCCCCAACCACCCGCCCACACCCCAACCACCCGCCCACACCCCCAACCACCCCCAACCACCCGCCCACACCCCCAACCACCCCCCCCCCCACCACCACCACCACCACCACCACCACACACACACACACACCTGCACGCAGCGACCCAACCCACTGGAGTTTAAGGGAGTGACATGAGCTCAATAAGCCTGGTCTGACAGGGACAGTGCAATACACCACAGCACAGCTGCTCTCTCTATCTCTTTGCTAACCCATTTCCCCTCCTGGCTTCCTCCCTTCCCTTTAAACTCCAGCTCAGCAAAGCAGAGTGATGACAATTTTGTTTTAGCCGGATGAATCTGCTGTCTGTGATGACCCAAATCTTTATTAGGTTTTTTTCCACTGCTCTGCAATCAAAAATGGTATAGAGAGAGTCAGGAAATGGTGCCTGCGTACGGGAATTGCTCACAATCATTTTCTGCTGGATGGAATTGAGTTATGTGGTACTTTTCTTTTTTTTTTATCTTTTCAGCATTTCATGTCTTGAACAGGAGAAGTGGAATATTAATGGAATTGCTGTCGTTCCTTCAAGATTCATTAAAAATGAATCTCAATTAGATCAAACAGATGAAATTGTAGACGTGTAAGTTGAATCTTTTTGATGGCTCCATGTGGCTGCAGGAGCACCAGGAGGGCTGTGTATTGACCATCTCTATGTGGGTCATTTGGCTCAGTTGAAGCCACAGCCGCCTGTCACCATCGATGTGTCAAATCAACTGTGGCACGACATGATAGGTTGCAGGGCTGAAGCCAGGGATCACACTACCCAGCTCAAAGCCTACAGAATGTTTGGGCTTCAGTTGAATCTAATCATCACCTGCATCATGGTGGGTCTTATCTGGTGTATCAGAATCCACTTTAATGGCCAGAGCAAAAGCCTGAATGTGGTTTTGTTCTCCGGGAATAAGGAACAAGCCCCGGGCTTCCCTTCATTTCATCCACTGAAGGGAGGCCTGGGTCTCTTTAGGGCTCAGATGGATGTGCTTGTCCTACCAGTACGACACCCAGAGGGCCTTTATCACGTGATAGTGCACATTAAGAGCTGATCTGATACCCCGGATACCCCGCCCTCAATGGTTCTATGTTGGGGCAAATATAAGATATAGATTTCGGCATGGAGGCTGCAGAATCCCCCATCGACCCCTACAAGTCCTCTGCGTGTGTACGTGCGTGTGTACATCAGTATGTGTTTCCACTGGGGGCGATAAAAACACAGGACAACACATCGAAGACTGCGTGATGCACATAATTCGCCTGATAAACGACCTGATAGCCATGACCTGGACAAAACAGTAGCAGAATACAGACACCGCTTTAAAGATACATGAGGGTTTTTCTTTTTGAGGCTGTGTGTCTTGGTAGATAAATCAAACACATCTCCAGTGGTGCAAATATTTGCCCTGCTTTTCCTTGTAGGACTTTGTGACCCGAGCGTTAATTAACATTCCTGTGGCAGCACGCATCAGAATGATTTCAGCCTGTGACAATTCTGTGAGATTATATTAATATTTCTTATCTTAGCCGCAGGGAGGATTTGAATGATATAAATCCCCGTTGCCAGAAACAGGATTGGAGCCTTCGCCTGACTTAAAGGTGTCGAACAGTCCACGACAGCAGTAATCCTGTAATCTGGGCAGTCAGCAGCAGGTCCTTACTACAGTATGTACAACAAACACAGAGACGCAGACAGACTGATGCAGAGACACTGCACTGCCATTAAGGCCACAGCTGCCAGCAACACCACCACCCACATCTCGTCTGTCATCATATCCCACCTTGTTTTGATCCACTTTATCTCAGTAACCCTTTGTCCTCAGCTGAAATCCTGTGGTTACTGTGAGAGCTCAATAGCAAATTGCTGGTGTCTTTTATGGGAGCACCGCAATGTTCACATTTCTTTTTTTCTTCCATTATTTGTGTTTTCATCTTAAACTGCTTCACATGATGTGTTGAGATAAAGAAGACAGAGACTTTACAGTAAACTGCTGCACTGGGTGAGAAATATTAAAGGACACTCAGCAATCTCCATTCTTTGATGAAGACCATGTAATGTGGTTGAAAGCCCAAGAAAAGGCTTGTCAAAAGACCACAGCTTGGAATTATTCTGACTTTAACATGGACTGGGCTTCTGGGAGAACAAGCAAACAAAGGGCACATTTTGTATGTGCTAGGCTATGTAGTATATTCTGGAAGTTTTCTACTGTAAAGTAAATGAATGGTTTTAGGGTCTCTTAGTGGACTACTCTGCTAAGAGACCAATAAAACAAACAAATATAAGGTGAACCGCACTCAGCTGGCACCTGAGAAATTTCCTCACACTGTTTCATTCGGGCCCGGGTCGCATCGGTTTTAAGATCGTCGCTGTGAATGTCAGAGGAGGAACACACTGACATATTCTCTGGTCATGACCTGTTAAAGCGACTGAGTTCTATAAATGTGCTGGTCCTTTCAATGTCAGCGACAACAGAAATGAACACACGCCTTCCAGTAAGCAGCCTGTCTCCTCCTAAGTCCCTTATGTATAGGTTAGCAGAAAAGACTTAGAGGCTTGGAAAGCGAGACACAGACATGTTGCTGGGATACCAGAGGGCTGAATAAATTGATTGCATCTTACACTTAAAGATGTACACTGAATCGGATTATGGTGGCTGTTTGTACCTTATTAGTCTGACATTTCTACAGGAGGAGGATGGTGTCCCCAGATAACTCAGAGAATTGGCTGCATTTAAATGTCAGACTACAAGGGCTAATGATTTTTATGTCTTGACATGTTTTAATGTGCTTATGAAAGCGGAAAAAAAAAAGCTGGTCTAGAAAATTGCAGATTGTGGAATGAGCGGAGAAACTGATAAGAGACCCTCTTTTTATCACTGCGGTTCCTTTCAAGAAGAGGAGACACAGCAAACTCTTCAAGTGAAGCCCCGACTGAGTGCATTTGATGATAGCAATTGCATAATGAGACTATCCTGAAGCTTGGCTGAGTCCTCAACTTGAAAAATCACAGGTTTAGCGTGGGCGAGACAGAACAATGCCATGTTTGAAGTCTTTGTTGTGGTCCGTCTTTTTTTCTTTTCAAATATTAATAACTTAGCGATGACCTAAATCTAATGAATGTCACATCTAGTTGAAGGAGGCTCTTTTCTTCCGAGTTACGTTTTGCTTCCTCAAAATAACAGCGCTCACAGCAGAAAACAGGACTTTCTCTGAACAGCAGCATTTCTGTCATATCTTTTTAAGAGGCTCATACAAAAGAGAGATAATAACTCAGACTTAAGCCTCCACTGCATTAATACGATAGCTATAATGTGGCCTATAATATGGCAACCATCTGTATTGACTCATGCTGCTGTAGGGCTGCACTTTGCTTTTGATGAGAGGTGCTTAAACCACAGCAGGAGCTATAATCAGCCATCGATTCATGGACAGAAGAGTTCGTGGTAGCTGTGTTCAGTCAGGCCTTTTCGATTTTGATAAAACAATGATGTATAGCGGGTGCGCAGTCGGGGAAACGAGCTGAGATAATTGTTTTGTTGGTGTTCCCTCCCTGACCACACCGCGCCCTCGGTGAAGGTCGTGCCTTATTGAGTGTTTAGTGGCACTTGTGACCACAACCGTGCAGTAACGTGGAGTGGTGATATCGATCAGAACTGTTTGTGGCTTCTGAATAGTGTATTTCACAACATTCAGAAGTAGGTCATAAATATACAGAGGAAATGAATCTTTTAAAATCTTGAGATGGCACGAAGCTGATGCATAACCTGAGGGTGATGAATTTTACTGTTTTCAGGCGCACGTTCAGGGAGGCTGCTGTAAATGTGTCTTGTAAAGTCTCATTGCCATAATGCTGGCAGACAGCTGGAGAGGACATTTGACTGCGTATAAGACCAGAGGACTGAGAAAAGACAAGTGAACTTCTGTTACTTTAAATCTAGTCTATGCATCTTTTGAAATATAAAAACAACCCAAACTTCCTCTTACAAAAGAAAGGTTAAATGAAGATGAACCCTTGCACAGTCCCGTACACTCAGCCCACCCCAGACGACAACTGGGCCCCAAAATCCCAGTTTCACTGTATGACATGGCTTTGGGTCATTTGGTTAATCGCAAATTTTGGGCCTGTTGATAGTTGATATTGTATTTTGTGGAACTTGCACCGCGAAATACAATATCGACTATCAACAGGTAATGTTGTCCTTCTGTCTTGCAAAGTCTGGGGCTGACACCTTTATTATTTTAGTTTATAATGTGCTCACAGGGGACACATGTTGAAATAAAGTTGTAAAATGAAATAACAGACCAAGGCTCCCAGTGGCAGGAGAAATCATTTACAGGGTCAAATACTTTCCTTGGCTGGACTTTCTCATTTTTGACTGCGTTGGCACAGCATATCAAAAATCATCATCATTTTAATACATTTTTAGATTGAAATAAGTATAGATGTTATTTGATCAGTGAAGACAGACAGATAGCTGGACGGCTTGAGATGAACTGGGAATTGATTTCGCCCAGATGTCCTCGCTGTCATTCTGACAGATTCAAGCCTCTTCACTGTGAGTGATATGCATGATCTGGCCAGTGCTTCGGTCAGTTGTTTGCAGTCTGTCAGGCTCCTGTGACTGATGGTCACGGGATGTTAAAGGTCAGCACAGTCTGGCTTTACCTGCTCGGACTGGGGCTATTCTCAACCTCATTAAGTGCAAATCACCAAGCTCCTCTCGGACCAGACGCATTCTCTCATGTATAACAGGAGACACTGATTTAGACATCAATGTGTTTGGCTCTCTGCTCCATCTGCTTGGCCAAAATTGGCCCAAATAAAACACAAATGCAAGACATATGACTGCGGCTGCTTTGCTTAGGGGATTTTCCACATGATGCCAGTCATAAAATGTAACTAATGAATGCAAATAGCTCAAAACGCTTAATTTTTAAGGCTGTGATCAGTATTAATATGCACGATGCAAGCCTCAATTATGTTAAAGGCTTATCTTAAAGAAAAAAAACATTCAGAGAAGTTTTAGGGGAAATTAGAAGTGTGTAAAAGATGTTGCTTTGTAGTTAAACTTATAAACCCACTCATCCAATTACAATAATGGGGACCATTTGGGAGGCTGCATTGTAATGCACCACGTTTAATGCTTGCTAATGAGAATACAGCATTTTTATACCTTGCTGATAGATGGAAACTCTTCAGCAAGCATTAAGCATGGAGCTCTGCAATGCAGTGGCTAATCCTTACACTTTATCTCTGCTAGAATGTCCATTTCCATCCATGACAAATTGGTCACTGCCGAAGCACATTTTCATCAAGGCAGCTGCTGCTGCTGTGGTTTCATTAAAAATGGATGTTAATCAAAATGAGCTGAGAGTATTGTGATCAAAGTCAAGTCCCCATTTAAACAGAGTTTACTTTGTCTTGTCTGTATCTTGAGCTGGACGACCGTGTTTCTCTCAAGCTGCTGCACCTCTCAGCATCACGATCAAGTTCTATAAGTTGATAAATGTGCCCCCCATTCACAAACAAGTGAGTCACATTTAATCAGGATTGATTACATTTTCTCCACCAAATGGAATAAATTGACTTTTGCAAACTCTGCAAATCAAATACTGCTGGTAGACTGGAGCAAATCCTCAAGTTTAATTAAAAGACTGATAGCTTGCTAAAAATCCCTGCTCCTTTTGTTTTCAATAAAATGCTTTATGTAATGAGTACCAGTGCTATAGTGTGAGCAACTAAGGCCGAACATAAACCCTGCAGTCTACAGAGCGCTGATTGCAGATGGTCCGGACTGTGTTGTCAGATGGACTTTTATTTACTTTACCACCTCCCGGATTGACAGTGAGCACCTGCAAAGGGCAGGACCATCGCTCGCTAAGCTGATGTGTGTTTACACGCTTGGCTGACTCGGAGAGAAGCCCGCAACTGGAGAAATGAGGCCAAGGGGCCCGGTGCCAATCACAAACACTTTAGCTGTGTTGCTAAATCCCTTGAAGACGAGAGAGTCAAAAATCGAGACAAATCCATCGCGTTTGCATATGGTCCCTATCACCCAGATGCTGTCTCATTACTGAAAGTATTGCTCAGTCTTTTTTTTTTCTTTGTGGAGGGAGGGAACAGGCCTGACTGTGGCTGAGCTGCAGCTGTGGCTCAACTTCTCTCCTCAGCCTTCTGGTGAGGTTACCAGTGGTAATTTATTTTCTTATTGATTGGGACTACAGGCCCTTCCAAACACCAACAACTGGTGATCAGCTGGAGTGAGACAGAGGTGTTTTATTATGAAGATATTGATTCCTATCTAAATTCACTTAAGTACCACAATTAGGTCATCTTTATAAAACGTTCTGAGGCAAGGGAACAATCAGAGCAAGCTGTATCACACAGAATTGGATGCTTGAATATGTGCAGTCTTGAGACACAGAACTCCCATCTTCTCACGGGCGTCAGGGGCATCAGGTATGTGGCAACACGGCCTAACGTCCTCGGGTCAATGCTGCTTTCCCTCAGTGTTCCCTCAGAGGGGGGAAGGTTCAGCATTTGGTCACAGAGCTATTTCCTTTCCTTCTTTCTCTCAATCGGCAGATAAAAGGGCTGTGCAGTGCCAAGCAAACAGCCCCCAGCCCACTGGCTACAGACTAGATGACAGAACAAATCAAACAGAAAGACGAGTGCTCCCTCAGGGGTTCAGGGTCCATCAGTGATAGCAGTGATCTCAGGCAGTTTTTATCCTCCCTTCCTCTGCCTTTTTTTTTTTGCTACTCAGCTTGGCACTAATCCTATTGTTAAAGGTGACGGCTGGGAACACTGAAACGCTCCGAGCTCAAGTACAGAGCTCTGTGTTTTGTTTTTTTTGGGGTTTTTTTTTTTTGGATGATGACACAAAGTTACTTCTACAGAACCGGGCAGATGATGTGTCATGTGAGTTTTCCTTCACCCCTCTCACTCAGGCCCTCATTCTGTCTCTGTGGTTTTTTCATAGCAATTCCCTCACTAATTGGCCTCAAAGCTATTGTGTACCAGGCGTGAGAGATGCATTCAAGTGCACACTTTTCTTTCTCTTCTGAGGCTTTGGGTTGTTTTGACAACTCGAAGTTTGAATTGTTGACTTGTCTTTGAGACCCCGGAAATCTGGAAGTATTTTCTGCTTAGAAAAGGAAAGGGTGGAATGAAATATGGAAGGGTGTGTTTCTTTCACAACAGACCAAATACCCAAAGGGGAGCGTGAGAATCCATAATCCCAACAACAGTAAAGAACAATTTTTTTTTGTTTGGTTTTTTTTTTTAAGATAGATTGACTTCTGTATCATCCTTTTTTTTTTTTTTTGCTACTCTCTTAGCAAATATGAAACTTCATCGCTCAGACATGACAAAAGTTTGTTTTCTTTCCCACCAGCTGTGGACATTTTTCATAATTGCTGACACTTACGGTGCTACATGGAAGATTCATTTGCCCTCTGTAAACTTAGTTCGCCTCGTGTCTTTCACAAGTTCTTAATTTTTGTTTGAACTATGACTTGCTCGAAGCTTTTATACATTTTCATTTTCTGTCATCATCCCTCCTACCAGATCTCATACTTGATTATCTGCAGCGCTCAACATCAAATAACTACAAGAGGGATCACGTACACTTTCTATTTTCAATCTAAGCCTCTTTTTTTTTCTTTTTTTAAAGAAAAAGACATTTTATAATCTCACTATAACATAAGATTGAAAAGCCATTAACTAGAACATACACAGACCATACTGGGAACACAGAATTAAGCAATTAGAGATTAATGAGTTTTTTGGGGGGAAGCGTATGGAGGCAGATAAACGCTGGGCGACGGGGCCAGACTGTTGGCTGAGAGATGAATCGGGCGAGAGCTGTTTTCGCCAACGCCGTCATGCTCCGCTGGCCACGCTAGAGTGTTTTGGCTTCTTCAGATTAATTGTCAGTCATAAATTAAGTTCCACAGTGTTGAAACAGGATGGCCGGGACAGGGGCTTTCACTGACACGGTTATACATGAGTATAGGAGAGGACATGTTTGATTTATCTGGTTGGAGTCACATTAAAATTCAGCTGAGAAAGTTCTGAGGCATTGTACACAGCAGAATGAATCCTGTACTGTATCAGATTTCCATTTGTTTGACTGGTAGCAGCTTCCACAGTCTGACACCCAAGAGTAACTCAAAACTTGACATGTTCTAAAATCCCTAAGAATCACTGCTCTCTCGACTGGAGGGATCCACATTATCATACAAACGTATCGGGCTGATAAATCAGCATTTGTTCATTTTCAGTCTGATTGTCTTGCTAATCAGTTGGTTTTCACCATTATGCTGCTGATGCAAAAAAAAAAAAAAAAAAAGTGTATGATGACTAATTAGCATCAAATGGATTTTAAATGGAGATTAAATACTGCATTAAGGCCTGAATAACAAATGCAGCCTCAGTCTTGGAGGCATTAGTGGCAAACCATTGCTTCTTATGTTGGTTTGCAATGAAACTGTGAAAAAGTCTGGCCTGAAGTTGCCAGTCGTTCAACAACAACAGAAAAAGAAAACATGTCGATCATATTCCACGGGGAATGCCGAGGATGGTCTTTGGAAAGTAAAAATCTCTTTACTTTTATTAGCTGGGGCACAGGCATATAAATATTAATATTCAACCAAGAGCTTATGCTTTATTAATGAAACTGAGCTTCTTGTGAAATGAAATGGGCATAATGGGATACTGTTCATTACCTCATGCTGAATATATGAGAGCCATAAACTTCATCAGGAGATAAAGGTTGTGCTTTCATAAGGATTGGATCGTGATGGGAATTGGTTTTACCGAGGTGTTTGTGTTGTGCTTCTGTCTGGTTAGAGTGAGTTAGAGTGTGTGCGATAGTTTGTACTGATCAGCTCCAGTGAAAAATGGTCAGAATCAAAAGGGACTTTTAAATTCTTAACACTGCACTAATCTTTTTTTTTTTTTTTTTTACATTAACAATGGAGCAGATGATTATGTCTAATGTGTTAAGTGGCCCACTGGGAATTCTTGCCCAACTCTACCAGTTCCCCTCCGGTTTTAGCTTCTTTTAGCTCTTTGTTTTGGTTTTCTGGTATTTCAGACAGTCCGCTCCTGTTTCATGACTGACTGCAAACCGCGTTGCATCTCGCAGAGACGTCTGCGGTACACTCCAGCAGAGCAGGATCACACAGTGACCGCTGACATGACGGTTTGCAACTGGTCAGCAGCACGAATCTGAGTGGACAAGGCTGCCTATAGTTAAACTCCAATGTGAAAGCATACTTCACCTTTGAGAGCAACTGCTCCTAGTTATGTACTATTATGTATTTTGCAATTCTTGGTTGTATATTGTACTTGTTTTTCTGTATTACAGGCACTCTCTAGCTTTGCTACTTTCAAGGTAATGGTTCTATAATATATTTCTATTTTTCTATAATTCTGCTAGTGTTATTTCTCTTTATTCACTTCTTGCAGCAGCTATATTGCATATATCTGTCCACCCTGGAAGAGGGATCCCTTCTCTGTTGCTCTTCCTGAGGTCTCTCACTCTGCGTTTTTCCTGATAAGATGTATTTTGTGTAGTATTCACTTATCCAAATCAAGGGTATAAGGATAGACTGCCAAGCTCTCTGAGACAAACTTGTGATTAAGGTCGATATGAATAAACTTGGCCTGACTTGTTTCATTAGGTGTACAGTCGACAGCTGGATACAGCATTAAGCTAAATACAGATTTTAAATGGCGGTCACAGCCCCACAGATGTTCAGTGTGTGTGTTTGTGTGTGTGTGTGTCTCTGTGCATGCGTGTTTTTTGTCCTGTTTCTGATATGACTTGCAGCTTGGCAGGGTACATTCTGTGAATCACGCTGTCAAGACATGGTGTTCCTGCATTTTGTCCTCACGCACCGTCTCCATATGATGAATAAAATGTACATTTCATAACAGTGAAGAAAGCACATATCTGCCCCGGCCTCTGGAATATGTTACTATAGGGGGTTTCTATATGCGTGTATGATTATCTTACATCTAAACAGTTCTTGACTGATTTGAGAGGATCTGAGACACAGCAATTTTCTTTCCTTTTCATACAACCATAAATTCAATCTCCATTTCCTTCCCGACGTGTTGCACAAATTGAATACTTGTTAAAAAAAAAAAAAAAAAAAAAAAAAAAAAAGGTGTGGATAAATGACTTTTCTGCCATTTCCCAGCACTCTCATCTGTACGAATACTTTGTGGTGTTTGTGTAAGAGAGCGACAGGATGGAGGAGCGGAGCCGATGGAGCTGCGGTTACAAAGGAGAAAAAGTAAAAAGACAGAAAGAAATGCCGTGGCTGACTTCAACAACCGATTTCATTTGGTTTCATCACACTCTCGCCGCAGACAGGCCCAGTCACTGCCGTCTCCTTATTGGGCTGCCGCTGGACACATACTCAACGAACAAGGTTAGTGGGGCTTAACAGCGACTTAATCCCGGGCTCTGTTCAGTCTCACAATGACAGGAGCCAGTTTCAGCTGAGTAAAAATAACAAGGGGGCTGTTGGATTTAATATAAAGATCATATTTCACTCAAGCCCCTTTATATCTGTGTAAACCATTTTGTGTAGCTCCCTTTGTGCTTTGGCCACAACAGAAAATCAAGTCTTGGAACAGGCCATCAAAGATCTTTTTTCATCTTTTTTTTTCATTGTTTGCCATATCTCATTTAATCAAATGAGGGAAATGATATCATTGGAAAAGCTCCTCGTGGATGGCACTAAGGCATATCACACACTTAGGGGAGGGCTTGGGGGGGTGCAAATGGATGAAATGTATTATTAATGAGTTGAATATGAGACGGCAGCCGAGGAATGGTATATGGTTATCAGCAGGGGGTATGAGTCATACTAATTACTGGCCATCACTGGGGCTGATGCTGAAATCCCCAGCAGTGCAACATGATGCTAAACATGTGGAACGCTGCAGTGATAGCTCTGTTACAGAAGCACCTCCACCACTACATTTCAAGGGCTGGGAATCATGAATGAACAAGGCACTGAAGTGCAGGATGATAATTAAATAAACATTAGACAGCTATGCATTCTGTGGGTAGGAAAATGCAGACCAGGATGACCTTCACTGTCTATTTGTAGAGGTTCTGAAAACGTATTTTTTTTTGAAGCCATTCGGGCATGTAGGCTCCGAGGGGATCCTTAACATCTCTCAACTTCGTTCATCTGCTTGTTCTTGTCGAAAAAATCAATTCCTTTATTTCTAGTTTCTGCCTTAATTTAGACTTTAGATGAGGACATATCTTTCTGGGGCAGATGCAGCAAACAGCCTGGAGGTTCCTTATTAACTAATCCATTATTTTGCTGCTGGCCTGTTGCTCACCAATTTCTGCATTTTTTCAACTTGGTACCTCTTTGATGACTTTCAAAAAAAAGCTTTCGGTTGTGAGGCAGAAGGTGTTCAACGTGCATGATTCATTCTCCTTTTTGAACTTAACTTGAACTGGTCTCACTTCCTCATACTTTTTCACATCAGCCTGATAGAAGTGACGGTGAAAAGCTGATATTTAGACTTGAGACTTCGACTTGCATAAACAAAACTTTTAGCCAGCCTTTAATTCAGGTTTGACAGAAAAAAAAGACAGTTAAAGTACTGACTCTAATCACATTGTGAAAGAGTCTGAATAGCACCTTAACAACAGACCCTGGCACTAAAATGGGCCTGTAATAATTATGAACTCAAGAGCTGCTTTTCTGGCACTGTGAGGTATTTTTTTTTTCTAGTACAGACAGAATCCGTGCCAGGCGCTCAATCAATAACCCAAGCTAGGACAGACAGCCTTATAAGATGAAATATTAGGCCATTTCTCTGTGTGTGGACTACAGAGAGGACTGACATCAGTATTGTACACAGGCTTTATGGACAGAACTAATGGTACACTTTATTGATTGTGTGTGCTGTAATCTGTCAATCCAGGCTTGTCCAGCTGCGGCAGTGTGCCGGGCTGCTCCATAGGGTCATCTCCAGCCATCTGCTGCTCCAAACACCCTGAGAATATCCACAACTTATCACCACACTCTCAGTAAAAGGATATCTGGCCACAAATGTGAGCTGAAATGGATCTAACCAGAAACACGAGAGGAAGAAAGAGACAACAGATTCATTTGGATAGATCTGCACAAACTGGCCCCAAGGTGAATTATCTCTAATCAAGTTTAACTCTTGAAAGCAGCCCTCATTTTTAACTGGGAAAGTTTGTAAAACCATACACCTTGTTAACTTTTGCTAGGATGTGGCCTAATGTGCCATTAAACCCAAAGAAGAAGAAGAAGAAGAGCAAGTTTGGAGGGACAATATAGTGCAATGGTCATTAGTCTAATTTTATGAATTTGTTGTGCTTTCACATGACACAGTAAATGTGGTTTTTGCAGTACTGTCCCACATCGAAAGCTGAAAAACAAATCCTGAGCACAGCTGGTGTTTGTCAATATTCTATTGATTGCTGTGGTCGGACTCAGTTTTCCATGGATCAACACGATATTTTATATAACCCTGTGTGGTTTGACTGAGCTGCTCTTTCCAGCTTGCTGACTTGCTAGAGTTGCGTTTTGCTGTTGTGTTTGCTCGCTTCTCCTGAATATCTGCCTCTCTGTCGGCATTTGGATCAGTGTCTCTCACTGTCTCGCTTCTCTTTCTGTTTATATGTATCTGTCCATCTCTTTTCTCTCTCAGCACTTTCTCCTCGTCCCCACGGATCTCCCAGCCACTTTGGCTCTTAACTGCTCTCTCCCTTTCTCTGTCTCTCACACTCTCATCCTCCATCTCACATCTTCTCTCTGGTGTCTCAGAGAGTACCAGGCAGGGCGTCCCTGGAGTGACCTTGGGGGTAATGAGCTCCTGATCACGAGTCAGGAAACCCGGCATTCAACACCCACCCCACCACTCCCCCTTCACCCCATGCAACACACAAAAAAGAAAAAAAAAAAAAAAAAAGACTACACAGCTATCGTATGCTCAGCCCACAAGGAGAAATAGTATTGGAGAGGCAGGGCAGCGGGGCAGAGGTGCAGATGAAAAGAGCCTAGAGAAACTACTTCTTCAAGCTCTGATATACAACTACCAGACCTCCAAAATAAAGTAAGTGGATTTTTTTTTTTCTGGGTGCACACGTACTGATGCCTGGCTTTTGTGGGGTAGGTGTGATGTGGTCATGAGGTGGTTACTTGAGCAGCCAGACAAGCAGAAAAGTTTGGAGTTGACCTGTGTTCTGGGCAGAAAGTAGAACGGACGGTAGAGCATGAAGGCCATTTTTGGTGTGTGTTTCTTACTGTTGTGTTCACATTGCTTTTAAAAACTCACAACAAGACAACTTTGGATAAACTTGCAAAAGAAACTTTTCCTTGTGAACAACACCATGTTTTGCATTTTTCCAGCTATTCTGCCTTTTGGTAAAAAATGAAACAGTAAAAGTAAAGCGCTCATGTAGACATGGTCCTAATCACTTCTTTGTTACTCTTCCCATTTTAAGCAGATTTTTCCCTGAGGCTGTTGATAGGAGATAATAAACATATAAAAAACATAAAAGACTATTAAGCTTGAAATGCTGAGAATTATAACCGCAGATGGAAAAGTGGCTTGTAGACATGTTGGGTAAACAATTGGAAAGTCACAATAATCCAGCAGCCATGGGCTATGGACTGTGGTGTTAAATCATTAACAGGGCCCTTTTCCTCAGTGATTAGACTTCAAACATCCATATGTTTTGCTTATTATCTCTATCAGCCAAATATATGCAAGCCCAATTAAGTATGTCTGTTCATGTGTGCCGGTTGAAGTGGACCACTTTTTCCCAGGATGTCGTAATTTGGGTCAGGCCTGACTGGAATGACAAACCCCGAGCAGCCGTATTGTATCAGCGCTATGTGGTCCGGCAGACCTTCTGCTTTCGTTGCCATGGCTTTCTTCAGCCCTGGTATAGCAACCAGAGTCAGACCAAACACTGTTCCTCTCTGTCTTATGGGGCATTCCTGCCCTGGACAAAAGCTTTCTCCGGCTCATTCTTGCTCGAAATGAGGTGTCCGCTTCATTTCTTTAGAATCAACACATGGTGTGGTCCTAATGAAAGAGCTGGGGGAGATTAAACATGAGGTGGAGATGAGCTTGAGAAACCAGCTTTGGTCCGTAGGAAGTCAGGAACACAATGTGGATTAAGCTGGATGACAGCCAGCAGAGCCAAACTCATAACACTCCTTCATTTCTAAGTAGGTCCTGGCATTTTCCTTCCAAGATGGCCACTTGGAGGCCTTTAAGAGACATTTTACACATTCTGCCCTTTTCCCTTGTTAAACGCTTGCCCCACAGACTTCACCACGTGATCTTGCCTATATGTCAAGACTAAGCACAAAGCCAGTTCATTTCCGTCTGTGTCTTCACAAATGCTTTGACGAGAGTGTTCTCCACGGAGGAGCTGGAGCAATAAGGCATAGAATTGCGCCGTTAGGGCCCTGAGAAGTCCGCTCCAGGGGGGAGGGAAGCGCTGTGAATGGAGCCAATTCTCATCTATAGGGCACAAGTAAGTGAGAGAGAGAGTGAGAGAGAAAGAGGGTAGGGGGATGAGGACATACACAAAGATCCTCACATTGAGTGGCTGGTTTATTCTTGTGGGGTACGCACTGACCCCTCACATGTGGTATGAACAGAATGAGCCTTGATGGGGTCCGGAGGCCCTCCACAGAAAGGGAGGACAGGATAAAAGAGAGGAATAGAAGAAAAGAGGAGGGGAGGGATGCCAGGAGAGGGGCCTGTCAAGGCACCATCCTTCATTACATCCAGTTCGAAACATCATCATGCAGAATTTGCAGCATAGCAGCACAGAAAACCTAAAGATGTTAGAGGACGATTCAGGTGTATTGAAACTCGTGTCTTATTTTCACAGTTCTGAACAGCATTGGTGTTGGTAGTAAGTTAACTGAGAGCATGGTGGGAGGGCTAAAAGAAACACAGGCAGCCACACAGTCATTCAGGTTGTAAAGCTGCACTCCAGAGATGAGAGATCCTCACTATTAGTTCCTAATACGGATCAAGCACTGGATCCTACTCCTCCCAAAATGCAGCTTAACAGCGTCTTTTCAGCTCAGCCTTGTTTCCTTGCTCTCATTTTCTCGTTCCCTCCAGGAAATAAGGAGACAATATACAGCTCTTTTCACAGGCCAAGAAAAACTTTCCAGTGTATAAGTCGTACTTGCACTGCAAACATCAATCATGTCTTACTGACTGACTTCCTGGTTCAATTTTGACCTATTTCAGTTGCCATAGTTCTATGTGTGTCCGGTTTTTCTTCTGCAGTGACGGATGACTACCATCATTCCAGGTGTCTTCAGTTTAAGAGTAAAGTGCAGTCTTCCTGTTCATGTGACTGCTTGTCAATTCCCTGTAGTACTGTTTTAGAAAACTTGGTGTGGAGTCTACTCATTCAACAACTGATGAAGCTACAAAAATAGTTATGATAAGCTGGAAATATGCTTTAACAACAGTCCTTCGGGAATGATCACATTGCCTGAGCTTGCCTCTAAAATCTCACCCAATTTTTGGTTTTTCATTCAGCTGTGGCAACGAGCAGCGACCCCAGCGGGACCAGCTCCTGAGGCTGCTGGGTTAATAGTCATGTGTGGAAATGCAAACGTTCTCATGGAGATGTCAGGCAGGCAGCTATCTCATTACAGGCATGGGCGAGACAATCAAGGCTGTCTGCGAAAGCTCTAAGCTGGTGATGAGAGAATGTTCCTCTTGTGTGGTGTTGGTTCCCATTGTATGAGAAAGCCCACTGACGGGGCTACTAATGTCTTTTGTGAGGGGATTCAAATACACGATCCAGGGTTTGTGTTCGTGCACACCTGTTGAGGCATGCCGTGAATTCCTCCGTAGCTTTTTTTGATCACTATCCAGCTTTGTACCATAAATAAAAAGGTGCTCGTTCCTTTCCTTCCTTGAATTCGTGCAGATTTTCTACTTTTCCGGTGGAAAAACACATATCTAATTGTGGCCTGCATCTCTCTGCTCTGCTGTTGACTTGATCTGATGTTTGATCCTCGGAGAGGTAATGATAACCTGAGGCTTTCCACTGTAATCAGTCAGCTCATTAGTGTCCCACTCAGTCACACAGTCACCCAAACACACTTACACACATGCACAAACACACACAAACTGTCCCCAGGCCTGCTGGTGAGTGACTAAAAGAAGTGAGGGCAAAAGTTAGAAGGCTGGAGCTTACATTCTGTACCCACTGAGAAAGTAAACATTCAGTAATGTAAAACTGGACTCCTAAAATTAATTAGATGGGTTGTGGTTGTATTTCATAGTTGGTCCAGGGACAAGTTACAAAACAGCTAAACCAGTGGTTAGGAAAGTTTTTTACTTCACATCACAACCAATCACTTTGCAGATCCTATTAAAATGTTTTGACTGAAGTGTTTTTCCTGCCTTTTCTGGCATCCAGTCTGAGATATGAAATTCTTGTGCCGTCACCTTTAAACTTGTTGTGCGCTCCATCAAAGTGAACGCTAATTAAATCAACCTGTGCTTTAAAATGATAATGTTGCACAGTCAAAAACTGAGGTAGACTCAGCATTTACTGGTGGATTACACAATCTCTGCAAACCTGTTTTCCTACAAAAAGGAATGTAAATCAGTGGCTGCCTGCAACAGCTGTAAAAATACATCCAAAAATATGCAACTGTGCTGCATTCATTCAATAAAAGATCAGAAAAGAAATGTTAAACCACTGATTGATTTTTGGCCATTTGGGGGAAGCACGGGCTTTAAAACACAACATTACGACCTTATAAAGTTAATATGGCTAACATGAGACCAAACAGAGGTTTATTTACACATCAAGCAGGCAAGGAGCAGCAACAACCCAGTGTTCATTCATTCAGCTCCTGAGGGAAATATACAGCTCTCACAGAACTAAAAGCTGTACTGTGTTCTCCAGCTAGCTGCTAACTTTATTTTTGTATGCTGTTTAGTGTTGGGTAGATTGTCTGTTGCTGAACATGAGGTTGATGAGAGCGGTGAGGCTGTAAAGCCTAAACAATGAGCTCAAAAAAGGCTAAAAAGCTCTATAGAGCTGTGGGTGTTATGGTGTGTGGCCAGGAACACAGGGGGAAAGACCCAGATGCAGATTTTAATCAGAAAAAAAAAAAAAAAATCACTGGCACACAAGTTAACAGAAAGGGAGAACTAAAGTCCATCCAGCCAGGATTTAAACAAAGATAAATCTAATTCGAACATGTGCAAAGAACAAGCACAGGCAGAACAACAGAGCGAAACAGAGGTGAAACCACAAGGTCTAAACACCAGCAAGACAACAGATGAACTGGCAAACAGGGGAAAAGGGGAGGAACAAGACTTAAATACTCAGGGGGTAATTGGTAACAGGTGATACACATTAGGGGGTGGGGCAGGCAATCAGCAAAGGCGGGAAAAAGACAAAGACATGAAGCAGATACAAAAAAATACACATAAACATATAGGATATACATATAAAATGAAACTGGAAATGCTAAACAAACCAAAGACACTAAAACACAAGTCCAACATAGTGAATAAAGAGTTCAACAAATGTCCAAAAACAGTCCAAAAACAGTTCTAAAGCAGCAACATAAAAAATATCGATTAGAGCATTTTCAAGTATGAATAATATGTAAATAAGGAGCCAAAACTTGCAATTTTGCATCTTTGCTTGGCAGAACAGTTCCTGCAGTCTATAAGAATGAAGCTTTGGACAGAGAGGCAGCTTTCGCGTATCTTTACAGGGAATTCAGACAGGTCCTTAGGGTGCTCCCATTGTGCTTCATACTCCAAAGCACAAGGGAGGGGGGTAGTGTTTGTATTCCTCTAATGAACTGAGGCATGGTTTTGTCTCTCTCATGCACTGGATAGGGTTAGGGTTAAGCTAGAAACTCAGACAAAGAGGAATGCTGTTACCGACATAAATCGTCTTTTTAAATAAGGAACACCTGATCATTTGTCTGTGAATCTTTCTCCTGATGATAACAAGTGCGGCAGAAATAAAAGTACGCCACGTTATTGACTTGGAAAAGTTTCTCCCCGCTGCAGAGCCTTGCTAAATGGCTCAGAGGCAAACCCTGAGGGGACTATTAAATAACATGCAGCCAATACACTGCCAAAGCTCCACCTAAATGCTGTAATCTATTGGCTCAATCAATGCAACCTCATTTTATTTAGAGCCACTCTGTGGCTGCTTTGTAGCTGTGAGTGGATTCGACTTGGCCAGTAGAGTTATTAGCAATTTTACAATAATTTCTACATAGAGAATTTGATTGTTGAAAGGCGTAACCCGTGTGTAGGTTATAAAAAGGAAGAAGGAAGAAAAAAATAAAAGCATTCAGAGACGCATGGCAGCAGGTTTCTCTTACTCACACGGATGCAGGGATTTGTTGTGATGTGGCCACTGATGTTGAATGGAAGGTTAAATTGATCGTGAGCATCACTGTGGAACCCTGTCTGCCACTTAGCGTCTCTATTCCAATCCCACCGCTAATTGGATTTCTAATGGTAATGTTGCACTGAGGTGACAAACTTCTCCGGTTAGAAATGTTCGTCTCGCTTATTGTGAAAGTCACTTTAAAGTGCACCGATCACATGAAGAAGAGTTAAAAACAGTTTCTTTAATATTAGTCTCTTCATCTGATTCAATGAAAATAGATGTTTAGGATAGAAAATCTCTGTCTTTTCCCTCTTGCAGCTCATTTTATCAGGCCAAACAGTGGTTACCAAGCTGCTTAAAGGGCCAAATCTTCAATATTTAATACCAGAATAATTTTAAACAGTTTATACAACCTCCTCGTGCTAAAGGGGGTGTCTAATCCTTGGTTAAATCTCAGCAGGTTTTAATCTGGTCCAGTGGAGAGTTTCCACACTGGTGAGTTCCCGTTCCTCCCTCAAGGCACCACATTCTGCAGAAAGTATGATTTGGGAAGTTAAACACCTATGATGGATGGGGAGAGGATTAGATAGGCCCACTCTATGGTTGCAGACATCAAGGACGGCTTTATGTCCACCCACCAATAACTGATTAGAAACCAGGATCAGTGAGGGTGGGAGTGTGTTCAACAAAGCCCCAAGGAAGAAAGCACTTTGTCATGCACTTGTTACTTGCCCTAAATACTCTGAAATGTGTGTCCATGTCACAGCTATCCCTTTTAGTTGTAAATGAATTATGCATTTTGAATCCCTGACTTGAGAGCTGAAAGTTTCATCCGCATGGAGGCAAAAGGAGGAGGAGGAGTGAGAGAAGAGAGTCGAGTGGGAAGGAATCTGGAGAAAGGGAGAGAGGCGAGAGAGAATCATTAGTCATATCCATTAGTATTCCATCCACAGCTTGTGCTGTGAGACAGCCGGTCTGTCCAAATAAACAACCAGCAGAGGGGGGATGCCTCATTATAACTTCCCCCCTTTTTTCTCACCCGGAGTTCACATTCCGTCTGACCATAAACACCAGGCCAGAGCTGTGGCCTTGCCCTCTGTCTCCGCTGGAGTTTAGAGTTGTTAGCGGGGCTGGTAAAGCAACATTTCACATGCTGTTCAGTACATGACGAGGACAGTACAGTACAAGGTGGCGTCCTGGGAGACTGGAAACAAAAACACAATGTGAATTCATATTGTTTGGTCCTCTGAGCTTTTGGATTTATGCCCTCTACATCCCGGTGCACTGTCTGGTTGAAGAGGCGTCTCTCCACCCATGAGACGTCTTGTCTTCACACCCCTTCCACCTTTCCTTCAACAACAGTTTTTCGCCGAAAGATCCCAGTGCTCCCAGAAGGAGGCTGTTATACTCAGCTGGCACACAAACCTAAAGTACTGCTAAAGAGTACTACCTAAAGAGGCTTTGACACAGTCTTTGCCATATTTACATAAAACTGTTGCTCAGGGTTTAAGCAAATATATATCTAGGCAAGTGAAAATATAAATCGGTGCATATTTGCATCAAATACCTTTATGTGAAAGTATTCATGAGGACATGACAAGCTTATATAATTAATGGAGCATGAGTAAGTCTGATATATTGAGCCCCCCCACACCTAACTCCAGTTCCAGTTTCAGTTATGTACATCCCCTCAACACAGCTGGTCTTTTTATTCCTTATTTTTTGGGTGGGGGGGCTTTGTGGTGAAGTGGAGGCATGCAATGTCAGTAAAACCATGACATGAATGCAGTAGAAGAAGCAGGGGCAAGTACTGCAACCACAAAATGTATTAGAAATATCAGTATTCACCAGTGTTGATTGAATATTCTCTTTTATTTCTTTCACATACCATCTATCCATTAATCCCCCTCAGACAAGAATACATTTCTGCAAAGTGTTTTTTTTTTTTTTTTTTAATTTCATCAATTTCCACTCAGATTGTGCACAAAGTGAAAATGGGCTTAAAAACAAGTAGAAGAAAATGTATTAAGAGACTGGACCTTTATCCTCCCACTAAAATGGTAGGGAAGAGTTGCAGAGCACAAAAGCTTGTTCCTGGGGCAGCACCCTAACAAGAACCCTTTCTTGCAGGTCCGTTTGTGAACCTCGACCATTTGTACCTTGAAAAGTTCAGTTATGCACCTGCGTGACCTTTAAACATTATCACTGGGGAACACGGAGAAAATCAGACGTCTGCCTTAATTTGAATGGCCAGTTCCCCCAACGCTGCAGCCCTTCAGTCTTCCGTCTCTCACTCTTGGCATAGGGACGCTGTTGGCAGACCAGCCAGAGGAACAAGTTAGTGTTTTGACTAGGACATGATCCCTCACCAGCTTTCCACCCACCAACTGCCAATTGGTGTCAAACTAACAGCACCACTGCTGGGCACTGAAGTCTCTTTGGTGGTGGTGGACAAGTTTTTTTTTTTTTCGTTTTTTTTTTCCTGTACCATCCTGGCGTCTGAACTGAAACTAATTTCTAAATTGCTTTGTACCATTATGTCAGATCAAAAGCCACAAAAGGTAGAGGAAGAGGGTGATGCTACATTTCCACTTTCTAACACAGACAACTGTACTTGTCTGCAACTCTTTTGACTGTGTTTGCTCTGCAGAGACAACCAGCTCTGCACTTGAGTTATCGAATCAATTGCATGTCAGTTTGGGGAACTTGCATGCTCTTTCCACCCAGGGTGAAACTACCTTGACTGCCGTGGCTTGTGTGACACACATTAAAGTAAAACAGGGTGTCAGCGGAGGCAGTGCCCCCGACCGCACTCCGCGGCGTTTGTACACGAGGACGCGATGTTTCCTGTGATTGTTCTAATGCTCAGTGGCAAGTTGAAAGGTCACGTTTAGTACCCGGGGCTGTGACTGTAGGCAAGAGCCGCTTCCCCCCACCTCACACACTCCTCCACCTCCCCCTTCCACCCCTGAACCCTGCACACACCCCACAGCTGAGCACAGCCAGAGTCATGCAAGGGCCGCTGGCATTCTCATAGCAGCTCTGAGTAGTGTTTTCCTTTTGAACAGGAATGACTGGATCTGTCCACGCAGCAAAATGGGCTCCCTTATTTATTTGTTAACTGTGTCACATATAGTATGGCCACGTTTATGGTTTGGTAAATAAAGCCGGAGCAAACAGTGTTTTGTGCAGATGAATGTGGACAATGGCAGCAGCGGGCACACAGAAAATCCGGTGGGTTGTGTTTCCTGATGGATGGAAATAGCTTATTGCAGAGGCAGGGCGATGGTGAATAGGACGGATCTGTGAGGTGGACTCCAGCAAACACTGCATTGTGTCTGTGAGCAACAAGACTAAATGAGTTTGGTTGGAAAATGGGCTATATTTTGAAAGGAGTGAAAATGGGGAACATTTTCCTTCCTCATTATCATACAGTGGCTACCTTTCCAGTGAAAATAGATGGTTCAACTTCCCTTCGTGTATGTGGCTCATTGGAATATTGGATTGTTCAATGTCCTTTTTTATAAGACCACTGCAGCAGATAACACAGCAAACTGGCCTCAAGGTATCTCACATTTGTGGTTGTGTTTTTTTCGGGGATATTCAGCTATTCTGCACTTGTTTAAGCAGCTCAGCAAATAAGAAAAAAAGAGATACAACCAGAAACTTCTCTAGCCAAGCAATCTGTGGTGAACTTCAGTGACGTCCATCGGCCCAAACCATCAATGGAGCTGCAGACAAACAAGCTGCAGCCGATTTTATTGTGGAATAAATTAGGCGGTCTGAATGCTGTGTATTGAATTCCCATCAGCCTCTCCATCTGACGTCAAGAGGACCTCAGGCGGTGGATCTCTGTGGTGCTGCACGTGCCCTCCTCGGTCACTGCTCTCCACTTAAAACTCAAACTCGCTCTCAAACACACACACACACACACACTGGCACAGATACACACTTTTTTGTTACCCCTTGGGACCTGGATGCAAATTATGTGCCAGTTATTATCTTTTTTTTTTTTTTTCTATTTTTCCCTTTTCAAGTAAAGGAGATCACATATACAAAGTTATTTACATGTTTATTAACTTTGGTGTTAAGGCAAGATTTCTGAGGACTCTTTGGGAAAACAGGTGTTCAATTAACTTTCAGCCAGCTGGTATCAGAGATGTTTTAAAGCCGACTGCTTAAGTTGTGTGCTGCCTTTTTTTTTTTTAAAGTAACTGGCACCCAGACAATGCATCAGTGTCTAAAAGAGGTATCACAGGGTTGACTCCCCCAACCCCAGTGCCCACCACCAACACCATCGCATTAGAGTACTGTCAATCTGACAATGCCCAACGCCACTGAATCAGAGCACTGTCAATCACTGTCTGATTCACTGCCAATCACTGCCTGTAAATCTGACAACACACACACACACACTGTGAAGTTTGTACTGAAAATAAAACAAGTTAAATGAATAACTAATAACTAAAATCATGCCCAATATCTTCTAAGCCAGTTTTCACTGCTGTATTTATTTCTGATGGAATCTTATGATTTCCCATGAGCACCCCCACCACCACCATCACCACCACCACCCTGACTGGTTCTTGGTCTATTGATTCTAAGTCCCTGATCAGCGGTTTGCTCCAGAGAACAAGGCCAGACTCTAAGAAGAACTGTGTGAGTGTTTCCAGACTCTACAGGTTATAGATCGGACTTCATCTCTGTCGAGAAAACTTAGCTGTGGAAGACAGTGCTAGATGAAGGCAATGCGCCGTGTTAGCCTTCCAATTTCATCTGCTCATGCCAAATGGCCCCAAAGACAATGCAATAAAAGTGAAGGATTTGCTTCGGCCAAAAGTCATGTCCTTGACAGATCAGGGATGTCCAATCTCCCTCTGTCCACCACTCTCAGTAAATAACTTTCCCCCTGCTTCCTCGATGGCTGGAAATAAGACTGTCACTGGGTCCTGGAATATAGTGCGTCGCAAGCTATGTTTGATTCATTGAGGGTCGCGAGGAGCTTGGCAGAGTAGGAACTGACTGACACTATCATTGCAAACTGGAGTAAACAAGTTAAAAATAGTCTTTCTTTATAGCAGAAGGGTTTCTACGCTGTTTTCCTCACATTTTGATTAGAAAAGCAAGATAAACAGGTTTTTATATTCTAACCACAGAACACTTTGTTGCCATAGATTTGCAGAAAACATAAAAATAAATTGTGGAGGATTTAAGTGAGGTAGTGGAATCCACCAACAAATAAATAGTAAGAAAACTAAATGTTTGTGAAGTATTCACTGTTAAAAGCATGACTGACAGAGACTGCATTTATTGATCTGTGGTTGAAGAAGATAAAGAGCAAGTGAAGTAAAGACTTCACGTCTCACATATAAGTATCTCCCCATTTTGACACATTTTCTGAGAGACGTGTTTGAGAGGCTCTTGCAGTCGGCGGGTATTTCATGCCTGTTTCACTGAGTGAATTTTGATGGGCTGCTGTGGTCCGGGCGTCTTTAACAGTCCCGACAAGCCTTTGTTCTTTCCCTGTTTTCGCGTCTGATCCCCAACAGCCCACAGGGGAAGCTCTGTCGGCCGTGTGCTCCGAAAGCCTTTCTGTTTGATCAACTTCTAACATATTTGAACAATTTAGGCAGGGATGAGTGCAGGTAATTCAAAGCCTGCCAAAAGAGTGTTTTGGGGAGATGAGAAGACACGCAGGTTCACAAGGAGTAGCGAAACAACTCGGCGTTTTCATTTCTGTGCTGCTGCATACTGCAAAACTACCCATCAACATGGATGATATTTTTAAATGAACCCCTAATGCAGCTGACATCTTCCACCTATACCGTTTGAAATGATCCTATCTCCCCCAAAAAAACCCATCTGTGCTCTGCTTCCCTTTCCTCAGGCAATAACTTTTTTCACCCAGTAGAGGCCAGTGTGTAGTTGATGAGGTCATTCACTCACTACGACAGCCACACTGCAACAAGGGCTTTTGAACATCCACACATGGAGGTCACACCGAAGAGAGACGGACCCTGGATATCATGTAATTCAGCCTAATCAGGAGAATGGTGAGGAAATCAATGGGACATCGAGCTGAAGGAAACAAAGACACACATAGTTTTTGACAGTGAGGTGAGGTAAACGTTAAGGCAATCTCCACTGCTGTTTGAGCATCGAGGGCGGAAGAGAAAAGCCCCGTTCGATAATGCCATGAAAGGACGTTGATGGTGGGTGTCATTAAACACAGCTACTGCAACAGAATGCAGATGAGAGGTCAGGGCTACTATGGATAGATCATGAGAGCCCTCTGCTGACAGTTAAATCAAAAGAAACCAATATCACCGTCAAAACCAAGTCTCCAGTTTCCAGTTTCTGCCACACATTAAGAAGAAAAATAGACTTTACTGAATAAGTGTGATTATTTTCCGTGGTTGAGTCATCAGAAATTAGCTGCTTTCTTCCCTTTGTGGGGAGAACTGAAGCAGGACTGGGAAATTCTAATCATCATTTAGCACTAACATCTTATTTCAAACACCCACCTACTGCTGTAAAAGAAATGAAGTAACTATTTAGTGATCTAAAGGGAGGTGTGGAAGAGATAAAGATAACAGTGTGAACAGGCCGAAAATGTGAACAGCCTTTAGGAGTGACCAGTGATTTAATGATGGTTGATGATGATTCAGTCTCACACATTTCTTTCAAAGCAATACTCACATCTGATGCAGGTCCACATGGGTCTGGGATTTTAAAGGAAAAAAAAAAAAAAAAAAAAGAAAATATATATATATATATATATATATATATATATATATATATATATATATATATATATATATATATATATATATATATAGTGTAAGTTTGTCTGCACTGGAATCAAGTTCATAACTTTTCTCACCATACTGGATAAATGTGTTTTCAATTATTCAAGAAAAGTTCAATCCAGATGTTTGAATTAACTATTTAAGATACTTATTCAAAGTTTTCGTACCCCAAGCCATTTTATTCGAATGAAAAGGAAAAGAGCTGTAAATATTCATTGTTTCACCTCATGAGAACGTAGCGATCCGTTTGTCATGTTCCTTATTCATCCATGGATTTCGTGAATAATGTCGGGGAGGAAAAAACTTCACTCTTCACTTCAAGTTCACCTCGACTCCGTTGGACTATCTTTCCGTTTCAGACAGGCTGCCGGGGGTATTTGAAGGGAAGAAATCTGCAGGGAGGAACAAATCCCCAACCAAAGCAGCACAGAAACAGTGTTATTGAACGCAGCACCTAAAACTCCCGTCTCTCAGCGGGTCTTCCACCTGGGAGCAGCATGTGAGTGAATATTAATCAAGCAAACGTTTCAAACTGGAGATGGGAATCGAACAGGGGGTTGGGATGTGCGTGCGCTAATTAACAGTGAATTCACACCTGCCTCCAGCGTGTTGGGCACATGTGGTGCAAATAGAGGAGCCGCTGACTGGTGTCCTTGGGAGAAAATAGTTGAAAATGACCACTGATGATTGCCTCCTACCAAATCACACAGGTTAGTGATTAAAAGGCCTAAACTCGCTCGGTTGCAGTCATCCCTGAAATTGGACGGATATCAAGGTAATTCTGCAACTCAAAGGGCTGTAGAGTCCAACTATTATTGTTATTTTAAAATCAATAGGTTTTTTTTTAGGTGCCGCTTGTGGCGGGAAAGGGGGAGGGGGGGCCTGACTGGTCGAGGGCGTGTGACGTGCGTCTTGTAGATGTTGAACCGTAACTATTTCTCTCTGCTGCTGCCGTGTGATCTGAGGTGAGCTTCAGCCTGGAGGGAAATTTACTGCTGTTTTCCTTTGTGACGCTTTCATAATGTGCACTCAAGCTTTGTTCCACTGCCACACAGGCTACGAGGGAACCAACAGGAGGTGCTTCAGCAAAACAGAGAAACCATACTGTATCTTTGTTATTCAACATTAGACCTTTAGTACCTTTTTCAAGAAGGTATAAAGAAATGCAGATAAAAGCACCTCTGATTCACGGTATGTGGGCTCAGGAGAGAACCAGTTTAAATGTGATAGGTAACATATATATATATATGTATATGTACAGCATAAATATACTGTATATATTCTCCAGCATTTAGTGTGACACTAATACTGCAACCACAACACTACATCTCTTCAAAAATGGTGGGAAGGACTGTCAGAACTGTCCACTACAATTTGTTTTGCTGAAGTGAATAAACAGGGTCCACCCCCACACTCTCCCAGTTTTTGTCTTGCCTTTCGATGTCAGTCAGAACCTCTCATCTTGTGCACATCTCGGCGACAGCACAGTTTAGCATGCCTCGCAAGCTAATGTTGCCACCACTGTCACCGCGGCTTCCCTCAAGATGCGAGATGAGATCTGCAGGCAGAATGAGGGACAAGGAGGGAGAGGAACATTAATGAATCCTTTCACAGCCTCGCTCGCGTCGTCTGTCTCAGCCCTCATACAGCGCAGCGCAACACTCTCAAGAAAATAAAACGGAAATCCCAAATGTTATCAAATATATAAAAGCAAATTATTCTGTCTTTGACTCTACAGCAAACAACAGCTTAGGGGACA